>NC_059078.1:6976956-8305289 GCF_020497125.1 Mauremys mutica | reverse complement strand
TTTAATCAAAATGTTTATGTCAGTTAATGTGCCAGAACTACCAATTACCCAGGACTCAGGGGAAAATACTATACTTCACTTTATTCTAAGAAATAATAAATAGCTACTACATTAGCTACACAATAGGTTCTTGCTTCTGACCTGCAAAAATACAACAGATGGAAAACACAAAATCCCATGTTACGCCATCAGGCAGCTCATAAGTCAACAAACAAAAGACTCATCATAGGCACACCACACGTACCACAATTTTTATTTCCATGAGCCAGTGACAATCAATATCTGCTTCAGAAAGAAAAGAATCAATGTTACAGGGATGCACTGTGGCACATAACAGGGATCTGGGGAAGTGAGGATGTCTGAAGAAACCAGACTTGATTTTGATACTTCTGTAGACAAAGGGATAACTGTAGCCATGACTTAAGCTGATGGAACTCCATTGACTTCAGTGGAGATACACAAGGGCTGAATATGGCCCATAAAGTTTAACAGCATTAGGGCAGCAACAAAAGTATGCAAATTTAATCCTAAAGCTAAAACTCTGCCCTCAAGACACTTCCAGTTCATCCTTAACTTATCCCATTTTGACGATTGATATAGTAAAGTTGGAAGCTATCCATTATATATTAAGATGTAGCATAAGTTGTGAATTTACAATACAGAGTATATGCTCAGCAAGGTTATCCCTTTACACTAGGTGCATTATTCACCCAACAGACCAGAAAAGATTTTTTGTGGTCTATGTGGTACGTACGTATTTACATTTTTCATTAGTACCCATTATTTGTATTGTTCATTATGTGGGCCAAAGGAGATATGCTATTTCAAGCGTGGAACTATTCCACACAACAATGGCATCATAAAAGATTGCTGCTGTGGATCATTAAGTTTTAGCCTGGAAAGTTATTTTCACAAATACAAGGTTAGAATGATAGCGTTCTATAGACACGGGGTCTGTTCTCTGAAGAAAAATCCGTTTGATTATAAAGAAAAATACAGAGAACATTTAATTTTGCATGAAAAACCAAACATTTTTGGAGACTAAGTCACAGATGTACAATCAAAACCATATGGGCTTCAGATCTGGAAAACTCCTGTTTGTTCTGTCACCAGGTTAAAAGTGCCATGGCATAAAAAATTGTTAAAGTGGCCTCCCTCATTAACAGGCTTAAACTGAGCTCTCCTGAAAGCAAAAATGTGACAAGCCTTTTATGGGATGGATTATGGCATCTGCAGACAGAGACATGCTGGTGAGGTGGCCTTGCTGCAGCTAGAACAGTGGTGGGCAACCGGTGCTGCTTCCTGCAGCTCCCATTGGCCGGGAATGGCGAACTGTGGCTACTGGGAGCTGCGGGCAGCCGTGCCAATGTAAATAAACGGTCTGGTTGCTCACCACTGAGCTAGAACGCCCAGCTGGGATTTTTGCTGACTCAGCCAGACTTAGCGGCGAGGTAACAACATGCATATGATACAGTGTGTCATGGCCCTTCCATCTCCCGTTCTTCTCTCCACTGCTTGACGTATGCCACATTCACTGCTCACAACTTTAAGCTCTGATCCAAACGCTACTGACATGACTGCTCTTTGGATCAGACCCTTCGTCAAAGCCAGAAATTTTTTGTTCTCTTTCATTTGTATTTGCAAATTTCACCAGTGCAAGGGTTGACTTTCCTCTGATAGAATGGCAAGTTTGAGGAACATTTAAAATTGTTAGCGCAACCAGATCTCTGAGCTCACTATAACTACAAAGCAATTTGGTGGAATACAAAAGCAAAAGTTTTAATAGATTTTGGAGTCACGGCCTCACTGAAATGAACTCTCATTGTTCTTGTACAATAATCTCAGGGCTACAGGTTATCTTCCTGAGACCCTGCTAAGATGCTTAGCAATGTGTTACAGAGGCAGACACAGACATAGATACTCCTCCACTTATCTCAGCTGTTGATTTGGAGCTTAAAGACAGGTAACTCAAGATAAAGGAAAAAACCCAAAGGTATGCTATATGTGTTTATTTACGCATCTAAAGTAATTACTATAACAGCTATGGGACTTAACAGCTAAATATTATTATTAATATTACAAAGAATCAATGCTTTTAAAAATAAGTGAATACAGGACAAGAAAAACCACTATCTTATCAAAAGAAAAGAACAGCTTTTGGGGGAAGGGTCTGAGTTAGGTCTCTACTGGATCATCCAATATTAAGGCTCATTAATAACTCTTTAGCCCATGAGCTTTGACATCAAAGCCCTCTTGAGGCAATATCTAAACCCAGAACTCCTGTATCGGAGCAACCATTCTGCTCAGGTTCTGCACCCATCACGATGGTATCTGAGCTTCGGGCACTAAGTCAGAGGCTTTAGCAGTTCAGAATCCAGTACAAACTTTGTGTTCTGTTCTGGCATTCTTGGTTAAGGCAGTATTATACAGCCAATTAATCGTTCTATTGCAGTTGCCAAAGTTAATTACCTATTGGCTGTGGCTTTTTCAGTCAGAAAGGTGGGAACTGAGCTCACAAACCTTAGCCGGCCACTGAGGCATTCGCAAGCGATAGCAAAGCTGCTATTCAGTAGCAATTCCAATGATGTCAAAAAAGAAGCAAATGTAATGGCTTTAATGGATACGTTAAATGCTTCTTATGCCAATTTCTATTTTCTTTTAAAACAAACAAACAAACCCCCAGATTCAAGCATATACATGCATTTTATCTAAAGATACAATCTAATTGCAATTGTGTACAAAATCCAAATATCACACCATGTCCTTTGCTCAGCCTGCGTATTCTAATGATCTATTTGCTCTGCTGAGTTGCTTATATAGTCCTCATCATAATACTATCCGAAAGCCTCAAACTCATTAAATGAATTTACCCTCACAACACTCCCTGCGTGGTGGGAAAATACTAAACCTATTTTACAGACGGTGAAAAGAGATACAGTGTAGATTAAGGTTTCAGAGTGGTAGCCGTGTTAGTCTGTATCAGCAAAAACAATGAGGAGTCCTTGTGGCACCTTAGAGACTAACAAATTTATTTGGGCATAAGCTTTTGTGGGCTAAAACAAACCTGTTGCATCTGATGAAGTGGGTTTTAGCCCACAAAAGCTTATGCCCAAATAAATGTGTTAGTTTCTAAGGTGCCACAAGGACTCCTTGTTGTTTTTAGTGTAGATTAAGTGGCATAACCAAGGTTATAGAGAGAGCATCTGTCTGAATCCAGGTCTCCAACTCCCAGTGCTCCAAACCATTCTTCCTCCCCATCAGATAAAATTTTGTTTCAGTATCTCAACCCTAAGAAAATAATAATTTAGAATAAATTTGCTATAGTTTTCTGCACATCCTACAGTAAGGGAATATCCTCAGCATCGAAACTCCTGCTTGCCGACTTCACTTACGTTGTGCTCCTTTTCATTCAATATAGATGGGAAAAGCAGGCCTAAATAACTAACACATACATTTGTAGTCCTCTAAAACCTTTTGCTAATGTTCCCAGCCATCAACCAAAATAGCCTTTTAGAACAGGTTTATACACAGATAATACAAGTGAATGTGTTTGTCAGGCAAAGATGCTACGGTTTCTGCTCCTGAATTCACAAAGAAAACCCAAAGCACAGTGCACGCAAAATGTGGGTGGATCTAGGGCAAGCTTATGTATTTCCATATCAAATCAATATACACACTAGAGAATATGTCTTTCTACTAAAGAGCTTTGCAAATTGATCTCATGAGAAATTCACACAGGACCTTATTCTTATTCATATAAAAAAAATCTCTCAAAAGATGAATCAAAAGAAAATGGCATCCAAAGAACAAGGCAGGCTTCTGACAACTAACACTTCTGGCACACAGCATTTCAATTGACTTTACAGCAACAAGCAGCATTGGCTGAAATATTCAAGAGGTCATCAGGGCAAAGATGGCCAAAAAATCATAGTGTTAAACAACAGATTACAGGTTTTGTCTAGCTATTATGGGAGTACTGGCAATTTTTAATTATGGGCTTACGTGCGTGTATGAAAGATACATGTGTGCATGACAAAATGCCTCCTATAGTGTGTGTGTGTGTGCATGCGCACACGCGTGTGTGTGTGTGCGCGCGTGCATGTGTGTGTACTGTCCCCAATAGTCAAAGTAAAGAAAATTATCAGGGAAAGATGCCTGTGGATGCACCATGCAGACATAGTGTAAATTTCATTGCCATTTTCTCGGACAATGTTGAAAGTGAATTGTAATAGGTAGTATTAGCATTCCTCTGCTGATGAACTATAAAAAGCAGATATGTAACCCATGAGGCACCCAGGAATCCAACATGCTTTTGATAGGGCTCTTTAGTCTTTAATGAAATATTTTTGACTTCAAAGGCAGACCAACAATATCAAGTTTCAGAAATATGGGTCAGATGAGGCAGATCAGATATTTTGGTGGGATCTACAATTGTAGAATTATATTAAGAAATTTAACCAGAAAATTAGGAATTTTCTAACCATTTCAGGAGATGAAGGGTGAAATTTTCAAAAGCATCTCAGGGATTTAGGAGCCGAGGTAACATTTTTAAAATTAATGTAGGCATTTAAAAGCCCAAGTCAATTTTGAAACTGGGACTTGGCTATCTAAATCATGTAGGCCTCGCAATGGTGAGTGGAGCAATGCTTAAAAACAATTAAAAATATGGCCCTAAATCACTTTAGATGCTTTTGAAAATTTGACCCTTAATCTATTAGATCAATATTTTATTTGGCTGGTCAGTGCCTTTGGCAGATCCTTACCTTATCCGAAGAAGATTCAGGAGACTACAGAGAGGAGAGAGATGTGTATTTGCTCTTTGATTTAAGCCTTGGCAAAAGAGATGCAATATGCCTGCTTTCACCAGCATAAATTTATCCTCTAGATAGAATTAGTTATTGTACTAAACCCCTATGAAGTTACTTATGGTAGATTTTAAACTAAATGCAGCAGTAATAGAAGTTAGAGATAAAAAGATCTATTATGCCATCCAGTCTGACCCTTTGCAATTACAGAATTGTTCCCTATGATACATTTTTAGAGAGTCAAGGAGACTATGTGGTGAGACTAACACATGTGCTTTTTAACATTGACATTTTTCCTGACAGAGGACAGCTAAACTTATTTGGGGGATTATGAAAGTGGAAATATCTGTATGCCAGAAGTTGTGGGAACCACATTAATATTGCTATAGGAAACTCAAAATGGCTATGTTTTGCTCTTCTAACCTTGCCATGCATAAAGAATATTCCCACAGTGGGAAAACTGTCAGGAAAGATATGTTAGAAGAATGGAAAGCTCAATTAAATACATAAAATTAGATTTATAGGATGCAAAACAGATCGGTTGATTCTGACTCAAGATAGGGTACCTTAGATAACAGCTGAGCATTAGAAGCGCCCAGGGTAAGTGTCCAGTGTATAGCTACCTTGAAGGGATCTGAAGTGCTGATGCACATAAACAAATGATCTAGGCTCACATTCTGAAAATTGACCTCTGGCTGTGAAGTGCAAAACTTCAGACACCTAGGAGCTGATTGTAATTGGTGCTGAGCATACTCGGCTTCACATGAAATCAATGGGAGATATAGATACAGTAAATTACTGAATCCAGTCTCCTGACAATGAAGTATAAAGATCTCGGACAGAGGATGTACCAGATAAATTCATAATCAAATATAGTTTGTTATTAAAGGACATACATGCATTTGTATACAGAGAGTGAAATCCTCATCCTACTGACGCATGAAGATTCCATCCATAGTATCTTGTACCTTTTATATATCTTTTATCATCCCTGAGCCATCTCTTAATAAAAAAAACCCTATTATTCATAGAAAAACATAAATAAGATGTCAACTGCAAAGGGAGATCCGTAATAACTAGTTTGAAAAATAAGGCTAGAGAAGAGTATTTTATCGAGGTTCAGCAGTGATAAAATCATAGGAGAATATTAAACTTTTGTGAATTAGAGAAACAAGACATTTTTGCAGATTATTGTTTGATCAGATTCCTGACAAATATATCCCACGATAAGCTTATCTGCTAAGGTGATTAGCCTAAGGAAAATCTAGGATATATTTACAGGGAACAGTAACATGGTTTATGGTAATGTTCTTCTCAAAGCTTTACACATGCATGCCCTTGTTTTAATAAAGTAGTTAGATAAAGTGTGTATGTGTGGACGTAATGTGATCCACAAAGAATACACACTGACAAAGAGGCTATGATTACAGAGATATTGTTGACAGACTGATATACAGAGTTACTACCAGTGCAGAAGGTACATTAATCTTCCAAAGAATTGTAATAAATAAAATAACCAGGAGGAACAGGACTAAAAGATTTTGGCCAATGTACTAAAAACGGAGAGTTTGAGGGTTGAATCAATATGCAGGTGTCTCAGACGGGATATCTTGCAAAACAGTAATCAGGTTTGGGGGTTTAATGGCTTGCCAAGTATGGCTGCAGAGATTTTAAAACAACACCACTGACCACATTACAAAATTCAGTAAATGCCACATTTCACCTGGAGAACAAAAGGCCATAGGTCTAAATTCTACTGTCCGTAACAACCATGCAATCGCATTCATTCAGGGAATTTAGTTCTCAGTTATGTTTCCAGTGGAGAAACGCCACAGAAATTCTCAGGGTCACGCCATACCCAGATTGCCCCATCTGGTCCCCAAAATGGGCTTGGGATGAGGCTCTTTGCCATTGTGTCTAGACTGGCCATCAGTGCCACCTCCCCTCCCACACACCGAACCTCTCTTTTGTGGATGTCGCCCTTTAAAAATGCCTGGAAACAAAATGTGTCAGGTTGAAAAAACCGCAAAGTTGGACCCCAAAACAGCCTTTTACAATTCACCACAATTCTGAAAAATTTTGGGTTCAGTTTGGGTTGAACCAGTTGTTTGTTTTTCCAGAACTGCCAGCGAACGGAAAAATCCGTTATTTGTCCATCTCTCGTCTATACAGTGATATGAAAAGACAGTGGATGGAACTTAAGGAAAGGAGTCTATTAATCAATTTTGCATTGCCTCGGTTTTACAGGACACACTACTGCATAACAGGAAAAACAGATGATCCTTGGCCCAAGGAACTCAGACATACAATCCCACACTCCTTGCCATGTTTCACTTAGGCTCCAAGCTAACCAAGCTTTCAAGAAAATGTGTAACTTTAAACACATTTTGCATATTGTATATCTGAATTGAACTAATTTAATTCATAGACTACCACAAACTGTAGATAAAGAGGAGTGTTTTTTAAAATTTGCAAATGTTTATCTGAAATTACTAAATTTCATCCAAATTCAACTGTACTTACCCAACATTTGCTTTAGCAGTTCTATTGTTGGTCAGGGCTGAGAGCTCACAAGGGGAAAATGGTTTTGGTTCAGCCTTTATTCCTCTCTGCCTTGTCCTTCTTTCTTTTTTGGTACTCAAGATCCAGCTATTTATCAGTGCTGCTTCTACTCTGTTTAAATCAGTAACTCACCACCATTGCCTAAAATCATCATGAGGTTGGGATAATGGTTAACCTTTTGTCTTTAAATATCCTTGTTTCCACTCTCTCTCTTTTTTTAGGGGGATGGGGTAACTTTAATAGCTAATTGGACACAGTTCTGATCCCTTCACTAAAGATTTTGTTTGTTTTTTAGGTTTATTCCAGTGTATTCCTGCCCTCACGTATTCCTTGGGTCACCATCTTAATATGGCTGTTTCCTCAGGTCTCAATGTTTTTCTCTCTCCTCTCCATTCCCCCGGACGATCAATAATTTATTTCTTTTCAACTGGATTTTCTCCACCCTTCTGCTTCAACTCCCATTACTCAATTCTAACCACGATTTATTTTGGCTCCTCTGGCTTTTTATTTTTTTAGTAACTGTAGTTAATGTTGCTCCCTTTGACAATTTCTTTCTCGTCTCTCTTGAACCTCCCGGTGAACAATACAATACCACTCTCTGATAATTGATCATCTGGCTCCTGTTCAGATCTGTGCTGCTTCCTTGAATACACGTACAGCCTGGTTCACTCAGCTCCTTTGTGATATGAATACTGAGGGCTGCATACTTGAGTGGTGATAGACGAACTCCAGTGAGTGAATAATTTCCTACTTTGAAAGCAGCATATGATGTATCACAGCACTGGCTTTAGTCTCATTATTTATTATTAGTTAAATGCCAACAATGTGCTGGGGTTGCTGTGCAAGACACAAATATGTAAAGACAGACCCTGACCAGAGTCGATTACAGCCTATGATACAGACACAGAAGACAGAAGATGCAGTTCAGAAAAACAGAGGAGACTGGGCAGACAGATGCCACTATTTTTCTCTTAACTCCTTACCCTGGTAGCAAGCAGTGATCATCAAGTTATCTTGGATTATTAGGGCTGTTTTGATGGAAAATTGGTTTTTTTATTAAACTATTTTTGTTTGTTTGTTTTTTGCTAAAAGTGTCTTCTTACTTTGGCAAAGTTTGCTATTTAGTTGAAAAGCCCAAACACCTGAAAACTGAAAAATTCTGGCCAAGAACAGAAATAGTTATATTCAAAATAGCACTGCTGTGCCTCATGGGAGTTGTAGTTGGGGCACTTTATGCTTCCATCCTCTTCTATGGGCAAGACTCTGCGGCTGGACACATGATCAGACTCTCCTATGATGCCTCGCCTCCCCTCATCGAGGAGAAGAAAGTGGTCCAGCCCTCACAAGAAAATGGGACCACACAGCACCAGAACTACAACTCAAAGTATTTTTCCCCCCTATGGAGATAATGCCAAAAATGAAAAAAAAGTTTTATCAAAGTTTTCTTTGGGGGAAAAAAACTGTTTTTATGTCCAACCCTACTGACTATGCGATCTTCAACATTGTACCTGAATGGGTCTCTACCAGATTCCCAAATTGCCTAACTTGTCATGAAGGGTATACCTTGTCCTATTTTATTAGAGTCACAGAAATAAGAGAGAGAGAGAGAGAGAGAGGGAGGCAGAAGGCCATCTTATCAATTCTCCACCCAACACCAAATTGTTCCCTTCCATATATTTTGGACTCCCTTGCTCAACTTATTTTCAAGTTACTCAAGAAACTGGGCTTCTACTGAAGAAACAGGGGATCCTGTGAAGAGACTATTCCACAGTTTAATTTTCCCTGATTTTCATCCTATATTTTCCTTTGCTCAGTTTCCCCTCGTTAATCCCAGATAACTGCCATAACCACACTGAACAACCCTATTCCCTACTCGGTGTTGGCACGTCAGCTATACACAGATAGTCATCATGCCCCCGCACATCCTAGTCCTCCTATATCGCCCCCATCATAGTTATCATTTAGCCAAGCTATAACTTGTACATTCTTTTAATCTTTCTTCACAAATCAGGCCCTCCAGCCTTTTAATTATTTTTGTAGCTCTTCCCTGCATTGTCTCCAAATATCAACCGCACTGGTATTGAGGTTTCTAGAATGACACAGTATACTTAGTAACAATAAGGAAGAATAATACCGTGCTCTTAAATGATGCTTTTTTTCTGTACATATCAAAGAGCTTTACAAAAGGAGAAAAAAAGTAACATCACCCCCATTTTTACAGATGGGGAAGCCTGGTTTTTCTATTCCCAGTGCCACATCCTATCCACTGATCCAGGCTGTCTCCCCATTACAGCATTTTTAAACTAAGGATTGGGGCACATTTTAAATTAGCAAAGTCTGGAAACTATTGAGTGTCAGGAGCAGAAAGACTGCAGGATACACAGCATTTGCCTATTACTGTTGAGACACTCAGTTACTATGGATTGAGACTTAGGTACAAATATAGAGCCACAGACACTTTTTAAGAGAAAAAAAACAGCCAACAGTTTTAGGACTGGAAGAGGAATACCAGATCCAATTGAAATGGTATTATAGATGTGTAATGCTTTCATCATCACTACACAGAAAAACAATTACCTCCTGGTCTTTCACAACATGCTAATCATAGTGGACCTAAAAAAGCAAGCCATAGAACAACTAACTATTTTCCAGCATTAATACCTGAATACTACTTTCTCCATACATGTATTAACTCACATTTTTGGCCAGTTTAATTTGTTATTTCCTGTGCCTATTTTTTTCCCCTCCAAATCTCTCTGATTCTTTTTATTAGCAGCACTACATGCTCCCTGGTGCTTGCCACACCACGGCGTTTAACATCACTTGCAAAATGATAACAGTCCCAGTTAAAGAGTTATAATTTACCAGCGGATCACACTGCTCTCTCACAATGGTGGGTTTTTTTTAAATAGTGACCACTAGTAAACTCAAAAGGCCATTTTTTGTGGGGATACTGCTTTATTTGTCTATTCTACTGTATCTCGGTTTTTGTAGTGCATTCAGCTCTGTACTATCTGAATGCCTTCCAGTAGCGCATTAAGCCATGTGACTACACATCTGTCACATGTTGTTTATTCTCTCATCCTCTCCCCAGAAGGAGATGCATGTGCAGTGGAGTGTGTTTTGGTAGGATTTTGTAATCCTTCTTTATTTAATAAATATACCTGTTGTTCTGTGTTTATATTAGCAAAGGCAAGATCAAAAAATGTGCCTTAAACTTTGATTTATTCTTTCTCCCGCACAGATAAGTTTTACTTTTGTTGTTGAGAGTTCCATTGTGGAAAAAGAGTGAAGTTGTGGACCATGGTCTTCATCCCAGAGAGTTAGGGTCTTTTAGGTACCCCAGGCCTAGAACTTGGAGCACTTTGAAGAGAAGGACTGAGACACTGAACTTGATTTGAAATTCTATGGGGAGCCAGTGTATTAAGAGGAGAATAGGTGTGATGTGCTCAGTGGTAGCTTGTGTTGCTGAGGAGATGCACTGCAGTGTGTTTTGTACTAGCGGGAGTTTCCTAAGTGCTGACAGTTCCATACCCAGGCGTAAACCACTGCTGTAGCAGAACCGAGAAGTAATGAAGGCAAGAACAGCTGAGTCCAGGTCTTTTGTCTTCCAGGATGGGATAGAGCCTCCTAGCCAATCAGAGATGATAGAAAGCATTACTCATGGCTGTTGCAATAGGAGACCTCAATGTCTGTGAGGAATCTCAGAGTACACCTAAATATGGACTGAGTTGACCAATTGTGGATGCGAACCTTCAATCAAAGGAGACAACACCGTGGCTGCAAACACTTCAGAATGTTTTCCTCTGCCCACCAGCATAGCCTGTTTTGTCCAGCTGTTCTTCATCAGTGAGCTGATCACATCCAAGCACTGGGCCATTTTGGGGGCTGTGCTGTGATGGTATTTGGTGAAGGATAGGTAGAGCTGCAGATCATCATCTGCATATCGCTGGCTCTTGAGTTCATGTCGTCTGACCAGTTCACTTAGTGGTTGCATGCAGGTGACGAAAAGGCCCAGAGAGAGAATTGATCTTTGTGGAGCTCCACAAGTGAGGGTCTAGGGGTACAGATGCAGTTCCCCATCACTCTTTGGGTGCATCCATCCAAGAAGGGCTCAGACCATTTTAGTTCATTACTCTGGGCTCCTGCCACCTCCCTCAGGTAAGACCCCCAGAATCTCAAGGTTAACAGTGTCAAATGCAGCAGAGAGGTCCAGGAGGAGGAGAATGAATGTCTGTCCTCAATCCAATGACAGGATGAGAGCATCTATCAATCACACTAAAGCAGTTTCAGTTTCGTGTCCTGGCCTGAATCCAAATTGAAGCCAGCACTCTAGACTGGCACAGTTAGGTAAGCTTACATTTGGCTTTTAGCTAGCTTCTCTATGAGCTTCCTTCAGAATGGGAGGTTTGACACTGGGGGATAGTTGGCTAGTACTGAATATCCAGGTGGGTTAGTCAGTGTTGGTTGGAATATTGGTGTTTGAATGAGGAGGGGAAGATTCTTTATTTGAATGAGGTGATGGCTATTTCTGAAGAGGCACCAGTTGTTCATGACTCCATTTCTCAAGACAGGAAGGGCCTTGCTCTAATTCACAAGTTTTGGGTCAAGACTCCTTTAGTGTCCAGAACTTCTTCATGAGTGAATGTGCTGAACTCTAGGAATGCAAGTGGGTTGTAGGCGGAATGGATCCATGCTGTTTGAGACGACTTTCTGAATGGGTAGGATCTTTTCAGCAGAGTAGGATGATAATTCTTCGCTGCACTTGGTGCTTGGCTTTCTGCAGATTGTAGGCATTCAAGATTGACAAAGTGATTTACCAATCCGGATAACTCTTTGGAGGTGGGATTTGGCAGCCTCAAAGGAGGTGATAGGAAGATTCTCTGGGCCTGTAACATAGCCTCAGCAAGGCTTTGAGGAATTTGTTAAGTTTCATCATGCCTGAATCAGCCTTCCCCCACCATTGGTGCTTGAGTTTCTGCCCCTCTCTCCTCATCCACCACAGAGTGTCAGAAATCCAACTACAACTGTGTGTGTGATGGGGAGGACGGGCCATCTGGAGGCCCAGCATATCAATGACCAAGGCCAATGCAGAATGGTTATGATTCACCATGTCCTTGACTCCTTGTCCTGTGAGAAGGGTGCTGTTGTCCATTAACAGACTTTGGAATTTGTCTTCATAGTTGGTGCCACCTTTGTGGTCCTCTAGACAGGACACCAGGCAGAGAGTCAGGATACCTGGGTTCTATTCCCAGTTGTGCTACTGGCCAACTGTATGAACCTGAGAAAGTCAATTAATATTTGTGTGCGTTCATTTGCCCTCCCACTCTTCCTTTGTCTTGTCAAGTTGGATAGTAAATTCTTCAGATCAAGAACTGTCTCTATGTGTTTGTACAGTGCCTGACATAATCGAATCCTTATCTCAGTTGAAACCTTTTTCTTGATCATAATACAAATAATAAAAATATTTTTAATAAATAATAATAATAATAATAGTACATGACTATTTTTGTTTTTGCTCCCTCTTCGAAAACTATGTAAATTCATCCAATTCAGGTGCCCATATTATCATGGACACCAGAATCACACTGTCATATTACTTCCATCCATCATTTATTGTATTGTACTCATAAAGCAGTTGCTCAATTTTAGATTGGTCACAGTCTCTGGAATGCTCTTCAGAGAGATATCAACTGAGTTCTCAAGGGAAGTTAATTTTTAAACGTTATTTTTGTATGTTGTGATTTGTAATGCTTTGCACAAAACGTACAGGCTACATAAAGTTCCCCTGCCCCGCATTTTGGAGAGATGGTGTTAAATTCAATAGCAGAATGCAGATTTTGTTACAATGGTTATCAGAGATGGCCTTGTGAAGAGGAGGAGTAATTGTAACAATACAAAAAGAAGATCTCATTAAGCCTAATCTACTTCTGATACTATCATTTCTGCCAGAAAGTACATCACAGAAGTCATAAAGGTAAGGTTCTTTTTCCCCCTCCCCCAAAGGGAGGCCCCTCCATATCACTCACTAAACCACAGTAACAAAGAGGGCATGTAACTCAGCAGCTATGAAACTACTGGCTCTGAACACAACTACAACAACATATAACATCCAGATACCTTTAAGGCAGTTGTGGTTGGCAAAAAAGTGTTCTTTCTGTAAGACAGTTTTCTTATTGATCTATGTTAACGTTTTGCCGAAGTGAACAATCCAATTGCTGGGGCAAAGGCTAACCATCTGGGAAAAGGTAATGCAACCAGAAAATCCATGATGCTGCCATGATAGATTATAACCTGGGCATTATATGAAATCACTAAAAGGAAGGAACATCTAAAAAAAATTGTGTTACACTCTATCAACATATCCAAAGTAAATGACTGTTCTCACCTGTCCTGGATGTGAATAAATTATAGTCAATGAAGGATCAAAAAATATATTTACATACTGTCTGGAGCTGGTGAGCAATTAAAATTACTAAAAAGTTCATATAATCCATTCATTACTTAGACTTTGCAATCATCTCTTTATTATCTCATGCACATTTAGCTGTACTCTTATTTAAAAAGTATAACCCAGTCTCCAATCTTTGGCTTAAATTTGTTCATTACATGGCTTAAACCTTTAATTGGACAACTCAGTTGCTTAATGTTAAGCTTGTGTGCAAGTGCTTTCAGGATCAGAGGCATACTGAATATCAAAACAGCTAATATTTAGTTATAATCTACTGAAATTTTAGACTTCAGCGCCATTTTGAGAAAACAGCAATTGTGGCAAGTACAGGATCACACCAAGAGGTAGTCTAGATATTATGGTCCTGGAATAGAACTCAGGAAACCGAGTGCTAGTCCCAGCAAACTCATTGCGTAGCCTTTAAAAACCTACTTAAACCAAAGTTTTTATGCAATGAAAATTAATGTTAGGACCCTAATTAAGTGGACGGCCTGTCAATGTGAGTGTTGGACTCCTCTGAACAGATCACTTACTCAGGAGTCTGGATAGGGCTACAAAATGTAGATGCCTAACTTTGCCCTTGAAAATGTTGACCTTAGGTTATCCTTGCGTTGGATTCCTCACATGTCAAATGAGGATAATGTTTTTCCTTCTGTGTTAACCACTGACATCGTCCAGTGAGAAATGCTCTCTGGGTGCTAAGTGTTATTAATATACTTATTCCATTTAAAAATCATGGTCCTGGATACACTAAAACAAAGGGCCAAACTGTGGCTGGCTGCTCTCTGGATGTGCTCTCATGCACCCCCATTTCTGTAGCCCTGCAGAGCTGTCAAACACAGCTATGGGTCCCTGTGCTCTCTGGAGATCCACAGCGGGTTGTGAGGGGTGGAGAGTAGATTCCATGGCCTCTCCTCCCTTAGCAGGGCTGAATGAGCGTACAAATAAGATCTCAGAAGGCAGTATACCTCCCCACACATAGGCAGGAGCTTTATAGTCATGACTGAGCCCCAAGATGTTTGGTATAAACTAAATAATTAATGACATAGAACTTTGTGGCTATTTATCTGGAGATGAAGAGGTGTCCAAACAAACGTTATTTATTGGTATTACAGTAGCAAGTGGAGACTCCAACCAAGATTGGGGTGCCATTGTGCTAGGCACTGTTCAAACACATAGGGTACATCTACACCAGAAATGGGCAAACTGTGGCCAGCAAACCACATCTGGCCTGCGGGACCCTCCTGCCCGGCCCTTGAGCTCCCAGGTGGGGATGCTAGCCCCCGGCCTCTCCCCTGCTGTCCCTCTCCCCCACAGCCTCAGCTCGCCGTGCCACCAGTGCTCTGGGCAGCGGGGCTGCGAGGTCCTGCCAGGCAGCACGACTGTGAGAGCCGCTGGTCTGCCCTGGTGCTCTAGACTGCGTGGTGGCATGGCTGGCTCCGGCCAGGCGGCGCGGCTGCCAGCCCTAGTGCTCTGAGTGGCATGGTAAGGGGGTCGGGAATGTGTGTGTGGGGGTTGGATAAGGGGCAGGGAGTCCCGGGGGGGCAGTCAGGGGACAGGGAACAGGGGCAGTTGGATAGGCACTGGAGTCTCGAGGGGCCTGTCAGGGGGCGGGGGGCAGCTAGGGGCAGGGGATCCTGTGAAGGGGCAGCCAGGGGACAAGGAGCGGGGAGGGGGGGCTGGATGGGTCGGGGGTTCTGAGATGGTCAGGGGGCGGGAAGTGGGAGGGAGCAGATAAGGGGCGAGGGCTAGGCTGTTTGGGGAGGCACAGCCTTCCCTATCTGGCCCTCCATAGTTTTGGAACCCAGATGTGGCCCTCACACCAAAATGTTTGCCCACCCCTGATCTACACAATGATCAGAGTGTGTGATTGCAGCCCATGTAGACATACCTGACATAGCTCTAATCTAGCTAGCTCAGATACTAGCACCAATGAAGTTCTGTTAGCATGGATGCTGAAGCCTGTGCTGTTGTTCTAGCTAGATTAGAGCCAGCAGGGTATGTCTACACATGTTGCAATCACACCTCCAACTGCAGTGTAGACATATCCATAATAAGAGACCTTGTTCCAAAGAGCTTGCATTTCAAGAGACAAGACAAAGAGTGGATTGAGAAACAGAGGCACAAAGAGATTAAGTGACTTGCCCAAGGTCATGCACAAGGTCAGCAAGAGTCAAAAGCAAGAACCCAAGTGTCCTGGCTCCCAGTCCAGTGCCCCAGGCATTAGCCCGCACTGCTTCTTAACCTTTTTTTCTTTTAGGAAGCTGCTTATCGCCCATCCTTTTGGGTGAGTTTTTGTTTCCTCCTTACTTTCATTGTTGGGAACTAAAATAATATCCTCGCCAGGCCAAGCGATGAACACGGCTTTATGGGTTCAGCTCAAAGTTTCTCACAAGTATTGCTTATTCCAAGCGTTCTGGGTCAAACAAATTAATTTCCTGCCCATTTGTCATGCCATCAGCACTGTCCATCTTGCTGGTTTCCCTTGTGTGAAATTTTTGCATGCAACTTTAGCTCCAATTCATTTTAACCAGGTGAGATAAAGAAACTATTGCAGAGCATGGCAATAGGCAATGTACTTTCAAAGGCTACTGCGGCAGTCAATTTAGCAAATTCCTGGTTCTATCTTACTGGATTTCTTTCAAGCCGAAAACTCAAGACAACCAACTGGCATTTGTGGATGTAAATTTGCATACTCATTTGTTTACTTTTTCAATTTAATCAGCTTTTAAAGCATTACTGGGGAACTGAACAAATGTACTGCCTAGTCCCCAAAACAATACAACAGAAACTGTTTGCATTGGAATGAATTAACTTCCCCAGTACCTTGCATGTATCAGCCGAGCGAACACTTAATGCTGAACATTAATTATATAAACAAAAGAAACAGCACAAAGCTGTTGTCTTTGTTAGTTTTCTTCCAAGATTAATTCTTGTTTGTGTTAGAGGTTCTGTGTCCTAAATAAATTACTAAAAGTGACTGCTTTGTAAAGGCTGATACTTAAGATTACATAAAATATGCGCTGATCAATGTCCTGGACAAACAAGCTCCTTGCAGCTGCTGTTCATGTACTGACCCTCACTCAATAAATATTCCTTTAATTATGCTCTGAGTTTCATTGGATGGCATGAGCATTAGTATGATGATCAGAGCACTTCTGCCCAGTTATCCGGCATGTGGTCTTTTCAGTCACCTGACTTTGGTTTTTTCACTTGTCTCCTATGCTGAGATGAATGGCAAATGCATGGGCCTCATGAAGAAGCAGGGCTTATTTGAATCTGAAACTTGATTTATTGCAAGAACAAGAGCTTTGCTAAACTTTTTGTAGTATTTGCCAGCTGTTTTCAAAACAGTGGCCATTGAGAATTAGCATCAAGTTGTTTAACACAAGAGGTAGTTGAAAGTCACAATTTCCCTTCCGTGGGTAATTTCAAATTTGGGGGGGTTGGAGGGAGTTCATTTAATTTAGGAATGAAAGGGCAGAATTTTGGATTCTACAGAAGGGAACTCCAAAAGTTTAGAAATAAACAAAATGCATCATTTAAAAAATTTAAAATAATAATCCTAATATTTAAAATCCTAATAGCTCTAAGGTTCTTGGTTCAGCAGTGGCTCCCAGACTCCTGGCTCGCAGTGAACTGGGGTTCTCAGGGCTTCCAGGAAACCTGCAGTGCAGCCAGGAAGACCTGGAGTCTATAGCCTTGGGGCAGTCCACATGGCATGGCTTCCCCAGAGTCACAAACCCTGAAAGTTTGGACTTCTGGTAGCCCCCCAGCCAAGCTAGAAGGAAAACTGGCAGGGTTCCATCAGAACCTGCTTGTGGTTCATCAACAGTTCAAACCAGATATGTTTCTGCAAAACGGTCTGGGTTTGAAGAATTGGCAACTGCTGATCAAACAGGGTTTCATTAGAATATTCCAACCAGTTCTGATTAGCATAGGTGTTTCCAGAATACTGATACACTGGGAGAATTTTTACTTTCAGTTTCCAGTCTATAATCTCCTTCAACCTTCCACCTCATTTCTTTTCTTTGTATTGTTGCTACATCCATTTTGACATTCTTTCTCACAAGCCCGATCCTATTAAACACCACCACGAGTACTATTTAATAAAGTTTATTTATTTTGCTTACTATCTGTCAGCCTGCCCTGCTAAACTCTGTCTTGTGTCACTTTCATAGGACAGAAAATAAATCATAAGATGTTGAGGTTTTCACACTCTCTCCACAAACCTCCTCTAATACATTGGCTTCTGACGATAACACTTCATCTCCTCAGAAAACGCGATGACCCAGAATTAAATATAAAAACTTCCAGTTTGCTTTCTAGTGTGCCTCACAAACCTGCAAAACTTTCCAGGCCCACTGCTAAGTGGCCTTTAAATATTAGCATTTATTAGCAGCAAATATGTTCCTTCTGGAATAAAAATTGCTGAAGCAGATCAGACTAACTCTCCATTAAGGGCACTGTCCTCCTTCTGACAGGTCAATATCAAAAGCTTCAGAGGAAGGTGCAAGAAACCCTCTAGTGGACAATTATGGAATAGTCTGCACACAGGAGAAGTTTATGCCTAACCCCTTTGAGTCCCCTAAGTATGAGAGTTTATATGCCTTCTAAATAATTTTAATCCTATCTGATAGAAAGATCTCATTATCCATGCAGCTGTTCAATGCTATTTTGAATAATATTGTGCACCAGACTCAATAACATATTGTGGCTCTGAGTTCCACAGGTAAATCATATGTTGTATTTGGGTGTGTGGTGGGGGAGCATTTCCTTGCGCATTTCTCATTTTCTCTGGATGTCCCACTGTTCTAGAAAGTGAAAACAAGAGCACCTGTATTTGCCTTCTCTGTATTGTTCATTTTTCATATCACTGTCATGCCTCCACCCATCATCTCTTTACTAAACCAAACAGTCCCAAGTCCATACGAAGTATTTAGGGTCTCTAATCCTGCTTTTTAATAGCCTGTTTCAGAACCCTATGACAGCCAGAACTTAACTCATTATCTCAGCTTTCTCTGGGATCTCTGGTAACTATAATACCATTAAAATATTTACAGTTATTTTTTCCCCCATTTTTTAATACATCCTCACTTTTTTTTCCTGACTGCGGCTGCACAGTGAGCAGATGTTTTCAGTGAACTGTCCAAAAGAATGACCAGGTCTTTCACCAGAGAGATTACAGTTAATTTAAATCTGAGCACTGTGTATCAAATTAGTCCTTCCAATTTTCTTTCATTTATCAACACTAAATTTCATCTACCATCATGTTGCCCATTCAACCTACTTTTGTTAAGTCCCTGTGAAGTTTCTGACAATTTTCTCTAGCACCCAGAAACCACTATAATGGGCACATGATAACTATCTAGACAAATTTTCATCAGGCATCTTTGGTGAAGACCATCTCAAGGGTTTAGACTTCGGGATGGAGGATATCTGTCCATTAGCAACTGGACTAAGATCATCCAATTATTTCATATGAGCGATCAAGTAATTATCGGACAACAATGACTTTGGGTTACAACCAGTCTGAGCCTGATTTGTACCCATGACCCAGCATTGAAAACCTCTATATTCTACAGTCTATCTTGTGAAGCATCTACTCTTCCAGTGAAATACTTGTTAAACAAAATTGCTTCCTTTGTTTTTCAATTTGTCCACTAATTAAATCTCCCCTTAAAGCTTCATGAGAAAATGCTTTTGATGTCTCCCCTTTGCCAACTTACAAGGACATTGTTGAAATCTTTGAGAAGTTTCATTTCCCTAAGAGCAATGTGTTTACTTGAAGATTAATAGATAATATAAATGTATATGATGCAATCGAGGCAAGGTGCTTGTTCAACTCTGGAAACACCTTATGATAGTGTCAGCAAGTTAAGGACAGAATGTAGATTTTTACTTTGTTTTTCCATTGCCTTTGTTACCATGTAAAACTCAAAACCTTTCCATCATTAAAAGTGAATATTCAAAATAGCATGGATGAACTTATTGTTGGCTACCCAAATAAGAGATCTTAAATCTAGGATGATATACTCGCAACAAGAAATAACATACTGTCAAAACAGGATGCATGATAGCACACGGTCCAAATTTTCAATTGTGGATGTACATGTCAGTCTTCAAAAACTCTGAATGTGCATACACAAGTTGAGTAATTGTGCACATCAGTATCCATTTGTGTGTGCAATCACCTGCTTTGTACATGCAAAATGCTTGACTGTGGACTTAGTCACAGAGCGATTACAGATGCGTCCCTTGGACCATGATAGAAAAATTGGCTCAATAAGGGATGGACAGTACATTTTTCATAGTTGTGAAGCAGGTTTTTAGCTGAGTTCATTCAAAAAAACCCTTATACCATATATACAACTTACAGTACACAATGCGGAATGTTGCCTAACAATCGAGTAAGAGGAGTGGAGTGTATGTCCAGTGTTCTATTATTGTGTGCTTGAAGCTTCACAAATTTAATTTCCAGAGTAGCAATATTTCAAGAATGGCTATGTTGGAAGGCTGTGTATTATATCTGAAGTGGCAGAGTGTGAATATTTGACATTGGGCTTTTTGTATGGAAGCTTTAGAATTTTATTCATGGAAACCTATTCTACTGAATACCATCCATGCCCACAAGGTAATGGATGTCAGTAAGGGATATGTCAATGTCTTTCTACAACACTGCTTGATTCCTGATGCCAATCAAAGAGCAAATGCAGAAAAGGTAAAAAGCTATTGTCCTCGTAGTTTATATATTTTAGATATTTTTACACATCTTAGACTGTGGATAAGAGATGTTGACCATATCCCCATATATGGCAGCAGGTTAATGCCCTTATGCACAGACCTTTTCACAAACTAGCTCCTGCCCACCTGGATTTTTCTTTTGAACTCCGCAGTCTATCTGCATGCACATTTAAACGCACAGCAAAACCAATAAATGTTTGTACCGCTTGATTCAGCGTCAACAATGGAATTCTACACCGTGTTCAAAGCAGGGGAAGCTGACTGAGGAGAGGTTTCTGAGATAGAGAGGGTGGATGCAGACTGCCCATAGTGAACTGGACGATTGGTTTGATAAATTTAAAAATAAAATCCTGGCTTTACCCAGGAATTATGTTAACCCATTAGACTTTTTATTAAAGTTCTTGCTTATAAAGGAAAAACAAGTGGGAAAGCTCGTTCTCTGTAAGACAGACTTGGATGATTTATAAATACAGAGGAGCGACTGTCAAATTTTTTTGAAGTCTACCCAATGCAATACCCAGAACCGAAGTCTCTCCTCGATTGAAAGATCACAAAAGCAACTTCTTTACTGATGTAGATCCCCACAGTTATGCTCCTCACCAAATTAGACAGGCTTATTTGTTTTCTAGCGAAGTAGTGGGAGAAAAAAAGAGAAATGATGAAATAAAAAGTTCAAAGGGAAATTCAACACCAGATCAACGTGTCTGGCTCTTGGAACAGAAGGGACCCAACCACCTTCCCTCCCATGAAAAGTCTATTTTAATGTATGTTTTGGGGGATTTCTTTAGCACTTCAAAAGGGCAAGCCAGAAGTGATACAGATCACTATTCCCTAAAACTCTTTAAATAAAGGCATGTGATATTTTTATGTCCTTAAAAATGTCTATATCTATATTTATCTATCTATCCACAATAGCTGTACTATGTAATCACATTTTATGCTTCAGTAAAACAGACATTGAGACAAATTCTGATCTCATTTACATTTACGTAAAAATAGTGTTTATTCTGGATTAACATCAGGATAACCAATTGTAGAATTTGGCTACATAAATGTAAGTGAACTCACCAATTGAAACTAACAGTCTATTTAAATGGCTGTCCTTTAGTCTTCATTATTAAAATGACAGGATAGATTCTGTTATATACAATAATACCCCGAAAGTGACACTGTAGTTATTTTTCATGGACTCCAAATCTTTTGATTTAGAGGGTAAGATACTGCTGCCCAAGCCCATGTAAACCGTAACTGGGGTTAATAAATTGTTGCTTTTATTAGAATATTATAACACTTTTTTTTACCCTGTTGCATTATGTTGTCAGCATGCTAATGTATAGTACAGTGATTTCTCGTTAAGCATAAAATGTTAGGATTTCCATATAAATCAGTTCTTTTAATATGTTTGTGTCTTAGTATGATGCCAAGCTGTCAATTTAAATAATGGCATATGTCATATATATTGGTATAGACTGTATTTCAAATGACTAACTACAACAATATTAGTAATATAAATATGACAAATTCTCAACCCGCTGAGTGAGTTGTTGTGATAGAAATTGCATTAAATGACATCCCTACTGAGTTACTAATGAGGTGAGTTTTGCCCTTTTCCGTCTATCCATAGATCCTTTAGTCTGTCAGTCTTTGTCAGGTGACAACTGAAATTGTCATCTTGTTACTAAACGAAACCTTGCCTTAGTAACGACAATACTACTACTGGGATGCAACAACTGGAACCAAGTAAAAGTCAGAACTCAGCCACTGAAGATGTGACTGAGCACCTGACTAAAGTGCTTTCTCTGAGAACATGTGGCTAGTCAGCTGAAAACCCAATGCATTTTGATGTTTGTTTTTCAGTTACCCAGCTCCCTGTAACTTACATATAGAATGACTCATCTGCTGTAGAACAGTTCTGTTAGAAAAAAAACACATCCCATAATTATGGACTCACTATTGGACAATGTTTTAAGTTCTTTTATATGCCTCTGTCCAAAAGGAGAAACTTTCTGTCCAAAAGGAGAAACGTATAAAATCAGTACACTGGATAGCATGAAATGAAAGACAGTAAAGAAGTATTGAGCATACAACTAAGGTCTGCTGAAATTATTGTAAAGAAATGGAATATTTCAAACCACAATTGGAATTTATTAGGAAAGGTGACGGGCATGTAGCTATCTGGTTGGTCTCAAAAGATATATCTATACATTTTATAAGTGATTATGGTCAGCACTGAACTAGGAACTCTAAGTAAAATTATTCCAAACCACAGGATTATGAAACAGGCAAACGAATACAGATAAAGAAGATATACTGTTGTTTTTACATTAAAAGCATAAAAATATGTTATCTTGGACAGCAAGATAATAAAGTTCTCATGAGTCATAAGTTTCAGTCTTCAGCTCTGACATTTTCCATCTATAAATGTGATACTTGTGGAAACAGCTGGAGAAATTTTTGCCATTTTTTCAGTAGTAAAAATGTCTGGGTATTCTATAATTTTCCATGAAGTACTGCAAAGGTACTGCACATACAGTGCCATGCAACAGAATTATGAAAAATACTAAGAATTAGTCTTTTTGGTGAAATGTCAAAAACGTTGTCCGAGGTGAAATTTCAAGTGAAACATTTTTGACAAATTAATATTAATATAAATATTTAAAATGTATAAAGAAGCTTATCTGAAAGGAGCCTGTGACACACCAGAATACAATCTAAACTAGTGAGCAGCTGTGCCACCTTTGCCCTACAACCTTGGGTGCCTTCTGATGCCTTGCTGAAGGAGTTCCTACCTGGGCCACTCACAAACAGCCTTCCAGCCACATCTTGAGTGTTTGTGAATTGCTGCAGCCTGCCTGTCACATTTGGGTTACACTCTGGCTCTCACCAGCCTTGGTTATACTGCCAGGTGACCCCAACACACCCCCAATCTTAGATTTCTCCCCAGAAATGTATATCCTGTACTGCCTAGCCCTCTCTTGGACAATATGAAGTCTGTTATTTCTTACCTAGAAGTAATATGGACACAGCTTGCCATCTCAAATGGAGTTTCCCAGATTCTTCAATTTAAACACACTGGATTCGATAAAACAATCATACAAGTTTATTAAAATCTCTCGTTGCAGTTAAGTGAGTATAAAAATTGAGGCATAAAAGTCAGAAATGGTTACAAGAAAATAAAGTTAACACACCACCGTTGCCTAACTTAAACTATATCAGATTCAAGCAAAGTTTCACCCACTATGATTTCAGTAGTCTTACTGACAGAACCCTCTAGGTCAGGACCCTTCTCCCAGAATCCAACAAATGCTTTGTCACTTCTGGTGCCATGAATGCAAGGGGAAGAATGAGAGAGAGAGAGAGAGAGAGGTGTCATAGGGGGTTTGCCCATCCTTTTTATAGTTTCAGTCCCCCTTTTGAAAAAATTTCCAGCTGGGTACTGGGAGACAAAAAGTCTATGTAGAAGGATGCTCCCTGCTGCTTTTTTCTCACCTGTTTGAGCTTCCTTTTCTCCCCTTCCTGACTGAAGCCTCGGTTTACTGCTTAAATGCTAGTTAAGCAGAACACGCATTCCTTTGTTTAGGACAGATCTATTTTTCAACTTCTACTCACATAGAGCTGTGGTTTGGAACATGTATTAATAACATTATACAGGGGAATCTTATAGCTTCTCATACAATGTTAACACGCATATTTTACAAGGGCAATAATGATCAGCAAATTATGAGTTTTCAAATGATACCTCACAAGGCATACTTTGTAGAAAGTATATCCCAATAGAGTGTAAGGTGTGGAAACAGGTACATTCTGTCACAAGTCCCAAAGTTCTAGGATATTAATTGTTTGTATTACAGTAGTGCTTATGGACCCTATTTATGGATCAAGGCCCCATTGTACTAGGTACTGTACTAACATGTTACAAAACAACAGTCCCTACCCCCAAACAGTTTACGATATAAATATGTAAGTATGCAAAACTGTGGGTCAAATCATCATGGGAACATAAGCATGGGAATTTTCATAGCGGATCAGACCAGTTCTGTTTGACAACTTAGCTACTTTATCACTAGATTTAGCAACTTTTTGGTTTCCCTAGCGAGAAAATAAGTGTCAAAGTGTCTGGTGACAAATCTAGCGACTTTTACTGCCAATTACAGTGACATTCAGAGAAAGAACTCACCAATACGTAGGGTCACAAAATCATTCACAAGCAGCTTGGTAGTGTTCATAAAATCTATTCCATGCTCTTTTTACTACTTTCCTTTGCATACCAAGTCAACATCATTACATCTCAATTGAGCATGTCCTCTGAAGGAATTGCATTCCAGGGCTTCTTGGGCTGGAAATTATAATCTGCAGGCAAGGAAAATAAATTTGTGGAGGCTAATTAAATACTTTGCTAAAGACAGGCGCACTTTGGAGAGAGGTTTCAGAGTGGTAGCCGTGTTAGTCTGTATCAGCAAAAAGAATGAGGAGTGCTTGTGGCACCTTAGAGACTAACAAATTTATTTGGGCATAAGCTTTTGTGGGTCCGAGAAGTGGGTTTTAGCCCACGAAAACTTATGCCCAAATAAATTTGTTAGTCTCTAAGGTGCCACAAGCACTCCTCGGTCTTTTTACTTCGGAGAGAGCAGCTTGTTTTTAGCCAGATGTGTTCTTGGCTGAAATTAACCAACCTGGCCGATCTGGGCTGCAGTGTACAGAACGCCATTCCCAACGAGCAGAGGGCCACTGGCTCACAGACAAACTTTAATCCCTCGGCTGACTAGGCTTGGAGAGGGGGAGAGCATTTAATCAGGGCCAGGGAAGGTTCTGCCATTGCAGCCAGGCCCCCTTAAACGGGTGGAAATTGGACTCTCAATTAGACAAACAGCAAAGTCTGTACAGCTGAGATTTGTAAATCCTCCTCTTCCATTTCCCCTCTGGATCAAATCATTGTAATTAAAAGCACAACAAACAAACAAAAACCCACTGATGCAATAATGTGGTGTTGCTTTATAAATGAAACACACATGATTAAAGGGGGACTATTCATTAGTCCCCAAAGCAGAGGGTCCTTCCTACCAATCAGACACATTTGGCAGGTCAAGCCCCAGCACCTCTGGGCAGTGCTTAATTTGTGCCGGGGATTGCCGGGGCTGAGGGCAGCTGGCACCTCTTTCAGCACAAATTAAGCACTGCGCATACCTAAACCTGCAAAATATCCTCATTCCACTGCAGCCCAGGTCGGCTGGGGTTGGTTAATTTAAGCCAATTCTCCCTTTCTTGCCAGCCTGGATTCGAACCCATAGGTTAGTGAAAGGGAGGGCCCAGAGCTGGAGGGGGAGGGAAGAAGGTATTCATCTGACCTGTGCTCAGTCCTGCAGGGAGCCAAGAAAGTAGATTTAAAAACAAAAATCTGCTAGCTGGACCCCTTCCTCCTGTTTCCAGAGTTTGATTTCTGAAAAGAGCTGGGCAACTAAGGGGGAAGGAGTAAAGGGGACCCGAAATCAAGGTAGCTCCACCTTTGATCTTGTAGTAAGGGCTTCCTCCCTGGAGGCACGGTGCCCCCTGCCCCAATTGGGCACATGGCCCTGTCTCATCCCACCCCACCTTCCATCCGTGTGGCTCTCTTCGCTGGCTAACCTGCCCTCTCCCACACTTCCCACTTCATTAGCCATCTTTCCCTGCACCACAGGATGTGCTACCTACTATGGAGCAGTCAGAAAACACATTTGGCTATAAACAAGCCCTGACTAACATGCTTCGCTCTCCAAGTGCGCCTGACTTTAGCATAATATTTAATTAGCCGTCACAAACGTCTTTTTCTCGCCTGAAGATTTCGTCTTGACTACCCGCCGGATCGGCGGGTAGCGATCGATTTCTCGGGGATCGATATATCGCGTCTCATCTAGACGCGATATATCAATCCCCGAACGCGCTCCCATTGACTCCGGAACTCCACCAGCGCAAACGGCGGTAGCGGAGTCAACGGGGGAGCCGCAGACGTCGATCCCGCACTGTGAGGACGAGAGGTAAATCGATCTAAGATACTTTGACTTCAGCTACGCTATTCACGTAGCTGAAGTTGCGTATCTTAGATCGATGCCCCCCACACCCAGTGTAGACCAGCCCATAGTGATCTCAGCCCAAGAAGCCCTGGAATGCGATTCCTTCTGAGGACGTGCTCAGCTGAGACGTAACATTGACTCTCTCTGGACATTTTGTTTAGTGACATTTTTGACTCCTTTTGGGTTCTTAAACAGCTACATCTAGCGACTCTTCGGGGTCTATCTGGTGACTTCCTGCTACGTGGAGTTGGTAACGCTGGTGTCTCCAACTGTGGCCAGTGCCATCGCAGAGATGAATGTAGCCTCCTGATTCAATGGAGGCAGAGGGGTGGTATGGGGGAGAGTGGATTTGAAGGGTGACCCCCTCCCTGCACTCACCACCGAGTGGCGGCTTCTGTCCCATAGGGCTAGGCCCAGCTCCCTGCTCAAGGTGTTGTGACCTGTTGCATGGGGTCTCAGTGGCACTCAGTTTCACTTGGCTGCCACTCCATCATGATGGAGGGGTGGGCAGCCCACATTTGAGGTGCAACCTGGTACATGGGGTTGTAGCATGACACAAGTTTGGCCCAGCTGCCCTCCCTCATGACAGACTGGCAGATGGGCCAAATTTGATTGAGGTTGCAGTGCCATGTGTCAGATCAAAATACTACCCATTGCTGGGTGCTGCCACCCCATGTTCTGTAGGTGCAACTGCACTTATAAACCCTTGCTAAAGCCTGCCTTGACCATATGCTTCAGAAGAATATGTAAGAAACCCTGCAGTTATAAGTTATGGGACAAGCTTTCCACAGGGAAGGTGAGTGAACTAAATTGAATAAACCCTTTTGCATAAACCTGCCTTGTGCATGTAAGATGAAATCCATCCCACACAGAGGACCAGCACAAGGTCTATACACCTTATGTCAAACTTCAACCCTATTTTGAGGACAAAAATGATGCATAGGCTTTGTGCTGGCCATCTGTATTAGTGTGAATTTCTCCCTTAAACTCCTGTGAACACACGGCCAGTAGTTCTCAACCTATTTACCATTGTGGGTCACATATGTGGCCCTCTATGTGGGCATATACCCAGCTCATCTATCCTTGCCTCTATGTGTTGTGTGGATGTGGCCCACACAATACATATACTGCCTATATGGCCCTGAGGATGCCACATGGGGCTGCAGCTGTATGCTGATTGGGCCACAAGCGGCCTGTGGGATGAGAAACACCGACACATGCAAACCCTGATTTGTGCAAGCAGAAACTATGCACATTCACAAATCAGGGTTTGAATGCATGTGGTAAAGTGTGTGCATAACTTAACACATGCAGTTTTAGAAATATGCTGTATACACACGAGGGGATCACCTCACCTACCACGAAAAACATAGTAGGAAGAAGGCCTGACCCAAATTATCATATCAGATTATTGAAGAATGATCTGAGTGATCCACATTGAACAACCATAGAGAAACCCAGCTCATCTATCCTTGCCCTTGTACTCCCCTTCCCTTGGAAGGGGAGAATGGGTCTCCTGTGGTGGTATTACCAAAATTCCCAATTTTGGAGATTCTAGAGCATCTGGTGGGCTAGTGAAGAACTGTGTGTAATCCTTCTAGATGGTGTCTGTTAAGGACAGAATTGTGGTCCAAAGCATCATTTCTGTGCTACCTTTAATTCAGTCCATTTTCTTTAACAAAGCCATTGTTTGTCTGGCTGAAGACTGTTTTCTGCATGGCTGACTTAACAGGGCAGTGCATTGATTTATGTGGGGAAGGCTATAATCTTAACAAAAAGTCTGAAATTACTTTTAACTGGTTTGATTTTTTTACTGGAAACTGGAAGTTGCTGAAAGACACTAAATCGGGGATACCTGTGGTACTTTCATACCTGTGACTTTCCACTTGACTTTGTCAGGTATCACGGAAAAGATCCTCAACTGGTGTAAACTGGCATAACTCCACTGATGTCAATGGAGTGAAAATGATTTACAGAATCTGAGGATCTGTCCCAGTGAGCTCATGCATTAAGCTTCTCTCAGTAAGCTCAGTGGAATGATTCTATTTTCATTACCTAGCTATTATGGACATATCAATGGTATTTATAAAGATATCAGCCACTGCAGTATCTGTGCACCAACTGAGGTAAAAATCTGGCCCTGTGTTTGTGTCTTTTGGGAGATACTTTGGGATGGAACACAAGGTGTTAATATTTTGGAAGAAGAATTCCCTGTAAGTGGAGCACCATACCATTTTCCTAGTGACTCGTCCTCTTCTCTTATTTATTACTTTCCTGCTGTTCCTCTAATTCATTTCAATCTTTAGAATTGTCCAACAATTGTTCCTGAATATTGACCTCTCCTGGAGCTCTGTTCTGAAAAGCCAGATTATGCAGCAAGTAGTTGCTATAAATACAAAATTGAGTACTTACCCACATACCCATTTTAGAACCACCAGTTCTATTAAAGCAAGAGAAACCTATTTTCAAGCCACCAAATGGACATTATTATTACAGTTTTCATGCCACAATAGGCTGCATTATGTTTGTTCAACAGAGCAAGTAGGAGGAGATAAGAAGAGGGTAATCAATAAAGTGCCAAAGAGACATTATCTACTTTTACCTAAAAAACAAGAGCCTGAATGTGACTCCATTCTTACAATCCTCTTCTTTGAAAATCAAAAGAAAGGGAATGAGAGAGATTTGAAATATCATGTGCTGACTTGGGCGTGACCTATCCTGTGTTTAAATGGAGTATTTCTAATGCCAATTGAAGGGTATAAACAAACATACATGGCAATATAGCTCAAATTTAGGTATTTGATGGAAACCTAAAATCTTTAAACTCAGGTTTTGCATGCAAGATGTAGATTAATTTCATGTTGTTCCTAAAAAGTCACTCACTGTATCAAAAAAATCTGTGCAGCATAGCTGGCAGTTTGATGTATCTACCAGGATGAGCACTCTTCCTTCATTTGCTATTATTGTTAGGAAATAAGAGGAAACCAAGTAGATGTCTTCTCTACAGCTAAAAATCATCACAGGCTCTAGTAACTTGGTTAGGACCTCTTTGCTTGAATAACCTTCATAATGTCATCTGGCATATTCTGACATTTACATGTGATTTGCAAGCTGGTCAAGAAATTAAGTACACAGATCACTTTCTAGAGGAAAATGTCAGGTTTTGGCAATAGTCCTGGGTCACCAAGTGAATACTAAATTCACATAAGTCCATCAGTTTTCTTGCTCCCTCCCACAAATGTAATGGCCAAAGTGATAATCTAAAGTCTATAGGTAAAGATAAGGGGGTGGCGAAATAGGGGTGACATAAGGGTCTACCGTAGGCCACCAAATCAGGAGGAGGAGGTGGATAAGGTTTATCCAAAACACAAGACCCGATAGTAATGAGGGACTTTTCCAACAGATGTGTGAGTAGTTAAAGTAATATGGCAAAACACAAAAGTTCTAACAATTTCTTGGAGTGTATTAGAACATTCTTGGGACAATGTGTTTGAGAAAGTGGAGGAAGTGACTGGGAGACAGCGATTTTAGACTTTATTCTGACCAACAAGGAGGAATGTGTTGTGAATCTGAAGGAGGAGGGCAATTTTGGTGAAAGTGATGATGAAATGAGATTTCATATTTCTAAGGAAGGAAGAAGGCAGAACAAGGAAAATAGATTTCAAAAAAGCAGACTATCAAACTCACAGAATTGGTAGGTAAGGTTCATTGACTCAAAGGTGTAGCCAATTGTTTGACTTCACTCACTGTTCATTTTTAAAAATGCTCAAGAGAACAAATAAGCAAGCTTAGCCAAATTTGTTGTCTAAAACAGTGGTCTCCAAAGTGGGGTGTGCGCACCCCAGAGGGTGCGCAAGAGGATCCTTGGAGGTGCGCGGCAGGAGGAGCACTTTTTTTTTTTTGCTTCGGCAGTTCAGGCGGGAGTCCGAGCGGCTTTTTTTTTTTTTTTTTTTTTTTTGCGCTTCGGCAAAAATGGTAGAGCCGGCGCAGCGGGGGTGCGTGCTCAAAATTTTTTTACTGATGGGGTGTGGGATCAAAAAAGTTTGGAGACCACTGGTCTAAAAAGACAACAGTACAATACAAAAAGGAGACATACATATCCTTCTTCTGGAAAGGAAATTCTCACAGCATGTTCACCTTACATAGAAGGTGTGCTTTGAAGATACTCATTTCAGCTAGCTCTATGTATAGTGCAGTTTTACAAATTACAAGCTTTCTATACGTCACTAAAATTCAGCCCACCAGTTTCTACCTGTTCCTTAACTTGGTTTTCTGTAACTTTCTTATCTTTGTTTTGGACACTAGCATTCCAGGTACCAGTTCATGAAAGTACCTCCCCAGCTTGTACCAGGGTGAAACATGAATGTATTTTGTCTTTGATGCATTTCCTGACATCAGCTTTGCAAAGTGTTGTGGGATTCCTGACTTCCCCCAACACACACACTATATTATGTAAATACCATACACTTATTAACATAGGCATAGTATACACTAACATGTACGTATTTGCTAACAGTAAGTAACAGCCAGCACAGATGTGTCCACTAATTATGCCAAACCAACCTAACTTTCTTTTTGGCAGTGTTGCTGGCCTAGTGGATGGGAAGCTGTAGATGTGATATATATTGATTTTTGTAAAGCTTTGGAGAATCTCTCAAAAGCAAACTAGGGAAATCTATTCTAAATGAAATTACTGTATGGAGGGTACACAACTGACTGAGAGACTGTATTCAGAAAGTTGTTATCAATGGTTTGCTGTCAAACTGGGAGGATGTATCTAGTGCAATCCTGTAGGGGCAAGTCCTGGGTCTGATACTATTTAATAATTTTCATTAATGACTTAGATAATGGAGTGGAGAGTATGCTTATAAAATTTGCAGCTGACACCAAGCTGGGAGAGTTTGCAAGCACACTGGAGGACAGGATTAGAATTCAAAATGCCCTTGACACATTCGAGGATTGGTTTGAAATTCAATAAAAGATAAGTGCAAAGTACATCACTTGGAAAAGAAAAATCAAATGCACAACTACACAAAGGGAATAACTGGCTAGGCAGTAGTACTGCAGAAAAGGATCCAGGAGTTATATTGGATCACAAATTGAATGCAAGTCAACAATGTGATGCAGTTGTAAAAAGGACTAATGTCACTCAGGGGGGTTGTGTTGGGGTGTCGCCCTACAAAAAGCCCGAGGGGTTAAGATGGGCTAGTGGGCCAGTTAACTGCCTAGCCTGCACCTGGAGGAGGAGCCAGGGAGCAATGAGGATTAAAGAGGAAGCTCAGCTGGACAGGAACAAGAGGGCCTGTATAAAGTCCAGTAGCTGAGAGAAGAGGGGGATGGGCAGAGAGGGTGTATCTGCCGTCACTCTCAGGGTGAGAAGACAAGGTAGGAAGTAACTCAGGGATACAGCAGTAAGGTGGTGGACGGTGCGTGCAGACCTTGACTGCTTGTTCTGGATCCCTAGGCTGGAACCCAGCGTAGAGGGCAGGCCCCTACCAGCCACTGAGGAAGTGGCACTCTTAAGGGTCAGAGAAAGAGAAGCCTGCTGGAGTCAGTGGGTCCTGAGAAACTTTGAGGCACTGACCAACTTGCTCCCCTGGAAGGGGAAAACGACAATGATTTGACTGGAGGGCCAAGCCACCAACAGGAGCAGCTGAGTCCTGAGAGAGTGAGACAGAAAGTGACAGAGTGCAATCAAAGGAAAAGGCATTGGCTGGTCAGAGCTAATCCCCAGATGTAGTCAGAAGGAGGTGTTCCAGTGGTGAATATATTGTATGAGGAAAACTGTCCCTCTCTATTTGGCACTGGTGAGACCTCAGCTGGAGCACTGTGTCCAATTCTGGGCACCAAATTTTAGGAAAGATGTGGACAAATTGGAAGAGTGAAGAGGAGAGCAACAAAAGTGATAAAAACCTGATCTATCTGGAAAGGTTAAGAAGATCGGCATGTTTAGTTTTGAGAAAAGACAACTGAGGGGAGATCTGATACAGTCTTCAGAGACGTTAAGGGCTGATATAACGAGGATGGTGATCAATTGTTCTCCATGTCCACTGAAGGTAGGACAAGAAGTAATGGGCTTTATCTGCAGCAAGGAAGATTTAAGTTGGATATTAGGAAAAGTTTTGTAACAATAAGGGTAGGGTTAAGCTCCGGAACAGGCTTTCAAGGGAGGTTGTGGAATCCCCATCATTGGAGGTTCTTAAGAACAGGCTGGACAAACACTTGTCAGGGATGATCCTGCCTCACTATGGGGAGCTGGATTTGACCTCTCAGGGTTCCTTCTAGATCTACATATCTAAGCTTATGCTAATTAAGATTGTTAGACCTAATGAATCACGGACTTGCTGTTCTATTCTCTCTCTTTTGAGCAAAAGGCAAGAATTTGGGCCAATACCTTAAGTGGCATAATATGACATAGCTATTTTGACTTCAATGGAACTACACCACTTTCCATCAGCTAAGGTTTTGGGATCCGGAGTTAACATTTCCATTAACTAAACAGCTAGCTTAGGAGTTATTCACTTTTTCTGTCACAATTTTGTACTTCTGCTCAGTTCTCTTCTAGTGTCTTTGCAGACCTTAGTTTAGAATGTCAACATGTCAGATAGTGGAATCTGTTTTTCTACAGCATTTGTTTGTCAGTCATGATCTTTATTTGCTTGTGTCAGTCACTATATTTGACTTTACTAATTTTATCTGGTTCTGATCGCTCTGAGCAGTTGAGTGTTGGTTCCTACTCAAAGGTCAATTAAGATAATCTTGTTCAATTCAATTGGTTAGGCAGATGATTTATACAATCTAATCTAATTTTTGGAGAAACGATTTTATGCTAATTTATATCAAAATATTCAACTAGCTAGTTCAAGCAAAATATACCAAGTACCACTACTGTAGAGAGTCATCACAAGTATACCTTTGCCTGTCAAACCACAACATTCAGCAAAGTGGCAATTAATTTTGCTTTCTTTTGTTCACTGCTTTCATATATTACTACCCGTTGTCTAATCCTTCCATTGACTTCAATGGGGGTTGGATAAGATCCTAAAAACACTGTAAATGTAGTCATCTCTTCTTTCAAGGAGAAGTTTAGATCATTGCCATTTTATCTTAGTCACATTTTGCAGTTAATTAGCCTTCAGCTTAGTGTATTGTTTTATCTGTTCATATGAAGTCAAGATTACAACTTGACATGTTTCTATGTTACTTCTCCACATATCACAACTAGGAGAACACAGCTGTGGAATCCTTTGAGAAGAAAGGGAACTTGCTCTTTGCGATACTGTTCAGCCTTTCATTCTTTCAGGCTTGATTCCTCTCTTCACCTTGTTTAATACTTGGATCACATTAACAACTTCCAATTCTTTGACATATTCTGTGATTTCTCTTCTTGTTCAGTTGCACTGATATGAGCCATTTGGCTAGTCCGCCTACATCACAATTTCTTATTTTTAGTGTTCAATTCTATATCTATTTTGTTTCATCAAAGACAAATAGTGTCATCTGCAAACACGTGGTGACTCAGCAACTCTGTTTATTTCAAGGTGCCTTTCTTGACGAAGAAGTTCTCCAAAGATATTTTCCAGGCAGAAAGCAATGTGTTTTAGTGACAGTGTCTCCCTATCACTTTCGAAGTTTCGATTTGATCTTGTAACTCATTTTCACAGTCCATAAGTGTCTTTTGTGCTACAGGATTCAGCAGTCTTCTCTAGAATCTCATTCTGTGTCTACAAGTGATCAATGACTGAGAAACTTTCTGAATCCTGCTTCTTTAAAAAATATATATATATATATAAATAAATCCATATTCATACAATTCTGATATCATGCATGATGGATAAAATCATGTAGTCCTTACTGAAGAAATGAAATCAATGGGATTTTTGCCTCAGTCAGGATTGAATAAAGACATCGGGATTTTGTCTGCTATTATCAAGAGATCCTTTCTGTATTAGAAATAAGGCATAATATAATTCTCTTCAGTTGTAAATAGCGAGTATCTTGTAGTTTGGCATATTACAGTGCATGCCACCTACAGATTCTTATCTAGTTGTTTTATCACTTTGAGATGGTAGCTATTGTTGCATAACAACCGTTGAGATGTTATTGACAAAATATAAGACTTTGCTTAATATGCAAGTACATGTTTACTTTTATTTTCATATCCAATGATCAGACTCCAAATACTTATGGACTGCATAGGAGTGAATTGTTTGTGTCATCCCATTACTTAACAGGTTGCTTTAGAATACAGTTAAACGATAAAATCAGGGTGAGTGTAGACAGAGAAAGTGTGTGCATGCAGGTATGTATACACACATGCAGTACACACACACACACACACACACACACACACACACACACACACACACACACACACACTTCCATTTAAACTTTTAAATCTGTAGAAAAATTCATTCCATTCTAACAGTCTCAAGAAGCAAAAGATACCCCAGGCTATAGATGAATTTTATATTACATCTTAAAGCCTCTACACTATGAGGTAAAATTATTGTTATTAATTTCTCAACTGATTACAAGGTATCTCCAGCATATAGTGTAAAAGGACAGATTGGGCCTTTGTGACACTTAACTCGCTGAACAGAGGAGAAGTGGATTTTACTCTTGAAGGATACTTGCCTACATCAGAATACACCTCTATCCCGATATAACATGAATTCGGATATAACGTGGAAAAGCAGTGCTCCGGGGGGTGGGGGGGTGGGGCTGCGCACTCCGGTGGATCAAAGCAAGTTCGATATAACATGGTAAGATTTTTTGGCTCCTGAGGACAGCGTTATATTGGGGTAGAGGTGTACCAATAATGGAAATAATATCAGATCATATAAGGTTGAAGCTTTTTGTTCTCTATAGAACTAAGTGATAAAGAGAAGTACTGTGGGAATTTTCCCCTTTAGATTAAATATTTGAGTGGTGAATGTCTGAGACAATCATTTTCAGTTCTGAAATTGCCTTGCTATCTCAAGCATAGGAAGAATAAGACACATTCTGTATTACAATTAAGATGTGAAAATCTTATTTGCAACAGGACTTTATGCTTAAAACAGGAGAAAAATATTTTAAAATGTGGCTTAACTTTAAAGTTCAATTTAGCCAGTATTATCTGCACTTTGCAGCCATGAAGTAAACATCTCTCTCCTTGGTCCAATATTGTCCCCCCTGATGGCAGTAGGTCCAGCTAGCATGGAGAAATGCACTATTTCATGGGTAAATAGTCCAGGAGGAATGTTTGCAGTAAGCAGCCTGGTTTGTGTATTCTGTTGCAGGACAAAACACACAGCACTCCCTAAAACAATTGCAATACCTGTGCCCAGTGGCACCTATCCCATATTTCCAGAAACAGCTCTCTGAGGTGGGTGCATAACACAGTAGCAGTTGCATCCTTTGAAGCAAATTACAGATGTAATGCATCTCTCACATGTATATATAATATGCGTAACATGCCTGAGAGACAGAGCCCCTTGATTTATGGACATAAAACATTTACATGCATTTCAGATGCTTGAACCTGTACTGCAAATTCTCCCAAGGAAACAGACCTATTTTAGGGAGAGTTTTACCAGTGATATCAATGGGAGCAGGCCAGACCTTAACACCCTTCCCTCCTTGGGTAAAGGCTCACTGGAGGACCACAATTCTGTTTTGTAGCAATTTTTGAGGCTTCAAAATTCTTTGTTCCTGAAGTAAGTTTCATGGCAACTTCAAACCAACCAGCATATTTCTCCAAAATGAAATTGATGAAATATTCCATTTAGCTCTAGTTATCAATGAGAAACTGCCATTGTTAGGAACTGTAGAGTTCCATGGGAAACTAAAATGTCAAAGGTAAGGGTGGGATTTTTAGAAGCCCTGGTCATGCTCTGCTCCTGTTAAAGTCAATGGTAAAACTCCCCTCAATTTCAACAGGAGCAGAGCTAAACTAACAAATGCTATGTGCATTTGAAATTCCCACCCCAAAGCATTGAAGTTCAAGACACTTATGACACTATACTTTTCTCTTCAAGTGTTAATATTCGGTTTAGTCTTCTTAGTGACTGCAGATGTATTGCACAAACTGTGGACCAATCTTGTAGAGATTTACTCATGGAAGTCATCCTTATACTCTCAAGTATTCTTATTGACTCTAGTGGGACTACTAGTTAGAGTAAGGTCTACTTACAGGAGTAAGGATTTGCAGGACTGGGTTCTACCTTACTGATTTCTTAACCAAAAATGTGTGTGTACACACACACACACACCTCTGTTTATGTGAAGCTTCTGAGTGGTTTTCACCATCTGTGGCAAATTGATTATGGTTACATGGGTGGAGATGGTTGAGAGATTTGATCTGCTTTTAGCATTAAAGCTACTTGTTCTCAGCAGGACATTTACCAAGCAGAGAATATAGACACTAGATGTCTTTTAAAAGAAAAAAGGCAAGAAATCAGAGAGAGGACATCAGAAATTTAAAAAACCCAACACCCCAATTTGTTGGATCATGCCATCTTCAGATATGAAAACCAATAAAAACATGAGACTGAGATTTTCTTTCCCCAGTCAAAATGCCCATCTTCTACCCCCATCCCCTCCTTTAATTTCCTTCTCCAGGTAAAAGACAACAGGGGAATAAATGAAAAGCAAAGGACTAGTTTTTCTAGTAGGGAATAAGGTTGCCAATTTTGGTTGGATGTATTCCTGGAGGTTTCATCACAGGACATAATCTTTAATTAAAGATTAATCTTTAATTCCTGGAGACGCCAGGAGAATCCTGGAGGGTTGGCAACCCTACTAGGGAATCTAATTGGCTAAAAGGTACTCTTTTTCTGGAGCTAATAGATGTGATTGCTCAGAATAATGCAGAGCCACAGTTCTGAACACAGAGAGAACACTACAACCGATTCAAAGGCTACAAGGAGAAGTCAGTAAGGAATGACCGATGGCTCCCATAGTAGAACTAAATGTACAAGACACTTAGACCTTCTCCATAGCATACACTCTGCTAATTGTACTTGACTAAAGGAAGAAGGATCTATAAGCAGTAGAACAGAGGTTGCCTGGGAGAAAAGATTTCTACATATCCACACTTAAGTGAACTATACGCAAGGGAAGCTTAAATCTAATAGAACCTGAACAGCGGCTAATCTAGTTTGACAAGAAAGTTCTAAGCGATTAGAAAACTAACAAAGTCATCTTTAGTAACCTAATGATGTTTGGTAGGAGGGCCAACAGCCTTCATGCTGCTCTTCTCTCGTTCCAATCTGCTAGAGGCACAGTGTAAACAGGATAAAATATACATTCGATTTATACAGTTCCCTCTACACTCCTTCATGGGACATATTAAACAAATCACAAAAACTGGACTGACGATTACAAGCTAGTTTAAATAAAATAAATTTTCTGCCTAGAAAGAAAGGCATATATTTTTTCTGCATTCTGTAGAACAAAAAAGTTACAGCATACGATTCCATTGAGTTTCACTTTAACGTAGTTATAAAGTAAGGTTTCAGAGTAGCAGCCATGTTAGTCTATATCTGTAAAAAGAACAGGAGTACTTGTGGCATCTTAGAGACTAACAAATTTATTTGAGCATAAGCTTTCATGGGCTACAGCCCACTTCATCGGATGCATAGAATGGAACATATAAGAAGAGTATATATACACATACAGAGAAGATGCCATACCAGCTCTAAGAGGCTAATTAATTAAGATGACCTGTTATCAGCAGGAAAAAAACTTTAGTAGTGATAATCAAGATGGTCAATTACAGACAGTTCACAAGAGGTGTAAGGATAGTTCTCATAAGGAAATAGATTCAAGCCATTCTTGAATAGAGACTGGGAATGGCTGAGTCATTACACTACAAAAGTATTCAGACTTTTGTCTCTTCAGATTTATTAAACAATACATTTGAGAAAACTGATCAGCTCTGAGGGTAGAATTCAAATTTCAAAATTTCGAATCTTTTGTTGACACTTTGAAATTTGCTCAAAAGGTGTGTGTGTGTGTGTATCATAAATTTTTAAAATCTTTCCCCATTTATTGACTAGCTCTACTTATGAACATTACACAAGCATAGAAAGAGACCTAAATACATTGAGTAAGTAATGTGCAAATTATCCACAAAGTTCTCATGGGTTAAGCAGAATCAGAGATTCGCAACATTAGTGAAACCCATGGATATCTTAATTAACCCCACTTCATTTAGGGCAATTCCTACTCATCCAGGAATGAACAGCAGTTAAGTCTGTGACAAAAGCAAGTCAATTATTACATTTGTTGCATTTAGCTGGGAAGGATGTATACATATGAGTAATATGTCCAAAACAGGGCAAAACACGAGTCTGACTCTGCAGCCCTTATGCAGGTGAATCCAACTGAAATCTGTTCAACTGTGGAGAAATCATGTGAGTGCTGGCTGTCAGATTGGAACATCCTTTTGTATTGTGTGGTAGATGGATGAAAACACAATAGATAGAATTTAAACACAGTAACACCAAGGGTAGATCCTTGAAGAAGTATAATTAGCAGTATACTATGAGCCAAACCTGAAAGATAGGGACAGAGCTGTGCCAAAGATATCTATTCCCCTCAGAAAGGCCACCAGAAGTTATGAAAGCAATAAGAGCAGATAATCCGAAGACAATCTACATAAAAGCATGCCAAACGCCGGATCAACCCTTGGTATTTGGTTTATATAGGTGGATACCTTCCTGAAGTGCAATATATAGGATGATATATCCACGCTTTCTAGTTCTGACCCAGACTTACCTGGCCTTCTGGCATCCCAGTCTTTTTACCCTATATCTAGGTAGCATAAGCTTAGATAATGTGGAGCCAGCTATTCATGAACACAACCAGGGGATTCACATTTACAACTGATGTAGCAGCTTCCAAGTTGGAGTGGAAGTGAAAGACAAATTTCAGCTGTTTGTCTACAGATATTCAGAAATTATACAAATAGAGAGATATTTGATAATTCTTTGTAGTTATGGCAACCTGTGTTCCTTGCAATTGAAATGGAAATACAAAGCCATTTGACTAGAGAGAAAACAAGTAAGCAATTTTTGCCTATTATTGATTTAGGAACAACTTTTTACTTACATTCTGTGCTGAGAACGTCATTATGTCTATTACATTCTGACCATATTGCCACCTACTTCTGAGTTTCAATTCTTCTATTTCTATAAGTGCTTTATATATTTACTCACTCTCTCATTTTTGCCTCAGACTGGATGGGAATTATATATATTAATGGAAAGTGGACTGTTTCTATCAAAATGTTAGTTTCCACCACCAACCCTCACACCCGCATTTGCACTCTCTTATTATTATTAATATTATGGATTGCTTTGCATTCAACTTTTATATGCAATGGATGTCACGAGTAAGGGCTCTTTCCTGGTCACTTGACGTTATATTCTTCTCCCCAGATTCAGAATTAGTTGCAATTCATTGTATTACTTTAGATTACTAGCTCCTTTGGATTTATTGATATATCCAAGTTCACAAGACACACGATGGGCCCAGTTCTCCTCTCACACGGGTTTTTACACCATGGACTGTCCCTTGATTTACAGCAGTATATATAGAAAGAGAATTGAGCCCATATAGAGTTAAGTTTGCTATGAAGGGAATTTGCCAACCTACAAGCTACAGGAATTGAATGTTTTAGGGATGAGATATTATAGTTATTGGACTCTATTGCTTAAGAATACACGACATACATGTAGTTTTCATTGGAACACTTTGAAAAATTGTAAATGGCCATATAATCAACTGTATCCTGTCTTAATCACTCATTCCAATTAAACATGAACAAGTTAATTCTTCACATCAAAATTTAATATATTTAGGCTGATAACTTTTATGCACACTGAAAGGGCAGAGTACACTAAGTGAAACACATCATACAAAGAACCTGTTGAATAAATATGGAATTACATATAAAACAAACAAGTTACCAGCTCCTTTGACACATTCATTATACAGTCTCCATAATTATGCCCAGTGAATATCCTGAGAATTCACAGTTCAGACTCTCACCTGAAAATTTAATTTACTATTATTTTTGTTGTAAAAAAGTTGGGTGGTTTTTTTGTTTGTTTGTTTTTTGCACGAAATAGGAAATGCACTGAAAAAAAGCATTTTCAGAGGCAAAAGAAGCTATTTGCACATTTAAGACAAACTTGACAAAATAGTTTTGTCTGAATATAAAATGAGTTACAATTTTCAAAAAAAAAAAGTTTGATTTTGACATTTTTGGAAGCAAAAACAAAATTGAAAACTTTGATTCAAGTTGACCCAAATGACTTTTTTTGGTGTATTGTTTCAAGAAAAAACAAAAAAATCAGTTTTGGTTCTAAAATAACCCAATTCTTTTCAATTTGACCACCAAATCAATATATCAATCATGTGAAAAATTCAATGAACAGTGGAACTGAAAAGGATTTTCTTTTTATCTAATACCACAATGATATATTATTAGGATGTAAAACTCACACAAACAAGTGATTACCACTTGATCATACTTTATGTTCATTTATTCTTCTCTTTTCATAGAATTATAGGACTGGAAGGGACCTCGAGAGGTCATCTAATCCAGTCCCCTGCACTCATGGCAGGACTAAGTATTAGCTAGACCATCCCTGACAGGTGTTTGTCCCACCTGCTCTTAAAAATCTCCAATGATGGAGATTCCACAACCTCCCTAGGCAATTTATTCCAGTGCTTAACTACCCTGACAGGAAGTTTTTCCTAATGTCCAACCTAAACCTCCCTTGCTGCATTTTAAGCCCATTGCTTCTTGTCCTATCCTCAGAGAGATTAAGAACAATATTTCTCCCTCCTCCTTGTAACAATCTTCCATGTACTTGAAAACTGTTATGTCCCCTCTCAGGCTTCTCTTTTCTAGACTAAACAAACCCAGTTTTTTCAATCTTCCCTCATAGGTCATGTTTTCTAGACCTTTAATCATTTTTGTTGCTCTTCTCTGGACTTTCTCCAATTTGTCCACATCTTTCCTGAAATGTGGTGCCCAGAACTGAACACAATACTCCAGCTGAGGCCTAATCAGCGCAGAGTAGAGTGGAAGAATTACTTCTCGTGTCTTGCATATAACACACCTGCTAATACAGCCCAGAATGATGTTTGCTTTCTTTGCAACAGTTACACTGTTGAGTCATATTTAGCATATGGTCCACTATGACCCCCAGATCCTTTTCTGCACAACTCATTCCTTGGCAGTCATTTCCCATTTTGTATGTGAGCAACTGATTATTCCTTCCTAAATGGAGTACTTTGCATTTGTCCTTATTGAATTTCATCCTATTTACTTCAGACCGTTTCTCCAGTTTGTCCAGATCATTTTGAATTTTAATCCTATCCTCCAAAGCACTTGCAACCCCTCCCAGCTTGGCATCATCCTCAAACTTTAGAAGTGTACTTTTCATGCCATTATCTAAATCACTGATAGTTTTCCCTGTCTTCCTTCTGTTTCTTCTTTACTATTTTCCTCTCCCATCTTCTGGTACCTGATGAATCAGACTTGTCACATACCTAAACCCTGATTTTACATTGGGATTGGCTAGTACAGAACATGTCACCCATGTACAGTCCTGCTGACATGAAGTGAATGAGATTGCATGGGAGAGGGAGTCTGCACTAGGGGGAAATCACAATATAGGATTAAAGCCCTAATCAGCCAGACCTCTTCGGTCTGTATGATTGTACTGACTGGCTAGCCATCTGTCTTGGATGGTTTAGACAACAAATCCTGCATCTTGGCAGGGGATTAGACTAGATGACCCTTCCGATCCCTTTTAACCCTATGATTCTATGACATTTTGTAAGACCTTGTCTGCAAGCATGTTTGGAGAATTCTTTAGGAATTCAGCTGTTCTTGGAGGTGTGTAGGCAGCATTCAAGCTTGTAGAGGAAACTTGACACCAAATTAATCTACATTAAAAAAAATTCTGCTCCAAAGACTGGAATCTCAAGAAGCAACCTGAAAATTGCTGAATTGGTCATTTAACTTTATTTTATAACCAAGGTTTTTGCGGTGTTTCTAATATGTAGTAATTGTAAAATTCAGGATAATTAACACAGCATGATACATTTAACCTGATGGATGCATGCACTTGTGTATCTCTGTAAAACTATCTGTTTTTAAAAATAATGTTATCAAAGAAAAAACAATTTACAGTATTGTCGTTTTGATTCCCACTCTCCCATGAATGAGCAAGTTGGGTTATTTATTTATTATCTTCATTTCTTTGCTGTTATTGTTATTACAGGAACTGCACTCTCTATTTCAAAGAAATAGATATTTGGCTTTAACCACTGCTAAATGGAGATCTTTATGAATGCAGGTTACTATAGTTACAGTGGCATTGTGGGTAACTTTTTCATTATAACTGCTGCGTGTCTATATATAAACAGCTGAACTGCATTTTTCAACTTTAATCTAAGAAGCCACAGGAACTGCTTTGATTTTAAATTTGCTGATCAAGCCCATGACATTAAGAAGTATAAGATCAGAGGGAGACGATAACCATAATTCTACTCTCCATATTAAAAATAAACAAGAACTTCAGAAAAAAATACCTGCTCTTTAGACATCTTGAAAATAAACTTGATACACACTGGAGTGAGTCTGTAACCCACACGCCTAATAGGGAGACCTCTTTAAGAGATCTATAGAGAAGGGGTAAAAATGAGTTATGTCTGGGTCACCGTTGCTAGGCAAACAAACCATTAACACTCCACACTCAGAACTTTCTGGAATTGGGTGTGGTAGTTTGGGGCATGGTCAATAGGTTCCCTGTAGCAGGACTCAGACTCCACTGAAGGCAAGTAGTCAGGGAAGCTGTTTTACAAAAGGCCACGTGACCTGTGTAGATTGGGAAAAGCTGAGCCACAGGAGCAGAAAGCAGACTAGGTTTTGCCACCCCAATTTTGAAATACTTTGCAGCAGGTTAGTGATATTGTTAATCCTCCAGCAGGGAAGCCCTGGCAGTGTTAATTACAGAAAGGGGAAATTGGGAGGGGAAGCTAATTTCTTTTATTTTAATTGCATATTTTGAATGTTTTGATTTTAGCCAAACTGTTTTAGTTCAATTGTCTCAACTAGCAGGATTTACCAACTCTTCTCTTATTTAAATATGATGATTGTGCTATTCTCAATTGTGTATTTTTCTTGTAACAGGTTTTTTTTAAATGTATATACTTAATCTGATAGGTTGGCGAATTAGTTAGCTGACTAGCTAGCTGAGTGACTTCAGCAGAGGAGGCAGAAGAGTCTGTATAGATTCCAGTTGAAGGTTTCTGCAAAGCAATAGGAGAGAAGATGTTGCGGTGCTCTTCGCCAAAATCCAGACAGTCTGCTGAGTCATCAAAGACTGAGGCTAGGTGAACTCAACCTAAGCTTTTGGGAACTGAGTTACTTATGCTTCTGTGGGGACTGACCTGTTTCAATTTAATTTGTCGTCTTTATTTAGGGATAACTGAAGATAATGTATGTGGATTATGAAATAGCCTTGTTATGTTGTAGGAATCAAGTTATTGTTAAGGAATTAAGTTATTGTTATGTTTCTTTATCGTATGATTTTCATAATGTTGGTACTTAATTCCTTTTGTTCTTTTGGACTTGGTTGTGGAGAGGTTGGCTCCATGCAAGTCTTGCTGAAGATCCCAAATGACAGAATTCTGGGTCTCCATGTGTTTAGGCTTTTTAGGCACTGGAAAAGGGCAGTGAAATAAACTCTAGCCCATCCAAAGGTTACAAGTCCACATTCCACCATGATCAAATAAGGCCCCAGTTCAGCAAAATACTTAAACACATGCTCAACCATCTCCTGTATTTAGGGGAAATTCAGATATGGATGCAAACTTTAGGACTCAATCCTATTTCCTATTAACTCATTGGATGATAATGGGTATAAAAATTTTTTCCTTCATTCTACTGACATCATAATGTTTTAAAATCTGTTCGACGATAAACATCTGATCACAATAGGAAATTTACACTTAAAAATAAAAATAATAATAGTTGTTCCTGCATGTTATCTTATAAGCAATAGTCCCAAGACTTTAATATGACTTAAATGATAAGGAACAGGGCAAGTGTCTCTTCATACTAATATCAATGCTAGGTTGGTGGACCACAAGCATTTTAAAATCAGTTATTTTGATAAAAGGTTTCATTTAGAATGGATACTACTACACGAGGTTACTACAATGTCCTGATCAGGTAACATAGTTTTTCCTCTATCCAAGAACTGCAAAGGGGGAAAAACACAAACTAATCTATGGCTTTTCTCCTCTCCCATCGTTAGGGAGCAGCCTCTCCGCAACTTCAGCTGAGCTGAAACCACACAGTGCCTTTGTCCTTTAACAAGAAAATGGGGCAAAGTAACCAGGATGGTTTCTTCAGTGTTCTGAGGAAGGACTACACAGACAGAATACCACAGAAGGGGAAAAAGGAAAAGAGTGACATTTAAATACATTTCATTCACTGTGTCTCACACATCAACCAAGAGCTGAAGAAGAGATTCCCAGCACCGAGAAGAAACTACAAATTAAAAAGGGAACACCTTCAGGGGGATGTAGAAGGAAAAGATTGAAACTCCTAGTCACCCCCTTCCAGAGTTCCTTTCTCAAGGCTTTCTAACAAATCGAACGCAGGGCGATAACAAAAAATAAGACCTTCCTTGCCATGACCCCAAGAACCCTTCTTTCTCAGCTAATTAAAAAAAAAAAGCTGTTTGTTTTCTTCTTCCAAAGGCAGACCAGCCTACTGCCTGTGCATTCTTTGAAGAAAAATTCCCAAAGGGACTATGTCCCAGACTAGAATTTGGAGCTCTGCAGTCTTCTTAGCTTCTCTGTCTCATAATAGTTGGTGTCTGATTGAGGCAGATAGGACAGACTGCAAAACTGACAAAAATGTGATGTTTTCGGCACACTAACCCAGCTCAAGGCATCCTAGAGAAACAATGCTTGCACCGGTTGCAGAATTAATCTTGCCCTCAGAAACATCATGCTTACATACCGCGTCTAGTACAGTAAACTGAAAATTGGGAACTAAACAAAATTTCCAAAACCTTCACTTCAGAAACTGGTTATGGTTGCTAAGTGACAACACTGTTGTCCAATATAAACATGATTTACAAAACCCGAGCATTGCAAGCAAGGAAATGAATAGTAAAAGACATCACATCTTGCATTCCCAACAAAATCAAATATAAAGACACGCACACTTCATCATATCAAAACAACCTTAACTCTGGTCCAAGATTTGTTTTTAAAAATGTATTCTTTTTGTTGTCTTTATTTCAGTATACAATCATTTGCTTTGAAAGTATATGGTTAAATGGGAAACATTGCAACCTTAACTATAGTGAAGCTACTCCCTCACATGTGCTGCAGAGCTGGGAATGAAAACCTGGTCCATCAGTGCCAAAAATCCAGGCCTCTACACTTGAGCTAAAGGAATAGCTCGGAGTTTTCAGATCTGGAACCAGCTGTCTAACCTGGAACCAAGCAACAGGAGAGGAAATGTTCAGATATACCCTCATATATTGTCTGATACAAAAGAACATGCTTAAATGTTACTAGTTCTTCTTAGCATACGTGCAACGTGCCTCCTGTGGCATGTGACAAGGATTCATCACCATATTTGGTCCACTGGTTGAATCATTAGCTTCCCTAGTCCGGGTACTGACTGAGTGTGTGACATGAACGCTGATCCATGGCCCCCCTTACTCATGTGATAAGTATACAGATATGCACATGCTGAAGCCTTTGCAGGCTCAGTGTCTAAAGAGTCTTACCAAAAAAAACCCAAACAAACAAACAAACAACCTAAGAACATCCTCTGAGACTTTGATCAAAAGATCCCAGTGTTGCATTCTTTCTGCCCCTAAAACTTCCACTGAAGTCAAGAAGTTTTGCACACTCAAAGAATGCAAGACCAGCCCCAAATGGGATTCTTCACAACATAAAATAGTACAAAATCAAGAATTATTTTTCTGAGGGTATATCCCTGTATCTTCTAGAGAAGGCTGTTCCCGCTAATAAGTCTATTCCTCGCATTCCACACGTTGTGATTTACAGCTTTATGTGTAGATCATTAATTTTTTTTAATTCAGTGGTGTACTCTCCTTTCTAACATTTGCATTTCAATTCCTCCAACTTTATGCACACAGAGTAGGACTGCTTATTTAAAATAACACATTTTTAATATGTGCATTAGTGCTGCTTTAGGAACAAAATAGTCTTTACACTTCCCCAGATTAGTGTATCTCTCATTTAATTACAAGAGGAAAGGTTAGAAACTTTTCTCATGCACATATATTCTCTGGGAATTATCTGACTAAAATATAATTAATCATCTTCTGTCACGCTTTTATTATACCCACTGCTCTCTAGAGTCATTCCTTTATTTCTTCTTCATTCATATTCCTCTGACCTTCCTCTTCACTCTGTTACCACAGACCTCAGGTGAATTTCAGTCGACTGCTCAGAAATGACTGGATATTGTTAAACCCATTTGTCAACCATATTATCAGCTCACAAACATGAGATCTCTGCATATGCTTAGCATTTTCCATATATAGCAGTCCAAGTATTTACATGGACAGCATCTGTCAATGTTGACAAAAATTAAATGTCGAAACTACTGTAAATAATAAATCAGTCATATAAAGATTATTTCTCTGGTGCATAAGCTACCAGTAAACATGATTTGCATATTGTGCTTACAGCTGTTTCAACATGAGCTGTTTGCTGTGGTTCATTAACATGATTTGATTTGTCAGATTCCAGGATAGTTGCAAGTTTCTATGTAACCACCCAAATGTATTGCACCACTGTAGCGACAGTTCAGACTTTCAGAACTCTGCACATGCGTGCAGGGAGGGCGAGCTGAACTGAATAATAAACATTAGAAACTGATCATTAGTCATGTTTTTGGACAGAGAGAGAGAAAGCATGTGTGCCCTCTAAGGAAACGTACCTAAGTATTATGAAGTACAAATAACACAGGCAATTTCATTATACAACCCCCCCCCCAAAAAACCCGCATTTTTTCAAAGGACCAGATCCAATGGCCATTTAACTCATTGGTTCTCTTGCATTTAATTGTAGAATTAGATTTGGCCCCAATTCAGGCACATTCTAGAACAAGATGTTTGAAAGCAATGCAGAATACTTACAAGATAGTTGACCTAGAAAATAAGGGCTATGTACTCAGGAAATAATTTATCCTAGAACCCAGGTAAAGCTAGAGCTGTGCAAATCATTTTCCCACATGAACATTTCTCCATTTCGCCCAAGAAGATTTTATGCCGACACTATTTCATTCATGACATTTCAGAGCACTGGATTTTGTGGAAGTGTTTTGCTTCTTGGTGGCCAACTCATGTTAAAGCATGAAAGGGCAGAGTCAGAAAAATTTCTTGTGTCCACATGCTACAAATGTATTCCAAACCAAAAAACCCCCAAAACTATACTAAGATGGAGCTAAGTTTCAGAGTGCATATTAGTAACATAAGAAATCCAATCATATGCAGGATATGGAAAAGCACTAATCAAGACACGCAAACAACCTTAACACTGCCCTGTAGTGACACCATGGAATAACCACATGGTTAGGTATCAGAGGGGTAGCTGTGTTAGTCTGGATCTGTAAAAGCAGCAAAGTTCTGTGGACTAACAGACATATTGGAGCATGAGCTTTCGTGGGTGAATACCCACTTCGTCGGATGCATGTTAGGATTAATGCATTTTAATGTTCAGATGTACCATGGAACATATCAATGAAAGACAGAAGCATCATAGAAAACTCAAGATAGAGTTACATGAATAATCTGGCATCAGCTTTATACTCACACACCATTAGACAGAAGCAGAGATCCTAGGCATTGTCCTAATGGACTTTTGCTGCTGCCAATGCTGCCCTTGCTGCCATCCCAGTTCTCTTAGTAGAGAATGAGGCTACAGGCATAGTTGAAAACAACTCTGTGGGTGTTCTTGAGCTGCACCCGTAATGCTATATAGATTCATAGAGATTACATCCAGAAGGGACTGGTCTGATTATCTAGTGTGACCAGATACATAACCCAGGTCACAGAGCTTTACCCAGTAATTCCTACTTCAGGCCCATAACTTCTGTTTGAGTGATAGCACAGCATTTAGAAAGCCACCTGGTCTTCATTTAAAGACTACAACTGGAGTATCCACCACATCCCTAGGTAAGTTGTTCCCGCATTCAGTTATCCTCACTGATAATTTGTGCCTTATTTTAAGTCTGCATTTGCCCACCTTCAGTTTCCAACCACTGCATCTCATTATGACTTTAATACTAAATTAAACAGCCATCTATTCCAGGTGACTGGGACCACAGCTTCCTCCTTCCCACATTTATGCATTTACTCTACCAGCACAATCCCTATTCTTCAGGCTTCTGTTTCCCTGGCCTCCATTAGCTATTGTGCACCTGCTGCCTCCTTGTCTGTTCTCCTCCATTCCCATCCTCTTCCTGCCTGCCATACTACTCTCAACCCCACAAAAAGGGGAATGAAGAAAGTGATATTATGTGTGTGTGCCTGTCTCTCTCTCCCTCCATTATGAGTCACAGAAGTACACTCTGGAATGTTAAGTTCTGCTTGAAAGTAAAAACTGAAAAATAAATCCACTACCTGACTTCGGGCCTTCTTGGTAAAGACAGTGCAAGGCATCGGGCACTGTTTTACATAGAACTGTAGACATCTGTCTTGAGTAAAAAACACCCATTGGTTGCCTTTTTTGTGTCTGTGGAACTTCCAGGAAAATTGTGTTCTTCCTGCAACATTTTTCACATCAATTAAAACTTTGTTGACATGCAGTATGGTGCTAACTATTTACCCTGTTTGGACTAAAACTAAAGTGTCCCTGCAGCTTTTCGTGGTGTATTCTCAAGCTCTTTCTAAGCTGGTTGGGTTTCAACAGCTGGATGAAGTCACAAGATATTTCTTCAGAATCCCCGATTACCTGAGCCTGTCCCATGTGCTCAAGAGCTTATCAGAAGCGCATAACACAGTTCTGAGCTCTTTACCCTCCATAATGAAATGTGCATGATCTCACCAACTGCAGGAATATTATAGGGATCTAAATATAGGTCTGCCTATTGTAATCTCCATTTTGACACAAAATTGCAAGCGACTCTGTGCACAACCTCATTGTCTATGGTAAGATATCCTCTAAAGTATGCTGGACCATTGCTGTGTCCTACCCTTTCTCCATAGGAAAGAGCTTCAGAACAAAAAGTCTCTCACAAGTAAGACACCCTCTTATTAATGCCAGACAGGTAGCATCACTTCCAGGAAAGCCTGGTCCAAGAAGTGAAATGTGGCAGGAATGATAGCTGAACTGATCCAATCCTAACAAAAACAAGTGAAAAAAGAGAATGAAAAAAACCCATGTAGAAGCAAGAGAAAGTTCAACCTTTCCCAAGGTTCTTCTATTTATCAAAAGAGATGCTGGGAAGGATTATTAGCAATCCTACAACAGAAGACGCTGACAATCTCAAGAAAAAGCAACTTCTCTTGATATCTTATTCCTTCCTCCCTAAACTCCTACTCCGATTTCATTCACAAATCATACAGTGCAGTGCAGTCTTAATAATAATGATAATAATAATAATAAATCATCTGCTGCTTTGGAAATATCAGTGCATGCCTAAAGTTCTCTATCAAGGTGCTGTAACTAGACTTCACTAGGGCCCTGATCCAACAAGGTATCTAAGCAGGTGAGTAGCCCACTTGAATTTATAGGATTACTCACATGCTTAAAGGTGGGCACATGCTTAAGTACTTAGTTGGCCATGGGCCAAATTCTACTTTGTAATATACATTCAATTCTTCCACTGGAAGTTACATGCATATAACTGGGGCAGAGTTTAGATAAAGGCGGCCACCATTTTGAATATTCTCACTCTTTACCTTGCCTGCATCCTTCCCAGAGTAATGCTCCTGATCACATGAACACCATTGGTCTCATCTGCTGAGTTATCAACTGAAATGAAACCAATACAAATCCAATTTGGAGTGGACCTCTGTAGCATAGTTAGCTATGCAGTACACAGTTACTATACAGACTTTTTTCCCCCCTAGCAGAAGTGTTACTGCATATTTCTCACTTCCAGCACATTTAACTGATTATTACACACTATGTATGGGCCATGGTATCCAACAGGTGGTTTATTTGGATTAAAACATATTTTTCTTCCATCCGTATTAAACAGTTAAGGGAACTAAAAGGAGCAAATTATGGATGCATGGTGCTGCTGAAGTGTCAACAATTCTTTACCAGGCTGTTACATGAAGCTTGGTTTTATTTTTATTGTTTTGCACAGTTAAAAGGCAGATCTGCATTTGTTTCTGAATAAAGTATTCAAATAAATCCCAACTGTGAACATATGATCCATCCTTCTGTGGGCAGGAACAGGTGTTCCCTGTTTGGATTTTATAAAAAAGTGCACTTGCCTACTCACCCACATGCCAGTGTGTTGCCATCCAATGTAGCTATGTTTTCTGTTAGAACCAGGTGTTCAATATGTAGTCGGGCTCTCATATAAAGGATGTATTTCAAGTTACAGAATGCCTATGAAAGTGTCCTGGGTCAACACAAATAGGAGTAAGGTGGTTGGTTTTTTAATCCCATGCTATAAATTACCTTTATTCTTTCTCAAACTATTGTTTAGCTGAAAGGGATTTCTTGGGGCCTGATTCTACCACCCTTACTCATGCTGAGCTATAGCTACTTGCAAGCAGTTGTGGTGATTACTCGAGTTAGGTTATCCTAACAGTGGCAGAATGTGGCCCTTTGACTTTTGCAGATAGAAAGCTTCTTGGCCCAGCTCAAATGCTCTGTCCTTTCTAATGAAGAAACAAAGGGTAAAATCCAGGCCCTATTGAAATCAACAGTAAAATTCCCATTTACTTTAACAGGTCCAGGATTTCACCCAATACACGTATACAATTTTAAATGATACAGTTTTAGAAAAATCAAACATCCAAAAGGAAAACAAACAAACAAACAAAAATCACAAGACAATCAACTGTCCCATTCGTTCTCCAGTATAGTACCTACTTGAAAATTTCAGCCTAACTAACCTATTTTTACCTTCTAATTCTTTGTGAGATGATATGGTACATGAGCTACCTAGTTAAGGAACTTATTTCAAATGCTATTAAAGTCCACTCCCTTGGGCACAAACCAGGCTGTTCTCTACACAGAACTTTTCCTATTGGCTCACCACCATCACTAACCCTGACCTTGAATAGCCCACCTTTCTCAGACAGGTGTGTGTTCCATTTTAGGCACATGCACCACATTTCAGAGGAGAATCAGGACCCAGGCTAGAATTTCACTGCAACAAGAAGCCATCCCAGCTGAAGACCCGCAGAAGATGGGTTCCAACCCAAGTGAATGGGTTGCAGAAGGCGGAAGGCTGCACAGAAGACAAGTGTTCTGTTCTTATATTGGGAACAGGAAGATAGTTGTGGTTGATTGGGAGGGGGAAGGAAATGAGAAGGATGGGGAAAAATTACCTGAAAAGAGGGAAGGGAAAGGAGATGGAGGAAACTGACTTGATGAGAAGAAGAATTTCTTCACCTAGAGCTCCAGTATACCTAGGATCATCGTTTTCCACACCAGCTTTCAGTAGACCAGTTTGGTCCTGGTCATTTCATAAGCATCAGTGCCAAATTAAGAGTGATGGCTTTGTAATGCATGCTCCTGAACATCAAACACAAATCACTCAGGCTGGTCTTGAGCCTATCCCAGAGTTAGCTTCTTATTACTGAATCAGTTCTGCAAGTGCAGTGTAAAAGTTAAAGGATTGCAACGTTTGATTTTAAAGCAAACCCTGCTGCAGTCTGAGTAGTTTTTCCAAGTCTGCCTATTTATTTATTGAAGTAAAAAAAGCTTATAACAAAGCAGGAGAAATTCAACAATGGAAACTCTCAAGGCTGACTTTAAAAATTCATAAATGGAAAATTAAGATAAATAAGAAAATCAGTGAAGTGGACCAGATCAGGTAGGGAAAAAAGGAAGAAGCCATACCCTACAACAGGAGAGTACATACAAGACCTTGATAGAGCATTAGATGCTATAGGATGATTGCAATGAGTATTATAGGTATAAAACTCCATCACAAATCAGCTTGGTAACAGCACATGAGCAGGCTTGCAATGACCTCAACACCCTCGCAGGCTCTCTTATCAGCTAAATTGCTTTGCAGAACCTCACTTCATGTCCTTGACCACATTTGAAAAGAATTTGTCTTCAGCTTCCAAACAGCAGACATTCCTACTTTGCGACTTCCAAATATCTGAGGGTGTATTTTTTTCATTAGACATCCTCTTTTTTAAATGCAGTATTTTCCTTCTTCTTGCTGTTGATGTATGAGTGAAGATCTAAAATGACTTGGAGGCTATGGTGTTCATTTATCAAATGAACCAGCTGTGAATTTAAGTGGCTAATGGTAACAAAAATCACATACTGTAGTGGGTGAAATAGGACAGTCTGAAAGGACTTAATATTAGCAAATCCACAAAAGGTTTTCAACTCGACAGGATTGAGAACTTCTACAAGACAGAAAATCCTGGGCATGTTGCTATTTTATTATACAGGGTCATATTCTGATACTTTGACTTACTGCATCAGTTCAATAGGGAAACTCACTAAGGGCCAGATCTTGAGTCCCTTATTAACGCTAGTGAGCAAGTTACTCACGAGTGGTCCCATTTACTTCAAGGGAAGAAATCACGTTAGTAACTGCTCACCAAAGTGAACACCCTAGCCCAAAGTTGGTGGAGTTTATTGCTGTGTCGTAGGGTGTCAGAATCTGGCCAACAGAATCAATCTGTTGTAACTCATATGTATTAAGACGAAAGTTACATATACCCTCTGAGCTGCAACACTAAACATACAGGAGACGAGAAACTAGAGTAGACGGTAGATCGACTGTAAGGGGATGTTATCTAGTGGTTAGAACTAAGGACTTGGAACAAAGAGTACTGGTGACTAGTTCAATCCCTGCCATTGTCTCAGGCCTGGTCTACACTGGGGAGGGGCGGGGGTCGAACTAAGGTACGCAAGTTCAGCGTAGCTGAACTCGAACTACCTTAGTTCGAACTACTTACCCGTCCAGATGCCGCAGGATCGAAGTCCGCGGCTCCCCCGTCGACTCCGCCACCGCTGTTCACGGTGGTGGAGTTCCAGAGTCGACGGGAGCGCGTTTGGAGTTCGATATATCGCGTCTAGATGAGTTGCGATATATCGAACTCTGAGAAGTCGATCACTACCCGCCGACCCGGGCGGGTAGTATGGATGTACCCTCAGTGTGGGCCAAATTGTGCTGAAAAGGCATCATCAGTGCAGAGTCACCCACCCCAAAGGATTGTGCCTGTATCCCTCCCTGGTGTACACAAACGTGCCCACATTGCCCTGGATGGCATAGCTCGTCCCAGCTGACCCACTCAATAAGCTGGTAGAGATAGTTCGCTCGCTCTGTGTTCTACCCCTTTCCCCACCCTGTGGGTGTCTAGCTATTTAGACTAAACTATTTAAAGCAGAGTCTGTTACTCTGTTTGTAGCATGATAGACCCCATTCTTGGTTGGTCCTCAGGTTCTACCGTAATAAACAATAGCAGAAAATTCCTTTTTTTAATAAACACAAAGATGCCATCGATACGCAAAAATATTAAGATGTTTGGAAAAATAGCTGGAAATATCCTAACAGATGCCCTATGTATATGAAGAACAGGTGTGTATTTACAGGACTACAATTCTACTTATAATTAAATAATGAAAATACTTTTAAAAACAGAATTATTTAGCACAGCACAAAATGGAGGTTGTGTGGTGCTCGAGATTTATTTCACCTATCATTGTTTTACATGATGGGTCATACTTCATTACCTTTTGCTCCAAACCAAATTTGATTAGGGACTATAATCTGATTCCACATAATGAGAATACTATTTAGGACGCATGTTTTAAATGTGGCCGTGTGTGTGCCATTTGTTAGGTTAATGAATATAACAATTGAGAGCATTTTTATGTTTCATGGGTGATTTAGTGTGAAATAAAAAAAAATATAAAACTGTGCAAAACTGGCTAGAAAGTGGCATTTCAACCAAAACAAGCCGTTAATTACAGAAGATGCAACTACTTCTACATGTCCTTCATTGATCTTCACATGGATAGTGCTCTTTAGAAACTGTACAGAAAGGCGAACAACATCTTCAACACTATCTACTTTATTCCAGCACCTGAGATACCTCTGACATTGCTGGGGTAGTGCCCTCTTGTGGCCCTTCAGGGCACAACTCACCCTGCTGAAGGTCTCTATTGGTCTGCTTCTGTCTCTCAAGGTAATGGTGCTTTTACCTTCTTTTGAGCTATGAAGATCAAAGGTAATCAGGAACAAAAATAAACACAACTCAAAGCCAGGGTCACCCCACAAAATGTGAGTGGGGCCTCACCCTTCTAGTCAGGGCTGGTTTCCAAAGCAGTTTATGCTTCTGACAATGCCAGGATCTGGTTGTCCCTCCCAGGAGGGTTGATCCAGCTGGCAAGTGAGCTCGGTCTCAGGACTGCAAGCAAAGCTCTGGTCAGCACCCAACTGGGCTCGGCCCTTTCTTTTTATCTCCCCTCTCCACACCTGACAATGGTTGTATGTGTAGCAGGGTGGGGCCAGCTGGGCCCACTGGCTTTCCCTACCCTTTCATTGCCAGCCTCCTTAATCCCCTCCACTGTGGGGCCTCTCTAGCCCATCAAAGTGGAACGGTGGTTGAGCAAAAAAGGTACTAGAAAACAAATATTCCTTTTCTTATAGCAGTGTTGTTATATCCATGGGCCATACAGCAAGGATACAATATAGTTAATTGTTCTCTTTCAGTCTGGAAATAAGGCATCGGGTAAATATACTGTGGTATGCCAGAGCATGAGTGTACTTTGCTCTAATTGCCAAATTGTTATAATAAACAGCCCTTCACTTCACAGAACACAATAAACTACCCTTGGAAACAGAACCTGAAGCCACCAGAGTTATGAAGTGTCTTCTCAGCAAAACAATCCTGCAGGATGGTCACACTGATGGTGGTGGCTTGGTAAGTGCCTGTCTCTCTCAATCTTGCCCAGCATGCCAGCTCCTTCAATTACATTGAAGAGAGTTTTTTTAGAATTTGCATCATGTTGCCAGCAAGTGTTCTCCGTGGGGGCTTTGGGGCCTATGATGTTTGCCTTCCCTGGTCCCCTCCCCCTCCCATTGCGCAGAATCCAGGACCTGCACGGAGTAGCATGTGGGGGCATAGAAAAAGAGGCTGATGATGATAAACAGCTGAGGTATGGGGGACCTAAATTGCATGGTTCAGGGCCGATCTGTTCCTGGAGGGAAACTTTCCAAGGTGGGTTTAGGGACATGGGCTGACCCTACGTTTGCTGCAATTGTCTTACAAGTACAAAGGAAGTGGACCCTCTCTAAGTTACTATTATTAAATGTAGCCAGCAGGTATGATACTGGGAGTGGGTTTTCCAACCCTCTTTATAAGAGACAGTCTCTCTTTATTGAAGACCATTTGCTTTTAAAGTGATTGAGACAGAATCATTTAAATTACACACGATATTGACTCAGCCCTTGCTCTCAGTTTTCTTGCTGTTGCAAGTTCAAGTCAGACTCATCAGGTTATAGTCTCTGAAAAGCTTTTTTTAAAAATTGGTTTGGTCTAATATTATTGCCAGGGCCATGAGGAAACAGATATATACTTCAAAGTGCTTTTCAAACAACTATTTTGTCACCCACAAAATATCAAAGCTAAAAAAGTATACTATTCAGGATTATTGTTGTGTCCTATCAGTATTGTCTCTCACTTCGTAATGTATCTCTTTGTTCAGTGAGCATCACAGGGTTTGCCTTAAGGCAGAAACGGTAGCGACTACGTTACTAGCTAACGAGATCCAGAGGAGAGGTTAAACAAGGAACAACAACAACAAAAAGCAACATTTTCTGTTAAAAAAAATCAGCCAAACAGATAATACTCTCTCAAACAATTCGTGGTTTCTACAAGATCTCTCTCTCTCTCTCTCTCTATGAATGAAAATGTGGAAATATTTGAAGCGTTAATAGATTAAATCATTAAACCATTGTTTGAAATTTAGCCAGTTTAATGGTAATTACTTGTAGGCTAGAGTCTACCACCAGAGATGGGGAAGGGAAATACACACACAGAGAGAGAAGCACTTCTTTTTCCTATGATAAGTTAATGAGAATAAGGTATTCATTCTATAAACTGTTCACTTGAATTCTCCTTTTATTGATTCTAGAAATTATACAGTACATAATTTATATAAGCTAGCAAGTGTGTGTGTGTGTGTGTGTGTGTGTATAGATACACACATCTCTTATAAAGATGGTTGGCAAACCCACTAGATACACACACACACACACACACACACACACACACACACAATCAATTATTAGAGTTTAAGCTTAGGTGCATGTGGCAGGCAGTTAAAAAGCATACTCAGGTCTTCAATGAGAAATAGCATCACTTTCATTCTTTTGTTCAATGTATCGTGTGTGTTGATTTCTTGATGCAGACAATAAATTAAGAACCTCACAGTAAGTGGTTTATTTAACAATGTACTTTGCATAGATATTCTTAGAATATATCTATTGTTTATGTAATCTTCATGGCTGGCTGACATCCGATTTTGACTACTTGCAATAACCAGAAGTAATTTTTTCTTTGCTGAATAACAGTAACAAGTAACAACAGTACTTAGAGGTAGCTTCTGTATTGTCATAATATAACTATATTAGTTTTTGATGGCAGAGAAGACATCAAGTCTCAACACAATGAGACAAAATGTTGCTAAAATGTTAGATGACTATGAAAGATTCATGCAAAACATAATTACAGGATATAAAAAGTAATGCTACAAAGGAGCTCACTTAATACAGAAGAGAAACTGAACAAAGAATAGATTTCTATCAGAAGGTGCGTCTGGAAAATACAAGCACATGTTGCAGAAGTCAGTGCAGAAGGCTAGATTCCCTACTTTATCCTGAGTGTGCTCAGTATAGCAGAAGGAGGTAGGATTGTCAGGAAACCAGTTCCAGCTCTACACCGACTGAGAACTCCTCCATTACCCATCACATTCTATCTGTAAAGCTCTATAAGAATTATTCTAATTTAACTGTATGTCCATTTATGACCACAGCTTCAACCTTTACGCCAGCTGTTGCTCCAGAGGGGCAATCAAGCAGTACTCAATGTCAGTAATTGCACATACTATATACAACTATTGGAGGATGTAGAGGGTGTCATCTTTGAGTTAAGATGTACAATGTATACAGTGAAATAGTGGAGTATCCTTCATGAACATAGCCTGCCCCTGAGTGCACAGACAGATTCCTTTGATTTATAAGTCATCAAGGTTCCCGTTAGCCCATTCCGTAAACAGTTCACTCACCATCATGGCTCTCATTGTAAGCAATACATAATGGTCAATGTGTTCTTGAATTCAGCAATAGCATCCCTGCGCCTGTGTGCTGTAGTTTGAGAATAAGCACTAAATCCTGGAGTACCTTTTCTCAAATTGACCCACTGTGTAACATATATTTGCGATGGAGATTTAGCTAACTGTTGCGGATATGGAGTGCTACACTTCCAAGTGCTGTTTTCTCACAACACTGTATATGCCAGTTTATTGGCTGATTGTCTGTTTCCCTCTCCATGCTGTTGCCTATGCCTGGCCTATATTTAATCTCTTGGTTTATCCTTGGAGAGACTTTTGGAACCATCCATAAACCAAGCTGGGCTTCTCTTTGTGGGCAGAAGTTTGTAGAATGGCAGAAAGGAGCCTGTATTAGGGATGAGAAAATAATTGGTGGCTGAACTGAAAAGTAAATATATATATTTATATTTTCAGGTCGAACAAACAATTTTTTTCAGTTTCTCACCAAAATGGAAAAAACAAATGTTTCAGGTCAAATAAAACCTTTTGTTCAGCTTGAAATGTCATTTTTTTAAATTAAATTTTAAAAAACCCAACTAAATTTAAAAAAGAAATGCCATTTTGAACCAAGAATTAAATGTTTTGGGTCCCCGCATTTTTGTTTTGGTCAAGATTATTCACTGAATTCACTAACAGTTTCAGCCAACCTGCAACTGAGAGAAAGAAAACTAGCACCATTTATTAACTATGCTTTTGCTTACAGCACAGCAGAGTTTTTGACATTGCTCTCCAAGGGGTATTTATATAGCACAATGAAGTTGCCTAAGAACTGCCTGATCAGTGGTCTCCTGCCTCCTTTTATTGTGTACTTTAAGAAACTACTTCTGTCACGACCTGATCACAAAGTGTTGAAGAACACAAAGCCAGAAATTGTTGAGAAACCCACAGCATATTCATTGTGCACCTCTGTCCCAAGCCTGTTCATCTCCAATAGCTGTGCAGGCAGATTAACATATTAATCATTGCAAATTGCCTCTACCTCCGCTGCTTCAGTCTTCAGCGGCAATTCGACGGCTGGTCCTTCGCTCCGAGAGGGACCGTGGGACCCGCTGCCGAATTGCTGCCGAAGAGTCTGACATGCTGCCCCTTCCCCATGGCCACCCCCCCAAGCACCTGCCTGCTGGGCTGGTGCCTGGAGCCGGCCCTGGATGAACCAGAGGGGAAAAGTCCAAGGTTCTAGTAGTTACGAAGTTGGGGTAGGTGGATTTGGGAAAACTTGGAACCAGAAGGGCTGTTGAGGTCACCCTGCAAGGAATAAGCAGGTTGGTTGAAATGAGGATAAGATCCTAATGCTTGTAGGCTGGCTTCTGGTGTCAGAACTTTGAGCTACAGCAGCGTAACATTCAGGCAACCAGGGCTACAGGGCAGGTTGGGACAGAATCCCCCCGCCCCATACTGATCTGACTAATACCCAAAACGTTACACGTGGGTGTCTACTCAAGCTGAAATCATCAGGTGTGATTGCAATACAGACATACCCTTAGTCCTGGTTTGGTTTGCGATTCTGTAACTCCTACTTTGGGTCTTAATTTCCTAGTACTTGTAATTCAGCCATCTACACCATTATAGATTACATGAAAAATCCTACCACCATTCTCATTTGGAAGCCTTTTACCTCCACCTGGCTCAGGAGTGATTGATGTGTAGGAGTGTATGGCCCTCCCTCAGGTCTTGGAGGGAGGCCACGTCCCCTCATTACAGATGACATACAGTGCAAGGCAGCAGAGAATCTGTCCCAGTGAGAATAGTTGCATAATACTACCCAATAGGAACAAAGGGTGCAGAATTAGGGCAGTAGTGATCAAACCTAAGGATAAGTTACCTGGTGAAAGTTTTACAGAGTTCTGCTATTCTAATTATTTCCTACATTCAGATCACAGGTTACACATTAATAATTTAGCGTATTGAAGAAGTACGTGTCCTTTTTTAAAAAAAACCAGCTATATAGATATCAATTAAAGAGCAAATTAGCTATACCTTTTGCCTTATGTGCAAAGAAGACATTGCTACTGTATTAAAGAGTTTTTAACTACTGGGTAGTCTGGTAATTAGGGAGCTGTCAAAGCTTGTTATGTTATCTTGTAGCAGTTGGTGTTCAAAATACTCCTTGCCACTCATGATCTGAGTGGGATGTCGTTAATATGCAGCTACAGTCTACAAGAGTACAAAGGGTAGAATTTAATCATGACACTGTAAATTCTTAATTTTCAATTATTATGGCACCAGGGAACTGCCCTTGAGAAAGGGCAGATAGACATTTTGCCATTTATAAATTACAAATAAACAGGAAAGCAGAGAGAAATGTTTGCCAGGTTTGCAAGTGCCATAGTACGAATTTTATTTTTAACTCTACATTGGTTACAAAATACTATTCACTTCTGTCAACATTTGTAACAGCTGACATCCAACTTCAGACAGCAGTTTTGAGACAATCTAAAACAATACTTTGATCCTTCAGAGTCCGGTAGTCCAGTCACTGCCAATGATCACAAAAGGTATGCCTTAGAGAGATTGTAACTGTTTGGAATGACAAAAACATGTCTTTGATATGTAGTGTGGACTACCATGCAACTCATTTCTAAATTCACAGTATCATCTAAGTATTATAATTCTGATTAAATATCTCATTACTGAGTAACATTGTGTGTGTCCATCTACGTGTATTGGGCTGAGGAAGACTTTTATGTTTAAAATTATTAATGCTTCAAGTGGGATGCAAGAGATTCTTTTAGAGTCAATATTAATGTAGAAATAGGTACAGGGGAAAACTGAGGGAGAGAAATTGACTAGATTACAAACAAGGATTAAAATAGGTTAAACAAACAAATAGCACCACCCATGCACCACTTAAATCTCATTTAAGATACATTTTGGAGGCTTCAGTTTTTGCTGGCTCTGTGGCAGGGGTGAAGTTTACTCTTATGCTGCAGTAATTGTAAAGCCTGTTACTTTCAGTGAGTGTGGACAACAAAATGTTGCATTCTCTACAAGTGCATTTTGTCTACCTTGATTTTCTCCCTGTCCAGGCCATTTTTCACTGACTAATACAAATTCATGCCCCAAGGTAGCTGTATCTCAGTGCACAGGATTAAATAACAAATGTTCTCTTTGTGCCTGTGGCAATGTTAAGACTGGTGCTGTTTGCCATAAACTACTTTCAACTGCACACTTGGAAAGAAGAGTAGGTAGCATGTGTCTACAACATATTCCAGGGCAGGCACCCTTCACTAAAAGATAATATTTTCTTCTTCTATGACTCTAGACGTTATCATAGACAGTTACGGATTATTCTGCATTGGAACAACCAAACTCCCAGCATAAAGAAATGTGTGAAACAGAATGTGATCTCTAGAGATTTTTTTTTATTATTATTGAGGAGCACTAGTGACTAAGGCCTGGTCTACACTAAAAAGGGGGTTCGAATTAGGGTATGCAAATTCAGCTACATGAATAGCGTAGCTGAATTCGAAGTACCCTAATTCGAACTACTCACCCGTCCAGACGTGGTGGGGTCGAACTCCGCGACTCCAAGGTCGACTCCGCCACCGCCGTTTGCAGCAGTGGAGTACCGGAATCGACCGCGGCGCTTCCAGAGTTTGAACTATCGCGTCTAGATCAGACACGATAGTTCGAACTCCGAGAAGTCGAACTCACCGCGTCGACCCGGACGGTAAGTGTAGACTAGCCCTAAGTAGTTAAGGCAGCAGTAGGATTTCTGTTTAAACTGACTGCTGTGCACTACTTACCCTTAGCCACGATATACACAGGTTAAAAAATAACTTCAGGATCTGACCTGTTTAACTGTCTCTGCACCTACCTATTTTGCGGGAGGGATAGCTCAGTGGTTTGAGCATTGGCCTACTAAACCCAGGGTTGTGAGTTCTCAATCCTTGAGGAGGCCACTTAGGGATCTGGGGCAAAAATTGGTCCTGCTAGTGAAGGCAGGGGGCTGGACTCAATGACCTTTCAAGGTCCCTTCCAGTTCTAGGAGATTGGTATATCTCCAATTATTACCTTTATGTATAAAATGCTGATCATCAGAGTATCTAATTCCATAAGCACAGCTCCCAGTAAAGCTCATGTGGGGGTAAGTGGCAGGGAATTCATGTTAAAAAATTATAGGATCTGATGTTTAATGTAGAAAAGGTTTCTTAAATCGGCCAGTGCCCTGTTTTTGAGTTCTATCAAATTTCATAGATGTAAACAGCATCGTTTGAGGGATTTCAGAGGAAGAGTTTGTTGGAATTTCCTAGCAAGCCTAAATGCTAAAGATCAAGACTTTGTGGGCTGCCGCCCTCAAGAAATCTTTTATTCAAACTGAATAAACAGCTATAATTGAATCTTATGCAACAGCCTTTCTTTGGAGGGAGAAGGGACAAATAGCCATAATTGAAAATTTACGTAGCATGGGACTCCACACTAGGAAATTGTGCTATTAAAGTATTTTTTTTTCCTGATGCATTTTTAAAACATTTAAAATTTGTATAAAAACGCCATGAGGTATTTTTACAGTTATTTAGCATGAAAGTCCAATAAAAAACTCCTTAGGTTTTAACAGCGTGATACGATAGCTTGCACAGTATGTATAGTTAGCCAATTCTTACATTCAGTAGTGTAAGGAACAAAGACACAGTACTTAATGCTCTCTGTCAAATCAAGAAAAAGTCATTTTGCCACTTACTGTGATTTACATGCACTGCAAGTTCAACCAAAAATGCAGTTCACCTACCTGAGGATGAAAGAGGAGTGCAAAAAGGTTAGAGGCACCACAAGCATTAAGTACAAAGCCGTTTGATTAGGTTTTCATAGTTATCAGATGATGAATGAAATCCTAGCTTCATCTAACAAGCATATAATAACGCCCTAATTTATGCAGTTACACAACAGTTCAGGTTTTGACAGCTTTGCTGCTGGTAGTAGCATTTCAGATTCAGAAGGTGGTATGCAAGAGGCGAACCAAGGAAAATATGGAAAATATATTAGGCTGTTTTCAAGTGATCAGTTCAGAGAAGGAGAATCTCTTTCAGAATGTTGGTTTCTAATTTATTTTGAGCTCCCAGAACTCAGCTGTTCTGTTTCTCAAATTGAAAATTTAAACTGAAGGGCAAAATTCTGCCCTCGGCTCTAATTGTACAGTTTTCTATTGAAGTCAGTAGGGCTGGGTGGAAATAGAAAAATCTGCCCTTGGCTCCTTGTGTCCATGATTAGTGCATGTGTATATTTAAAGTTGTGACCAGAGGTAAAGAAAAAAGTAAAAAGCCACGGGGGTTCGTAGGACATCTGTTTTACCATCCTCTGGGTCACTCAGTAACATGTACATGGCTTTGGCATGAACAAGCTTTTGAAATATGCATACAGAAAATAAGATCATGCATGCCTGAGTTATATAGAGAAATCTCTCACATAGCTTGTTCTATCATCAGTCATGATGGAAAAGTTACATTTAAAAATAAAAAAGTGATTTAATGTAGGAATTTTATTTCTGTGCACATGAACCTCCTTCCCCCGCCAACTCCCCACAAGTGGTCACAGGGTCTTTAACAACGAAATGTAGCACCAATCGTGCACTTCCCTGCATTCATATTCCACATTAGAATATTAATTAGTTAGGTTCATTTGCAAACCCAAAGGGAGTGATGAGCAAACCTAAAAACGTTTGAAAGTTTGGGCCAAAACAGGTATTTAGCCAAAAAATTCTATTGTCCTATTAATGTAAGTTTGGCCCCTACTGGGCAATACAGACTATAGAAACTAGTGCCCGGTGCCCCGATCCTGCAAATACACACGTTTAGACTTTATTCATGTGAGCAGTCCCATTGCCAGCAGCAGGGCTGCCCAGAGGATTCAGGAGGCCTGGGGCAAAGCTAACCCTTCCATAAAAAAAAAGTTGCAATACAATAGAATATTATATTCTTGTGGGGGCCCCTGTGGGGTCCGGGGCCTGGGGCAAATTGCCGCACTTGCCCCCCCTCTGGGCGGCCCTGGCCAGCAGTGACAATCTAACAGCAAGTCTGAGTCCTTCAGTGGCTCTACAATCAAAATCAGCTGTTTTTAGAATGTTTTTCTACCTGTTAGATCCACACAACCAAAACAAGACACTAAGGGCCTGACTCTCCAGACAGCTATTTAATAAACATGAGTTCAGTGGGCCTCCTGGGATGAACATAGAGGGGAAACAGTGAAACTGACTATTTATAAAGTGTCAAATGCACAAAGAAAACAAACTCCAGAAGAGAATAAACCTCCCTGCACCAGTCTTACAGCTAGTGTCATTTTAGGCATTATTTGTAACAATCATAGATTTACAAAGTCAGGTAGAAGTAAGTGTGATTTTAGATAGTGTTACTGTTATAAATATAAAGTGTAATATCAATGAATAGGGCCAGGTGGGCTGAAGAGAAATTAAAACCAAGAATTGCCCATTGAATTTGTGCTCTCTCAGATGGCAATTAGCCTTAAAAGAACCTGTCTTGCAGCAATTTTATAAGCAAATACATTTCAACTGTACCATTTTTGCTATTTAATATCCACTTCTATTACACCTCTTCTCTTCTGGAAGAACTGTCTGATTTTAATGATATATGTTATGGTGTAAATACAGAAGACTGAGGATTACATGCTGTTTCTGTGATCACTTGATGTCTCTTCTGAACAGAGAACAATGCACTCTCAGGGCCAATTTTTTCCACTGATTTACAGCCCATGTAAACTTGCTGAATTCAGTGGGATTACCTGGGGTGTAATTCAGTGAAGAATTTTGTCCTTGATTCCACACCTTCCTGATCATTCAGAACTCATGCTAATATGTTACTACAACAGTAACATACCTGGAGTGACTGTCAGCTAGGGTTGTTACAATGATCAATGGTATGGAGAGAGAGAGTTGTGATAAACTACATTATTGATCTTAAAGACTGAAACAATTACAGCTACCAGCCCAATATTAGCATTGCAAAGATCACTGATGAAAGAGTTCAATGCTTTAATAATTTTTTTTAGTTCAAATTATTGGGTTTTATTTAAACAGTATTTCCCAATCCTCTTTAACTGATAAAAGCACTCTGCAATGACTAACAGGCATCCTTTAAGTACATGAAGTGCAGCTGGACTGAAAAGTAACTGTAAAAATGGCATTGCAAGTCATCAGTGACTCCCATATCAACTCTGCTGCATTTTCAAGTCAAAAGATGTTTTGCTTAACTGCTAGGGCTCTAAACTCAACCCTGCTGCAAGCTCACACCTGCTGCAAGCTGCGCTTCTTCTGGTTCATCCTGCAACACCAGAGGTGCTGTAATTGGAACTTAATTAAATTCATTTGATGGTGCAGGAACAAGAATTGAATCCAGCTACTCTCTCAGGGTGGTGCTTGAGATGCGGTGCTAACAGAGTAAAAAGTAATTAAAGTCGATGTCACTAAAATAAGCAGCCATGATTCTGAACAGATACAGGAAGGGAATCTGTTGAATAAAGAAGGCAGCGTTTTCAAACAGTCACTTCTCTGATGATAGCTATACCCTGTAAGTACTAACTGCTTCAAAAATCATACTGAAAGGCACATTAGAGAACAGAGCTGGAAAAGTAATCCAGATTTGTGCCATTGCGGGGTATATACCGGCCTACACAAAAACAGAGGATTTTGTCCCCAATCCACAAAGGGACTTAAGTGCCTAAATCCCAGATTTAGGTACGACTGCAATTCATAACTCTCCTGCTCAGCGGCTTCCTAAGTCCATAGGTGCCTAAACTCATTCAGTGCCTACATTTGTCGTGTGAAAGTTCCCTTGGGTATGTTCCTGACTCTGGGCACGCACACAACGCCTCACTCCATGCATCCAGATGGCTTGCTCATACGTAAGTAAGCCCCAGCACAATCCTCAAACAAGGGGAAGAGGGGGTATCCCCACTGCCCCCAACTATCTCTCCTGCAGCACCCAATCTGGCAGGTGTTCTCAGAAGATGCCTATCACATCAAGCCCCCATTCAAAATCCAGAAGGAGGTCAGAGTACTCACCTGGGATGTGGTACACCTGGATTCAATTCCCTCCTCTGCCTGATGGGGAGAGGACATGTGAACAGGGTCTTCCATCTCTTGGGTGAATGCCCTTCTCATTGGCATTCCAATTTCTCCTATTGAAGCTGTGCCATTGGTATAACTGGTATAATTGGTATAACTACTTAAATACTCATTGGACCCTACAGAGGGAGTGAGACTGACCATTGTCTGGGCATCAGGGCACTCACCTGGGACAGGGACACTTGAGCCAATGACTATTTAGTTATTTCTCCCAGGTGAACAGCTTCAACCAGCGAGACTGAGGATATTCTGATGTGGGGCTCCCTCAGCGGTTATGACCTTTCTCTTGAAAGGTGGGAGATCTCTGTTCAAATCCTTTCCTGCCCCCGTTAGGCAGAGTGGGGAACGGAATCCAGCCCTCCCCGTAGAATGATCTAGCCACTAGGCTAAAAAAATCATAAGGGTAACACCACCTTCATTTCTTGCCAAAAACAGGGTAGATACCTAAGCTGCATGACTCCAGGGGAGGGGTTCCTGGTTGTGGAGCATTAGTAGAGATAACAAACCTTACCCACATAAGCTTATGCCCAAATAAATCTGTTAGTCTTTAAGGTGCCACCGGACTCCTTGTTGTTTTTGTGGATACAGACTAACACAGCTCCCCCCGATTAGTAGAGATAGGCACCTAAGTCTGGGTTTCAGGGCGGTGCCTAACTCCATGAGGGGACGGGAGTTCAGAGACTCTTCTGAGCATCTTCCATTGTCTAGTCAAGGCAGCTCCTCACTCAGCCTGCTGGCTTTTGTGGCTCCCATTCTTAGGGGCCTCTCCTTCCCAGGCATTGTACAGGGAGCCTCGGTGCCTGTCTCAGGGCTTTGTGGATCCCAGTGATTTCAAGACACCTAAAAGTTAGGTGTTGCGGTGCTCAGCACTGCAACACTTAAGGCTCTTTGTGGATCCAGGTCTTCCCTTCCCCCCACTTGTTTGTCTACGCCATATGTTACATAGAGTCTTTTAGACCATAAGCCCTTTGGGGGAGGGGCTGCAATTGATGACGTTTGTAGAGCACCTAACAATAAGGGCCCATCCTGATTGTCTTCTAGTCATTACCCTAATATAAATGATAAACAAGACAGGAAGACAACAAATTACCCAGCAGCCTTTTTAGCATCCAATAACTCCAGCTTTGACTCACTGTCACGTGATTTGAAGCAATACTATTTTATAGATGAGGAATAAGTAGAAAATCTGTGCTGAGCATCGCAAGTTTTGGCTGACCAGACTGATCCGAGGTGATCTCTAATTTAGCTCAGCTGGAGGGACTTTTCAGAGGCTGCTTAAGTGACAAGCCTTAATGAACAAACCTGAAAAATGCAAGCCAACTCGTGTTATGTTAATGATCAACAATACATGCTGGATAGATTTTAAGACTCCATTGACTCCAAGTGACACACTTATTTAGATCCAGGGATTGAGCCAAGGGCAACTAGAAAGAAGTGGTTTTGTCCAGCTGTGCCCAATCCTGATTTCCTTCTATATTCTCTTCTGCGTGTAATCTTACCTGATGGCTGAGGCAAGCAAGTGCTGTTGCTGTTGCTGCAGGAAATGGAATAACTCTTTTATGGGCTCTTTGCTTGTGCACACAAACTTAGGTGAGTATTTTCTTCTAGCCTGGTTTTATCCACAAGACAAGCTCTGCCTAGCTTGATGGCAAAACCAACAGAAAAACTACCCCCAGTTAAGGCAGTGGTATTGCAGTCTTCTAGCCAAAGCTGCCTCTGACTTCGGCTTCTCTGTCCTGCTCTCGACACGCTGAACCCAGCATTCTCAGCAGGGAAAAGCAGCCTCAGCATTCTCCATACTGAGTAGGAGTTGGTTCAGGGGGGCACTGGGCACTGACCCTTTTGATATCCAGCTGCTCTGCTACATGATGGAACTCCAACTGTAACCATCACCCAGTGAACCTAGCACTTTCTTTTGCCTGGAAGGAGACTTCATCCCATTAACCCTCCTATTGCAGTAGTTAGTCCTTACAGGATCCCTTGGGCAAAGTCCTTTGTGATTAACGCTTTCTATGGAGAATTCTTCTAGCAAGTACTTCTATATCAATAATTCATAACATGCATTTGATTTCTGCTTTGGCCAGGTAATAGTCACAGTTTAGTCATGATGAAGGAAGGGGGAAAAAAACTGCTTTTCAAAATATGAGAAGATTTTTCTTCCAAAATAGTAATAATAGCAGCAGCAATAATAAAGCACCACTGACTGAATAAAGTAATAGGAATTAGGCATGTTAGGTTCCTGCACTTAAAAATGGCTGGGTGGCTGCAAATTTGCATGTCAAGGGGTATATTTTCAAAGCACCGTGTGGGAACTTTGCACACAAATCTTACTATCACACCTCTGCGACGTGTGCCAGAAACCTGTTCACCACTTTAAAACAATGTAGCACAAATGTTTGTTTACCATGTTCATTTTCTGTGTCAATCAGCATCTAAAACAAAGTCAAAACCTCGGTCCCCATTATAACACCTCAACAAATGAGAACTAAACAGTTAGACCATCGTAAACAGCACTTTCCTATGCATCATTGGATAGTATTTTAAATCTGTCTACTACATAATTGAGTAAACTGAACAAAATGTTAACACTACAGCATACAACCAAGCAAAACAAACAAACAACCTACTTAAGACATTCCAGAAAACAGCCAAGTTCTCATTAAAACAATTTCCAATCTGGCATAAAGTAGAAGAGCTGAGACCGTATAAGAAAGGAAGAGAGTCTCTGTGGCTGTCTTATGTTGTGATTTATTTGAGCTTTAAACATAAAGCTCAACCCCCCCAGCCCCATACCTTTAAAATATTGCTTTCCGAACCAATCAAGAATAACTCCTGGAAGAGCCAAATCAAACTGTATCTTGTCCTTGAGGATATTAGCTGCAAAACGATTTTTGCAAGCCATGCTGCAAGGCATACATTGATCTGAAGGCAGCTTTCGAATCGTTAGACAAAGTTGAACTTAGGCCTCTTCTTCATAGTGCTGGCATGCCAGTCTATGCAGCTGTGCTCAAGCAGGAGTTTTTATACAAACCGACAAATATACATATGGAGAATTTTGCCTATTTCACTTTACAGTCTCCAGGTGAGTGCAAGTCTGTGCTCTCAATCCAAGCCTTTCACGCCTCGCTGTGAACTGAACCATCATTTTAAAAGACAGAGAAGGGAGTTCAGCATGAGCAGTGAATTATTTTTGCCACACAGTTTTTAACTGCATGAAGGTTGTCAACATTTTCCTCCTGATGGAGAGAAGTTCAGTCATGGTAACTGTATGGTTCAAAGTTCACATTTGGGCTTGGGGTGGAATGTGGGTCTGAGGAGACACCTACCTAAACTGCTTCATGACCTGACAATGATTTTATTAGCCTTTTAAGAGTTGAATAAGGAAACTGTTGTAACCATCTGTTTAAAACAAGGCTTATTTTCATGACTACTCGTGTGACTTCCATAGCATTTATGGCCTGCAAAAGGAAGCATACATAGTATGTGTTTATATTATGTCTCTCTAGCCAGTCCTATCAACTTTCTTCTTAACATTCACTGAAATCTAACAAGACTAGGCTAAAAATTATTTGCCACTGGAAGAATGATTTGATACCAACATGAAGCAGGTGCTAAAATAACTTTATACCATTTAGATAGTTCTCTAGGGACAGAAATCTACAGCACACAGATCCTCATCCAAAGACTGCTAGTGTCAATTAAGAGATTCCCACTGATTTCACATCAGGCCCATGAATGAACAGCTTGGCTAGTATTCAAGTTAGTAGATACCATGCAGTGAGGCAACTTACACGTGAATCTCTCATCATGAGATGTATCTGGCATTAATCACCATCACCACCTTTGTCAGTCCCAAAATACATTTCAGTCATAGATTATAAATCCAGAATGGTCCACTGTGATCATCTATTGGGCCCTCCTGTCATGGAAGTTCCTGGAATTAATTCCCATTTTAAGTCAAGATTGGTCTAAAAAGGTATATTCTAATTCAAAGTCACCACGGATAGAGAATCCACTACAACCCTTGATAAGTTGTTTCAATGGTTAATTCCCTTCATTGCTAAAAATTTAGACCTGATTTCCAGGCTGAATTTGTCTAGCTTCAGCTTCCAGCTTGGCCCAAAGTTATCTTCCTCATCACAACCACAAGGACTTATTTGAAAGATCAAAGGACGCCAGCCCTCAAACAACTAAAGTAATTGAATGCCAGTCACTGTTGGGGAACATGATCACACATTCACGAAGCAAAGGAAAGTGCTATATATACACCTCAGAGCCATCATATTGCAGGATACCACCTATAGCACATTACCTAGCATGTGCTTTTCCCTCTGAGGTCACTCATTCAAATCCTAAACATATAAAACCCTGATTATCTCACAAGGTCTGACAAAATCAGATGGCAGGTAAAAAACCCAAAACCCACCTTGAAATTATTCAAACAAATGTACACTTGGCAGATCTGGACTCTGCTCTTTACTAACCTGGAGAGTGACATTATGCAACGGTAAAGAAGGTGTCTCCCCGCATATTGAGCCTGTTGGCAGGGTGGTGATTACATGATTTCACAGGTGAAATGCAGAAAAGAGAATACATTTTTATGACTGATGGCACTGAACAGTTTACATAAAAGAATAGCTAAGCCACAACTCCTCTCAAACACAGCTCACATCTGTCAACTTTGCACTGCAATCAATACTCTGACTACAGTTGCAAGTTTCCAAAGAAATGCAGCAAACATCTTTTAAACTCATATCAGCTAGATAAAATGGGATATTGAAATTAACGTTAGCTCAGTCAAGCACGACAGCTTGGTGTAATGACTAAGTGTCAGCTACTTTGAAACTTTACATCTTTTTTAATTACCATGATTACCCAACTGACTGGTTTTCTACTAATATGCCTATGGGAGTCTACGAGTGAGGAATAAAATGCAGCAAGCACAGATGTCAGCAAACTTTTACACCACACATAGTACATATATAAAGAGCCAGAGTTTTTTGCCAGTTGTACTGGTACAGCCTTACTGATGTAATAAGTAAGTAATAAATGCTGAGGTATGCTTTTACTGCTCAATGCTGTGGCTAGTTCTAGAACGTAGTTTACTAGAAGAAAGTTTCTTGAACTAAGCAACCTCTTTCACATCACATATGCCTAAAATGGAGTGAACGTTTTCCATCAAATTTTTTTTCCAATGAATAACTGGGTTTTTGATCACACAAAGCTTTTCATGCAAAGCATCTGCTTTCTTGAAAATTCTTGATTTTTCATCAGAAAACCCAAAACCCCCAAACGCAAAATCTTCTCATGTTCCACCAAAATCTTTTTAATTTCTGGCAGTTTGAAAACTGCCAAAAAAAACAACAAAAAAAAAAAACAAGTTTTTAGTTTTCTGACTAAAAGTAAACATTTTCTGGGGGTGGAGGATGGGGACAAAACAAAACCCCAACCCTTTCTGACCAGCTCTACATCTGACATATGTGAGACAGGGAAAAAATAGAAGGAATCGGGGAAAGCAGTTTTACTGCAGTCCAAGCGCTCTTCAGCCCATCAGGAAAAAAATAGTTTAGTATAATGAGTCACTACATTTGAATGGTTACTGAACTCCATAGCTGTGACTGCAGTGGTAGAGAAGATTTCTTTTTTCTCCTCCACTGTAGTTTAAAAAAAAAAATCTCTTCCATGTAGCAGACCAGGAAATCCAGATTGTCCCTGCTTGGATATAGAGATGAGTAATTATTCTTCCTTAAGAGTTTTCAGTCTACTTCGCTGCTGAAATGACTTGGATTTGGGCTAGATTAGCAGCTTCCCTGGCAGCAGTGCTGAATTGGGGGACCAAGTGGAGGAAGAGGCCAAACATAGAGCCTTAAGATTCAGCCACTTGTTTCCCAGGATCTGAATGTGCTTGGAAATCTTAAGTCTGCCATTTATGATTTGCACCCACGTTCCTCTCACTTGGTAACGTTTTGCAGGGAGGCTGTCACAATGCGCTCTACTCACCACTAGGTGGCACCTCCTTCTGGCGATTAGCTCCACCCATTTCAGCACCCCCATTCTTCTTTCCCCGGATGCTGCTCTCCTCCCACTCAGAGTCACAGTATGGCTGCTTTGAGATTCAGCCCTCCAGCCAGGTCACACAGTGATTTCCCCCTTCCCCCCCTTGAGGGAGTCTCTCAAATTCCTTCTCCACCAGCAGTGTCAGACAGTTCCCACCTCTGTTGCCCTGACTAGGTCACTCCTGTTCACTGCCCATGCAATGCCACTCTACGGTGGCTGGGAGGGGAACCCAGGCTCATGGTCTACTTTGGGCTCTAGTCCAGCTCCCTATAGCGAGCACTTAAGGTGTAGGCATAACCTTGCTGCTCTCATGCTGGACTCCTTCCCACCATACATCTTCTCTCCTACCTCAATGAGAGGGACTGCTACCTTCCCCCCCTGCTGCTCCCCTACACTGTTGCTGGCCTCCTGGCTTTATAGAAGCCCCTGCGTGTTCCCTCACAGGTGAGCTTCCTTCTAATTAGCTCCCCCACAGCCTAAATCTCCCCCATCGGCAGCTTAATTGGCTGATTGAGCCCACCTGGCTAATCCAGCTCTTGCAGCTCCTGGTGTGGGGAGTACACGCCCTCTCAGAGGCGCATTGTAGAAGCAGATTGACAACGTTTCTCCACTGAGAAGGAGGTAGCAGCAACCATGGAACCATCTCCTGACACGATTACGCTGGCCAGTGATTACCCGGTGTCTAGTGGAGCTTTATTTTGGACTTCCTGGCCCTCCCACTCTGTAGACCATATCCCCATGTGCACTCCAGCTTCTTCCTGGTGGAGCCAAACATGCTGGCTGCCATGAAGAGGTGGTCTCATAATGAGGGCAATTATCACTGTATTTTAATGTGCTGCAATATGGTGCCATGGGTCAGCAGTTTTCCTTTAGAGTGAGTGTTATAATATAGAGCTTTAGAGGGATCATGAAATAGGTCTGTAACCAACACTGTAAGCCAGGATTTCATCACACTAACCCCTGATTAAATGTGCTTTCAGCTGCCAAGAACAAGAGGCGAAGACTCTTCTAATGATTCTGTAACTAAGAAAAACTCTAGGATCAAGTCGTGGGGTTTTTTTTAATTCATTTTATGTACAGCATCATCTAGTAACCTTAATTGTGGCAGAACAGTGCCTACTGGAGATTGATATTACTACACTCAAGCAATCAAATCATAGCACAATGAAAGACAGAGACGCTCTGAGAAAAATAAGATTAACCATCGAGACAGGCAACTAACAGCACTATAATAGTGTTATAAATCTCATTACTTTCAATGAATCTGATTCCGTAATACATACAGATAGCAAGACAACAACAAAATATATAGGATAATTATTAGTTATTTTTGGCATACAGGCCTTGTTACTGGGGTTGCAAGCTCTTTAGGAGGAAGAAGGAAGGAAACCACCTGAGACAAACAACCTGCCCACTTTTCTATTGCAGGAGAAGTCAGCATTTTCAGTACCCCCATCAGGACACGTACAATCCACTAGTGGCCACACTGGAAACCAGGAGCTGGGAATTGAAAGGAGCAATTCAAAAGCCCATCAGCTTAGCCAAGCTTTATAAATCCCTCTCCTGTCTGTCAGGGGCTGAAGAGAGGCAGCTGAACCTTGTTAGCAAATTGGCCAGGCAGAGTAGGGACACTCCAGCGATCCCAACAAGCCAATTAAGGAGACTTAAAAAGTGAGCCTAGCCAGTCAGTTAGGGAGGAAAGATTGGTATCCGTGGCTGGGTTGGTGGGAGCCAAGATAGCCTGCTGGATAATTACAAAGTTTGTGTGAATGTGTGTGATGTTGTTTGGGTATCAGTTAAGATCAAGCAAGCAAGACACAAAACCGCTGGAGATTTTGGATAGTGATGCTGTTAGTCTGAGTCCCCAGAGGCTGCCAATAAATCCAAGCCCTAATTAGGGGATTTCCTTTGCTTTGCAAACCCAGCGGGAAGTGTGTCCGTTCTGCTGTGCAGTCCTGACCCTTCCAACAACCCCGCTGCGAGACAGTGGAAAATGTTATAGTGTCATTGTACCTTGTGCCCAGATCCGCACTTACTGCATGAAGCAGCTTTTATAAATAAATAAATACAAATATACAGTGTCCGGGACTTGCATCTTTCCAGACTGAGATGAAATTTCAAAACAAAGCCTATGGGAGAACAGAAGGTGGAAGCACTTGATGCAAATCACCGCGCACAACACTAGAGACAGAAACGAGCTATTAGAGCCTCTAGAGCAGGTGGAAGAAAACAGCATAATCTACCGGGTCCTAGGAGTCTGGGGAGGAGAAGACAGAAGCAGCTTCTTCATCCCCCCCTTCCATCTGCCGCTGCCTCTGCCACTGCTCTGCCCATCACCAAATCCCAGAGTGGCACATCAGCCCCTGCCCACCAGGGAAGAGGAAGCCTGGCTTCAGAGGCTCTTCACGTGATGCAGCTCCCTAACTGAGGGCTGTGAGGGTGGGCGACCATCTCCACCAGTAAGGCCTCCATCCAGAATCCGCACAAGCCCCCGTCGCCCGGCAGCCTCGTCACTTAGCAGCAGCACCCACCAAGGCAGGCTCGTTACCTACAGTGTATTTACAAAGGTTTCAAGCAGTCTCTTTTTCAGTGCCCAAGCAATGGAGCATCCATCACTTCCGTCGGGAAGCTATTTCGTAGTCTGACTGATCTCGCACTTAGCAAGTTTTGCCTGGTATTCAGCTTAATTTCATCTAGTCGGGCCCCCTTGAACTCTCTGAAGGAAATCCTCACCCTCATGGGTGTTTGCAGCCATCCAACGCTTCTGGCCTTAGTCATTGCTTAGCCCAGCTGTGATGTAGCTCTTTAGCTCTTTTCAGTCTTGCCTCGTCCATCAATCCTTCCCGCTTCCAAACGAGTTGCCACTTTTCTATTGAATCAGCTCCATTTCTCCATCTCTATGTAGTAATGACATGCCCAGAACTGACTGTGGTCGTGTCGGCATGGGAACGACAGGCCCATCAAGGGAGGGGCTATTGCTGCATTGCTCTGTGACAGCATTTAACACGAAAACTGCATCCCGAAATTCTGGTTCTTCACTTGAGAACATGGTTGGCCTTTTTTCCCTACCATATTGCACTGCAAATTGGTATGTGGTTTGTAATCCACAAGCACTCTGAGCTCTGTCAGCACTAGGGGGATCCATTTCTTCCCAGCACCTCCTGGACACCAGGAACATCAGGAAGGGAGGAGCTGAAGCACACTCCTTAGAATGAGCAGAGTGCTCCCCATGGTTCACTCTGCTGTCTCCAAGAGCTGGTGCAATGGAGGGGACAGGGGCATGACCTCCATCTGCCTCTCCTCCTACCTCTCCCACTTGGGGCAACGTGAGGTCCCTCTGCCCTGTTTTTTATATTATGAATACCAATGTTAGAGCAGCCCTAGCACAGATCCCTGCTTTGCCCCACGGGACACTTTGCCTCAATTCAATATTTTACCATTTACTGTTACTTTCAGCTATGAGCCATCAGCCAGTTTTCAGACCACATGACAGCGTTCACATTCAAGCCAATTTTAATTAGTTTTGAGAGTATGAGTTGATGAAACACTTGACTACTGTTGAACAGTATATGCTGGGCTAATATATACATTATGGTATTGGGTTCTTTCTTGTGGTGGCACAGTGGGTGGGCAGTTCAAACCTGCACTCTCTAAATCTGGCAAAGGCAGTCCTGATGGAACAAGGAGTGAGGCAATTTTTATTGTGACCAGCTTAGGTTGCCCAGCACTAGCGGGCAGTAACAGCCGTCACATTAGAGAGCAATAGAGCAGGGGTAACTCATTCTTTCCTCAATTGTCTGTATGCGGAATTCAGTTTGGCTGCACAACTGAGAGTCTCCAGCTTCTTAGCTGTGGAGAAGGAGTGCATGAACTAGTGCTCTGCACTAACAAGTTGCCAGCTGGTGTGTAGACTTCACCCTGGTCATGTGTCTTCAACCCCAGCAACTCAACAACTTCTCACAGCTTCTCCTCAGCCCAGATCCAAAGGGAGAAGCTGCTCTCTGTTCCAGCTCCCAGCCCACCCAATGGAGGCCACCGACCTCCTGCTGCCGTGTCTGACCCAGGAAGCTCAGTCCAGTCTGAAAGGGTGTCCACAACTGCATCATGAGGCTTGAAATCCTTCAAAGCCAGCATACTGTCCACAGAATTCTGTCTAATCAGAATTTCTGAGATGATTCAGCAGCTCCTCGGATAGCTGTTCCTACACACATCTCACATCCAGAATATGTATTATTCACGCCAATTATATTAATAAGCATTAAGCACACAATATCACTATAACTTACATATATTTCTAGACGTTAATTGGCCTATGTCTTTCTATAATCCTCTTCACTTATGCTAAGTATCCCACAGTACCTTGTATTAGCTGCAGTAAGCTTTGGCTTAAGTAAATAGGAAAACTGGACATATGGGTATTTTACTATAGTAACAGGTAGGGTGTCTGTCTCACAGACCAGTACTGAAATGTGTCGAAAAAAAAAGAACAAGACATATGACTGTTCTACCCTGGTAGAAATCTAGGAAGTGCCTACGCACCCCTGTGTACCTGGAATGCTATTGTTCAGAACAAAGAGATACACAGTACACCCTGGAATCAGAAAAAACAAGGTAGAAAACTGACTGGTTAAATCGAATTTGAGATATGCACACAGTTCCTTTTTATTGCAAACAGGGTGGGTATAAAAAGGATAGCTTTGGGGGTGTAACTTTGGAAACAAGCCTTCTGCAAAGTGAATTCAACAATACTGCACAAGATGGCTTACTGAAGACTGGAGCCTCTCTTCCTGTATTATACTCTTATTGACTTTTTAACAATTAACCTAACTGATATTGGTTATTTGGTTGCTTGAACATATTTCATAATGAACCAAAGTGTAGTCAAGCAATTGACTACAAAATTTATCAATGCTAGAATTCAAATGTGTTCGCTCTACCTCCTTCCCATCATCCACCAAGATATTGCTATATTACATGTAGGTATGAATCTAAAGAAATCTTTGTCTAGTAGAATCTAGTCTTTAGATTTAGATCAATTTCCATTTATTTAGTTTCTTGGTGCTAGAACAGTGTTATGTATATTTTGCATGGTGCTGAGCATACTGCAGGCAGGGGCTATATAAAAGCTAAATATTAACTGTATAATATACATCATACAACAATGCTACAGACTGCTCATGATTCTGTCATCCTTTAGAAATTTAGTGATCATTCCCTCCCCCCACTCTCACCTAGTACTTATTCCAGAAAAGCTAAAATAGAATTCTAGATTTGTATTGACAGAATAAAACGGAAAACACCATCCATGCATTGTGATTTCACCTATAAGTTTAAGCATTGTCTATTAAAACCAAATCTCCTCTCACTTATGCAGAATTCCAAAAGTGGGAACCAGTGCGACCCCTCTTCAAAAAAGATCCCCTCTGCATTTGGAGGCAAATGGAGTGGAAGGACGTGTTCCTAACTGCAACACAGTGCTTCTGAGTTTAAAATCCCCTCTTCCTCAGGAGAGAGAAGTAGATCTTCCTCAGTTGGGTATGTCCTAGGACACCCAGCACTGTCAGTAGTCAGTAGTTTGTTTGGAAAGTGTGATTTATAAAGGAAATGAAATGAGGATTCCATTGGCAAATCTATAGCTGAGGGAATAAGCACAGGAAAGGTCTCCTCCATAATCCCTTCTTTCTCCGGACCCCGGGATAAATTCTGTGGCCCAGGGGAATGCAGGCGCATGGAGAAAAGAGGTGAGGGTTTGGGAAATGAAACAAAATTGCTCTCTCATAGCTATAACTAACTGTGAATAAGAAAATAAGGAAAAACAGATTATATTAAGATCCACTCTGCCAAGAATGTTTTTTCTATTTTGTCCATGACAAATTATCCTGTATATGCTGATAGTACAGCACAGGGTTCAGTGTGCTAATCTGAAGTAGCGGGTCACACCCCCTGTACAGCAATCAGGGTGTCTTCCCCAGGGAAATTATTTTGCAAATACTTCCCATTAAGTGCAATCTAATCCCTTCCAAAGGCAAAAAAGAAAAAAAAATGTGCTCATTGGAGTGGAGCATTTCTTCTGAGCCCCAGGGAAAAGTCATCTCTGGCAGGGATGATTTAACAGTATCCAGAGAGGGGATAAACTCATCCCAACCTTCCCTTCCGTCAGTGATTGGAATTTTAGCAAGGAGCTCTCAGGAGACTAGTCCAAAATATCACGCCTTTAAATTAGAATAAACTGTTAGTGGTTGGGAGTTTCACTCCTGGAAGAACAAACTGAAGGAAATACTATTAATGAAGGCTGACACTGTAGTGTGTACAGACAACACAACACCCAGCACTAGAGACAAAGTCTGCCTGTAGCTCTTCCTGTGTCTCCTTCAGGTATCCCCTATATGATTTCATTTTGCCTGGCTGAATCAAAGTCCTGAGTCTGCTCAGAGGCCCTAAACAGAAACCTGTTCAGCACAGCCAACGCTCTAAAGGGCAGGGTATAGGACCATCAAGGAAATGCCAGGTATCAGACTCATGGAATTGGGTTTTTTCACCTCAGTAAAACTTTCCTCTTCACCAGCCCAGGAGTATAATTTAAAAAGATTCTGATTCAATTCTCTTTAACTTCAGGCTTGCCCTTGATTATTACAGCAGGAAGATTGTCTTTTAGTAATTTTACCGTTTCACATCACTAGTATAGTCTTCACTGCTGTTAAAGTAAAACCCCTCTTGGCAAGAATTCTTCTAGCCAAGGTAAATTCAGTTTTTACTCCAGGGTTCAGATGCCTCAACTCTCAGTGAACCAGTTACTAAAGAATTTCCTAAGACCTCCTGATTCCACTTGATCGAGCAGAACAGCGCATTTTAAATTTTTAAGCTAGCATGATATTTAAGGATATCAGCCTTATTTAGTACTGCTTTTTTGTTGTATTTTTAAAATCAACGTCTCATCCCAAATAGCATCATCTCCCAAGCCTGAGCTCTCCCCCATCACAAGTTTTTGAATACTTGTTGTTAATTTCAAGGGTGATGTTTTCCAATTTTTTTGTCATAAAGCTTAGGGATCGAATCCTTGTCTCGTGGAAGTAAGTGGGCGTTTTACCATTGACTTCAATGGGACCAGGATTAGGCTATGAGAAGCTTTTAGGGCCAATCAAATCTATTGTGTAACATGTTCCGGCTTCTGGCAATTACAGCTATGAAGTCAGATCATGTGTTTTTCAGTCAAGTGAGCCAGCTCCTTAAGCCACTAGATAGGCAGATTTTGGTTGGATGCCATCTTTACTTTCTGTGGACACAAGGATATGTCTTTCCCCTGTCTCAAATTATGTGCAACCCTACTTGCCACAAGCAATTTTTAAAATGAGAGATAATCATGTATGTAATTGTCAGAATCCTTCTTATCTCTGTGAAAAGACTACAGAGTGCTCTAAATTGTAGGCTAGTGTTTTCAGATGGACTGCATGAAAAGTTTGGCCGTAAACATAAAAGCACTGGGCATGTCCTTTGGGCATTAATGTAACTGAGGCAAATACTACCACGGTGTCCGCAATTTTAAAGGTAATAATTGGAGATATACCAATCTCCTAGAACTGGAAGGGACCTTGAAAGGTCATCGAGTCCAGCCCCCTGCCTTCACTAGCAGGACCAATTTTTGCCCCAGATCCCTAAGTGGCCCCCTCAAGGATTGAACTCACAACCCTGGGTTTAGCAGGCCACTGAGCTATCCCTCCCCCATGCTATTCTGATGGAGTTTGTACAAGAGTCAATGCAATTATGCCTCAGCCACTGTATACTCATATCTATTTACCAGAAGAAAACACAAATACAAATATGATTCAGTTTGGGTTCAATCAAGTTTTCATACTGTGAACGAATTCCTTAAAAAAACCAAAACCACAAACTACGGTCTCGTTGTGCTGTTGCTGTATTTCTTTTATACCATTAATAATTATTTCATTTTAGGCCAGGAGGGCTGGTGAGAGGTGGTCATCTAATAAATGTGGAGTAGAATTATACTCAGAGGACCATATCATCTCTGCATTAACCCCCACCGCTCAGCCTGCCCATGCGGGGTGGGATATGGCCCTAAATGGGGAGCTTTCCGGCGGTATACAGCTGGCATAGGCTAGTCCAATGGCAATTACTACACCCCCGACACTGGCATAGGGAGAGGGCATGGGAAGGAACACAGCTGCATTCCACCAATTCTTAACTGGTCTCCAAGGCACTGTGGCCAGCTGGTGCAAGCTGCAGAAGCCCCTAAGGTGCTCTAATTTACAGCAGGGCTGGCGCAGATGTGGCTTGTGAATCAGAGAGCTGATGCCCTACCCCCTACTGCACTGACGAGAGCTTGATGCAGGAGGGAATCTGGGCCAATATGCTTGGGGTTACTTTAGGACAATCACTTAAAGTAGCCTAATAAGAGTAGTATGTTATATTACATGTTACTGTAGAAAAATGGTGGTTTACTAGCATATCTAAATATTAAAATTTCAATGCTTTCTAACTCTAAATTGCTTTCAGTATCTCAATACACACTGTAGAACTAAGAAGGCCCTGCTAAGATTGTTTAAAAAAAACCCCAATCCCTGAGATACCCTTTTAAAAATCACCAAATATTCAGCAATTAAAAGAGCCTAATATCATATTCATACTTTCCATGTATCAGATGCTCCTAAAATGTACTTGCTGCATGCAGGCGTTTATTACAATGTGTAAAAGTGTGAGTGATAGTCATGGTCTTAAATTAAATTACATGACATCAAAAATCAGACTCTGCAGTTCTATCTCAATCTTGTCATGCTGGTCGGCTCCAAAGTTGGCCACTTTTCTTAACAGAATCCATATCTGTAATGCCTTGCCCAACTCCTGCCACTGAAAAATAAAATGCTTCACACTGAAAAAATGTTGTGGTGAAGCATTTTAAGGAGAAGAAAAGAAAACCCAACTGCAGTAATCTCCTCTACTATCAGAGTGTCAGTTTAGAAACTCAAGAAGCAGAAATCTGGAGTAGTTTTTTTCTTTGTTTAAAACTTTTACTCCCTAAACGTGTGATGGACGTATCTCTGCTATGAACATTCCACAAGTGAAAGCTGACTGCTGTTGCTTGACCTTTTAATTAGTAATGAGGTCACGGCAGAATGCAAACCTTTGAATGTGGTGAGTCATGTGAACAACTCAGTGGCTTGGCTGATTGCACGGTGGGATATCATGCCAAAGTCTATGCAGTGAGAACTAGGAACTTCTCTCATCTCAAACTGATACAGGCAAAAAGCATCACAGAGTTCCCCTCAGACACTTCTAGGGATGCCATGATGGAATATGACTTCATCTAAACTAATTAGCACGAGGACTTTTTTGTTGTTGTTGCTGTTCTGGGCTTCCCAAAGGCCATCCAAACAGCAGTATCGACTGAAGTCTCGGCAAAGGATGTCTGTCCTCTCACTGCTTTCTACTGGGACAAATCAAACACATCTCCTTTGCTTAAACATTAATAAAAATCACGCTAGGCACATCAATACAGGCTTACAGAAATGCTGCAAAGTTTCAGATACGTGGCTTTTTCGGAAAGCTATTCAGACATGCTAAATAATCTTTAATCAATGGAATGCTTTGCACTTCATTTTTGTGAATATTTTAAGATAAAAGCCTTTTAAAAGTGTATTTATGTTGGTTTCAGTCCTACTGTATCCCTTTTAGAATGCAGAGAAGTGGCTCTGCAATCATGTACGGAATTACCAAGAAATGTACATTAGCCAAAAAATCAAAACGTTGTCATATAGACTTAGAGATATTATCTGGAAATTGAGATCTAAGCACAAATGTTCTAACAGTATAGTAAATATTAGGGGATGATATATTTAAAATGAATCTCAGCATTAAATAGTGTTGTTATACTGGAGATGAGGCTACACGTTGATATTCTACAAAACTATAGGTGAGATTTTCTAAGGGACTCTGTTCTGGCCTTAGTCTGCTCCCAGGGAAGTCAACAGGAATTTGTGCGTAGATTTCAAGAGGAGTAGAATTAGACTAACAATAAGCACTTTTGAAAATCCTGCCCTATGGTTTTCAAAGACCAGAAAATTTTAGGGATCATATTTTCAAGACTGGCCACGGAAATTGCAAGTGCAACACTGTGTCTGCCCCTCTATGTGCATAGAACTAATTTGCAAAGGCAAAATGCTGTTTCTGTGTGTGTTATATATAAAGTTAAATTGGATTTCCCCAATATTGATGCGCAAATGCAAGTTTTACTTGTGCAAATAGATGCATCTCAGAAAATGCATCCCTTAAAGTACAAAGATGCTGAAGGCATTATACTACTCCGTGCGTGCACTAAAATCCATTCAAATAAATGGGAGTTTGATGTCTATCAAGAGCATAGCTCAAAAAATCACCCCCCCAAAACCCCCAAACGAACCATCCCCCCCACCAAGTCCTTTTATACACTTCCAAATGCTGTAAAAGAACAAGTGCAGACCCTGAGAAAGGTCACATAATTATACATAATGGATCAAGAAACAGCATAGCTCTATCAAGATGACTAATTGTGCTGCTGTATATGATAAATTTCTATTCAAATGAAAAAAGTAAAGATTTTCAATAGAACCGTAATAAGCCATTAAAACCCTGTAGTGTGTGAAGGTTGAAAAAGTACCTAATATACAATGTCAAAGGTATTTCAGGTTTCTAATGTGTCACAGCAAATCACAATTTTCTGTACTGCTACATGAAAATTCTAGAATTGGGAGGAGAGAAGCCACACAAAAAGTCTCAAAGGTGTAAACTTAGGTTAAAGATGCATCATGTCCTAAGATATTTATCAAGTGATAATGTGAACCACCAACAGATGGGGACAAATACTTCTCTGGCTGATAATTGAACAGTTGGAGCCCAGAAACAGATAGTTTAGTGGCAAGTGGATGTCCTTGGCTTCTTAAAATATGAATCAGTGTAGAGAATGCATAACAAGATGACATCTTAAGCTTGATCTGGTTCCCACTGAAATCAGTGGCAAATCTTTCATGTCTCTTTCATTTCACACTATCCAATCTGTGCACTTAAGGCCCAGATGTGCCCTCAGTTGCACTGCTGTAACTTCAGAGTGAGTGTATTGGCATCAGTGGATTTATTCCAGATTTATTTCCTGGTGGTAACTGCAGACAGAATAAGCAAGACCCGTGTCTTATTCATGACCCGCCCCATTCAGTGTGCACTGATCAAAATGAGCGCTGCAGGACTGATCTTGTATTCTGGCCCAATCGAGTACAGCATTTCAGTACATGCTTAACTTCAAGCACGAGTATGGACAGCACCTTACAAGGTTGAGCCCTGAAAGAACAGGGATAGTGCAGAAGTGGCAATAATTGAACATCGCTTCAGCCCAGGACCTTGATTGAGTACATAGGTAGCTGTATTCAGCCTTTGCATTCCTAACATCCTGAGGCCAGATCATTCCCTGGCACAACATAGAGCAGCCTCAGGGCTTTTCCACCATGCACCTCACTGCAATGGCCCCCAGAGGCCATTCTGGCAACTAGAGAACACGGGAGCACTGTGGAACTTTGTCCGCGCTCCCCCAAAGCAATCTTTAAAGTATGTGTGTGTGGGGGGAGGGGTAGGTCTAAAAGCCAGCTTGTACACCACCCAAGGATTCAGCTATTAACGCTACCTCTGTGCTGCATTTGTGCTGCCAGAACGGAGTTGAGGATCTGGCCCAAAGACGGCATTGGATGAATATTTAGAGCTCAATGAATAACTGATTTTTTTGGTTTGGAGGACAAATTGTGAAGCCAGAAAAAAATTCATTTCAGATTTCACCAAAGGCGAAATGTTGTGGGTTCTCATCAAACAGAGAAATACATTTTAAAAAGAAATACTTTTGTAAATGCCGAACGTGGGTGTTTCTGCAGCTGCTGCGTGAAACTTCTGTTTTTGTCATCTAGCAGCTCCCAGGATCTACAGTTCTGTGGGAACCCTTCTTTGGATTCACTGAACGTTCATCAACCCCTGGAGTTCTGGGTGAAACATTTTGGGCTTGACAAACTGACACTTTGTTTTGGTGGAAAATTTCCAACCAACTCTCTGTATATGCACAAAAGGACAGAATTACTGTTGTGCAATGTCAGCAATTCCTTACTCGTGACTGCTTAATTTTGCAACCTTAATGGTCTTCTCATGTAGGTTTTTAAATGTAGTTTTCTAGGTCTTTTTAAAAACAAGAAATTCTATAACATGGACTTAGACGGCACTACAGCACTCTGTCATATAGAATGAGGCAGGTTTGGAGCCCTGCCCACATTCCATGTGCACTTTAAAATATCACACTAAATATGAGAAAGGTCATTCACCTAAGTATTTAGGGTCTGAGCCTGTGAAGTACTAAACTTCTTCCGCTCTCATGGAGTTCAGCTGGAGGTGAGGAGGCAGGAGCCACTGACTGAGACAGAGTTTTCCCAAATTTACTTGACTATTTTAGCCTCTCAATTCTCTCAAATCCTGATGTTGTTTGAAATTATTCAACTTCTTTTGTGAATTAAAAGAACACCACTACAGATGACAAATAGCTTTCTACTAGTGCTAACTATTCAAAGTAAGCTGGTTAGTTGTGACTGATTAAATAAGTCACATGGTATTGTTCGGGTTTCTTGATTGGATGAGCACCACAGCGTTTTCAAAACAAATACTTGCACAAGTATCTTTGTGACAAGCAATTACCACATATATTCATGCACACAGCTTAGAAATGTTCTTTCTGCCAACATTTGTGCCGGTAAAACTGTATTGCAGAAATGTTCATCGAAAATGAACACAAATGAACCCCAGCGATGGCCAAAGCAAACTCATTTAAAATTCTGATGACTTTTGTGCTATTTAAGTAGTTCTAATAACAATAGTTCTCTCTGCACTTCCAACATCAACACTGCACTACAGCCACTGAACTCTGGGACCTCCAGCAGTGGTCGAATGTCACATTCATAAAGATGAGATAAAACAGAACACAGATATCTTCCTACACTGACACCAGTAGGTCTTGTAACTGTAGCCAAAATCTTGATCTCCTCTGAGTCCCTGGCAACATTCCCATGGATCTCAGCATTTCGCCCTTAAAATCCACGCTACAATAGAGACATCTGCAAAGGAAGCATTCTTAGTCCAAATAGGACAAATGCACCTTTGATTGAAAAACAGAACTTTTCCCAACATGCAGCTATGTAATTATGGGCTGCCAGAGGCTGGTCGAACTTGTGCTTTTGGCATTTATATGATGTGAAGTTTTGCTTGAAAATATTCACTGAACACTCATATTTACCATGAGAACCGCTCAATTAAACAGAAACATTCGCACAGTTTTTAAAGGAACACCACCCAAGAAAGGAGTAGGCATATTGAGGGTTGGTAATTTGCTTTTGTTCTGCTTCACAGGATATTTGCAGAAGAAAAATAGAGTGTAAACAAAGCTTAAATGAGGGCAAGGGTACATTATGAGGTACACTGTTTCATCCTTCCTTGTCATGGCACTCCACATCTTCCCCTGCTGAGCTGTTAAGTTATTTTTCCACATCTAGCAAGGTATCTAAGAAAGGTGTTGACCATCTATAATGAGCAGAAACAAGTGAAGAGTGTGAGTGTGAGTAGTCATAACTGGGCATCGAACATGCATTTTCAAAGCAAAGCACAGTAAATGGAAATACATAGATTTAAAAACCACTTACCAGGTGTATCAAATCTACAGCTGAATTCAGTAAAACTGATCTTCCATGGGGAAGTCTATATGTCTTTTACATACAGTGGGTGAAATCTTGACCCTACTGAAGTCAATGGGAGTTTTGCCATTGATTTCAATGGGACCATGATTACACTTGGTGTAATTACAAATTTTCATTATAAAAATTTCATAAATATAAATGTCAAATGCCATCAAATCTAAATAAATACCTTTAATGGGACAACCTTCTTTAAAATGGTTCTGAAGATGATTTATTAAAAAGGTTCATAAATGAAAAATCAACAGAGCCAAATAATATTTGATAATGTAACCAAATGATTTTTTTCTCCTTGTTTTAGGCAACTGAACTCTCCAGATTGGTGTCTTTGATTTTCATCGGAAAGGATGATTTTGTAGGTTTCCTAAAGATAAATGTAGACTATTCTTCCTCTGCCTCACTAATGCTTCTTTGATATATTTCTATTTTGGCAAGACTGCTGAGACTAGGTATTGTTTTTATCTCCTGATGTAAAACCAAATTTGTCGTGAGTGACAAGTAATTCATTACAGAATTCATTTTTACCTTTCCATGCCCGGGCCATCCTTTCACTGCTATCAGGACATTGTTCTAGCCAAAGTATCAAATCCACTCTTCTATTTATTGCACCAGGCAGTTTTGTGTTTTGTTTTGGCAAGCTTCCAGCTGAATTAATTTGACATTCACCGATCAATCAAACGGTCTCATTATTACCTTCTCCTGCCTTGTCATCGTGGTCCAGTGTTGACAAGAGTAAGAAATGAACATCCGCAAGGTCACCTTCAGAAAATCTTTTATTTAATTGTAGTAGACCTGCTGCTAAGCTCTGGGGTTATCTACAATTTCCCTATATGTCTCTTTCTTTCTTTCTTTTACATGGGTAGTGAATTATTTTACATAACCTCATGAAGTTCACAGATGGAATGGCTCCAGCAGTTATTTAAGACATGGCCTTAGTAATTACACTGAGCGTTAGCATGAGGGTAATTATTTTATTTCAAAAGCCACATGAATGACAGTACAAGTGGATCACTCAGACAGAAGTACTCAGAAAGAGGGTACTGGGAGAATGGACAAAACCCTTAGTGTGACATTACTTTATTTATTATGGATGTATTCACAAGCAACCTCCTTTTCACAATATGTAGTAGATTCTTCTTATTATTTATCCTTTACCTATAGCACCACTATACATGGTATTAATTAGGAAATGTGCCAAATATATAGCTGTGTCACTGATTAAAATAGTTTACTCTCTAAAGGGATTTCTTGTTTCTTTACAGCTTTTTACAGGAGCTGATATGGAATTTCACAAGAATGAAAACAATACGTTTCTATAGAAATTATCTTAAAAAATCACAGAGAATTTAACAGAATTTTATAGCTTTGTTTAGATTTGCCATAGAAAGGATATAATTTGCTACTAAATTCTATAGGATTTTTCCATATGGGATTTTTTAACGTACTTTTAAAATGAATGTTCAGCACTCACAAAAGGTTTCCATTAAAAGGTACAGGAGACAGATGTGGCACAGATGGCATCAGTGCAAGCCTTTGTACAGTTGTTCTCACTATAGCTATAGGAAACACCGCTATGACAGAAAGTGGAGTTCGGTCTCTGTACTCATTCACTCAGTTGCCTCTTGCTCAGACTGGCAAATGAGGGTGCAGTTTTGGGATGTGGAGACCTGTTCATTAAGATCTGGATTAAGACCATTGAGTTCTCACAAGGATCACAGAACAGCTGTCAGGAGTAAAAGGCTTATATTCACTACCAACCTCAGTTGCTTTTGAATCAGTAACCTAGAAATGAAACCCTTCATATCAAACTGAAAGTGACTAGAATCATGGCAGTTCTGAGACAGCAATGCTGATTGCTTATATCACAATATTACTATGCACAGTGTGCCCACCTGTAATTCTACTGCCAAGAGCCAGTGTCATAGAAGGCAACCAGAATGATTCCATGTCCCATGGATGAATCTGTACAAGACTATGAGATCTATAGTGGCATTAGGGTCATGATGATTGCCTGCCCTTCAGCGTTCAATCACGGAGGGGAAGGGTTACTAAATAAACTCAGTAAGAAGCATCAATGTCAGTATTACTGAGCTTGAAAGTTTGGTTAAAAGAATAAGTAAGAGAACAAAGAACAATGACATTATCATAGATTCACAGATTCCAAGGCCAGAAGGGACCATTGTGATTATCTAGTCTGACCTCCTTGGGGAACACAGGCCTGAGAACTTCCCCAAAATAATTCCCAGAGTAGATCTTGTAGAAAAACATCCATTCTTGATTGGAAAATTGTCAGTGATGGAGAATCCACCACGATTCTTGGTAAATTGTTCTAACAGTTAATTACACTCACTGTTAAAAATTTACAACTTATATCCCATCTGAATTTGTCTAGCTTCAGCTTCCACCCATTAGATCATGTTACACCTTTGCTCATGACTGCAGCAAATGGAAAAATTTGTTGGCAACATTCAGCTGTTTATACCCCTTAGGTTCACAGGATCATCAACAATACTTACTTTCAGCCAGGCATAGCTGTTTGCTGAAGTGTTTAGATTAGCAAACCAAAGGGATACCTTGAACTCCTTTGTTTCTCTGAAACATAGTCAACAAATATTTGAAGGAAAGTGAAAACTGCTTGTCAATCAAAGAGAGAGAGGGAAGACAAATGGCACAATCTCAGTCTGACACAACAGTATTTCCTGTATAACATAATATATGATTTTTTTGTGTGTGTGAACTAAGGGACCAATCTTGCAAATGTTACTATTGAGCATAGGGTTCATCACTGTGACTATGCTCCATGATATGACTGCAGGATCAGAAATACTGCTAGTAGTGGTATGGTAGTAACTAAGCACTAGGACCCTGCACTGATGCGAGGATGGGGTGTTCTAGTAGAACCCATGAAAGACTAGGACCTATGTTTATACTTTGTCATACAGGTATGAGGCCAAATGCTCATATGGTGTAAATCATTGTAGCTCCACTGATGTTAATGGAGCTATGCTAACTTACACCAGCTGAGGATCTGGCCCAAGGTTTCGAATATCGTTATGGCAGATATCTGGTGGCACTGTTGCACATCATTTTCAAAGTTCTTTTTTTTTTTTAGTGCACAAACAAGTTCTGGATCTTGGAACAACATATTGCGCAGTTGTGAATTTTGGATTATGCAGTGTCTTTATGTAGGGGCACCTCCGGGAGAGAGAGCTGTGTGAGCAGCTGGAGACTTTGCTCCTTGTCTTGAGGTCTGCTTAGTGTCAATTCCTGAGGCAGAACTGATCCCTGGAAACTAGGCAATGGTGTTGGGCTGAGATTCCTGGAAGAGGAGATTCCTCAGTATGCTGTTCAACCATCTCACTTGAGAACTAGTGTGTGTGTGTGTGTGTGTGTGTGTGTGTGTGCGTGTGTGTGTGTGCGTGTGTGTGTGTGTGTAAATAAAGTAAGTTACACTTAGAACATATCTAGACTCCACATTGCTGATTTCTCTTCCACAGGAAAGCTGACTTGCAGGGCTCTGAACATCTGTTATGTCTCAGCAGAGGGGTGATAGTGATGTCAGGACAGGGCATTTGTGTAAGACGTAGTGGCAACAGCATAAAAGATTGCAGGTTCGAAAAGACAAAAAACATATTGCAAATGTGATGAGTGCTTATGCTGCAAAGGTTTTTTTGTATATTTTCTCAGTCTTTTGAAGTGGTCAGGAATATTTTTAATAGTAACTTGAGCTGGCTTTATTACTTTCGGAAAGGCAACAGTGAAAGTGTACGTTCAGCCTCCTTATGTTGCCAAAGCTCCGGGTTCCTAATAGATCTGGGTGATTGCTACCAAGCAACATTTGAAATTTTAAACAAATTCATTCTGGTTTGCGTCCTGTTTTTTATTCACATGCGTGAAAAAATGACTGGGTAAGATCAGTGTCGGAAACCTGCTTAACACAGAGTTCATCTTCTTATGTGGTTTATTTTAAAGTTCAGGACTAAAAAGCTTCCTCGGAGTCAGCTGATCTGAGCCTGCCTGTGAATTTAAATATGTGGATTCTGTAGTCACCATAACCGCCTATTGAGAGACCTGAAACTACAATGCAACCCATAAATCTGCCTCGGAAACCACTTAGCATTCTGTATACTAGATACAACATGGGCTTTGCACAGTGAAATAATTCAGCATCTGAAATACCCTAACTCTGTTGCACACTGTTTAATTAGAATACCACGTGCCCCCTGTTTCTTACTGAACTGAAGTGCCTGGGAACAGAGAAAAGATGATACATCTCTGCAACTACTGCTCTCTGGTGTGTGTATCTAATTAGCCTGGAGAGACAGCTGTGCAGATAAACAGTTTGTGACCTACTAGCGAGAGAGTTGTCTAGAAACTAGCTAACCTTTTGTTTTAATCCCTGCCACTCCTTGGAAACTTTTCCTTTGTTTAATAAATGTGAAACATTTTGTTAAGAAAATCCCAGTGGGTGCTTTGAGATTCTTCAATACGAATCAGCTTCAGTAAGCAGCCCTTCAGTGATAACTTTGTATTAAGCTTTCAGATAAGTTGTACACTTTTGTTAATCCCTTTGCCAGTCACAAAATGTTTACCTGGATCCATTATGTCCTTGCTATGTATGAAAGCTTTTAACCCCTATCAGCCTGTAGGCTTCAATCTGGAGTGAGTGTTTGTTTTCATCTGGGATCTAGATTGTTAGTAAAACCTTATCTGCATGACAAAGAAAGAAAAACTCTAAAAGATCTTTATATCCACGAGGTCGGCTAGTCCCTGCCTTTGACTCAGACCCAAACTTAAACCAGAAGAAGACACTTAAAGTGGGGGCTCTCAACCTTTTTCTTTCTGAGCTCCCTCCCCCTCAACAGGCTGTAAAAACTCTACGGCTCACCTGTGCCACAACACCTGTTTTTTTGGCATATAAAAGCTAGGGTCAGCATTAGGGGGTAGCAAGCAGGGCAATCGCCCTGTGCCCCATGCCACACGGAGCCCTGCAAAGCTAAATAGTTCAGGCTTTGGCTTCAGCCCCAGGTGTCGGGACTTGGAGCCCCGAGCTTCAGCCCCATGCGGTGGGGCTTTGGCTGTCTCCCCTGGGCCCCAGCAGGTCTAATGCCGGCCCTGCTGGGCGGACTCCCTGAAACCTACTTGCGGCCCCCGGCCCCCTGGCTGAGAACCACTGACTTAAGAAATGCCAAAATCTGGGAGAAGCAAAGTGTCTGAGATAACCAAATATCTGGGGGACAGTGTCCAGCCGAGAGGGCTGTGTTCACGCACGTTCCATCTCCCCTTATGTTTTCTTTGGTTCTATCTGAGAAACATCATAACACGCACCAGTTAAGACCACATACAGCAGCGGCTCGCAACCTTTCCAGACTGCTCTACCCTCTTCAGGAATCTGATTTGTCTTGCGTACCTCCAAGATTCACCTCACTTAAAACTTACTTGCATACAAAATCAGACATAAAATTAAGAAGTGTCCCAGCACACTATTACTGAAAAATTGTTCACGTTCTCATTTTTACCATCTAATTATAAAATAAATCAACTGGAATATAAATATTGTACTTACATTTCAGTGGATAGTATATAGAGCAGTATAATTGTCTGTATGACATTTTAGTTTGTACTGACTTCGCTCGTGCTTTTTCCGTAGCCTGCTGTAAAACTAGGCAAATATCTAGATGAGTTGATGTACCCCCTGGAAGATCTCTGTGTACCCCCCAAAGGTACATGTACCCCTGGTTGAGAACCACTGATACACAGTATCCATCCATATACTCCATCATTTTCCTAAGACCGCGCAACGTGAACACCGATCTGATACCGTATCCATCTTGTTTCTCTATGGCTCTGATATGTCAGACAGGCTTTGCTAAATATTGGTGACATTGCCAAGGCTTATAATATGATATTGGGTACTACAGTGGAAAGCCCAGAGTGACCTGATAAATATGTTTTATAGTATTGTCAACGTACAGTAGCTGAGACATTGAATAATTCACTTTATTTTTCTGTAGTTTATTCCCACCCACCCTTCGATAGACTTTTTAGACACAAGAAACATGAAGCATTTAATGGATGCAAGCAGCCATTCTTGCACAGCGTAAAATGTCTTTCCCATTAGCAAAACTCCCATCAGTGTTAAGCATTAATGCTAATGGGAGTTTCTGTGCGTGTGTGTGGCTGTCTCTGTATTAACACAACATGCCATGATGTCTATAGCACTGCAGATATACAGATTTGCACACAATAAAGCTAGTACAGAAAGCAAAAATAACATGGCAAATACACGTGGCAAACTTGGTACAGATCTCGTTATAAGAGAAAAGTTGTGCAGGATGTGGAAAGAATGTTTCAGCGGTCCAAAGCCGTAAGACGGATATCATGGGACCCATTTGGCAGGTATTTATAAACATTGGGGTTATCACTAATCTATAAAATGAAGGGTCCCTTTGGAATAAATTCATGGCATCAAACCAGCGATGAGGGAATTAAAGAAGTTATTCAAATAGGTAACAAGTGGGTTGTTAGCTCTTAAATATACTCCTTGTGGTGCAAAAGGGGACTGAGGCATGGTAATGCCAGTCCAGGTGGAGTTGTAGCTTGCTTATTAAAGCACTCCTGGAAACACGTGGTCAAGCCTTGACAAGGTACCTTTGGAACAGAGTTAATAAAGGAGTCTTTTGAGCTATGAGATTACTAGCAGTAACCAACAGAGGAATGGAGGTGTGATGGGGTGTACTCTCCACACCAGCCCTGAGAGAGCTGAATTAGGCCAGGTGGGCCCAATCAGCCAATTAAATGACAAAAAAGGAAGATTTACGCTGTGTGGAGAGTCTTGATTAGAAAAAGTTCCCCTGTGAGGGAACAGGCAGGAGCTTCTATAAAACCAAGAGGCTGCAAATAGTGTAGGGGAGCAGGAGTGAGGAAGCCTGTAGTCCCTTTCCCTGAGGTAAGGGAGAGGCAGCATGGTAGGAAGGAATCCAGGGCTGAGAGCCATAAGGCTGCAGATCTTAACTGTTCATTACAGGGTACTGGACTGATGCCCAGCATACAGAATGGGCCTGGGTTCTCCTACCAACCACTGTCAGAGTGGTACTGCTAAAGGCAGTGGATAGGAAGGTGGTTGGAATCACTATGGGGGTGACACAGTCGGGGAAGTGGGACTGAGGACTGCCTGATGCTGCTTGTGGAGAGAGAGAGAGAGAGAGGCTGCAGACCGAGACAGAGAGATGGCATGCAACTGCAGAAAGCGGTGTCAGCCTGGCAGAGCTAATCCCCAGAACTGCTAGGAGGAGGTGCCATCCAGCAGTGAGTGGAGTGCCCCATCACAGGCGGATGAGGCAAAAAAAAAAAAGAGTTTTGTTCAAAAAAATGAAGCATGTCCAGATGTACGCCTCTAAAAAAGGACTGTGGGAAATATCGTATGTGAGGGTACAATCAAAGAGCACATCATAGGGACAGAATTAAAGGTGCACAGGCTGCCTGAATTCAGGCATATTACAATGCCATGCTTTGCAAACTTAACAGTGTTCTCTAACCATAGGTTTTTTTTGCATGAGATATGCGTGCATGCGCACACAAACACACACACATACTGGTTTCAATTGCCCCCCAGAACATATGATTTTCAATCAATACCTCAGAAATGACTAGCAACCATGGAGCATCTTATAATCCATTAGACACAAACTGATCTTGGTCATTTAACTGAAGCAAGGAAAGGACAATCACATTAGCACATATTCCTTGCTGCTTGGAAGCAGAATTGAGGGGACAGGTCTCCGGTTTCTCCTCCTATTGCCCTTTCCAAACAGGAAAGGGGCAAGCACAGCTCTCGGCTATGTTACAATTTCACAGCACTGCATCTCCTGCCCTTCTTTTAGGTAGCGAATTCCAAACTGTCACTACCTGAGAAAAGGGCTAGACTACGACTGGCCCTTGTGTGCGTGTGTGCGGGGGGGGAGGGGCGGCCCGCCCCTGGTGGGGGGGGGGTTGGAGGGGAGAACAGAAACAACTTGATCGGCTTTGAAGACACCATCTAAGGGCATGGCACACATCTTGCAGTACCTCAAGCAGACGGTCTTCCCTAGCGCCCTGGGGTGACAGTGTAACTCATTCTTCAATGTCTCCCCCTCAATTGCTCATCCACAGGTGATATCAATGCTGCGCTAGATGCCAGCTAGGCTACTCGGCCTTTCACCTCAGGCTCTAGAGGCTCATGTCTTTGGCCTGGGTGTGTCCCAGCTTCGCCCCTTGTTATGAGCAAGATGATGGTCGCTCTAAAGAGGCTGGGGAGGGGAGAGGAGAAGGTGGGAACATAGCCTTCATTCCCACCCGTATACCTGCTAGCAAGGCTGGGAATGCTGCAGGACACCCGCCCTGTGTCCCTGACCCTAAACTATTGAAAAAGTTCGTCACCCTATTTAAAATGAACAGGCAAAATGAGAACAGTTAATACTGTAGTTCCTGAGCAGTAGGAAGGCCTCAGTTGTGCATTACATGAGATAAGGTATCCTTTGAGTGTCATTAGTTCACTATGCAGGTCAGGGCCGGCTCCAGGCTTTTTGCCACCCCAAGCAAAAAAAAAAAAAAAAAGCCGGAGCGCCGCCCCTTGAAAAGTGCCGCCCCAAGCACATGCTTGGGACGCTGGTGGCTAGAGCTGGTCCTGATGCAGGTTCACTATAGGCCTGGAATCTATTCCTGCCCAAACCAATGGCAGCTTTGAACCCTTTATTAACAGGCAATAAAGATCAGTCAAGGATATATCAGACGTACAGTTGGCTCCAGGAATCTATAAGTGAGCAAGGGTGACTCAGCTCACCCTCTATAACTGCTCAGGTCATTCCATGCACTATGGGGCAGATTTCCTGGTGCCTTAGGGCAGCGTGTCGCCACCAGCCCAGAGCAAAGCTGCCCTAAAAGTTTGCTTATCCAGCCCCTGGGAGCTTATTCCTGGCATTAGGGAATTTTACAGTGCTTCCTCCACCACTTCCCTGCAGGCCCAGGGGTGTGGCCAACAGAAAGAGGGTGTGGCTTGGGCTACCTAATCTCTGGTGGTCCCCAGCTGGTAGAATGGCCCCTTGGGACTATTAGGAGCCACTGTAATTAGAGCAGAGCCGTCAGACTGTTCCAGTTTACGCCATCATCCAGGAGCAGGGGGAACATGAAGGTGCCTGAAAGCCAGCTTGAAAATCTTCCTTCTGGAGCTGTGCCAAGCCCCTGCTCTGCCTCTTCCCCTCGAAGGCCCCCAGCCCCATCGCTCACTGGATCATCTCAAGGAAGCTGCCTGCAGGTTGCAGACAGCTCTGTCTGAGCAGGGGCTAGCATGGGTTAATGATCCCTACCCAGCAGTAGCTGGGCTTTTGGTTCAGGTGCCATTTAGGGTTGCCGGGTCCCCAAAAACTGGGCACCTGGCAACCCTAAATGGCACCCGGACCCAGAAGCCAAAAACTGGACTGTTTGGGTAAAAACTGTCCAGGTGGCAACCCTAATACAAGGGTGTGCACTAGAATGGGAGTGTGGTAGTTGGACAGCTAGCTGATTTGAACATGCACAGTCGGTTTTGGACCTGGGAATCTCAAGGCCATTTTTGAAGAGCAGGGCCCACATAGGCAGCTGAACTTTAGTAGGTCCAGAATGGTAAATAATATCAGTGTCAAAGCTCAGGCAAGTGCAACCTCTCCTGCCCCTCCCCTCCTTCCATCTGCTGCTTCAGAATGTGGCTCCAGTGTTGCAGTCACAGCTACAAGTCCTTAGTTGCACGGTGCCCAGAAAGCTTTGCCGCAAACTGCCATTCACCGAGTGAAGCATGCCATTGCCTCACAAGAAGGACATTGATAATAAACAAAATTAACATCACAAGAGAGAAAAACAAAACTTTGGCCCCAGAACTGCATTTTTATGTGGTGTTTTTCATAACAACTGAGGGCTTGTCCAAATCAGAGGCTTTGCAGCTTTTGTACACTCAGAGAGTCCTTTTGGCCCAGCTTATCAACTTGGTGCCAGGGTAGAAATAGCTTGCAGGGACTTTAGTTCTGCTGGTTGTGGAAATAAATATGTGTGACTCCATTAGGGGAAATAAAGGTAAAGGATCTCAGGACACTTAACATGTTCTTGCACACCTCAAAGAGAAAGGTGGGGGGCTGATCTTCCCAAGACGTAGTCTAAAGAAATGTTATAATTGTTTGGCAGTGTAACAATGAAAACCATGGCACAGCCTGATGAAGCAGTGATGAGTGATTTCCATGACCCTTCTAACGTGTCTCCTACCTATTACAGATGGGCTTAATGACATGCTTTTTGCCCCATTTGCATTTAATTGTAAACCAAAAAGAAACACCATCTTTAAAATAGGAAAGCACCGTGTCTACCTGTGTGATGAAATATTCCATTCATATTAACCTCAGAAGGGTCAAGAGACGGTGGAAAGTGGTAGCATAACTACTGCTAATAAGTCATAATCATAATACCTAGCACTTGTATGCAATTTCACAAATGATTAATCTTCCCACTGCATCATCATCTCTGCAAGACAGGTCTCATCATTAGGGCTATTTGACAATTTTTTCTGTTGAAACTGTCTTTCCATGAAAAATTGGGTTTTTGACAAAACAAAGTGCATCTTGGAGGATGTGGTCTGAGGAAGGACCCCAGTCTGCAGAGACGAATGAGAGCATGAAATTGATCATAATATTTCATTTTTTGAAGTTTTGGTGAAAATCAAATTTTCTGTGTGTGAGAAAATATTCTGATCAACTCTAATGACCATCATCCCCATTTCACATGTGAGGAAACTGAGACAGAAAAGTTAAGAGATGGGTCCTTCCTTGGATACAATGTCAAGCAGTGATTAGAACTTACAGGTATCTGGCTCCCTGCCCCATGTTCAGACTACTATAGCTGCCTTTCTTTCTAACTGATTAATTCACACAGCATTGCAAGAACGCAGTCATATTGTTGCAGGATGCCAGGGGAAGATTTGTTGACATCAGGGAAAGTCTCTGATTTTTTGTTTTCTACAGTTAAAGCTACAATAAACTAAAAATCCTTTTTCTTATTTATAGTGTTCAGTTGCAAGACAGATGGCAAGGACTTATATAGTACAAAAAAAAAGATATTTTAATTGGAGTTTTTTGTTAAAAGGATTAATGCTTGTTAGAGGCCTGTGCTTTCCTCCTGTAGATTTTATTTCTGATGGAGATTTAGGATTGCTACAGAGGAGACTGCATGCACGTTTGAGCCTTGAAATGTATAGTTTATTTACAGCTGGTTATGTGGTAATAGGTATTTGTTTAACAATTATCTCCCAAAACATGTTTTACCTATTTGAAGACAGTGTTATTCCTTAGAGGTTTTTAAGGTCAGGCTTGACAAAGCCCTGGCTGGGATGATTTAGTTGGGAATTGGTCCTGCTTTGAGCAGGGGGTTGGACAAGATGGCCTCCTGAGGTCCCTTCCAACCCTGATATTCTATGATATTCTATGATATTTTAATGCCTCTTTAATGATTAGTTTTCACAGGTCTAGGTTCTTGGTGCCTTTTTTTTTAATTCCCAAATGTATAAAATGTTCTGACATCAACAGAAGTTTCAGGGAGGTCTGTACAAGTTATATTGAAACCATTAGGCAGAAGCAATAGACATTCTGAAGAGAAAAAAATTCTCTTTGGCTTCCACTTGATGTATTTCCACTGGATTACTGCTGTACTAATTACTGTGAGGGAGGGAACATTGGGTTCTTATAGCTAATGTGGAAAGCTGATTAATTTAGATATTTCATAAATTGATATTTGCCTCACTTTGCAAAGTCTTAGTTGCTACTCTAATCCAGTAAGTAAAGATTGGCCCAAACCAGTATCTTAAATCTGAAAACATCTGAGAATTTTTATTAGGGGGGCAGCGGCTTAGGGGACATTCAAATTTAAAGCCCAAGAGCCAAACAGCCCCTGGAGTCGTCTTTCTGGGTCACACCCCAAACCAGAAAAGTCCTGTTTTATATTTGTTACGTGAGATTTTGACTCAATACATCAGAAACCTTATGGTAACTGCTGACCTTGCACAATTCTCACAACTTTAACTGAAACTTCTCAATACTTGAGATTTTTGTATTGTCAAATCTAACCTTGACCCATGTGATGTCCCTGAAACTGTTCCCCAAACCCTAAACTCAACCTGGACACAGGCCCCTCAGTCACCTATATTCATAAGTGATTAAATCAGCACATTTCATCATAACGTTCAAACAAAATATCCTTCAAATGCTGAACTTCCTCCCTTCTTTTCATCATGTGCCATCCTCAGCTCCAAGAATGGAATGAACCTAACTGTTACCAACTCTACTGCCTTGCTAGCTGGTCACTCTGGCATTGCCTACCCACTGAAGCTGGCCAAAGATGGAAATTTCTTCCATCAGTATATTTACATTGTGTTAGAAAATGTTTTGATTCATTATGCTGATGCTTCTACTCAAATCGTTTATCATGAGAGCCAAGTTTCACTTGCCTGAATGCTCATCAAAAAATCATTTGGGGCAATTTTGCAGTGAAGAGAAATTAGATTTGAATGGGAATAGAAGGAGTAAGCGTCTTGCTTCCTCCTTCCTCTGTTAATCTGTTTTAAAAAGACTTCTGGTTTACAGCAAGTCACAATGATCTGGCACCAGCAGAAATGCCAGTTGTGATGACAAAGCTGCAGGGGTGGGTGACCTCTTCAACTCCAGTCCCATCTCTAGTTTTACTTTGAAAAATATTCCTCATTGCCTTTCCTAAACTGGTGTATATTCTCGAAGGTGCTGTACGTTAAGCCCTGATCTGGCAAAGAACGTAAGCACCTGGTTAACATCAAGCTTGTTAGCAATCTTAAACTAGACTTCAGAATGGCACTATGGATGCTCTTAATGCTAAGCATGTTTTTAAATGTTTTGCTGGCTTGCTGCTTCTTCACCAAATTGTCTGTATTTCAGCGCAAGTGAAATTAAGCATAGCCAGCCTATAAAGCTCATTGTGAAAAGTGCTATGCAAAACAAATAATAATTTGCGAAGCATGCACACACACACACACCTGAATGATTAAAGGAAAAGTACAAAATACTACAACTGTGTTTCTATTCCATTTTGGCAGCTCAGAATTCAAGGGGGCTGGGAGAAGCTTAGTGGGTTATTGATTGTGGTAATGAGCTATAAATCCAGTGTCTCTATTCAGTCCATGATTTTTAGTGTAAAGCAAAGTTATGAATTTAAGCCCCCAGACTCGTCTTTTGAAAGTGTTGTGCAGGTTTCCTTTGAGGATGAGGACTGAGAGATCAGATATAGAGTGATTGCTTTGTGAAAAGTTGTCACCCACTGGTGATATGATGTTTGTCTTTTATCATTTTTCTGTGTGAGTTCGTTCAAGAACCTAGTGATTGTTTGATTTCACCCACATAGTGCCCAGGATAAGATATACCACATGTGATAAGCATGTGTAGGACCCCTGGATTTTGAAAGGTGTGTTGTGAGGGATGTTATGTTGCAGGTTTTGTATCTATTGTTCTGGTAGGGTCTGGTGCAGCTTTGAGTTAGTGAGTCCTGGACTGTGGGGAGCTTGCTTCTGATGATGAGCTTGGAGAGTTGGGGGTGTTGTTTGAAGGCCAGAAGATGGCAGTTAGGAAAGATTTCTTTCGGGATGTCGTTCTCATTGAGTATGGGTTGTAATTGTTTGATGATACCCTGTATGGATTCCAGTGTGGGGTGGTAGGTAAGAACTAGGGGTATGCAGCTGGAGGGGAGTTTATTTCCATATTGAAGCAGGTTCTCTTGGGGATATTTTGGTGGCCCGTTCCATGATGTGCCCTTCTTCTGTGGCAGGGTGTCCTTGTTTGGTGAAGGCAGTTTTAAGTGTGTTAATGTGTATATCCTAGACTTCCTCTTCAGAGCATATTCTGTGGTATGAGTGCCTGGCTGTAGATAACAGATTTCTTAGTGGGTTTGGGTTGGTTGCACTGATGAAGCTGATGCTATTGTGGAGGTGTTCTAGAAAGTTAGTGGATAGGGGGTCATTGTTGAAGTTGTGGTAGAAATCTGAGGGAGTTTAGATCATCTGTCCAGAGTATGAAAATATCACCATGCATCTCAGGAATATTATTATTCTGTGGTGCATTTGTCCAGAAATTCTTCCTCAAGGTGGCCTATGAAGAGGCTAACATTTTTGGGGAGCCATCCTAGTATCCATGACTGTTCCCATGGTTTGGACAAAGTGTTTTTGTTGTTGAATGTAAAACTGTTATGGGTGAGGATGAAATAGATGAGTTTGGCGGTGAATATCTGAGTGTTGTCCATTGTCTAGTAGGCATCTGAGGTAGGCAGCAACGCCGTCATTGTGAGGGATACTGGTGTGTAGGGAGATAACTTTTGCTAGACACTAAAAACCATGGACTGAATAGAGACACTGGACTTATGGCTTATTACAATAACCTATAGCCCACTACCTCCCCTTCCCCCAAGCTTTTTTTCTCCTTCCTTTTCCCTCACCCCCAAATGACTAGAAAGATATTAACTGACCAGTTTTCAGAGTAGCAGCCATGTTAGTCTGTATCCGCAAAAATAACAGGAGTACTTGTGGCACCTTAAAGACTAACAAATTTATTTTAGCATGAGCTTTCGTGAGCTACAGCTCACTTCTTCGGATGCATAGAATGGAACACACAGACAGGAGATATTTATACATACAGAGAACATGAAAAGGTGGAAGAATGCATAACAACAGGAAAAGTCTAATCAATTGAGATGAGCTATCCACTGACCACTGCACCTTGCATAGGCCTTTGAAATATCTGTTAACTACATATGCTAAATAACCTGTTCTCCCCTGTAGTTAGCCGTGATGCCCTGAAGAAGAGCTCTGTGTAAACTCAAAAACTTGCCACTCTCACCAACAAAGTTGGTCCAATAAAAGACGTTATCTCACACACCTTTTCTCTCTAATATCCTGGGACCAACACAGCTACAACAACACTGCATACAAGGATATCACTTGTCCTCTCATTAAGGTCACTTGTCCTTATTCATTACTGTTTCTGAAGTACAGTTAAGAATTTGTATTTTAGAGATGAAGGTAAGAAATCTTTCAAGTAAGAACAACAAAATCTTCTTGATAATATTAGATCTCATCATCTAAACATTAAAACAAAGTGACAGAGAAAATGTGTATGTTAATAAGATCTTCAGTATCCTATTGTAAGGGGCATAAAAGCACGTCAAACACTTCCAGCTTTACAGCTGGCCTACAAGGAAATAGCATTAGTAGGTGGCATAAAATCATTCCATTTTGAGCAGTAACCTGACCCCTTGATTTTAATTGTGTCAGATCTGAGAGCTCAAAGGGACAATGGGAAAAGATGGCGCCCTAGAGACTGATAGATCACACATTTTTTCTATCAATCAAATAGTCTTTCTCTGTCCTCAAGTGGATTGAATTCATGAACATGGTTTGAATTAGAATCACTATAATACCGTTGTCTCCAGTGTTTGATATTGTAACTGTATTTTCATAAGAATTAAAAATTTACCAGGGATGCACAAAGCATAACTCCTGTGCAGACAAGCTATTCCTGGGCCCACCTAAAATGGGTGAAATTAAAAAGGGAAATTTTACTCTGGGTGCAAACTGATTAGTGATGCGACCAAGGACATTTTGAGATTGACAGTAGCCACCTCATGTAGCAATCTGGATAGTTAAGGCCTTTATCCTACAAAGAGAAATGTGCAAGCAGATTCCTTCACTCTCACGGAGCACCTATGAGGTCAAGATTCAGTGGGGCTCTGTGTGGGTGTAAGGATCCCTATGAAGGACTCAGGTCTAAACCTGGGGTAATCAATTATTTTTTGTCAAGGTATAGTCAGGGTCCAGACTCCAGAGAAAATAATACAAAAATAAGAATAAGTAGTAAATAAAAATATTTTGCAGTCCATCCAAAAGCATCTGGCGGTCTGGCTTTGGTCCCCAGTCCACTTATTCACTACCCTGGTCTAAACTATTCAGTGGTTATGGTGACTATTTTGCATATGTAAATGTTTTAAGATGAGCCTTTATTTGGTGCCATATTATACTAAACTGACATTTAGCTGATCCTCTTTAGGAAAACATTTAGGAATAGTTTTATTTGACAATTCAGGGGGAAACTGTGTCCAATTATTTCTAATTATAAGTTAATGTAATGGAGCCAGCCAAATAAAGAAACACTAACTGCAAGTTTATTTAAAGGGAAATGCCAAAATTTGCAGAAGAAATTGTTGGCATTGAATAATTCTACCAGTACCAGCAGGCTCCACAGGTACAAGGTGCTGAGTACCTCCTGAGATGGCACTTGAGCTTAATGAGAGTTGAGGGAGTTGAGCTTAATGAGAGTTGAGGGAGATCAGCACCTATCGGAAGGTGCTTACTACTTTGCTGGGTCAGACCAATGGTAGCTAAGGACCAGATCCTCAAAGGTATTTAGGCCTGTTTGAGTAGGGCTGGATTAATGAATAGGCAAATTAGGCATGTGCCTAAGCCCCAAATTTGTTGGCAGCCCAAAATGGTGATAGGTTTTTTGCTTGGTTTTTAAAACAATGTGGATTTGCACACGAGCTGAAAACTTCACTCAGTTGAGTGAGTGGCACGGTGACCAGGCACACCGGGTTTTAACACCACTCAGGTTTGGCCCGTCTGCTCCCTCCATCATGATGGGGGGTGGATGGGCCAAATCCAGCCGCTCCTCATTATGAGGGAGGGGTGGACCCAATTTGAGTGGCGTGGCAGCCCCGAGTGCCGGGTCACTCGAGTGAGTGAAGGTCTTTCGGTTTGCACACAAATCTGCACCAATGGCTAAGTGGGCAGACACAGCCATCACAGATGGCTGAGAGTCACTTTGCCACTCCCAACAGGAGGGTACCGGGTAAAGAAATGGCTTCATTCTTCAACAGTAGTAAGTAAACAGGCTGGGATGGGAATTTACTGCAGTGGCATGTATGGGAGGAAACATCACTGAAGGGTTGCCCTCCCCTCCCCCCTTTCCCTTTATTGATGTTTGTTGTTGTTCATATTAAAAAGGCAGGGGCCCAGAAGTGGATGTTTGCTAAGGGCCTAGTGATAGGTCCATCCTGGCCTAAATTTAATGAGAATCTTGGCCTAAATTTAAACCGGTGTATTTGGCTTTATCCAGCATCTGGTCAAACACTCCAGAGCGGCCAGATAGGAGTTATCACTGGACTGTCCTATTCAGGAGTTCACACCTATACAATTTCCCAGCTGACTGGCAGCCAGGGAGGAAAGCACCCCACTACTGAGTCAGAGGTACCCCGTGTGTATCCAGGGCCTCTTGGACATCATCTCTAAAGCATCAGAACGGAGGGGGCAAAGTTTATGGGCAGGTAGTGGGGTTTTGCAGCTTCCTTTGGGCTTGTATTCCCTACTCAAGATCAGCTAAGAGATCCACGGTCATGCAATCAAATCAGACCTGATGCACCAGGACTATGATTTGGCTCCCACATCCCAAAACACTGCACAGAATCAAATGATACAATTGCCGACAACATTCAAAAAGGGAATGCAGATGGGGAGAGAAATGGAGGGTTATAGGCAAGGGAAAGAAGACTTATGGATGAGATTTGAAAAGAGAGTTATTAAAGTGGAGAGAGGCATGGAGTCTCCTCCAGATGGCTGGAACTAGAGAGAGGGGGAAATTCTAATACCAACAGCTGCAGGATTTGCAAAGGGAATGAGATGAGGCTGGTGGTAGATGTGTAGAGGGACGTAGTGACATAAATCCATGACATAGTATGAACAGCTTAATATTCAGTACAATTTTACATGCAAATACTTTATATGATTCGGTCTTAGGGACTGAAAAGTCTGGCCCCTTTCACTGAACACTAAGCTGACTGGAGAAAAAAATTAGATCAAATTTCTGATACCCAGTGCTATCCACTGAACACTATAGCACGCCTGTTGTGGTAGGTGTGAATTTGTCACTGATTTCCCACTCAGATCACACACATTTGCACCTGATCACACACATTTGCACCTGGCCTATGGGAGTATTGCAAACTTGTAAATATCATTCAGTGATATTTAATAAACCAGCCTGAGACTAAAATAAACAGTATCTTTTGAAATTATGCAAATTTAACTTAAAAATTGTGGCTAAGGAACATGAACTGTGTGGTATTATACTTGGCACTGGTTATAGACAACATTTGTGTGGAAAGTAAGCACTTTGGTGTTAATCTTTTTTTTATAATTTTGGGATGAAGATGCTAGTTTCAAAGGCAAACAATCTCTTTTCCTTCATAAAAGTCTGAACTTTCAAGCGTGCCCCTTAACTCCCACCAAAAGAATCCAATGTCAAAGACATTTCACCTCATTCTAGGGTAAAATTTCTTCTTAATTTTGGAAAAAGGCAGAAGAGCAATTTTAAAGTTATGGGACAAGATCGTCAACTGGTGTAAATTAGTATAGCTTCTTTGACTTCAGTGCAGCTACACTGATTTTTCATCATCTTAGAAACTGAGCCATGGTATTTAAAACATAATGGGTGGAATCCTTGCCTTACTGCAGTAAATGGCAGATAGGATCCCTAGTCATGGACCAGGATGGTGGTGTGCTAGACACTGGACAAGCATATAACAAAAAAGACATTCCTTGCCATTACTAGGATCTTCAATAATCTGTTTTGTCATTTGCATTTATTTTTGCCAGTTACAAGGGATAAGTTAATGTTGGGCAGGTAATGTAAATTTAATAGAGAATTTGTGTAAAGAAAGTGTAACAATGTTTTGAGGCATGAGCTGGACTCCTTGAAACACACTTCCAACCTAAGCTCTGTTTACCAAAGACTTTTGTTTGTGAATATTCATGACATAGTGAAAATGTTCTTTGAAGTGCTGGGGTGGGAAGCTTTGTTGCCTGAAACATTTCAAATTCGACTGGACAAAGCACTAGATCCCACAGCAAATACTTCACTGTGGGAACAGCAGTAGTATTTTTTTTTCCTAGAGCTGGGTGACAAACAGGTTATGATTTAAATCAAATATATTTGTTATTAGCCCAATAATTTCTGTAAATAATTCTTGATCTATATTTTATTTGTGAGCAAGAAGTTGCAAGTATTCAGTATTAAAACTGGAGCAGTGCAGGTTCGTATACAGTAGACACAGGATACATGGCATGTCAATTGCAAGATTGGGTGAGTGTAACTGAATTTTTTCATACAAATTCATCTTTCCAAGAGGAACATGTTATTTTCCCCATAATCCTGCAGTAGTCCCTTAACAAGTGCTGCTCCCAGGAGCAAGCTAACATTTGAGAGAAAATGGAATGGTGGTCCAGTGTTTAGCCTGCTAGCGTTGGACTTGGGAGACCTAGGCTGAGTTCCCTACTCTGCCACAGATGTTGTGTGTGACCTTGGGCATTCAGGCACTTAAGCGCTGAAAGATGCAGATAGGGGCCCAGTTCTGGCACCTTCAGGCACCTAAATGTCTTTAAAAATCTGACCCTTAATCTCTGAGCCTCAGTTCCCAATCTGAAAACTGGGGAGAAAAGTAATTCCCTATCTCAGAGGGAGTTGTGAGGATAAATACATTACATACATAGCATAGGGTGATAAAATACTGTACTCGTTGAGGGCTAGATAAGCATTATGGATGGATTCCTGCTATTCATCTCATTCACTAAAATAGTTGTAGGCAGAAATACAAGAGGCATGTGTGACCACAATCAGAGTGAAGTCACTAAATCATTCAATTAATATTAACTAAAAAATATTGCAGTATTCACCTAGCTGTAGGCTTTGCCACCTGTTGCACGAGGTCCTCAGCGAGTATAAATAAACATAGCTCCATTGACATAAATAAAGTAACTCTGATTTGCAGCAACTGAGAATCTGGTCCAACATTTCTGCATCTGGACCAGGGACTCTCCCTTTTTTTTTTTAAACTGGGCAAAGGCCTTTAGAAAATGGATAGAAAAGAATCTAAAAAGCTCCCCGAGGTACTGGGTGTATTGGATAGTGTCGGTGTGCTGTTAGAAAGACTGTGCTTATTTAATTTTTATTAGCTGCATTTCAGACTTTCTAAGAAATGAATGGATTAAAGTTAATTTAAATAAATATATTTAATCATGTGGCATTAAGATAGAATTGGCAGTATATCCCCAGACATGAAATTTTAAACAAAGGGAGGGGGAGAGAGACAGAATGAGATATTTATTCTTCTGCCTAATGAAAGGACAAAAAAAAAATCATTTCAACTGCCTTACCAGACTTGTGAGCTGCTGTTATAGACAGTAAGACTAACCATTGTCCACTGCACTTGTAAAATTATTGTAAACAAAATCAATGGGACCAAAAGGTCTAATCCTGCAGTGCACACTCTGGCAAAACACCCACTGCAATCTGCCCCTGAGGAGCCTATGTCCCCTGAGTCTCAGGCTCTTAAATACCTTTGAAAAATCTGTCCTTTAGACACCTAAAGATGCAAATCGGTTCCCTAGTGGGATTTTCGAAAGGGCCTAACTGGATCCTCAAATACCTTTGAGGATCTGGGCTAAGCCTCCTTTGAAAATGGGACTTAGGCACCTTCGAAAATTTTATCCAAGATCCCCAAACTGCAAACCATACAAAACAGGCATTTTAAGTGTTGGTTTAACCCTTTCAAAATAGTGCAGCTACCTCAAACTCTAGGCTTTTAGAGAGCATGCAGGTGGTCTTGTTGAGTTAGGACTATCCATTCTGCTTATCTGGAGTGATACCCCTCTCTGCCGGCAGTCCAGCTGATGTCAGTGGGGCTGCTTATGGAGGGCGACACTACTTGTTTCATGGGCTGTGTGCTAGGACATAACACGAGAGGACTCCATTCCTATTAAAATAGGCTCCATTAAAGCAACTGTTGACAAAGCTGCTCCAGCTCCCTCTTGGCATTCCCAGCAATGTGCATATACCCTCACTTTATCATGCCTTCTCCAAACTTTTCCCTTCTGCAACCCACGCTGCTACCTACAGGTTCCATGCAGGTGGTTACACCACTGACCCATTGTGGCTGTGTCTTGCATGGGGTAATATTTTGTATATTTTGCATTGTGGTGAAGCTAATCCATATTCACTAACTGGTATTACAACCTAGTGAAGACAAGGCAGTGGTAATTTTAACTTGTGTTGGCTGATCAAAGTAAAACCTAGCTAATACGGGTTAAAATTACTCCTGCCTTGTATTCTCCAGGCATGTGTCTTCACTGCAATATAAACTTGGGTAACCCAGTCTCAGCCCCACACACTAGCAAGCCATACTGATGTTAGGTGTGTACTGTGAGGACACAGTACCTATCTACACACCTATCTATGTTGCTAGAACTCGTGAGGTTATATCCCATGGTTCTTAATACTTCAGTATGCTGAGCCACTCTAGGATTCTTTCCCAGTGAACAGTAGAACTTGTCTGTCCTTTTGGGAATGGGAGGTAGGGGGCGGTCTGAGTCTGATGCTAACCATTTTCAGAGTGCAGGTGTTGTTCCTCCCTCCCCTCCCAGGCTGAAGCGTGACTTCACAGCTCTCATAGACAGAGTGAAGCAGGAAGAAAGAGGAGGACCAAGGACCAGTGTAACCAACCCTTGCTATTTCACTGAGCTTTGCAACTTTTAGTATTTCTTTAAATGCATGTTCTTTGAGCCAAGCCTGTGATTTTGGGGGGCCAGACCCCTGATTTTTGAGGTTGGCAATAGAGGAATGGAGCAGAGAGTTCACCCTGGTGCAACAACCCTGTTCTGTGGGCTGGTGCAGAAGCTACTGAAGGAGTAGCAGGGAGCGAGCCACCCCTGTACACCTTGGCGTGAAAGGACTGCTATTGTGGGAGTGCCCTATACTGCAGGCTTCTGCATGCCCACACCTCCCAGGTGTTCACCACAATCTGGCCCAGAATAAATACATAGGCAGAGAGATCATTTACGTTGCAAACATCATATAACAACCAGCTGGGAGGATTTTATCCATCAGTTTCAGAAAAATGAATACATTTATTTATTGCGAGCCCTCTTCAACCAAATGAAATGTGTCAAAAATTAGCTGGAGCAAATTCCAAAAATTGCTGTAAATGAGAACACTGCATGTGGATCACACACAGCCCCTGGCCCTTGCTCAAGAAGGGTCTCAGAACTCATGACCGGATGGATCAGGCTAATTATTGTGAGGATTTTGGACCCTTCTGTAGAATTTCCATATTTTGTACTTGTTGACAGCACCGATCCAGAAAGCTTTCAGAACACAGATAAGAAGAGGAAAAAAAAAAAAAGCTCAGAAAGAGAAAACTCCCCAAAGTACTGGAAAGTTGCCAAATCTAAAATGGTTAGTGGCTAGAAAAGCTGTGCTCATAAGATTTAATTCTTATTAGCTGTATTTCAGACCTTCTAAGAAATAATGGATTAAAGTTAATTTAAATAATGATATTTGACATGGCATTAAGGCAGATTTGGCAGCATGTCCCCAGACATACAATTTTAAATGAACTTTTTTAAAACAAAAAGCAGAAGATGGCCTTAGGAGATTTGATGTGGCCCATCAGTTTCTGCAGTGTTATGTATTTTATCCAATTAAATCAACGTCAGTCAGGTTGCTGGATGGCTAACCCTTATTTAGTTTTCAAAAATACATTCTCCGGGTCAGAAACTCAGCGTATTTATTTCTGATCATGCAGTAAACAAAACCATAAAAGCCCATATTTTAAATTTTTTTTTCAAATAGTTTTTTGACCGATTGAACAGAACAAACAGCCTCTCTCAGTCATTAGAACACAGAGATCCGATAACAGAGCCAACCTTCTAGAGAAAACGAATCCATGGGAAAAACACTTGTTGAAACAGAATGCTGTCACAGCACAAACACCTCCTGTTTTAAAGAGAGTCTGCCACAGCTTTGACTCAGAACCATTATCTTAGGACAACAATCTAGTCCACATTTTCAGATGTGTTTTTGCTTTATAGGTGAAGGAGTGGGGAAGGGCATACTGAAAACACTCTTGGCTCGATCCGCATTGCTTTATGCTTTTTTGTTTTCTTTTGTCTTTTTGTGGGGCAGGGAAGGAAGAGTTTTTCTTCATTTTTTCCCCGTCTTTAAACACAAACAGCAAAGAATCTGCTGCAGCCAGAATTTTTTTTAGGTCAAACCTACTGCTGCATCTATTACAGCTTTTGCAACTCTGAGGCATGTGCTTAAGACTGATGAACTTGCAGTTGCTTTTCTGTGCTGTGTTCAAGTATATTTCTTACCAAGAGTGACTCTCATTACCTGATCTTGAGGCATAAAGGATATAATGGTGGACAGGACTATGGACACAAACAGGTGGTAGATAGGACTATGGACATGTTGCACTATGTAGCCTGGACGCTACACATACAACAGGTTAGACCATTAAAACCCATGACTACATGGATCTACTGGCCATTCCCCTTACATGTGTAGGTAGGAGGAGATGAGAGAACACCTGAAACAGGACTACTACAGGCCTGGAGTCCACAATAGCAGTCACAGAGAATCCTATGGGGGAAACCCATTAAGAGTGAGGAACACCCTGCTCATAGCCCACATATTCAACTTGCCCTCGTCCCTGAGGGCTAGATTGTGCCCTGGACTGTATGCTCACGAATGGGCATAAAAAGCAGTAAGAACTCTCCTTGCATGGGCTATCCAGACCAGGGGTCTGGGCAGGCAGGACTAAGCAGGAGTAGGGCATCTTTTTCTCCCTGCTCTGGCCTGTACAACATGTAAGAAGGGAGACCCTGAGTCAGCATGAAACGTAAGCATGTGTTTATTTAACTTTATGCACATGCTTAAGTCCCAGTGAGCTGCTGAATGGAGATGGATTTAAGCAACACTTAAATGCTTTGCCGAATTGGGGCCAGAGCAGGTGAGCATGAAGTCATAACTTACCTCTTAGTGTATGTCAGCCTTCAGTATATAAGCATTAACATTAGAACAGCCATACTGGGTCAGACCAATGTTCCCTCTAGCCCAGTATCCTGTCTTCTGACAGTGGCCAATGCCAGGTGCCCCAGGGGGAATGAATAGCACAGGTAATCACCAAGTGATCCATCCCCTGTCGCCCATTCCCAGGTTCTGCCGAACAGAGGCTAGAGACACCATCCCTGTCCATCCTGGCTAGTAGCCATTGATGGACCTACCCTCCATGAATTTATCTAGCTCTTTTTTGAACCCTGATATAGTGTTGGCCTTCACAACACTCGCTTGCAAAGGTAGGTAGGAGATGAAAGCATTACAGTGAAACCTTTAAACCCTTATAACACATACACATTAGTAAAATAGTCCAAAGTCTTGATGGTCAAGCAATCGCAGAGAGAGCTCTAAACTAATTTCTATGTACAGGTAGATTGCCTCAGGCAGAACTGGTTTACTTTGACACAAAATTAAAACACCTCACTGAAATGTGGTACACGGAAAGCTATTCTAGAGGGGAATATAAATGTGCTGCTTGCTTCATTGACAGGCCATGCTTAAACATTTATTTTTTTAAGATATAATGGCTGAAGCCACATTTCCCCTAGTGATAAAAATCCCTTTAGTAATCCCTGCAAAATCCTAAAGGGCTAAAAAGCCATGAAGAGGATTTTTAATGGTAAGTTATAAATCCTTTTAGAGAACATCTTGCTTTAAAAATTTTTTTTTTAAAGGAATGCTTAAGAATGTAGGGCTGGGTAGAAATCCTGCACCAAGCTCAAGGACACTCAGAAGGGTGGGCACATTCTAAGTCAAAGAGTTGAAAAAATAGCCACAGTTTTCACTGGCCACTTAGGAATCAAATCTCCCGGCCTATGGGAAGAAAAGGAGAGATCATCTTTTCATTGTTGGAATCCCATCTGCTGGAAGATTTACTGAGTGCTACACATCCGGTCAATAAGAAGATGAGTCAAGATCATGGCGGGGAAAATAATGTCTGCCGTTGAAGTAAGTAGGCTCTTCCGAACAAACAGTGGTGCTGAAGTGGGAGCAAAATAACAGAGTGCAGTATATTTGGCTGGATCTTTCTCGTAATATAAGCACTATCTACTGTACTACGGCCGATTTCTGCTGACTATTTTATATCTCTGGGGACCCTATATTTCAGGTTCCTTTTTACAGTCACATTAGGGCCATGTATGAAAAAACACCCGAAACAGGACTACTGCAGTCCTGAGTCCCCAATAGCAATCACAGAGAAGCCTGTGGGGGAAACCTATTAAGGATAAAGAATGCCCTGCTGCTAGCCTATGTATTCAAGCTTGCCAAAGGTCATAGTATTTGTCCCTTAGGGCTGGATTGTCTCCTGAATCCATGTGTCTTAAAGATCATAGCAGGAAGTAAGAACTCTCCATGAATAGAGCTATCCCATGGGGTTCTCTCTCTTTCTCTCTGTGTGTGTGTGTGTGTGTGTGTGTGTGTGTAATATATATAATGTTGCACTTTTAATGACCACTTCAAAGCACCTCTAATTTTGACCCTTCATTTTTTGGAGGATGTCTTGTAAATGTTTGCTCGATACAGTGATTTCTGCTGAAAAGTGGAAGAAGTTCATGGTATAAAAAATGAAATAATTTGATTAAGCCTCAGTAGACTATGCAAATACACATCACACTAAACAGCTGTAGTAGGTCAGATTCATGCCCAGTGAGACTCCATAACTGGCTTTGCAATAGGCATAAATTTGATGTAGAATCTCCGGTTATTGCACCAAAATGTATAAGTGAAGCCTATGCACGTATGTGAATGAAGGCAGGACTGGGTCCTTGCTTCGTAATCATTTATATTAAGTTATTGATTTTATCAAAGAGGCTACATCTGGATACATCATATGGAATTTAACAGGGATGCAAACCAGTGAGTTCTAAAGAAATTAAATAGGATTCTACAAATCTCATTAAAAATTAATAAAGAATGACATATATTCTATGGATTTTCATGCCAACTTAGAGAATTCTACAGCAGAAGCACAGGTCTCTGTTAAATTGTATAGGTTCTGTAGAAAAGGCTATCGTTACCCATAGAGCTGTTTTACACCATGCAGGATCAATCCATGGTACTCATTGCCACAAGCTATAATTGAGACCAGGAGTCAAGAAGGAATCAGAAAACGATTAGACATTTGTATGGATCAGAACATTAGATGGGACTGAAAAGAAATGAAAATGATTAGAGATAGTCAGCGTTCATGTTCACAGCCATAAGCCAGCTACTAAATGTCAGGGAGATAGGAAGAAATGTGCCCTAAGGGCAGGTTATTCCAGAATGATCAGCTTTGGGGTTTCCTGAAACTTCCTCTGAAGCATCTGTCTCCAGTCACTGCCAGAGATATGACACTAGCCAGCACAGACCACTCAGCTGATATGTATGGTAATTCCTATGACCGTCTGTGTAGTAGCACAGCATGTTGGTGGTAAAACAGAATAGGCTATCAGCAGGAATCCTGAGGTGCAATTCTGGTTGATTCAGGCAGAGGTCCTCCTGTTTCCCAGAAAATTCATGCTGTAATGGCAGCTCCACCAATCTTTCAAGGGGTGCCGTGTGTATTCCCCTCAACGATCTCCTGTCTGGCGGGTGATGATGGCCCCAACCCCAACCGCTTATGCCCTCTTTCAAGTGGCTAACATCCAAGGAGCACCAAGAGAGAACAGCGACTTTGTTCTCTGGGGCCCTGATTCAGCAAAGCACCTAAGCATGTGCTTAGTTTTAAGTGCTTTTCTGAATCAGGGCCAAATGGGTTTGTGCCTGGCCCTTAACACAAATTAACTCGGAGTGAAGAAAGCTCCTTGGTGTGCCCTCTTCTTCAGAACCCCCCAGGAGGCTACACTCACTGATATACAATGTAGTTCAGCCATTTGGATAAGGTAATCCACTGAGGAGATAAGGGTCCTACTTCTAGTGAAAACTAGAGGAGGTCTCCTTTAGCTCAAGTGGTAGAAGGCTGTGGTTTTGGAGCTAACATTGAAGGGTTCTCTGGTCCCAGTTTCCCCGGCATATGCATGCACCTTATTTGGTAACTGTCTCAGTTGTGTGCAGAATATGAGTTCATTACATGTGGGGCTGAAAAACTCTGCTCTGAATCAGACAGAAGAGAGACTTGAAAGTGGATCTCACACAACCCGGGATCATGTCCTAACCACCAAGCTATCGAATGGTATATGCACATCTGTTTTTGAGAGACTCTTCTGAAGGTTTTAGTTTCATTCCAATGTGGAATGAAAACCAAGTGGGAAACCTCAAAAGTTGCCATGAAATGGAAATGTCCGTTAGTCAGCTGTGCTAACAGAAGCAGCTGGCATACAAACTGCCCCAAGACGCAATATAAAACACCCTGTAATCCTGACAAGGCACATGCTGTCCCTTTCCTGGAGCTCTTCTGCGGTGGAAACTGAGAGACATGCTGTGCTTACGTGTATCAAATCATACGATAATTTTGTTCATAGATTCCAGGGCCAGAAGAGATCACGGTGATCATCTAGTCTGGCCTCCTGCATAAAAAAGACCATAGAACTTTTCTGAAATAATTCCTGTTTGTATGAGAGCATATCTAGTTGTTGTGTGGATAAGTGGTGATTAAGATGGGAACACTCAACTTACTTGCTTTGCAGTTAAGTCACGGTATTAATTAAATTAGATCTGTGGTGACGGGGGCTAAAGCAGTATCTCATTGGGCTACCTGGCAAGCATTTTTAGTGGCCTAGTCACCCTAATTTTTAGAATCACAGATGGAGAAATGTAAAAATATATAAACCAAAGGATTCTTATTTAGAAGTAATGGGCCATTTATCATGACTGTAACTTACTGTGTCTACTTTTCATGGTCACATTTCTCATCTTGAAACATATGGTGTGATGTTATTTTAGAAATAGTTTTCAAACATACCTTCACTAATTTGATATGAGAATGTAATGGTATGGTGTATTAATAGCACGTCTTTGCTGTGTCACATTAAACTAGTTTCATACTTGTGTAATAGCTTATTACTGATGTGATAAAATATTATGGACACAGGAAAGCCATTTATTCCAGAAGTACTGTATATGAATATTATACATTACAACTGGTACATTAACTACTACGACAGAGTAATACTAATAAAAACCTTAGATGGTGCACCATAATCAACTGCAGAATAAATTGGGTATTACAAATATAATGCATGTTGAAATAAATGTGTTTGTGCTGAAATGGACATGTTGACTAACCAATTAAATGTTTCCTAACGGATGAAAAATAACTGCCCATTGGATAAAACATCTCTAATAAATGTCACCCACCTTAAAAAAAGTGATTTAGGAATTAAATATTTAGAAAACATCTTAAATATTAAATCACTTAATTAAATGTATTAATATTCAACCACCAGCTGCATGATTTTGAACGTACAGTAAACATGTAGCGAATAAACATTACACGCACAGAGTTCTGCTGTTGTGTTTTGCTGCAACCTTGTGCTCGAGATTGCCCAGAGCCCCACTTCCCAGCTGGAGCATGGGAGGCCACGAAGCTTCCCACAAGTTTGGGTCTGCAGGGAGAGCGTACCTACTGCGAACCCACTTCATGTGCTCCCATCCACAGGCAGGCGTGGAGTGGGAAGAAGGGTCAGCTCTATGTCCTCCCCATCTCAACTGGAGCTGGTCCCACCCCAGAAGTACTAGCAAGGAAAGTGCAGAGACTTCAGTCTTGGCAGCTTGTGCCTTTCCACTGACTTCAGGTGGCTTTGGAGAGGCCCCGAGGCAGAGTTCACACTCAATCTAGCCCGTAGTGTTTATTCAGCTTCCATTAGTGATGGGGACTACCCAGGGTAGACAAATAGACACGGATGACAATTACTTTAGAGGGCACCGCTGCTTCTGAACAAAGAGCACTGAGGTAAAAAGTAGGATCCAACCATGAGCTCTGACTCTCATTCATTAGCTTCTTAGATACATTCATTATTAAACTCAACACTTCCTGTTTTAATGAAAGGAATGAGTTTAGGAAATGGTCTTCAAGATAAAAGTTACAATCACTCAGTGGGTCCAATTTAACCCTAGCATCAATCCACTGGAGACAATGAGTGAAGTCCTGGCCCCATTGAAGTGAAAGGGGCCAGGATTTCACCCAGTAATTTTACTTCACTGATGAAACCTGCCCTCAGGTTGCATATCAGCAAACAAGAGCACTAGAGCAGTAAATGCCTTGTTTTTCTCCCATGAAGAAGGCTGAAGGATTTAGGGACAGCAAGATATTTTAAAAATCTATAAAAGTCCCACATAATCTATTCCAAAATACTGACACTAAATGTAACACAAAGGTTTTTTTGTTTTGTTTTGTTTGCAGGAACACAAGTATTATGAATGCTTCCCTGAATGTCAAGATGAGCTTAGAGAAATTATCCTTGTTTACAAAAGGTTCAATTTCCACGTTAAAATTTGCATATTCCCTTGTTCACTGTTGTTCATATCATCTTAATCATCCTGCATTACTTACTGAACAAGGCATAAAATGTTTACAAAACAGGCCTAATGTAGTCAGACATGATCCTTCAGCCAAGATCAAAGTCAAGCTTTACACTTTTTCCTCTTCCCTGAGTCGGGGATGGGGAGAAGATCTCTAGATCACACATGCACTGATCAACGTCTGAAGGTTAACAAGTGGTTCATTCAGACAGTCCGTTTGTGGGTGTTTGAAGGGTAGATCTACTAATAGGGTCTCTGTCTGCTATGGGTTTGAGGTTACTGAAAGTACATTTGCGACACACTGAGGTTACCCAGTTATGCTAAAAAGAGGAACAAAGCGGCATTTTTATTCTGGAATAAGAGCATCCACACGATGTTATACAGGAATAGCTGATTCCAGGTATAAAGGAGCCCTGAATCACTAGAAGGGACTCCTACTTTTTACATTTGAACTCTGGTCTTGGGTACTGTGGCTTATTGCTGAGTCAGAATGCTGCTATGTGGATATGGGTTATATTCTCTTGTGAACTGTTGTGAACCAACAAAGGTATCCTGCTACAAACACAGGATTTGGGTTTTTTATTTCTACGTATTTTACTTACAAAGACCCGTCCCTTGGGAAGAGTGTTGGGGGTTTTGGGGGGGGGGCAGAGTTTCAGTAAAAGTAAATTGTTTACAGAAAAATATAGAACTTCAAAGTCTTTCATGAAAATCTCCAGACTCAAAATAAAATAGAAAACCCACCAGCAAAACAAAAAATACTTATTACAAAACAAATTGCTCTAAGTTGATTTACCAGTGAGAGAAAACTATCATGAATCTAATGTTAGCAGAGAGAACTGAATTGTGAGATTTCCTCACATCTGTGAAGAAGAACCTTACTTAAATGATAATTATCTTTCACACAGCAGTTTTACTCACACTCACTATTTGTTATCTCTACTCTGAGTCATATCAGCTCAGTGTTTCAGCTGCAGTCATTTTTCACTATGGTAGTTAAAGCATTTAAGTAAGCCAACTTCAGAATCTATCTAGTGTATTTTACCATGTGCCTTTTATTTACTAAGCAATCTATTTTGGAATGAAAGATATACTTCAATAGGAAATGTATTATCACAGATTTCCTATTAGCAATAAGAATAACTCTGAGATCCCTGCAGCTATCAGGTAACGTCCCACAATCAATGGGCCCAATTCTGCACTCCTTGCACAGGCAAAACTTCCACTAAGTTGCCTAGAACTAGAGCTGAAATTTGATACTAAGACAGAATTTGGTCCTGTTTGTTCAGGAGGAACAGAAACAATTTCCTTCTTTGTTATCACGCTCACGCACGTAAGTGGAGAACAAGCAGAAGTTGAATCTTTGACATTTTAATCTGGTATTAGACACATGGACTAACCTTCCCCTATATAAGTATCTGCATGGTCTGCTTAAAATATCTATTGTCTGAATTTTTTGAAACTGGATGGGGGGAGGTACTTTGAGCTAAAAGCTATTACAATGTGAAAATGTAAAATGGCGGGCCTAATCTGATGTACTGTTCTCTAAGAGAATGTGAGAGCACTGTCTTTCTAAAAGCATTAAGTCTAGGTTGTATGATATTTGACTGAATATCTAATCATAGTAGAGGTTCTCTTGTGCTTTGCAGCAATAAAATGTGGTTGCTTGATAAAGGGGGAAAAAATCTGCCTCCCTTAGCACAGATGTATGTTTATCAATGTGCATATTGCATGCCTGTGTAGAAGCCAAGCATTGTAAAGCACCAAATGTGTGTAACTCATAGTGCTCTGTATTGCCAGTTATTAATTTTAACATCCATACTGTACAGATGAAAAAGGTCAGGTAAGTACTCAGACTCACAGGATTTTCTTTATTGGCCATTCCAGTCTCAGCCACAATAGTAGCAGCAATATTTCACATGCTGATTAGATAGAGAAAGAAAACAAGTTTACCTTCTGTTATAAATAAAACAAATGGCACAGAAACTCTCCTGAGTGTGGATAGTCTAATTCTCAATGGGCATCCCCAGCTGTCTTGTTCTAAGGGACCCAAGTACACTAAGAAAATGACATTGTTTAAGTGTGCTTCTTTAACAATGGTTGGAAACAAACCACACTGGCTTTGGTTCTGTACTTATGTATGTAAGCTAACCAATACAATCATTATCTGTCAAACCCACATGGTAGATCTGATTTTTACAGTATGTTTTTAGACCTGGTTATCCCACTGTTTAGTCCAGACTACATAAGTCTGTTACATGGTGGTCTCTAACCATGCCAATCAATCTTATTTTTACAGTTGTTCAATTTCATAGTGTGGATGGTTCCTTAAAAACTTTCTTCCTTTTAGTCCTTGGCCTCTGTACATGACTTATTTATACAGCTAAGTCCAGGAATGCAGCATCATTTCAGTCTCATTGATGTGAGTGAAAGGATAAGATCAGCTGGACATCAGTGAAATAGCATTATCTTTTGCACAGTGCCAAGTAGAGGGTATTATCATAGAGCATAATAAACAAAAAAAGAATTCCTTGAACCAGATAGTCATTTGGGGGCACTTGGTTCTAACTAATTTGATCAGTCTGGTAACTTACAATTTAATTTTCATTAGCACATTAGGTAATAGTAATTGCCCAGATCCTATAAAAAGAACAGAAATCAACCTGATCCGTAAAGAGCCTCACTAACTTTAGTGGGAGTCTTCTTGTGTGATTCTTGGTGCAGGGTCCAGGCCAAAAAGATGCAGATCAATTACAGCTAATAGGCAAAGTTTGTATGATTCCTCAGAATCATGCAAATTGAGATCCTGTGTATCCTGACATAGCAATAGACAATCCAGATGTTGCCAGCTGTGTGAATACTAGGTGTGGGGAGGAAGTTTCCACAAATATTTATTCAATGAACACGTATAAATTGGCTTTGTCAGAGTTTACATCCCGCTTTCCCTGCTTTCAGGTCACATTTGCATCACAGATTTGCCTGTTTTGTTTGCAAAATTTGTTGGTTTTCTGTTTGTTTGGGGGTTTTGCAGAAAGGGAAGTGTCACTAATTCTCTTGCAAATGGATATCTGTCCCTTTTTGTGTCATCCAGCTGAGCAGGGGCAGTTCCCTTGAGAGTATCCTTACCCACAGGGGAGCATGCACACTTCACCACACTTTAGGGAGATGCTTATGTTCTCCTCTCCAAGCCTGGCCAGTTCCACCGGCTGGTGTTTATGAAAGGGGACATGGAACCAGTCCTCCTTTAGATGGTTTGTGCTCCTGGGGACCCTAAGAAGGAGAAATCTTTGTGCCCAGAGTGCAGGGGCAGTGCTCATCCCTAGCCCATGTATAAAGGAAGGAGCGGCTCAAGAGGGACATAACTTCACACAATGCACAGTCAACCTGTGGAACTCATTGCTAGGGGATGTTGTGAAGGCCAAAACTATAATGGGATTCAAGGAAGAATTAGATAAGATCATGGAGACTAGATCCATCAATGGCTATTAGCCAAGACAATAATGGATGCAACCCCATATTCTGGGCATCCCTAAAAACACTTGACTGCCAGAAGCTGGGACTGGACAGCAGGGGATGGATCACTCAATAAGTGCCCTGTTCTGTTCATTCCCCCTGGAGCACCTGACATTGGCCACTGTCAGAAGACAGACTAATGGACTAAACAGACCATTGTTCCAACCCAGAATGGGTATTCTTACGCTCTTCTTATGTTTTTGTAAGAGTGGCCATACTGGTCAGACCAATGGTCCATCTAGACCAGTATCCAGTCTTCCAACAGTGGCCAATGCCAGGTGCTACAGAGGGAATGAACAGAACAGGGCAATTATTGAGTGACCCATCCTCTGTCATCCAATCCCAGCTTCTGGCAGTCAGGTGCTTAGGGATGCCCAGAATATGGGGTTACATCCCTGGCCATCTTTGCTAAAAGTCATTGATGGACCTATCCTCCATGTACTTAGCTAAGTGTTTTTTTAACCCAATAATACTATTGGTCTTCACAACATCCCCTGGCAACAAGTTTGAGGTTGACTGTTTGTTGTGTGAAATAGTATTTCCTTATGTTTGTTTTGAACCTGCTGCCTATTAATTTCATTGGGTGACCCCTGGGTCTTATGTGAAGGGGTAAATAACACTTCCCTATTCATTTTTTCCACACCCTTCCTGATTTCATAGATCTCTATCATATCCCCCCTTAGTCATCTCTTTTCCAAGCTGAACGTTCCCAGTCTTATTAATCTCTCCTTACATGGAAGCTGTTTGAGTCCTTTCATCATTTTTGTTGCCCTTCTCTGTACTTTTTCAATTCTAATACATCTTTGGGGGGGTGGGTGTGATCAGAACTGCACACAGTATTCCAGGTGTGCATGTACCATGCATTTATAAAGTGGCATTATATATTGTCTTATTCTCTCCTCCTTTCCTAATGATTCTTAACAGCCTGTTAGCTTTTTTTGACTGCTACTGCACACTGAAAACGTCTGCTCAAGAACTATCCACAACAATTCCAAGATCTTTCTTGAGTGGTATCAGCTAATTTAGACTCCATCATTTTGCATGTATAGTTGGATACGGTTTTCCAATGTGCATTACTTTGCATTGATCAACAATGACTTTCATCTGCCATTTTGTTGCGCTGTCACCCAGTTTTCTTAGATCCCTTTATCTCTCTTAGTTAAGTCCAAATTTGACTGCAATCATCTGCAAATTTTGCCACCTCACTGTTTACCCGCTTTTCCAGATAATTTAGGAATATGTTGAACAGCACTGGTTCCAGTACAGATCCTTGAGAGACCCTGCTATTTACTTCTCTCTGCTGTGAAAATGACCATTTATTCCTACCTTTTGTTTCCTATCTTTTAACTAGTTACTGATCCATGAGAGGACATTCCCTCTTATCGCATGACTCCTGAATTTGCTTAAGAGCTTTTGGTTAGCGTCCTTGTCAAAGGCTTTCTGAAAATCCAAGTATGCTGTATCTATTGGATCACTCTTGTTCACGTTTGTCAACACCCTCAAAGAGTGATAAGGCTTGAGTTCCCTTTACAAAAGCCATGTTGACTCTTCCCTAACATATTGTGTTCATCTGTGGTGTCTGTTAATTTTGTTCTTTACTATAGTTTCAACCAAATTTCCTGGTACTGAAGTTAGGCTTATGTTGTATCAACCAGGCAAGGTACTAACAAACTTCAACAGGACTTTATTTTTAAAGTGGAAACCTCTTTACCAAGCTGCTGCTGCACCCTTTAACTCTCACTCTGCCTCCTCAAATCCTCCCCCCTCTTTCCTGTTTCCTGTCTTTCCAGACTCCCAACAGCCAGTGCTCCCAGTTCTAATAATTACAAGCAACATCTAAACACCACAGCTTACTGTCCTGTAATTGCCAGGATCACCTCTGGTGGGTTTTTTTTTATATCAAGATCATATTAGCTATCCTCCAGTCATCTGGTACAGAAGCTGATTTAAGCAATAGGTTACATACCATAGTTAATAGTTCTACAATTTCATATTTGAGTTCCTTCAGAACTCTTGGGTGAATACCATCTGGTCCTGGTGACTTATTACTATTTAATGTATTAATTTGTTCCAAAACCTCCTTTACTGACACCTCAATCTTGGACAGTTCCTCAGCTTTGCCACCTGAAAAGACTGGCTCAGGTGTCGGAATCTTCCTCACAACCTCGGCTGTGAAGACTAAGCCAAAGAATTCATTTAGCTTCTCCGCAACATCCTTGTCTTCCTTGAGTGTTCCTTTAGCACCTTGATTGTCCAGTGGCCCTAGTGATTGTTTGGCAGGCTTCCTGCTTCTTCTGATATATTAAAAGATGCCATTATTTTTTGTCTTGCTAGTTGCTCTTCAAATTTTTTTTTGGCCTGCCTAATTAGACTTTTACACTTGACTTGCCAGAGTTTACGTTCCTTTCTATATTCCTCATTAGGATTTGACTTCCAATTTTTTGAGGATGCCTTTATGTCTTTAGTTGCCTCATTTACTCTGTTAATCCACATTGGCATTTTTTGGTCCTCTTACTTTTTTTTTTTTATTAGGGGGTGTACATTTAGTTTAGCTTCTGTTCTGGTGTTTTTAAATATTCTCCAGGCCGTCTGCAGGCATTGCACTCTCGTGACTGTTCCTGTTAATTTCCCATTTAACTAGCTTCCTCATTTTTGTGTAGTGCCCTTTTAGAAGTTAAATGCTACAGTGGTGGGACAGGAAGTCTTCTTGTACCTTCCTTCCCTGGCCAATCTAGCCCATAATAAACCATCTTACCAGCAAGAAGCAACACTTGCTGAGAAAGACAGGAAAGAGATGCTGCTGCTACTGCTTGTTGCGGCTATAGCCTGAAAAGATCTGAATTCCAGGGGTCAAGGAGGAGTAGCCACATAGCATTGGTGAGGCCTCTGCTGGAATACTGCATCCAATTCTGGGAGCCACACTTTAGGAAAGATGTGAACTAATTGGAGAGAGAGTCCAGAGGACAGCAACCAAAATGATAAAAGGTTTAGAAAACCTGACCTATGCAGAAGGGTTAAAAAACTGGGTATGTTTAGTCTTGAGAAAAGTCGAAGAGGAGACCTGATAACACTCTTCAAATATGTTAAGATCTGTTTTAAAGAAAACTGTGACCAATTGTTCTCCATGTCTGGTGAAGGTAGGACAAGAAGTAAACAGGCTTAATCTGCAGCAAGGGAGATTTAGGTTAGATTCAAGAAAAATCTTTTTAACTCTAAGGGTAGTTCAGCACTGGAAGAGTCTTCCAATTCCAAGGGAGGCTGTGGGATCCCCATCATTGGAGGGTTTTAAGAACAGCTTATGCAAACACCTGCCAACAATGGTCTAGGTATATTTGATCCTGCCACAGCAGAGGGGGCTGAACGTAATCAGGGCCGGCTCCAGGCACCAGCACAGGAAGCAGGTGCTTGGGGCGGCCAATGGAAAGGGGTGGCATGTCCGGGTCTTCGGTGGTGGGTCTCTCAGTCCCTCTCGGAGGGAAGGACCAGCCATCGAATTGCCGCTGAAGAATGAAGTGGTGCAGTAGAGCAGCCGCCGAAGTGCCGCCGATCGTGGCTTTTTTGGGGAGGAGGGAGAGGCAGTAAGTCTGATGGGAGTGAGAGATTAGAAATGGAAACAAGTAGCTGGCATGGCAGGGGAGCAGGGTGACCAGATGTCCTGATTTTATAGGGACAGTCTAGATTTTTGGGTCTTTTTCTTATATAGGCTCCTATTACCCCCACCCCTCTCCTGATTTTTCACATTTGCTGTCTGGTCACCCTAAGTGAGAGAGATCTGTAGGCAGGGAAATAAATTCCACAAGCGCCACATTTGTTAATGTAAAGTGAAAATCATGTAGTCTTGTAACTAATCTGAATGGGATGGCTGCCTTTCAGTGATAATCATCTGCTCTGAATTAATGCACTACAGAGTCAGCACAGGTTAAAGCCATGGAGGATCATAGTGCCTCCAATTTTATGCAAGCCTCTGATTGTCTATCAGGGTTATGTCAGCAGCACTTAACAGTGACAGTCCCAGGTAGAAACAGCAGAAGGCAAATAGGCACCTGCCGTTACCTTCCCAGTAGAAGCTGGAGGATTGCTAGAAAGATAAGAGGTTTCACAGTTTAGATGCACCCAGATCATGGGCAGTGCCTGCTTGGGTACACAAAAGAAAGGGATTGGGGAGCAGGGCCGGCTCCAGGCACCAGCAAAGGAAGCAGGTGCTTGGGGTGGCCAATGGAAAGGGGCGGCACATCCGGGTCTTCGGCAGCGGGTCCCTCAGTCCCTCTCTTTCTCTTTGAGCTGCCGCCAAAGAGAGGCGACCCGCCGCCGAATTGCCACTGAAGAATGAAGCGGCGTGACTGAGCTGCCGCCAACCGGCTTTATCTTTTTTTTTTTTTTCGCTCCACCGCTTGGGTCAGCAAAAAAGCTGGAGCTGGCCCTGGTGGGGAAGGTGCAAAAGTCTCTTCTGATTACGGAGCCTGCTCCTGGATTGTACCCTCTGAGGGCTGGTCCACTCTCCTGTCTGCACCAGACACAACAGGCTATCCATGGCTGCACAGAGAAAAATATGATGTGCCCTCTGGAGGGGCGTAACTATGGCCTCACTACCCCTATGTCTGGGAGTTCACCACCGTTGAAGTACAGTGTCTCCTAGAACTCTCAAACTGCATCTGTCCCACTGCAGAGCTGAGCACAATAGATTCCCATGACAGGTGAAATCTGATACTGAGGAAGTTTGCATAGTACTGGCAAATGACTGAAAGATTTTTTTGGTGGGGGCGGGGAGTGTATTCTCCAAAGTGGGAGATGGAAAAATGAGAGATTTTTCCTATGATGACTAACAATTAATTCCTGCTAACTTTCCAGAAAATCATCTAAGTCAACTTTGAGAATACGCCTCTGGACTTTGCAAAGAAGGTTTTATAGTCCTGCACACCACTGATTTCATATTCTGAAGAAGAGGAGAGAAATTTTGGGAAGGTGCAAACAGAACACTCCATATATGCATATTGACTCCATATCAATACTTCTTCACTTTAGTCACTCATGCGCTATCCAATCATTTATTACTCACCATCTGCAGATGAAAGGATTCATCTGTGTTTTTACATTGGGACAGCAGGTGACTGATGCTGCTTTGGTATGAATGCAGTCATGTAATCTTCCATGGAATTTTAGCAGGTAATTCAGAAGAAATCATCAAGTTGATCTAATTTAATCTTTTCTACAGAAAGCTCAAGTAAGCTTGAATTCTCAAATTAGTCAATATTCGCAGGCACTTGAATAACAACATTTCATATAGTCATAATGTAAACATACAAATCTGAGCAGTTAAGCATTTTGCTGTCAGTTTTCTCTTTTTTTCCTTAAGAAAAGAATTAAATGTATTTAACTCACTACTTTGAGAAGCAATATCTGGCTGTGATCATATACAATCGAACTAAGGAAAATAAATAGCTATATTTGCATCCATAGTCCACTTTATCTTGTCACTATGAAAGCTAATTGCTATATCAGTAAATGTGCAATGAAATATTCTATGTGAGCCTGGAAGTACTATATTTATTAAATTGCTTAACATCAGCTATGGCTTGCTGTTTTGACAAAGATACATTCTCTTATTGTCCGATAGCACATTTCTGTAGGAGATAATTTTGAGTAGTCCCTGTCAAATAAAGTTAGATTTAATGCAGCCACACTGCTAGTAATAAAAGGAAAGGATTGACATTTTCTTCTTTATAATTAGATGTTGCCACTGATATCTAGAGGGAAGACACTGTTTTCCTGAATAGTGATTGTTGCCGGGAATGCTCATTGCATTTCCTGAAATTTGTATTGTCCCTGTGGGTATAGGGCATACGCTAGAGAGTCTTGTACTACTGATTGAACTGTCATAAATCTATCAGCTAAAAATGTGATAGAACTCCATTAGATGAACCCTACCTGAACATACAACAAATCTCTCTCTTGCTGCCACTGGTTATTTGTATCACATTTCACAATTTTAAAAGAACAGTAACACGTTATGCGCTAGGAAAATATCTTAACCGTCTACGCAGGAAACACACAGGAGTTGAGGTTTCCTTCGTGTACCCTACATGCCCATTACTCTTGTTTCTATGCCATCCTTATCTAAAACAAATGAGCAGAGGATAGAAGGATAATTTCTGCATTACAACAGGCCCTGAAGGCCAAATCACGGTCAGGACCCCATTGTGTGAGGTACTGTACGAACACAACGAAAGACACTTCCTGCCCTGAAGAGCATGTCATCTGATTTAAAACAGGAAATAACCAGTGGGTATAACAAACAGGAGGGATTGGGATGGGGGGAATGAGGAGAACAGTGCTAAGAACATGCAATGACACAGAAAAGTTAAGTGCAAAACTTAATAGTTTGACTCAAAGTGTTTTTAAAAATATATAAATAAGGGCTTGATCTTTCATAGTAGTCAATAGAGATATTTCTATTGACTTCAATGGAGTTTGGATACATATCAGGAATCCCCACTCGCCATTGCCCTAGGCATCAGTATTATAATTAATATATTTAACAACAAAGATTAAAAACATAGTGATTTAGTAGAGGTTTTTCCTGGGGCAGCCACTGGCACATCCACAGAATACTGGACATTCCAGTACTTCTGGGAATGGCGTGGGCCCACACAAGCCTGCTTGACCCTGTCCTTGGCAGCATGACCTCTTTGCATGAGAGGTCATGCCACACAGAGGATGCGATTTTAAGAGGATAAATGGATAAAACTGTCTGAGTGAGTATATATAGGGCATTTCTAAGGAAGATAGGTCCTGCACGTTAACCAATCATTTGCTTGAACCAATTCTCAACATTACACTCAGCTTATAGATTTACTATTCATAGGCAGAGAACGAGGGAGAGGACGGCAAAGAGAGAATCTAGAACACAAACTATAAATATTGTAAATCCTGCAGCAATGAGAAGGCCTCACTCTGTCCCAAAATCTAGAGAAATTGCACCGACTATGTGTAGCTGTGGAAAGGATATGTTTATACCCTTTTGAGGCGGTTGAACTCAGTTACTGGATGCAAGCCAGGATACCTGATGACACATACAGTAGGTTTCCTGAAAAAACCCTCAACCTCTTTTCCTAAGAACTGGAAGTCTGGAAGGAAATGGTCAATATCAGCCTAGAGATTAAAGTTTTTCTTTGCCATCTGAAAACCAGTTTTACTTTTGAAAATATTTAAAGTTTCCACTTGGAATCAAAAAGGCAACTGGCATATTTTAAGAAGAAACCAAATTAGAGCCAGTCATTTCCACACCTAAGTTTAGACCTGTCTTGTTCGTAATCTTTCATTTAAAAAAAAATATGATCACACTCAAGTAATCAGAAATCTAAAAAGCAACCAATCAACCAACCAAAAGTGATCAGAAAACTGCCAAAACATGACATTTTCAGCCAAAAGCTGCCAATTTTTTTTATTTGTGGTGTTTCAATGGGGAAAAAAATCTGAATTTGAGGAAAGCAGACACTCTATGTAAACCTTTTTCATTGAGTCAAAAATTAATTTTCCTTTGAAAAAAATTTGATGGAAAATACTTGACAAGCTCTAGCTAGAGGCTTTGACAGCTAGGTAGCAGAGAGCTAAGGTACAGAAATAGTTTGGGGTTGTTGGGTTTGGTTCTTTAATCATTCAGAAACCATTTCTGATGTTTTTCAAATGTAGTGTTTCATAAGTATTCACAGAACAGTTTGGAGGAATAATTTTGAGATTCATGAGATATTTGCAAACTGTTCACTACAGCCATTATTCACAAGTTATGGTTTGTGACTGGTCATGTGAAACGCTTCTGCTCCCTGATTGAAAGGCTTTTAAACGGGAGGAGAAACCAATGACAAGTCATGAACAACTAGTAAACAATGAACAACATTCTTCTGGTATAAATTTGTGAAACATTGGGAACACAAAAAAACTTTTGTACACTGGTGGTTGTCAACAACATTTTCAAAAATCTAACTGTGCAAGTAAAAGCAACGTGAATGAGAATCATTTACCTATGTACTAACTAATGTGTTTTTAGTTCCCATTACTTAAAAAAGCTTGAATATACAGTATATGAAGAATTCTTAAAAGACCAGTGAGAACTCAGATTTTAAACTATATTAGAGCTTACTGCTTATACCAACTAAATATAAGGTCATGTCTCATACATCATCTAAAACTGCATTGTAATGTTACAGTTTGGATAAGCTGTTTTAGTTTATTAATTTTCAGTTGCAATTCAATTAAAATGTTACTGCAATGTAATATCTTTTTGAGTGCATATATTTTGGATTACATAACTGCATGATTTCCTTATTGTTATCTCATATGCACATGCTGTTACATAGCATTTGTTCATCTATTTTCTGGGCATATGAACTAGTGTTATGATTATTTTGTGTGCATGGCCTCCCATCCTCTGAATTAAAACTGAATATAACCAATTACATCTCTGAACAGAATGGCTTTATTAACAAATGCAATATCTTAATTCTTTTTGTACTACTACATAGTGCTGAAAATCATGTGGAAAATGCAAGCCATAAAATTCAGAAGTGACACATGATCAAAAGACTTTTTTTAAGCTTTGACTTGCACTACCCACAAAGGAAAAGTACAATACTCTTTGTATTCTGCTATAACAAAGAACAGACAGAGAACTGTGTATACAATACACTAATAAAAGTTATATGGCAACAGACTTGCCTAGGAACATCAATCAGAAATCTTTTATCACATTTTGTAAAAATGTGTTTAAACTACTTCTCCAAACTGGAATTTCACTATATTAATATGCATCACACTTTATACCTCACTAGAGACAATACAGAGAACCATAACAGGTGATGAAGTGCTACAATGCATGGTAATACATGACTTCCAGTTCATTATACCCTAATGTTATGACATTGCTATTCAATACTTGGTGCTATATTACCACTTAATGAATGCCAATTAAGAAACATTAACCTTTGACCTTCTTGACATATTTGATGGACAATGAGAAGTCCTGGGAAAACAAAAAAGGTGAACTTAAATGAGCTTGTGAACAGATGACATTGTGAAGTTAAAGAAATCTCAGACAATAATTTCAGTCTCATGCATCAGGGCATGTTGGCATATTGATTGATAAATGGGAGCAATGTATAGGAGCTGTCACGCTGGTTGAACATTTATAGTGATTTATGCTGAAATATTTGTGTGTGTATGTGCATCCATTGTTTGTGTTATCAATAGTCATCTAAAAGCTACTTTTTAAATGAAATATGTATTAGATATTATATTAGTTTTATATGCTATTCACACACCAGCTAGCAAGAAGAAACTATTGCAATAATATGGATACACTGGACTAAACGGAGTGAAAACCTTTAACTGTATTACAGTGAAGTTAGTGTTGAAAATCAGAAGTACACTAGCTTATATAAACCAGTATTTATTCAACAAAATATGTCTAACTACTGTGCTTATGAAGAAAAGTGTCAAAAAAGACACAACTTGCCAGAAACGTGAGAAAACTGGAAGGGAAGAGAAGAGTCTGATACTAATACACATAGGATCTAAGGACATATTCATAATACTCAGCATCATTCACATTTTTCACTGCTTAGAAGAAGTGCAGACTTTTGATGGTCTAATATGAATAAAACCATCCCTGGATTTATTTACATATTATGTGCACATAGAAACAAAAGACACACCGCTAGGAGTAAATCAAAGTGAATTATTACCGAATGGAAACGTAAGTTAAAGCAAGGTATAATGTGAGCAATGGCCACATGGATTGCATGGAAATCTAGAGAATAGACACCTGCCCCATGAATTGTTTGTTCAGGGGACGAATGTGTTGCTTACACACCCTTTCGCCAGCATGTTACTTTGTTTTATCTTATGAAGGGCATTTTTCCTTGAACTCCTCATGGCAGAAGAACCTCTTTTGAGATGCATTTATGCTTCTAATAAAACAGTGGGTAATCTCTGTCTTTAAGGCCCAGCCTGAGGTACAGGGAGACTCGGGGAGGTCTCAACATTGCAGAAGCTCTGGCAGGCACCGTGCTCCAGGCAGGCACAATACCTCCATGCACTATAAAGGGAACATGGCATGCTGGACATGCTCCATTCTTCAGGGAATAGCAAGTGCTCCCCCATATGTGCGTCAACTCTGCTGGCCTGTACAGGAAGAAGTGGTGGATGGGTTTCGCTTGAGTACAGACTGTAGAGTTTGGCTCATAACGTATATGGGAGGTGGAGTATGGAGTAACATTTAGCTCTTTCATAAAATCAGCCACTCTGTCTTAAAAATAGCTCTTCCTTCTTGCAGAACTCTCAGGTGGAGCTGCTTTACCACACTGGGATTAGTCAGCTCAGGCATGGCCTGATGCTAATCATTTTTCTGAGCTAGGTAAAGAATCTGGATTCATAGAGTAAGAAAGCAGGACAAAAGTGGAATTGCTATGCAATTATGCTGGAATGTTAGGCTTTTCATATGTTGAACATAAAGCTTCAGATTTAATGCAGCTTATCAATGGAATGTATACGATCACTTCAAACATTTGTGATGATCCTGTGTCTTACACAAATTCAATTGAAAGACAATAACTCTAGGACAGTAGAAGCCATGATATACTGAAAAAATCTCTGGATTTCTGCAACAGACATTAGAGGTCAGATCCTCAGCCAGAGTGAATCAGCTTTCAGTGGGATTTGCTGATTTATGCCAGCTGAGGATCTGGCACATCATCATTTTTAATGATCCTTTACCATCAATTCCACCTGCAAAATACACACGCAGAAAGGAGCAGCAGTAACATTAGCCATTCACAATCATAGCCCTCAAGGTGTACAAAGCAAAGTGTAACACCCATCAGCGTTTGGCTTTCCCATAACCACAACTGAAGCAACACAGATAAGAGGAGGAAGGAAGATGGAAAGAGAAAGGGAATAAAAAACATTAGGCCAAATTCTCAGCTGAAGCAAACTGGCTTACCTGCATTGAAACTGAGGCTCCAGCCCCAGGCGTGCAGACATTTACGCTGTGGTGATATTATTTCTGAGTTGTTCAGATAAAGTGAGGGTGATAGAAATGCATAGAGGTATCACAAAACAATGGCAATTTAAATACATATACGGAAGCACTAGTGAATACAGTGTACACTCTACATCCTATTTGTTTTATCTGAGGGGCTGGACACAAAAGGGGAGGTTGGTTTCCGTTATCATGAATTCCCCAATATGGCATTTTCTTCAGTGCTAACAGGAGTTGGAATGCCATTCTGGTCCTAGTTTTCCACTATACTGTTTGCCAAACTCCATTTAACTTTGCTCAGAAAGTTAAAGCTTTGGTAGACAGGGCTCCAGGATCATTTTTTATCTTTATTTCTTTGAGCAGCAGCATAAATCCCAGATCTTCCTCATTCTGTTTGACGTAAATATTGAAATGATGTTAGGAGATATTGAAATAGAGCTAACTGAGTCAGTAGCCTGCAATCCAAACTGTACTAAAAGTTGAAACACTTCTATCAGCAATTGCTTACTGTGATAGTATTGCATACCTGCTCTCTGCAAACTATCAATATAGGGTAACATACATCTTCCCAATCACCTTTTTCCCTGTGACGAATATGAACAAATCAAAGCTAAGGTCAAACAAAAGTGCTAAATACCTTCAATACATCATGAAAGCTATGCTTGCTCAAGATATGAAACCAAATATCTGCAAAACCTGTCATGCAAAACATGCCGAGTAAGATCCTTCGCAAAATAATAGTTTGCAAGTAAAGTGGATATAAAACGTTTTTCCGTATTGACAAACCCAGAATATTTCAGTTTGCTTAACTTGAAGGATGCATCATTAGTGAGTTCAGTAATCAATACTTTAATCCTTGTAAAAGTACCACTGTGTGAGTTCTTAGCTGAGAGAGGCATTTGATATGTTACAGTGGTCAAATATAATTGGCCTTCTTAAAAAGTGGTTCTCCATAGAACATTTGTGTGTGTGGTCCCATCAAAATGAAAGATGGGAAGGTGGTTTTATATAGGTCAATAGAGCTAGATGAGATTAGCAGAGTCTTATTTTCCATTGTCATTGCAGACATGTTGTCTATTCATATTTCCTCCCCAAAATACATTCCATACCAGGGAGATGTACAAGAGTATTGTTTCAATTAGCTCTCTCCCTTTGCTTCTCATGATCTCTGCAAACTTTCATACTTTTGAGATCCAAGTTTTCAGATGAAAACAGGACCAGAGTGAAGACCAGGGTGAAATTCTCAACCTGCTCCAACTCATATACACTGGATAAAAGGGCTGGAGTACAAACCCTGTGTCTAGCTAGGAAGATGACTCCCCAGGTGCTGGCCCTATGGAAAACAGCCATAAGGTTACGCTGTGAGGACTCCCTTACAAGCCCTGGTATCAGAGGCAAACTTGGCATGGTGATGGGCATGTTGGAGGTTGAGGGCAGAGCATACAGTGCTGCAGAGATTCTGGGAGCCTCTGTGGCCCACTGGCCAGCCTGGAGATCCTTTCAAAACTTAGAGCCTTCCAGATCTGTGTCAGTTCACCAAAAGCCCCTCCAACGTAGCCCAGAATTGGGAGGGCATAAAGATGGCTTTAAGCTACCATAGCCCCCACTCCACCTGGGTTGGGTGTTCTGTGCTGCACCTTTCAGCAGCACAATGCTGAATTTGCACATCTGGGATGACAAAACCACGTTCTGAAAAATGCCTGTGCAGTACCTGTTTTGCGGTGCATGGGATAGTAGCAGATTGATCAAGTTACACAATTATACAGATGCACACAATGCATAGTCAAGCTGTTGAACTTGTTGCCCGGGGAAGTTTTGAAGGCCCAATATATGACTGGGTTTAAAAAAGAATTAGATAAATTCATAGCCCATCAGTGGCCATTAGCCAAGGTGGTCAGAGATGCAACCCCATGTGCCAGGTGTCCCCTGTGCTGGTGCTAGCCTATTGGGAGATCTAAGCAGTAATATTTCCCCTCCACACACTAATAATTAATAGGGGACTCCCCCTTGAGCTCCTTGGTGCCTTAAGCAACTGCTTTGCCTGCTTATGCCTAGTGGCAGCTTTGGATATCCCTAAACCTTCCACTGGACAACAGTGGATGGATCATTCAGTAATTGCCCTATTCTGTTCATTCCCTCTGAAGCGTCTGCACTGGCCACTATCAGAAGACAGGATACTGAGCTAGACGGACCATTGATCTGACCCAGCCCAGCCATTCTCATGTTCTTTTGTCTCACTTCAGACAAGAATAGTGGAAAATAAGTAGATTCTAATCAAACATTGAACATTCCGTGAAATCAGCAAATGCATCTCTTTAACCTAGTTAAAGAAATTCAAGAGCCATAGACCTGAGTCTGGCATCAAGAACTGCCAATGCAGTTCTACTGAAGCCAATAGACCTCCGCACTAGTGGATCGGGGCCTTTCTGAGAAAAGCCGTGCTAATGAAAGAGAGACGCAGACAATAATACCTTAGGCTGGGATTCTCAATGGAGTCTAAGAGAGGTAGATACCCAGGTCTCACTGAATTGGAGCTTGAACCTAACTCCCACAGACTCCTTGGAAAATCCCTGTCTCTAGAAACTTTCCCTTGCTAAGAATAATGTTGTCCATTTCATTTGATGTTTATCTTTATCTGAGATTGAACAGAGTGGAGGTAGAAAATAGATCTATTACAGGTTCAAGCAAGCAAAACAAAGAATGGGCCAGGGAGAAATCTGAATGAAAATGTAAATCAAAAATTTGTCCTAGCAAAGACAAGTGCCCAGTAATTATTAATAGAAACAAGCCAGTGCCTTTTGATTATAAGAAAAGCACTAAACAAAGATGCCTTTCACCCTGAAAGAGGCACTGAGAGCATTTCAGGAAATTATTAGAAAGATGACTGCTGAGGGTTCGGAACTCTAGGCAGGAGCCTGCCCTGTATATTATGAATGACATTATTTTATTCTTAAACTCCAGAATGTTCTGTTTCATCTCTTTCATCCACTGAGGATGTCAATCAATTCTCCAACAACACATTAAATCCTGCACTATGCCTGTATCCAAAAGCAATAATACAAATGAGAAACTACTTTTTTTTCTTTTTTAATGGACCCCTAAGGAGATCTCCTCACTTAGATTTCCAAATTCTTGCCAATTTAATGAAACTTTATAAGCTAAGAGAGGAACAAGTAATTCAAAATGCCAGCAAAGAGTTACAGAGACAGCAAATGCAATGTCTGACTTGCAACAGCAAACTAATGTCTTATTTCGAAGCTTGGGGCTGGATTTTTCATGGACTTTTATATCCATCCAGCCCCCTCATATATTCTGTTGCCCTTTCATTGGCTTTTCAGAACAATATGCGTCTGTGCTCAGTGCAGGGACCGACGGCAAACTGTAGCTCTCTGCTAAACCAGTTTCAATCTGGAGTCACTCTGCTGAAGTGTAACTGATACCCAGTTCATACCACAGGACTTTTCTTCAAAGTTTCCTCCAATGTCTTCAATCAAGGACATGATTATCTTCTGAAAATAGCAGTGGGTTCAGCATCCAACTTCAGTGGATCCACCTGGCTCCCATGACACTTGGCAAACTCTCGGTCTCTGGTGGCTCTCCATAGAAGGTCAAAGAGCCCTGGTTTTCCCAACCAATGATTGCTTCTTGGAATCCTCAGCCCCAAAATACAGACATATACACTGCCCCATGAAGGAGATTTCACTACACAGAGACCACAGAAAAGGTACTAAATCCTAGGGCTGTATGTCCACTCGGGTGGAGTTCCTATCGAGTGTCTCCCTGCCCTTCCCACCTCCCCAAACCCAAAGAACTCTACAACTGTTTGGGAATTTTTCAGCAAAAAAGCTTTCTCCCCTCCCCCATCAGAAAATGCCAGTTAGTTCAAACTGAAACTTTTGGTTTCTGATGAAACTTTCCTCTGGGTGGAGTTTCTGGTTAAAACCAAAGATAGAGCAACAGCAAAAGTATAGCCTAGGGCTTGAATCTCTCACATCCCTCATGAGTGCCCTCACTTACCGCTTGACTAGGCTGAGGTGAGTCTCTCTCAAGCTCTCCTGTTGGAGCTCTTCTGCTTTGAATATAATTAATATTCTTTGGGCCAGAGAGACCGCTACTTTATTGCCTGGCAGTTACGGCACTCACCGGGGAGGCAGGAGAGACAGAGACTTTAACTGCGCCTCCTGCATCCCAGGCAAGTGCCCTAATCACTGGGCTATAGATCAGTTTCGCTCTTTCCGGCCCAAAGAATATTTATTTATACAAAATGGAACATCTGCAATAGGAGAGACTGGGGAAGACCCACCCCAGAATAGCCAATAGCTCAGTTCAAGCTTTGAAAAATGGGATGAGAAAACCATTTCCCACCCCACTCGAGAAACCTCCATGCCACATGGGAGATCCGCATGCACAGGGACCCTCCATGCGTAAAGCTCAGGAGAACTCTCCTTCTCCCAGAGAAGATTGTAGCCCTTTGTCTGTATGTTTGCTGCTAAAGCGCTGTGCAAACCCACAGTATGACACTATGCCAATAATAATAAACTATGTCTAGCAAATAATTTCTCTAATGCCAGAGGAAAAGGTTCAGATTGAAAAGGTGGGAATCACTCCAGTCTCATCGATGGGTCAGTCGTGAAGGGTGACTACTCCCATTGCCCCTTCATCCATTTAGATATCTGAAAGGGCCCAATGGGAAGAAAGGCAAAGGAAAAATGCAGTTACTGCTGATATTAAAAGACAGGCACAAACCACCAGTTCTGAATACTCCTGAAGTTTGGCTCTAGCGTCAAACCTTCTGGCTCAGGCACGATCACTATAGTTGGCAGAACCACACCCCTCCCTTCAAAGAAAAGTCTTCCATTCCCTCCTGTAAGGAAGGCTTAATCTGGCCCCAGTTTCAAACTTCATTGCTAGGAGGCCATCTTTGTTGCTTAACCTCGGAAAATACACACAGCAGCCTGGGCTGGTAGATCACAATAAAGCTGGGTGTCTGAAGCTCTGGGTTCAAATCCTGGCTCGGTGTGACTTTGGCCCCCTGTGACATTGTTCCCCCTACCATCTTTTGTCTATTTAGTTTGTATGCTCTCCAAGGCAGGGACTTACTCTCTCTCTCTCACTGTGTGTTTGTATAAATCCTAGAACAATAGTCCTGATCTTGCTTGGAATCTCTATGCAATACAATACAATGCAATGCAATACAATAATAAAAAGAGGAGAAACTTCCACACTCATTTTTTGTCAATGAATTATCTTTTTCCCCATGGGTGAAGAAGGCCAAAGAACAATGCTGTGTTACTTGGCAATATAAATGTTGTTTATGGACTCTGGTGTGTTAGTGCTGATTTTCTAATTATATAAGGTGCAGTCATTCAGAGAAGAATTCCTTGTTGAATAATTGGCAAAAATATAAATGCAGCTAAGTAGCACACTCTGTCCTACTTTGAAATGTGCTACTGTTCGATCCCATCCTAATTAGAAATACTCATTTGCTCTTTTAATTGCATTCCTTTGCATATTTACAACAATTTATACTGCAAAAATGGAACATACTAAACTAGTTTAATATTTGCATTTCTGGTAGTTAAATCTATTAAGGCATCATTTACACATTAGGTTTTAATTATTAGAGGAACGCAAAACCCCTGATACCACAATGTGACCACCAGAACACTTCCTTTGTACACTGCTATCGGGTCACTGACCAAAATATTGATTTTTCCTCCTAAATTTGGCTAAAAATTTGCTCCTTTTGCAAATGATACCAGAAATCGCTGTACTTTTTTATAGCTGAGTAAAAAGCCCCTGAAATGCTGATATTAACAACAGCAGTATGAATAACACCACTGTAATGAATTGCTTGCTACTTTGTCAGTTATGTAACCAATAAACTGCATTCAGTAACACTGCCTTCTGATACTGAAGAGGTCTTTTCAGCACTTTTAAAAATGTCTGAGAATTGCTTATTTGTGATGTCTGAAAATAGCCTGTAATAGTTAATATTTTAACAATAAAAACGATCTATGAGCATAACTGCGGCATTTATGAGACTACTGCATTATACATGTTTAAATCAGTGTAGCTCGGTTAGCTTCAGTGGGGCTATGGTGCTTTACACCAGCTGGGGAATCTAGCTCATAGTATTAAATGGACAATGTTACTCGAGCTATCCCCGCCTTATATGAAAATTCAGTAATGGGCTTTCTTCATTAATAATGGCTTAGGCCCAACCCTGCAAAGCTGAGGTCATTCATCACCCTGTCGGATTGGGCACGTATATATCTGCCGGCTGTTTTACTTGTGAACCTTGTACGTAACACGACTGGAGCAACGGCAGCATTGCATTGAACAAGTTGGGACATTAATAAATAAATAAATAATATAGAGCCCTGTACAACTTCAGTGCTTTTCACATTATTTAAATTCTCTCTCACGAAGTAAGTATTGTTCCCATTTTACAGAAACGGAAGAGTATCCAGCAATGAAGTAATCCTGCTAGAAAATATCCTTAGATTCTGGTCTCTGTTGAGCTAGTTTCCCCAGGCTGCTCCACTAAGTTAAAAAGCTCTTTCCCTGTTGTAGTCTTTTATTCTCTCTAGTCTCTAAAAAATATCCTTTTTGAAGGGTTTTTTCAGAATGCTGGGGAGTCATGCTACTCTCCATTTACCAGGGATCATCCCTCTACTCCCAGCAGGTCTAGCAGCCACCACATGAAAAAAAAAAATCAATGATGGGGGAAGAGCCTTTCCAGTTGCTAGTTCAAGTTCCGGGAAGGGGGTAAATAGGCTTCCCAGCTGAGATCACACCACAGGTTAGAGACTGCTGGACTTCTCCTTTCCCACTTCACATGCATAAGAATTCGTGCACTAGATAGAGGAAGGAGGCAGTGAAAAGTGGGTTTATAGCAGGGGCATGCCTAGATCATCTCAACTACGTCCCGCCTGGATGAATGCCAGGGAAGTTGTGTGATGGCCACCATGCTGTGGATTGAAACAAGGACTGTCAGAGCTACAAATGCGAGCGGCTACAGCCTGCACTGCAGTGCAAAGACTCTGTAGCTTGTGCTGCAACAGACTCACACCTAGACTTGACGGGTGTTTTACTTCCGTATTGGAACAAAACCACATATTTGGTTTCTAGAGCCTGGAGAAAGCCAAGTTCAGCTCCTGGCTCAGAACACAGCTTTTTCCCCTGCCCATCACTCTGATTCTGGCATAATCAGGATCTGAACCTGGAATCCCTACGTCCCAAGCTAGCGCCCTAACCACCAGGCTCCATAACATGAGCTTTGCACGCAAAATTCCATTTTCTCACAAAGGTTCTGACCAGCTCTACTCACCTCCTCTGGGGATCAGGCATAGAGGGCTCTGGACCAGTCACTAGCAGGTTGCAGTTGTATTGAGTTTTATTTTACAGAGAACTTTGAAAATCCCAGTCTTGTACAGGACGAAAGGCATTTGAGACGACAGACTCTCTTACACAGGAAACAATAAGATTAGCTCCCTGTAGCACGGTGCCTCTATGACACTATATTTAGATACATAGCTATCCTTTCCATGCATTAATTCAAAACTATAATACTGACATTTCTGAAAACACATACAGCTGGTGAACCAAAGAGCTGCTTTTTCTTTGCAAGTAGAGATTATGGATTTTAATATAATAGGATTATTTAAAAAGTGGCCGTTTTATTTTTTTTCTGTTACAGGAAGAATTTTTTAAAAAGATAATTGTAACACCTGCTTGCTTGGTGCGGTACACTGTCTCTCTCTCTCTCTCGTGGTGACTAGGCCTGCTAGAGCTTGTTAAATCTGCGACAGCCTTGGCTAACAGAGATGTGTCTTTTGGGTCACGCAGTAGAGGCTCATGCATTAAGCTCCAAAGGTCCCAGGTTTGATCCCTGCTGCAGATGCCCTGTGCGGGTCAGCATTACAAGTGTGGTTCCCCCACCAGGAGCTGACATTACAAAACGTATTGTTTTAGTTATAACTGATCATTTCGCAAGATATACACAGGCCTTTCCCATTAAATATCAAAGCGCCTCTTCTGTTGCTAAAACTCTTTGGGAAAAGTACTTTGTAGGTCAGGCCCCCTCCTTACGATGTAGCTGGAGTCAGCAGTGAGGTGTCCAGCCCTACAGTACATCATGGGGTGGGTTGTGCTGAAAGATTTTAAAACACCAGTGGAGTCCACACCAAGAATGTGCATCCTCTGAGGATGGGCTCAACTGTTGGTCATAGTGGTGCTCACCTCAGGCTAGATGCCTAAATTGTGCCTATTCTAAATGGCCCATAATTAACCCTGCATTGAATGTTACCCCAGATAGCTGGAGGAATTATGAACGTATGTATTATGTTCTGAATTCCTCTGTTTTTCTTCTCTCTTCTGGTCTCTTAAGGATTTTTCTGGTGGGGGAGAATATAGGCACCCTTTACTAGAGGAGCCTCTGAACTTAATTGAGGTTGTTCCAGTTGGGAAGATCCTGAGTGCTGCAATCCAGCCTGGGAGACTATGACTTTTCTGATGCCTTTGGGGAAGAGCGGGAATGCAGGGAGAGCAGGCTCCATTTGGGGAGAGGAGCTTGATGGAACCCAGTCCAAACCAAGAATTGCTGCTAAACTGCTGCTAGGAAGCCAGAAGCTGCTGCTGGGAGCCTGCGGGGGCTTTGATCAAGCAGGGAGCCTCAGAGATTGTTGACGGGCTTCACTGGAGCCAGGGCAGAGACTGTTGCTGTGCCCAGAGCTGACTGAGCTGGGCCTGCAGTGAAGACAATTTGAGTAACCACCACCCTTGTTGGGGAAAGTGCTCGCAAGGAGCGGGAACAGCAAAGAGACTCTAAGGCAGTGGTTCTCAAACTTTTGTATTGGTGACCTCGGTAAGCCTCTGAATGTGACAGCCCTCCCCCGCAATAAAGAAAATTGGTTTTAACATGATTATAAATGATGGAGGCAAAGCGGGGTTTGGGGTGGAGGCCGACAGCTCGTGACCCCCCGTGTAATAACCTTGTGACCCACCGTTTGAGAACCCCTGATCTAAGGGGTTGTCTGAGTCTGAGAAGAGGCAGTGTGGTCTTCCCATCAAACCAGAACTCAGGGTTGCAGACTTCCAATTAAAACAACTCCAACCTTCAGAGGGGGTGTGCAAGATAGCCCAGTGGTTTGAGCATTGGTCTGCTAAACCCAGGGTTGTGAGTTCAATCCTTCAGCAAGCCATTTGGGGCAAAAATCCATCTAGGGACACTGGTCCTGCTTTGAGCAGGGGGTTGGACTAGATGAGGTCCCTTCCAACCCTGCTATTCTATGAACTTGTGGCCTTGATTGGACTGATTCACTGGACCAATGGTGCACTGTCTCAACCTTCAAGCAGGTGTTTAGCACTCCAAAATCCAGAGGAGGGCACACTCTGGGATGGGGTCAGTGTAAATGCAAGTTAAATAAGTTTCATTTTACAACTGTATTTGTAATTGATTTACTGAACTGCCCCTTGCTGATTTAAATTAGTAGTGACATTCCATCTCAGTCTGTTATACCATACTTCCTTAAATAGTTATGTAAAGGTGTGTTAACTTTAATCTAAATGCATATTGGGTGCATATTGTGTATACGTGGTATTTTTGAGTTAGACCCAGTGCACAGATTATCTTAGGTTTATTCACTGAATGCGTACAGGACTAAGCCAGGTGGAGGTTTGAATGTGTTCGTAAAATAATCAGATCTCGAGTTTGCAGAACTGGGCATAACTATCAATTTAAAAGATTTCCTTAACTTCCACTTATTGAAAGTGAAAAAGGCACTTTCTGAATAATTCAGAACATCAAATATTGGTTTTATGTTGCAGTGAGCTGTGGGTAGATAGAAAGCAGAGACTTATTTAATCTAAATTGTATCATCCATCCCTAATTAAGGGCTAGAGCCTTATAACAAACATCTAACTCCACAAGTACTGCCAAGGATGACATGGACTACTCATGGAGTACGGTACTACTAAAAGAGATTAAAGGCATGAGAAATCTGGCCCTCCAATAGGAGTATTCATTAAAAATTACCCCCCCAAACCCATGAACACCTTTTTGGAATTTTCAAGGTTTCCGTTTTTCTAGAAAAAAAACCTTATTATTATTATTATTATTAGGTAAAAAAATTCTGTTTTGCAGAAAAGCCATTTTTTCTATAAGTTTTTTTGACCAGTTGCATTAGGAGATGCTGTGTGACCTCAAGCAAACCTTTCTGTGCCTCAGTTTCCCCCATCTATAAAAGGAAGATAAGTCCTCATGGGGATTTTGTGAGGAACACATTGTTTTGTGTACTGCATTGAGATCACGGGAGGGAAGTGCCTATGGTCACAAAACTATTACTTTATATTATGTGTCTTGTAATTTTACAGCAAGAAAGGCACAAAGCTAGGTTACTATGCGGATATTCAAGAAAATCTTCTTATAACGATCATTCACTTATTTAGGTGTATATTATAAATTGTTACATGTCTGGAATTATTCTTTGTCACTATCTGTCTTGGGGAAGTATTCCTAGCATAACTGGAAAATCCTCTCGCATGCTGAAAAATGGGGTTGGGACTGAACATCTGCACTGAAATGAATTATAATGATTTGCAGCTCAAGTTGAGAGGATGCACAGAGGCCAGGAAGCGTCTGTGTTTTTGGAAGGGTTATCCAGCTTTAGAAATGGCCAGCAGCCTATTTCAATCAACTGCAGGAGAGTGCAGCTATCTTCAGCCCGAAGAAGTTTAAATCTATGGCTAGGATCCAAAAAGACCAAGTGTCCTCTGAATTCAAAGGCAGTCAGTCTTCATAGACCTGAGAAGCGATTATCTAGAGATTATGGTAGCAATTAACTGAGAAAATGGAAAGTTGGTCTAAACCCTGTGGATCTGACATTGCTCTTTTCACTCCTCAAGGGATATTTGTTGGAAGTTGTGGGCACACTAAAGAGGACTAGAACGCATGGGTAAAACAAGCAAAGAATCCTGTGGCACCTTATAGACTAACAGACGTTTTGCAGCATGAGCTTTCGTGGGTGAATACCCACTTCATCAGATGCAAGTAGTTTTCCACTACTTGCATCCGATGAAGTGGGTATTCACCCACGAAAGCTCATTCTGCAAAACGTCTGTTAGTCTATAAGGTGCCACAGGACTCTTTGCTGCTTTTACAGATCCAGACTAACACGGCTGCCCCTCTGATACATGGGTAAAACAAGACCATGATCATGAAAACAAGCATCTTTCCATAGCAAACCCCCTCCAAATGTTGGTGAACCTGTGCTGTACTATTACTGGATAGCAGCAGATATATTTCATTTATGCAACTCAAATTAACACTAATAAACAAGAATTAATCACCACTGGACTTCCTCAACTTAAACAAAAATTGCACCGTCCTTGTGAATGAGTAAATACGATTCCAAGTCAGACTAGACATTCTGAATGCTGCTTTCCACACTCAGTGGCAAAACACTGATTTCTCATTTGGGAATAGAAATATCCCAATCCATTTAGGGGCATTTTTCCTGACTAAGTGAGAGGCTAATTTTGTAATACGGTAATACCCTGTTAAACAGAGACATTCAGTGATTCTATTTCTGCGTAACATTTCTCTAAACAAAAACAAAACAAAAAAGGCTGACCATTGTAATGATTATAGTTTTGTTTCTGATATTTACATGGCGAGGAATTGTAAACTTGACAAAAATTTCCAAAATAGCAATTTTTAAAATGCTGTCTTCTACATCTAACAATATCACCGTCCAACCAATGAGTTCCATTTAGTCAAACAGACTGAATGGCTCTCCCCACTCACTGCACAAATATCCAGTAGTCACTACATATAGTCCATGAATTCACCCAAAACAAACACAAACTGACTGGTTCAAAACAGCAAGGGTAACTTAATGACAGAATAACTAAATATATGGAGGCAGAACTTTAGTCAACTACTGAATGGTGAGCCAGTGGCCAATATCTCAGATATAGTGGAAGATCTGGATGTTAAGCTAGAATCTATCACCAAAGTAGATAGTTGAACAGTGGAAAGGCACCAGGTCCGGATAACATTCCAATGGAGGTTCTTAGGGCAGACTTGAAGAACATAATAGACATTTTGATATATCTTTTGCAAGAGGCCTGAGAGGAAGACAAAATATCAAACAAGTTGGAAAGGGACCATATAATGAAGCTGCCAAAGAAGAGAGGCCTTGGTCAGTATAACAACTGGAGGGACTATCAATTGCTGTGTGTGTATAGATAGATAAGGATCAGTATCAGAAGCTCCTACCATCAGTTATCTTTTGGGCCTAATCCACATGCCAACAGCCTGCATTTGTTGATGAAAATAGTCTAAGCCCAATTTCCCACAGCCGTTATTTCCAATTAGCACACACTTTGCATGCAGATTTATATGTCCCAAATGTATATGGACAGATATCCAACATGCTTGTGCAATCAGCTATTTGCATGCACACATGATCAGTTAGGTGCTTAACTGACCCCAGGCAAGCACATATTTTATCTGTGCGCACACATTGGCTATTTTCATGCAGAGCTCTGTGTGAGTAAATACATGTTGCACATGCATAAATATGTGATCATCACATCCCAGCTGTTGAATGCTGGCTATTTTTACCATGTCAACAAGAGGAAACCAATGCTTTAAATAGGCCTTCAGTTTTCAGAGAAAGGAATTTTTCTCCATTATTTGCTACTTTATGGCCTGACATTAAGGGCTTTACTGCTCATTGCACAGTGTTAATTTGTAATGGGAAAAGCTACACCCTCTCTGATTTCCTTAGGAGATGGAGCAGCCAGCCAATCCTGTACCACTCCAGAACAGCAGTTTCAGCAAGGAGCTTTTACAGCTCAGAGCATCCTTGAAGGCAAAAGATGTCAAGCAGTTTAAATACCAATGAAATCAAAACGACACAAGGCTCAAACGTATTAGGCAAAAAGGACAGGAATACAGAGATCACTATTGTGAACACAAGATTTTGTTCTGCATTAAGGAATAAAAAGCTCAATTTTGCTCCTAGTTAAGGCAGCATTGAAACTCCTACCAACTTAAATGGGAACAGGCAGGGTGACCAGATAGCAAGTGTAAAAAACCAGGACAGGGGGTGGAGGGTTTATATAAGAAAAAGCCCCCAAAATCGGGACTGTCCCTATAAAATCAGGACATCTGGTCACCCTAGGAACAGGAGCAACACCAACAACAATTTCCATGGCAAACAGTATGATTAAAAGTGTTTGGTTTCTGAGAGAAATTTACCAGGGCAAAGAAATTCCAAATTAAGGATTTAATTGCCAGCTGTGAACTTACCTATCCTAGACAAGTCAATGCTGCAGAACTGGAGTTTTCATTTTTAAGTGTCAAGTATCAGAGAGGTAGCCGTGTTAGTCTGGTTCTGTAAAAGCAGCAAAGAATCCTGTGGCACCTTATAGACTATCAGACTTTTTGCAGCATGAGCTTTCGTGGGTGAATGCCCACTTCGTTGGATGCAAGAGTGGAAATTTCCAGGGGCAGGTAAATATAAGCAAGCAAGAAGCAAGCTAGAGATAACGAGGTTAGATCAATCAGGGAGGATGAGGCCCTGTTCTAGCAGTTGAGGTGTGAAAACCAAGGGAGGAGAAACTGGTTCTGTATGGTTCCATTTTTAAGCGTTCCATTTTTAATGGTTCCATTTTTAAGTGTGCATTTCCTGGAATCTGGGGGAGAGGGGCCTGGGAGGATCCCTCAGAATGGTACTGTTTATTATAGCCAAGCATTTTTTGTTTATACCATTTGAATTTCCTTCTTTTGAAATCATGGTAGCCAATTGCCATTTATCAGCTATGGTAAGTAGATATGGGATGTAAGATATTTCAGTGGAACATACTGTTTATCCTAGTTGTGCTGGTGTCAAGATAGGTTCTGTGAAAAATGAAAATAAATATGTGAGTAAATAATTGGATAATTAGTTCCTAGATGCAGCTGCTTGCATTACAAAAAACCCCACCCTTACATCATCACAGATTCATATAAGCAGAATTCAATGGTACAGTCAGCAAAATAGGCAGAGAGACTAAATCCAGCCATTAAAGTGATCCCTCCAGAGCAAAGTAGAATCAAATCAGCAGGGCAGTGTGAACAAGTCACACTGCTGCTGCTCCACCTTACCTGTTCTCTTCAGGTAACTTAGCTCTCCATATGCCAACATACTAGCATACACCAGCTCTCTGTCAGGCCAGTTTGAGGAAAGGAACCAAAACCCATGACCAGATCCTCAGACTGCTGCCTCTGCAACTGACACCACCTCCTCTGAGACCAGTTACTTTTGTCTAAAGCAGCCCCAAAGCATTTATACCCAATGGAACAGTGTTCACCTCCAATTCCAAACAGCAAATATTCTTGGTAGACTACAAAAAGGAAAGAAAAGCCTGACAAAAGTTGATTGAAGTAAAGATACCTGGGTCTAGAAATTCCCTAAGCTCAGCTAGCAAAGCACGGGGCATGTTATGAAGTATTGGGTTATATAATTAAAACTCTTAAGTAGCAGAAAGTCCTTGGTCAGACCCAGAAGTATTTCTGTGTCTTATCTCAGCAAGAGTCAGTTAGTTTGGTAGCTTGGAATGACCTGTCCAGGCGGAGAAGGGCCTCATGACATCTCCCTCCCCTTTGTTATTCCAAGAGTTCACACCGGTCCTCAATTAATCAAGTCACCTTCCAATAGAGGGCTTGCCCTTTATCCCAGCCCATCTAGCCTTGGTCCCTTTACCTTCCCATGCAAGGGCCAGGGACAATTCTAGGCCAACCTGAGAGGCTGGGAGGAAGGGCAGGATAATTCAATGTGCCTCTTTCATTCTCCAGTCGGTTGCTTTTCGTATTACAAGCCCACCCCTCAACCTCCTCAGTGTGTCAATTACATCAGGTTACGTCAAGTTATAGGTGTGCAACTTACAGTCTAGCTCCAGAGATGCCTTACAGTGAAAAATTAGAAATTAAACATCAAATGTTATTTGTGATGTAAACTTCTGTGAAATAGCCTGTGGTCATTCCAGTTCTGTACAATTTTAAGCTTGCTTCCTGAATAGGATGGTCTATCTAGGGCTCTGGAGAGAAGCATGGTCCAGTGGTTAAGGGACTAACCTGAGTTCAATTCCCTACCTTCCCACAGGTTCCCTGTGTGACTCTGAGCAAGTCATTTAGTCTCTCTGTGCCTGAGTTCGAATAGGGATAATAGTATTTCCTTATCTCACAGTGGTGATATATTTAAATATATTCAAGATTTTGAGTTGCTCAGATACCAGAATCATGAGGGCCATATATGTCAGTACCTTAGATACATGGATGCACTCAAAAATGTGTGTATGAAGTTCAAAGCCGATACTTTCCAAAGTTTACAAAAAACTGAAAAAGCGCATTTTGGTGAAAAAGAAGAAAGCATCAATTCAAAGCATACAAGAGGCCATTCCAAAGATGAAGTAGCAATGTTTCAGCTGATAATGTAAGCTACATTGCCTTAAGAGCTCTTTTTAAAGTACAGTGACATTTCTGCAAGCGTTCCGATATGCTGTGCAGCGGGAATGGGAGTTAATACACATTTAAACTATGGGTTTATTTTTTTTTAATTTTATGGGTTTTTTTTTTAAATCATTCTGGAATGAGACCTTGTATGCCAAGTTTCAAGGCTGAGTGAATTTTTATGGCCAAATCACAAATCCTTGAAAATAGAGGTTAAAATGGAGATGTTTAATCAGCCTTAACTGCTGCATTCCTATGAGATGCCCCTTTAATGATGTTGGCTGAAATGCATCATCACTGTGATTTACCTACCTTGGGAGGGGTGGAGGGGGAAGAGAGAACCATTCAGGAGCAGGGAATTTTTACTGCATTCTGCTAGTGGTCAGCAAAAGTATTTCAAATACACTGTGAGAATGTATAAGACCTGGCACTATATAGAGCAGTGGCAGTTTTGCAATTGAGGCAATCAGAAAAAAAAAGATAAAATACAAGCAATGTCAAATAAATTTTCCTTTGGCAACATTCACAGCAGTGAATTTAACAGTGCACTTCTACTGTACTTCGGATAAGGGTGCTATGTGGCAATAACAGTTCTAGCGTCTGTGTAATTTGCTCCAAACCAGCCGATGAGCATCCCTACTTTATTGAGCCACCTGGACACCAAGACAGAGGAATGAAGGACATTTTCAGGACTGCTCTTAAACAATGAGCACAACCTCAATCCTGCAATTGGATGCATGCAGAATCTACCTTCGTGGACCCTACAGCATGATCAGGGCCCATGTGTGCAACTAAAGAGCATGGAAAGAGGGCTACAATCCCCCACCTAATCTGCTGACTAGAGACAACACCAATATTAAGCGTGTAAGTTGTGAACCGACTGGAAGGAGAAGGGGAGCTTGTTCTTGACAGATGTAGTTTCATATCTACTATAAAATGAGATGGTTGACTTGAGCATGGGTTGTATGCAGTTTTGCACAGTTATGCTACATGTGTTGCACAAGTATGATTTCATAATCCAGAATGCTGGTTTTTGAAATTATTTATGAATCTACCTCTTCTCTCTCATGCATAGCAGTATGGATCCATGTTATAATGCAGCAAGTGACTCCAGGTTGTGCATTCTTGAGCCATTATCAAACTCTAAGTGCTTAAAGGTAAGCAGCTGCAGAGCACATCTTGATGTCCATGATCACTAAAACAAGACAGCCACAACATGCAGGACCAGGGTGCCAAGAAAGAGGGATGGATGGCCCAAACAAAACCTTCTCTATGTAAAACATACATATACAGCATAAACTCCAGTGCTGTAAATCACCATTTAAAGAGTAGCAAATGACTTATTTTCCTAGTTCTCCAATACTTTCCATTTCCTGCTATTAAAAACCAATACCATCCACTTTTTAAGATAACCAAGGTTACTACCATGAGCTACTCTGCATTATTTACATGTGGAGTAATATAGCCCCACATGAATACTGGTTAGCCTTTATCACATCAACAAGGTATGCCCAGTCCTCAGCTGTGGTTTAATTGGACATTTGTAACTAATTAAAAACATTAACACACTTTTCTGTTTTACTTTTCAGCCAGCCAAATTGCCCTCTCTTCTCAAGTTTTGTATTTTCACAACTTGAACTAGAGAAGGGATAAGTTCATTTCTGACAAACGACTTTTCCCCCGTTCAGTCTTTTTTTTTTTTTAAAGCTTTAGGCCACTAGTGAATTACAAGGCATACACTGAGAGCAGTGTAATATACTAGATATTACAGCTTCAGCCAACCTTGCTTAACGGAAATGGCAAGTATTATTGATTTCATAAACATCGAGGTTGTGGCCTTCACCTCCATGGCAGATCAGTTAGTGAAGACTTGAGACTCAAGGGAGATCTTCTGGTTTGTAAACATCAACTTGTGGTTTGTTGTAACACAATATACTCTAGAACTACGGCTGTAGTGAAGTCTGGGAAAAGTATAAGGTAAATCTAATGGTTGCAAGCAAAAATATATATTGGCAGAATACAATAAAATCAGAAGAATGTATTAATGGAACTAAATTAGCAGCAAATGAACTATTTGTCAAAGGAAACTCGGATTTCAATGGCTGACATTTTTATTTACTGCTAAATTTATAATAAAAATGATAGATGAAATTTTAAACATTATTTAAGGTAAACGGTGACAAGGAAAAAATAGCTCTTTAGATTCACCTTTCAAGAGTCATATTATGCATTTAATTTAAAATCTTATGCTGACAATGGCAAATTGTCATTAACAGCTGGTACATTAGGGAATAAGAACAATAAATAAAGGTAAGAGCCCCAAAATAGTGAGGTGTATCTTAAAAGTTTAAAGTATGGTAAATATTCCATTTAATATACACAAATTATCCTCTAAACCACAGACTCATATCTGAGCGCCCTGATGAGCAATACAAGGATGGAGAACAGAAAGATAAAAAAGATGATACTCTATGGGACACAGCCCACTTCCTCCCGAGTAATAAAAAGACCTGTCTAATTAAACACTCTCTGTACAGGTCACTGGGACAGACAGACGAACAGAATGATGGGACAGATGTTTCAGTGTTATTTGTCTGACCTTAGAATAACTTATTTTGTCCTGGAAACAAAAGCAACTTCCTCTGCCCCTTAAGTTAATAATGCTTCATTTTGTCCCCAGCTGTTAAGTTTATAGAAATTAAAAGTCCTGACTATTTGTCTTTTGCCAACACGAATTTAAAAGTGCCTTTAAAAAAAAAATCTCATTAACATTATGTTTTTCTTCCCGAGCAGCTTCAATACAAAACAGATTACATCCTGCCTGTGCCAGTAAAGTGCACATAAATTTTTCACAAACCAATTTATCTTAAAAAATTTGTCTTTCCTCATTTTGATTCGGGACACAGAGCTCACCAGACAAGCACTCCAGGTTTGTTTGTTTTTTTAAGAGAAAGTAATTCTAGAGAGAGGAATGCATTATTGTTTTGTTTTTCTCCCTTCCTTATAAATGTATTCTGAATGATAAAAAACCATCCTCAATTTTTCTGCAGAATTATGTGAAACAAAAGTACAACATATGAACTTGATACAATTACTTTATCATAAGGGTTTGATATAAAGTGGAACCTGAGAGAGCTATAGATGGATAAGGTGAATATTTATTTGCCCAAAGAGAGCCTGAGCAAAGCTGTACTGGCCCCAAATGAGTCAACATGGACGTGTCTTCAGGGAGAGGCTGAGGATAGTTCAGAGGAGGACTGGCTGGATCAGTGATTAGGTTAATTCAGCTGCCCATATTCCCCCCCATGCAAGGATTTGTAGTGACCACAGTTCCAACCAATAGGCTGCTGTAGTATCTGTACTGTGATCCCAGTACCAGCCCAAGAGTTGGAAGGAATAAGGGCTGAATTCCGTCCTTCCCAATCCTGCTTCGTTCGCTAGAATTTCACACTAGAACAATAGTTCTTGCTTTGAATTTGGCCCAGAGGCTGAAGGCAGTCATGTTACTTACTGATGTGAAATGGGTTTGGAGGGCTTATTCCTGTGGAGGATGGGGTTGGAGGTTTCTAACGAACAAATGCCTACATCACAAAAACACACTGTACCTGGCGCTGACGGCCATTTTTATGGGCAGTGATGGGAACAGCCAGTGATTGAATGACCAGAAAGTCTGGGCTGCTATTTCTCCTCTATCAGTGGTTCCTAAAGATCAGGGCAAAAGACACTTTGCCAGTGTTGAAAAGTTTCTGCTGCTACTTCTCATGCTGTACTTTCTCAGTCTCTCCAGCGCTGAGAACTGAGACTTCACAGGTGCCAAATTCACTTTATGAAGAGAGAGAGAGAGAGAGAGAGAAAAAAGCCACGCATGGATTTGCGCATCACACTGCATAAAGAATTGGAATGAGAAGTGCACTGCACTACTGCCAGACACTTATTACTGTTAGAAATGCCCAGTACCTTCTTGCTTTCCTTTTATATCACACTTTGTGGGTTTCAACAAGCTTCCAAACCAGCTAATCATAGAATAATAGATTATTAGGGTTGGAAGGGACCTCAAGAGATCATCTAATCCTATCCCCTGCTCAAAGCAGGACCAATCCCCAAATCCCTCCCTCAAGGATTGAATTCACAACCCTGGGTTTAGCAGGCCAATACTCAAACCACTGAGCTATCCCTCCCCCCCTAATCAAATACCTAATAGCAGTATAGGCACAAGAAACAATATTGTTTCCTCCCTTCTTCTGACACCAACACCGCCACCCTGCTGAAGGTTAGCAGCTGTCTGGAGCTTTGCAGTTCTACTTCCCAGTACAGTGTGTGTGAGGGGGATCCGTAGTGAAGGGTTGGAGTCTATTCCGAACGTAGCTTATTGTTATTTACATAGATACACACCAGTCTTGGAACAGAAGTGATCACAAACAACATACAGGGCAAGCCCTCCTTTGGGGAATCTCAGACACACAATTCCAGTACTTGGTTCCCAGAAAGGACCTCTGCCTCAGGAATCAACTCTAATCTGAGAATTAGGGAGACAGCAAACTCTTCTGCTGCTCACTTAGCTGTCTGTCCAGAAAGTGCCTCTACATAGAACCTTGTATAACCCCAAACTAACCACTACACTGGACAGCTTCCCACATCCGAACACTTACTTCCACATTAAGAAAAATATCTCAGAAGATCACCTGGTGACACCTGCCATAACAATCTGACCTACAGATGCTTTTGCTCTTTAAGCCAGTGTGCTAGAAGTGTGATTAGATGTACTGGTCCAAAGGCTGCCCTAATCTTCAGTAATGCAACCTCTTGGAAATCAATAGGGTTGCATGGGCATAAGTGAGAGCCGACTTCTGACCACTCTGTACAGATCCACATGCCAAAAACAGCTCAGTGTAACAACTATTATAGCTAAATTTAAAAGTTTTGGGAGGGATCTAAACCACCACACGTTTCAGGGTGTAAGCCAGCCAATCTCTAACTATTAGGGATTGGCTGTGACACTAAATTATCCCACATCTACTCACCACAAGGTTTCTTGCCCTTTCCTCTAAAGCAGCTCGTGCTGGCCCCAGTTAGAGAGGCTATACTGTAGTAGGTGGACCATAATCTTATATTTTATACGTACACACACACACGCCTACCTTGTGAAGGGTGCAGCACCCAGGAGGCACCATGTCACAATTCCTTGCCTGCTTCCTAGTTGCTCTAGGAGGGGAAGGCTAGCAATTTATTGCTAATCTATAATAAGGCTAAACTACTACCTACTCACATAGAATATCAGGGTTGGAAGGGACCCCAGGAGGTCACCTAGTCCAACCCCCTGCTCAAAGCAGGACCAATCCCCAGCCAGTTTTTTACCCCAGTTCCCTAAATGGCCTCCTCAAGGATTGAACTCACAACCCTGGGTTTAGCAGGGCAACGCTCAGACCACTGAGCTATCTCTGCCCTGGCCCAGCCACTATGGTCCTGCAAGGACAAGGCTAGAGCCAAGCTTTTTGCCTGTCCCCTGTACCTACTCACCCACTCCCTGCCTACCTGCTCTTTGGAAGGACTACACAGACAACTAAGCTGCATAAAGGGAGGTGGTTCTTCCTCTCTCCACCTGCCTTGTGGAGACAAATAGTCAAAGCCACAAGCTAACCCATATGCATTTTCAAATTAAGATAGAGCTTGATAGGAAGACCATCATTATGTATGTTGCATATTGGGGCTCTGTAGGAATACTCGGTTGATAACTTCTGAACAGCTGGAAGTTGAAAGTTAGTGAAAAGTATGTTTGTGGCACCCTGAAGTTCCCAATAGTGTTCGAAAAGTGAAAATACAATAATTCTATCTATCAAGGCCAATCGCAGCTACTGCTCTGAGAAATAGCTGTGTCCTTATTGAAGGCAAACTGAGTTTAGGATAGCTATCGTGGAAATATACTGCAGGAGACCGACACTGAATTACCAGTAGTGTTATATTGAACTATTCTCTGGCCTATAAAACTCTGCATCATTAAAGTATACAAGTGGAGTCAGAAATAAAATGACTTAAGACATAAGAGTAAATGTTCAGTTCAGAGGCGTAGCTGGCAAGACCCAATTATACTAACAGGAATTAAGATTTTAAACCAAAGTACATTAGTTCAGTGTACTTGGGAACCCACTAACATCAAGCAAATGACAACTACTCTAAACAGAGGAGCTACAAACACTCAGCAACTCCAGAAACAGCTTTTGCTAAGCCAAGAAACTCAATTTCCACTCTCTACTAAAGAATCAATTATATATGGGCACTTCCTGGTCAACAGAGATTTATAGATGCCTCTCCTTTCTGGATACCCTGCTATCTGGCACTGCTCAATGTCAAAAGTACAGAGTAAAGTATTAGAGGGGTAGCGTCCAATCACACCATGCTGGTGCAGTCTGTTGCATCACTGTTACTGTCTGACGTGTGCTGCGGTGCTTGAAATGTTACCATAAAACTCAGGACATTGGTGCCACTGAAACCAGCGTCAGCTGCCTGACAGCCACAGCAAGGGGTAGGAAACCAAGGAAGTTTCCAATTCATGGTGTCTGGAGCCATTCACACACTGGGTGACTTCTAGCAAATCACTTAACTCCATAGTCTGTCCTCTTGTAAGACTGGCTCTAAATAGCACCTCAGCAAACGATACAGTTGATGCCTCATCGGATGTCTCCATTCCAGGGTTAAGGGCCGGATCTTGCTCTCCTTTCCCATTTAAATCAGTGGGGTTGTAATGGTGTCAAAATGCAGTTGAGTCAGGGCTTTGGATCAGGCCTTAGCTGAGGGTAGGATTTGGCTCTAAATATTTTCCAAATGCAAATACTTGCAGATAAGCATTTGTTAAGCACTGTGTATTTAGTGTAAAAAAAAGCTCTAAAATGACTTTAGAATTATGGTAAAAAAAAAACCAAGACATTTTTTGCTTTATCAGATTAATAGAATTATCCTCCATCTCTCCTACCATTGCCACAGATTTGTGTTACCGATCTGCCCTCCCCCCATGCTGCATTTTTGAAGAATTCAGTGAGCAGCTCAAGCTAAGCAATTTCCAAGTGTGTCCCTAACATTCCCATTATTTTTCTTCATTACATTTTTTTTTATTATCCCAGAGCTGTAAAATCATCAACATAGAGTTATAAGATAGCCAGATCCACATTTGAAAGCTGACATCTGAACAGGGTTCCCTTAGTGAATAGTACTAAGGGAGAGTTTCTGTAAAGCTAAAAAAGAATATATATAAAAATTGTTCCTTATTCTTTCCTGTGTCCTTTAATAACTGGTACATTCTATATGAATATGGTGAAGAAACACACGATTCACTGTTTTGTTTGTTGTTATAGGTTGTTAACTTTTAATAAGAAAACAAGTTCTTTGATTATTTCTATAGTGCCTGAGCTCTTTTTACAACCAACGTTTAACAGCTCTCTGGAAGGGCATGATCAGATTATTGATTTCAGTGAGTCCCCTCCTATTCTGAAGTTATCTTCAACACTGATCTTTAATTCCCCTTTAATTGAAGCCTGGTGCTGAGATCCCTGCACCATCCACCTGGAGATTGTGTGCCCTCTTATGAAATCCTTGCTATTCTGATTGTATCACAGCTCTTCCCCATGGGTTGACGTTTTCATAGTTGAAAATAGCATCTGTAGAGCACCTTCAGGAATGCCATGCTACCTAGCAAGGTGGGATGTTTGGAAGTGCTTAATAGATTAGAGAAGTTGAGGAGTGTTAATCTCCACTAACAACAAACATCAGTATAAAGTTAAATGATTCCACACTACAAGGTACATCATCCAGGCGACGGGACTAGCCCATTTTATGACTGTCATTGCAGAAGTACCCATTACAGAATCTTAACACAAGGCCAAAAATGATTTCTCAGCATAACAGTAGAGTCATCATCCACCCTGTATATATCCCTTCTCATTCAGAACATCAAAACTTTAGACACCTGGAAATAATAAATACAAAAACACTATACAAATCCCCAAGCACTTTAAGAAGCATGAAAAGGACTAATTCTATTTTTTTCTCACAGCTGGTGCAACATCAATTTAGGAAAGGCAGGGAGTGTAGCCTAGTTGTTCAAGCTGAGAACAGGGATGCAAAGATTCTTCTGAGTGGGGAGCACTTTGAATTAAGGGACGATGGTATCGCGTGGCAAAAGCAGGTTCAAGTTCATGTTGAGTCCAGGACAGGACCCTCAGCAAATAAATTGCTTTAGAGAGAAAGGACTACTACTGCAGCTTAAATTCAAGGTTTGACCCAGCGATTTTTAGCATAGTTCCTAGACTCAGCCATGTTTTTCTCTTTAACAATGATTTTCTTTAATTTTCCAGGAAGTATTGCTTTATCTAAAATAATGTGTCTTATAGGCTGTTATTGGGGATAATTCCTGTCTGACGTGCTTGGGGGAAAGAAGGGAGAGAAAAATGGGGTAAAAGGTACCTTGTCGGGAGAAGTCAGTCAGTCAAAGACAAGAAGCAGAAGAGTGTCCCTTCCTATCAGGGGATGTAATGAGGGTTTATATGGGAAAAGATCTGAAGGTAGAATGGAGGAAAGCATGGGGGACCAACAGCAGCAGGGGAATGAAGTAGTTCCTCCAACCTGGTGGCAGGACTTGGGTCACCTATGTAGACAGCTAACAGCTCTTATTACCACCTAGATGCTTCCCAACACCAGGTTTGTGTCCATGCAGTGGAAGGATGGGTTACTGCTCCAGAACCTGACTTTGCATACTCCCACAGAGAGAGCTACTGCTGCGCAATTCTCTGCAGCATGCAGGGAGTAATAGAGTCCCTCTTGAGTGCCTACAGAAGGGTGGAAGACGAGAGCTCACATTTAAGACCATACCCTGGGCCTACTGAGAACAATAGGAGTTCAATAGAAACAGGATTCTGCCCTTGGAGGATACAGAAAACCAGATATTCTGAATAGCTGAAAGAAGAGAGCACAAGGAAGACTATGTGATCATAGAAGGTGCCTATGACAGACGATCATATTTCAGTCATTGTTACTGATATAATAAGCAGCTCCACCATGCGCTGTGCCAAGCCTGATATGCACCAGGAGGCCATATGGATAAGACCAGCTGCTTCTTTTAAACAAAGTGATAGCAACAGACATGATCAAAATAAGTGGGAGAAACTGAAGGTGCAAATTAAATGTATTATTATCCAAGTCCTCGGCCACACATTTTAAAAAGTGTGACCTTGAGGCCCGACATGACTGGACTGGAAGTTAAGTGGCAAGTGCACTGCACTTGGGCAGAGTGGAGTAGCACGCCCTGCCAGTCAACCATGGAACTATGGAGTAAGGGGTCAGCATATCATACCCTTGGAATCAGTAGTTACTCACCTTAGCTACCGTAACAACTGCAAAAATCAGTTCTACAGCTTTCATCTCGTCTTGGGCTTCGCGTGGCAAAGTATTTTCAGACAGTTTCAAATACAGCAGCTAAATTGCCCAATTTTGGCTTTTTTTTTTAAACTCTCACAAATTTGCGATTAAACACAAATAGTTGTAAGATATGTCAATATAAATAGTAGACAATGAAATACAGCTTTGCTCGTCATTAATTTTTGTATCTTAGGTGACTGCAGGTGCATGTTAATGAATTACATGACAAGTAAAATACAATTAAATGCAGCTGCATATGTTTACAAAACTGCAGAACCAAATTACAGGTATCAGTAGCATCCATAATTCATCCATAATTGACAATTTTCATATTACTGGAATAAGGAATCAAGTCATGCAGATGATTACTGCATTTGCCTTTGAGCACTAGAGACCTAGGTTAATTTCCTATGCAGAACCACAAATGAAACAAATTACATGCTTTCAGGTTAGGATAGACCTGAAAGCAAAAGCACCACTGAAAGACAGCCAAAAAAACCCATATCATTCAAGTTCTCTTAACAGTCAATAAAAGTTCATGAATGGCTGACAGTTGGCATAACTTAAATATATTGTTAAATAAGTAGCAACTTTTATGTATGAATCATCATGACTCCATCATAGGATATAACCCTAAGGTCCAGGTTTTGATCCGAGTTCCACTGGTGGGAATATGGAGTAAGCCCCAAGGTTTCCATGACATTACTCCACCTTTTGCAGAGATGGGAACGAGATCAGAATTTGTGCTCCGGGTTTTTTGTTTTCTTTTCTATGTCAAGCAGTGATGATATCCTCTGAGCTGGACCTTCTGTTTCATCAACTAACTCGTCATTGAGACAGATTTTATTTCAATCCCAGCAGGACCTTACATAAAACATGAGGGGAGTCATGATTTTCCTTCCCACAGCTCAGCCCTAACATCACACAAGTGCATTCCTACTGACGTCCCAATAAAGTGGATCTTTGCTCTTCCCATCGTGGAAGAGAGTAGTTATGCAGAAACTGTTTATTCTTCTCCCTATGGGTTCACTCTTAGGACTTGTCTGCACATAAGCCACATCTAGAGTACAGACACCGCATACCCACTCCAGAATGGGTATGAATAGCAGTGTAGACCATGAGGCACTGATTAGGTGATTTGACTAAGACATGCCTGAACCCATAGGGTATATACCCTACATGGCTCTCTCCACGCCCAAGCAGCACCTTCCACGTCTACACTATTGTAGTGTCCTGCCGCCTCATTGCTGAGGAACTTTTCCCTGCCTCAGTGAAAGACTCTGACAGTGGGAAAAGGCTCTGGCCGGGGTGAGAGGGAGGAACTGCTCTGCTGCCGGAGCTTTCACTGCCATGTGTAGCTACACAGCACAGAATGGATGTAATCTGCTTTTCTGAGGCGTGTAGCTACACATACCCTACATGCTGCCGCAAGCGTAGACAAGGCCTTAGCAAGCCTCTGTTCACATCATTCTAAGTAAAGGGGTTTAGCATTAGAACCCCAAAACTCCATAATAAGACACTACACTTACACCAGTTGTCGATATAAAAATAAACGGATGAACATCCTACCTTCAGCCAAGTGCAGTAGAGTGCATCTAATTTTTAATAGTAATTCTGAGTAGCCTATCCCATGGAGACAGTGTGGTCCAGTGGACAGGCTGGTGGCCCAGGACTCAGGAGACAAAGGTTTTGTTCTTAGTTCTGCCATTGACCTGCTGTGTGACCTCAGGCTAGTCACTTCATCTCTGTGATCATATTGCCCATCCTACTCTGTTGTGGCTATTTGGACAGTAAACTTTTTGTGGCTGTGACTGTTCCTCCCCATGTGTTTGTACAATGCCCAACACAATGGGGCCTTGTATTGGTGGGGGCCTTTAAACTCTATTGTAAATATAAATAATAACTTTAGTGCATGTTGAAAAAGTAATTCAATCTTAAGGTACGTCTTCACTACCGGCCGTATCGGCGGGTAGCAATCGATTTCTCAGGGATCGATATATCGCGTCTCATATAGACGCGATATATCGATCCCCGAATGCGCTCCTGTCGACTCTGGAACTCCACCAACGCGAACAGCGGTAGCAGAGTCGACATGGGGAGCCGCGGACGTCGATCCCGCGCTGTGAGGACGGTAGGTAATTCGATCTAAGGTACTTCGACTTCAGCTACGCTATTCACGTAGCTGAAGTTGCGTATCTTAGATCGATTCCCCTGCCCCCAGTGTAGACCTGCCCTTAGTAACATGAGGCTTTGCTGAAGCATTGTGCTGTTATACATTTGCTGAAGTCTGGAGAGATAATAGATTTGTGTGTTTGCAAATTATGGGTGTTCAGATTAACAAAGTTCAAAATCAATGGGATTGCCTGCAAAGGAAAGTATTCTCAATATTAGTAAGGGTGGCAAAATAAGGCTCATCATTTTTTTGGAAGGGATATATGTATATCCCTCTATGTCTAGATACAGAGACATATCCACTTCTATATAAGCACACATCCATGTTACACAGCTGTGCTGGTTAGAGAAAATTCTAGGCAAAGACTCTAAGGTAAAATTTTATCTTCACAAAAAGTGCCCTGAGAATTTTAACGATAGAACCAAACAGGAAGGACCTTGTTAAGGTCTCTGTGGAAAAAGTTCCAGATAGCATGAGATGTGTGGCCTGATATCATCCCGTTATACTGATGTGTTTTCTGGGAGACATGACTAAGATACCCCCTCTGCCATGTCAGCAGGCATGGTGGAGAACCAGCAAGAAAAAAAGTTAATTGTACTGAGAGCTTTGCAGAAAAACAAGTAAACCTGTTAAATTAATAAATCTGCTGTGCAGAAGCTTAGCTCAATCCTCTTTGATACATACACACAAGACAAACACTCATGACAAATACCTGATAAAGTAATAAGCCTATTTAAAGGGACACCTCAGATACTTCTTTTTAATTCCTTCTCGTGTTTATAATGTACATCCATTGTCCTCAATGCCTTAGATGTTTCAAAATTTAATTTATTTGTCCACCAATTTTGTCTTTTTTCTATTGGGGCTAATTGATTTTCCCCTGCCTTTCTTACAACAAACATTTTTTACTTTCTAAAAGTCTAGATATAAAAAGAATGACTTAAAAATCTCAGTGGTGGGATAAATAAATAAATAAACACTATTATACGAGTCTTTCATGTGGTGCCTATTTCCATATTCTATCAAGGCGTACTTTGCAAGGCTCAGAGGTAACCATAAACACTTCTACCAACCCCATAATTGGGAGGAAATACACTATAACTGTCCAAAACATCAAGCTAATTAACTTTTGGGTGGGGAGACACCTAGCCAGCTTTCACTGGTGGCCGCACTGAGGAGATGCCCCTACGTCCCTGATTCTGCATATACTTTACGCATTGCAAATTATCACAGTGACATCAACAGGGCTACTCACAGTGCGTAATGTTAAACATGTGTAAGTCTTTGGTGGATAGCGGGTCCAAATGATGAAAATGGGTGGGGAATAGGAAGATGATGGAACAGTGGGCAGGAAGAAGGGAGAAACTGGAGAATAAGATAGAAGATGTGGAGAGGGAGGTTATGTTCTCTTAGATGACAATAGTTAAAACCAAATTAAGGTAGCTCTCCAATATTGGGGTTTATTTGTCTCACAATTCATCTTTCAGGAGACTTGTGACACTACCGCATGCTGTACACATAAAGTTGGCTCCCATGGTATCTGTCCATCAGCCTAAAAAATACTATTAGGTCACAAAGTGAATGGAAACTGTACAGGGGAAACTATGATTCTCCTCTTGCAATTCATTGGGGTGGGGGGTTGATACTTAGCCAGGCTGGCCTTTCTAATGCAAAATAGGGGGAAAAAAATCTCATGTGGGCATCTGTTTGGAACTTTATACACTGGATCTGTATTATAATTTATAGGTAGGGTTTTACTTTGAAAATTTTAAAGTAGCATTTTGCAAATTCATACGGACAACTTAGCGTTTGCTATCCCTCTGGAAAGAAAGTATTTCTTTACAGCATGCAATTTACATTTATGGGATTTATCACTGCCAAAAGGTCACAGGCTCATGCTTCTCCCTATAGCCAAATGAATTCTCTTCTGTTCCATGCATAGGGCTTAAGACCTGAGACAAGATCAGTGATGCAAATCAAGCCCATAAAAATATTCCTAGCAAAAAAACCTTTGTTCTCTGGTCTAATAAGAGCTGAGAGATATTTTTCAGATGCATAGTTTATTCAACAACCAAAAAATGCAGTTTAGTGTTGACCAAAACTATTCCTGAATTGACATGTATTCACCAATTAGTTTCTGGGGAAAAAAAGAAATCATAAGAATGGCCACACTGGGTCAGACCAAAGGTCCATCTAGCCCAGTATCCTCTCTTCTGACAATGGCCAATGCCAGGTGCCCCAAAGCGAATGAATAGAACAGGGAATCATCAAGTGACCAATCCCCTGTTGCCCATTCCCAGCTTCTGGCAAACAGAGGCTAGGGACACCATCCCTGCCCATCCTACCTAATAGCCACTGATAGACCTATCCTCCATGAATTTATCTAGTTCTTTTTTGAACCCTGTTATAGTCTTGGCCTTCACAACATCTTCTGGCAAAGAGTTCCACAGGTTGGAACAGTGTGTGAAGAAATACTTTGTTTTGTTTGTTTTAAACCTCCCACCCGCTAATTTCATTGGGTGACCCCTAGTTCTTGTTATTTATTCCTTCTCATAACACACTTCCTTATTTACTTCCTCTACACATGTCATGATTTATAGACCTCTATCATATCCCCCCTTGGTCATCTGTTTTCCAAGCTGAAAAGTCCCAATCTTCTTGATCGCTCCTCATACGGAAGCTGTTCCATACCCTAATAATTTTCGTTGCCCTTTTCTGAACCTTTTCCAATTCCGATATATCTTTTTTGAGATAGGGCGACCACATCTGCACTCAGTATTCAAGATGTGGGCATACCATGGATTTATATAGAGGCAATATGATATTTTCTGTCTTATTATCTATCCCTTTCCTAATTATTTCCAACATTCTGTTCACTTTTTTTGACTGCCACTGCATATTCAGTGGATGTTTTCAGAGAACTAACCACAATGACTCCCAGATCTCTTTTTTGACTAGACCCCATCATTGTATATGTATAGTAGGGATTATGTTTTCCAATGTGCATTACTTTGCATTTATCAACATTGAATTTCATCTGCCATTTTGTTGCCCAGTCACCCAGTCTTGTCAGATCCCTTTGTAACTCTTCACAGTCTGCTTTGGACTTAAATCAGGCTAGATTCACAAGGGGATTTAGGCACCATTCACAAAACTGGAACAGCGGTGATGGAAGTTGGAGCAGGGATTTTGAACTGTGTCTCCCACATCCCAGGTGAGAGGCCTAACCACTGGACTATAAAGTAATTCTCACACTCTTTGGGCCAGTGACTATTGAATTCTTGATTTAAAGAGGGACAACTTCAGCAGGAGAAAGACAGGAGGCCCATCCCAGAATACACTATAGCCCAATGGCGTTCTTGGAATATATGGTATACTCTGAATCAGGTAGAGTAAGGACTTGAACCCACATCTCAGGGGAGTGCTCTCTCTCCAAGGCCTACATCTCACCTACCTTCTCTCTAATATCCTGCGACCAACACGGCTACAACACTGCATATGAAATTAAACGAAACATTTTGTTTTGGTTCATGTCAAATGAAATGTTTTGTCTGACCCAAAATGCTTTTTATTTTTCAGAGATAAACTGAACACCTTTTGTTTCAGTTCAATCTGAAAAAAATTTCCCCCTCGCCCTCTCCCTCTCCCACTACCCACCCCATTTTTTGGTTCAGCCAGAGAACAGCTGACGGTGTAATAACTACTCTCAGACTCTCCCCCCAGAACACTTCATCTCATTGGTGGTTGAAATAATAATAATAATAATAATAATAATCGGATTTCACCAGCCTAACATTCCCCAAATGCAGTGGGCTGAAATACATGTGACTGTGGGGAAAAAACCCAAAGGAATTCTTACTCTAGGCTCCACAAAGCTCTCTGCATTTTTGTTTAACACACTAAATTTTGCAAGATCCTGTATGCCATACTGCAAGAAGCTGCTGGCACTACAGGTCTTCAGTATACTCTTTTTGGCATGTTCATTTCCATGCTTTTCATCTCATCACTTTAGCCTGTTTTCCATACGTGGGCATGATGGGTGGAGGTATTATTTCAGACTTAGCACAGATCAAAAGGTATTCGTAAAGCCCTGAGCCGGTGCTTCGCATCAGCAGTGCCATACAAAGCTTGGTAATCATCCTCTGTGAAAGCTATACATGCCAAATCTTGGCAGAGACTCTGCATCAGTGATACATGGAAATTTAGAATGCAGAGCCCATAATTTATGGTGGCCCAGATTGCCTCCCGCATCGGATCCAAGCCCAAATCCCCCTGCCTCCACAGACACGTGTGGAACTTGGAGAGACCAGTTTCTGACGTAGCATTATTCACTCCCTCTTTCAGGCCTTGCAGAGGGTAATTTGCAGATCAGGGTGGGGAGTGGACAGGCCAGGGAGAAAACACAAGATAGGAAAAACCACACTCCAGCCAACTCTCTAAGTGAAAAAGTGAACCCTGTCTGGGACTCTATTTTCTGCTGAGGTTTGTGGGCAAACCACATGGCTTATTCAGTACAGGGCAAGTCCCACTCCCCATCCCTTTCTCCACACAAGGAAAGATCCAGGCCTGTATTAAACTATTATTGAGAGCTATCACCAGCCTCCATCACACACCGCTCCCACCAGAAGAACAGCAATCCACCCGTGCCTTAACAGAAGCTACTTATATCCTGTAGTAGGAGGCTTTACCAGCTTCGCTTAGCCTCTAAGTGACAGAACACAAATCTGTCACCGCAGATGGTTTAGCTGATAGCATCTGTGGCTGAAGTGCCGAGAAAGGAAGCCATGCTTCTTACCACAGCTTATAAAAAGAAAACTTTCCTGCAGTAATATTTCACCACTGACAGCCCAGCAGCTCAGTTAAAAAAAGAAACATTCATATTCTCTCTTAGTAAATAATAAAAATCAAACCTTTACATTTGTAGCAAGGAAGGATCCTCACTATTTTACCTCTAGAGATAGTTTGTTCTCCTATTGAAGATTAGATTGAAAAGAAAATTCAATCGACACATTATAGAGTTCCAGATTTTCTATACATTTCAGGGACATCTTTGTCTTCATTATATGTAAAAGACACAGCTTACAGTTTTCATTGTCATTTTTCAACTCTGAGTTCATAGTGTACATTTTTTGTGCTGGTTTTTGCTATTAATGTATACAGGTTAACTGATCCTCCTGGACTCACACAAACACATGCTTGTGCAATTTATCACATGGCTATCACCATCATGTAATTTAGCACATATCCATGACTACACAATCTATCCACTAATCAATCTCTCTGGAATTTATTTTTTAACAGATCAACCCCTCAGTCTCAAAATAGCCAGCTTTTTATTTGTTTTTTAAAATCAAGTTATCGGGTGATTCTACTCTCTCCTGTAAAATTGGAATTTCTCCCCGCAAGTTAATTCTACTCATGTTGCAGGATCTAAGTTACGCAACTTCAGCTACGTGAATAATGTAGCTGAAGTCTACGCACCGTGTTGTCTTCACTTCGGTAAGTCGACTGCTGCTGCTCTCCCGTCAACTCTGCCTGTGCCTCTCGCTGAACTGGAGTACAGGAGTCGACAGGAGAGCGCTTGGGGATCGATCTATTGCGTCTAGACTAGACACGATAAATTGATCCCCACTGGATTAATCGCTGCCCACCAATCTGGCCAGTAGTGAAGACATACTCTTAGTAGGATAAGTATCACAACTTAAAAAATCCATTAAGTCACATCTCTTCAGAGATGGAAGCAGACGATCCATCCCTTTGTTAACCCACTGTGAGTGGAATATCAAGTCCAGCTAATCCAATTACCCTATCAGGCATTCTAAATGCATATAGATTTCTTAGGCATGAAACTATTGGACGAAGTCACTATATTATTTTGAATTCTAATATAATATAAAAAATCAGGATCAGTTTTAGCTGTTAGATGCATGACAATCTTTTTGCTTGTATTATCTAAATATATGTATGGAATACGTTAACAAATACAACTAAACATATGTAGAGAGCAGACCTTGCAGTTGAATTGTGATGGAGATTAAACAAACATGCCTTGAGAAAAATATGAAACTGTAATCTGCTCATATACTTTATATTGCCAGAAATGTAATTTGAGAGGAAGCATGTGTTAGGCATACCACATATAACAGGCATTTTCAAGTTCAGGCTCTTCTTTCAATTCTTTTTTTTTTTTTTAAAGTCTCAAAATTGTCTGTTGGACAATTAAGTAATTTTTCACATTTAGTCTGGTGCTCTGGTGTCATTAATTTATGTTACCAGCTGGGATGCTCTCATCTGAGAAGACTTAAGACCTGGTTTGCTATATACTAATTGTGATGGCATGATGACACAGCAGGATACCAGGTGAAGGGTGATAACTGCATTGTTCAACCAGCAAAGGGGTGCTCCAGTCTAAACAATCGATAGAGAGACACCGGCAGCATCTCTCAACAACAGCACCATTCAAGCAACATTGTATCTGGAAGGTGCATAGACAGAAGGGGAAAAAAAAAGACTAAACCTACAGAAGAGGGTTGCCCATGTGTGTCCTTCTCTAACAGCAAGCTAGACGTGATAACCTCTCTCACTAGACATCCCAATAACCCTTCGTCCCCTCTGTGGGCATGCACCCTGGCTCACAACTTGGCCCAACAGGGATTTCCTGGTTCAGCTGTAAAGCCAGACCCTCTATTCAATTAGAAACAGGAAGCATTCTTCACTGGAAGTGATAGGGCAGATCATGATTTAAATGGGACAAAACTGTTTTGATAGAAAGGAGTACCTGAACAAAGTGGCCGGTAGGTCCCTAAAGTCCCTCTTCCATAAGCAATCTCCATACAAACAATTAGACATTAAAAGAACTCTAAAGCTGCAAAGGGAAACACTCCAAAGTCAGGACACGACGGAGTTAAGGATGCTCATGCAACACTAATACTGCCCCCTTGTGCATGTGCATTACAATACAATCTTTACATTATCAAATATTCCTTGTTCTAGAGGGCTCCCTGTATGTGGTCTGGAAGGTGCTTATTGAATAACACAAGCCATTCAACACTGATTGAGGATAAGAATAAACGTGTAGACCCCACACCTCAAACACGGCACAAAATCCCAAATCCTGCCGTCAGTGAAGCAAGAATCCTGCTGAATTCACTACACAATAAGGGCTCATTCATCATCCAACCTGCACAATGAAGGACACAGGTATCCTGTAGAAAATACAAGCCCTAAGGGAGTTCTGTCTCAGGAGGGGAGGCAGCTCAGGAGATCCCCAGAAGAGATAGGACTAATCTTTGTCCAAACTCTGCCTACATTGGGGTGGGCAGGATAAATGTACATTTCAGCATCTAGCACAACAGGGCTCTGATTAGGGGTTCTGGGTGTTACTTCAGTAATATAAACTAATAGTAACAATGACATGTGCCAGATGATTTTCTGATGATAAAAATATTGTTCTTCTCCATACTGAGAAATTAGAATTCTGGGCCAAATACTTTGCTCAGGTACACTTTGTGCAATCAATGGGATTATACAGTCAGTGCTGATTTCCACCCAGTGACTTTATAAAGTTTCCCCTGTTTATTTTTCCTCCCAAGTATTTAAGGATTAATCTGAAGGCACAGGGGGAGTGCGAGGAAGAGTCGGCTCTCTGCTGGCACACCTCTTCACGGTTGGGCACAGCCAAGGAGGCTCTCTCCTCGTCTAGTGGTCCATGCTGATGGCCACTCCAGCCCTGCAGTGGTCTGCCTCATCTCAGACCTCCCTTCAGGTCAGGTTTAGTCCATTCCCTTCCGAGAGCCTGATTCCTCCATCTAGTCTGCCATCCACCACTTGATGCCCAGTGGTCCATATACCACTTTCTCACAGCTTCCTGTCGCCCATATCTCCTTTCCAGAGGCTTCATGCCACCTTACCAGTGTCTGGTAGAGGAACCCAGGCCATCCAAGTTCCAGTCCAAGGACCCTAGGACAGATAGTCAAGTTTCACCCTCCTTCTCTACTCCCCAGACTCCTTGCTGCCACCTCCCTTGACTTTATCCTCATTCTGCAAGAGCCTTCCTAGTCCCTGCAACTCTCTTCATTTCCACTCCCAGAAGAGCAACTCCAGAATTTCTCCCTGCAGCCTTTTCTGCTCCCAGCTTCTTCTGTTTCCTACACCACCCAGCCCCTCCCTAGTTGGCTTTCCATTGTTAATTAGGCCCAGCCCAGCCTTCAGGTGCAACCAGGTGGGTTAATTGGCTTCAAGCCTACATTAACCCTTTCAGCACCTGTGTTGGATGGGCACCCCACCACAGGGAATCAAGATGTTCCTCTTTCGACACAAGCAGAAAGAGGGAGATCGTGTCTCTTCCTGCAGTGGTGGGAGAAGTGGCAGTAGGGAGTCTCCTTCTCTTGTTCCACACTCATGCAGCAATGCCTCTGGTGGAGTATCTCTTAAAACAAAAAGTGTAGTGAATGCTGGGAATTTCTCTGAGCAGGCAACATGGTGCCTCTGGTCTTTCTCTACAAGGGGCTGATTCCATTGGCTGTGGTGGGTTTTGAATCAGACTGTAACTGTACAGAGAAAGCAACCGACCTCAGCATGGCTAATTTGCTCAAAGGCACAATTTTGCCCAAAGCACCTAAATCCTGTAATTCTTTCCTTTTTTTTTAGCACATGCCCTAGGCTATCATTTATTTTTGTTTCCCTCGTCAGAACGGCCTCAATCATTTCCAGCAGGAGAGCAGAGGAAATTTATCTTTCAACATAGCAGTTTGGAATTAATTACCACACCGCATGGAGTAAGTGACAACAAACAGATAATGTGGAATCAATGGGAAAACCTGAAATTCCAACTTGCAGCTTTAGGAGTTAAGTAACTTCCTTTAATATGATTGACAGCATATAATTGAATCACTATTGCAGCTGAACTATAAAATAAATAAAGCTTAGGTTGTTATTCTTATTTGTAGCTGGCTAAATATAAAACACAAAAAGACATTCGAATGGACATGTGAATTGCCTTGGGGAAATAAAATCTGATGGCAGTTTGATAATGTATTCCACCTGCTTGAAATTCAACTTGCATTTCTGCCATCCGATGGTATAATATCAATTGTGAAAAAAATATCTTGAATGACTGAAGAGAAGCCCAGCCCACCTTAGATACCGTTGCTATGTCTACTGGGCTTATGCATTGTTTTGACAATGGTAGGGACTGGCAGAAAGTAAAAACTCCTTCATTTAAACATTAATTACTTAGCTGCTTTCTCAGACATCTGAATGAAGGTATGCCATTTGCCAAAAGGCTGGCAGATTTTTGACTGGAAAATACTAGTTTAGCTTTATTAACTACTCACTCTACCTTGATTGTTGCAAGGGACACAAAAGCAGTGCTTTTAAATGTAATGGCAAACTTCTGGATGCTGCCTCTTTAGCCCTTTTACTGATTGGCTCGGTGGCAAATATGTATCAATGTGGCATGCAGGTAATGATGACAAACTACACAGGGTGTTGGTATAGCTATAGAGTATAGCTGTAGCAAAGCTACAAAGAGTATGGGTACAGCTATTGCAACTCGCAGGCTGTTCTTGTGGAATGGGATTATCTGTTGTTAAAATGGCCAGTACTAAGCGTTGTTAACTCTTGTGATATTTGGTGTTATTTTAAAACCCTAGCTCCTGGAGTCACGTGATGGGTGACACTTAGGTTTCATTCAAACAAAGAAGTTTCAGGCCCTCTTGGTTGCAGAGAAAATTCTGAAACCATGAACTGAAGGCGGCTGCCATAGAAGCCTCTATTAGCGGAGCCCAGCCTGGCTGAAGATTCAGTTAGATTGTGGAAGGAGGTGAATGGGAGGAAGTGGCCCCGGGAGACAGTCTTGAAGCAATCCAGGGTGCTTGATGTTATTGCCTCTCCTATAGCTGTGGGTTGCAGCCGGTGGAGTGGGAGGGCTTGGCCTCCCCTACCAAACACCCTTGCTGTAGAAGGGTATAAGCCTCACTTCCACCCCCTCCCAGAAGTAAAGAGAGGGTAGTGATGCTAAATGCCCCACGGCAAAGATGAGGCACTTAGTAGGGCTGGGAGATGGACTGAAGGTCCTTCCTTGCTGGAGGAGGCTGTGAAGGCCACTGCTAGGTGGAAGGAGGCAAACTCAACTGGTGACTCAGCTGGAGGGCTGAGTCGCTGCTTACAGAAAGGTGGACCACCACAGCATTGGCATGACTGCTGGGGAGGGACACCAGAGACAGGGGAGAGCTGTGACCCATTGATCTAATCATGAGGTGGCACCAGTGGTAAGCCCATCCCATCCCAAGCCTTTAAAAAACAACTCATGATTTTTAAGTCAATCTTGTGATGTTTTGTGGCCTGACTCATGATTTTTGAATACTTATGGGTGGCAATACTGAGAACCAGAGAACCACAGCTCTAAAATGGTTTGTACTTACTATTTTAGCATTTTTTCAAAGGAAGATGCACAGATGACAGATGCCACAACCAGCTCAGAAGACATTCCACACATAGGGAGAGTTCCTATAGCACGCAGTGACACAAATAGCCATTTCACTGGGCTATATGAATTGTTACACAGCCAGCGCTTGCTTATAGGTCTTTCCCTCAACAAGGAATGACCCACATGTTGCTCCATCCTCCTCCAATCAGACAATGCTTTACCAATCCAACATGCGGGGCCGGCGCTTCCATTAGGTGACACTAGGCGGACGCCTAGGGTGCCAGGATTCGGGGGGCGGCAGTTTGTGCGCTCCCCATGGGGTGCGTGGGAGCTTCTGGTTCCACTCCCATCGCGCCGCCAAAGAAGGACCTTCGGCCGACGTGCCATGGAAAACAGCAGCAGGCAATTGAGCAGCTCAATGACTGCCGCTGTTGCTGCGGCATTTCAGTGGAGTGTCCTTCTTCGGCAGCACGATGGGAGTGGAACCAGAAGCTCCCACGCACCCCATGGGGAGCGCACAAAATGCCACACACACCCCCAAATTCTGCCTAGGGCGCCAGAAACCCTGGCACCGTTCCTGCCAACATGCAGCAGTAACCTTGCATTAGGAAGCATGTCAAGAGAAATATCTTCCAGTACAATTTACTCTTTCAACAAGGAGGCCTAGCTCAAGAGACCCAAACAATAGAACCTAAACAGAAAAGGATTCCCTGTATGAATCCTTTTGTTCTTGAGGATTTAGTTTGAAACAATGGTTACCATGTCAAAGTGAAAGCAGGCATGTTGGCTAAAATGCTTTGGTTTCCACCCACCCATGACCATTCAAATAGACGGGGTACAAAATGTAGTTTTATGGACTCTTGGAAACAACGGAAGAGCACCCGTGTCATAAACAGATAGTTAAAGGTTAAGGTCTCTTTTACCTGTAAAGGGTTAGCAAGCTCAGTGAACCTGGCAGACACCTGACCAGAGGACCAATCAGGGGACAAGAACATTTCAAATAACGAGTGGGATAAGTCCTGACAGAAGAGAAAAAACTTAGCAACGGAATATTTAGCTCCCTTCCTTTTTAGAAAGAAGGTGCAACACGGCAAATGCACCGAACTATTCCTGACCTTCAGTACAAGTGTCTCAAGGAAATGTATTTGTCAGAAGGAAAGAAGTAGAAAAAATTAATTGCCAGTCTGAAAGCGGAATGTTCATGGCTCAGGAAAGCACAGAGAACAAAGTTTGTCTTAGGAAGTGACAGGGTGGTTGTGGAATGATTGATCAGGAGTGTGTCATAATGTCTCAGGGGCTCAGCAAGGGGACATGGAGACAAGATAGTGAGTTTATTTTTAACATTCTCTTCCCCCCCCCGTTCTAGGACACAGAGAAGGGGATGGGGGTAGGGAAAGGACACCTTCATCTGAATCCCATAGATACCTGCTTGTCCCTCAACCCATCGTTTTTCCTTCCTTAGGGCTCAATATATATTTAACTTATATTCTAATGTACGCTTTTTAAAAATAGGTGAGCATACCAAGAGTGTTATGTAGAGAAGTTGCCATGGTGAACCTGTTCAAGTGAGGAATAATTACTAGAGGAAACTCACATACAGTATAGGGATTGATCCTTCAATCTTTACCCAGGTAAAACTCCCACTGAAGTCAACCGGTCACCACAGTTTTTTTTGTTTTTTCTTCTCCTTTTGGACTGGAACAAACTTATACCACACTCCCATGTGAAAAAACATTAATTTCTTTGTGTGTAGCACAGCATAGACAGTGGACTATTTCAACAAAATCCTTTTTAAAATCAGATCTGTCCCTTGCATCCCACCTCCTAGCAGAAGTGGATCGAAGGAGCTAATTAATGATTGAAGTAATTTTTTTTTAAGTGCACACTATTCTTTCTACCAATGTCAGAAATGCAGCCAAATGGGCCCTTAAAATATAACTGAGGTCTCTATTTTTTATTTAATCAAAAATAATAATTACAAACACAAAAAATAAACTTTTAGACATGTTCCAGCTGGCTGTTGACACTGACTGACAGAAAAGGGCCAACACTTCATCACACCGAACAGAACTCAGAAATAATAGTGGTTACGCAAATAAGTGTTCTGGTGCTTTCAACAACAGCTTGCAAGGGAAAAATTTGCAAATAAATTATTTTTTCTTCTTAGTAAGTGCTGTATCCTTCAGAGTTCCTCAGCCTCACAGCAAAGCTATGAGTGTATTCCCTGATTCCTCCTAGCCCTGAAAGTAAGAGTTGCTGAGCTCGCTGCTTTTGTACTTCTGTAAATTCTTCTGTTTGCTACAATATCATGTCTGTAAAAAGTGCATCCTATTCAGTCCTTTAAAGAGTCCTCTGTGCAAAAAAATAAAACATTTTCCTGGGAGTTAGCTCCTTTCTTAGTCTGAATACCATGAAAGCAACTACAGCAGATTTGGCCAAAGTGCAGTTCATGGGCCGTATCAGCCCACTGGGTTCTAAAATGCATCCTGCATCCTTCTTAATCTCATTTTAAACACAGACCTGTAACTCAGAGAGGGCGAGGCTACAGATCTGAGCCTGCAGTATTCCACAATGATCAGAGCAGCCTCTGCTTGGCACAGCATGGGAGTAGGTGAGCCACATCTCTCTATTAAAGGTGAACATGGCTGTAGAATTTTGCACCATTTTAGACAAACATTCTGGAAATAGCATAAACCAAGTCCAGAAAGGTACTCTTATTCTGGAATAAGTGTCCACATGGGGCATTAGTCTGGTTCCACTATAAAGATACAATTATACCAGGATACTTCCGCCAGTAAATTTCCTCATGCAGACAAGCCCTTAGTCTTGACCCTGATTGGTGGCAAATACCCGAAACTCTCAAAAGACATGTTACAAAAGCAGAGATTACCAAATATTAAACTCCTCTAGATAATAAAGACCATACTCAGAGAGCAGAACATCTTAGAGTCATTTAAGTGTTTCTTCTTTTCTTTTCTCTGTTAAACAGAACATGCAATTCTAGGATTGCAGTATAGTTTCTATCTATGTCAGTATCACAATTGACTGAGCCCAGTGCAGTCTCTTGATACAGAACTCACAGCTGATGTCAGGCTTAATCAATCAATCTGTGGTCCTGATTTTGAAACCTGATCCAAAGAGGTGGATGTCTGCATCCACGCAGAATCCCATGGGGTCAATAGGACTCCACAGAGGCACCATTGTCTGCCAGTACAGGTCAAATTGTCAGTGGGGGCTTAAAACTTAGTTTCACTAAAGAGTTAAAAGATTTTTTTAAAACACACAAACATCTAAGCTCTGAGCCTGCAGTTAGTTCCATTCAAGCAGTTTCCCACACCCACACAGAGCTCCTTCAACATCAGGAGCGCTCTGTCTGTGTGAAGCTCGTGGCAGGATTGTGGGCTTAATGTGTTGTAGATGGTAGTTGCTTTCCCACAATTTGATACAGGTTAACATTGTTGGTTCCATGAGGATTAGAGCTACCTAAGACTGGGGAAAGAAGTAAACTATCTTTAAAAAATGCCCAGAAAGAACAAAAAACCTCTTTACTGAAAGTTATAAATTAAATGCCAGTTACTTGCTAGTACAGCAGCTAAGAGCCAACCCAATTACAAAATTTAATTAATTAAGCTGAAGGCAATGTTCATTTATTTAAAAAGCCTCGGTACATCTAGATTAGTAGACCAGCTCAGTGAAGCAGCAAATGTAACCAGAATTCCAGCATTGAAGGACTCCAGGCACATGGGCCTGGCTATGCTGTTTCCGTTGAACTTACACCATTTCTGCCAAAGAGGAAATACCATGTAGCATTTCCTAGATTCCCCTCACACAGAATTAGAGACAAAATTGTTGTCCTATGTCCAACCAAATGATGGAGCAAATATCAATTATTGGTTTGAATAAGCAAAAAAAAAAAATCACATACCCACAAAGATGTATTCAATTACAAATGAAGGCATCTCATTCCATTGACAGCCATAAAAATGTGGTTAATCACAGATATTTATAAATAGGTAGCACTGCTGTTGACAGAGGTATATGCTCGGCATGACAGATACGGCTAGTTCTTGCCGCAGCCTTGGAAAACTTAATTGTGTTAAGTTTATGTATTATTGTCGGACAAGATTGTATATAACCTCTCTAGGGAGGAGGGGTGACAGATCTGAGACCTGGGAATTCAAAAGATTATTGTGAAATTGTGCCAGACAAGGATGGACTTTTGGGACAGTAAGAGTTAAGCAGATTTCCTGGGGATTTCCTAGGGAAACATCAATGCAAATTCCCCAACTCTGGGTTTGCAAAAATGCAGCCTTTTGAAGCTATGCCCCGAGGAGAGGGTTATTCTCTGCTGATTACCTGTTACAGAAGACCAACTCTATGAAGGCCTGAGACATGTAAAGAAACAGCTGATCTGCCCAGTCTAGTTCAGGTTCTGGCTGTAAGACCGATGAACTTGTAACCATGAGGAAATCCCATTTATGGATTTTGAAGATCGAAACGTACCAGAGCTCTCAGTTGGAGCTGGGGTGATCTGTTCATCTTTTTAGCATGCATGTAGGTCTTTCTATTAATTTAATCTCTGTGATTCCTCTACCTTAAGAATAAATGTGCTTGCTTAGCTGGAGCTGTGTAGTAACTTATAACTGCAGGAAATACAGTGGCCGCAGCCTTTGGAGAGAAAGCAAAGCACAGGCACTCGCCTTTTTAGGTAGTCTGGATTGCTGGGTTTATCAACAGTGTAAGGCAGAGCTCTAGCCTGATCAGCAATGAGTGAGACATGTATCTCCTCCCAAGACAGGTGATGGATGCCTGGGAGCCAGAAACCTAAAGTGGGTGCCCTTTGTGGGCCACAAAGGAGAAATACAGGCGCAGTTGCCCTGAAACTGTGACACTCTGCCATACATGGAGAGACAGCAGGACATCATTAAAGTACCAGCAGGGTGGCCTTGTTAAAAACAAGACTTGCATGATTAAGATAGGCGTCAGTTTTGGAAAGAGTGGACACTAATACCTAAACAGGGCTTCTAACAAGAAACAAAAATGAAAGATCCTGTAGGGCATAATGGGCTACGTTCAGATGAAAAGCAAGTGCGTATAAAAAACAAGGTGTAGACAAAGTTATTATTTACTATTAATTTTATAAAGCTTTGAAATGACATTGGCTTTGCAAACGTATTGGAGAAAACAAGCCAGCCTAGAAGTGTTCACAATTTAATGTGGGCAAGATAAATATAGGCAAGACCAACTCCGGTACTTCAGAGCGTTGAGTAGAGCTGATTGAATATTTCCCAGCTAACTATTGGATGAATTCCATTATCTTGTTTAAAAAAAACTCCAGACATTTTGGCCACTTAGAGAATCAAGATGGCATAGATGGCATGTGGAGGTGAAGGGAAAGAATGAGAAGCAATCAGCAGAGATGGCTGACTTGGAAGGAGAGAGCCTAGTTTCAGCAAAAGCAAGCTGGTGGAAGCCGGAGCAGAAGAGTGGACTTATGAGTTTCTTAGGGCTTTAACTGTCTATCTACCTCAGTTTAGTTTAAGTGGTGAAAAAACTTCAGTTCAGCTTAAGTCAATAAAGAGCAGGTTTAAGGTAAACTGAAATAAGCCACTTAAGCCAAATTAAGAATGTCCACACAAGGGTTTGCACCATTTTTGGGTAGACAACCTTTGTGAAAGGAAGCACAAGCTCTGGAATAAGCAGATGAAAGGAAGATGGGGGGATTACAGGGGAAGGGACTGAGAGTGATCACAGATGAGCCTGAGGGGCAGATATGGAAATGAGAGCTCAAGCAGGAGGAGGAGGAAAGGAATGGAAATGAAGGGTGGACTAGGCCTGGGAGAGAGAGAGATCACCGGGGTGAGAAGGTGGAGTAGCTGCATCTAGCTCGTATTTCCCTCGTTTGTTCATGAGAAGATCATGCAAGATAGTATGAAAAGCCTTACTAAAGTCAAGCTATACCACATGTGCTGCTTCCCCGCCATCCACAAGGCTTGTTACCCTGTCAAAGAAAGCTATTAAGTGGGTTTGACATGATTTGTTTGACAAATCCATGCTGACTGTTACTTATTACCTTATTATCTCCTAGATGTTTGCAAATTGATTGCTTGATAATTTGCTTCATTATCTTTCCGGGGACTGAATTTAAGCTGACTGGTCTGTAACTCCCCGAGTTGTCCTTATTCCCCTTTATATAGATGGGCACTAGATTTGCCCCTTTTCCAGTCCTCTGGAATCTCTCCCGTCTTCAATGACTTTTCAAAGATAATCACTAATGGCTCAGATATCTCCTCAGTCAGCTCCTGGAGTATTCTAGGATGTATTTCATCAGGCCCTGGTGACTTGAAGACATCTAACTTGTCTAAATAATTTTTAATTTGTTCTTTCCCTATTTTAGCCTCTGATCCTACCAGCTAATCATGGCCCCCTGTAGTGGCTGATGCACATAGGAGGATAAGATTTCATTACTCTTACTAGCTAGTGGAGTTACTCTATTAACTGAAATGGCCAAGGCATAGGTATATAGTGCTCAAGGTCCTAGTTTCAAAACTCACCAGTGCCCCAGGCAGGCAATCAATATGGGCAGTTAAAGAAATATTCAGGTGCGCCTAAAGCACAATGATGATTTGACTTTGAAATTCCAAATGTAACATATGTGGCCATGGGAATTAAGTATTGTACATCTTACATGTACGGAATGTGCTCCAAGAAGGATCCTCAAAAAGGTAGGTAATGACAATGTCTGCCCTCCCATTTAGAAGTCAACATTTGCTAATAATACCAGAGATTCCTGCTTTGCTAAGCATAAGGGACAAAAGTGGTGAATATTCACAAATGCTGACTTTAAGCGGCAGCCACTGTTCTCCCAACCAATACAATTAGGAGGGAAAAAACCAACACACCAAACAATCAGTTTGTCAATCTTTGCAGTCTCCTCCTTATTATGTAATACAATCAATTACTAAGAACTGGCACAAGCAAGTAATTTAGTGCTTAATAAATACTTAAGAGAATTAGGATCTTAATGAGTACAACTGAACTATCCAACAGCCCCCTAAAAAATCAATGAAAGCATATGAACAAATTGAAAAAACACTGAATTGTGTGCTTCAAAAACTCTTTTTAATCTGAGTTTAAAAGCTTGTTTTGTTAATTAGTGATATGGCTATACTTTAAAACAAAAGAAACCCCCAAAAAATCTGATCCTGGCCTGGGATTTCTTCCAAGTGTGGAATTTATCTTTTTTTTAATGTAATGGCTGTTATGAAAAAAGTCTTAAGGAAGGTAAGTTTATAACGCATCAACAATGAGCAACCAACTCTGGTAAATTCCAGTATGGATACCAGTTGGCAACATGCACAGAATTGGGAACAGTTACGACAGTCAGGGAAATGTAGCACCCTGTCATCATGTATCCATCTTCGTATTTCTCAGATTGTATTAGGGTCTCCCATAGCAGCTGCAGCACATACAATACTAAAATAGCATTTTAGTTTATTTTGCAAAGCTCTTCTCAAATATTTAAACATTAACACCGCAAATATATATTTCATCAAGACAATTAAAATCACCCTTTCTACAAAAAAAAAAGCCTACCCACTATCTAAATAATTGATGCAAGGAGTCGTGAGGTTACAGACTTAATTTTGAGTAGTCTATCACAACAGAGTATTATAGCCCACAGGCATAGTGATTAGAATGATATACAAGTCAATTTAATGCATGGTTGCTAAATGTAGAAGTAATGCTAGAAAATACTTACAGGTGTTCCCATGCTAGCAATGAAAACGTTTTATCTTATTTTTTTAGTTTGAAAAATCGTAACTAAGAGTTTACATATATTCTATTTCAACCTTCCAGTAACATTTTATTCTGTGTTTTATCAGGGTTTTATTGAATCATATTGCACGGTACAGTCTTTTAAATTAAAGATAATACCAGGTTTTTCACAACACAGATTAAGAGCCCATTTCTGCTATTGGGTCGATGAAGGGAGACCCAGGAGCCTAAAATCAATGGGACTCTGCAGGGGAAACTCATCCCTTGAATTTGACATGATTGAACTAATGGGGAACACAAGCCTGCTTTGTATAATTCCAGTTAGTTTTTAAAAAAAGGTTCCCAGTCATCATGCCAAGCTTAAAACCAGAGCAAGATTTCATCAAACAATTTCTGGGGGTTCTCTTGTCTGACTTTTGCCTGCAGTGATCATGCCTTTGAAATTTGGGGAGGGTCAGTGTCCTCATTCTTGGATAACTCTTGATGCAAAGGAAAAAAAATCAGTGGCAAACTTTCAACCCTATAGACTGAATTACATCATTTTGCATATTCAAAACCACTGTGAGCAAAAAGGATAGACAAACTTTTTGAAAATGGGAAGAGAGCTGAGATTGTCCTTTAAATGAATAGATTTGCAGAATCAGGGAAGCCTGTTTTCAAAGACCCAAAAAGTTGGCTCCAATTAAACCAAATATCTTATATGACCAGATTTTTGCAATGCTTTAATTTTTTAAGCTCATTGTTGGTATATTTAAAACTCACACCTAGTCTTCAGTGTGGGGGGCATGGATCAGCATTCATGTCACACTCCCAGTCAGTAAAAAGGTAATAAAAAAGGTAATAATTGGAGATATACCAATCTCCTAGAACTGGAAGGGACCTTGAAAGGTCATGGAGTCCAGCCCCCTGCCTTCACTAGCAGGACCAATTTTTGCCCCAGATCCCTAAGTGGCCCCCTCAAGGATTGAACTCACAACCCTAGGTTTAGCAGGCCAATGCTCAAACCACTGAGCTATCCCTCCCCCAACCCAAGCCAGGGAAGCTAATGATCCAACCAGCGGTCCAAATTTGGTGATGAATCCTGGTCACGTGCCACCTCAGGCACATTGTACTTACGCTAAGAAGACGACGACGACAACAACTGCAACAGTAAATAGAAAATGATCCTGCCTAAACCTGTCTATATCTATGCTATGTTTAGTGAGCAAAGAATTAGAGAAGTGAAAGAATGATACATTCTGCACTAATGGAAAATCTGAATGACTGCTGCAACTAACGAGGTCTACTCAGCTTTCAATAAGGAAATAAAGAAATTTGTTCAAGTCTTCCTTTGTGACCAAGAGGAAATGAGATTCAGTGGCCCTATTGAGTGGAAATAATCATCAGTCTGTGGATCTTCCACCAACCTCCAAGCCCAGGTGTACTGGATTCTACGACACAGAAGCTGTTCTCTATTCCTTGGTTGTACGATCTCACTAATGCACTCAGGGATTCTTCCCTATCAGTCTCCGTCTTTACCCACTCATATCTGCATGTCTGGCACTCAAACTTGAAAGAATGCAGGAAACAGACTTCACTTAGCTCAGAGTCCTCTCACATCCTCATATGGGTAGATCCTTCCTGAGTTGACAAAGTGTTAGTTTCATAAGCTTCTCAGCTTTGCCACGGTTCAAATATGGAATGCAATGTGTGACCAAGGCCCAGAAAGAGGATTCAAGCAATTAGTTATGCAGGAAATTTAAAATGCTGTGGGATTTGTTCCTTTAGTGTAAAATAATTCTTTTTGTTAGCTCAGCTTCATGGTTGTTTTTTGTAAACCATTTTCAACAACCAGAGTGAGGGGGACACCAAATTTGTGTGGAGCGCAAGTAATTTTGAATGATGTTCTTCAGAATGAGTGACATTTCAGAGATTTGATGGCTGTGCATGAGAAGCACTCTCTCCCGTCCACAAAAGCACAACCGCAGATGGGCAGAGAAGAAAGGACTCTTGCTAGAGCAAGTTTCAGCAACCATGGCTGAATACGGACAATGCTCTCCCACAAGGATAACATCCCGGTGCCACTGAAGTCAATGATGTCAAAACTCTGAATTCAAAGGGGCCAGAATTTCACCCCTTGATCTTACAGAGCTGGTCATCTTTCTCCTGGAGAAACTGGACATCTACAGAGCCATAATATACAACTTGTGTGTTGCTAGGTATCAGGGATACGTCCTACTGAATTGGTTCCTCAAAGCATTAACATTTTTAGCTTGGAATTTTACACTTACATAGATGGCAATACACAAAAGGCTGAAGAATAAATGTTTGGTATTGAGGTATCCAACCAGAACTACATTGGTGGTATGGAGTACAGCAACATTTTGGAAAGTTACAACAGCACAGTTCCACTAATATTAGGGAATAATGATATGGCAATAAAATGACTAGGTTATAAGAGTGAACGTTTATTTAAAAGTAAAGTAGTAGCTTGCTGAAAAATTTTGAAGAAAGAAAAAAAATGAGGATGTAGAGATTGGTATATTATTTTTTCTGTTAAAAAAAGGTGCTCTGCAAACTCAATTGCTGCTTATCATGGCCACTGGACAAATGGTTAGTCTAAAATATTGCTTTTAAATCTGCTAACCAGTAGTCAATTATTTTATATGAAAGATTCAATTCAAAAGCAGAATCTGATTTCGCAGTCTCTCAGTTTGTGGCACCTGCCTCTCATGAGCATCCTTTGGTCAATGGTTTTTCAGTGAGTCTTCAGTGACTCAGCCCTCCAGCCGAGTCTCACATGCTGTCTGTAGTTGGAACAGAACAAACCCCTTCCGCAATATACAGTCTTTACTTTTTCCTGGCCCTAGTATGGTGCCGTACCCCCCCGGGCTTCCTCCCTGGAGACTTCTTGCAGCCCTCCCTGGGCTCAGTCCTTATGCAATCTCAGCAGCCAGCCAGGAGCTTCTTCTTAGTGCCCCCGGTCCCTGCCCAGACTGAGCTGTCTGTATCCTGCTACTCTTTCAGCCAGACGGGAACACAATCCTCCCTCTCTCTTCCAGCTTCAGGCAGCAACTAATTGACTCTGTCTCTGCTGCTCCTTTTTATATGGTGCTCCTGGCCCCTGATTGGCTGCTTCCCCTGCAGCCACTCTAGGCCACTTGGAGGACTTCTGCTTCTCTCTGGGATGGGGTGTGGCAGGACCCTGAGGCCTCCAGCAGGGGGCGCTGAGCCTAGTCCAACCTGTCACACACCTATATAAATATATACAGCATCTAGGCTTTGGTTGGAGGTCTCCCATACAAATATTGCAAAAGCACATACATGAGTTAGGAGCCTAAGTCCCATTTTCAGGCACTTTGGAGGCTAAGTCTCATTGGACCAGAGTTTGGAAGGTATTTAGGCTCCCATTGGGGGGATTAGGCTTTTGAAAATCCTACTAGGTGGTATCTACATCTTTAGGTGCATAAATATTTTTATGAATTTGGCCCATTGACTTTCAAGAAGACTTAGGCTCCTACGTGTCTACAGGCCAGATTTTTAAAGGTGTTTAGGTGCCTAAACATGCAGATAGGTGCCTAGCCACCTAACCCCAATGGGCATTCCAAAAGCATGTTGGCAAAACCTAGGTGCTATTGAAAACCCCACTAGATGTGTATCTCCATGTATAGGCTTTTAAATATCCTTAACAATCTGACCCTCTGTGTTTAATACAGTACTTTTGCAATTTTGTTAACTTTTTTTTTAATTGCACATATATGTTGAAGATTGCTCCTGAGAAGACAGATACCCCAAAATACCAAACAATAAACCTGAACTTGTCATATTTTCTCTTTTTGACCATCAGCTTGGCACTAGCAGGGAGTCCAGCATGTTCACTTTGAGGGTCATTCAATAAGGAGGTACAGATGTGAATTATCATTGTAAAACCTTCTGAGTAAGAAGTCAGTAGCTAAGAGCACAACTCTAGCTATAGGGATTACAATGAATAAGACGTATAAAAACAGTGGTTTGGAAATGAAAGAGTGTAAAAGAAAAAAAAATGAAAATACAACACTAGTCTAACTGAGAACACTGGGGACCAGGGGCTTTGAGAAATCTAGCGGAAGATCAGAAACATACATTCAGACTAAGAAATATCAGGTTGGTGTGGATCTTTGAAAGCCTGAAAAGCAAAGACATTTCTTTTGCAGTGGATTATGAAGCCTGAACTGACAACTTGTGCCATATGTTGCATATCCCAAGGAAGATCAGTTGGTGCTATTACAGAATATATAGTCCTGGCAATGAGAAGGGAAATCTTGAAATCAGTATGTTTCTCTTGTTTTCCAGGTTCAAAAAATGTACTTACTTCAAATTGTTTCTGTCTGTCCCAAGCAAGGAGAGGAAAAGCTATTAAAGTTGCATTAAATTTGAGATTTTCATTATGCCAAAAAAGCCAAGACATTCAGATTAATGGATCCAATTAGAACCTTTATCCTAGTTCCTTGTGTGGAGACATAACAGCAAAGTGTTTCATCTCATGATCTCTAAATATAAGCAGCCACCAATACAAAATATTACTTCCAAATACCTGTGGCTACGGAAAAGATATGTGGTTCATTTGGATTATATTACAGACAGTTCTGTGCTGGCTAATACGTCACAGATCACATGGCCTTTTTGGGGGGGGGGTGCCATTGCTTTGTTTTGTTTTGTTTTTTAAGTTATTTGAGAATAGAAAAGTACCTTAACAGGTAGAAAAACACTTTTCCCGAGTCTCCGTAACTCCAACAAGGGCTGATGAAACCCAGAAGGAATAAGTAATTTTTCAATATCATAAAATATACTGAAATCAGGGGGTTAAACTGGAAATGCCCCTCAATTATACTCAGGGAACTGATTATTCCATTTGTATTGTGGTAGCAGCCAGAGTTCCACTGTGCTGGGGACTGTACAAACATCACAGAAAGACAGTCCCTGTCTCACACAGTTTCCCATCCAACTCGATCTCGAAGGTGCAATAGTATATTTTACGTACATCTTAGGGAGAATCAGTTACTGAACTAGAACAGAAGACAAGTAGCAGGCATATAATAAATATCATACAGTAGTCAACATTCTGCAGGAAATGATAGAAAGATGGTTATCTTGTTGCAGCGAGGAATAAGTGATATATTTTATATAAGGAGTCACAGTACCTCCTGGTGCATGCATACGTTGCAAGAACTCCCAGCCATCATCCTCTATGACCCCTTATCACCGACTTAATAAAAATGCGCAGTGTATGTTGAACCTGCGCAAGGCAGCCTGCACCTCTTGTGAAGCAATAGGCCTCATCACTGTAGGCTGCCCTTTTCTTTGCTGCACCCCATCACTCTCTCCCTCTTTTGTCTTGAAGGCCAAACCTGGTGAAAGTTACCAAAGATAAGCAGCAGTGTCCTATTGTCACATGTACTGTGGAGCCCCATTTTCTGATTAAAGAGAAGGATTTTCCATAATGCATTGAGGTAGTGAATTATAAGGAACAGCTATATTTCCAGTCCTCACACAGTGGTGACAGTGGAAATCACTGGAGAATCCAAAAATTCTGTTAAGTAAATACAATTAATGGCAAAACGCGTACCTGATGCTGCCTGTGTAAATACTGCAAAGAATCCTGTGGCACCTTATAGACTAACAGACGTTTTGCAGCATGAGCTTTCGTGGGTGAATGCCCACTTCTTCGGATGATGTGTAAATACTGAGATCAACACCTGCTGGATTGGGCCCTGAATGAGAAATTGACATGCAGCTGGCTATGCAGTCATAATACCATATAAGTATGCCTAGGATATGAATCCAGCACTCAAGAAACATGTCTGTTTCATTATGACTGCATGCCCTGAAGTATGTTATTGCTCTTGTAAAATTGCTTTTTCATTTGCCCCATAAATATAAGCCAAAAAGAGGGATCCTTCCATTATTAAAAGTAGTTCATGTTCAATTAAAAATTGGTCCTCCAAGGAAGTTTTAATCGGGGTTTGGGCTTTCTTTTCTGTCTCAGGCTCTATACTAAGTGGCTGAAGAACAGTGTATTCTGATTCTGAATGAATCCTCTCAGCATTCATGTAGTAAGGCATTTTTGTAAAGGGGGTGGGAGAATTATGCTAATTTCCAAGCAAATGATCCTGCTCTGTTTTTTCCCCATTCTGTTCAAGATTAAGAGTTTGGAGTCGTAATGGATCTTGCATCATCAGAACCGCTTTAAAACATACAAGAGGGGCTACATTATATGTTGCTTGGTGTTGAGGGTAAAAATATGAAAATCAGAGGCAGTTTTCTGTATCACACTTTCCTGTGAATATTCAGGCTTATAAAAAGTATTGGCCTGATAAATATAGATCTGCATTGCCCAAGGTTATCTAGAGTGAAATTCTCTTCTGTCCAAGGGCCAGAACCAGGCCTATGCACCACTTTTGAGGGCTTAAATAGTCCATAGTCTTTGTACAATTTCCACCTAGGGAGCAGGTAGCACAAATACAGAGAGTCAAATTTCCCTACACTGCCTTAACTCTGCTCTGGCGGGGCAACCCAACCCAGCCCTTGTCTCTTCTCCTGAGACTGCCATCAAAGGTATAAGCGGTTGTAGGGGTTTTGTGATATGGTCACTAAGGCCTAGTCTACATTCTTCCGTGAATAACGTAGCTGAAGTCGACGTACTTAGATCTACTCACTGCGGTGTCTTCACTGCAGTAAGTTGACAGCTGACGCTCCCATCGACTCCTCTTGCACCTCTCACCCTGGTGAAGTACCAGAGTCGACGGGAGAGTGCTCGGCGGTTGATTTATTGCAGCTAGACTAGATAAAATGACCCCCGCTGGATCAATCGCTGCCCATCAATTCAGCGGGTAATGTAGACAAGCCTATTATGTCTCAAATTTGTGAAAAGTATGTCTGAATTCCACTTGCCCATCAGCAAAGCTGTGATGTGAGGCCTACAAAAACTTGACAGTGGTTGGGCTGCTGGTGCACTGAGACCACTACCTATCATGCTGCATCCTTGTACTCCTCCATAGGTCTGTATCCGCCTGTTGTATCTTATCCATTTCGATTGTAAGCTCTTTGTGGGAGGGACAGTCTGTTCTGTGTTTGTATAGCGGGGTCCTGGTCCATGACTGGGGCTCCTAGGTGCTAGGCTAATACAACTTAACAATAATAAATAATAATAATAATAGGCATAATAAACTGTGATTTGCATACACACAAATGCTTATTATGCACACACCAACAAAGGATGTGCCCACATATTGGCATTTACACCCACGCCAGTCAGGCATAGGCGTTTTGAAAACCTGGCTCTAATTTAGACATTAAGAACTGGATGAAATGCACGTCTCAGAGTCCAACATAGTAGTTGGTTTTGCTTTTCTTTAATAGTTTGTAACGATAGGATAGAGGGCAATCGTCAGAGGAGCCAACTTTGTAATAACTATTTTTCTTGTAAAATCCAGATTTTCCTTTAAACCGCAAAAACAATTTTCGGGACAATGCTAAAGGCCAGGGCTGCTCATGCAAACGGCCTGTTTGAAGTGCAGAGGAATCACCATGAGCAGACTATTTGAATTCAGCACTGTCTGGAGGAAAGCAGCTCTCTTCCAAACTACCAGTTGTTCCTTAATCTGAGCGAATTGTGGAATGCTTAAACTGTGCAGCCAGCAGCTGCTTTCTTGAATCCCATTTCTGTTTTATCAGTTGTCATTAACAAAATACATTCAAATGTCCTCAGTCTCTGCTGCAGTGGCTGTGGTCACATATACACCCTCTTTCTGAGACTGCCCAGAGATCTAACATTTTGGTCACACACTCACACTCTTCTTCCAAACATTAATAACCACCCCTAGGAAAAGGGTCACCAAACCATGGAAAGAGAAACCTGCTGTTATGACATGACTTGCTGAAATATAATCTCATGTAAATAGTATGGATTAAATTACAGCCCAAATCAAGGGTTATTTTATAATTATTGCAGTTCAAGATCCCAAAGCACTGTTGGGTACGTTACTAAACAAATCCCTTCCCCAGACTGCACACAATCTAAGCCTAAGGCCCCCATCCTGCAAACATGCTGAAATTTATGCAAGGATCTGTGGCACCAGACCCCAGCTCCGCAAAGCCTGGGCTCACTGACAGTCTCACAACACCCCTTGGAGGCCATGCAAAGCCACCTCAAAAGAACACTGTGGAGATTAGGTGCCACAGGAAGTACCACCCAGAGGGTCCAGAGTGACAGCACCCTGCAACCCTCCGATTGGCTCCTGCTCACTACTTAACCCTGGAGGATACCCTCAGGAAGTTTTCTGGGCAACCACAAAGATTTCTGACCTGCTGTGACTCCAGACCACACCTTGCACTCTGATCTCCAGTCTCTGACCCCAGCCTAACCAACTCTTGCTTATCGATCCTGACTATAGTGATTACTCTGATCCTGGCCTCCTGACTACCATCTCTTGGCTGCCCTTGACTTGTGGATACCAGCCCAGCTGTGACTGCTAGGCCAGACTGCCTACACCCCAGTCCCTCTACAATTTAAGCAGGCGAGTAGTCTCAGTGCCTTAAATCCTGGCCCCATCAACATCTTTGCCATTGACTTCAGTGAGGTTTAGCATTTCACCCATTGCATCTAATGGGACTATTCTCATGCATAAAGTTAAGAATGTGCATAAGTTGTCGCAGCACTGGTGCCTACATTTGACAAGACAAGTAGGAGTCATGAATAGACAAGAGAGAGGAAAGGGATGAAAAGGACAACAGTAGTAAGCGCGTATTTTTACTAAGTGAGGCATCAATACACATCACACTGACTCAGATCCCTTTAAAAGCATTATTTATTCTGTAATTACCCATCCTTCCCCTCCCATCTCATAAGCTATATGGCAGAAGTGACATTTTAGGAGGGCTTTCAATGTGTCGAAAGAGGCAGATTGGAGAACAGTTGAGGAGGGTCCATAAGGCAGTATGGAAGCAGCCTGGCTGTGGGAGAAAAGATGGATGATAACAGATCCACAATTTTCACTATAGCACATAAAATAAAACAACTCCAGACCTCAACTAAACTACACACACACACACTCTCTCTCTCTCTCCCCCCCGCTCCCCCAGGGAAATGAGACATAACCACACCAAACATCTTAAGTGCTTATTCGTGCAAAATGATGACATACCAGCTCTATATAAATCCTGGCTCACCAGCTTGTCTGCTTGCTACTTTGTTTACCAATTGATTTACTGTAGCAAATATCAGCTTGACTTCCTGCTATCTCGGTAACAGTGGGCAGTGAATAGTCCTGCATTGCCTCCTGCTTCCATCTTTATCTGTGTACCTGGTTGCATCAAACATCTATATGACTACAGGTATATTGTGTGTCCTAGGCTGTGTGCCTGTTTATATCATTTAACTGCATAAGTCCATCTACAGTGTTTGACCCAATTATTTATTCAGTTGTGTACATTTTTGTAACTAATCCTTTGAAACACTAATACAAGGTCAAAACTGGGGGGAAACGATTCTTTTTGGTTGCTGTTCTGAAAGTTGTCAAAATGTCTTTGTGGGATTTCAAGTTTATTGTCATTTAGTGATTCCCAGATCAAATATGGGGGTTCTTAAAGGCTGGCCCTAAAAACTCAGACTTTAAGCTGAGAACCAAGCTGGGATCTTTACTTCTCTTACCTCAACACACAGTATCACATTCACTGCTCTTGGTCACATCCGTGCTATCCCATTGCCTTCTGTGGACTTGCACAGTTGAAACTGATTGAAATTTGATAAACAGTTCTATTTCTGATGGACATAAAGAAACAGAATCCAACTGACTCTCTCAGCTGTGTTGGCTGTTTAGGGATAACAGGAATAAAAAAAATCTTATTTTGTCACTATTGTCAGCAGATGTGACTCGGGGAACAGATTTACTGACTGAGAAAGTGATGTTTTTCCCTAGTAATGTTTCAGAGTGGAACTACAGTTAAAATAATAAAAAACTTCCAAAACACATTTTTTTCAACTACATATCAGAAGGGCCATGATTTTATTAACTGCTACTTTTAGACCACAAAACAGGCTAGTGAATATTTCATATTGTTACTCTACATATTCCTTATCCGAAAGATATCCATGTGATAAACTTTTGTGCAAGAAAGAAGGGGGGAGATATTAACTCGTATTTTCACTTAGCAGGAAGGAGAATGTAGCTAAGATAGATGGTTGATCACAAGTAAATTAGCAAGAAATAAAGAAACCAGTTTTCCATTGTCTTTTTCCAGCAAAAAAAGTATTAGAGACAGTGTCTCCAGTAAAAGATTTTAAACGTTTATTTCAGAAACCCACACATTTCTGAACAGGTCTGGGTTTTTTTTTAGAAATAACATTTTAAATTGTGGATTAACACAGGCCTGAAGTAGGGTCAAATTCATTCTATTCTAATCAAGTTCATACACTGTGCTCGTCACCCAGGTATCAGAGCACCTCCCAACTATGTATTAAGGGGATGTCTGCAGTGAAGCTGAAGATATAATAGACGTACCCCTGTCTATAGACATTCCCCCAATGAGAGGGGAAAAAAGGACCATGTGACAGATGCTAGACATGTCCCTCAAGGTACATCTACCGTCAAGCTGGAATGTGTAATACCAGCTCAAGAACATACGCCTGCATTAACTCTGATCCAGCTAGCATACTAAAAGTAGACATGTATCTGTGGCAGCATGAGAGGCAGGATGGCTAAGCTGCCCCAAGTAGATGCCTAATGTCTCAGAGAAGATAGTATTTGGGGTGGCTAATCCCTCCTGCTACTCACAGAGCTACTGCAACACTTCTATGTTTAGTCTTCTAGCTGGATCAGAGTTAATGCAGGCATATGTTCTTGAGCTGATATTACACATTCCAGCTTGATGGTAGATGTACCTCGAGTGATATGTCTAGCATCTGTCACATGGTCCTTTTTTTCCCCCTCTCATCAGGGGGAAAATTGCTGTGAATATTGCACTCTGGGTTTTTAATAGTGAAGTGAAGATTGAAGAAATGTGCCTTGCGCTTGGAATGGAAAGTGGCCGGTTTGTGCAAGGTCTACACTGGAAGTCCCACTTAAGACCTGTTTTGAGTGGGACTTAAATAGTATTTAGACTTTGTGCCAATCCTCTGAACGGGGTGAAGCTCACTTCCATTGCATAACTCATTCAGTGAGTTTTGAGCGAGCAGACATGAATGCCAACAGTTGCAATGCAATATTCCTAATGCACTTCAACGCAGACCTTCTGTACTCCTGCCGTCCCAGTTCTAGTCCTCAGGATTGCACAGATTGCTAGCTAGCATGAAGCTAACAGCATTTAGGCCATTGACTTCGATAGGGTCAAGATTTCACCCTGGGTCTACAGCCAGGAAAATATACTGCAATGCCTGACCAGCAAAATTTTAAAAAACAAAAATCTGAATTTTCTCAGGACGACTTAAACCACTGTAAGGCTGGAGCATTTGAAGTCTACTTTAATTTCGAGCCGGCACTGAAATCAAGCGACAACCCTAATGATTTTACTTCTCAATATGCAGCACTATGATTCTATTTGCTACTGTGCTCCAAGGCACGTAAAGACTTTCTCTCCCCTTCCCCCCAAATATTTCTTCTAAAGGCTTCACTTCAGAAATGTGTTGAAGGAGAGAGAGTGTCTCACCAACGATATAAAACCCCAGGAGTCCAATATTTTGAAAGGTTCACATGTCTGCCAAGGATTTCCACTGCAAGTGAGGCAATAACTTTCCCCTTTTGCTCTTCCCATGACTCCAACTCCCCTGTGCCCTGTCTTCTTTTCTTTTCATCCTCACGGTTTTGATTTCCTGTTCCCTCTCCACTCCCTGCTTTTCTCTCCACTAGTGCCAGCCACCTATCTATTCTCATTGCACCATCATCCTCTTATTCTTCCTTTTCTATTCCTCTGTTACCTCAACCCCTTGTCTATCTAAGGTAGTTATATGGTCCCCATTACATTACCTGGAAGCCTCATGTATTATTTCATGTATTATCCTCACACAACACCCTATGAGGTAAAGAAATACTATTAAACCCATTGTACAGATAAGCAACTGAGGAAGGGACATGGGGTATGCCGAGACTGCAATCACAGATGGTGATTGCAGCTCAACTAGCTATCATGAGACTCAGAGTAGTGAGGCCATGGTAGCACAGACTTGAGCATGGGCTCTACAAGCCTGTCCAGAACCTGAGGTAGTTACTTGCAGGGCTAGCTCATGCCAATATGTGCACTGCCGCAGCTTCACTGATCCAGGACCAAGCTAGCATTGGCCTGCTAAACCCAGGGTTGTGAATTCAATCCTTGAGGGGGCCACTTAGAGATCTGGGGCAAAAATCTGTCTGGGGATTGGCCCTGCTTTGAGCAGGGGGTTGGACTAGATGACCTCCTGAGGTCCCTTTCTAACCCTGATATTCTATGATAGCTAGCTCAGGTATGTCTACTCAAACTGCAATCATACCCTGTGATTGCAATTTAGACATACTCACCTGTCACTTTCTGCTTCAATGAGCTTTGAAATCAGACATTGGGACAGCAGAAGAATCCATCTAGGAGGGGCTTAAGGTAGGGGAAGATAAACAAAATGGTCAAAAAATCACCTCAGGATTGTACAGCCAGTTTATTCACATGGCCTGACTTGATCTCTGCTTATGCTAAAAATCAAAATACATTTTCAATGACAAAAATTATTCAAGATGAGAAAGAGCCAAAGTTCTGACTCAGATCAGAAATTATGCAAAATATGAGGGATGTCTGAACCCAGTGGGTTGATTTAGTACATTATACAGAGTGGATAATGTTTATTCAGAGGTATAATGTAGATACTTGCTGGCACATGTTAATTTTTGCTACTAGTCATTTTCACTCATTAGTTATTTTTTCTTGATGCTAAACTGTTTTCAGTGTATACCACCCCATATCTTGATAGGAATTTTAAAGAAAGCAAGCCCTGCAATAGCAACATGCTTTGTATTCAATCCACTGGCGCCAATTATAGTGAGTTCATCTGATGTTTTTTTCAAAATTTCCAAGGTGTTTAGTTTTGACAGGAGATGTTTCAAAGAGAAGCTGTGTTTTATTAAGCTGTACCCTTTAAACACAGAAATCATTGCAACTTAAAAGACATCATTTCCACTACTAGCACTGGACTGTAAATTGTGTTTAACTCTTTGATTTCAAAGTGAGAAGAAACTATAAGGAGACATCCCTTATTAGCTTTATAAGAAGACTTTCCATTTTATAGTATTTTCCTGTTTTATTGTGCATGTTGAAATCTTATTAGCTAACCTCACGCCCTGAGAGCAACTTGAAAGCACTCCTAATTGTGCAATGCTACTGCACTTTTAATAAAAGGCCATCTTCATTAAGCAACCACTTTATGAATATCTGCCGAGAGATCATTTAGGATAGCTGTCACTGGAGACTTTATTTCTTAGATTGTAAACTCTTTGGGGCAGGTTTCCATGTGTGTCTGTATAACAATTAACCCCTACTCTTAACTGGGGCTTCTGGGCCCAACTGGAATATAAAAAATTAAAGATCAGACACTGCATATACATACAGCATTTTTAATTGTGACCACTGTATCCGACAATCATCACTGCAGTTATTTGGGATCACTGTTTGCCCAGGCACTTCGATTAGAAATCAGTGGTGAAGGTGTGGTATTTTTGGCAAATGCTGAAATGCTAATGGTGACCACTCTGTATATATCTGTATGATGTAATTTTGTTGTATATATGAATGCCAATTAAATATTTATATACTTCCCTATTTCTGTAAAAAGATATATATTTAACAAAATGGATGTATGTATACTCACAAGTTATATTACGTATGCACATATATATATATATATATATACACACACACACACACACACACACACAAAGATTAAAATCACAAAGTTATATAAAATGAAAATAAATACTTAGTCAAAAATTCAGAAAAGCTCTAGCAATCTTTGCTTGTCATTCTACTGAATAAAGACTTTGAAGCTAGACAACAGTGGCCCTGAATCTAACAGACATAAAGGAGATGGCTGCAAAATTTCAGGCACACAGAAGTACAAAAGAATAAAATGACAACAACTCATATGAAAGCTTTAATACAATTCTTAATTCAGTATGCTAAATATTAAAAGCATTATCATTATCATCCATTTATCATTATTAAGGGTCTCTTCACCTCTGGGTGAGCAAAATGAATTCCTTTTAATGATACTGACAGTTACTTGCATCCATCAAGGGAGAATAAAGGTATTTGATCTTGCATAGCTCTAAAAAAACAAACAAAACAAAAAAACCACAGGCTTGCCAGAGAACAATATTCAAAGCAATTTTTTTAACCAATGCACAAATGGAAATAAAAGTCCAAGTACTATTACCAAATGCTATAATTTTAGTCAATTTGGAAAGTTTTAAGAAACTATTCAGGCTAAAGAGCCAGATTTACAAAGAAATATTATTTATTGTTTGTATTTCTGTAGCACCTAGGAACCCAAGCCACAGACCCAGACTACAAACAAAACAAAAAAGATGGTCTCTGCCCCAGTGAGCTTACAATTTAAGTATATGACAGGAGATGACTATTGACAGATGGGGAGCAGGGATTTGAACACACATTTCCTCTCTCTCAAGAGAGAAGCCAACCCCCAACCACTGGCAAAAGGGAATTCTAGGGTGAGTCTCCTTCAATCTCTCCTGTTGAAGCCATTCCACTTTGTATAAATAAGTCATTGGAAGAGAGATGAACTCGGCTCTCCCAAGTCTAAGGTGAGTGTCTTAACCACTGGGCTATCAAATCGCTTACCCACTCTCTTTCTGGCCAAGTGTCTATTTAATTATTTATACGAAGTGGAATGGTCTCAACAGGACAGACTGACAGATATCTACCCCAGGATTCTCTAGAGCCGCATGGTGAGGACACTCTCTTGAGATGGAGGAAATGTGGGTTCAGATCCCTGCTCCACATCAGGCGGGGCATCAAACTCTGCTTTCCCATATGCTGGGTGAGGGCCCTAACCCTTAGAAGAGAAGTTACACAGAAGGGCTACCACCACCACTGTATGTTGCATGAAAGAACTTAGACACCTACCTCCAGGAGAGGGTTCCTGGCTGGGAATCCTGAGTGGAGGCAGGCACTTCCCTCAGATCCCAGCATTAGACATCGAACTCCCTTTCTGGGGAGGGCCTAGACCATACCCCTCTCCTTGGCATTTCCTATGGGCTAGCTCGGGCAGCTCACCACTCAGATCCCATTCTTAGGCATCTAACTCTCCCCAAAAAAGTTATAGGAACCTGGGCACCTAACTCAGGGCTATGGATTCCATTAGGCAGCAGGGTGCCTACATTTTAGCTTTTGGAAGGCTGAGTCTAAGCCTCTCTCAGCTTCTCACAAACAGCTCAACCCCTTATTGAATCAGGCCTTAGCCAGCCACTTGGTACCAATATGTAGTTAAAATAACGAGGCTCAATTAAGGCTGGCAAACTGAGCCTTTTGACCTGCTCTTCCCAGTGGAGTAGATTGTATGATATGTAGAATACCCAGGTAAGATTCTTTTTTTACTGCTAACACAAAATGTAAGAGAGGGTCACCAGACGTGCATATACATCTCTGATAATGGCAAGCCAACAAAGGTAAAACTCCTACTGAAGTAAATGGAAAATTTTGCATCCAGAGTCTGCAGGATTGGGCTCTTTGTATGTGCAAAGAAGGTTTATGTATTTTGCAAATCAGACTCACCATAATTCTAAATTCAATCCTTGTACAACAGTAGGTATCCAATAGTAACTACACAATACCATTTGAACAACACATAAATATTTCATACCGCTCGTCAAGACACAAATGCTAAACTCTGAAATGCGTGGAAACAGCCAACAATTCCATCTCCAAGAATGTAATTGTGGTCTTGCACAATCTTATCAAAAAGACCCTTTTCGTTCTGCAAGGTGCAGATAAAAATTCATTACGAGTGTAGGAGTAGGATAGCGTTCAAACCTTCTAAATTTTAACCTCTGTTTCTGATCAGGGAGAAATGATGTTTTTATGTCATTTAAGAGACTATAAAAGGGCAAGCTGTGTTTGATATACAGTGTCAGATATTGTACACTCTTATCCTTTCGGGGATTATAAGGGGACAACTTTTGGCACAGCTGTGCTTTTTGGGGAACTGACATGATAGATGCAAATAATGTGTAGATATCAACCTGACAGCTTAAGAATCCTGGTAACTTGAAATAAAAGTAATCATTACCAATCAGCTGTCATTAAGAGGAAAGAAGTAGAGTCATTGGTGTCACTCCTAATAGTCTGAGGGACATCATTAAAGGCAACAGTTCAAGGAAACCAACGGGAGGGCTAGAAGTAAGGCAGAAAAATCAGTACAAATTGAGTTGAAAACAGTCGCTTGACTACAAAATGAACTTTGGTAGACACCATGCAGTATTTCTTTATGAAGATATCTACTACCTTTCATAGATTTGTCATGACATTACACCACACAAATTTTCATACCTTCGAGGAAGTTGGTATGTGGAATACCTAGAGGAACTGAAGGCAGGATGGAAGAATGCATTAATGCACTAGCTTCTCATGTTTAATAATTTGGGACTGATCTGTCCAAACATAAGTTAAGCAAACTGCAACTTCGTCTCTAGTAGATATTTCTCCATATCATAAAAGTCATCTAATTCTTCATGACTGGCACTCTCCCTTCTGGTAAAGCCCAGAACTAAAATAGCAGGGTTGTGTTACCAAGTCAGGTATGAGGCAGAAGAGTTGGTAAAACTGTGTGGGAATTTTATTTTATTTTATTAATTTTTTTTAAACACACACACACAACCTAACCCCCTACACTATACCTATCTCTAGCAGCACAATAGAAAATGGACCAAATGTTGACATCCTCCCTCATATTTTACTCAGTCCTTATTCAGACAAACTCTCATTGAAATGTAATAGGGCAGGAAAGGAGTAAAAAGCAAATAAAACTTCCTGAGGACATCAGGGTTTGGCCAAATGTCTGCATGCATATTAGTCCTCATGAAAAAGAGATACCCTTTATATAACAAGTGATGCCCATTACAAGGATCTTACGATCTCCACCATGTATATATTGGAACCCATACCCATCTCTGTTAGGTAGTTTTTTTAGAACCAATCTCTGTCGTGTGTAAAGGCTAGATTGTGACTTGACTCCTCACACTCCCTTGTGTCGGCATATAGACAAGGACCCCAGTAGCCCACACAGGTGTGTAGCAGGTGAGTGGAGAGTAAGAGGGGATGAGAGGAGTGGAGTCTTGACTCCCTCCTCTACCACTTGCTGGACAGTACATGGGAGTCAATGTGCTGCTGGTAAAGGCCAGCAAATTCCTACACCCCGCTGACCACTGGTGGCGGATTAATGATTTTGCCGCCCCCGGCCCCATATGAACTTGTTTTAGTTTTTTTACAAATATGTTTGAACTAAAATTAATCTAAATATCATTAAAATAATTAAACATTTACAAGTTTTATTATAAATAAAATTACAAGTACAGCGGATCCTCGCTTGAATGCACGATTTCTCTTATAGCGCGGGACCGCGCATGGATCCAAAACTGAGAACCGCTTAATTTCTTCCTTCCAGTCATATAATTAAAGTTTAGGATTCTCACGAGTATGTTTACCAAATGGCGTCGCACCGTCATTGGTGGTTTCAATACACGCTATGACTGGTAGAATTGCAGCATCACTGATGTGATTACAAAAATGCTCCTATTATAAATTTGTCGCTCCTGCAAATTTGCCGCCCTAGGCAATAATACGCTGCTGCTGACCACCCAGAACCAGGAGGAAGCAGGAGAGGAATTTGTGACATAATAGTGTGTGTCTGAGTCATAAAATCTCCTAAGACTACTCCTGAAGTGGTGCAGCTTACACACCAACCCAGGGTTGTGTCTCAAGTCGCAATCTAGCTCTAAAAGCTTATTTGTTGATCAAGTAAAAGCCATCATCTTTAATCGACCTTGCTCACAATAGTCAATGCAACAAATCATAGCTACTAAAGAGGAAAAATAAAAGCTGAACTAACCATGCAGGATATTTTAAATGTGCTGGCAGGTCTGAAAAGCAACAGTGCAAGAGTAAAGGAAATTTTGCCAACACATTCTGTTTCTGTTGTAATAATGTGCGACTTACAAGTGTTTCTGAGAAAGGATCATAGGAGATCATCAGCAGAGAACTTGTTACAAATGCTGCAAATGGAACATGCTGTAAACTGAAGAGGGAGTTAGCAACAGTGTGAAACCAGAGCCACTTATCCAAAGCTTGCAACCCTGCCTGAACTTTGATGGTGGGCATCAAATGGGACAGTGACCTGACAAATACAAAAATCCAACCTACAGTTTTGCTCCTAGCCATCTAGCTAAAGTCTCCAGAAATGATCGGCAAAGGAAAGCTAGAGATGAAGAAAGAGATTTAAAAGATCTTAAATTTGTATTGCATGTGTGAATCATGCAGAAAATAGAATTTTATGCAATGGTGAAAAAATAAGTCCAAAATACACTTAATATATGAACTCTGTCACATTGAGAAATTCCAAAAATCTGTGGCAAAGACTGACCACATTAAAGAAATAAAAGGACTGCTGGGATAAATACGCATCTCGCTCAGCTGTGCGGGAGACACAAGATACCCCCCATCTGTGTTGCTGCTCAGGATAGCATACAGTAGAGCACAGAGGATGCTTCTGGAGAGCACAGAGGATGCTTGTTCCTTCACTATCAGCAAGGAATCAACGTGTTTGAAGGAGACGGGGGGGGGTAAAAGGAGGAGGCAATGGGGTAACATCCTCATCTCTCTCTTCATTGTCCAGTGGAGCATGCCCTGGAAAAGGCATTCAGCACCAAACCAATAGCTGGTGCAAAATGTGTGCCTGCACATGTCCTCACACTGGGAGAATTTAGGCCCTCTTTAGGTACAATCTTTCCATGCTCCTCTGGGACCGTGCAAGTCCACATCACCATCCAGTCAGGACTTGTGGTTAAATGCCCACAACTGAGCCCCGTGCTGGCAGATGATGTCTCATTGGTAAACAAGGCTAACGCTGCCAGAGAACAACAACATTTCCTCTGGAAAGTTATGCATACCCAAACTGTCCATATATCCATGTGAAAGAGACACTCGAATAAATTACTTTTGTCCCTCTAGAAAACAAGATATTCATATTAAGGAAGTATAGAATCGCAGAACTGTCAGGCTGGAAGGGACCTCAAGAAGTGACCTAGTTCAGTCCCCTGTGCTGAAGCAGGACCAAGTGCATCTAGAGCATCCCTGAAACATGTTTGTCTAACACGTTCTTAAAAACCTCTTATGATGGTCTCAAGTTGCAGAGGGGGAGGTTTAGGTTGGATATTAGGAAAAACTTGTTCACTAGTAGGGTGGTGAAGCACTGGAAGGGGTTACCTAGGGAGGTGGTGGTGGAATCTCCTTCCTTAGAGGTTTTTAAGGTCAGGCTTGACAAAGCCCTGGCTGGGATGATTTAGTTGGGTTTGGTCCTGCTTTGAGCAGGGGGTTGGACTAGATGACCTCCTGAGGTCCCTTCCAATCCTGAGATTCTATGATTCTATGGGATTCCACTGGGAGCTGTGATTGGCCAAACCTGCGGATGCAGCAGGTACACAAACCAGCCCGGCCCACCAGGGGCTTTCCCTGCACTAGTGGCAGAACAAGTTTGGGAACCACTGCTCTATTGAATAAAAAAAAAAAAATCTTGTCAAAGAAGTAGGAGCTGAGAGATTGATTGTTAAAAGCTCTGTCCAGGGTAACACATTCAGTTAGTGAGTCCTCAAAGCAAGACTAACAAACACAACTGCTGTAAATGTCAGCTCAAGTTCTGGAGGCCAAAATGTTGCCTCCCAGCAGACTTAATGCATCTCTGGCACATGCTAAACATTTCAGACTTTTTTTTAAAACACTTGTACCTAGCTCTCTGCATAGCAGCTCTTCCATTTTGCGGTAGCTAAGAATGCACATGTCTGCTTCCATTGGTTCTAGCTGCCATGGGTTAAGGAGGGTAGAAGGAAGAGAGATTTTAGCTCCAAGTTGAGATAATGGACTGTTTTTCGCCAAACAAGAACGTAGGATAGATACAACAGCTTGAGCAAGGAGGGAGTCAGCAGCCAGAACAAATGAGGATCCAGCCCTGTTTGGAATACATCTACTACCTAGCACCTCTGTATAAATGCCTTTCATTTGAGCACCTCAAATCAGTTTGCAGAGAGATTAATTAATCCTCACAACACCTTCTGACATATTATTTTTGCTGTTCAAAACAGAGACTCACAGACTCAGTTCCACAACAGTATGGCTACTGAGTTGTTTATGTAAACATCTCCCCCAAACGAACAAAAAATAAAAACACATAGCAAGGTATTATTTTCAGTGGTCACAGGCATGGAGCAGAAGTACCAATATAAAGGTACTTTCGAGAAACAGGTCCAAATGGTATATTAGAAAACATCACAATCCTTAAACTTTTACCCACTGAAATGACTGTTGACTCTTTGGTGTTTTTCTGAACCCTTAACAATTTCCTTTGCAGTATGAAGTGGTTCCTTGGTAAACAGAAAATGCAAAAAGCATACACAAAGCACAATACACAAAGGGAGGAAACTGTAAAACTGCTATCCAAGCACCAAACACTTTGCATCCTCAGAAGTCAAGGCACACAGCTGAGTCTCCTGACAGTTCCTGACACTTGACAGCTGGACAGATTCTTTATCTGAAACTAGGAAATGAACAATGCCCTCAATAACTTAAGGTGTCTTCAGTAGAAGACAGTGACAATTTAGCAGTTTGTTGTGGCAAAACTAGAAGCATTTAATTACATTCAGACATCCACATTGGAAGAGTATTTCTTTCTTTAGTTCATTGACCAGCATTTCTCAGATGTCATGGTTAATGACTCACCATTTATTTACAAATGGCTTTTGCCTCAGACAGCTGGTTAGTCTTAAACTCTGTGCTAGGCCATATCGTCTGGCTTTACTTGCAAACCCAATACAACTAGTAGCTAATGAATATCAGAGAGAAGAGGTTGCTGTTCCTATGAAAAAGAAACAAAATCACGTAAAAGTTGCTTGACTCCCCCAAGTTTTAGTAGAACAGGTCTGGGCTCCACCATGGACAGTCATTTAAATCAAGTTAATTATTCCAAATGCAATTAGATAGTGGGCTGAAGAGGAAGTTAAATCTGCCCTAAAATGGTTCACCTGAGAAACTCAGAAAGCTAGCCATGGATAAGACCACAGGAGAGCTCCACATTTGGAGATGATAGGGAATTAGCCTTATTGCAAAACATTCAGGGGTCTGGTTAATATGTCTACAGCCCCCAGATCCACAGGATGATTTGCTATCTGTATTGACTCTAAACTTTTGACTCTCTCTGTGAGGTCAAAGTCATCCAGGAGAGGTTCCTTAAAGATTCAAAGGAAGTGTTTTGCAAAAGAGATCTACTGGATTTGAATGGCACTTCCCTAAATGAACCAGCTTACTCCAGTTGTGAGATTTGGTTGGATGGGGAATATTAACTATGGAATGTTATCTGTAATATCAACACCACCACTGTCCTACTACATCCAGCAGTAAGCACTCTAGGGGTCAAAATGTTAATCTGCCTAGACAATATCTTGCCATAATTGCTGGTCTTTCTTAGGAAGTAATAAAACACCATTTGACTCTGAAAAATCCACCTATTAAAGACCTTGGGATTTCAAATAAATGGAAAGAAATTCATTAGGGCTCTACCGAAACAGCTGCAGTTTCTAGGTTTACAATAGACTTAAAGATAGAATTGCAGTATCCCTGAACTAAATTTAATCAATTTCCTAATCAGGTCAAGAAAGCATTAGAGTACAAATGGTTGTCTTGCCAGCATGGCATTTTCCTTAGTATTATGGGTGCAACTTTCATATTACAAAACCCTTTAGCATTTGCTGCAGAGTCTGAAAAAAATCATACAGAACATAGAGGTGTGGTAATATTTAAAGGCCAGTCTGTAGTTGGAATGGGTGACACAAAATTGTGTGTAACTTCTAACTTCCTCCTCCAGCCATGTTTTAGGAGACAAGATTCCTTGACATGTTACCTGCATGATACTGCCATAAATAATATGTGACAAAATATCACATCTTAATGAAGATATTTTCAAGGTCAAACTTTTTTTGGAATTTGATGTATAATAGGGAAGTGTAAATAGGTACAAACGACTGACTTTATGAAGGGCTCTCCAGTCAGTTCTCTCAAAATGGTGAGTATCAAAGCCAGCACATAAAAAAACCCAAACAGAACAGTAGTAGCCTAAATAAACCAAAAAGAGAGACATTAGGAGACAATGTCTTCCAGACCCAGCTGTAAAAATGTTACTGTTGGCAGATCATTATTACTGATTTCAATCTGCTGCCCAGTCTCTGTACAAAGAAAACTCTCCTAATGTTTGTTCTTTCCAGAGGCTCAGATCTATAGCTCTGTTGAATCTGGAATACAGTTATCTTAACTACAGCTGTACAGTGGGTCAGTACCTGAATTCTTTACTCAGTCCTCACTCAGGTTCTGTCCCAAGAAGACAATGGAAGATTGAATAAGGACCACAGGCTTTAAGCTAGTTATTTGTTAACCAGCCTGGTGCATCATTTAATGATTGTCATTCAGATTTACACCTGGTCTCCATTCTCCTTCCCCTATCCTGGAACCTCGTGCACCTGCATTGCATTCTGCATATTTTAAGGGAGAAAAATCCTGTCCTGAACATGCATGATTGCTGAAGGCAACAGATTCAGACAATGCATTCACTGTTACATGTAAGCAGTTTGGGAATTTAGAACCTGTTGCATTTTGAAAAGACATTAAAATAGTTTCACAACCCATGAGATGATTATTGGTAAAAGCTGACATCCTTGCTGTTCTGGGTAGACAAAGGATCAAGATTTATAGGTAGTTCCAAATTTTAGAAGACTGAAGGTTAAGAGTTACAGTTGGACAACACACATAAGACTTTACTACTCTGAGTTTGGCTACTAGAATAGAGACTAGCTGACTAAAAATCAATGGGACAACTTTTCAAATGCAGGTGTCTCTGTTGTGCATTATGCTATGTACAGGTGTGTGTGGAAATTTAGGCATTTGTTCTTGAACAACATAGCTGATGTGTTCCTTCCTCTTTGGAAGTTCACATGGAAGTAAACGTCAGGAAGGGTTATAGCAGATTAAGATCCTGGTCACATCTGGGCAATGCTAAATCTACTTAGCTCTAAAATGAGGCAAACGCTGATGTAATGTGTATTATTTTCTCCTCACTCCTTAAGAGTAAAAAACTTTATTCCCTGGTCAGGCAAAATTCTCTTTAAGACAACGGGAGCGTTGATTGATAATGGCCACAGGATTGTGCTCTTAAGGGAGAAATGATAATGTATTATCAGAAAGAAGAGGAGTGGCTGATATCCGCAGAATTAGGGCTGATAATCAGGAAACTAATAGTGAGATGAAGCATGACTGTTGCTTTAACGTGGAGTAGTCAAGGATAATCTAATGGGAAAAATTGACCTGCTTCTGTTTATTAAAATCTCCCTTTGAATTTCCATTGCTAGACTCAATTCTGATAACCAGTGCTCTGCTTATAGAAAACCTCACTTTTATAAAACATGGTAAAATGGCCTGTATTTTTTATATTTGTTTTCCTGTATTTAATCATCTTGAATCTGATACTCAAGAAGCTCGTTTATTCTTCTTTGTACTACAGTGATCATGTATTTAATGCTCATTTAAACATCGCTTTCCTTGGTGACAGGATTTACGTGTTAATGATTATTTAATTGTTAATTATCTATAGCTTATACTTCAGTTGAAGTCTAACTATTTAGATAAGCACATTGCTTCTTCTCCTTTTCCTAGGATTCTAAAATAAGGATACTAAAAAATAAATAAATAAAATCCTGCTTGTGCTGGTAAACATGTGTTTGCTCTTTAAATTAAAAAAAAAACTCCTAAAAAGTTAAGTGAAATTAATCGTCACAGTCTAGGGACACAGTGGTGGTTAGTAATGTTATTATCTCTCTCTTTCACTATGAGTTGCAGAGAGAGTGGATAAATGCTGGCCTTCAGGTTCACCTACTGCAACTACACTGACTTCAACAGAGGGAAGAATTTGGTCCAGTGTTTCAATGCTAGATCATTTTTCTTCTAGATAAACTCCAAAAAGTTGTTTTTTTTTAACTGCGTGTCTATGCAACCTTCACTTTCCATCCTGCCTAACGTGACAAATGACCTGAAAGTCTAATCTCAATACTGCACCACAAAACTATGGATCACTTAGAGCTGGAAGTGTCTGTTGGTGAAAGTCTGCAATTCGAATGACCAGGGTTTTACAGAGCCAGGCTGATTTTCACATCTTAGTATGAAAGCCCATCCAGTTGAGTGCCCTGCTAAAGTTGGCTCTAGACAGTGCTACTGTCCTTGCGCTCAACACAGTGGAAGTTCTCACACCCATATTCTGCCCCACCTCAGTTGCCACTCGCTGCTAAAAAGGCATTGATCTGGGCATAGTTCTGCTGCAGGTGGGACGGGATGCAGGTGACCATCCTGAAATTGTTATATAGGAAGTCAGGCTAGATCATAATGGCCCCTTTTGGCCTTAAGTGGTATTAACCTAGTACGGCTGTCCCTACATGCTGTATTCCATGGCGGTTGTATATCCTACAGCATCGAGTGGGATTGAGGAGTGGATGCTAGAGATGGGTCACAGCTCTACCAACCTAACCCAATGGAGGGGAAGTGCTCCAGCCTAGACAGATTTTCATCTCCCACTCCATGTGGAACTGCCCTGCAGGCTGGCCCTCAGTGCTCAGAGAGCATGTTGTGGTGGTGCTGAACCTAAGGACAATTTGCAATAGCAAGAAGTGGACATGTTAAATACACTGAAATGTTTATTTATTTAAACCTAACTCATTATCAAAATTTCAACCATGGGGATTTTTAAGCGGACACTCAGAGGTCCTTAATCATGGGAGGACTGGGATGACACCAACAGTCCAACCTTATTAAAATTAGGGTTCCCAACGTGGAAGCAGCCACATTTTGGCCCCAGGTTACCAACTTTGAACCAGGTAAAAGGCTGCCACAGATTACTTCCTTCTGGAGAAGATTACTTCAACCCCAGCCCTGTGCTCCAGCTCCTCTTTGCTGGAGATGGAGTCAAGCCTCTAGCAACTCTCCACCACTGCCTGCCCGTGCTCTGCCCACCTGTATGGGATGATGAGCAGCAGCCCCACTGATCCGCAATGCAGGTAGCTCACCCAGGAGAGTAAGGGGGTGCCTTAAACTCCCTTATGCTGCTTGTAGGGTGAGGTAATGAGATGATACAATAAAATAAGGGGAAAACAATAAAATTTGCACAACAGGGCCCTAGGCTCTTTGGAGCTACCACAATACAAATAATAAATAATGATTTGAAAAAAACAGAACCCAGTTTTTTCACTTGGTGCTACTTGTTTCAACCGTTTTGAGTGTTACTGTTCAAAGTTCAGTGTGATATTACTGAGTGGTGCCAACTAGCTCACATTCTAATTAGCCAAGGAGATCATATCATGACATTTATTAATTTATTTTAAGTCGACCTGGGAAAAATCTATTGTGCACGCCTGCAGTCTTTTCTTCACACACTAATTTTTATAATACAAAATAATTTTTGTGATAAAAATTATATAATAGTCCTAACCATCAAAAAAACACTTTTCAGGTATAAAAATGTATGGGAATAGAATGTTCTTTATGGCATTAATAAGCTTTCTTGGACAAGTTATGTTTCTATGAAATATTAATGCTTGATCATTTGTCATGTGTTAATTAGCAGAATAAGCTGTAGGAAGTCTAGATTACCATGCAAATGTTAATTAGGTCATAATTTATGTTAAGCATTTCTAAGTATAGGAGCACAGCATCTCATTTAGCAGCAGTTGAACTTTAGAAATAATTTGCATTTGCAACAACTATTTTTCTATTTAAGTTTGACAGTTGCTATATTTTCATAAATACCAGAATCTGTATTTAAATAATGATACAGTTTGGAATTGACCAAAGCTAAGAAATTCACACTTATGGGGGACTTCACCCATTTGAATACGTCTGGCAGGAGCCTGGGAGCAGAGGGTGATCCTGCTATTATATATAGGTATCATAAGAGGTTTGAGGAAGAACTGTCAGCTTTATTCACATTAGACCCAATGTGGCTATTCCTATGAAGGCAAAACCATCTCTCTGTCTTAGAGTTTTATATTGATGCCCATCACCGCAACATCTGAGTGCATTCCACATAAAAGCTAGATGAACTCCCTCATCGATTTCATGTTGACTCACTGGCTTCAAGATGAATTAGGGCCATATTGTATCCTTCTGGTGATGAAACCAGCAGGAGGCAGACAAATGGCTCAAAAGATGTTTCACTTACTGGAGCTACCTCTTAATGCTCCCCTCAGAAGTGAGGGATTTGGGGAAAGGACAAAAGAAGAACAAGAGGTGTGACTTCAAAAATCTGTGGAGCCTGGGAATTCCCCCCAACTCCATGGATTCCAGATCCGCTTGCTACTCTCTCTGCTCAGGAGCAATTACAGGTGGTGGCTTGAAGTCACTTTATGAAGTGGGGAATTGAAACTCACTTAACGTGAACTTGAAAGTAGCACTCGATCCTGATGCTGCTTGCAAGCCCCCTACTCGAATGTTCAGACATGCTATATGTGGCACCAGAACAGCTGCCTCTACATGGGTACTTCATTTAGAAGAGCTGTTTAATTTAACTGCTATTATGGCTCATTGTCGTGGGATGAAGATTAAATTTCTTTTGACATTTCCACATTCCCACACTTTTGCACTGCCCCACATAGGGTCTGCTCAAGTGCCTCCAATTTGTTTATATCAGTGTAGGGAGAAAAATTGCACCAGGCCTATAGGGAGGATATCCAGATCAGGCCCGTTGCCTAATTTTTAAGTCCAAGATGAATTGTTATTCTTTTAATTGCATTTGAATTGATTTTTTTTAAGCTTTAAAAGAAGAAGATGACAAAAAGAAGAAGAAAACCTCATTAAATTGTATAAGCGAGTTGATAAAACCAACAGATGCAATTCTATTTGGAGCTGTAATGGTCGACTGTGTAAATACACATTTTATCCAAGATATTTCACATGTAAAACAAAGCCAAGTTAGAAAGAGAACAGTTCAGTCACAAAGAGATTTAATTCAGTAGCTAGAAAAACACCCACTTGGGAAAGGGGTTTGTTATTTAAGGGATATAGTTGAAGAAAATACAAAACTGGGGCAAAATTTGGGCACCCAAGTGAAAAATGATACAGGAGAAATAACAGGACTAAAAGAGAGGAGAAGTATGGAAAGACCCCATATGAAGAGAGATTAAAAGGACTGGGTCTGTTTCATTTACAGAAGAGGTAAATGAGGACAACAGAAAAGCATATAAAACAGCAAATGGTAGATGGACAGTTGGGCAGATACTTCTATTTACCATTTTTCACAATACAAAAACAAGGCGACACCAGAGAAAATTAAAAGGTCACACATTTAAAACGGATTTAAAGGGATATTATAGAAAAAGGGAGGTATAAGTGACATGTGGAAATCAATGCCACAAGATAGTAGTGTACTCTAGTAATGCCAGACATGGTAATGACTCGGTTCTAGGTCACCATGGGCATGTCAAGACTTCAAGATGGCGGTTGTGATTCCCAGCATGAGAAGACACACCCGCACTAGCTCTCCCTGAGTATGCACCTGGGCACGCACTGAAGGCAGCTAGCCCCTATCACTGCTTTCGCTGCCACGACTACATTCTATGTTTAGCATGCTAACTCAGGGAGAACTAGCTGGAGTATGTCTCCTCAAGTTGCGAATCACACGCCCAATTCAAAGTGCACACTTTTTGCTACTGAGATGTATAAAAGGATTATAAATTCCAACATGAGCATCCCATCTTCCAGAGCTACTAAAAAAACATAGTTTGCTACTATGACCTAAATCCACATGTAGGTGTCATGACCCAAATCACAAGCTGTCAGCAGGGTTTGAAACCCAGGATCTTCTAGCTCTGCCACCCGAGCTAGAGCACTAAATACATTAAACTAGTAGCAGTCAGTTATCCTCTGGAACACCGCACTTTAGAAGCACGTTATATAGGTTTCTCAAATACGTGGCCTGATTTTCAGAGGTGCTGACTATCCTCAGCTCCAACTGAGGTTTAAAAGTGTTGGCCTCAGGCTCCAGTTTTCCCATCTATTTACTGTACAAGTTGCATCCACTGGGGTTTGATTTGGTGCATGTTTTTGCTCTTTTTGGAGACCCAGGTCTAAAAGAGTGTTATTGATGGCATCATGTGCATTGTTGATTGAAACTAGTTAAGAGGGTCATTTTACAAGGGTCATTCCCATCTTACCTCTGGGGAGGTTTCCTGTCCATATATTTTTGATGGGGTTGGATTTACTTTACTTTCAATGGAGGAGGTAGGACATCTTACACTGACAAAATCTCTCCCTGGAATCTAATTCACTTTTTAAAAGAAAAAGGCAGTGATCACACAGCTTCTTGGGCCAGAATAACTTTCCTTCACACTGCCTACAAGTTCTTTAAGACAAAGATATAAACAATACAAGCAAGGGGATTTGAGGAACCCAAGAAGAGTTCTTGTTGGATTGATGTTTCACCGTGCACCCCTTAAGCCCAACACACTAATTAGGAAATTAAAAGAGTCTGATTCCTCTCCTCTTCTGAAGGTCACCCTAGAGGCCTTATCTGACATGGGGTTCAGATGCTAATTAAATTCTAGCTGAGGGCTGACATGACATGGTGTCTGGATGCCAGCAGAGCTCATATTCTAACAAAGAAGGGACTGTCATAAATAAGGGCATGCACTTCTATGAAAGATCTTTTCACCAGAATCCCCAAACCTCAGTTATATGGCCCTAGTTTGTGGGACACCAATACCTGTTCCGTACACACATACATATTCATATTTCACTTTTGTAATATCTTACTGTAGTAAGTGGGATACATGCATAGTTGCTACCACACCTCTCATTCTTTTTGTTCAGAGTAGAATTTAGGTCAATTTTATTCTTTTTAATTCAAAAACTTTCCATATTATACACAATTATAGTAGCTACCCAGATTTGATTTTTGCCATGCCACACAAGAGTTTTGGCAATAAAACTAAGGTGAACAATAATTAATAACATACTGTTAATATTTTCAGCAAAGAGAAGGGCTGAGATCTCAGGATGCATTGAAATGCCCAAGGAAAGTGTAAGTCAGGGTTTCTCAAACAGGGGTCACCACTTGTGTAGGGCTGGTGTGTTTACCTGCCCCGTCCGTAGGTCCAGCTGATCGCGGTTTCCACTGGCCATGGATCGCTGCTCCGGGCCAATGGGAGCTGCTGGAAGCGGTGCGGACCGAGGGACTTACTGTGACATCCTAATGTGGGGAATAGGTTCTTTCATGGCCGTGATACAGAAAATAAATTCTTAAAAGGGTCCATGCAGCCCAAACCATGGTGCCTCTATGGACAACAGCAATGAAACAGGGTTGAGCCCAATGAGCTACATATTTACTTCCCACACAGGACTAGAGATGCCAAGGAAAGTGGGGAGCCTTAAATTTCATCTGGGGAAACGTCATTCAGTAGCAATCAGAGAGGTGTGATAACCCACCACAACTTCTCAAATGGGCAGGCCCCGCCCCCACACACTTCTGTACCGCACAGTGCATGGACAGCACTGACCACCATCACTAAGAGTATGCTTTTTTAATACACACATACTACTAAGAACACATTTCCTTTCTATAGCATTTTTCATCAGTAGATCTGAAAGCACTTTCCAAAAGAGGCCAGGGTCATTATCCCCATTTTACAGATGGGGAAACTGAGGCAAAATGACTTGCCTTAGGTCACAATAGCGGGCCAGTGGCAGAGCTGGGAACCAAATGCAGGTCTCCTGAGTCTCAGTAAAGTGCTCCATCTGCTAAATGTGTTACTGGTTCGGGATCAGTTGCTATCCTTAGTGATAGAGTACAGCCCCATCATAAAGGTATTCAAATACCCCTGGTCTGCCTGGCCCCAGATTTGGGCCTATGTAGATCCACAATAAGGAGTGTTGGTGTGAGAGAGGAGGGAAACCATGAATGTAAACTCCCCTTCCTGAAGCCACTCAGCAACCTCAGCTGCAGTTCTTGGTTTTGTCTAGACCTTAGCCCCCACGCCCTGATGTAACCATCTGGGACTTGCTTATTATCTGGAAAGGTACCTAATCAATTCAGATACAATTCACATATTCAAAAGGGCTAGGGTTTGTTGGGTTTTTTTTAAGCCCCCCAACACAAACATTTAGAAACAAAAAATATGTTCTTCCTCAGATAACGGTTTTAAGACAGCATAGCTTTGGTGTGAATCGGTTTCACAATGTCCTTTTAAAGAGGAAGACAATAGTATGGGTGAAATCCTAGACCCACTGAAGAGAATGGCAAAACTCCCATAATCTTCAGTGGGGCCAGGCTTTTCCCCCCTCTAATTCTGCAGTAAACTCAGTTTTGGTAGGAAGATGATTTCCTCTTTCCTTTTCATTTAATTCTGCATAACGACAGGCTGGTATTTTTCCAAACTGAAGCATGGCTGCCTCCACTGAGAATGAACCTCTAAGTAACAAAAAAAGTTTTTGGCTGCAGGTGGATTTTGTACAGAAGATGAGAGCCTATTAGGTGCAGAGATAAAGGCAAATTAACAGAACCTAATGTGTTTTAGGAAGAAGAAATCCTAGCTAGCAGGTTTTAGTAATCAGACAACAAAAGATTAATGTGATATTGCATGACCTCTACTCCCTTTTTTTTCAAGAACTCTCTCATTCCAAAAAATGAACAGTTCATGAGTCTCAGAAATGATAATTAGTATTAATTTAGCTGATTGTACGCTCAGATAAGTTGTACATAAATGACTTCAGACTTCAGGGAAATATGAATATCCAACCAGCTACATACACCAATTACCAAATTTATAAAAAAAAGACCTGGAGATAAGTAAATTAATTAGAGGAGCCTGGGTAATAAAGGGATTCCAACTAAAGCAGTCAGCTGCTCAGCAGACAAAAGTTGAACAATCATTTCAAACAGGATAGTGCCTGGCAATAGGAATGGACTAATCCACTTCTTCATAATGCAGAGTCAAGCTGCTCAATGAACAGCTGGGAATCAGCTTAGCCTAACTGAATTAGCATAGTGAGTCCATCCCAAATGGAATATCACCGAACAATGACACAGTTCTCCCACCGTCCTTAACATCTCTCTCAAGTTCATATCTGAGTCCCGAGGCAAGTGTCCTGAGATGTTTACAGCACAGTTTCCATTCAGTTACACTCCAGCCAACCATAGACTTGATTCCTTTCTTCCACGCATCAGTTAAGTAACTATCGAGAACCCCCAATGTGTAGCAGAGTATATTATTCTTTCAGTCTCATCGTCTACTTCTTTTCATGCTGCGCTTCTTCCTCCAAGTCCCTGGCTAAGCCGAATCTGTGTCCGAGTCCCTGACCTGCATTAATTCTGACTTTGAGGCCTATAATCCTGGCCTCTGTTGTCTCCATTGTTTTATCTCCCTGCCGAATCCTCATCTCTTTGCTATCGTGCCCTTCTTGTGACTCTAGCGGAGTCCAGTTCCTAACCACTCCAATGGTTTCCGAATGCAAACCGAGAGCTAGATCATGCAGCCCTTCCCCGTGCTGCTGCTGAGCACCTGCTCCCCATGAGCCCTCCCCCGGAAGCTGTAGGATGACACTTCTGAGCACGTGCTCATCAACATGAGCAAGGGCTGCACAATCTAGCCCAAAGTCTTTGAAAACGTACGTACTGAAGACATAGGCAAAAAAGGATTAGAGCCCCCCCGACCCCAAATTGCTTCTGCAATGAAAGACCCATTGACCTTGGTAAAAGGATAGAACTGGAAGTTTTTCCACACAGCGTGGCAAGCCTGGGTTTAACAGTGATGAGGCGGCTATGCAAACCTTAGAGGAATTGGCAGTAGAGGGAGGGAAAGAGACAGAAAGAGAAGGTTCTTGCTGTCTTATGCTGTTTTTCAATTGCATCTATTTCCATTGACTTAAATGGACATTGGATCTGGCCCTTTACCCTTGTAAAAAGGATTCTTTGTTATGGTAAATCAGTGATTTTGTACCTCTGGACACTTCAACTCATTTCACATTTTTTTGTAAGGAGTCTTCATTGTCCCGATGAGATTCCTTGACATCTACAGACCAAAAAACCTCTGAGTTTTGTTTCTTTAACCAAGCTGTCGAAGAATTGTCCTGTGTTTGAGTAGGGAACCGTTATCATATTGACATGACAATATAAGTTACTGTTGTAACAAAAGCAAATACAAGTGATTGCACTTTCTAAATATTTCAGCACCGTTAAAACAAGAATGTGCAATAATTAAAGTTTCATAATCATTGACAAGTGCTATATGAACTCACAAAGATTTGAGCCTATTTGAATTATATCACCAAAATGCACACTTGAGGCTAGAGTGCTATTGTATACGTACTTATGTGACTTTTCATGTCTAGGAGTGATTTCTATGTGATAAATTGCAGGGCCGCGTAATACATGAATTTACTATGGATTCTGATCACCTTACTTGCTCACTGCCTGCTAATCCATTTCCCTGGGGACCTTTTCTTACATCCCAAACCACTGAGCACTTTCATACAGCTGCCATTTAAAACAAACAAACAAAATGAAGCCTGCCTCATGCTCCCTTTACAAACATGGAATTTTCCATTTGAAAAGAAAAGAAAAGAAAATTACAGCCAAATTCATCCTGTCCCCCATGCCACACCACACTTCCCTAGTTATAATAGCAATGAGATTTAAAGAGGGGAAACAACCTGGAGATCAGATATAGAGTTCTCTATAGTGATTTAATAATACAGACAAGTAAAAGAAAATAAAGAAGTGTTTTTAAAAAAATCCTCAAAGCAGTGATGTCACAGTGGTTAATCTCTTCTACAAATTTACCTAGTGTTTGATATTTTCAGGATATAGGCCGTTATCTGCTGAAAACCAATTAATCCATCCATCACTGCCAAAAGGGTCCGATGAAACCAAAATGCATGGAGGCGCTGTAAGAGTGACACACCAGGTCCTCCCCTCTAAAAGTCATATGTTCACCGTGCCAATGAATCTACTCTTCACTTGCTCAGAATGTAAAAAGAGGATTGCAACTGGACCTGAACCTCCCACAGGGCAGGATATTTACCGCTGTACCCACTAGCTGGCAAATGGTTGTAAACCCCCAAATTTCAGTCTATCACAACACTGAACAAATATTTGTTATATAGCCTTTCTGAGTTATTTACCAAAGGTTCACAGAATAATCACTTTTTACAGATGTGCAACGTCTGACACTTGCCTACAAATATAACTAGGTTAAAGTTAAAAAGCCAAATGCTGTGCTGATTTACATCTTCTCCATCCTCACCCAATGAAGTCCAGGGGACTGCAGGGATTGTAAATCAGCAAACAATTTGACCCATGATGTGTGTGTAAGCATACACACACACACACACACACACTCAGCCAGCTAAGTATGAGTTTTGTTTACAACTTGGATTTCACATTCATTAATGTTAAATATTTTCAACATAAACCAGCACATTGCAAGCTCTATATTATTTTGGATAGACATTATTTGCTCCACTTTAGCTTGATAGATTGTTTAGAATCTTTCAGCAATTGCAATCCAAAATATAGGACCAATTAGAAAACTGTTTCTCATAAAAAGAAAAAGAAAGGCAGAATGCTACCTATAATCCTGTCATGTTTCATCAGCTTAACCACAATTTTTATGTTTCTAAGTATTTCACTAAAAAACGGACTTAGAAAGACAAGGTGGCTGAGGTAATATCTTTTATTGGACCAACTTCTGCTGGTAAAAGAGACAAGCTGAAGAAGAGCTCTGTGTAAGCTTTTGTGGTGGCACAAGAAGTCAGTAATGTCCCCTCCACTGGGGACCTGCATCTAGGCAGCCTCAAACGTCAGCAGTGTTTTCTTGGAAGGGCGTAGTTAGCAATGGCCTGGGGATGCATTCTCTGCCAGTGGGGCTGCTAAGGAGCACTCATATAAGATTAAAATTACTCTCCCTCTGAAAACAGTCTGAAGAAGGCAGGCAATGGTAATCCCCTCCCTGCTTGCGCAGGGAGATGTCACCTGCCCACCGTGTGTCATTCACTATCACTTCAGCCTGTGACAAATGGAGTAGGGGAAGCATTGCTTTCGACACTGGCACTCAAACACGAGAGAAGACGTTCTTAGCAGCAGCACAACTTGTGACATTTCTGTTTCCATCAAGACCCAGCAGGATTACACAGAGCCCAATAAAGGTTGTGACATTTTGAATAACACTGTGATAGCTGGTCATTTGGCATGGAATATTTTCTACGTAGTGGCAATGAGTTACACTAATCCCTGCTGGCCTTTTTAACATTACTGTATATATAACATTTGCAAAGATGAGAAATTAGAAATTAACTAAGGGCTAAATTCTGCAAAGAAACTGAGGGAAGCATTTGAACCTAAGTCTAACATTTATCTTATCACCAGAAGCAGAGACTGCATATGGAGGCACACACACCCCCACACACCCTCAATATGTTGGCTGTCCCATTGAAAATAAAAATGTGGGAGCGTGCGTATGTATATAAACATGTAATACACACAGATACACACACAGACTGTTTTGGTTATGATGGCTTGTCATCCAAGATCTCTCATGTTCAGCCTCCACTCATTCAGCCCCACAATCAAACACCCCTCATTCCTGCAACCTTCCCAAGGAGTTCTGGAAGTAGCTTGCACAGGAGTCTGATAATGTTGATCTATGTGTTGGCACGAGAGCAGCGCAAAACACATATCCACCAGAGCAACTTTCAAATGTTCCCAGCACCCATTGAGCTTCACAACCAAGAGAGCATCTATAGCAAGCTGAAAAATATGTCTGATAAATATATATATGTTAAATCAAAATTTACCTGTTCTCAAGTTGGTGAAACATTTATGAAATTGGAGCAATGTTATGAAATGCTGAATATTTTCATTAAAAATGTTGTTGCTATAGGATGTGAACACACACACACACACACACACTACAGTGAAGGTGTGATATAAGCAGATAGCTATGAAGACAGACAGAATCCAGCCCTGAAGATTCCTATGATTTATGACAAATTATCGGGGGGAAAAGGCAATGTCAAAAAGAAATTACAAACATTTATGGCAAGGCACAGTGGTTTATTTCAAAAGTTAAACAGCATTTTCATATTTTAGTTTCATTAGCATAAGTGTATTCAATTCGGGGGCTGCTTTAAAAAAAAAACCCTACACTGCAAAAAGTAAGCAGCTTTTCATTCACAGTATCTGGTAGCGGCCTTTATAATTTATGGATATGGTCTTGTGTAAATCACAGCAAAAAAAATGACAGATTTCAGGGGCTGTTCGTTGCTTAATCTCAGTGTGTCACGATTCATAAAGAAAAATGTGAAAATAGAGGGAAAGTCATTTATATTGTTAAAAAGATTTAGACATTTTTAGATATTTTCTAAGAAATATAAATAATCAGCTCTGAAACGAGCTTACATTTTCTATTGGAAATGATGAAGTGTCACCAAAACCCCCAAACTAATAGTGTTTTACACCCCATTCTAGTTCTGCTGACAGAAAACCTGTCCCATTTGGGGCAGTGCAAGACTTGGCAGCTACAGACCACAGCAATTCGTGGGAAGCTTCGCTCAGTTTTTGAGTCATGAGGGTTCTCGTGCCCTGAATTTTGCTGTGGTTTCATGTCTGAATGAATACAAAGGGTCAGACTGGTTCCTAGCATACGGGAGTGTATCTGTCATTGAAAATACAGAGAGCGGGTCTCATGGTGGATGAAAACATGATCCAAATTCCCACTTGAGCTCACAGGACAGATCTAAAACATCTGCTTGCCTCAGGAGAAGTTTGGAAACCCAGTCACTGTGCCTCAATGGGCCCATCCTTCCCTGGCTGTAGCTAAATGGTCACAGGCAGGGGTAGGAAGCGCACACTTGCTCCCACTCATTGATGAATCATAGAATCATAGAAGATTAGGGTTGGAAGAGACCTCAGGAGATCATCCAGTCCAATCCCCTGCTCAAAGCAGGACCAAAACCAACTAAATCATCCCAGCCAGGGCTTTGTCAAGCTGGGCCTTAAAAACCTCTAAGGATGGAGATTCCACCACCTCCCCAGGTAACCCATTCCCGTGCTTCACCACCCTCCTAGTGAAATAGTGTTTCCTAATATCCAACCTAAACCTCCCCCACTGCAATTTGAGACCATTACTCCTTGTTCTGTCATCTGCCACCACTGAGAACAGCCAAGCTCCATCCTCTTTGGAACCTCCCTTCAGGTAGTTGAAGACTGCTATCAAATCACCCCTCATTTTTCTCTTCTGCAGACTAAATAACCACAGGTCCATCAGCCTCCCCTCATAAGTCATGTGCCCCAGCCCCCTGATCATTTTCGTTGCCCTCCATTGGACTCTCTCCAATTTGTTCACATCCCTTCTGTAGTGGGGGGACCAAAACTGGACGCAATACTCCAGGTGTGGCCTCACCAGCACTGAATAGAGGGGAATAATCACTTCCCTCGATCTGCTGGCAGTGCTCCTACTAATGCAGCCCAATATGCCATTGGCCTTCTTGGCAACAAGGGCACACTGCTGACTCATATCCAGCTTCTTATCCACTGTAATCCCCAGGTCCTTTTTTGCAGAACTGCTGCTTAGCCAGTCGGTCCCCAGCCTGTAGCAGTGCATGGGATTCTTCCTTCCTAAGTGCAGGACTCTGCACTTGTCCTTGTTGAACCTCATCAGATTTCTTTTGGCCCAATCCTCCAATTTGTCTAGGTCCCTACCCTCCAGCATATCTACCTCTCCCCCCAGCTTAGTGTCATCTGCGAACTTGCTGAGAGTGCAATCCATCCCATCATCCAGATCATTAATAAAGATGTTGAACAAAACCGGCCCCAAGACCGACCCCTGGGGTACTCCGCTTGATACCAGATGCCAATCAAGAATCAACTTCTCACCTGCACCTCTTCACCTGGAGGAGGAATTAACAGCACATGTGTTTATCGTTTTGGTTGTCCTTTTTGGCACAGTGCTAGTTCTGTTTCCCAGCATGCTTTAGGCTACAGCTAACCACCATATTGCTGGCCATCCTGTATTTTCACATGGATGGACTTAGGATATCATGTCTTTATACAAGCTGGAGTTGTTTGTGGGGTCTATTTAGGGGTCTATTTTATTCCAAACCAGAAAACTGTACTTGAAGCAAGTGAGCTGTTTATACTGTGTTAGGAGGCTGAAAGGGGCTTTACGTTTTCAATACAGACTTCAGGAATCCTTTGTCAGGGCTGAAAGACTAAGTTTCCAAATCTGACTAGTGATTGCGGGATGTCTTAGTCCCTGAGCACCTAAAAGAGGCCTGGTTTTCAGAATAGGCTGAATACTCACCATCTGAACACCTGGCCTCTTTAAGGTATCTCTGGGCACCCTGAGACTGAGGCATCCCGAAATCATTTGAAAATCTTGGCCTAAATCCTCATCCAGGAAAGGGCTGGCAATGGGGTTGAAATGTCCATTTCAGATGGAATCCCATTGTTATGGGTCCCTGTTTGTGTCTCAATATGGTCACTTAGTGAAATCAAAGTGGACAAGTTTTACTGCCATATAACAAAGAAAGATTTCTGCTTGATTAAATAAATTCAATAAAAGTCACAGCTGTCACTTAAACTCTCAACAGAGTTGATCTGGTGAATTGCAAACATGAGTGTCAAACTCTTCTTGTACAAAGCATTTTCTGTGCATCCAATCAGCAATATGCTACAGTATTCAGGTGAGTCCCTATCACAAAAGAAATGACTATATCCTTTTATTTACTAATTGCTGTTTTCATTAATACCAACCTTCAGAATCTCTGAAAACACGACCTAATGTTCGCAAGCAGGCTGAAAAATGTCAGTGTGCGTTAATACTGAATATATATATATATATGTAATGTTTATGTATGTGCAACAAAAAAAATGGAAGACACTGAAGGGCTCACTCAAGTACAGCTGCTTAACCAGCCTCTTTAAATGATGGATTTAATTGCATTGACTTTAATCCAGAGAGGTACAATATAGCTGAGGGGTTTCAGCACCGTGCAGGTTTTTGGCCCGTTGAGAACAGATTCCCACCTTACTTCAATGAACTAATATGAATATGGATTTGGGTATAAACGCCACTTACATTTTAAAGAATAAACCATTTAAAATGAAGAGACTCTGGTCAATAGCTTTAATTTTCCATATCTTTTCACACAACTAAATCAACTAACCAATAATAACTGACCATGCTTTTGAAACTGCTTAGCGCACCAACCAAGTCTGAATTGTAGGCCGCACCAGTAGCAGCACTGACAGTTCAGATTGCCCAAGGTGTTCCATCATAAGCCCATTTTCAGGTGTTTATAACTTTGCCAAATTTGAACTGTTTGGGTTGAAATTTTCCATGTCAGATAGCTGCCTCAGGCTTAATATTGTTAGCAAGTTTCAGCTACCACACTCCAGGGAAATATAAGTTGTTTCACCCATGTTAAAAAAAAATGCTTGTTTCATTGAGAACCTCTAGCACCTCCATGCTTTGGAGCAGAGACTTGAAATTTAGCAGAGGGTCTCACCCTGTTGCCAAGGATGTGCCTGTGCCATCCCTGTGAAAATCTACCCAGATGTGGCCTAGTTATGAGCCTCTGAAAATCTCAGTTTATGCACCTTCAGAACAAAGACTTGTTAGTGCTTGGCAGCTAAATTCTCTGAAGATTCCTTCTGAACTGAGCGTGTTCTGGCTTTCACTGAGTGGGATTTTCTGTGCAATGGTGCCGCCTAGCTGCTGGGGGCTGCTGTTGTGCAGGGTACCAGAACTGGGATAGAGGAGATAATTTCTCCTATATTCAGTGCCCCCCTGCTCGTGTTGGCAGTGCAGAGGGGATTGGATCAGTTGATCACAGACACAGGACCAAGGGGCCCCTGATGAGTGCTCAGCACTTAACTCCCACTGAAGTCAATGGGAGCTGCAGATGCTCATCGTCTCTGAGCACAGGCCTCCAATAATGAAATTTGAATCCAGCTTCAGAATCCAAAACCACACCCTCCCTTCCCCTCAAATTTGGGGGACTGTTCAGATCCGTGTGATCTTATCTCAGTTTCATTAATGGTGAAGATGCTGGAGTAAATCGAGATGAAAATGGCTCATTATTATTATGTGCGTATAACACCAGGCTCTACAACTGGTAAAATCTATACACAGAGACAAATTGGAGAATGAAAGGAAGACTTGGCCCCAAGAGCTTAAAATTAATAGGCACAAATAGTTACAGTCCAGATAACATGAGTGGGATGTGGATATTATAGTACTGGCATGTGGAATATTATAGTTGATAGACAATAGCAACTAGGTGGATTCTTTTAAAGGAGAAGACTTATGGTGATTAACTCAATTACTCATTGCCAATCTTAAATTGTCAAAAATAGATCTGCTTTTGTCTGTTATTTGGCATAGTGAATACCCTTCTCATAAGAACTATACAGAAATGAAGTCAGAAAATATAAAGGAAGACACTCTAGTCTGCATTCCTTTAAGAACAAAATAAAACAAGATATTCCAAGTGTGTATTTTCTTAAGAAGGACTCATTTGAGTTTTCTGACACTGATAACTACTTCACTTTAGACAGTAAAATTGCCCATTAAATTAGAGAATAAAATGTTAAAATGATTGAGAGTTAGCTAAATACCTCAAAACAAACCTTGGTTTATTGTAATCTACAAGTTTTCAGAATGGTCAACCAAAACCGAACACTAGCAGAAAGAGCGAGATGCATAAATGCTGAATGCTGTTAATGAGAATTTAATTTGAAACTACTGGAAGCTGACATGCAGCCTTTTTCCATTCACTGAAAAATTTCTCAGTTAAAAACCTAACTTTCAAATGTGGTAATTGAAGAAAATGCTATGCATAATATACATGGCTTTACATTTTTCATGCAATGGATCAGCTGTTTCTTTTGAATCAAAATCAACAAAAGCAAAATCTTCCCAAAGGATAAACTTTGCCATAAACATCATTTCAAAAATGCCTGGTTTGTTCACTAACATCTTTATTTTAAGTATTTTAGGTATATTCTTTTTACGCTTCTTTCATTCTTAATTAACAATGACAGTGTAAACCCTGCACATTCTGTCCTTTGAGTGCATCTCCTCTCCCACAGGCCCACATACCGTACCACCTGTGCCAGCAGGAAAAAGTTTAGCTCTGTATATTTTGTCCTATTAATCAGGAAGGTATATTTAATGTGTGTCTACAGTCTAAACACCCCTCGCTCACAGCCTTTGGTGGGCAATGAGCTCAGGCTCCTCATCACGCACATACCATACTGGTGTTCCATTATTTGATTGTCAATATTTCACCTCCTGGTGCTCCATGGCTCACTTACTGGTTAGGTCATCATCTACATACCACTGTTCTCTAAACAGGGTTGCCACTTGCCCAGTTTATAATTGTCCTCAGCAGTTTTTGTACTGCCTTGCTTGTTAAAGATTTGCTATGCCATTTCTTTCCCACTTGGGACCCATTACAGAGCTCTACAATTCACACCCTCTTGGTCTGCACTGCACGGCCATGTTAGGATAAGGTAAGAAAAATGATCAAACATAAAAAAACTACATGTTTGTGTGTGTGCGTGCTTAGGCGTGTAAAATGGTTCTCTCCAACATGTCAGTACTGATTAGCTAATGTTGTCATTAAGACCCGTTTTGTTGGTGTGGAGAGCAGAAGGGGTAGCTAGTGACCAGTTTTTCTGCAGCTCCGAGCTGGCAACCCTACCTCTAGAGAAAGGATCGAGTATGGCATTGAGACGTGTAATCTATTAAGGATGAACACTAAACCGTGGGTAGTGAGCCATCACAGTGACTATATCTTAATAGACAGCATAAAGCCCAGTTGCCTATAGGGATCATACCAAAAGGGCAATCTTAATTTCCACACCCACTCTTTGCACTAATCATTACTCTCCTTCCCATATCAAGCCACAAAAGTGTACATATGGACAACATAACGAAAATCAACACTTGGTTTCACATCAGACGTATCAGCCAATAAAATAAATCCTGCCCTGCAAAATGTAATATCTTTACCCTGTATTTTCCTCTCTATTGTAAAAAGAAAAAAACATTGACACAGCAGGGTATGCAAACACTGGCATAGGAACATGGTAAAAGCAAAAGGCCATAACTTTATTCACTCATAACACAACATAACCCTGGGGAGGTTAGAACAGTACTCGTCACACCTAGCCAGCAATACCGATCCAGTGTGGTCCCAGTTGGACTCTCCAGGCCCTGAACTCATTATGGCATGGCTTGGCCTTCCTGTGAAAGCCAGCTAAAGGAACCTCAGCTCCTCGGCTGAAATCCATACCACCTATTCCTCATGTGAGGGTTGGTGGGGGGGTGCAGACAAGGAGTACCTCAGCCTGTGTAAGACATTGAAACCCTCACCCCCCATAACACACCAAGCCCCAGCCAATACTACCCTCTGCTACAATATGGGATTCCAGAAGTCAGCCCTGCTACAGCACCACGTCAGAGGACTCCTGCTAGAAGCAGCATGTAGAAAGACAAGGTGGGTGAGGTAATATCTTTTACTGGACCGACGTCCGTTGGAGAGAGAGACGAGCTGAAAAAAAGAGCTCTTTGTGGCACGAAAGCTTGTCTCACTCACCAGCAGAAGTTGGTCCAATAAAAGATGTTACCTCACACAACTTGTCTCTCAGATAGCCTGGGACTGACACAGCTACTACTGCACAGAAGCTGCAGTGAAACTCATACATAAATATAAAATGCATCTCAACTGTGCCAGTGGGGTGCCAAGAGGAAAGTGAAAAATGTCCAGTGCCTTTTGCCAATTTACATTGTGGGAAAGTTTCTTGATGCCAGTGGGTGATCGGCAAAGCCTCCCCATACGACTCAGAAAACCAGCAACAGCAGCCCAGGTTAAAGCCGACTCTGGGTATCCAGAGGTCACTTGCTGGGCCTGGGATTCCTTTAAATCATGCATGCTGCATATATGTTATGCCATGGTCCCGGTATGATCACAAAATGGCATATTTTTTGTTTAAAAATCGTATTTTATGGTGAATCGTAGCTTTGCATTCCTTTGATCATTTCTTTTTACTATTACATTGAAATGTAACCAAATATTTCCAAGAAAAAAAGTACAAATAGAATAGGATGTAGCCTGTTAATTGCATGAACAAGTGAGAATCATGTGTAGTGTAACATTTCAAATAACAGATGGCTCTCACAATAATTTTGACTTGTTTATATGGACATGAAGAGCAGATCTTTGAAGCAGTCCCTGATGAGATTCCGCTTTGGTCTAACAGTGTCCTGAGAGAATGTGCTTCCTCCCTCTTTCATCTGATGTTTCAAATAGCAAAATAAACATTTGTTAAAATAGCACCTATGGGTGGAGAAAACATGACTGGACTGGAAACCTCTGGCTCTGTAGTCATGTAGCTTACAAATAAAAGATCTGATTTTGCAAAGCTCTACTCATGTGAGTAACCCTCTTCACATCAGTAGCTCCACTGCACTGACTTCATGGAACTGCTTGACTTTGTCCCTTGTTCAAAACATAAGAAAACCTCAGAAAAGACAGTAGAGCAGTGTGTCCTTTGTAAAGGCAGCACACCTTACATCCTATACTGCTGTTTGGGTAGATCTGTGTGTGCAGCTAGAGCAAAATCATTTGATCTGTGCTTTTGACAAAAGTACATAGGGAAGGGGGGTTATACATATCTGGCACCATGTGCCTTGTTCTGATTATCCAACTGGGGCTTCAGAGACATTTTTTAAAAAGCAGACAGAACATACACCAGTGCAGGAACTCTAAAACTGCAGGCATCAATGAACTTGGCCAACATGTTCTGTTTTATATAATTATACAGAGAAACTAATTTTGGTATGTTTAAGTTTGCAACTTAAGGGTTCCATTTAAAACTCCATTTGCACAGTATCTGCCTCCTTTTTATAGATTTTAATTCATAGATTTTAAGGCCAGAAGGGACTGTTAGTTCATCTAGTCTGACCTGTATACCACAGGCTATTACATTTCACCCAGTTGCCCCTATATTGAGCCCAATAACTTTGTTTAACTAAAGCACATCTTCCAGAGTGGCATTCAGTCTTGACTGGAGGACATCAAAAGACGGAGAACCCACCACTTCAACTGGTTGATTGTTTGTTCCCCTCAATTCTGATATCCAACCCCTTTGTTTTACAAACTAAAAATGCACAGGTATTCACTTTGTAAAGCAATTTACAACATCATTTTTCATATCACTTTTATTCTGATAGCATCTACGAACCCTGACCCATTGGGCTAGGCACTAAGCAGACAAATAACAAAGACAACTAGAAAGCCAACACTCCAGGTGTCAGGCAAAATGCAACAATCAGATGTAATAGGCAAAGTAATGGGGGTGGACTAGGAGTTTGAGATTACAGTAAAAAGATTAGAATAGCAATTTGATTTCGTTTGCACACAGGATATACTGACACAGCAAACAAAACGAGGAATAGATTTAAATTATATTAGCCGTTGTATTGATATTAGCATTCGATTACTTACTAAATGAAGATCTTCATAGAAAGATGACATATAATCATGAAAAAGTTATTAGGTCAGGGACACAAATATATCCAGGGAATGTCATAATACATGATGTCCTTAAATGTTAGATTTGGACTGGAATATGTGTGAAATTACATGTAGCCAAGAGCTCCCAGTTAGATACTCTAGACCACACATGTATGCAGGACAAGAAGTTGCAACTGTTGTATGTCTAATACTGTCCCCTTGACCCCCCATGTGGTAAACTGCAGAGAGACATTCCAAGGTGGGATTAATGTTACAAGGTCCTGGGCCACATACTTACCAGCTGACATCTTCTCCCCCATCTTGGTCTGACCAGCATGCACCTTTTCAGGTTGGATAACTTGTTGCAGGGATAATGTGCACAGCTGGCTGAACGAGGACCCATTCTCAGCCAGCAAAAAAGCAATACAAATAACGATACAGCATTTTTGCCCAGCTGGGTGAAAATTCCCATAGTGGCCCACAACGTTACTCAGTGGAGACTTTCCCAACATGAGGGCTTGCCAACACGGTACGGTCATGCACATTACCAGGGTGTAATTTCTAAAGCAAACTAACATATTGTGCCTCAGTTGGTCCGTGTAGACTAGTGGTGGGCAACCTGCGGCCCATAGGATGTACTGGCCGCCGCTTCCCCCAGGTCTCATTGGCTGGGAACGGCGAACCGTGGCCACTGGGAGCTTCGGGGAGGCATGCCTGTGGATGGTCAATGTCAACAAAATATCTCACAGCCCGCAATCAGATTACCCTGATGGGCCACATGCAGCCCGTGGGCTGCCCACCACTTGTGTAGACCTTGCTGGTGTATGCTAAAGGTTCCCTAGAACATTTAAATGTACAGGTACTATAATAAAGCACACTGGGGAACCTTTAGTGCACACCAGCAGGGTCTACATGGATCAATTAAGGCACAACATGTTAGTGCACTTTATAAATCACACCCCCATAGAGCAAATTACCCCACGGTGTAAACAAGCCCTGAGTCTCCAAAGAAAACTAGAACCAATACAAGAGAATATCTCTTCATATCACAGTGCTCAAACAAACCACCACCACAACACACTACACAGCGACAGTCAATCCAAAGCCAACTGAAATCCAAGCTAAAACGGCAAAGAACTATTTTAACAAAAGAAACTTTCAAACAAAGCACAAACCCACTTATCTTTAAACTGAGTCACTTTTTCTTCAGTATTTGTTCATTTAAAAAAAATAGACCTGTTTAAACAGCTTTCCATTTTCCAGCACCACTTCCCCCAACCTGATCCTGAGTTGCTACATTGAACTGTCAAGTATCAGAGGGGTAGCCGTGTTAGTCTGGATCTGTAAAAGTGGCACAGAGTCCTGTGGCACCTTATAGACTAACAAACATATTGGAGCATGAGCTTTCGTGGGTGAATACCCACTTCGTTGGATGAACTGGTCACCCACACAGCACACTTACTTCCATGTCAGAAGAATAGTGCTATACACACAGCATTATTACTTCATGGATGGATCAAGGTGGAGGAGAGGTTTGGGATGTGAAGGTAAAAGCTCTTACTATCACACGAATACACAAAATCGATGCAAAGGGAAACTCAAACAATAATGGGGTATATTTGCTTTTTGTATGCAGTAAGAGCCTGCTCAAGGGTTGGTCAAAAATGTCCAATAAAAATTGTCCTGTCAGAAAATGGGGGGTCATTGACATCAAAATTGTCTATGAGGAAACAGTTGATTTTTATTTTGGTTTTTGATTTCCCCTTAGGAAATATTTTTTCATTTACATTTTGAAACAACCCCCCCCCTCATTTGGAACTGATATTTTGAAATTAAAATTTCTTTTCAACATGTCAAAATCTTTCATTTTGACGTTTCCAACTGGATTTTTTTCTGGAACTATTTGTTCTCCCAATATTTCCACTTTTTGTCTCAGATTGGAATTTCCACTTTTTGTCAACAGATTGGAATTTTCCACAAAATGGCAATTTCATTCTCCAGACGCCTCTTGCTCACTCTTATCCCCACTGAATACAGCAGCAAAGGCTATTGGCTTCACTGGGAGCATGTAGGGTTGCCAACTTTGGTTGGCCGTATTTTTGGAGGTTTTGTCAGATGACATAATCTTTAACTCCTGGAGACTTCAAGGGCAATCCTGAAGGTTTGCAACCCTAGGAGCAGGTCTTTGTGTCTCATTTCAAAGGGAGCTCCATAAAGACATAAAGAAGAAGGGAAATGGTTCAGAGCAGGGTTTCTCAAACAGGGGTCACTGCTTGTGTAGGGAAAGCCCCTGGCGGGGCGGGACGGTGTGTTTACCTGCTGCGTCCACAGGTCAGGCCGATCCGGCTCCCACTGGCCACGGATCGCTTCTCTGGGTCAATGGGAGCTGCTGGAAGCGGCATGGGGGGAGGGGGAAGGGGTACTGGGTTTTTTGCATTTCATAGGGGGTAATTCTATGTACACCAGCCCTATCTTTTGACCAAAGAAGTCAGTTCACTGTAAGACTGCAGAGAGTCAAAACAGAAGCTAATAATGAAACTAAACTAACGTAAGTACCTGAGGGGGAAACATGGCAAAAAATCCAGTGAATTGAAGTTAAATAGCTCTGATCAGTATACTACCATTAGTATAAGATGGGCTGGTCTACACTACGGCACTAACTCAGTCTAAATTATGCAACTTCAGTTATGTGAATAACGTAACTGAAGTTGATGTAGTTAGATCCACTTACCACGGTGGCTACCATCGACTCCCTTACTCTTCTCAGGGAGGTGGAGTACACAAATCAATGGGTGAGTGCTTGCCTATCAATTTGGTGTGTCTTCGCCAGACCCGCTAAATCGACACTCACTGCATCGATTGCAACAGCGTCGATCTATCGGTAAGTGTCAACATGCCCTCTCATCTAAATAATTACCTGATTGCACCCTCCACTGCAGGAGAAGAAAGGTAAAACGTTTAAGAACAAGAGCCTGATGAGAACATCCTGGCTGCTACAGTCAAATGTCACCTTTGCATGGCATAGTCCATAACTATTCAGATGCTCCCAAATATATTGCTTTTAATGACTTTAATGCCAAACTGGAACATGCATGGTGAAGTGCTGGTGGAGTGGAATGAGCATCTCTGTTCCTAGCTTCTCTTCATTTAATCTTTCCTAACTATAAATCGTGTCTGTCTCTCCCCATCCCATATAGTTGGGTTCTAAGAAGGAGAGAATCTTGTCATATAATAGCTATGAGGAAGCCTGATGCTGCCAAAAACACCTTTTCCCTCAGCAGAGGTCACTGTGCATTAGGATAAGGCTTAATTAAATGGAAAGAGGATGAAGGAGAGAGAAGAAAATATTATTTTACTCTTAGAGTCTGAATACAGTCAGAGCCTAAATTACTATGCTGTATACTATCACTGGTTTGCTGGCTTCATTAATTTTTTTCTTTCAAAGTCAGCACCCCAGACTCTTCACATGCCTTTGTCTCCTGCTGTCATCAAGGCATTTACATGCATTAATCCATGACAAATGGCTTCATTTGATCCATAACTGATTTCCCCACCCGCCAACTAGAAACAGGTTATAGAAATAAAAAGAAAAACTAGGCTAGAACAAAAGGGATCATCTATTTATTGGTGGGGGGAAGACAGTATACAAGCTAAGGCAAACAATACTAGGGGACAAAGCACTGGCTTTTCAGTCATGGAAAGTCAGTTTCCAGCACACTAGGAAAACCAATTACATTTTAATTTGGTTCAAATTATCTGATACAACTACAGTAATTACTGCATTACAGATGTGATGTGGCGACTGGTTTGGATAGAAAAATTCCCCACCAGATCCCTGACCTGGACCTTTGCCCTAAATTCAAACCAGAAACAAACCCTTTGAAAGCCTTCCATTATATTATATCCCCCTGTTATTTGTCATCTTAATACATAGCAATGCTCCCTGGCTCCGCTCGAGACCCCCAAACGTAAAGGGTCCCACTACAGAAATAAGCATAAAAAGAGCTACATGTGGGTAATGCTACTTATCACAGATGAAAGAGCCAGAAAACACCTCACACATATTTTCAAACCACACAAAAGACACAGTTACATGTCATGAGAAAGTTACTCCAGAGATGAACTATAACAAGCACACAGGGACATCCTGACAGGCCAACCTTCTCTATGCTGCTTGGATTTCTCTTGGGAAGAATGCACTGGCTACATGCTACCAGACAGGACTTATCCTTTGAAAGGATAATGCCTTCATCGCTGGCTTTACATTTTTCCCTGGGATAACAAAGAAATCCTGACACTTAAAAGGGCACAAAGAAAAACCGAGAAAAACATAAAAAGCTATGAGCTTTCCTTGTTTTTAAATAAACACATCCAGTTACATCTTATTAAATCAATTTTCCCATAAGGTGCCAAGACCTTTTATAGAATTCTTCACTCCATTCTGATTCTAGAATCAACTGTTAGTGTTGAAAAGCTTCTGAATAGAAAAGCTGGGGGTGGGTGGGTGAGTGAGTGTGTGTGAGAGAGAGAGAGAGAGAGAGATGAAAAATAGCTCCATTGAAGCCAGGCTGTTTTACCCCACCTTTCTCTCATGTTATTTTTTGCTTCTGTCAAATGTATGGTGGAAAACCTCACCTGTTCATAGAACTGATCTCAGTTGCACCATCTGTAAATATAGAGTAATGGTACTGAAGTAAGAAACAGTGAACCAACTCTTAAAATTCTAAAAAATACAGAATCAGACTATTAGATTTAAGAGGTTCAGGTAAGAATATATTGTAAGAATATTTGTTATATTTTTATCACCCTGCATCCCATTTAACAAAGAATGCCATTCCCCCGTCTGTTTTTACCAGTGCATTCCACAAAATACTTAATCTATAAAAATAGATATAGATTTTCTTAGTTTAATCATATTCTTTTAAAAATAAACAAATACATCAGTGGAACTTTCTTTGCTAAATAAACTATCCTTACTTGCTTCCAACTTAATTAAATGCAATTAACTCTAGTTTGTTTTGGCAACCAATTAATGTCATGATCAAATATAAATAGACTCTGCAAGAAAAGATTATAATTAATAAATCCTTTACAATACTGTAAAATTACACTGAAGCTTTGCTTGCCAGAAATACTTAACTGCATTTTTGAAGTGTATTAATGAGGACACTAAAAAAGATAATAAAGTTTTATCAAAGTGTATGCAGCTACTTTACTGTGGTTCTTGCCCTCTCTCAGTCTGATCTATATAGCTTGCAGGCTGACAGTATTATTTAGACTTCATGAAATAGTAAGACCAATTCCCCTTCTTTCTGATCAATGCATTTGTTACAACATTTTAAAATATTTAAAGCCAAAGTTACTATTCACATAACTTCGTTGATTTAAACGGGATTACGCCAGCAGGAATTTTTGTCCATGGTGTTTAGTTCATTGGCTGATAGAAAAAATATCTGAGAAACAATATCCAATATGTAATATTACAAGAAAACAAAAGCTATGTCTCCATATGAATGACATGACTCCATACTAGGGGCAGGTAAACTTTTTGGCCTGAGGGCCGCATCGGCCCACCCCCGGGACTCCTGTCCCATCCAACACCCCCTGTTTCCTGACAGACCCTCGGGACCCCTGCCCCATCCACACACCCACCCCTGCTTCCTGTTCCCTGACCACCCCCAGAACCTCCGCCCCTGACTGCCCCCCATCGCCCCATCCAACCACCCCCCTTCTTTCTGACTGCCCCTCGATCCCCCAATCCCCATTCAACCCCTCTGTTCCTCGATCCTCCCCACCCCTATCCACACCCCTGCCCCCTGACCACCACCCCAAACTCTCCTGCCCTCTGTCCAACCCTGCCTGCTCCCTGCCCCCCCACACCTGGAGCACTGGTGTCTGGCGGTGCTACAGCCACGCACCGCGCAGCACAGAGCATCGGGTCAGGCCGAGCTCTGCAGCTGCGCTGCCACAGGAGCTCGCAGCCCCACCGCCCAGAGCATTGCACCGGCAGCGGGGTGAGCTGAGGCCGTGGGGGAGGGGGGGCAGCAGAGGAGGGGCCGGGGGCAAGCCTCCTGGGCCAGAAGCTCAGGGGCTGGGCAGGAGGGTCCCACGGGCCAGTTGTGGCCCATGGGTCATAGTTTGCCCACCTCTGCTCCATACCAATGGGAACTTTGGGTTCTCAAGAAGTGCTGGATAAGCTTATAGAATCAATGAACTGGAAGGGACCTTGAGAGGTCATCTACTTCAGTCCCCTGCACTGAGGCAAGACTAAGTATTATCTAGACCACCCCTGACAGGTGTTTGTCCAACCTGCTCTTAAAAATCCCCAATGATGGAGATTCCACAGTCTCCCTAGGCAATTTATTCCAGTGCTTAACCACTCTGACAGTTAGGAAGTTTTTCCTAATGTCCAACCTAAACTGCACGTGCTGCAATTTAAGCCCATTGCTTCTTGTCCTACCCTCAGAAGTTAAGAAGAACAATTTTAAATTTATATGTTTTTAATAGCAATGCTAATATGCAGAGATACAAGGATTTTAAATCCTTGTGTTCTCTAACAATAGAATACACTATTCAGCCAGTGGTAAGTACAGTCTGTTATGTGTGTGCGCGCGCACCCACCCACCCACCCTAAAAAGTAGTTGAAAGTGGTGAAAGAAAAATCTTTGAGACAGGTTTTCAAAAGAGCTCAGCAACCACAATTCTCAATGGGAGTTACTGGCTGTGCCTTCCATTTCTGAAGACAGCCCTACATTCACAAACATTCTTCATAGCCCGAATCCACCCATCCACTACACACTCCACATACAAGTCATCTTGATGGGGCCACTGTAGTAGAGGGAAGCCTAGCCGCTCCAGTCCATAGATCCTCCATACCTTGTGGTCTCTTTGGATATATGCAGTGAGCCATGCCGTGCAAGCCATGTGCTGCCCCATTCTCTGATCTCAGTACCCTGTGGCAGCTGCTCAATACCTTGCGGGGCTGGGCCTTAAGATTTGACCTGAGCACCCATAACAACCATTGACTTCAATGGGAATTGCAGGTACTCTGGATCTTTCCAAAGGTAAACATTTTAAGATCTGTTCCTGTAAGTCCTGACGTGCACAAGTAGTCCTTGTTCGTGAGTCATTCCATTGCCTTGAATGGGACGAAGCATATGAGCAAGAGTTTTCAGGGTTGGGCCCTTCCATTTCTGCCACCAGTCTGCTCTCCAAAAAATCAGGCTACTCTAAATGCAAAGCGTGTCTCCTTCTTCCACTGAAGTAAAGGAAGAATTGCAGCTGAACCGCTGTAAGATATGAACATACAACTGCTACTGATTATGACAACCCAGTAACCTAGGCCCTAATCCTGCACTAGCTGAAAGCAAGAGTCTCTTTTGACAGGAGCGGGACTGGGTTTTTAAACTAACAAAGGAAATGAGAAGGCTGCCCATTTGGAACATTCTGCAAGATGTACAGCGATAGATGCCAGAAAATAATCTTATTAACAGAGCCTAATAATATGAGTCACAAATTTATATATGGTACTTGGGAACTGCATTCATTTTAACTTACACCCCATTTTCCCCACTGTGCATCCTTGACTGAGACTTGAGCTGGGCTGCAGCCCCAGTGGTACCTGCCTAAAGCACAGTGGAAAGGAGTCTCCAGTGCCTGCCCAGTGCTAAAATAAGTTTAGCTCGGAAGAACAGTTCTGTTTAGAACACTGGAGAATAGTGGAACTGCTGAATCCCACAAGAAAAATAAATCTTGCTCATAGTAACGGTTTGATTTCACAACAGAGAGGAAAAGAAAACATTCAAAAGGAAATGTAAAAGATTACAGGAGAGAAGACTAAAACAAAAGGGTGAGATCACTTGCATGTTAAGAGGAAATGCACTTGGTATTCCCTTTTCAAATACAAATCAGCGCTGAACTTAAATAGGCCAGTAATTAAAGGCAGGTTTCTGATGTTATCAGCAGAAACATGTCAATGTAGAAACAGCGTATATTGCCTTTGGGGTTTATACTTGTGTCTAATTTTTCTTGGGGCTTAGCCACCACAGTATGAATCCCCACAGTCTTGCAATACTGTGACAGCAAGATACAAGCATTACGGTGCATTGAAAGGTCCCTTTGTGACTCACATCACCCCGCCCACACACACACACCCTGCTGCTCTCAAACAGAGACTGAGTTTTGACACATGGGTGTGGGAAGAGAAGATATCCGGCAGGGATTCAATCCCTCATGCTGCTAAGTGCTGATGTGAGGCAAAGCACTAGCACTGGGTATTTGCTTTTTATTGAGCACCTCCAAAGAATGGCCTCTGTGACATATAGAGAAATATGCAGAATGCCCAATGGCAGAGATCAAGCCGCTGTGTCTACTCTCAATTGAGCACTGGGGAAGAGTGAAAGCGGGCACACCAGGAGCGGGGACAAAGTGTGGTCAGGGCACAGGGGTTTATGTGCATCCAAAAGGGACGTGTATCAGCTAGTGTCAAGATACTCCTGTTATCACCCAGGAGTTCTTTCTTTCACACAGTGTGTATGGAAGGGTTGATCTTAGGAGATACAGAAATGCTTCCAATAGTTCCTTTGAAACTATCTCTCACAGCCAGCTGCTCGGTGCCCCCTGGCATACGCTGGACCCTCTGTTCTTGGCAGCCCATCAGACTGCAGCACACACTCCCCCTCAGTTTAATTCACCTTACTGGATCACAAGTAACAAACCACCACATTCAGCGGTATGACTGGCAGCTGGCTCCACACACCTGCAGCCTGGAGATGCTAGGCAGATACCTGAGGCAGGATGAGGAGCTGCAACACTGAGTAACTGACAGGATCCTTGCTAATGCCTAATTGTACATAAATGGAGAAATTCTGTAGGCTCTTTGACTCCCTACCAAGCATTAGTTTTCCTGCGACAATAGCCCATTCCCTTTGCTCAACGTACATGGGTCCCCCTGATTTGAAGATGAATCAAGCATTCTGGCGAAAGCATTCTCCTAAGCTTGTCCAGCCAGAAAGCTCTACATCTGCAGTATCTGTTTAAACCAGCGATGGCACAGCAGCCTTCGTAAAATTCTTGCTCTGCTACTTAAGGGGATAAAGCATCAGAGCTGGTCTCCATTAGATATTTTTACTTGGAGTTAATTGATCAGGGAGTGTCTTGACTAGCATTTACAAATGTGTTAATTACTTTGAGTTTATTGACAGCCAATTAATTCAAGGTTAAAAAAAGTCTAGTATAGACATACCCATTAAAAGGTATAGTGTTGCAATAGTCCCTTTGATTCCTGGAACTCTTGAGGGGCACACCACATCTCTTTCCAATTGTTGAAAACCATAAAATCCAATTACAGAAACTTTATAGGCTCTACCACCATCCTAAATAATTACTGCATGTGAGATATGGATCATAAAGATAGTAGACAATACACTATACATAAGAACATATGAATGGCTATATTGGGTCAGACCAAAGGTCCATCTAGCCCAGTATCGTGTCTTCCGACAGTAGCCAATGCCAGATGCCCCAGAGGGAATGAACAGAACAGGGAATCATCAAGTGATCCATTCCCTGTCACCCATTCCCAGCTTCTGCCAAACAGAGGCTAGGGACACCATCCCTGTCCATCTTGGCTAATAGCCATTGATGGACCTATCCTCCATGAACTTATCTAGTTCTTTTTTGAACCCTGTTATAGCCTTGGCCTTCACAACATCCTCTGGCAAGGCGTTCCACAGGTTGACTGTGCATTGTGTGAAAAAATACTTCCTTTTGTTTGTTTTAAATCTACTGCCTATTAATTTCATTTGGTGACCCCTAGTCCTTGTGTTATGAGAAAGAGTAAATGACACCTCCTTATTTACTTTCTCCACACCAGTCATGATTTTATAGACCTCTATCATATCCCCCCTTAGTCATCTCTTTTCCAAGCTGAAAAGTCCCAGTGTTATTAATCTCTCCTCATATAGCAACCATTCCATACCCCTAATCATTTTCCAAGTCCAATATATCTCTTTTGAGATGGGGCAACCACATCTGCACACATTATTCAAGATGTGGGCATACCATGGATTTATATAGAGGCAATATAATATTTTCTGTCCTATTATCTATCCCTTTCTTAATGATTCTCAACATTTTGTTCACTTTTTTTACTGCCATTGAACACTGAGTGGATGTTTTCAGAGAACTATCCTGAATGACTCCAAGATCTCATTCTTGAGTGGTAACAGCTAATTTATACCCCATCATTTTATATGTATAGTTGGAATTATGTTTTCCAATGTGCATTACTTTGTATTTGTCAACATTGAATTTCATCTGCCATTTTCTTCCCCAGTCAGCCAGTTTTGAGAGATCCTTTTGTAGCTCTCTGCAGTCTGCCTGAAACTTAACTATCTTGAGTAGTTTTGTATCATCTGAAAATTTTGCCACCTCACTGCTTACCCCTTTTTCCAGATCATTTATGAATATGTTGAATAGGATTGGTCCCCTGAGGGACACCATTATTTACCTCTCTCCATTCTGAAAACAGACCATGTATTCCTATCCTTTGTTTTCTATCTTACTGAACCATGACAGGACCTTCCCTCTTATCCCATAACTGCTTACTTTGCTTAAGAGCCTTTGGTGAGGGACCTTGTCAAAGGCTTTCTGAAAATCTAAGTACATTATATCCACTGGATCCCCCTCGCCCACATGCTTGTTGACCCCCTCAAAGAATTCTAGTAGATTGGTGAGGCATGATTTCCCTTTACAAAAGCCATATTGACTCTTCCTCCCAAAATTATGTTCATCTGTGTGTCTGATAATTTTGTTCTTTACTATAGTTCTTTACTATTGTTCTTTACTATAGTTTCAACCAGTTTGCCTGGTACTGAAGTCAGGCTTACCAGCCTGTAATTGCCAGGATCACCTCTGGAGCCCTTTTTAAAAATTGGTGTCATATTAGCTATCCTCCAGTCATTTAGTACAGAAGCTGATTTAAATGACAGGTTACAGGCTACAGTTAGTAGTTCTGAAGTTTCACATTTGCATTCCTTCAGAACTCTTGGGTGAATACCATCTGGTCCTGGTGACTTGTTACTGTTTAGTTTATCAATCTGTTCCAAAACTTCCTCTAATGACACCTCAATCTGGGACACTTCCTCAGAGCTGTCACCTAAAAAGAATGCCTCAGGTTTGGGAATACAAAATAGTGTGTATGGAGAATACAAACATCAATTACTGCATGTGAGGTATGGATCACAAAGATGATAGATGGTACACTATACAAAAAGGTGTGAATGGAAGATATAATTGCCAATCAACTTACTCCAGGTTAACACAGACATCAACAAGATGAGAATCTGACCAATAACTTGATACGCTATAACCAATGGATCATATATGCAATCTAAAAATAGTTAGGCAGATGGTGAGTTGTGATTACTGCTCTTGATTGGCTAAGAATTGCACACATGCTATTATTATTGTTACCCCATCTTTTCCAACCCCCATCCCGGCCTGCTTGTTTGTTTCATCCACCTGTTATGTCTTGTCTTTTGGATTATAAGCATTTTGGGGCAAGGCGTGCCAGCTACTATATGGTAATCTAGTACAATAAGACCCCAAGATGGTTGGACTCCAGGCATTGTCACAATATAAAATAATAAATAATACATCGAAAATCTGCTAGGTGAAAGCAGGATGTAAAACTGAACACCAGCAAGGAATAAATAACCTTGTGTGTTGCCCTGAGGTAAAGGCATATGGCAAGCACAGTGGGGTCGAGGTCCGTGACTGGAACGTCTAGGCACTACAATCATTCAAATAACAAATAAGACATCGACAATGTTCCCCTGCCAAGCTAGGTCCATAGCCATGTGTTGAAATATTGTACAAAAGACAGACCATGGTCTAATTACAGAACTCATGATGGTAGCTTCCCAAAGTAGCATGGATGAGCCATTAGAAATGCTAATTAACACTGCTAGCAAAACTGGGTTAAAGAATAAAGTTTCTGGAGGTTCTCCAATGAGCAAATTATTTCTCATTCTTGCCCTAGCAAAATTAAAAGACACTAGTAGAAGATGACAAACACCCCCCACCCCACCCTCCGTGCACCTCTGGGGGAGGGGGAGTAGGGATGGAGCAACCTCTGCATTCCCAGGTGCAAGGACTGCAGTTCTGTACCATTCTTTTGAAGGCCACACAAGGGGGGTACAAGGGATTTTTACATCCACTGCACTGCTGTAAATGTAAGGGCCGGAGCCATACTTAGCTGCAGAAATATGGGGAATGCACAGGGTCCAAGGCATAGTACTTAATACATCAGGACAATAATATTTTATTATTAGACGTTCCTAACAGCAACCTACTTTTTAAAGTTAAGAGGGAAGCTACCAGATCTGAGAACAGCCTTCCAATGTCCAAGATTGTCTCATTAACTTTACTGCTCCAGTACACAGAATGCAGCGCCAAAAAGCTGGTAGTTATTTATCATATCTGTTTTGCGTGCAAGCAGGGGTAACATTACATTGCTCTATATTACCACTCTTAACTCAGCAGCTGACAGTTTATGTATTTGCAGACACAGACTTCAGAAGATATTAAAAGGTATATTGTACCTGTAGCCAGTTCATTGATTAGAGCATATCGAGTTCTGGACCAGATTCTGATCTTCTTTATGTCTGTGTTAACCTGAGTAAGTTGATTAGTTTCAGGGCATTTAGTTCATATTTACACCACTGTAAACAAGATCAAAATCTGATCCCATGTCTTTTTTGTTTGCGTTAAGATAAATTATCAAGTGATATTGGCAATTACTTTTGTGATCACTTGACCTTTACTGCTTGATGTGCGTTAAGAGGTTAGACGGTGGTGAGCATATTGTTCTGTGAATGCCAGGGTACATGGTTTCTGCTTTTTTCTGGTTCTCTAGTACAGCACCAGTATGGATTCTGATTGGCTTGAATACAATTACTAATAATTTTCCATATACAGCTTCAAACCTGCTCCTATCAACATCAATAACAAAAATCCCCTTGGATTAGGTCACTGATTCTCAACCATCCTGCAAGGTAGGCAAGGAAATATTATATTCATATTTTTACTGAGGAAACAGACATTTTTCCTCAGTAAAAGAGGATGCTAAGCCCAACATTTTTACAAAGATGTCATAAATACCAAAAATGTCACAAATACCAGAATTGGAGCCACCCCAGATTAGTACAATTTTTGAAGATTTGGTCCTAAGTGATGTCCTTAAGGCTTCCCAAGTAGGTGGCAGAGCCAGGATTAAAACTACCGTAAAGTCCCTTGCTCACAACCATAGCTCAAGTCATTATAAGATGCTGCCTTTCTTTTATGAAACAAGCTCAGAAAACTCCTAGGTCCTTGTTTGGTGTGAGTTTCTATAAGATTACTTTGGCGTAGTGATTTTTTTCTCTTAGTATTTATGGGCAAACTCTTCTCAAGATGATTTTTGATTCGTGTAAGATCTGCTGCTGCCACAATAAATAAAACTATGGGTCACTTAGTATTTAGTAGATGTACGTATGACCTAAAGTCCTGTTTTTAACACTTATATAACTTAATCGCCTGATGCATTTCTGTTACAGTACAAAGTAACACATGAAACACTGCCAATAGAAAAAAAAATGGAAGAAACTACTAGGCACTTTCTTGGCATGCTGCCTTGAGAAAGCCAACCACAACTTCACTGATACAAGCCAAGCCAGCTCATGCTGATACAACTATCTTTCCCTCTCTGAATAGGCCTATTTTTTTAATTAACATCTTTGCAAATGTCAACCTTGTTACAGTATGTCTATGTTTCTAGCCTGCATCTTTATATTTTACAAAATCCATGTAGGACCAACTTGGCAGCCAGAACGTTTAACAAATTATTCTATATGGGCTAAAAGGTGTAATATCCAGGTGATGGTAACTTGAAATTTTTGTGTTTATTTTTAACTTCAAGGTCTAACTAGTGTATATTCCATTTAGATTTAATGCTAATTAAGGTTCTTTGCTGAATTGAAATATAATCTCTTATACATAATAAAACAATGAGAGATCATTTTCTATATTTAATTTATTTGCATTCTTAAGACTCAGCTATGCTTTGTTGATACCTTAGTGTTTTGCCAAATCTTAATGTCTACTTCCTACTTCTGTAGAAGTGAGTCAGTATTGTCAATCAGATGATCAACGGACTATCACTGGCACTCAGCTAACTCTTTAAATCACAACCTGTCCAGTCTAATCCTCAGGCCAATTCAACAGCCATACAACTAGTATGTATGCTAGAGTCTAAAATAGCCAATGTGGAATTGTTCTCATTGTGTTTTATTAAATCCAAACCAAACTAAGTACTCAGAGAACATTGATTGCTTCTTCCTAAAGTTATATACTATGCATGTTTTCATAATACTTTGTATAATATAATTTTTTTGAAAATGAAATATATTTATACAAGGATCTGCAGAAGACAATATTACCTAAAGAGAATTATATTGCATTGGAGCTATGTCAGTTTACACCAAATGAAGACTTTGTCCTTTGAGTCTTAGTCAAGAGGAAGGAAAAACTCCATGCACACACCCAACCTATTTCATTTAAAAGAATATTCACCAATACATACCTTACTAAGACATAATTATATGCAGTCAAGCATTTGGGTTAATGTGACAAGGGAGAAAACAGTCCATGTACCTGTGCAATATGTTACGTACAATGTTATACCCATAGTAATATTTAATATATCCTATATGTGCCCTTCAGCCACTATTTCACAGAAAATAAAGCTACAGTCACTTACAAATCCTGTCACATAAAATGGTTTGCAATTTGTTTGCAATTTTGTACCTTCTGCCAATTCATCTATAGGTTACCAAAATGATTAATTATAGAACTATATATTGCAGTGAAATGAAAATGTAAACTTGTGTGTTTGCATGTATAATGTGCAAAAGTTTATCTGAAAACATTAGAACATAAGAACGGCCATACTGGGTCAGACCAAAGGTCCATCTACCCCAGATTCCTGTCTTCCGACAGTGGCCAATGCCAGGTGCCCCAGAGGGAATGAACAGAACAGGTAATCATCAAGTGATCCATCCCTTGTCGCCCATTCCCAGCTTCTTGCAAAGACTTACAATGTTTAAGAAAGTTTTAGAAAAAAAGGACTACTGTACTTGATAAATTCACCTTTCAATGACTCATGCCAGAAATCCACAGTGTTTCATTACTGAATTAACCTTGGTATTAGAAACAGATACTTTCAATACATTTATCCATTCAGTTAAATTCAAGTTTATTAGGCTAAATCCACTAAATCAGAATTTGTTTTTTTAACACTGCATTTACTTGTATTTAATGGATACTCTTGCATTCATCAAGTACAAGAGGCACAAGACAGAGAGGAATCTGTCTCTTTTAATTACCCTCGCCTATACCAAAGTAGTTCTACTATTGAGTTTTTAATTGTTCAGAATGTCTCTTAAATTCAGTATCAGACTAATATCCATGTAATCCCACAAAATGAGAAAATGTATGCTGAACCTGTTATTGACTACACCTATTTTTGCCATGACTCAAAATTCCATATACAGAAATATTAAGTTACTGAAATTATACATTGGTTCATCTGCATCATTTTTATTAATCCTTATTTGGCTGAATGTTTTAATCTTACTTATACAGTGACTAACAAACACATTTCTAATATTATAAATAGGAAGAGCTTAGGGACTATAGCTGAATACATTAAAATCAGTCCGTTTTCTAGTTAACATATTTCCATCCCTTTTATGTACAAACCTATTGCATTCAGTAAGCTGACTGAAAATTCATAGCCTTATAAAAACATTGTCCTGATATCATGTTCTGACAGTAGAAATCGTCCAAAATCTCTGTTTCCTCTCAAGGACCCTCCCTAGCTGGTACTTTCCAGGTGCAGAGCAATCTGAATCAGAGGTGAACACCATGTCAAATTCCACTCATCTGTCAATGTACTGGATTATTTCTTGAGAGACTGAAATTGGCTGCCTGGGATCAGAACACCATCAATCTTACTCGTGCAGGGTGCGGAGTAGCTGCCTGAGAAAGGCTCGCAAGAGGAAAATCTCTGAGGTTCCTAAGCAGGTGATGAGGCAGCTGTAAAACCTTCACTGTATCTGTATCACAGCTCTGAGTGAAAGATTTGTCATTTTCCACATTTCCCCAATACTTGGTATGCATTCAGTGTCTGACTGTTCTTGCTTCATAAAAGAAGTGATTTTTCAAGCTTAGGCAAATGTGGCAAAGCTCTGGATCTGCCAGGCTCTCATTTTTTCTCATAATGTTGCTTGTTTCAACAGATTTTACAAAATGGGATTACATTTTCCTTTTACCTATTTATGCAAGTATTTTGTTTGTTTGTTTGTTTATTTAGCCAGGAGACAGTCTCAGCTCACCAATGGTGATTTCACCGTTGTGTTTTGATTGGGCATTTCTCTGTGTATTCCAGAAAAGAACATTCAAAACGGGATGTATTCCCTAACTTTAAAACACCCGCTACTAAAGCCAACATAAAACACATAATAGTTGTTCATTAGATAAAGCCTGTGGGTCGAATTTTTAGAACCATTCCCCTCCAGGCTATGATTATACTTATTTTATGTTACATTATTGAGAGAAGGCAAGAAGATATCAAAAAAAAACCCCAAAAAACAACAACCCTATCACTTTTGAGCAGTGAAAACAATTGGGAAAAAAACATTTCAGCACGTTAGACCTGCTAAAGATTAAGGGCAATTTTATTCAAATGTGCCTAAGTGATTTAGGAGGCTAAGCCCTATGACTTTTGGAAATGTTAACCGTATCCTAATTCTGCTTTGATCTACCTGCTTCTACAAATTAAATAATGTGTAATTACCAGCTAATAGTCTCCGTTTCATCTCTAATTCTCTTGGGAAGAACTTTCACTCCTTTCCTTGGGTTCACAGTATGTGAAATCACAACATGAGGCTCTCTCATTTCTAACTTATTGGTAATAATGAGCTTTAATGTGCCATTTCTTCAACATTTTGCATATGATATGTGGTTCACAATGTAATTACCGTTGAAAATTAACACCAACAATTTCTGTTTGAAGAATGTCAAAGTAAAGAAAATATTTATACAGAGTCTGACGTGTCAGTGAAAATCAGTTGACTTTTCCGTTCCATACACAAAGAAACTATAACCTGTTCTCAGTAACACCCATCCAGCCCCACTGAAACCCAGGCCTGAATTCTACTCAGAGTTGCACCTTTGCAACCTCATGGCTAGTCATCAGTAAGATTAAAACTTCTACGCCAAATTCTGCTCTCATCTAGACCCAGCCCACCCCACTGACCTCAGGAAGAGTGAAAAGGTTCAGCTATTATCAGAAGTTGGCTCACATCAGTGCAAGTGTACAGTTTGTGCCCAGATTGGCATAGATGCAGCAAATAAAGTTACACAAAGCTCTGCCACCAGGATTTCTTCTGGGGGACAAAACTTATTCTGTTATTACACCGAAAAATGAATAGATAAATAAATAAATAAATAATCAGAGAAATTAAATTCTTATCTAAAATGGGTTTCCTGTGATCAGCCTCCCGAGTTGAGAAGTTGTTAGAAAAGGATGTTAACAGGAGGCATATTCCAATACCAAACAGGCATACATTAGGCTGATCCGCAAGATACTTGGAGATACATAGACAAACAACTCACTAACAAAATGGGACTTTTATGATTATTCAACCATTTATCAGGGCAGACAAGTGCACGGATAGAGTGCCTGTAATCTTACAACATCCTGTGGCTGATTGGTCCTACCTGGTCTGTGCAGGTGATGCTGCTGGAAAGTGTGATGAAGAGACCCCTGACAGAGTAGCATTGCACAGGCACTTATCCACAAATACAGGACCCAAGACATTGCAGAGACCATTGCCATTCTCTAAATGAAATATTAGACAGGCGTTATTATATATAGCCTTAGAGCAGTGATTACAACAGTATTTTTACCTTTATAAAGTCTTTGTTTCTTTCCTCTCCCACCCTCTGATTTCCCCCTGCCTCTCCCCCCTTGCAGGCTGCAATGGTTATATGACAAAGGTCATGTCAAAAACAAGGGGAGTTGAGGTAAAGAGATGTCAGCATGGGAGACTTGGTAACTTTAATAATTCAGTGGCACAAATGAAACTATAATGATCCAAGTACTTGAAGAAAAACAACATAAATAGAAGCCAGGGAAATATTCCCACTCTGTTCTGCAATTTAACTTACCAGGGGGGGAAATTACGATACTATCCAAAAAAATGAGCTCCTCAGACAGTATCAAAACTACTTTAAATACATTACGGATAGTCATACAACATTATCAGCTATCTGAGATGCATTTTAAGCATCCTCCATCCCCAAGGCTGCAAGGCAAATACCTACCCAGTAGGTAACAGATTATTGTTTTTGACTTCTGTGCACATTAATTTTTAATTGCAATGAATGCTGTCTACTAAACAAAGTAATTGTTTCTCAGAATTGTGTTCTAATCCCCAGATAAAATCAGCTTCCCTTTGTTTGGCCTATGCTCATAAAGAACAATAGTAAGGGCAGACTGAATTGTATATGTAGCAAATAGGAGGTTTGATCTTTTCATAAGGTAGAGTGTGTCAAAATTTAAAGACAGACTCTTGCTGAAAAGGAATGGTGTACTTCTTTCTCTGTCTCCCAGTGCTGGCACGCTTGACTACTTGATATATTGTATGTGGGTGAATATTTCCATACATTTATTACTATACTAATAGATTAAATTTTCTCAGACTTTGTAACTTTAACAGCTCCTTCTCAATACCTGCAAGGATTGTAGAATTTGCAAGGCTCAGCTACGCTACATATCGTCCAGTTCCTTTAATAACACCTTCTGCTGCATTTCATATTGCCAAATTAATCAAACTTCAGGCATTCTCCTTATTCAGCCAATAACATGATGCCACTTTCTATCTAATAATCCAATGAGCAGAACATCATGTTCACTGAGGATGGAAGACTTTAAAGCTAAAAATCTTCTCTTCACACTGAACATTCTATGCATTTAGGAAAGATCGGGGCAACCAATGTAAAATCCAAAAGATGACCTATCAGCAGGATTTCTTTATTGGGGAAATAAGCATCTCTATTATTTTTAATAGTGTATAAGTGTCAATAAAATATATGCACAGATCATTTTTGTTATTTTAATAAATAAGCATGGTATTTGAGGATTGTTTTAAAGACTAATAGATGGAAAAAAACCCAAATAAACTGACAAGTATAATTAACTGCAAAATAGCAAAACATTATTTTCCTCACCATGAGGCTGTTTGCTTCCCTGTTCATATGCACTATTCAGCATATAATTAGTTTTCCTTCCCACTGTTTACTTTTGTATACTTTCCCTCCTTTGTTTTCAGATTGAGTAATAGTGCAACATGGATTCAACCCCCTCCAAACAGATAGCTCACAATAGACCTCCCATGTCTTCAGAAATTAATGCTTTTTTTAATCATTTCTGGTGCTCCCATGCTTTCGTACAATGACATAAAAGGGAAAGGTGACTCTAACATGCATTGATATTTCAAGCATAAAGTGCTCTTATTTAACCTGAACTTTAAAACCCTAGCCAAACAGTGAAGCAAAGCCAAACTTCTACAGTCTCCCAATAGCTCCTATTTATTTTTTTAAAATGTTTCCAGGGATCATATTCTTAACCACACTGAATAGATGACTTTGAAATCCCTCCCACCCCATGTTTTCACTCTTAGCCTGCTACATCTTTTCTATCCTTCTTCAAACTAGGTTATTTTAATTAACTTTGTTAAGCCCCAACATTCCTTCCTTGCTAGCATTTCATTTCTTCATGTACTTGTTAGTCACCTCACTACAACTGCTGTCGAACACACTGTTTTTATGCAAAGAGAGCCTCTTGCAAATATAAATATATATATATATACACACACACACACACACACACAACAGTGAGTATTCCTCCAGTTATTATCAGATGAGTTCAAGATCTGCTTTCTGAATCTTAAATCCTAAAGAAGCTCCTTACCTGAGTAATCCAACCAAGAGCAGAGTACTCTATTAGTGTTCATTGGAAAGATCTAACACTTTTTAAAATCCATCTGTACCACAATAAGGGATTTTAAATAGCTTCCCAATAATCTTCTTTATCAGGATTAAAAAAAAAATTCTCTTTTTCGTTACCAATCCTATTCCCAGAGTAAAGAAGACATCAGAGCTCTCAGACTGTGTTGTCAGAAAAGTGGCCAAGGTTTGAGGGGTGGAAACCTTGTCATTTTCACCTTTAAATCATCTCCTAACGTCACCTTCTGTTTGATGAGACCTTTGAAGTGATCTTGAGATAATTTGCAGCTTCCAGTGTACTTAAAGATGAGGATCAGTTTATGTTTAATGACAGAGCAGCCTCACTATAGTGCATTCAATGCAGAGTAAAGCAGCTGTATGTACAAAGCAGGATTGCTATACAATGCTGTAAGTACCGGTAGTCTATTTCAATACATCCCTGCTCTGTAAAGTATCACATGTCTTAAAGTGACATTACCTCTATTACAAGCTACAATGAATTGCTATACTAGCCCACGATCTGTTAACAACTGGAGTAGCATTTAAATGCCAGCACATCTGATATTTTTTACATTATACATAAAGAAAGAAAAACTCCTTTTCACCACAAGGAGGGCATGTTTGAAAAGAAAAGAATGGGCAGAAAAGTGTGACACAAGCAGGCTACCAGTGTATGTGGAAAGACAAAACACTTTACTTGCAGTAGCCAATGGGAAATTAGAGACCCTTTAATTGCATTTACTGACCCTTTACTCTCAGGGCTCATTCTTCCACGGATTTGCTAGAAATAATCCATGAAGTCAGTCCACAGATTTAAGGAAGTCTATATAATTTCACAAGTTAGAAAGCAACATATATTTGCGATAGTGTCTTTTCGGGGGGGGGGAAGGGGGATTACAAAGGGAGGGAGGGAAGGTGAAGAGTCCTATGCACTTGTATAAGCTTTCCAAAAGCTTGTCCCAGTGCTCAGTAAAATCTTCTCTTCTAACCCCCAGTCATGTTGAAGGTACCTCAGGATGCAATGGAAAAAGAATACCCTCCATTCCTTCAACATCCTACCAAATGCTTACGCTCTGACATGACAAATTATTTATTAGAGTCATTTATTTATTGCCCACATCTTAAGTGGCTGTTTACAGGAATGTACTGGTTTTTCCCGTCTTGAGCTATATGTAATTATTTTTTAAACAGCATTTTATATACTCACTACACCACTAAATACTAATCTGATAACATTAAGGCGCTGACTTAAGCCTACAAAAAACCAAGTATATTGGAAGTTAAAGCTGAAACCTTCACTTTAAGTGCACAGTGCCTAAGTAATACAGTACATACAATAATATGTCAGAATACCTTCTTTGTAACACGATATGTTTTAATCATTTCTGGCATAAAAAAATCCTACTTTCATTGCTTACCAAATGCATACACTAAACAACAATAATAATTACCTGTACTATCAAACACTTCCTTTCCAAACATTCAGAGCGCACAGCTTTCCTGGAGAGTCTTATTAAGAAGGTGCTTTGTGATTACTTGACTGATTTTAATGCCTCCTTTGGAGCCATTCTATTTTATTGTGTAATACATATGAAGAGACTGGCCTGACAGACTGACAGAGCCATTACATTGATCTGTGACACAATGCATCATAACCGCTCTTTATTACAGCCCCGATATAATAACGCAACAGGGGCGTGACTTGCACTGACAAAGAAGGGAATTCAAGAGTTTATAGTTTCAGCGCCATCCTGAATTCACCACAATGTGGGTCACTGTTGCAGAACATACAGCTGAGCTGTGCTTCATACAGAACCCAGAGTGGGCGAGGACAAACTTGCTGTTATGCCAACGTTGTGGTTCCACAACTCCAGGACTCCGTGGGGACCGGTTCAGCCTCCTTAGGACTGCTCTAATTTACACTCAACTGCCTACAGGCCAGAGGGCCGTCTGGCAGCCAGGACCAGCAGAAATGCAGACTGTTGCAGGCATACTCTTTTCCTGTAGCTGCTTCCACCCCATGGCAGAGACTGACACACCGAGGGAATCCCCAGGTGCATCAGCAGAGCCAAGAATAAGACCCATGCTATTGCTTTGAGACCCTAAACATGCTCTAGGCATAATAGGGTGAGTAAACATTAACTCTAAGCTGGCGTTTCTCCAGCCCTTAACGTCTTTAGAAAGTTGGTTTAATATTAAATCTCCTTTGTTGTTTCGCAGTGGGTTGGGCCAAATTCAATAGCAATGGAAACATTGGTGTAAGGGGTAAGGGTAGAGTAGTGTGCACCAGTTTGGCAGTGAGCAGTGTACAAAATAAGTGTTACTTGTACAGCATTAGATGACTCGGCTGTTCAAAAACCATGAAGCAGGCCACCAAAAATCATCAGATAGGCTTAACATTTTTTAAATGGGTTATTATGTTTGCCTATGTTTTCCAGTTACCCATGCTCCACTGCCATGAGGGCTAAAAACATATTTTCAAAGAAAAGAAAGCCGAGAGTCTCACATAACCACATGACTCCAGAAACTGGGGCTTTAAGAATATCAGATATCATGAGGCTCACGATGAGTTGATGAGTTGTCCAGGCTGCGTATAAAGAAGTGTGGCAGGAAAATAGCTGCCAGGAACATATAAGGAATCAGCCCTTTTCTTCTACCACTTACTTTGTCTTACACCTTCCTAGTGGTGGTTTTTCCTGCTACAATTCCTGTAGTGACCTACTTCTGCTTAAAAATTAAGCTGCATGGTTCACCTACAGAATGCTGGGTCAGTGCAAGTTTCACTAGTCTTAGCACTTACATCCATGGTATACTTTGTCCCATCATTTACACTCCCGCTAAATTTGACCCTGAATTTTTCCAAGGACCAATTTATTATTTTTAGACAAACTTAAAAAAAAATAGGAGTCCTCTTGTTTGGCAATATAGTGGCAATACTCACTGCAACGGACACAGAACCATTGCATTTGTTTGTTTTTCAGTAGAAAGCTAACTCTGAATATTCATGCTTTTAAAAGTCTATGGTGTGTTTTAGGTGCTTTCAGTAAAGGTATGTAATATTGTAGCAGCTGTTCATCCTGCTCTCCAGTTTAACAACGTTATTTCCCCGGACTTTCCCTAGGTTTTTTATAAAACTGGCAGTGGGTCGGTGGCAGGGGTCACTCACTCCTATCACTGTCCTCACCCATTTACTCAGCTCCTGCGAGGTGTTTGGGGAGCCAGGAGCATGTGCAGGAAGGCATTGCCTGGAGTGGAGGAGAGGAAGGTATGTGGGAGCTACAAGAAGACAGGGGTATGGGGAGGCCAGGAAGGGTGGAGCATTTCTGGGGAAAAGGATCTGTGGAAATTGCTCCAAAGAGAGGATCTACAGGTGATAGGAGCAGTCACTGAGGATGGTGGGTTCTTGGGCAGCAAGTCTGGTCGAGCTGTGGGGAGCAGATGCTGCAGCAAGTCACGGATAAGGAGTGGTCTGGAAAAGCTGGTAGGAGAGGAGGTGGGGGGGTTAAAGTCTCTGGGGAACAGTGTGGAGCAGCTGCTGTTGTTATTTAAGGGTGCTGGGTGTAGCTGGAGAGTTCAAAAGGTCACCCCTAATGCAGGGCTCTCCTGAATCTTGAGCCGAGAGCTGCTGGCTGTAGTTTTAGCTTGAGTGTCAGTATGCAGAAGTAAGGAGCCTGTTTAGCACAAACTCTTCCCCACCACAGTGTGTGAGCAATACAGGGCTGGCGGTGTTTGGGGGAGGCGAAGTGGGAACATGGGTAAAGGGGAGCTGCAGGGGTGCCTGGGAAAGAGGAGGAGTGTTTGAACTGCCAGGAGAAGGGGTTCAGGAGGGAATTCCCAGAGAGGAGCTCCTCTGGAGGCAGGAAGGGGTAGGGGGGTAAATGATCAGGCCACACACCTTAGCAGGGTAGGCGCTGGCAGATCAATGCAAGGTACACAGTTATGTACAGTACAGTGTAACTGTCACCCTGCCAAGTGCTGCTAACTCACAGCACAAAGAGGCTAATGCCACCACAACTTCTAACAGCTGCCGCTGTGGCACAGGACAAGCTCTTCAGAAACAGGGGACATGTTGCTTTCATGAGGGGAGGGAATATTAAATAGCCTGCACTTTTCATCTCTCCCTTGCCCTGGCTCCTGGCATCGCAGACATGAACAGAGGAGTCCTTGGCAAGTCCTGCCGTGGCATTCTCACACCTGCTTTGGTGTCTTTTCTGCCAATTCCAAATTTCAATGGACCGACAAGGCGTGGGAAGGCTCCGCTTGCCTTGTTCCAGCCAGATACAGTGTCATGTTTTCCAGCTCTGACAAGTGGCTCTGAGCACGTTGCCTAGCCAGTTTCGATGTCAGCGGCTTCTAGGGGAGAGGGAGAAAGACCGGCCTGCAACCGTGAGCCCTCAGGTCAAATTCAGGGCTGCAAATTTAGGAGCGATAATAGAAGAGAGAGAAAAATATGATCAGTGTGAATGTTGAATGGCAAACACCATAAGCGCAAGACTTACAGAAACGTGAGCTGCCTCGCAAAAGGAATCTGGGAGGAGGAATCTGAGAGACACTCAGGGTTGGGGGGTCATGTCACCGAGCAGGTGAAACGGCAGCTCCTGCCAGAGAGGCAGGCAGGAGGGATCGAATCCCTACTGAGGGGTGGGATAAACAGCTCTGCAACAGGCAAGGGTAGGTGGCTTTGCTGTTCCCTGGATGTCCCCCAGGGATGGTTTGAGACTGTTTTAAACACAGCAGGCATGTCAGGACGTGTTTCCTCCTAGATTATCATGGTCTGTGCCACAGCCTTGGGGATGGAGGGGGAAAGGGGGGGAGCAGCCGCAACAAATATACAGGGCTCAAAAGGCCTACAGGTTGAACAGTCAGGTCAGTCAGCCTCTAAAAGGGCAGCTGCGCCCAGGGGAGGACAAGCACCTCACACAGGAAGGGAAGAAGATTCCAACTAAACCGGATCCAGCCAGCAAATCAAATCACATAGCCCAGAAACCCCACGGGAAGGGGTCACTCCACAGGCTCCTCTTTTCTGTGCTTCTGTCTTCCCACTCCATGTCCCTCTTCCCCTGTTGCAAGAGGGGAATTCAAAGGTGAAGATGGATGCAGGCAGCCATTTTCCAGCTGTCTTTCATAGGGTCCTGAAGTCAGGAAAGGTTGGTGGGGAGGGTTAGGGAAAGCGCAGCCCACAGGCAGCAGAAGGTGGAAGACCCCAGTGCCAGGAGCTGCAAGAGAGGGCTTGGAGCATGAGAAGCCTACACCAAGGCCGAGTAAGTCCCCTAACCTGATTAATGTGGAGGGGAACTGAAGGCAAGATTGAAATATTTTAGAAAAAAACCGTGCCCGTCAGCCTGTGCCATTGGGTGGGATTTCTCATAGCGCAGAGGAAGCCAATTACAGGCAGAGTTTCCTGAAAACTGTGGGAAAACTCCACCCATCTTAAGGCTGATTTGTTGATAGGAGGGATTTCCAGCAGAAGGTCCACATAAAAGAGCAGAGTTAAAGGTGGGGCTGGGCTGTCCCTGGCCATCATCCCACCCCCTCAAAATGTGCCAGAGAAACGTGACCCTCAGGGAGGAGGAACTAGAGCTGAGTAGGAGGTTGGGGAGGGCAGGCTGATGTAGATGCCATACTCTCAGGTGCTTCGCGTGGGATGTTTTTCCATGGATGTGGGGGAGGGAGTCCTTGATTTCCCCCTCACAGGATTCCCCCTGTCGAGTGGCAGCAGGTGTGTGCGAAACAGGAGCCTATTCCTCATACACCTCAGAAATCAGGAGGGTTTGTGGGGTGGGGTACCCAAGGATAGTTTGGGCTGCTGGGAGCCAACGGGGACCAGGATATTGGCAGGAGTCAGGGGTACTGGGGAAAGGGCAGGAATCACTGATGGAGCAAGTCTGTCCCTCATCCCATTAGTTTTCTTCTCTACCAGGCCCTGGCCCCCTGTCTGTTCCCCACCCTAGCAGCTGCTGGCACCAGTGCCTCAGTGAGAGCTCCATGCTGGCCTGGCGCCAGAGGGCGAGCAGGAAGAAAGGAGCAAAGCCTGTCTGCTACAGCAGCCCCAGTGAAGCCATGGCCACTGACCCCCGTCCACAGCCCCACTGAATATGCAAGATCTCAGATGGGATGCAGGCAGGCAGCTCAGGGCTGCCAAAGATCAGAGCATCACAGGAGCGGGAGACGCCCAATACTCAGCTGCTCTGAGTTGACGGCAGCGCTAGGTTTCCTCAGGCTGGTAGCAGAAGCCGGACAGTTCCAAAAGCAAATTTTAAAGAGGGGCCTTCTAGATAAATAACTATTTAATTCACTCGCTTCTTCCCCTTGGTTTTACCACCTAAATAAGGAGGGCAGCCAGATGATAAAGGCCTGAACGCCATGTGATAATGGCATGTGCAGTTACACAAGTTATTGCTTTGTACGTGCATTTCTGTTAATTTCATATGCAGAGCAGGCTGACAAAAGCACCCACACAAGGTCCTCTGGCCTCCACTTTCTGAAAGTTAGGGCCCAAATATAGATTTAAATCAACAGGGGAGGGATTCAAGGACCAAAATATGGAGGGAGGAGAGGGGATTCTGGAGCATAACCAATTCAAATGCAAGGCCCAAAAATATCACACATCTCCTTATAACTCAGTAACACATAACCTACACAGTGATGTCATTTCCAAGAACACCCACATTGTATGTTAATGTTGTTTGTGCAAAGAAGTTTGACTCATTTTCTTTTTAAAAAGTATGCATCTTTAATTCGCTAGCAGTTTACTTTTCCAGATAAGGTGACCAGATGTCCTGATTTTATAGGGACAGTCCTGATATTTGGGGCTTTTTCCTACATAGGTGCTTATTACCTGCCACCCTCTGTCCCGATTTTTCACACTTGCTATCTGGTCACCCTAACTGGAGACAACGACTGCATTTTAATTAGCGTATTAAGGTTTCCTCTGGAAAGTATGCACAGCCTCAAACATTTGAAGACAGAAATCTGCACTCTGTGAAAGATATTTCTGTTTGCCCATGTTTATGTATCTATTTATACTTAAGAGGGAATGTAATTGGCTTACTCCTTTAGAAATGCACAAGTCCCTGATGCCTGGTCTGGCTTAAAATCACATTATCATGACTTTACTAGCCAAGTTTCTCTAAGATGTCCTCTTCAGTAAATTTCTAAATATCCCTTTCAGGCATGACAGATGTGGGTATTGCCTGAAATCCATTCTTGTGAGCTGTTTTCATTTGTGTTTCCAAGAGTAACAAACTGACCACCCACAGACAGACCAGAGATAGTTAAATCCTCTTATCCAGAATATCCTTTCATACCGATTTTTAGTAGGAAAAAAATCCCAAATGTGTGTCGTGCGCTGCTTGCCTTGTGCCCCTGCTTATCCATTTGTTTTATTCCTCTGTTCTGTCAGGGTCCTAGATCTCTGGGAGTTTGCATTTAGTGTAGCCTTGTCATGAGTATTTGCCTCTTCAACAGAAAAAGGCTACTCCCCTCCCTTACCCTCATAGTACTGTGAATTCAGATGCCAGTAAACTGATGAGAAGTCACATCAGCCTCCTTCATTTACTCCAATGACTGAGCTTTTGGGGAAAGTTCAACTTTCTCTTCTCCTCCTCTGCAGTATCGTGGGTTCTGAGATGAAGCACACAGTGCCAAAGCAAAAAGCGCATGTGCACCCTCTCTTCCTAGCCCACTCTGCCACGGTTGTAGGAAGAAATGTCTGCCCCCACTTTCGGTTGCTGGAGGGAAAGGCTTGTGGTCTGCATGCTGGCCTCTATGAAGAGGGACACAATAGGTCTGCCTTCTCTTCTGAGATCTTCATGGGGCATATCCCCTCAACATACCTTAACCTTTCCAGTTGTGTTCCCACCATGTCCCTCTGGTATGTCTTCATTCCCCTCCCTCACTAGCCTTTCCCTTCTTGTGCAAAGTCTCCCTCCATCATTTTTTCCTCTCCTACAGGGTGCTCCACTACCCCAAATCCCCCTTCATTTATAGTATCATTTTCTGTTCTTCCCCCATAGTGCTAATCCCCTACTCTCCCTCCCATCCTGTCATCTCCCCGTCTGATCCACAACATGGGGTCTCCTCAGGGCAGGACACGCTGCCTGCCTCCCACAAGTGAAAACCAGCAGAGAGAGCAGTGGGAGATGCCAGCCATGACTGCTCAGAAGTAGAGGACAGAACTCCCATTTTGCAAAGATTTGGCTTTGTTCTGAATTGGAACAAAACCCCAAACTTTCTAAAGTTATCTGTGAAGAAAGAAAAAATTTAAGGGCCAATTGAAATGTCTTGTTTCAATGAAGACTTATCAAAATCTTTCAGTTCCAACTTTTTTACGTTCTATAATACAACATTTACAAAATTTCAAAATGAAGTCATTTAAAAACAACAACATTCTATCCCCAAAGTGTCCAAACGAGCTGTTTTGATATTTTCAGGAAAAAGTTCCAAAACATAATTTTTGCAACAAAATGTTGGGAAGCATTTCAGTTTTGGTGGAACTGCATTTTTTTGCTAGAGTTTCTCTCTCTAGTTCTGATCTGGGGCACATGGACTCTCTCTGCTGGAATTACCGAGTCTGCTGGCCCGAGGCAAGAGCTGTACCCAAAAAAGTTTGTTTTTCAACCCCAGCTCTTTAGAATGGAGGTAGGGGCCCAGGATACAGCCCAAAATCTTGGTGGTGTTGGCACACAAGCCCTGCCACTCCCTGCCCTCTTACTCCAGCAATTTCCTATCTAGCCTCAATCCTACTGTTTTGTGGGAGAGAGGCATGCCCTGTCTCTGGAGTAACAAAGCAGCATGTGTCACACAGACCTGCAGACTGAAGGAAGCAGGGCAGAAGCAAGTGGACATAAAGGGAAACCACTTCCCACACAAGCTGAAGGTCTTGTCTACACAGTTTTTGGTACCACTTAAACTATATTGGTTTAGAAATATTACCTACACACAAATACCCCCTGTGACCGTTTAAAAGGATTCTATGCCCACCCAGGACTATATGATGGCATATGGTATCCCCTGGAAGAAAGAAAGGCCCACCTTCCTTTTAATAGCTGGACTCTGCTAATTGTGCAGAGTACAACCAGACAACATACCAGGCAGTGCAAGAATAGCTTCTTGTAGGTAGCTATAGTATTTGTAATGCAGTTAGCAACTGGTATCTCAGCTGCTCTCACATGGCTCAGCAGAAGCAGCTGTTCTGCCAATCCCTTCTTCCATAGATAAAGGTCTACAGGCATGTTAGCTTAGCTGGAACTGCTTAAAAAAGATAAAAATATCACGTCACTTTTTTAAAATAGGAAAGTGTAAGGTACAAAATAATTAATTTGTACATTGAGGAAAGTAGAAGGCCAAAGGAAAGACTTCAAGAGTTATTGTTCCTGACCTACCTTAAGTGTTATTCTTTTTTAAAGAGAGATCTAGTCGTGACCCATATACATAGGAGACAGATATATTGTTCCTTTTAAAGATTCATCATGCCTACAATAGAAGTGGGAGAGGGAAAAAGCTATAGTTGTCAAGGAATTTTGTACTGAAAGTTGTTAAACTAAATAGAATGCTATGCATAGGACAGGACATAACAATATTCATGAATAATTTGCCAGCCGCAAGCAATGGGGACATGTGCTCTCTGCTAACTCCTAGCAAAAGGAATCAACAATACAGTACCTCCCATCATCAAGGAGCATGACATTTAATTAACAACCAATATATTCAAAATACAACCATCCAGGACAGGAAGTTCTTGAACAGTAATGCTAGGAAAGAAGAGTTTTATGCTGTAACGGGAATCCTTTTGAACTTGGGAAAACAATTTACTCCAAATGGATGGCACATCAGTTAGAAGAAACAGTATTGCCATCTTGCATGTTATAGATCATAAGAACAATAGATCCATGGGTTTTAAGGCCAGAGAGACGTGCTGATCATCTAATCTGACCACGTGCATAACATAGGCACTAGAATTTCATCCAGCAATTCCTGCTGCAAGCACGGTTCTCTGGTTGAACTAGACCACATGAGAGACAGCCATCACTATGCATCTTATTATCTCATGCCCCTATTTATCCTAGATATTCATTTAGTGACTTTTGGTAACTTAGGCTCTTAAAAAAGAATATTAAAAATTAAGAACATGATAAATAAATATTTTGTAGTCTATAATCAATGGAACACAGTAATACCAGGGTACAAAAATACATGGGAAGGACAGAACAGGTCGTGCTGGTGGGGGAGTGTTGGTGGCACTACATGTGAAAGAAAGCATAGAATCAAATGAAGTAAAACCCTTAAATGAACCAAATTGTACCACAGAATCTCTATGGATAGTAATTTCATGCTCGAATAATAAGAATACAGCAGTAGAGATATATTACCCATCACCTGACCGGGATGGTGATGGTGACTGTGAAATGCTCAGGGAGATTAGAGAGCCTATTAAAAATAAAAAACTCAATAATAATGGGGGATTTCAACTATCCCCATATTGACTGGGTACATATCACCTCAGGATGGGATGCAGAGAGAAAGTTTATTGACCCCTTAAATGGCTGCTTCTTGGAGCAGCTAGTCCTGGAACCCACAAGAGGAGAGGCAATTCTTGATTGAGTCCTAAGTGGAGCACAGGATCAGGTCCAAGAGGTGAATATAGTTGGACCACTTGGTAATAGTGACCATAATATAATTTAATATCCCTGTGGTGAGGAAAACACCCCAGTGGCCCAACACTGTAGCATTTAATTTCAGAAAGGGAACTACACAAAAATGAGGAGGTTAGTTAAACAGAAATTAAAAGGTACAGCCCCAAAAGTAAAATCCCTGCAAACTGCATGGAAACTTTTAAAAGACACCATAATAGATGCTCAACTTAAATGTATACCCCAAATTAAAAAACATAGCAAGAGAACCAAAAAAGAGCCACTGTGGCTAAACAACAAAGTAAAAGAAGCAGTGAGAGACAACAAGGAATCTTTTTAAAAGTGGAAGTTAAATCCTAGTGAGGAAAATAGAAAGGAGCATAAACTCGGGCAAACAAAGTGTAAAAATATAATTAGGAAGGCCAAAAAAGAATTTGAAGAACAGCTAGCCAAAGACTCAAAAAGTAATAGCAAAAAAAATTTGAATTACATCAGAAGCAGGAAGCCTGCTAAATAACCACTTGGCCACTGGATGATCAAGATGCTAAAGGAGCATTCAAGGCCGATAAGGCCATTGCAAAGAAACAAAATGAATTTTTTGCATCGGTCTTCACAGTTGAGGAACTGTCCCAGACTGAGGTATCATTAGACGAGGATTTGGAACAAATTGATAAACTAAACAGTAATAAGCCACCAGGACCAGATGGTATTCACCCAGGAGTTCTAAAGAAATGCAGATATGGAATTGCAGAACTGCTAACTGTAGCCTGTGACCTATCATTTAAATCAGCTTCTGTACTAAATGACTGGAGGATAGCTAATGTGACGCCAATTTTTATAAAGGGTTCCAGAGGTGACCCTGGCAATTATAGGCCGGTAAGCCTGACTTCAGTACTGGGCAAAGTGATTGAAACGATAATAAGGAACAAAATTGTCAGACACATAGGTGAACATAATTTTGGGGGAAGAGTCAACATGGTTTTTGTAAAGGGAAATCATGCCTCACCAATCTACTAGAATTCTTTGAGGGGATCAACAAGCATGTGGACAAGGGGGAATCCAATGGATATAGTATACTTAGATTTTCAGAAAGCCTTTGACAAGGTCCCTCACCAAAGGCTCTTAAGCAAAGTGAGCAGTCATGGGATAAGAGGGAAAGTTCTCTCAGGGATTGGTAACTGGTTAAAAGATAAGGAACAAAGTATAGGAATAAATGGTCAGTTTTCAGAATGGAGAGAGGTAAATGGTGGTGTCCCCCAAGGGTCTGTACTGGGCCCAGTCCTATTTTTCCAGATCATTTATGAATATGTTAAAGGAATAAACAGTGAGGTAGCAAAATTTGCAGATGATACAAAACTACTCAAGATAGTTAAGTCCCAGGCAGACTGCAAAGAGCTACAAAAGGATCTCACAAAACTGGGTGACTGGGCAACAAAATGGCAGATGAAATTCAGTGTTGATAAATGCAAAGTTATGAATATTGGAAAAAATAATCCCAACTATACATATAAAATGGTGGGGCCTAAATTAGCTGTTACCACTCGAGAGAGATCTTAGAGTCATTGTGGATAGTTCTCTGAAAACATCCACTCAACGTGCAGCAACAGTCAAACAAGCAAACAGAATATTAGGGAATCATTAAGGAAGAGATAGAGAATAAGACAGAAAATATATTGCCTCTTGTAACAATTCCACCTCATCACCATGGTGCCTCCTGCTGGTCATTCTGGGAATTAGCTCAGTCTTTTCACAGGGCAACATCCTCCGTTGGTGTCTCGCCTACTGTCACTTCTGCTCCGGACCTGCATCGCCTCAAGGATCACAGCATCCTTTTCAGGACAGAGCCCTTCGGCCATGCCCCATTTTGTTCTCCCCCTGCTTCCAGGGGAGCAGCAGTCCTCTGTCCAGCCACTCGCCTCTGTCACCAACTGCAGCCCAAGGTTCTAGCCACTCACATCTGTGGCAAACTGCAGCCCTTCACTGGCCACTGGCCACTCCCCTCAGTGGCTAGTGGAGGCGAGGAGACCCAGGCCCATCCACTACTCCAGATCCCAACCCATAGACACTCTAGGTGGCAGCCACATGCTGCATCTCCTTCGACTCCCATTGTGCATTTCCCTGGGCCACTTCCCCATTACCCTAGCACCTTCTCTGCCCCTGCATCCAGGCTTCAGTCTTTCAGCCAGTCAGGCTAGAGCTCCCTTTCACTTCTCTGACCCAACCCAGCATTGCTCTGTCCAGGGTGCTGGCAGTTCCCTCAGCCGTTCAGGAACCCAGTCCTTTCTCCCTGGGTTCCCAAGAGGGAACAGTTCCTCTACCCTGCAGCTCTATTTATATATAGGCCTGCTCTGCCCTGACCGGCTGCTCCTTGGAGCCCCTCACTGATTGGCTGTCTGCTGTGCAGCCTCCCCAGGGCTGCTTTTAACCCTTTTTCCACCAGTATCAGGCAGATGCCCCATCACACCTCTATATAAATCCACATCTTGAATACTGCATGCAGATGTGGTCACTCCATCTCAAAAAAGAGATATTGGACTTGAAAAGGTTCAGAAAAGGGCAACAAAAATTATTAGGGGTATGGAATGGCTATGTGGAGAGATTAATAAGACTGGGACTTTTCAGCTTGGAAAAGAGCCGATGAAGGGGGGATATGATAGAGGTCTATAAAATCATGACTGGTGTGGAGAAAGTAAATAAGGAAGTGTTATTTACTCCTTCTCATAACACAAGAACTAGTGGCCACCAAATGAAATTAATAGCAGCAGATTTAAAACAAACAAAAGGAAATATTTTTTTCATACACCACACAGTTAACCCGTGGAACTCCTCGCCAGAGAATGTTGTGAAGGCCAAGACTACAACAGGATTCAAAAAAGGACTAGATAAATTCATGGAGGATAGTTCTATCAATGGCTATTAGCCAGGATGGGCAGGAATGGTGTCCCTAGCCTCTCTTTGCCAGAAGCTGGGAATGGGTGACAGGGGATGGATCACTTGTTAATTCCAAGTTCAGTTCATTCCCTCTGGGGCACCTGGTATTGGCCACTGTCAGAAGACATGATACCAGGCTAGATGGACCTTTGGTCTGACCCATAATGGCTGTTCTTATATTCTTATAGCATTAGCATGGGTAGTTTTAGTCTGCGGCTTCCTTTCCAAGGTAGCTTGGCAGCTAGGGTGAAAAAAGGGTAATATTGCATTCAGGTCCCATTGACATTCACGAGAATTCCACTACAGGGCAACAATAATGCAGGGTCATTTTACTGAAAAATAGTTTGTCTGATACTGAGTAAGTGACACTTGAGTCTAATTGGCCAAATCCCAGAGAGGTGGGCAACATTTTTTTGGACAAATCGTTTGTTTACTGAAAAATGCAATTGTGAACAATAAGAAACTATTTGACTCAACTTCACCAAATAGCACAAGGCAATTTTTTCTCAGGACTTTGATGCCATACACAAAACAGGGTGGCATTTCATAGTGACAGCAATTCATAGTCATTCATAATAACAATGAATAGTCATTGAGTCAGGGAAAGAGAGAATGACTCTATTGTCCAGTGGTTAGGGCATTTACCTAGGGCAGCAGTTCTCAGACTGTGTGTTGGAACCCCAGAGTGGGTCATGACCTGTTTTAATGGGGTTGTCAAGGCAGGTGTTAGATTTACTGGGCCTGAGGCCCAAGCCTGAGCCACACACCACCTGGGGTCCAAGCCCCAGGGCTTCAGCCCTGCGGTGGTGGGGTTCAGGCAGGCTCAGGCTTCAGTCCCCCCTCCTGGGGTTGTGTAGTAATTTTTGTTGTCAGAAGGGGGTCAGGGTGCAATGAAGTTTGAGAACCCCTGGTCTAGGATGTGGGAGACCCAAGTTCAAGACCCTCCTCCGATGACTATTTGTACAAAGTGGAATACATCTTCAAGAGGAAGGTTTGAGAGGCATCCCTCCTCACACCAGAATAACCCATAGCCATTGATTAGCACGAATGCTGAGAGCCATTGAACCAAGCAATAAACCCTTTAAATTTTGGAAACCACTTCAAGCCAAGGGATGCTGCAGCACCCTCAGCACCTCTAGTTCTAGCATCTATAATGGTTAGGGCACTCTCCTACAATGGAAACCCAAGTTCAAATCCCTACTTCAGATGAGGCAGACAGGGGAACTGAACCTGGATTGTACACATCCAAGTTGAGTTCCCTAACTATTAGCTAAAAATGATAAGGAGGCCATCGCATCCTTCTCTGGCTGTTTTGTGAATCTAGCTCTTTCAAAATGATCCATTTCCGGTCAAATGAAGCATGAAAAAAAATCTGTTCTGGGTCAAACAAAAGAGGATCCATTTGACCCAAACCAGATTCTTTCAATTTGACAAAAAAACAACAACTTTTTTTCCCTCCCAAAACTACCAGCAGACAAGTGAGGGGGTTTGGGAAACAGAATCTTCCCCAGAGTAACACGCCAAATAATTCAGTAGCGCTGGGAGTTCAGATGCCAGATCCACCATGCCCCTGGACCTCCAAATCGCATTCACACTGTAACAGCAGCTTACCCAGTCCAGCATCAGGATGGTCTTAACTTCTCCTCAAAGGCAGTCTTCTCCAGGCTGGTTGGGGAGATTTGGCCTATAAGCCAAATCAGAAGGATCTCCTTCCAGCATAAACAAAAATAACAAAATAAACCATCTTTTAGCTCTTCCCAGACAAAATCTCTTCTATGGGTTACAGAGGAGTAAAACAGGGAGAGCTTCCTCTAACATTCTCTGAAAGCCCAAGCTAGAAACCTTTGAAAGTAGAGCTAACAGACCAGGCCTCAGGCCCACACTGTTCCAACTACCCCAGGCTCAAAAGTCCATTTCCTAAGCACAGACCTTCACCCCTCACTGCTGGGGCTCACAAACAGCCTTTGGCTACAAGGCTTCTTCCACGGTCATCTTTAATCCCACCATCTCTTTCCTTGGGGTATTTTCAACAGTCATTTGGTTGCTGCTATAGGTCTCTTCCCAGGCCCTTTGTTGAAAGGCCCAAATATCTGCTACTACTCCCTTCAGTCCTTTCCAAATTCTGAGCAACAAGGAGCCTTATATTGTCCCATGTCCCATGACCCACTCAGTCAGGTTTTAAAGGGGCCAAGCCTTGAAGCAGAGATGGGCTGGACTTAGAGCCGGTCCATAAAGAGAGCTAGCTAAGCAGACGGCGCCTGTGAGGGGCACAGTTCTGTGACAATACTTTCTTAAAGGCTTCTCTCCATTCAGCCATCGCTGTACAGGGGAATGGCACCAGTTCTGCTTCCTTAATGACCTTACATCTCTGAAAGGCTAGAAGGAAGCAGGTTTGGGGGCTACAATAACATTATTGGTCAAACTAAGATCATGATATTAAGACATGACTGGGCTGGTTTTACTGGTCCATTAATACAGTTGTATTGTGTGTGTTGTGCAATACAGAATGCTGTATAGAGTTCTGTTATCAGTTTAATACACTTTTTAACTTTGAAAAGTCTTTAGACAAAAATGTGGTCTCATGTACTCAGAGTCATATCAACAATCTTCTTGGACAACCAAGCACTGCATACTTGCTGTATGGTGCATTCTGACATTGTCCCAAATAGCTAACATCAGAAAGGAGTCCCTCATTGGTACATATTAAAAAGGAGGTGAGTGTATGAGACAGGCTGTGTGAGACAACTGTTCTGGTTTTTACAAGCACTATAAGGATAGATTGCTATCCTGTCAGTGAACGATAAAGGTCTCTAGAGTATGCACTGGTCCACAGTGGAAGGGGAAAATCTCAGTTGTAATATATCACCTAGTCATTGACCAAATAGCTTATTTGAAAACCTGTTTATTAGCTTCTATTTTATCACAAAGTAAGTTAGTAGTGGAACAACATTGACAAATTGAGATATTTCTTTGCTAGCTGCCACTATATCTCTTTTTTGTATACCCATGGCAGGGGTGTGGACACCTGGGGTCTGTTACCAGCTCTTCTGCAGATTCTTTATGTGGCCTCAACCAATATGCACTTCATTTTATTCACCTGTAAAATTCACTGACATTTACAGGGGGTTGTGAGGCTTAAATTCAAATTTTTATTGTGCTTGGAGATCCTCAGATGAAAGACGCAACAAAGTAGAGTACTATTATTACTGTGAACGGGTTAGAAAAAACTGCACCTAACTCAACAAAGAATACTCCTGAATAAAGGTGTGTGAGAAAGCCCATTAGTAGGTCAAGTAGGTCAAGTAGTTCAGACTACTAGGGGCAAATTCTGTCTTCAGTTAAATCCATGCAAATGCAACAAGGAAAGGCAACATGAACAAAGCCACTTTTAAGGAGGAAGTGTAAAATAGAGGGTAGGGAAGGTTCCCCAATAAGGACAAAAATAAATAATAGTCAACATGGAATATGTAAAACACAGTGGGCCAAATACATCACTGATATAACTGCTCTGTATCTAGAAAGGATGAATATTGCCCAGTATGTTTCAATATTCTGGACCTGATCCTACATTCATCATACACATAATGAGCTTCCATGTTGTACGGCCTACATATTTAATTCTACACGTTATTCATGCGCGTTGTACTCCAAGTCATTATTTAAGAATAGCATTTTGAGCATCCAGTTCCAAATACCGTCTCCTTGTTTACTGGGCTGGATAGAAGGCAGCCGCCGAAGGCTTGTGCACTATATCGGTGCTGTAGATGGTTAGTTTCTGAGTAAGTAAGTAGTGCATGAAATGAGCATGGAAAAGATTCATATACTGTCCTGCTTTTGCTTCGGAGCAGGTTGGTTGACTGACAGCAAACCCTATATAATAATTCCTTGCAGGCAGATGGTAAGATCACGATTTGCTCTTCAGTTTCAATTCACTGCCGTCTCTCATAAGCAACATAGCTACATGATCTACCAATAAGAATGCCTATGCTGTTCTTTAATTTTTCCAGTGCCGGAATGAAAACATATGGATTAATATTGTGACTTGTTCTCATATTTCACTGTGTAAAAAATTGTCTTAAATTTACCTCCAACATCTCATAACTGATCAAATGTAGATAACAGCTTCAGAAATCTACACAAAAGCAACCAGTAATTTCCTACACCATCCCTGACAGACAATACTACTTTGAATGGTGGCGTAGGTGTTGGAATTCTTGCCTTGCATCTCCAGCTCTCTCAGCGCATGTTGTTTTTAGGCTGCCATCTGCTAAAGCACAGTGCCACATGAAGAGAGAGAGAGAGAAGTGCTCCAGTGCCCAGTCTGTTCTGTTTTCAGATTTGCTCTTCTATTTCCTTCAACTCCCAACACCCAGGCTTTGCCATCCGTTACCTCTGACGTTAGTGATACGATCTGCAAATTCGCCCACGTTCCCGTTAATTTTCAATGACTGAGCGCATCTCTTGAACTGGTATCCAGGCTTTTGTTTTGATGAATGAGTACTGCTATGCCATTGCACCAATATAATCCTTAACCTGGTGGTATAAGTTAAAGGCAATTCATTTGTTTTGATATTATAGAGGTTGCAGTCAAAGAGAGGATTACACCATTTGGAAGGACAGGATAGTCCACATCTGATTATTGAGATTTAAAGCTATCTATCTATCTATCTATCTATCTATCTATCTATCTATCTATCTATCTCCTTAAATTGGCGTCAAATGCCCAAGATTTTTATCAAAGGAACAACACTGTTAGTATTTTGAACAAAACACAGCCATGCACATCATGCAGTACAGAATGTAGGAATCTAATTACCACAGTAAATATGGGATGATGTGCATTATCGTTGATTCACTGGGCTTTGCACTGAAATTGTCAGCAGAACACTTTGACTTACTGCTGCTTTTGCTTCAATGCCTTGGATATTTGGAATATTTATAAGATGACGTTCATTTAATTCTACTTTTTGTTTGGAGACAATTTTACAGAGGATAATTTAGGTTAAGCTTATTATGTGGTATTCCTCACTGAAATATATTACAAATTTAATTCCATGAAACAGGCCTATGTTATCACTCACCAATTGAAAATTATCTCCTTTGATCCTTATTTATATTTTCCCCCAATCTCTTTTCAGGTTTTAAAAAATTTTGGTTTTGTTTGCAGCTGAATAAAATACTACGGTTTTGTTGGCGTCATAGGCTCCGTGCATCAAATTGTTGTGAATGTCACATTCTGAATTCTGTATTCCAGGCTGAGAAGTCAGAAGAAGCAAGTACATGCAGCCAGCAAAGAAATTCTCCCCACATTGCTTGCAAAACATAAAAGAGAATAAAAGAGGAGCAAGATGAGAAAGTAGAGATTGGGAAAGTGGGAGTATAAAAGGCTGTCTGTTTAAAAGAGGTTCAACTAGTGGTTTGCCTTTTATTCTAGCTTTTACAGCAATCCTTTCTCTCAGTCTCTAAATTGTACCAATAAATGGTACAGTACACTTAAAGCTTTGGTTTTGATAATCAAGATAAACTAGAATAATTTTGTATTTGAAAAAAATATATTTATTTTTACATCTAAGCTGCGGTGTAGTTCTCGTCATCCCGGCTGCCACAGCAAAAGATTGCAATTGTGTATTTAACAAGATTTTACTTGCTTTGTCTCCACAAAGAATGGCAGGGGGGTGCTCGTGCAATCAAAGAAGATACCTTCTTATGGAGGACTAAAAGTGACTCCATTTGATTTTCAGGAAAACTCTACAAAATAGTTTAATAGTTCAATTATTAAAGATATTTAAACAACTAATTCTCTAGGAGTGATATTCACCCCACAAGCAGTGACCCAACACAAGGTCTATATGCACTCCTTACATCACATTTAAGCTTTATTTTGATGTTTTAAGAGGGTCTTTAATGGCCCATAAGCCTTGTGCTGGTCCTCTGAAGTTGACCATATGTAGTCATCCTCTCCAGGTTTTAAAAAGGCAGCATAACATCCAGCTGGGCTCCTCCTCTTTCCATTTCCCCACAGGAGGCTGAAAAATGTTAAACTGTTCTCTTCACAATTAAATTCATGAAACACTTTAATTCTGTGGCAGCCAGACACTAAGGAACAGGAAAATCATTTAATCTCATAATGTTTTAGGGCCCCTAGGCAAATGTAAACAGTATATGCTGATAGACTGAGGATTTATTGCCAGTGCTGAACAAAGTATCTGCTGCTTTGTTTGAAATTCCACTAGATTTTGTAGATTTATTAAATTGTTTACAGAATTTCAGTAACAAAAATTATTGCAGGGCAAGTTTCAACATACCAGCCTCATTTGTGCAAGAGGGAATTTTATATTAAACTATATTAAAATCACATTAATCTGAACTAAACTAACATATTGGACTGTAAGAGTGAGTCACTATTAAAATCACTCCACTGAGCCGAAGTGAAAAGGCCCTTGTCACAGGCTGCCCCTTAAGAAGGAGCAGGGTCCAGTGCCCAATTGTGTTTAAGGGAAGGCAACTGGGCCTTCTAAATGGGAGGACAGCAGCAGTGAGGGACTGTTACCTGTGGACCTTTCTCAGCCTTTCTCAGGGAAGAAAGGGAAATCTGCTGATAGGGTTCCTAAAGGAAACAGCTAGGGAAGCTGCTGAGAATCCAGAAACACAGAACCCAAGAAGGAGGGGTGTGCAACCCCTGAACCTGAGGGGACAGACTATAGGCCTGGCAGACTTTATTTTGAGCATGGGTGGAAGAAGCTTTATTTCTAGTTTATTTGGACTTAATAAAGTAGAACCACCAGCAGGGGGACTTTGTCTTGTACCTGCAGAATATGTGGAGTTCTCAAGGGGTGCTGAGAAAAGGTAAAACTGAGGCAGGGTGCTGAAGAACCACACTTGACCAGAAGAGGGTGCTAAAGGGCAGGGCCACCCTTTCTTAGTCTTCAAAGAGAAGACGCACTTACCCATCATATATATCGCAACATTTAGGCTGGTCTACACTCAGTGGGGGGGAACAATCTAAGTTATATGACTTCAGCTACGTAAAAAATGTAGCTGAAGTCAACGTACTTAGATCTACTCAATGAGGTGTCTTCACTGCAGTGAGTCAACTGCTGACACTCCCTCGTCGACTCCGCCTGCGCCTCTCGCCCAGGTGGAGTACCGGAGTTGACGGGAGAGCTCTCAGATGCGATAAATCGACCCCTGCTGGATCGATTGCTGCCTGCTTGTAGTATAGACAAGCCCCTAGAGTACAAGGAAGTAATGTTTGTTAAAGTACCTTAGGAGCCTAAGTCCTGCTGAAAGTTAATAGAACTTTGGCATCCGAGTCAGTTATGTGCTTTTGAAAATGTTACCCAAGATTAACATCAATGGGACCAGGGTTTGAGTCACTGAGAAGTACAGTGGGACTTAGCTCCTCTGGACATCTATAGCCTCTGGAATCTACAGCTGTGGTATTTATGGGCACCTAACTGCCACTGAAATCAATGGGAGATTAGATAGGTGCCTAAATATCTGTGAGGATCTGGGCTTACAGATTTGCTTTCTATTTGACTCTGTTCTGTATTTTTAATTTCCCTAATAAAAAACAAAAGAAGAAAAATCAAACAGCCTTTGAAGAAAGATTTTGCCTGAGACAAGAACCTTAGCAAAATGCAGATGCAGACAGCAAGGTAGTTTCGTGACCACATACTACATGTAAATCATTTCAGTGAGCATATTAACATTTACGAAGAACATCAAAATGTTGTCAATAGAATGAAGAATAGTTCACCCAAAACATAAGAACGGCCATACTGGGTCAGACCAAAAGTTCATCTAGCCCAGTATAGTGTCTTCTGACAGTGACCAATGCCAGATGACCCAGAGGGAATTAACAGAACAGGTAATCATCAAGTGATCCATCCCCACCATTCCAAGCTTCTGGCAAACAGAGGCTAGGGACACCATTCCTGTCCATTCTGGCTAATAGCCATTGATGGATCTATCCTCCATGAACTTACTTAGTTCTTTTTTGAATCCTGTTATAGTCTTGGCCTTCACAACATCCACTGGCAAGGAGTTCCACAAGTTGACTGTGTGTTGTGTGAAAAAATACTTCCTTTTGTTTGTTTTAAATCTGTTGCCTATTAATTTCATTTGGTGACCTCTAGTTCTTGTGTTATGAGAAGGAGTAAATAACACTTTCTTATTTACTTTCTCCACACCAGTCATGATTTTATAGACCTCTCCCATATCCCCCCCTTAGTCATCTCTTTTCCCAGCTGAAAAGTCCCAGTTTTATTAATCTCTCCTCATATGGCAGCCGTTCCATACCCCTCATCCTTTTTGTTGCCCTTAGGCTCATGGTTTAGGCCAGGGGTCGGCAACCTTTCAGAAGTGGTGTGCAGAGTCTTCATTTATTCACTCTAATTTAAGGTTTCACGTGCCAGTAATACATTTTAATGTCTTTAGAAGACCTCTTTCTATAAGTCTATAATATATAACTAAACTATTGTTGTATGTAAAGTAATAAGATTTTTTAAATGTTTAAGAAGCTTCATTTAAAATTAAATTAAAATGCAGAGCTCACCGGACTGGTGGTCAGGACCCAGGCAGTGTGAATGCCACTGAAAATCAGCTCACGTGCCGCCTTCAGCACGCATGCCATTGGTTGCCTACCCCTGGTTTAGGCTCACCCAGGCTCATGGTTTAGCTAGACCAGCAAATGAAAAAATGAAGTCAAAATACAAAGTATGTATTCTCAAAGCTTCAGAGCAAAATAGTGAGTACATGTGAAACTGGAATAGGCAAGCAATACATTGACCAGGCAATATTATGGCTGAAAAAGTCATGATGCTTCTAATTCTCCAGAACTCTTGCAGGACATGGCTGCTTTAAGAGAATCTACCTCCTTCTCTGCCAACTGTGGCACAGTCAGGGTGTTTGCGCAGGCAGCTAAGGTAAGAAAGAAAGTAAACCTTCCTCTCTGCAAGGCTCTGAATGCAGGCACCCAAGGATCCAATGTGATCGTGATAGGGAACAATGGGAACTTGTAAAACACTCCGTTTAAGTCAGGGCACTGTAAGATACAGCTTTGCTGAAGAAAGTGAAAGCAATACAACCAGTATTAAATCTGTGTCACCATGAAGTGTTATTCCCAACTAGCCTGCTCTTACCGTTTGTCCAGACAGCTGACATGCCTAGAGTCCTCTTCACTTCGTAACAAACCCTCAGTCTCTTGGTACCATAACTCAGAGAGAAATGACAGCAGGCCAAGAAGTACAAGCATATCTCAATGCAAATGTTCAGGAACAAAAAGGCATAGCAGCAAACAGAATAATGGGCAGATCTGTGTGTGGTTTCTGGCTTTTGCTTTTCCAAGATGCACTGTAATTAAACCGACTTAATTTTCTAGTGTAGACCAGACCTAAATTCGGTGCCATGTCACTGTGGAAGACAATTATCTGACACTGATACAATCATAGGTGTGAGATTTTCAAAAGTCCATCAATCTACTTCTGCTCCCATTGAAATCAGTGGTTAAAGAGTTAGACCAGCAATGAATACTTGTGAAAACCCTATCATGGAGCTGCTGGGTCAGAGCATCCCAGCATACTTAATGGTTTGCCATCCATTTAGCCAAATCTTAAATATCCATATTCAATACGGATAGGAGGAGTATCATTCACACAGGAGTATGAGGCAGGAACCTGATAACTGGCACCAACTGAACTCAATATAGGCCAGATTCTGTCACCCTTACTCATGCTGAGAAACACCGTATTCCTCGAATAGTCCCCTTGACTTCTATGAGACTACTTGGGGAGTTAGATACTACCCAGTGTGAGTATGGGGTGGTAGAATCTGAAAGATCCTCTGTACTATTTCCAGAGCTTAACTACTCTTATTCAGATTTTTTTTTCTAGTATCTAGCCTAAATCTTCCTTGCTGCAGATTAAGCCCATTACTTCTTTGTCTTACCTAGAATGGACATGAAAAATAATTGATTGCAGTCCTCTTTATAACAGCCCTGAACATATTTTAAGACTGTTTTCAAGTCTTCCCTCAGTCTTATTTTCTCAAGCCTCAACATGCCCATCTCTTTAACCTTTTCTCATAGGTCAGCTTTCCTAAACCTTTGATCATTTTTGTTGCTCTCCCTGTTGCAGTCCAATGCAAATAGAAGAAATTCAAGATGCTATACCTGAAAAATGGGTGTTCATAACAGAAGAGACAATCAAGTTATTTTGGTGCTATAGTGCTATGAGCAGTTGAGGAGTCACAGTCATTCTGCTTAGTATTTACCAAATGTAGGAGACATTTCAAGTTATTTTTGCCTCATTACTAAAAGGAGCCACAAGTGAGATGGCTTTCTTTTAAGTCAGTGTGTCGACATGAGCAGTGTAATGAAATTGGTCAAGGGAAAAATGAAAGCTTCCTTTTTACCCTCCAGAATGCAAATTTCATTGTGACTTACTTTTAAAATTCTGGTGTCTTCACCCCTTTGTGGCAAGTCAAAACTCACTGCTGAGGTGAGGTCTGTATTCAAACGCAGTACAGGTCTGTCGCATCTTACACACATTTAACATGCGCGATTTCAGCTTTACGTGATCAGCAAAAAAAAAAAGAGAAAAATAACAATTTTAATACTGTACCTGTAGTGCTGGCAATTCCGCCCGCTATTCAACTCAATGTAATTTTGACTATATGCAGTTTTCACTTTACACGCTAACCGCAGAAAGGAACCCCCATGTAAAATGAGACTCGCCTGTATATCCAAAACTTGGGGAAAGGGGTATTGTTTTTTTTAAAAGCAATCATCTCCTTCATCAAAATGTGTATTGTGAATGTATCATCTCAGCTTACAGGTTTAGCAAAGTCTGAGGCCACAGACTATTCTTAATTTAAGGAGCATTTACTGATCATATTCTGTATCCGCCTGGTTATGGATGGAATTAACCGAAGTGATTATCCCAGTTATGGTTAACATCATGAACCTGTTGTTGTGATCAAACTTTGCTTCATCAACCTACAACTTACAGTGTATGTCACGTTAATGACAGCTATTTAATAATGAACTATATATATAATCCTCCACTTACAGGCAGATATTCCTACCTTAGAACATGAAGATTTTCCTATTTATTAGGAGTTTCACCTATCAAACTCCTTGCATCAAGAAGTGAATATATAACATTCTGCTTCCTACTCAAGCATAAATTCTAGTTACATAAATGAGAGCTACAGGTTATGAAAATTTGTTGAGGTGAATAAATCCAAATTAAAAGAGAAAGTTGTGGCTATGTTAATGAATTCAGACATGCTTTAATGAGACTCACTGTGCTTATCGAGGGCCAAGAAAATACAATATTTTTATTTTTTTTCCCATTGATGCAGGGTTTTCTGTTGCTGTTTGCTAACTTCTCCTTGGTTTTTAATGCTTTAAGTAATGGCATGCTGTATTATATTCAGTACTAAAGCTGTCTTGCCTTGCAGTAAGTGTAACGGACCTGAGGTTCAGTGACACAATTCCTTTTGTATCCCATTTTCTTTTATTACAGTAGTGCCTTCTGTTCCACTTTAAGCAAGGATCTGTCAGGGTTTTCATTTCTAAACCCTAATTTACTGAGTTTTTTAGGGAAAAAATGCTGTAAAAAATGTTCTATGATGAACTTTGGCATGCAACAAGCACTATTAAAGCTTTAAGGTAATCTATGCTTCTTTACCTGAGAATCCAATCTGGACTTTGATAGTAATCATTAACACTGCAATGGAGACCACTGTATTAACTAAAATGTGTCTTTATGAAAGGTGTGGGGCTAGATTCTCCCCTGATTTACATCTTGTGTCATCCCATTGGCTTCAGAAGTCATTGGAGTCAATGGGATTGCAAAGAGTGTAAATCAGGGCAGAATTTGGAATCAACTCTACATTCACAGGCCATTTTCTTCTTTCTAATAATGCGTATAGTCCTGTGTTGCAATGTAGTGAATCTGCTGGTATGTTCATCACATGCATAGTGAGCTGGAGAGAAAGTATCTCGCCAGTGGAGGGAATTTTGATACCCAAATCAACATTTTATCAGCAGAGGGCATCGTAATCCCTGCAGCATAGGACAAGGAGGTAACATCCTGAGGCCTGAGGCTGCATGTGAGTGTAATGCTTTTGTTGCCTATCTCTGGCAGGGGACAGCAGTATTGGCAAGAACAGGTTACAGGACAGTGATTTGCTGCCAGAAGTGTGGGACAATTGGATATGTGTAGATACCAAGAGGACAATGCAAAGAGGACCTGATGAGACCAGAGAGAAAAAAAAACAAGCCCTGGCCAGTGGAGCTGCAGGCCAGAGCTTGATTGCCTCCTGAACAGGGATAAACTGGAGAAAGTATCCCAGGTGCATGGCCTGAAGATGTCCATGGCGTGCTAGCCTCTTTCATACCACTCTAGTCTACTGGACTGCTGTAGGGGCTGGATTAGGAAGTGTTCAGTTGATTTTTGGCTATAACTGTTAAGTCCTTGTGCCTAGGCTTTGGAAACCTTTTATGTCTGACAGTCCTAGCAGAGTGGTCTTGGGTTACTTATTTTAAATGTATGCGTGTATGGAAGTCCCCAGGCTTGAGGCACCTGCAGTGCATGTCTTTGAGTTCAGGGTGTGCAACAAACTTCTAGAAGGGATTGGAGTTCTCCGGCACTCACAGTGACACTCTGCAGTGGGGTGGGTTCTGATGCGGCATGAGCCACCAGTTCCTTAGCTGATGTAAATCAGTTTCATTCCACTGAAGTCAATGGAGCGATGTGATTTACACTAGTGGATACACTCGCCCTATGACGTTGTTGTAGCAAGTGCTGTGAATATCAGAGAATTCTAAAGGACCATGTGAAGAATGTTCACATAATGAATAGGGGAGCTTTTCCTTAGACAGTTCTAAGTCGTCATTTTGGAACAAGAACAAATATTTGAAAGTTAATCTCTCATCTTTAAGGCCCAGTTCATTAATAATTGCACTTTTCACATTATTTAAACAGGAAAATTATGTAATGTGCCTCCTTTGTATGACTTCATAGCTTTTATATAGTGCATCTGAACTTCACAAACCTTAACTTTTCACAATACCTTTGAGTTACTGCCAGTTTACAGGTGGGAAAACAGGTGTTCCATGTACTACTTGCTGGGCAATAACTTGAGAGGACTCCATGCTTATAAAACTACACTGGCTCTTTATTAAAGTGACCATTTACAGAGGTGCTGCAGCTAGAACTAGCATTCAAGCCGTGGGCACATTGACTTCCTGTTTCCTCTTCCAAACTCTCCCCCCACCCCCTGCAAGCTGAGCGCCTCCCTCTAGGTTGCGCACAGGTTAATTGTGTTATTAAAGGCCACAGAGGAGGTCAGTGTCTCAGAGGGCATTAAAACTGTTCTTATGCTCAGATGAATAGACCATGCATCTCTCTCTAACATTTCAGACTAGCTAACTCATAGCGTATTGAAAGAGAGGTTTTTTTGTTTCTCCTTCATAAAATTGCTGCAGTTTTGCAAAGGGAAAAACAAGCAAATCTTGGAGAAAATATAATGTCCGGGGAATATTTGAGCTTCTTCTAGTCAAAAGGGGCCAGACTTTTGTAACCCCGTGTAGGCATAACTTCTTCACTCTGTGCTAGTAATTGTACATGCAAAAAAAAAAAAGTGTCCTCATCAGGAGCATGGGGGCTTCTCATGGTTCAGTGCCGCTGCAGCAGGGGAAAAAGACAAGTACAGTTTAGTACAGGGGTAGGCAACCTATGGCACGTGTGCTGAAGGCGGCACATGAGCTGATTTTCAGTGGCACTCACACTGCCCAGGTCCTGGCCACCGATCCGGGAGGCTCCGCATTTTAATTTAATTTTAAATGAAGCGGCTTAAACATTTTTAAAACCTTATTTACTTTACATACAACAATGGTTTAGTTATATATTATAGACTTTACAAAGAGACCTTCTAAAAATGTTAAAATGTATTGCCGGCACATGAAACCTTAAATTAGAGTGAATAAATGAAGACTTGGCACAGCACTTCTGAAAGGTTGCCGACCCCTGGTTTAGTATAAGGGAAGACTTCACCACTGGCATGATGGTCAAACTTCAATATATGCATTGGCACCTGCACAATGGTGTGTACCCAAGTTATGCATGAAAATACCCAGTTTGAAACACAATGGCATGTCCTTAAGTTATGCAAGATATTTACACCAACTGATGAGCTGGGCCCTGTTGTCTAATTCACCCAAAGCCCATTATAGTCAATGGAAAAACTCCTGTTTACATCAATGGGGTTTTTTTTTAGATCAGACCCATTTTCAGTAGAGCACTCAATGAGACAACCTTAAATATGACAAATGGTATATTCTACCAAATTCTATCCCATGTGACACTGAAATCCACCGATTTCAGAGAAGTATGACCAATTGTGCAATTTGATTAATACAATAATATTAATTCACTATCGGTTTATTGAAAAATCCCATCAGTGTTCTAAGTGGCACATATGTTTTTAGGCACAAAACTGCCATGAATGTTGAACAGAGTCATAAAGCTGAAACCAAGTACAACTCAGAAAAATTTTAGGGGGAGGGAATAATTCTTATGCTGTCTCTGTCATATTCATTCCCCATTTCTACAATTCATTTAAGGATAAGTATGTTGCCAAAATCATTGATCAATAATATCCTGGCAAAGATTAATCCTTCATTGTGCCTCACTTTTTGGGAGAAATTCATCTGATACGGTGAGTTAATGGCAGAAGGATAACTAATAAAAATTCAGTGTTTCCTCACAATAATTTACGTTGTTGCTGAATTTGAGCTTTATCTGCCAATACTCTGATTTAGATAAATGTAAAGCATAAATCATGTGAAAGCTGTAATTGCTGGAGTATTTTAGATTTTCACTTTCATATTTATAATATTTTATTTGATTCTGTATTATGGCCTTGGCTGTTGTTATGTTGAGATCATTTCTTGGGATTTTAGTCTGCTTGCTGGGTTTTTTCACAGAATTCACTCAGCTCTCCATTTCAGCAAATTATCATATTAAAAGAAACCTTGCTACCTGCATTCTAGCCACCTGGGCCATCAGAACTCTCCTCCATAGTTATATTCTTTGAAACTGACAAACTTCTCCACCAATAGCCATCTTCTGAGATATCTCAGAGGCTGCAAACCCTCCATTCATGTGGTTTTGGCGGCTGCTGGCAAAGTCTGCGTTATCTGAGCACATCTTAGACAAAGACCAAAAGTTATGCTGGAGCTAAGGGAGCTGCTCTGTAAAACACTAAAAAATCTGGAATAAATGTAGTGATTGATAATGTTTTCAGGAAACATCTGTGAGAAGAAGAGTAAATTTACTCAAAATTCCCCAGGGAGACAATAAGGAACCTCCAATGAGATAGTGCTAGTCTTTTATAGAGCACTAAGCTACTAGTAGCCTTCCAAATTTGCTTCTCCACTAGTGGCTGTTTGCACTGGTCATTATAGCTGACTAGAGGGTGACAGATGGATGAAGAAGGCATAACATTAAATATTGTAAAAATGTGGATGTGGCAAACATCCTTTCAGACATCTAGCTTGCTATGAACCCAGTGAAGGAAGCAAATTGTCGATGACACATCTGCTCATCATCTTCCATTTGTTAAATATGAAACAAACTTTTGACAGCGATAAAACAGAGGGAACAGTTGTGTGTTTGTATTGAAACATCATTGAGGACAGCAATAACTAGTGATCAGTGCAAAAGAACATCTGCCATATTACCCAGTTATTTCTGTTTGAGTCATCTCACGTTAAGAGATTAAAAAAAAAAAAGCAGGGAAATGAAGTTATCACTTGTGCTTTTTTAAAGTTGAGCTTTGGTAAAGACCTACTCCTTCCTTTTATTTTCCAGGGTAGGTCCCAGAAGGTTAAAAGGTGTCCTTTATATGGAATCAAATTAAATACACTGATGTTTTGTGTTTACGGTGAATAATGTTTCTAAAATACTTTTAATGATTAATTTTTAAACCCAGACTGATAAATTCCCACACACACAAGAATGTTAACATTAAGATCCAAGTCTTTGTGAACCATTACTCTGAATCTTCCTAGTGCTAATGGGGCTTATTTTGTCTATGGGAAAAATAATTAACAATAACAGAAAACAAGGCTGAGATGAAAAGGATGATATAGAAAGAGAGGGTTTTTTTTAACTAAAGCATGTTAGCCTTTTGTTACTTAATAACAAAGCCATTTGATTATTAGTATCCAGTATAAAAAGATTGAGGAAATTCACTCTAGCCCCTAAAAAAGCATTTGCAATGTTGCATAAAAGCAAACATTTTCTTTTTTGTGTATATTAAGGGGCTTAAAAGCAATTCTAAGACTTTCAGCTTATCATAGTTTGTCAGACAAGAAAATGATAAAAGACACTGGTTTTATTAATAATTTACATTAGGTAGTTATTTATAGGCTGCTGAGCAGGCACTGGATTGAAGGTCCACAACAATAAACAAGTCATTAGAAACATTAGGAATTTAAATTGTTTAAATTTACAGTAAACTGTTCACAATTACATGTAAATAATTAAATAAATTTAAAGCACTATATATGTGCATATTTCAAAATTGAGAGCCACTCCACATTCTGAAGTTGGCCCACAGTTCCTTTTAAAGATCATTCAGGTCCCCACCTCTGATCCATAATTTCCAAAACTAGAGGGTGTTTCCAGTCAGCTACTAGACGCCCCAAGGTCCTGTTCGGAAATTGACTGGCACGTGATCCTGAACACTGCCCTGCTTGACACTGACCAGTTGGTATTTAGATGTTTCCTTCCAAAAATAAATTATTTAAGATTAATCATTCATCTCTATTTGTGGCTTATGGGGAGGGAAGGTATATCAGTTGGCTTTATGGTCTTGATCTTATTCCAATAGCAAAAAAGTTGTTTTAATGAAAAAAATGGCTAATAGCAATATTCTTCAGTATTCTCAAACTGTGTGATGAATTAAAGAGAAAAGCATTCAGACACTCCCAAACCATCCTTTTTAATCATAGCTTATCTTTACTGATTAGGTTATGAGAGATGAATAACCTAAATTAGGTGTAAAATTCCTATAGGGTGAAGTTCTACAGTTGCTTTTTGTAGGTCATTATTTAGAAGGAAAGAGTGTCTTGGTTTTTAAGGCACCGGGGGGACTCAGAGGACTTGGGTTAGATAGCCAGCTCAGCCACAGACTTTCTGTGTAACCTTGGGCTTGTCCATTAATCTACCTTGTACCATCAATAATATTTCCTCACCTCAGATCTGTGTATGGGAATAAAATCTACTAATGAATGTGAGGTGCTTAGATACTATAGTGATGAGGGCCCAATCCTGTATTGCTTGCACAGCTCAAACTCCTATGAATTTCATTAGTACCTCTGATAAGAACTCCCTAAATATGTACCATATACAATATGTATCACCATTAAAAACTGCTTCCAAAACAGTTCAATAATCTGTCTAGGCTTCAGTGTTGTGAAAGCGAATTATATGGTTTAATAAAAAAAAAAGTATCACGTGATTGACACAGTGAAGATATTTTTGTAACTCTTTAGCCAGTTGGTATAATGCTTTTTTCTCATCCTCAAAATATGGTGAAATGTCCTAAATTAGGATTTTCTGTTACATTGTTGTTACCATCTCTGTTAAAGAAGTCAAATTCCCAGGAAGAGACGAGTTCTTGACTCTCCATAGTTTGGAGGACTTTGTTTTAGAGGAGGCTGGAAAAGACACCAGCACAAACACAGCAATGTGGGAATTTTGGAACTCAAAGTGGGAAGGAGGCGAGAGGGTAAAATGGAAAAGACCATGAAGTGGAAGATAAAATAGCAGAAGGACTAACAGCAAGTGGCTCAGGCTGCATATCCACAAGAACAGCAGGTCTTGCTGCAATTTCTGAAAGCCCAACAGGTCCAGGCAGTGGCACAACAGGAGCGGCAATGCCAGGAGTATGTTGCAGAGGTCTGTTACCCTGAGTGCAGGTTGCTGTGAGTGCCAGCGTGTAGAAGATGGGACCATGTGGTGATTCTATGATCTTCTCTTGCACCTTTGAACGGAAAGACGTGCTGCTTGGTGGGACCCAGGGTATGTCTACACAGCCAAAAAAAAAAAAAAATCCTGTGACAGTGAATCTCAGAGCCAGGTTCAACTGACTCAAGCTTGTGCTATGAGGCTACAAAGAACAGCGTAGATATTCCCGCTCAGGCTGGCGTTCAAGCTCTGAAACCCACGTGAGGGGATTGAGTCTCAGATCCAGAGCAGAGATGTCTACACTATTATTTTTAGCCCCATAGTGCAAGTTCCATGAGCCCGAGTTAGGCTCTGAGACCTGCTGCCACAGGGGCTTTTTCGCAGTGTTGACATAGCCAGAGATTCCTGGGACATCTGTATAATTTGTTTTTTCAACAGGAGAGACTCAAGGTGAATATTGGGCCTGGACAAGGAGGCTGCCATGAAATGTGTGTGGGAGAGTGGATGGACTTAGTTGTTAGTTGTTCTAGCACAGTTTTTAGGGATCTGACAGAAAGGTGAAGACTAGAATAGCCCTGTAGACAGGAAGGGGCTGAACTGGACACAGAACAATATGGAGGCTGAGCCCCCAGAGAAATCACCACAGTCCTGGCTGCAGACCAGAGAAAGGCAGTGGAACGGACAAAGGAACCATGGGGGATAAAAATGAAAGGAATTCGGGACTCTGAAAGATACATTAAGTCAGAGTCTAGGGGGAGCTACAAACTCCTCCTCTGTGGTTTGTTTTGTAGGGGGAACGGCAGAACATACAAAGACGTTGTACCTTTTGAGTCTACAACGATGAAGAGACATGTGGTCTTGGAGAGACCATAAAGATTGAGGGAGAATCCCTTCAGGATCCTAAGCCCTGGTCCTTCTGGAAGCTCAAGCCCTGCCCTGTCTGGGAGCCCTGTATTTTGTCCATACAAACAGAGGAGAGTGCTGGCCTAGCCGGCTTGGGAGGCACCTAAATGTTGCTGTAGGAGGGCATGGCATGACCTGTCCATCTTTGGGCAGCCTAATCCTGAGGTGGTAATTCTGCTATGAGTGGAGCCACACTGAAGTTCCTTTGAAATAAAATACAATAAACATGTTCAGTCATAAATCTAAACACTTCTCTTTGCAGAATAGCTTAAAAGAACTGTTATAGAATTATAAAGCATTTTGAAATGGCCTTTTTAACACTGAGATATAACTCTGCACTATGCTGCTGGAGTAAGCTGGCTAACCATAAATCAGAAGATGACCCACCAGGTGCCCTGGCCTGTTACCATGGGGGCAAGGGTGGGTACATTTTTAGTGTCCTCTGCGCACTGGGCTCATGACTGTGGAAAAAGAGACACTACAGATGGCTACTCCTCTGGCATTCTCAGGGGCTGCAAATGAGAGCGAAAACTAGAAAGCAACACTGCAACCTGTTAGCAGGCATTGGCCCTGCTGGATAATGTTAAGTGGGTTCTGCTGACTTGCTCAGGCAGGTGATTTTTCCCCTACCCAGACACAAAGGAGAAGGGAATAGCTTTCTAGAGAGAGAGAGAGAGCACATAGGGTGTGGACTAAGCAGGAGCAGCTATGGTTGGGAAGAAGCCTCATGCTGAATTTATGCTATTGTTAATAAAGCCAAACCACATCGGGGGATTAAGTTTGAGGTTTTTATTCTACACAGCACGTGGACTTTTAGAGCAGTTTTTGAAAGTCACCTGCTCACAATTACATTATTCTGAAAGTCAGTTTCCTGCGTTTCTCAGTTTACTCTTTTGAGAAGGTGACTGGCAATATAAGATAACATGGTACAGTATATGCTTTTTATTCATTAATGAAGAGTCAAGAGTGATGGAACTACACAAACTGAATTTCATAGCACTCACAGCACTCACTTTTTAAAAATATTTAATTATTTCACATGCTTTGTTTATGTTGGATTTTAAAAGGTACAATCTACATGACTACAATCATATGAAAATACAAGAAATTATTCAAGTTGTTTCCTCTTTTCTAGTCCTCTATTGTGCAATAAAATAAAATAAAGCTGTGTAGGGTAGATATTACTAGTGTCTATGCATAATGCACACCATGTTTATAGTATGTATGTATTTTGTAAAACAGCCATGGGAAATGGGCCAATTTGACAAGTGTCTTGTATTTTAATATATATCCTATGTATGTAGTGTGTATATACACACACATTATTTTATACATGTGTATTTAGGATATTTACAGTTGCTTATTAATCTTTGAAATAATAGGACAGTAGAAAACTCACATTTTGGGGATCTTTATTGTTTAATAGAAATGGCAAGTAGATCAGACATCGGGAAATTAATGGAGCCGCAGCGAAGTTCCTTTGAAATAAAATTCAATAAACATGTTCAGTCATAAATCTAAACACTTCTCTTTGCAGAATAACTTAAAAGAATTGTTATAGAATTATAAAACATTTTGAAATGGCCTTTTAAACACTGAAATATGACTGTGCACTATGCTGCTGGAGTAAGCTGGCTAACCACAAATCAGAAACAACATCTTTCTTTAGACTTTTACATTTTAATTCATAGCAATGTTACATTAGTTAAACAGCTACTCCTACCAGGAGACAGTAATTTTATCATAAATTGCATGATATTTTATCTGTAGTACAATAAACCTGGTGAGTACCGGTTGTGTTAGTGTCAGAACCTGTATTTAATAATGTGTTTGAAATTAATCAAAGGAAGCAAAGCAGAGTAGAGAGCTATTGTATGCGTATATTAGGGGGTGTATTATTTCCAGAAGATAAGGCCTGCTATAGATGCCTCTAATGTAGTCTTCCATCAATGCCCACTCTGCTAAAACAGTAAATGAAAATGACTGATCTACAATTTGCATCCTCTTTTCAGTCCATCAACAGAACATTATTAAAACCAGTGAGCCAAAACCCATTAGAACAGCACTCACGTATGAAACAATGCATAGGTCTGCTTGTTCCCCATTTTTATGCACTGCTATAGGACTATAAATATTCATCGTAATGTAACTGAAAATTATTGAAGTGAGAAAAAAGAGAAACAGGGAAGCCATTTGCTTCAATTCATAAACAGCATCTGTTGGGAAGTTATTCATAGATTGCTTCAGGGCCTGCTGAGCAGTAAGCCCATGCAAAAGGATGCCATTGCAAGCAAATTGGCCAAAACTGCAATGGAGATGCTATTAAACATGATTCACTGACAGCCAGGGAGAATGATCAGGCACTGGGTTGTTTTATGTCTTCTTTTATCACTGGGACACAGAAGTAGCCTCCAGCCAAAGTCTCACGCAATTCAAATTAGAAGAGCAACCTTCTAAGTATATTAAGGCCTAACTAGTGGCTAGAGAAAGTTGCATGAAGTGATATTACAGATGATTACAGTTGTTTATTTGTCCCTACCTCAGGCACATGCAAAATACCTCCTGTGATTTGACCTTTCCTGCTGTACATTTTCTGTCAAAAGATGTTTCAATGCCTCTTTGCAAGGGGGTGGAAACTAAGACTATAATGAAGGAAGAGTGAAAAATAATTAATAACCTGCTAAAAAACATTTTAGACCAGCATAAAACCTAAGAATGCATTATGATCGAAATTGTGCAGGGTGAAAAGTGGCATCATTCCGAAGGCAGTTGGCTCTATTACTATTATGTGAATGTTCATAGAAGACAGTAAAAACAAGAACTTCCAAGTGTATGATTTTCGAGAATTTTGCAGTTCAATTTTGCTTTCCCCAAGAATGTAGGGGCCAGATCCTTAGCTGGTGTAAATTAGTTTAACTCCATGGAAGTCAATGGAGCTATGCAGATTTAAATGCTGAGGATCTGGCCCAACATTTCTGCTGCCTATAGGATTTATCACACGAAGAACTGGGAAAATGCACTTGTAATCAACATGTGGACAAAGGATATTCCCAGCATGGGTCCCCTTGCCGACTGGAAATTATTTACACTTTTAATTAACTTAGGCACACCATTGATGCTGAGTAACTAAAACTGTAATCCAGTTACACGTGCAAATTCCTGAAGGTTTGTATGGTGCAGTAAACGGAATGTGTGCCAAGCCGCTTGTTTGTATTATAATCATGATACCACTTTGTCCCCTGGTTCATAAGACTGCTAGTATTTGCATGTTTGCTCTTCTTCTGTGTATTGCAGCTGATGTGAATTAAAAACAGTGGATTTGTTCAACAACAGTGTGTATGAATGTACACTCAAATTTCAGCACGATTTTTAGTTTGATCCTGTCTGAACCTCTTATTTTTCAATTGTCATGAATATTCCCAGGATTTTTGTTCTTGTGAAGATTGGGGAGACAGCTCTTCTCCAAGAGCCTGTCCCAAAAGGCAATGGGAGTCTTTCCATTGATTTCAATGGCTTCAGATCAGCCCCTACATGAATAACTGGATTTGCATGCAAGCCAAGGATATTTGTGCATAGCCCAAAGTATTCATCATTTGCTACTCGTTATTCACATTTTTTTATTTGTTAAAACAAGATTCAGTCTTCAGTCAGGAAACAGAATTGATAGCTGTGGCTGAGGTGAGTAATCACACTACAGATAGCAAATAGTTCTATTACCTTGTAAATGAAATTCGTTTGCTTAAAGGTTTTGGTGGATACTTGCAACTAACAAATACATTTACACAAGTCAGGACTGGTTTGTGTATAGAGAAAAGGCCAAAATTAATTATTCACCAATCACTCCATAACATGGTAACCAGTAGGCGTTGGTTACTTTTGTTTATTAGAAAAGCTCCTCAGAAAAGGTCAGTAAGACTCAGAAATCAAATGATTCATTTAAAGGTTGTCACACTTTACAAGGGCAGTGAGAGATTTGCTAGGGTGGAGTATGAGTCTATTTAAGGCACAGCTAACTTGCCAGCGCCAGGAAGCTTACACTGAAAATGGAGAGGAAAAACATTTCACGATGGGATTAAAAAAATTTCATACCTATCAGTCCAAAAATGTTAGTGCATCCTCTTGAGCCACAATCATGCCTCTTTTGCATTCACTTTAGGAAAATATTTGAGCAATTGAGTTTCGCTGACAAAAAAATGTCTGGGGAACACAAATTTGAAAATCATATGGCTGTGTTTTCTCAAATGTGGAATTTTAAATCAGCACATGCAAATATCCCCATGACATACACATTCATCCATTCAGGGGACAGAAAAAATGCTAGATGACGTATCATATTGGTCATAATTAAATAACACGTCATGCATAATGAATATTTCAGACCAATGAACAGAGTAAAATACTCGTGTGGGGGGTATTAGTAAATACATTCAAATAACAAATGCATCTGACAATAACAATGAGGAGTCCAGTGGCACATTAAAAACTAACAGATTTATTTGGGCATAAGCTTTCATGGGTAAAAAAACCCACTTCTTTAGATGACTCCATGCATCTGAAGAAGTGGGGTTTTTACCCACGAAAGCTTATGTCCAAATACATCTGTTAGTCTTTAAGGTGCCACCAGACTCCTCGTTGTTTTTGCAGATACAGACTAACATAAATGCATCTGAGGAAGTTGAGAACTTCTTGTGGATATTCCAGAGCTTAATTACTCATTGTGTATTATTCGCTCAGTTCTACTCGCCCTTTGATCTATCCAGGCCAAACACTACTTTCATCCTGTCAGTTCCTTCAGTGAAGCTACCCTTGTTTACAGCAATTGAGGATCTGGCCCTGTAATGCAGGCTGGCATTCTAAAGGGGATTTGCTGGATTAGCCGCATCCTAAACTTGGGGATGATTTTAGATTTGTATATGAATTGCCAGTGCTTGATCGGGGGCTGATCCTGAGCAGTGCTGAGCAAAACTTTCCCACCCTTCCCCCTCTCTGCTCAGCGTCCTTCAAGGTTAGGCCCATTACTCACAAAGGAGCTGCACACTTTAGAGTATTTATATCCATCGTCTTATATTGCCAGTACAAACCTGCAGAACAAAACAACTGCATAACTTTCTCTGTTCATAACCTTCCTCCTCCCTTATTGCAGCACTAGAAAGACTTCAACCAAAGTGGGCAGAGATTTAGGCAAATGAAAATCCTTTTGACCATGATCAAAGAATGGTAACTTTCTTATTTAAGAAAGAAAAACATATTTTTTTCAAAAATGCCAGTGCACAAATTAGAGCCGTTAGGAGCAGCTCTAATTTGAGCCCAGACCATTTATGCCATTTTCCATTTATTTATTCTGCCCTTATCAAATACAAGTACAAACTATGGTAACTTTTATCACTCACTTTCACGCTTGTATTGAGTCTATATTAGTCAATCTGCGTTGGTTTTATTGGAGCCACTGTCTCACATATACTACACTCTCTCTAGAAATACGTCCAAATCTGAATTGTTAATCCACCTGTGGCTAGGAGCTTTGGATAGCATGGGACATAGATCCAACCATCTTGGTTTGTGACAAAACCAAAACCAGATTGAGTTTTGCAAATCAAATCCACCAACCAGTGTTGCCTCATCTCTGTTTAAAATATACACCAGCCTAAACCCAGATCATTTATCTGAATGAAGCCAAATTTCTGGAGGGAGGAATGGCACAAACAAAATGGGAATCAGTTTCGACCCAGTCTTGGTTTTGCACATTTTCAACAAAAACCCAACGTTACCTTGCATAGAGGAGACAAGTCTTTTAATAAATAGTCAGAACTCAAAGCACAAATGGTTTCGTTCGAGCTCCACATTTCATCATGATGATATCTTTTCTTTTTCTAATGTAAAGACATTTACAGCCATGCACCAAAATGGGAAAAGGCAGCTGCTGCCCAAATTTGGTTCCTGTTGTGATAGAAATCTCACTCTCTGTAATGATGAATTATTGTTTGTCTCGGTGATGCTAAATGACACAACAAATTGCGCCCTGCATTTTGTTACTTCTGCTCTGTGCTTTGGCCTCATTTCTACTGCCCAAATACAGAAAATGGTTTAGTATGTTAGTTTCCTGTGATATTAGCTCTATGAATAAGGAAAGGGGGCTGGCAATCCTTTTCTTACATCATAGCAATGTTACTGAAACTAATGGAAGAGTACAGCTGTAAAAGAGGGCAAAACAGGGGAAGCACCAGGGTTTAGTGGCCTGAACACTGGACTGGGATTCAGAAGACCTGGGTTATTTTCCTGCCTCTGCCACTGACTGGCTGGGCGACCTTGAGCTCCGTGTCACCATTCTGTGCCTCAGTTTCCCCATTTGTAAAAGAGGAATAATGATACAAACCTGCTTTGTGAAATGCTTAGAACTGCTAATGAAAAGCACCCTGTGAGAACTAGGTATTAATCATAATAATAATGTTATTTATCCTATGTCTTATATCACCACCAAATAACATTAACAAATCTATTTGTTCCCTCTCACCCCCCCCAAAAATCAAAAGAGAAAATGATCATAAATAACAAGGTGGAACATGACTTATCTATATATTCCCTAGCAGGGATTTTCAAAGCTGCCTCAGGGATTGGAGACTCCATTTCCATTAAAATTAACAAGAACTGGACATCCAAATCTCAGCCCCTGCTGCTAGATATCTGCTAATTGAAAAGTCCCATAGCAAACATTATCACTCAGCCACATTTGTAGATTGGGTAGAAATAGCACCTGGCTTTTATATAGCACTTTTCACCCATAGATCTCAAAGCACTTTACAAAGGAGGCCCATATCATCACACCCATTTTTCAGATGTGAAAACTGAGGCCTGCAGAGGGGAAGTGACTTGCTCAAGCTCACCCAGAAGGTTTTTTTTAAAGAGCCAGGAAAAGACCCCAGGTCTGCTGAGTCATATGCCTGTGCTCTATCCACTAGGCTGTCAACATTGTTCACCTCATTAAGGAAGTCCACTTAAACTTTGCTTGCCACAAATGTTGCAGAAAACAGGCCCTACCAATGTGAACACAATTTGAAAGCCATTTTTAAGCTCAAATATATCCCCCAAGCACATATTGAATGGCATAACTAAGGGTACAGTTTTGGCATGGGAATTTTTAGTAAATATCATGTCAGAGGTGAGGGGAAAAAAACAGTAAATCACAGAAAGGTCACCAAATCATGACGCTTTCACTATATCAACCTACACAAGAGTATAGTGTGGGTGCTGAAAGGTGAGGCCTGTGGGAGTGGGGGCTGGACAGCAAGCCCACCCCACAGTGGCAGGTCCTGACCGGCAGGGCTGGGCCCAGCTCCTTGCTTTTGGGCCTGCCGAATGGGGTCACAGAACCCCTTAGATTTGACCCATTTCCCGCTCTGTAAATGGGACAGAATGGCACATGAGCCAAACCCGAGTGGCACCGTGACCCTGTGCACCAGCTCACAACACCACTCAGTTTGGGGGCCTCACTACATTTGTTTTTACAGCCATCACCAAGATTTCATGTACTTTATCCAAATTCACAATTTTCTTGACCACTGGGATCTTGGAGTCAAAATCATAGGCCTACTCATAACACTGAGAACTTCAAATTTGACAATGGGGATTTTACTTTGAAATGAACAGCACTGATGTACAAAAGTCATCCAAGCTGGCAACGAAAACAACTCACCAACACAAATGCACCTTTGGGATATTTCCAATGAACTGTTCATGAATGATCTTGTAGACCAAGCATTATTTGCTGAAGAGATTCACTAAATGAATAACTAAATGTAAGGATGCTATAACTTGCTCACAGACAACTTGCACACATATAAAAAAGCAGAATTTATTTACTACGTTGTTTGTCGTTAATGATGCGCTCTGGTATAGATGTAAGAGATATGGAGATTTTAAGGCCAAAAAGCCCCATTATGACCATCTAGTCTGAACTGCTGCGTAACACAGCCTATAGAATTTCCCCATCATTCCAGCATCAGTCAAGGTTGAACTAAAGCATATCTTGCAGAAAGACATCCAATCTTGTTTTAAAGACTCCAAGTGATGAAGGCCCAGGATTTTAAAGGAATTTAGGCATTGCTGCACTCAGCATTCCAACTCCTCACTGATTTAGGAGTCTAATCTCATTTTCAAAAGGGATTTAGGAACATTAGGCTCCTAAATGCCCAAATCCCTTTTGACAATGAGACTTTGCTCCTTGAATCAGTTAGGCATTGCAGTGTTGAGCACAGCGATGGCTAAACATCGTACCTTTAAAAATCTGAGTTGAAGAGGATTAAAATTTCATGACAATAATTGTGCTTCCTGTAATTTCGAAAAAAATATAGCCATAGTCCACAAAAGCACTTAAGCATGTGCTTAACTTTAGGCATGTGAGTAATTCTGTTGTCTCGGGACCATTCACTTGCTTAAAGTGAAGCACGATGTCAAGTACTTTTAGTGGATTGAGGCTTGTATATATACTGAAATATCAAAGGATAAGCAACTCTCATCACTGACAAACTCGGGGGGATGTTTTAAAATCCAACCTCTGAGATTTCGTACTTCTCCCAGGAGCAAACAGTTTTCTCTTATGAGTTTTTGAACATCACAGGAAAGAGATGTTTATCCAAACGTGAGAGGAAGCTGGGTTGCTGTATTTGGTGGCATATGGCATGCACATCAGCTGAGTGAAAAGCATGTCACACATCTGCTTTTTGGCTCTGGCCTGGGAGCCAAGCTGTTCCATGCTACTAGCAACAGCTAGTAATGTTGAAGGCACTGCTGAATAAAAATCAGCCTCTTTAGTGGCTTTCCCTGCACAAAGGACAGAACCATCTAATCTCAAGCAGTGATCATTGCTCAGAGCCCTAGCCACAAAGTTATATTTCAAAGGCTCACTTCAATATTCAGGGCCATGTAATCACCAAATGTGACCTGTCTGTGTGATCCAAACTCTTCCCTTGCCAAATGTAGGATTTCTCGGTCAACAAACAGGTGCATACACAGATTTTGTACACACCTGTTTGGAGCCTGCTTTGCATAGGCAGCCTTCCATGTCTGCCTACCTATTTCATCGGGGGGGAGGGGGAAATGGTTTTAAATGCTTTCTTCACATCAAACTTTCTCACCAGTCTTAATCTCTGGTTTTCCTCAACAAACACGTTGGAAGTGAGAGCAGTGGTGGCACCATTAGTATTTTTGATTTTCTTTCTGATCGTGCGCTGAATTTTAAATGATGTGAATCTTGAAATCTCAGGCCCCAATCCTGCATTGTGATCTCCTTGGGCAGACAGCTGCAAACACACAGTGTTTTACTGATGGGTTAGAAAAGATCAGGGACCTTGTACTTTATATACCCTGAGGATCAAGGCAAAAGATAAAAAAGATGCAGGACCAGATGACTAATTACAAAAACAGATCCCACCCATGCAACATCCAGAATTTAACTAATGTAATCAGTCACATCTTTCCAGGCTCATTTTTTCTTTTTTCCATGCTTGGTGCCAATTGAAGCAAACAGTGGATCCAAAAGTCTCTTCCCCCCAAATACTATTTGTCAGTTGTATGGCACTTTATAATCAGAATTTCATTAACCTCTTCAGATTTCCAATTCACAAATTTATGCAGATGGTGACAAATGTGCATGTGTCACATATACAGTTTCAAATCATGCCACCCCTTCCCCAAACCAATCTTGTCAATATCCCCTCCGCATTTCTCAGAGTGAACACATAATCGTAAAATACAGCATGTGTTAGCAGGAGGGAAATAAACCCAGAACAAATGACACAGCTTTCAGATGTAACCAGGAAAACAAAATATCTCTTCCAATTGCCCATTTTTTCAGAGTGATGTATGTTGATACTGCTGTTCCCTGATAGGTTAACTAAACCTATCAAAAAATTGAGACAGACTCAGACTGTGTCCAACAGGCTCTTGTTACAGCTTTCTTCGCTAGGGAAGCTTGATTTACAGTATAGCAGGTCAGTGGTTAAACAGTGAGTCACATATCACTAACCCACTATGCTCCGCATGTGTTTGCTTTTTATATTTTTGTGCCATAGCATAATCAGAGCTTTCAATACCGAAAACATGCAGCCCCCTTTGTTAACGCTTTCAAATTTGAAAAGTCAGCAGTGGGAGGTTAAACATAAAATCACTCGGCCTTATTATTTTCATGCAGTGGAGCAAAAAAAGCTTTCTGCTACCGGGAGAAAGCTAGCTTTTCAAGCACAATGAGCAGAGCCAATCCAAGGAATTTTTAAACAATGGGTTGATAATTGCTAATCACGAGAGGTGCAGAAATGGCATGACTTTGAACAAAAGGCATTAAACTGTATTTTTCCATTTACCCCGCTTGCAAAGGGAGTATTAACTGCAGTATCACATTGATTAGTTTACTTTAGATCATTAGCTAAAACTGGATGCCTCGAACAAGTTCAGACCCATCTAGAAAGTATTAAGGGAATAGGTGGCTTGCCCCAACTGTTTGGGTGAAATTGGGTTCACTTGTGACTTCTCCATGTGTAGACAAAGAACTGGAAATCCTGGTGTTCACATGAAAAATCTACCTCCATTATCAGGTATCCATCCATCAGGCATGTACCAGGCTTATATTCTGTGTCTAATTATGGGTCCCACTGACCTGAACCGGGAAGTAACATTTTGGAATTTAAAGATGATAACAATTCTAAATCCACACTGCAGTGTTCAAGTAGCACTGATTGTATCCACGGCAGCATGTTTCCTCAAGCAGCGAGCTATGATTCAAAAAGGTTCTCGAACTGTTCCACGGTTGGGACCATTTCTTAACACAAATTGTCTCACAGACCACCTGGCTTCCATCCCCTAATTGCTTGGGCCTCCCTGCCGTCCCATTGGAAATGAGATAAGTATAACTTCTTTGCAGCAGCTACAGTAATAGCTTACATAAAAAGGAATGTTAGGGAAGAGTTTAATGCATTTTAACCATCTTTAATGCAGTTTAGCAACTGGAGAAAAGGAGGAAGCACCAGCATCATGTGACCACCCAGTTCTCCACAGACTACCAGCATGAGGACCATAGACCCAGTCCTAGGGACTAGCCACTGGATACCCAACATGACAAGGGAATGGTCGGGAACTGTTAAGCCACTGCTCCCCCTCCCCAGAAGACATGTAAATATAATGCAATACTCTGGGTGGGTCATTGGCAGTGCTGACTTATAAACCTTTCTGGGATCCCACCAGTAGATGGGGACAGAGAGCCACAACATATAAGCATGTGTTACATAAGAGGAAGTGGGAATCTCTGTAGCATAAAGAGGGTGACAAGCGAGTGGTTTCCTAGGAGGGAAGGCTTTGTGGATCTCCACACTCCAAGCAAACTTGCAGAGATTGCTTGGTTGCTCACCCCTGTGAACAGAACCTGCATGGTCCAGTATATGTGACCCACAGAGTTCGCCCAGACCTAGCTTTTTTCCTGAGATATATATGGTTTTTTGGCTAACATGGACATTTAGAACAATGTTGTGTACTATTCCGTATTCTGACTGAAGCTGAGACTTGGGGTTTGGCTACCATGCTTAATTCCAATGAATGTATGAGAGGTAGCAAGGTTTCCATACCTGCCAGTCACACTGTTTATCTGCCTAGGACAACATACAGTAAGTTCTAGGCAACGGATCTTTCTTATGGCTGGGCTAATTTTAGTACTTTTTACCTAGCTGCTTTAGATATGCATAAATAGCATAAGTATGCTTGCAGGGAAACTTAGAAAGAGGTGGTGGGCAGACAAGGGCAGTGAGTTGTGCTCACATCTCTATGTGTTTGATGTGCAATGTACACATACTTAGTGTTATAATTTTAAAAGTTTGGTATTTTAAAATGTATTCCGTAGTGTTCATGTACATCCCGGCTAAGCTTCAGCTGGAAAACTGCTTCTCTAAACACCAACTGAAGGAGAAAATTTCACATGGGAACTTTACTTTTAACTCAAGAACGGAAACAGATGAAAATGCCACTTGAAAAAGAACTCTCAAAAGACTTGCAGAGTGATATCGTCTTCTGTACATTGTAATTTAATAACCGGTGGTGGCAAGCCTCCCAGATCCAGCTGAGAGGGTCTTTCAAGAGATGGGGTGATGGTGCCAAGAACATTAAGCCAGGTGCTGTCACATATCAAGTATCTACACCTCTTGCTGGGAAACAATAAAGGCTACTATTGCTCTGACAATGCCAGAAGGAAAGGCTTTCAAACTGTCTAGACTGCAGAATGTATGAAATGTTTGACAGTGAGGAATATGTGTTTGTTACATTTCCTGATCAAAACTTTGAAAAGAAAACTGAAACCATATTAGCAAAACACTTAGGCACCACTATAAGTTGAAAGAAGTGCATTTAAAGAAGTAATAGACCTTATCCAGCTATTTACGAGTCTGCTGCTTAGTCATGTATAGCTTTCTATTTTCTAAAAGTCATCTAAACAGATTAAACGTGAACTTCTCCAATACTGTAGATGATGGATTGTCTAGGGTTTCCTTGCTGTAGTTCAGGAAGGATTGTCTGCACTGAGATAATGGGCAGACATTGTAAAGAAAATCAGAGTATAGTTCCAGACTGAAAAAGGACCATGTTAAAATGCCATTGCGTGTCTGTTGACTCATGTGACAGAAGTATGTTTTAATTGCTTTCAGCCCTTCAGGACTAGGACTACAACAGGTGGAGGCCAGTCCATCTTCTTCATCATTGACAGAAAAGGTGGATGAGTTAATAGCTTTTATTGGATCAATTTCTATTGGTGAGAGAGACAAGCTTTCCAGCAACACAGAACTCTTCGTCAGGTCTGGGAAAGATACTAGGCGTGTCACCTTTCCCAGACCTGAAGTAGAGCTCTGTGTAGTTTGAAAGCATGTCTCTCTCACCAACAGAAGTTGGTCCAATACAAGATATTACTTCCACCACCTTGTCTCTCTAATATCCTGGAAACAACATGGCTAGAACAACACCGAATACTAAATTCCAAACAGTTATACCTGTGCAGACACATTTAAGGCAATGCAGTTGCCTGGGTTTTATTTAGTGTCTAACCTGTCCTGTGGAACCTTTATTGTAGGTGACAATGTGAATGAAGAAAAGAACACACCTCTACTTTCAGAGCCCAGGTTAGGTTTACAAGGCTGTCAGTTGCATAAGGAAAACAAAATATGTTTTTCCTTGTAAACTGAGTAGATTTGATATGAGATTGAGTGCAAATCAACATAGAGTATCAAAATACCATTTTTATGGTCACTTGTCAGAACAGGTGTTTCAGTTTAAGTTTTATGAAAAGCATAATATTTATAAGGTCACATTTTCCAAAAACACCACCTGCTTTGCTACCACTGATACAGAGGAGTTAGAAAATTTAGAGTTAGCATCTTTGATAGCACTCTTGGGTCATGTTGATTGCAATCTTTATTTAGGAGCTTTAAATACAAACTATTGCATCTTCAGACTGTGTGTTTAGAATACGGAGGAGCATCTAATTACAGCATCACCCAATGTACTGTATCTGACATTTCATCAGTGTTTGCCCATTGGACCAGGCATCAATGCAAACTTGAAACTTTTTGCTATTTTCAGGTCATGTGTGACTATTACATAAACAGCTTAACAAAGATGTGGAATAGAATTCCTTCAGATTTACAATGTTCTGTGGGTAGCAGGGAAGAGGGTAGTCTGGGTCTGCTCCTGCCATGTCTTTACACAAAAGACTTAACTTTAAAAACAACATCAGCCCATTTATGAGAGTGAAAATTTTGTTATTCAAAGCTATGGCAATTGAGAGCTCTGCTGCAGAGTTCAGAAGATCGAGCAGAGTTTAGGAAATCGACTGATTAAACAAGGAGGATGGCAAGGCGGACTCTAGGGTTCTGTTCCCAGAGGCTCTTCCACTGACTTGTTACATAAGTATTTGCTGCCTGGTATATTATGTATGTAGCCCCTGTGGCCTGAAGCCTGAGAGAGAAGGGAGTTCCATGCAGTCACCGGTAGGTGAAATGGGAAACGAGCCGTCAAGAGCTGCTTAAGAACTGGAAATAGGTAGGCACTCCACTAGCAACGGAGCTCTCTGCCAGCATCTGCTGGAGCCCAAGGAGATTTAGGAACGGGATTGATAAGATGGAAAATATCATAGTGCCTCTATATAAATCCATGGTATACCCACACCTTGAATCCTGTGTGCAGTTCTGGTTTCCCTATCTCAAAAAATATATATATTAGAATTGGAAGAAGTAATGAGAAAGGCAAAAAAAATGACGATGGGTCTGGAACAGCTTCTATATGAGGAGAGATTAATAAGAGTGGGAGTGTTCAGCTTGGAAAAGAGACAACTAAGAGGGGATATGATGGGGCTCTATAAAATCACCAGGATCCTAGAAGTCCATTTGCCACAGAAAAATGTGGAACTGGCGTTTTTACGGAGAATGTTTAGTTTTTACATTGTGTGAAAAAAATAAAAACATATACAGTAGAACCCAATTTATCTGAGCCTCCATTATCCAGCTCTCCAAATATTTGGTATATGTAAGAAATATAAATTGCAATTCTATTAATTTTGTTTTATTACAATGATTGAGGACCCTGGCAGGCTTTGAACTTGCTTAAAAATTGTAAATATATCAATAAAACATTGTGTTCAACTGAAACCTATATATATTGTGGCTAGGGAAACTAAAGTTCAGTATTTCATTTTAATCACGGAAAAATGTGGATTTTTATGTTTTTTTATTGGAGAATTTTGTGGGGGTTTATCATGAAAAACTTGGATCCCTGAAATCATGAATGGTGTGGAGAAGTGTTATTTCCCCTTCACATAACACCCTATGAAATTAGTAGGCAGCCGGTTTAAAACAAACATAAGGAAGTCCTTCTTCACACAATGCACTTCAACCTGTGGAACTCATTGCCAGGGGATGTAGTAACAGCCCAAAATAGAACTGAGTTGAAAAAATAATTAGATAAATCTCATGGAGGATAGGTCCATCAATGGCAATTAGCCAAGATGGTCAAGGAAGAAACCCCACCCTTGCTCTGGGAATCTTAAACCTCTGATTGCCAGAAGCAGGGACTTGATGACAGGGAATGGATCACACAATAATTGCCCTGTTCTGTTCATTCCCTCTGAAGCACCTGGCACTGGCCATGCTACTGGAAGCCAGGACACTGGGCTACATGGACCATTGATCTCACCCGGTATGGCCATGCTTATGTTCTTAGTAGAATTGGCTGAATGAGCCAGGCCTCATTTTCATTTGTTTTATGCAATAGTTTGGGGCATTTGGGTTAAAATTCAGTTGAGTTTTGCATTTGAAGGCAATAAAGTGCAGTTGACCTTGTTGGGAAATACAAGAACAAAACATTGACAATGAATGTTGGTCAAGGGTGCTGCCAGGCCCAGGTGGGCCAGGGAGCCTGGCTAGCGCAATGTGAGGGAGGATAAGAGTGTCGTGTGTTGCTAGGATTGTCTCTGTAATGGTGAGGACTCTGTCAAAAGTGCTAACTACCAGGGATCCCTTCCTTAGAGCTGAGAGTGGCAGCTTGGTGGCAGTAGATGCTGTAGAGCAGCAGTGGCAGCAGCTCCAAGATGATGGATGGTACAGAGTGGCTGCGACAGCAGTTTCTTTGGGGTGATAGATGGCTCAGAACAGCATCAGCCGCGGCACCTTCTGGGGAGGGGATGGATGACACAGAGCAGTGGCGGAGCTAGGCAGCTTGGGCTGAAATCACAGCGAGAGATGCAGCCTAGAGACTTTACCAGCAATGACAGCTGAAATCAGTCCATCTGGGTCAGGTAGTAGAGCCCCCAGCGCAGCCCTGTTAGCACTGACCTGCTAGAATCCTTGGATTTCTCCAACCCTGGACAACAAACAGTGAGTGGAGGAGGGAAATGGCCGGAACACAACAGCCACTCACAATTGTCAGAGGAGGACTGAGGCTGAGACTACCATTAAGACACCTTGCGGGGGGAGGGGTCTTACTCCGTACAATTTGTGAACTGCTAGTTTTCCCAAATTCTATTCAGTTGCCTTCCTCTCCCTTCCCCTGCCTACCCCCAATAAAGTTCTCTTCCTTGGAACTCCTGGACTCAGTGCTTGTGAGTGGGGAAGAATTACCCATTGTCACAATCAAGGTGGTGTATATAGTTGCCCAGGTTTCTGGGTGGGGGTTCATGCTGGTGTTAATTAAGTCATTAAGAAAAGCCATAGAAAATTGGGCCTGTCCCTTTTTGCTGCCAACAACACCTCGCAGAAGAGTTACATATAGCTCCGCGCTAGAGAATGATGTGCAAAATGGTTGCTCCAACAAAAATGGAGCACATTTGAATCCATTAGCATTCCTTCTCTTCCCATGATCCTTCATGCCACTCAAGGAGACATGCTTCACATTTTCTGCAGGTACAGATTTTAAGGCCAAAGGGTACCACTTGATGCTGACTCCCACTGACTTCAGTGGAATTTCCCACAGGAGTAAGGTGAGCAAGATTTGGTCTGAGCTGACATATAGACAGACTCGGAAAGCTTAGATTTTGATCAGTAATTGTTGGTCAATGTCAATTTCACTGTACACACACAAACTGAAGAAAAAATATTTCCATCCACAATAATTGAAAGGTACAGCTAGTCAGACTAAGAAAAATGCTGCTTCACAGTTTATTTAAGGAAATTTACTGTGTATATTTTGACATGCGATGTTGACAATTTGTTTTTTAATGTTTAAAGTTTTAACTTTTACATTTACTCAACATCTACTGTCATCAAATAATTTTTGTCTGATGCCATCCCGCCCCATAATTTCCCACAAATGGGAAAATGTAAAATTAATAAAAAATGCTTAGAACCATCTACACATGCTTAAAGATAAACAACTGTATTATCCGCCTAAATGTTAAAAAAATAAAAATCAAATTCTGCCAAGCCTATATATAGAGCAATTGGGATCTAGATACCAATGAAAGAGGAGCTGTATTGTTCCAACTCAGGACAGAGTGAAGTGTCTGAAGACCTTGAATCGCATGTAAAAAGTCTCCTGAAGATCACAGAGAGAAGGAAATTTCTCATATAGAAGACCAGGGAAGTGAAGGTTTGGGGGAAAAGGTGATTATTGTGTTGCCAGGTTATTTCACAGGTTATTCCTAAGGGTGAGGTTGATGAGTTATGTGTGCTCTGGTTTCCATCTCTTAATAGATTAGGTATGATAATAACCTTGAGATTTATGCTTACAATACTTATTTTAAGAGTTCCCTTTGCAAATACAGATAATGTCCTGTGAGCATACACTCAACCTGTGTAGCCTTGTTTAATAATGCAGCGAGTGGTCTTGTTAGTTCCGTATCAATTTCTTTTAACTAATCCTCAGAATTGTGTGTTAGGAGGTGTCATAAATGAACCTTTGACTTCAATCTACCCTGGTAATGCATAACCTTTTGTTATAAGGGATTATAGTATAGAAGTGGGACTCTAATGGTGCTACCTCTTCAGTGGGGAGGGATAGCTTGGTGGTTTGAGCATTGGCCTGTTAAACCCAGGGTTGTGAGTTTAATCCTTGAGGGGGCCACTTAGGGATCTGGGGCAAAAATTGGTCCTGCTAGTGAAGGCAGGGGGCTGGACTCAATGACCTTTCAAGGTCCCTTCCAGTTCTAGGAGATTGGTATATCTCCAATTTAAAAAAAAAAAAAAAAAAAAAGCATCATTACCCACTTATAAAGAATGATGATAGTGAGGAATTCTAGTCTACCTTAAAAAATAAATACAAACTTGTGAGGGGATGGTGCATAACCCAGCACAAATAACTCTCTTAGCACATCCACAGTTTTGGCTAGGGAAGATTAAGAAAAATGTAGGAGACAACCCATTACCCCAGCTTGCTTCAACTGCACATTTTTTCTCTGCAACCTTTTATTTATAATGCCTGAAAATGTAGATTAGCCGGGAATGGTTGGTAAACATTTCATTTCATTTCTTTCCACCTGTGTATGCACAGGGCTGCTACAGTATGACTTAGAAAAATAGATACCTCATTTATTGGATCTCATAGTTTTATGACCCTAATTTAGCTGCAAACTACTGATACGTTTCTTAGCTGATGGACATGACCATATAGGAAGATTATTGTGTCTTAAACATGTAATGATATATCCCGGGGCTACTGCAGCATCCACTCTACTATTAATTTAAATGTTTTAGGGACCTTTTTAACATAAATGAAGTCAAGCTTTCTTAAATACAAATACATTGATTTGATTCACAAACGTATCCCATTCACATCAAAGGAATTACTTCCATGAGCGTGTATTTCCAGGGTTGGGGTCTAAATTTGCAACCCATACATCTCAAGCCCAAACCTGTGGAAATATTGTTATGAAGAATGTGTTAATAAAGCTCACCTTTACTGAGTTCACTTTTCCTTTGTGAAACCTTATAATATATATGAGAGGACCCTTAAGTGTATAAATTCCAGTATTTAAAGCACATTAGCCATATTTAAACCTGGGATTTTAAAAGTCTTACACGTAAGCTGGGTTTTAATGCTTCTCATTTAAGGAAGGGCTTGACACCATTTCAAATAGGCTTTGCATACAAGCAACATGTACTTACTTAATAACAACATGCAAGCCAGATTTACAATATCTTAATAAGCTGTCACCTGTCTATTGCTTCTGCAGAGTGACTTACTCCAGACAACATAATTTTGGTTATGCTCCATTATTTGCTGTCACTAACAGTGTCAAATCTGAAATTTAGAGTCACTGTTAATCTGCTTTAAAAATCACAGAAGACAAGTTACATATGAAACCTTTTACTGGATTATGCTAAAAAGATCTATAATGGCCTTTATGAGTGTGACTAGGCGGTACAACCCTTTGTCCTTAAACAAGTCTTTCAGACTCTTCTTCTATTTATTTCCCACAATTGACCGTTTATCCAATGTTCCCCAGAAGACAAATATTAGATTATAAACTGTTTAGGGCAAGGACCATCTTTCCTCTGTGTTTGTACAGCACCTTGCACCCTGGGCCTCTGTTACTGGTGGGGGCCTCTGGGCATTACTGCCATGCAAATACTAAATGGCAATAGTAATAAATTAATATTTGCTTAACACATAGTAGCTTCTAAATGCATCAATTACATCATTTTAACAAACTGCCTTTTTTCTGGATGCCAGCTGTACTTTTGTAGGGTTCTGTCCATCCCCAAATATACTCTAGCCCAGTTGTCCCCAACCTTTTCGTCTGGCAGGCGCCAGACGAAGGACCACTGCGGCGGTGGAGCACCCACCGAAATGCCGCCGAATTTCGGCGGCATTTCGGCGGCAACGCCTCTCGATGACGCCGCTTGCCATCAACAAGTGACATCATCAAGAGGTGTTGCCGCCGAAATTCGGGGGCGACGCCTCTCGATGACGTCACTTGTCGATGGCAAGCGGTGTCATCGAGAGAAATTCAGCAGCATTTTGGCGGGTGCTCTCCCAGGGACCAGGACATGGGCGCATTAAGATGCCCCCACGGGCATCGCGTTGGGGACCCCTGCTCTAGCCAGTCTCCTGGGCCACACAGCCACAGAAATAGCTCCCTTACATGGCTATGTAAATCCCTATTCTGTCTTCTGCAGCCTCTCAAAATTGTCATGAGTCTCTGCCCACCATATATTTCATTCAGGTCCACATCCTGAGGCGGGGGCCATTTGCGTCCTGGACTGACTGAGCAACTCCATGACTCCTACGCTGGTTCTCCTACATCAAGCCTTGTAAGAAGTAGGCACAAATAAGAGTTATGTGTTATCTCAGCTCTTAGGTTACATGAGGTATAGCCCACCGAAGCCTGCAAGAGACATATTCACACACTCATATCTATCAGGTACAGAAATACGTATACAATGTATCCATTTCTTTAGATCTATATAAAACATATAGAAGAGGGTGAAATCCTGGCCCCATTGAAATCAATGGGCGTTTTGCCTTTGACGTCAGCAGAACCAGGATTTCACCCTCTATCTCCCACTCTATGCACACTTGACAATACTTAAATATGCATTTATCATCATTTATAGCTCCATCAATCTCACCTACCCCTCCTTTCTCCACTAACAACAGCCTGGCAAAAAAAACAGGCAATGAAAAATGTGGCTTTTAGTATTATCCTTTTATATTTTCATTTAAAGAGTCCCCCTTCCCTGCCCGTCCAAATGTAGTATTTAATTGATATTGATAACTGCCAGGGAGCATGCATAGTAGACCTCAGGACAGTGGTTGACTCACTACACAAGATTAAGGAGAAAACTACCCTTCAGCATGACCTGTAAATATAGCATTGTATGGTCAGGGTACATGTTAAGACACAGAGAAAGTTCTATCTATTCACCTAATATGTCAGCCTGATTTATCTCTCAGTTATACACATGTGCACAGTTAGAGTGTGAGGAGTCCATAATGGCAAGAAGCATGACCCAAGTATTTTCTGAAGGGAGGCCTTATCATTCACTAGGGATGAAAGGAAGTGGATCTGCAAATGCGTTGGGTAAGGTACTCAAATGTGAAATCTACAGAACCATCAAAATCCACCTGGAACACTTTCAGGGACTGTTTTGTTTGTTTTCTTGTCTTCATATGACATTCAGAAATCTTTAGTCTGCAAACAGTGATCTGGCACAGCAATGTCCACTTTGAAATGTGATTATTATTATTAATGCTTATTGTGCACTGGCACCATGCATGAAAAATGAATCTGTGCATTTTAATATCTACGGAATTCTGATCGCATTATAATTCACAAATCTGGAAAGAGAAAAATCCTTTTTCTGGTTCATGTTGATTAATTATAGTACTCATGGTACCTTAGAAACACTGTATTTGGAATGGAGCAGGAGGATGTATCCATGCCATATGATGTTGTCAATGGAACAGAAAGTTTACCATCTGTAACAAAGGAGGATGTGAGGCAGCATCTATTAAAATTAAATCTTTTAAAATCAACAGGCCCAGATAACTTACATCTAAGGGTATATCTACACTGCTGTGTAAACTCAGAGTTAGTGGGACTCAAGTCAGCTGAACCCTATTAGGGAACTCTGAGCTTGCCCATCTATGTTTTATTTTAACCCTATGTTAAGGCTTTTCTACCCTGCACTTGAACCTAGGGCTCTGGTGTCCACACTGCAGGGCATAGACCCAAGTCAAAGTAACCCTATCCCAAAGTTCCTAGCATCCCCCCTGAAATTTGGCTGTGCTAGCCCATGGACCATAGTGCACCATGGGAAAAGTTTACTGCCCACACTGCACGTGACCAGGAAGCAGCTCGCTTTGCAGAAGCCTTGATCAGTTCACTCTCCATTGCAGACCCACGAGGCTCTCTGACCATGTGCTTGCAGATTGGTGATCAGAAATGAATGGCTTAATGCTGACCTGAGTTGCTACTACAGTATTTGCAAAGTGGAGGGAGAGTGGTTTCCGTTTTTAATAGAGTGGATTGCAGGAGGTTGTACAATTGCAGTGTAGATGCAAAATGGGTTAGGCTTGACCCTGATCTCAAGCACAGGCTTACACTGCAGTGTAGACATGCCCTTTAAAGATCTAGATGAGTTAATTGAACCACTAATGTTAATTCATAACAAATATTGAAAATCTGGGGAAATTCCAAAGGATTAGAGGACTGCCAATAGTCTGATATTTAAAAGGGGGAAATGAGATGACCCAGGGAACTATAGACTGGTTAATCTGACATCAGTGCTGGGTAAAATAATGGAATGATTCAATTCAGGACTCTATTAAGAAAGAATTAGAGACTAAAAGTATAATTAATCCCAGCTGGCATGGTTTCATGGCAGTTAGGTCTTGTCAAACAAACATGTTGCCTTTGACAAGACACTGGGTTGGTTGATAAAGAAACTGTGTTGATAGAATATATTTGGATTTTTCCAAGGCATTTGAATTAGTGCTACTTTACATGCTGATTAAAAACTTGCATTATATAGAATTAACAGGGAACACTTAGGGTTTGTCTACCTTGTGTCTCAAACAAAGGTCTGCAGCGTTCATAGGCACAACCACGTTCCAACATGCCAATGCTTGCTTACCTGTGACCCATGATGCCCAGCCCCAGTTTGAGGCTCCACCCCTGCTGTCCTATTGGTGGAGTCCCAGAGCAGCTGATTGGCCTACTGGTCCTACTTAAACCAGCAGCAGGAACAGACAGCTCTCTGAACCACTGGGTTCTACTCTGTTCTGCCTACTCCCCTGGCTTGATTTCTTGGCATTCTATTCCAGCATGACTTGTGGCATCTGATTTGTGGTTCTGACCTTTTGTTAGTCTCTTGCTTCTTACCTCCTGGTAACCTGACGCAGCTGATTACTGTCCTGTGACTGTGGACTCTGGCTCAGACTACTAGGTCTGGTTGTCCATGACACCTGGAAAATTAATTTGGATTAAGTTAGGGTATGAATTTAAAATCAAACAGTATTCCTGATTTAAGTCCCTGTGTGGATGCTCTTAATCCAGAGTAAGAGTACCTTATTCTGAAATAGTTTAAGCCAATTCAGATTAAATCATTCTTATTCTGAAATAAGAGTGTCCACAGAGACTGTTAATCAGGAATAATTCCTCATGTAGAGAAGCCCTTAGATGGATTAAAATTAGCTCACTGACAGATCTCAACATGTGGTTGCTAATGGGAAGATATCAATGAGTGGGGCCATTTTTTGCGGGGTACTCCATTTCTAGCGTGGTACTGGGTCCAATGCTGTTTAATATTTTTATAAATAATCTAGACAATGATATAAAATCTTTGCTGGTCAAGTTTGCAGATGACAAAGATGGGTGGGGCCAGGGGCAGCTCTAGGAATTTGGCCGCCCCAAGCACGCCGGTCCCGCGGCTCTGGGGGACCTCTTGCAGATGTGCCTGCGGAGGGTCCGCTGGTCCCGCGGCTCCGGTGGAGCAGAGGTCCACTGGAGCCGCGGGACCAGCGGACCCTCCGCAGTCATGCCTGCCAGAGGTCCACCGGAGCCGCGGCAGCAGCGGACCCTCCGCAGGCATGTCTGTGGGAGGTCCACCGGAGCTGCGGGACGAGCGGACCATCCGCAGTCATGCCTGCGGCAGGTCCACCTGTCCCGCGGCTCCGGTGGACCTCCCGCAGGCATGACTGCGGAAGGTCCGCCGGAGCCGCCTGCCGCCCTGCAGGCAAAATGCCGCCCCAAGCGCGCGCTTGGCGTGCTGGGGTCTGGAGCCGGCCCTGGGTGGGGCAGTAAATAATGTGGAGGAGAGGCTATTGTTAGAGTGATCTATATTGCCTGATTAGATGGTTAAAATCCAACAAAATGAAATTTCATAGCACCAAATGCAAGCTAGTACTTCTCGGAACCAAGAATTCAGTTGTATCTACAGTACGGGAGACTTTGTCTTGGGAAAACAGTGACTCAGAGAAGAATTTAGGAGTTGTCATAGATAATGAGCTCTCAGTGCAATGCTGTGTCAAAAAATGGGATCCTTGGGTGTATAACAAGGAATTTCAAGTAGAAGTAGGCAAGTGATCTTGCCTCTGTTCACAGCATTGGTAAGACTGCAATTAGAATAATGTGTCCAGTTCTGGCATCCACGCTTCACGAAGAATGAGGAAATAATGGACAGAGTTCAAAGGAGGACCACAAAAATGATCCAAGGCCTGAAAAGCAAACCTTATGACATTAGACTTAAGGAATTCAACCTATTCAGCTTACCAAAGAGAAGGGTGAAAGGTAACTTGATCACTGTATATAGGTACTTCCATATAGAAAAGATACCTGAGAGTGCAGGGCTTTTCCATCTTGTGAACAAAGGCATGTCAAGATTCAGTGGCTGGAGATTGCAGTCAGATAAATTCAACCTTGGAATAAGACACAATTTCCTAGCAGTGAGGGTAATTGAATATTGGAAGATCTCACCAAGGAAGGAGTGGACTCACTATTAGTTACAGTCTTTAAGGTGAGATTAAATATCTTTCTAAAAGATATACTTTAGACCAGCTTCTGGGAGGAATTCTAGCCCAGTATTTGAGGAGCGGGGTCAAGCTGGTGGTCCTTTCTGGCTTTGGAGTCTGTGACTCTAAACCCCCTCCCCCCTCTTTATTTCCTTCCTTCATGGACCACGAGATTTCCTGGTTTGCTCTCAAAATACTCATAACACACACAGTTTTTCATTAAGACAATGAATATAATCAAATCTCATGCTTCAGGGTTTCAGCTGGTTGTCTGCAGGGATGAAGAAAAGACTTTTTTTTTAAAAACAGATTCACAATTTACCAGCTGTATCCTGGGCTTTTATTTCACCTTTTGCTGAAGCATCAGAGATTGGCCATAGCTAGAGATGGGACACCACACAATGTAGACCAGAGTTTTTGAGTGTACAGAGAATTATCACTCAGCTGCTTGGCTCGCTGGTTCTTGCTTATATACTCAGGGTCTAACCGATGGCCAGATTTGGAGTTGGGAAGGAATTGTCAAATTGGCAGGGACTTTGGAGTGTGAGGGGACTGGGTCGACTTCCTCTGCATCATGGGTCAGGGTTCGCTTGCTTGGATCATCTGGGCATCTCTCACCTAATCAATTTCCTTTCATTGAAAGGGTCTTAGGAATTGGTGGCACAGTCACTCCTGTTTTCTGCCTATGGCACACCACAGTTAAGTCTCATGAGGACTGAAATGTTTTAGTACAGCTAAAAGCATTGGGCCCAATATAGGGATATCTTGGTGAAATGTAATGGCCTGTGATACATGGGAGGTCAGAATTAATGATCAAATGGTCCCATCTGGCCTTAAACACTATGAAATATATTAAATGAAAACCAGGAAATTCTAAGATATTAATGTCTAAAGCAGTCATATTGTCAAAAAAGCTCACAGGGTATCAATTGGCAGCAAATTTTGTCATGTAATTATATAATGTTGTTATTTTCCTACTGTTATTTCAACTTGATCCATTCTTAAACTTAATTTTCTTTCGTGAAATCTCTCATCAGCAGACTGAACTCATCAATAGCATCAAAGCACTACAACTTTCTCAATCACTGAGAAATTAGTCTCAAATTCTTTCTCAGTTGCTGAGCTCACCAGTTACAGTCAATCCCATGTGTTAGCATTTTCATCACATAATGCTGAATTGTTTCCCAAATGCAATGCCAGACCCTGGGTAGGTTAGACTATTGGGGTGAAATCTTGGCCGCATTGAAGTCAATGGCAAAACATCCATTGAATTCATTGAGCCCACTATTTCACCCTTAGGTTTTCAATAACTGTTCTAACATGCTGTAACTCTTCCATGCTGTCTGGGCAAACCAAGCTATAAACTGTTTTAGCTGGGACCATATTTAAATTCAGTTCCATATCAATAACTTTACAAGTCATTGTAGGGAAATGAGATATCTAACCTTTGGGCATAATAAACCACCCAACCTTGTCTTTAACTTCTGGCCAGTTTAAAGGAAAAAATTGATGGATTAATAACTAGACACAGAGACAGCTTGTCATGTCTTTCACTCACCACAGACCCTATGATCATCCCTTATCTAGATGTTTAACAAGCAAAAAGACTGAAAGGATACTGTGGGAAGGAGATGTCAGGTCCGCATACAATCAATTAGCTAAGCACCAAAAGCAAGAGAAAAATCAGTCTCCTACATATGGACATAAGCTCAGTGCTGGGCAAAGAATAAAACTACAGTACACCTACCGTACACTAAAAACTACAAGCTTGCTATTGCATGTATTGTTGACATTGGAATGGAGGCAACTTTGCGTACATTCAATAGAAAGGTGTGGAAAGAAAGAAGAGTTTCCTGATGGAGCTATCAGGAATGGGTGGCAGTGTCCATTTGTGTGACCAGGCATTAGAAGAGAGGTAGATGGGTTGAGGTACTGGCTGACAAATGGAGGTGGGAGTACTGGAGTATGTACTGCATTTTCATATTGCATGTTGGTTTGTTTGTAAATTGAATTAATTGGCAGGGAGCTCAGAGTTCATGGATGGCTATTTCTAGTCAAAATCAAAATAATTAATTAATTAGGTATACAATATATTCACCCTGCTGTGTGCTTACTACATACTGGCCTTGCTTTTATTATCCATGTACTGCCTACAAGGCCAAATATCTGCATGGCTTTGGTGTTTATGATCTAGGCTTTGGATTGCTCTTTTTGTTCATAGCTGTGATCATGACAGAAATCATAATACAATAGTTAGTGCTTTGTAATACTTTTTAAAATGTAAACACTATTTAAATGGCACCCTAGTCACTGTATATAATAATCATCTCTTAGTACAGCGATGGATAGCATCTCAGAACTGCCAAAGCACCAGGGTTGTTTGAGTGACAGCTCAGGTTCCCCCTGACTGTTTTCAGTCCCTGAAGCGGGAATGTTTTCCATATGATCTTCCATTTCCTCCAAGCTGTGACTACTGCTAAGGTTAGTGCTCAACTGTGCTCCTCTAGCATCTGATTTCACAGAAAAGAACATAAGAACGCCTAGGAGAGAACACAGCACAGCACATGCCAGCCCTGAGGGGAATGGAGTAGTGCACTAGGGAACTCCACACATTGACATTCTGCTTTCAGTGAGTCACAGGGTAAAATCCAATCCCTTGTATTGGCTGCTGGTGTGCAGGGTGGCCATCAATGATCTGCTCATGGAAGTGATGGCAATAATTTCATCTGTATTAGGAAAGCAGCTGGGGAACAAAGGGTTAACGGGAAATAGGAGTAAAATTTGCTATTTTTGTTACTAATAATTAGAGCTCATTAAAAGCCTGGTGACAATATTTTGAAAAGTTTTTTGAATTTGTTGAAAAAAAAGTCATCGAAATTTTGAATTTAAAAAATTGTCGACCAGGTCTTATAAAAATACTTTGTTCTGAGAGCATTTTTTCATCTGAGTTCCTCCAAGTGCTTTGTAAAAGGCACATGTCACCCCCAGGGCAACTGAGGCCCAGAAAGAGAACTTGCCAAAGGTCAGACAGGAAGTCAGTAGGAAAATTGGGATTATAAACTAGGTCTCCTGACTATGAACAGCGGGCTAAACTTGACAATGAGGCCTCACAAAATAATCCATCAGGAAACATGAAAGAGTCATTTCCTTATATTTGATTTGTACAACACATAAATGCTTCTCATTCAGAGACAAAGAATTCCTTGTGTGAAGGTGGGGTGGCGGGAAGGGTGCACTGATATTTCCATTATATGGAGAAATAGCACTTTAGGATGCTCTTGGCTAGTCTACAGGTGCTGAATTTTCTCACTGAAAATGGCTATATTAATCCACATGCCAAAAGCAGGCACCTGGTCAATGAATTAAAAGCAATGCACCATGTAGAGCAACCTTCATCAATTTTTATGCCCAAGATGTACTTTATGAAGAAACTAGCCAACATATTTGGGTTGAGGTTTTCAAAGGAATTCAGGGGAGTTAATCACCCACATTCCATCCCATTATTTCTAAATTCACAGACTCCTTAATGCACCAATGTAACTTTTTCTAAAGTTAAACATTTCTAAGCTCTCTATTATAACTTCTGATCCGATTCAGTGGCAACATGCCAGGTTGAAAATGAGGCTTCAGTTAAGTCAATGCAAGTTTTCATGCCAACATTCTAACCTAGGCGGGGACTGGTGTAGCATTTGGGAAACAATTAATCTATCTGATGAAAATTCCCATTAACTTCAATGGAGCTAGGACTTCACCTCACTGACTTCAGTGTTTGAGGAGCAGACCCTATGCTTATTACACAATACATTTTAAAGTAGCGCTTAAATCCCTGTACATAGGTTACGTAGGATCATCTCTGATGTAATAAGAGGTATAGGGAAGCCTTGGACTTATAAAAGCAGAGCGAGGAATCCATTCCAACCAGAGTCAAAATATACAGAGATATTCATGAGCTAGAATCTAGGAAGCAGCTGGATGAGTATGTTTGGTAAAAGCATATAGTTTGTGTATATGTATATATGTATGGTATGTGGATATCTATATATATCAATCTCACCATATATAAAGATGATTTAATTACAATAGATTATGTAGTTAATCACAGGAAGGTCAGACATGGAATGCAATGCTTTTTATAGAAAAAAAAAGGAACTTTTAAGATGGCAGATAATTCAGACCAATGAGCCTAATGTTACATGGTTCTCCAATGCACAGTGATAAAAAATGCTGCCATTTGGATTTATTGGCATGGCATAGTCACTTTGCACTGGTGGACATGACTGCACAAATTGCAGGGCATTGGCAAAGCGGACACTTTATATATTGTTCATTAATGGTTTTGATTTTGTGAAAATATTTTTGTATAGATTTTATTTGGGTTCTTACAACCATAGAACACCTTTTAAATAGCAAACTTGCTTTCTGTAACCGCCATTGCCAACTCACTGACAAAGAACGTCACCAGAAAATTCACTCCCCAAAAGTAGAGAGAGGTCTTGATGGTTGCAGCCTGTATTCAACTGATTATGAAAAGCATGACTGCAAGACACTTTGATCAGCAGAGAATATTGCTTTAAGCTCAATAGTTATGAGAAACCAGAAATCTTTTTTTAGTCCAGTTGCTGGGGCTGGGGCAGGGGAGGGGTGGGGGTAGCACTTTATTTTTATACTCTTTTCCAAAATGTCAAGTAGCAAATTATCAAATTTTGCTGGCATTAGTGTCTTTGGTTTCATGGAATTACCATCCAAGAACAACTCTTACTGAACTTTAAGATCCATTTCATAAAACAATAGCTGGTACTTTTCAAGTGATTGTCATGTGCTCCTCTTAGAAAAAGTGTGGAACCCAGTGAAATATGCATTTAGTGATTAATAGACTCTTTGTCATATGCAGTTGGTTCCCATTCTGTCACGCTCTTGAGGGGGAATATTTAGATCTGCTGTACATGTTTTGATTAAGGTATTAAAAAAAGATGTGGAATTGCTGCAAGTCAAAATGGCATGAAAATCACGGTGTTTACTAGAAGAACCTGAAGTTACATCGTATTTGGAGATGTATATATGGATTTGCTTAATTGTTCATTGAAAAAGATGCTGTTATACTAGCAATCCCAGCATCATATAACATACAATTATCAGGATGCAAATGTAAATGCATCCTCTTTCTCTGTTCATTGTGGCATTGCTTTAATTTCACAACTCAGTAGTGCAGGCATCACTGGAATTCTTTTAAAGGACTGAATAATTGATCTATAATAATTAATGGATGCACAGAGCCAGATACGAACAGTTGCATGATACTAGTTAATACAAGAGTCAGCTATAAGGAATGATTCTGGGTGTTGGCATGCTGTGTAAAGTTAATTGTTTCATTATCTTTTACCAGATCAACACAGCCACATTCTGAAAGACACATCTAGGACAAAAGTCAGCTGAGGATGAACTTCCCTTTATATACGCCAATTATTTGATTCTATAAAGAATAACCTTAGAGGATTGGTCATGGAACTTTATGGATGACAGTCCAAATCCAGTCTATGTCATGATAGCTAAAAGATTAAGCTTCCGATGCCCCTTCTGTGGTCTATGGGAAATGAACTGGATGGTCTCTGTCCACACCATCACTACAACACACATGGTGTATGAGAAAGGAGAACCTCACCCTAGAGGTCTTCTCCCTCCAGGTCACGACTGAAGCACATTGGCAGAACTTCACAGTCATTGTCTGGGTCATGACCATTCTAGGGATAAATACAAGGGCGAGGCTGGTGTTGAGAAATCTGTTCCTCCAACTTTGTCCTGGTGCCATTCAAAAGCTAACAGAGCCTAGCAGGATGAGATGGCAAGCCAGATTCACCAGCTGGGGCATTCCAAATAAAACGCAAATGGTTGACTTCAATCCTACATCTCTCTCCTCCGGGCAGGTTTATTAATAAACAAGATGCAAAAAAGGCCCAAAATAACACAGAACACTTGGTAACAGAGACCTTCCCTGCTTTCTGCGTGTGAGAAAAAGAAGGAAACTTCCTCCCAGCTAGCCCTTCTCTTGGCAGCTAAGGCTGGACCAATACTGGGGTTTCCCGGTTTCTAAGTCGCTCTTGTCTGCTTCCTCTGCCTAAGCCTTATACCTGGCTTCATGCAGGTCATAAACTCGCTCCCAGTCTCATGCCCTGTGACTACAGCTGCCAGTTTTAAAGGATCCAAGGGCTGTAACAGGTTCTCTGGGATAGGCGCACACACCTCAAAGCCAAGTATCTGTTACAGAGACAAACAGATGGCATTTAAAAATACACAGAAACTGTGAAGGAGGAGGAATGGACACCCTTATTAAAAACAGTTCAATAGAAACATTAGAGGAGTAAAAATAAATGAATGTGAAATTCCAGAAAGTGTTTCTATGGACTTTTCAAAGGGATGCAAAACTGACAGTGAGCCACTGAGCAATAAGAGCAGAGAGACCTTCTAGTGAGGTGCCCAACTCCCCTAGGCACCATTGACAATCCCAGACCAAGTTCCATTTCAGCAAATGAAGAAACAGCTACACTGTTGGATTGTTACTCCACAGTACTAATATTTCCACCCGCAAGGGCTGATGCTGGGACGTGCCCTCAACTCTTCTCAATTTCAATGAGGGTGGCAGGCATGCAGTGTTTCACGTAGAAACCAAACAGGACCAAGGCCTTACAGAGGTAATAGATGGGAATCTGCATATAGGCCCAATCCTGCAAGGTGCTGAATCCCTTCTGCATAAATGCCGTTGACTTCCATGGGCTAGCTCAACCACTGCTTGGTACATGTGTAGGTATAGAGGATACCATTCCTCTGGCCTGCAGCTGGCTGGCTGATTACCCCAATTCCAGCACCGGAGAAAGAGCTGAGACTTAGTTAGCTGACCCTTATAAAAGAGGGCAGCAGGAAATGGAGGCAGGGACTGTAACTCCTTCTAGAAGACTGAGGGGCCAGGGGCAGTGCTCTCAATAGACTGCTACTGGAGCCACTGCAGAAAGTAATTGCTCCAGAAACCAATGGACAGAGGGGAGACTGTGTGGAGTCCATTGCTGAGGCTCTGAGGTAAGAGAGAGGAAATTTTGGTTACTGGCGTGAGGGACAGACTTGGGGATGGGACTAGTTGGCCTGCACAGACTTCTGAGGGAAGATTCTGCAAGGTTTTCATCTTGTTTGTTAAGAAGGCTTCCAAAAAACAAGTAACTGCTGGAAACTGCTTCTTTGGGAGAGCTTGGACAGAATTAATCCCAGGAGTGAGCTGATTCAGGAGGAGTGAGGCCTGGTCTGGTAGCGGAAGGGCACCATACAATGGGCCTTTCACAGGGCAGAAGTCAAATTGGAGACGGACAAATTGGAGAGAGTCCATTTTTCTTGCCCTCCGCTGATTAGGGGGCTGGGGCACATGACTTATGAGGAGAGGCTGGGGGAACTGGGGTTATTTAGTCTGCAGAAGAGAAGAGTGAGTGATTTGATAGCAGCCTTCAGTTACCTGAAGGGGGGTTCCAAAGAGGATGGAGCTTGGCTGTTCTCAGTGGTGGCAGATAACAGGACAAGAAGCAATGGTCTCAAGTTGCAGTGGGGGAGGTCTAGGTTAGATATTCAGAAATCCTATTTCACCAGGAGGGTGGTGAAGCACTGGAATGGGTTCCCTAGGGAGGTGGTGGAATCTCCTTCCTTAGAGGTTTTTAAGGTCAGGCTTGACAAAGCCCTAGCTGGGATGATTTAGTTGGGGTTTGGTCCTGCTTTGAGCTCCTGAGGTCTCTTCCAACCCTAATATTCTATGATTCTAAGTCACTGGGTGAAACTCTAGGCTCTGTTGTGTGGAGAAGGTCTAACTAGATGATCACAACAGTACTGTCTGGCCTGACATCCTGTGAAAGTTGAGAACATTCAACAACTTGCAGTACTGGATCCCATTAATTTTCCCATATACAGCAGATGGAACTCCACAGTATATAGATAAATATAGATGGTGCAAACAAGACTGTATGTACTTCAAATAAATAAAGGATCAGACTCAGAAAACACAGGGCCAGATTTTTCAAAGGTATTTAAAGATGCAGCTAGGTGTTTAGCAGGATTTTCAAAAGCACCTTGGTGCCCAATCCCCTAAAAACCCATGAGGCATTTATCTGCATCTCTGGGTAAAAATCTCACCCTCAGTTATGAGTGTTTAAAAGGAAGGAAACTGGTGAGCTTTTAATAGACATATTTAATGTAATAGCCATAATGTAAATATAGACATAATGTAAATATGTCTATTAAAAGCTCACCAGTTTCCTTCCTTTTAAACACTCATAACTGAGGGTGAGATTTTTGTGGAGGGATTCAGAGGAAAGTCACAAACAATGTGTTGGAGACACTTTTAAGGGATTTGGGAAGAATACACTTGCTGGAGTACATTAGGATGAAAGACAGCCAAGCCATCATGGATAATGACAAATTGGGGAAATTCAGTTGACATAGCATAGTTACATTTTCAAAAAGCATATGACAAGTTTTAACACAAAAGCCTCCTGAAAGTAAGTGTGCATTGCCTCCATGTTTGCAGCTGATACTAAAATTGCAAGTGGCAAATAAAAATGAAAATGCAATCTGACTGTGATGGATTTGCATCATTAAGAGAATGGTCCAGCAGATGCCAATGCAACTGAGAGCAGACAAATGCAAAGCTATTAGTATGAAAGCAAGTATCATTTCCTTTTGGAGATGGATGCTACGTCATCTGGATATAGTTTAAAAGTTCAGCACTGGGTATTCAGATACTGTGGTTGGGTTGGTTTGTTTTGCTAAAGATCTAGATCAGTTAAAGTGATCAATCACATTTGTTATGTATGTTAAGATATGTTGAATTAAATATTATGCTTCAAGGCAATCAACCTGCAGGGGCCAGGAATAGATTTTCCCCTTTTTACAGCATATCACATCTGGCTCACTCTATTATTACTTTTTCCATTCCCTTGAGTCATCAGATACTGATCATTATAATGGAGACATGAGATGGGTAAAATAGTCTTAAAATTTACAGGTCTGATCTCAGTTCTTATCTTATCTGAGTTACTCTATAATTTTGCATTCCTATGATATGATCTACGGTTGGACTGTCCATTAAAGAGATCAGAAGCCCAACAAAATATAAAACAACTCATTTGCCCATTTCTTCACATACTTCAGTTCATGCATAGAGAGAGGCATCTCACTATACTTCACATCATTGAGTGTGAAAAAGGATTTTGACAGGGTGGATCGGCATCTCCCATTTGTGGTCTTAGTTATTTCCCGTAGGGCAAGTCTTTCACCATTCGATTTGATTTTTGTACTGTACCTCAGGGTCTGAATGAATTCTTCCCTGACAGCTAGCTGGGATGTGGAGAGACTTCTGGAACAAACTGTTTTACATGAACACACCTACTCTGCTTCGATATCCAGCAGCTAGAGCAGGGCTGCTCAAAATAATCAACTTTGGCTAGTGTTGGGTTACAAGTCACTTTGGTGCTGAGTGCGGGCATGGTGGGGTGCTGTTTCCAATGTTCTTGGTATTGTTGTGTGGGTGCAGGAAGGCCGAGCTGTGCTTGATCTGTCCCAAATGAGGGGATCACCCTCAGCTGAAAGGACCTTGTTAAGCCAAGGGCTCAAATTCCAGAGCCCTGCTGTGAAAGTAAGGGGGGTTGGGATAGGTGTCCCAGCCAAGAGGTGTAGACCCTCCCCCAAGGTTCCTCCCTGGACTGGTTTAACCTGGTTCCCTCCCCCACTTCCCCCCCTTCAAAGAAAGAGCTAAATAAGCTTTATTAGAAGTGTCTTTGTTATTTTAAATACTCAATCAGAGCTGAAGTGCTCAAACAGAGCTGCTCAGTCAGAGCTTGTGGTAGGCCTGTGTTTCTGCCCTGCCTGCTAAGAGTTAAAAATCACTGAGAGATGAAATAACTTGAGATGGGACAGGGTTTCTGCCCAGCCTACAAAGAGGTGAAAATTACTAAAAGACTGATGTGCAGAGTCACAGCAGAGAGGCAGGTGGCAGCAGAATGTGACTGCCGGTTGCTGGTGAGGGGGAGAGGTGCGGCGAGTGGCCTGCAGGGCGGCTGGCAGAGAGGGTCAGAGCAAAGCCCCGCAGAGAGGGGCAGCGAGCAAGTGCCCGAGCAGCAGAGTGGGTAAGATGCCTCTTTAACACCCCCCCAAACCAGGGTGGGAGGTGAACTCTGCAGATGCACCTCTGAACTCTGGGTCTGCACTGACCAAGGACAGCAACTGTGAGTGGGGTGCAATAAAGGGTTGGGCTCATGAAAGGGACTTTTGAGTTGCTGGACTTAAGAACCCGAGCTGAAAAGGACATTTCCAAACTTACTTGGGGGTGAGTCTTTTGCTCATGGTTTATATTTATGAACCTGTTTGTGGTGTTTTACCAAATTAATGCTGAGTTACTTCCCTCCTTTTATTAAAAGTCTCTTTTCTACACTCAGACTCTGGGCTTGCGAGTGGGGAAGTATTGCTTCTCAGAGGCACCCGGGGGCGGTGTGTAATTTTCCCAGGTTACTGGGTGGAGGCTCGAGCCGGTTCTGTGTTGTATCAATAGAAAGGGACTCCTACATATTGAACCTAGCCCTGGTTGCTGCTGGCTCCACCTGGCAGAAGGGTTACATTCACATCATTGAGTGTGAAAAAGGATTTTGACAGGGTGGATAGGAAATCTCCCATTTGTGGTCTTAGTTATTTCCCGTAGGGCAAGTCTTTCATCATTCAATTTGATTTTTGTCCTGTACCTCTAAGCCTCTTCTATTCACCTATGTTACAACTAAAGCCTCTTCTGTTCATTTCCTTCTCCCAGTTGAGCCCTTGGCTATACAATATACATAAAATTGTTCTTGGGGATTACAAAGATTGTCATCTCAAGCCATCATTTTATACAGATGTTCTTTTATGTCAAAGTGTAGATGCTTCACTCTCTATTTCATGGAGGCTATTGAAGCATATGGATATGCTTCATATTTCAGATTGAATTTAAATACAGTAAATCAAAAAGATTTGCAGTGGGTTACCTATGTGGATGCTATTTTACACAGGAGTTGCTGCATTGATGTAATATCTCAAGAGCTTTCTTACTTCTAAACCATGCAGTTTGTTCAGATCCAGCTTCAGCCCTCTCCTGAGCAATGCACAAGCCCTGTCATCCAGATGGAACAATCTACCATTCACGCTTTGGAGGAAAAATAATGTTACCAAAATGACAATTCTGTCTAAAATGTGGGTTTTTTTAGATATCTGATCCCCTGCCCATTGAGCATAAGCCAGTTAATGAATCTGTGTGCCACACAAAGTGAAGATGTTTTAATATGTTATGTTTGCTCTCTCAATACAGATATTTTCTATCCCCAATATGTAGTTTTACAAGGTGACTTCATCACCTGAAGGAATACCTTATTTGCTTGTATTTACAGACTGGAATGTAGGTATGCATTGGAGGGTAGTTAAAATAATTTTTATTGCACATACTGTATATGCAAGTGGTTGACATAGCAGTGATGAGTCCAGGCTTGTTAGTTAAATGCTTTTTCCTATCCAGCATTTGGCAATTTCATTAGAGTTCGCTGGTTAATACTTTTTAAAAAAAATCTATGTATGAAGGGAGCATTGTGACACACAAAATAACGTCTTCTGATAACCTTGGTAATGGTTCTGGCAATTTTGCTTTTATCTTATCATGGTGCAAGCCCCTGTGAGATCTCTCCTTGTCTCTATTCTAGTGGCTTTAAGAACATATACACTAATATTTAAGATAGCTGATATTTAGGAACATAAGCGTTGCCAGAGCAGAGGTCCATGTAGTTCAACATGCTGTCAGCAGCAGTGACTAGTACTAGATAAAATTTCAAGAAATCCTGCATCGGTACTTATGGAATAGCCTGCACATACAGAAATCTCCTTGCTGACTCCCATCAGTTAGTCTAGTTTACACATAGTATGAGTGGGTGCTACTCCTGGTAGTAAATTGTCTTTTTTTGTGTTTCAGGATTGGGTTCTTCATATGTAACTTTTGGAATGTGTATATGGGGATTTGGGGAAAGTTACACTCTGTACACAGAAATGCATAACAGCATCAATCTTTTTGATGCAACTTTTATAGATATTTGCAAAGGATAGTCCTAATCCAGCCACTGACGAGCTCAGTGAGATTTGAAAATTCCTCAGTCAAATCTTCCTGAAATATTTTAACTTCTGTGGCTTGTTTTGAGCACTCAGACAGGAATGGCTTCCTGCAATAGTGCTGGGCTGGCTACGGAATGAGCTTTAACTCAGACACATTTTTAATAAATTTTGAGTTACAGCCAGGATCTTTCACACTCTAATAAGGTCTTGAAAACAGAGCTCTTCTGGATTCATGGGGAATTTCTCCTCAGACACTCACTGACGAAGGACTGGAGCACTAGCCTGCTTGAGACAAATGTAAGGTTAAGACTGATACATTGGTACCTATGATTTAGAATCAGCGGCGGCTCTATGTATTTTGCCGCCCCAAGCACGGCAGTCAGGAGGCTTTTGGTGACATGCCTGCGGGAGGTCCACCGGTCCCGCGCCTTCGGCGTACCCGCCGCCGAATTGCTACCGAAGCTGCGGGACTGGCGGACCTCCCACAGGCATGCTGCTGAAGGCTGCCTGACTGCCGCCATCACAGCGACCGGCAGGCCGCCCCAGGCAGGCGCTTGGTGCGCTGGTGTCTGGAACCACCCCTGTTTGGAATTTAACATTGATGCATTTTAGAGACCTAGTTAGGGAATTTATTTAAAGATTCCTAACCAATTGTGTGGTAGGTACTTTTCTTCTTCATGATAGGACACCTATTTTGTGTTTAAAATATCATACTCGGTTTCTTATTAAAAAAGGAAATCCCAATTATGGCTGATTATAAAGCGATATCAGCAGTTTGGTCTAATAGTTATTGCTATGTATGGCAATTTCCTCCTTCAGAGCATTTGAAAATTTGACATCAATTGTAATCATATATATGAATATATTTTACTATATATATGCGCATATTTGATAAATAATAAAATATACACATTGTACTTCAGTGGCTAAATTGTAAAAGGGGTAACAAACCACATTCTATAATTTGCAGATACAACTTTGTGTATATAACTTTAAGTACACAGAACTTGGATTTGAAAACATAGCATAAGCCGATCTCTAAATGATGGCTAATGATAAAATAGCTGTGTACTGTAGTTTCTTCAACCTTCCACTGATACAGCTGGCACTGGCCACCGTAGGAGATAGATTGCTCGACAAGATGGACCATGGGTTTGATCTAGTATGATATCTATGTTCTGATCTGAAGTGGTTATTAAACCAGGCCCTACACAAGTTTGAATAGGGGCTTTGGACAATGTATCCTTGAAGTCTATTAGTGAAATCCTTGCCTGACTGAAGTCGATAGCAAAACTCCCTTTGACTTCAGTGATATGCATTCAGTTCCTGAAAATGGATCTCAATTATGTGTGTTCTGGTTGGGCCTTGAAATGGGTGTAAATAATAACCAGTGGAGATGTACATTTACATGAAGCAGAATAGATTTCTCATAATGTGAAACTTCTGAATATTACTGAGCTTTCATGCCCCGACACAGCTGAGTTACCGCCTTATTCTGTTTCTTCTAGAACAGATGGTGACATTCCAGTCACCACAAACACTGAAGGCGTTCAAGAAAATGCAAGGAAAAGAATAAATACTTATTTATACACACAATTATGTTTTTATATAATGAAAAAAGTTCCTAGTTTGCTTAAATTGTATGAAGGGTCTTTACTGCTTCAAATTTAAAAGTGCATATCCCATCCAGTGTGTGTATTCTTAAGCCATGCTTTAATGCCTTGCTGCAATCAATTAAATGTAAAATCCTACCAGACTATTACTAAATACACTACTTCTTTCTAGAAAACTAACCACAGATAGATCTCAGGTTTTATTTTTCATTTTGTTCTTGACAAATAGGTGCAAATAGCATGCCAATTCATCGGACACAGAGCAGCAAGCCAGAGGCCTACACAATCATTTTTCAAGGATGATTTTCAGGGGGAGGGATAGCTCAGTGGTTTGAGCATTGGCCTCCTAAACCCAAGGTTGTGAGCTCAATCCTTGAGGGGGCCATTTAGGGATCTGGGGCAAAAATCTGTCTGGAGATTGGCCCTGCTTTGAGCAGGGTTTTGGACTAGATGACATCTTGAGGTCCTGGTATTCTATGATTCAAAGGAAGAGAGAGTAAAGTTGAACTGGGTAAACCCAGCAACCTGGCTACAGATTTGGTATTAACAAACACAGACTTTAATAGTACCAAGGATTTAATTCAAAAAGTATGCTCTGGATGACTAGGGACATAAAACTGAGAGGGAACCCTACACACAATGGAGAAATTGGTGGCATTTTATTTAAATAGAGGGTTTGTTAGACACGCTTGCATTGTATTCAATCACTTTCATAGAGTTTAAGACCAGAAGGGACCATTAGATCATCTGGTCTGACCCGTGGTATATCACAGGCCATTAAATTTCACTCAGCTAGCCTCTATATTAAGCCAAATAAATCCACAGGAGATCAAACTGTTATGTTGGACAGGCAGAAAACAGGAGATACAGAGTCAACAGCAAAACCTAAGGCCCCTGCAATGGCAAACAATTGATTAGACTAGAGAATTGATTAGGTGAGAAATGCCCAAATGGTTTGAGCAGGTGATCTGTGACCCATATGCTGCAGAGGAAGGTGAAAAAAACAGGGACAAATTCTGCCCACTCTCTGTGATAACATCCCTGCCTGCAAAAGATAGAATTTGTCCCAATGTTATTTAAATGACATATACAAAAAAGTACCTGAAACCATGCACCATAGCTATATGTAGGTAACATCATTATGAAAACCCAGGAAATCCAGCAAAAGACGCTATATCCACTTGTTCTAATAATTGACCCTGCATATTTACTCTAATTGTTAGCAGAACTGACAAAACTCGGTGAAAGTTTCAGATGTCACAATAACCCCTAATCACAAATGTTGGTGAGCCACAGTACAGAAGAGAGACAGACTGAATTAGTCTGGACATGACTCAAGGAGTGTGTTAAGATCATGCTTAGTAGACAAGAAAAGTATGGAACCAGAAATCAATGAACCAAAGTTGGTGTGTCAGAAAAAAGTCCTAGTTGGTGCACAAATTGCTGAGGGGATGGGCTATTCCACCCACCATTCCCTTTGTGGATCCTTAAAGAAAGAGCAAGCTTCAGCATCATGGCTGCCGCACCACCATGGGAGCCCACACCATCTTCATACTGATCTTGAAAGATGTCCTGACCAGACCAGACCACAGAGAGGGACCCAGATAACATCACCACCTCTTCTGGCTCCAGCTGAATCCCAGACACCACCTGGGATGAAATAGGAATGGACTGTAACAGCTCCAGCCCATCTCAGCTAACTTTTTCTCTTTCTCCCTAAATACCCCCTAACTGACTGTCAAACAAGGGGAGGGAGGTTCCTTCATAAAAGTTCTTCAGCTACAGGGAAAGGGAACAAGGGCTGTTGTTAAAATGAAAGCTTTATTTGATACTTTACATTTCAATTGCTTTTCCTTTTTCTTTTATTTACCTTTAGTAAAAGGTCAAGGATTTTTAATGGTGTGTTTGCCATGGTGCTAAGCAGGCTGAGATCTCTATCAAATCCTGAACCGTGTTTAATGTTGGACAGTGACTGAGTTATGTTAACATCTTTAGCCCATATAGTCCATCTATATTAATACAGTACACCACACCTGAAATCTATGGCCTTGATCTCACTATATATGGGCAAACAATAAGATTTTTCTCTTTCCCCTTTTGATCCCTATTAACTTGCAACAAAAGAATCTAACCTTCTGAGTAATGATTAAGGATACTTAAGCCATTCAGGAGCATAGACATGCTGCAGTCTTCTTGCAATTAGCTAAGCAGGTCTCCCCGAACAAATATCCCATGTGACTAGGTTAGGCCATTATACATTGCTTATGTATGCAGAAAATCCTTTGAAATATGAGTATTTTCAGAGGCCTGCTCTCTACAGTGTAAACAATTTTCTTACCCAGAAGGGTGAATGGTTCCCACCTGGCTTTGGTGCCAGAATGAAAATTACAGTAGTGCGAATGGGGGTTACTTGTGGCAGTGTACCTGAATAAACTGTCTCTCCACAGTGATAGTTCTAGAAATGGTGTAATCGTGTATCCTTTCACCACATCCATTGGTGACATGGTTGGTTTATTCTTTATGGTACCAGCTGATTTCACTCCTTCTCTCTTTACCTTTAGGTTTAACTTCTCTTGTGCACTAAGAATCAGGGGCCAGGATAACTTCTTCCACATTATATATTTATGCGCTCCTTTCATATTAAATTCACATGCCGTCCACCATTTCAGTATTCAGTCCTGTTACTCCCACTGTGTCACACTCTGTCTTTCACTTCTCTGCTGTTCCTGTGAGCAATCGTTGACAACTTGACTATTCAAGCTTTGAATTATGGAGCAGTCATAAATGCACTAGAAATTGCAGTCTTCTTTGCTGTACAGTGTTTGCTTCCAATAGCTGCAAACCACCTGCTTAGTAACTTTTCCCCCTCTGTTTTTCAAATCCAGAAATCTTTCACAAACATAGTGCCAAAGCATCCAATTTCCACTTACCTGTCTGTTTTAGCTGCCAAATCTCTGTTCTATGGAAAACAGTTGAAGAGGTTGCTATTGTAGAACTTAGTCATCTTTTTGTAGCTTCAGATCTTTGATCGCTGTCAGAATGCATTGCTTTCTTACCTAATCTTTGCCTGGATCTTCCATCAAATCTTGCCTTCCTCTGCAATTCAGCTGTCCAGATAAGTGAAATTTTCTACTTCTTTCAGGTCTTCTCCTGCAAACATTACTCTGCTGTCTGCCCCTATTTCTCCTACTTCATCACGTTTGATTTGGAAGCACATATACACAAATAATATAAACAAACACAAAAGATGTTATGGGCACATCTGCTGAGATTTAGGTACCTCTAGGCACAGGCATACCTAGCTACTCACAGTCAGACTGGGAAATAGGATGTCTGCACCATTACTACCCACCTGGGTACCACTTTTTTGTTTATATGTCATTGCTGGATGTGCATCTTCTAGAAGATGGAAATGCTGATTTTCTTGGGCTGTAATGTTGTCCCAGAAGTATCACCTTTCAAGTGCTATGAATAATGTGGTCACTGCAGCAAACTGGTGGGGATGTGACTATTTTCCTTGAGCTTGCATGTAAACAAGGATGGCAGACATTTTAATACTCACATCTCTAACTGAAGCTAATGCATCTGGCTCTAGTCTCTCTTGTATGAATTACTCTCTTTTTGCCAGGCTAACTAACAAATAATGTAACATGATGTCATGATAAATTGATAAACTGTAAACACTCTCTCATTCCCATTTATTCGGGGATCTTACTGTCTTACATTTACTTACACTTACTGTTCTACAGTCTCAATATCCAATATGTAAATACAATATTTATATGTCAATGATTTTATAATTATATGGTAAAAATGAGAAAAGAAGCAATTTTTCAGTAATAGTGTGCTGGGACACTTGTATTTTTATGTCTGATTTTGTAAGCAAGTAGATTTTATGTGAGGTGAAACTTGGGGGTACACAAGACAAATCAGACTCCTGAAAGGGGTACAGTAGTGTAGAAAGTTTGAGAGCCACTGCTTTAGATGACTGATTTCAACTCCCATCTCCATCTCCATATCAGTACATTAATACACCTCTACCTCGATAGAACACTGTCCTCGGGAGCCAAAAAAATCTTACTGTGTTATAGGTGAAATCACGTTATATCAAACTTGCTTTGATCTACCAGAGTGTGCAGCCCCCCCACCCCCACCCCCAGAGCACTGCTTTACCACGTTATATCTGAATTCATGTTATATTGGGTCGCGTTATATCAGGGTAGAGGTGTATTAGTGGTTTATTTTATGAAGGCATTTAGGGTGGAAATTATTGTGTGGACTTTTAAAGCTTTGGAAGTTCAAAGATTCCAAATTTTAGCTGTTTATCCAAACCTGTTTCGTCTGTGTTTTCTGTGGTATTTACACTTCTGAACCTGGCTGAAACTAGAAGATGAAGAAGTCAATGATTTTTTCCCCCCCTAGAAGTATCTTCAAACCTAAAAAGTTTCTGGTTTAATTTGTGGTTGAATGTTCAGGGTGATTTTAATGTTCTGTATGATACTAATTTACATTAATGATCTCTTCTGGCCTTAAAAATCTATCAGTCTGTCTAATCTGTTTGTCCATTCTATGGGTACCCAAACACTATACAAAATATCTTCTGACGACACCAGATGCAAGCTGTTAAACACCTTAGCAAAGTCAGTGGAGTTAGAAAACATCAGGTATGCTAGGCTCTGTTCAATGATTGACAGAAGAGTAAAAATCTGCTGTGCCTGAGATTTGTGGGGAGGAAGACCAGCCTGTTGTCTTTCACACATTTACAAACAGCTTTTCTGTTTCTGTTCAGCTGACCAGGATTACTGTCCTGGAAGTTTATACCTTGTGTTTCAACTAGTCACATGACTTCCCTTGTATTGTGATGCAAATTATTCTGTGCTTTGACGTTCGCCTTGTCTCCTCCTCCCTCTCCCCGCATCCCACAGATCCTGTGTATTCAAGATTGTTACAATTCCATGAATGCCGATTGTGACATTCCATTCCATATTCCTTATGAAAATATGCTAATGATATGAATATGACATAACTGAGATGTACCTTATGTAAGACGGGTCTTGTAAGATATCATTGGAAAGGTGATAATTTACTAAATGTGATTATCCAATTTGTATGCCAGTATCATTTCTGTATCTCAAGTTAGGAATATTGACTATGTATCTGTATTTCAATTATACTATTTGGGGTGATGCCCACTGCTAACACTTCAGGTACAACAATGGAAAAGCCAGACAGGGCGGATGACCCATCAGCAAGAACAATGGACTGTGAAAAGGCTTGGCCTTCCTGTGGACGCTTCATATTGCCGCTGACTCATGGACGTGAGATCCTACAGAGTCAGGTGGTCTTGTCACCCGATACTAAAACATTACTTGGGACTTCTTGTAACTTTCCACTGGAAGGGAAGGGGGTGGCCAGGTTTGGGAAACATGGATTCCCGCTTTCTGTAAATCCTATTTAAGGGTGGGGAGGAAGGCAAACGGGTCTTCTCCTCTCCATGGCTTGTCTGCCCAAGAAGAAAGACTTCAAAAGGGAAGGTGAGGGAGGAGTCCAGACTGAGATGGATCTAGTCTGAAAAGGAATATAATTGGAACTCTGAACCATGGAAGCTTTGCAAACTGCCTGCAACAACATCTAGAGTGAGAAATACTATTTGTAACCAATTTATTTAGTGAAACTAGCTTAGTTTACATGTTTGATTTCATTTTCTTAGTAATCTGTTTTGTTCTGTTTGTTATCCCGTTTACCATTTAAAAAAATCTGCCTTTTATAGTTAATAAAAATTGTTTTGTTTATTATCACACCCAGTTTCTGTCATTTCTAATGGGGGCCGGGGGAAAGAAGGACGGAGGTAAGAACTGTACACACCTCTCTCCCCACTGAGGGAGGGGGCAAATTTCATAATCTATCTGTGGGTCTGCACTCCAAGGGAGGTGGACATCTGAGTGCTGGAGCAAGTCCCTGAAGCTGAGTCTTCCCAGAGCTGATCTGCAGCTGGGTGTGGCCCTGCCTTTGTGTGTGTCAGAGGCGGTTTTAAGAGCCTGGCTCAGCAAGACAGATTAAAGAGTGCCCCGGCTGGGAGAACAGGTAGACTCAGTGGTATCTCAGCACACGAGGCAGCTTCTCGAGGGCTCCAACCTGTCACACCAATAAGACCCTGAAATAACGTGTCGTAATCTCAGTAGCGTTTTGCTACTTCAGACAGCCAAGGGCTGCAACACTGCCCTTTTGCTGCAGCTCTTTTCAGACAGACCGCTCTTCTCCATTGGTTCTGCTGCTCCTTCCTTAGCTTGCCTGCCCCATTTCTCTGCCATGCCTACTTGCCTCTTTCCATGTTTTCTACTCCTCTCCTGATGTCTTGCCCAATTGCAGCTATGATATTCATGCCTGCCAGCTAGCTGTTCCTCAGACTCACTTTGGCCAATGGAACCCTCCCCATTGCTACAGATTCCATAGAGCATCAGTGCCAGAAGGGACCTCAGAAAGTCATCTAGTCCAACCCCCTGCTCAAAGCAGGACCAATCCCCAGAAAGATCTTTGCCCCAGATCCCTAAGTGGCCCCCTCAAGGATTGAATTCACAACTCTAGGTTTAGCAGGCCAATGCTCAAACCACTGAGCTATCCCTCCACCACTTCCATACCCATGAGCCCACCTGGCCAAATGGTGCACCCTAGGCTTGGGGCTCCATGGATTATTGTTACCATTAATAATCAAGGTACAAAATGCCAATCTCCTTTAAAAAGACAGTTGGACTGTGCTAAATTGGCAATGCAATAACCAGAGTGCAACAGGATATTTAACAAGATAGATCTAACTGAGTATTTATAAAGGTTTCTATTATTTAATGGCTTTTGGTTAGTTTACACTACAGCACAAATTATTGTAGATGTTCCTAGGCCACTTAGAAAGCAGGCAAGAAGGATACACAGGAGATAACCTTTGTAAGCTCAAGGCCACTAGACAATAACAACGCTGTTGCCAGGATTAGCAATTCAATGGGCCAGACACATTCAAATTGTTATATAACTACAGAACAAACTTCTCCAGAGCTACTTCAATCTGCCTTGAAGCTCTGATTCTAACTTTTCTGAAAAAGCCCTTTTATCTCTGTTCACTTTTGGTATGAAGAATTTTTTTTTTAACATTAGTTTTAAAGGTGACCAGAGAAATGTTAAGTAGATCAAACAACATCAAAATTATCTACTGAACACCCCCAAAGAAACCAGGCAAGAGGGTTCTGCTTGGTCCTGCTGCCATTACAATTAATGGCAAAACCTCCCATTTGACTTCAGAGCAAAATTGAGTCATTTTAACGGAATGAAACTTATTCCACTTTGTCTTCTATTTCAAGTCCTAAAGTTAGATTGTGCTTTCTGAAATTTTAATCAGCACAAAGAAGTAAGTGCTATTTGTTAGCACCTCAGTTGGGAATATTTGGTTATAGCCACATCATTTTTATGCATTGTTCTGAAGTACTTTAGGACTGTGCTTGAACTGACAATAAAGAATGAATAGCTGTGCATTTGGTGCCAGAAAACAGGCTTCATGTAGCAAGCTCAACATGGGGCCAGTCCACCTATTGGTGGTAGCAGTAAGTGTTCACAGGATATGCTCCAGGGATAGCATAATGGTAGCAATTGCACTAGGGAAGGTGGATGAGGCTGGAATGGGGAGCAATGCAGATTTGAAGGAGCAAAGAATCTATAACCGGGGTCAGGGGAGTGAGAGAGACTAGGTACATAGAACAGAAAAAATATTTTTGGACAGCAGAAGAGAGAGAGCAGAGGACAAAGGACTTGTGGAAACAAAGAGGAATATATATCCTAGACAGAGATGGGAAAGAAAAAATTCACCCTTAACAAAACATCATGTTTCCATAAATTCTGACCCCATGTATGTCCTCTGCTAGGAGGAGGGCCTGAAGGTGTACATAAGCGTGACTATGGTCCCAATGGATATGGTGGTCTAGGAAGTGGCCAACCTACACATGTAAGTTGTGTGCCTTACCCAGCAGAACCTACAGTGGGGATTCAGGCTGGCAGTGCTAAAAGAACTGACATTTTAGAGGCTGCATAGTGGGGCTATTAAAAAATGGCAAGCTGCCTCATTGCAACAAATCAGAAGTTTGCTCCTGGTGAAATTTCACGGCACTCACACAGAATAGCTGCCTTCCTTGGCAATCATGGCAACATTTTCTTGTGGAATATATTTGCAGATTCTTTGGAAAACATCTCCAGCTTTGCAAACAAATATTCACACAGCAAAAGTCATTTTGAAGAGCTCTAATTTGCTAAATAGAGAGGGGGAAGAGGGGAGACTGGAAATCAGCAGGAAAAAAACACTATGGCCTGAAAGGAGAAATGTGTTTTGGAATCAAGCAAACAGAACATGAGATCAATCCTGCAAGAACCATGGAACACAAAATGTGAATAGCTAAACATGAACCACAAGTATGGCAGCACATCAGCTTTTGAAGTGATGAAGCTACGTAATTCAAAAAAAAAAAAAAGGAAAGAAATTCCCTGCACAATCGATTGCAGTCTCTATACTTTCCCACAACAAAACTTTTTTTTTTGCTTTTTCCTTTGACACATAATAAAATTCACTTCCCTCTAAAAAAGCCGATTCAGACACTATCCATTTCTGAATGCATATTTACGTTTTAAAATATCTAGACTATCCTGGAATCAGTATGGGCATTTTCCTCACCTGGTTTATTTCTTCTTATTGGTGTAAGGGAGTGGACTCACCCTGCGGCACCTCCTGTTGGTCATCTCAGGGAATTAGCTCTTCCAGCATCCTGGAGCACCCCCTGCAGGCTGGTGATCCACCTTGCTGCTGGCCCCCACATCCCTCCCGGACCCGGTGTCCTGTTACCTGGGGTGCTGCCCCCTGGCAGTAGCCCCTCAGTCTTAAAGTTTCCCCTCCCCGGGGAACCCCCACCCACAATCCGCACCTCGCCTCAGGATACAGCTACTGCCAGTCATTGTCTAGCCCCACACCCCGGGGCAGACTGCAGTATCAGCCACTCATCACTGGCAAGGAGGGCTTGGACCTGCTGCCTTGGCCTACCCCTGGGCTGCCCTCTGCAACCCTCAGTACCTGTTAGTCCAATGCTAGGCCGCAGCCTGGGGCTTTCCAGGCTGGAGCTCCCCAGCTCCTCTGCCTTCCCCCAGCCCTGCCCCACTCAGGTACCCTGTGTCTAGCTCCCTGCAGCCAGGCCCTTCTCCTTCTACAGGCTGAGAGAGACTGTCAAGCCTTTATAGGGCCAGCCAGGCCCTAACTGGGGCGTGGCCCCAGCTGACCCTGCTTCCCACTCAGCCTGGGCTGGTTTTAACCCTGTCAGGGCTGGAGCAGGTAACCAGCCCGCTACAATTGGCAATCAAAGAGGGTACTGAAGTGTAATAATTTCAGTGTGAGAAAAAGGAGGGAAAACATTACAGGAATTAAGAATGCAGAGCAGGTGGGAAGGAGGAAGTGATCCAACAAGCAAAATGGCCATGCTAGGCCTGCAGCAGCTGACCTCTGCCAAATTTAAAGGGCCAGCACGTGGGAAACTAAAGTCTTATAACTAGGGAAGGTTAGTAGGGAGTCGTCTTCTTCGTATGGCTAATGTAAATGTAGAGCAACAACTATAATTTTACATTTAGAAGGTTAAACCAGATTCATTGTGTCTGGAGTAGAACAGTGTATTGCTGTGATGCCTCCTTTGTCTTTGTGAATCGGGCATTGAGTTGTTATATGTCCCATGGTCTGTTCTGGGAGACCACAGCCGCACGCAGGAAAGTCTGTAATTTTCCATTTGTGCAGCAAGTGTCCACAGGGAGTCGACATCCACAAAGGGAGATGCTGCTGCTAGTCTGTATTATTTCTGGGAGCTGTAATTATAGAACTCTTCATACAGTATTTTGAAAGTAGGGCTGAGTTCATGAGAGCTGAATAGATTCATACTCTGATTCCTAGAGTTCATTAATTTGGCAAGTCGTTTTGTTTTCTTTGTTTAGGGCCAGATTCTGATCCCCTTAACTCATCTTGCAAAGCTCAGTACTCCACAAGCAGTCCCAGTGACTTCAAGAGGCCTGCTTGCTGAATGAAGAGAATCAGAACCTGGCCCTTCATTAGCATATTTTACAGTCTTAAAATACTATCAGATGAATACAGCCAGCATCCGGCATAAAAGGAGTGAGAAAACGAGAGTAAAAAGCCCCTTGCAAGTCAGTTATTCAGTGTATAGTGTGCATATTATTCACTGCATATTACAGGCTACAAACTCCACCCAGCACTTGCGCACTAAACCCAACAACCCAAATTAAACCAAACTATTACAGACTAGGCTATTGTGTGCCACAGACAGAGAAGATGAGGGACCAAGGTCAATCCATATCCAAGACCCTTGCAATGGCAGGGAAAAGATTGTGAGATATACCCAGATAACCCTGGAAAGTGACCCATATCCACATGCTTCATAGGAAGGCAAACTGCCCCCCCTCCCCCCAGGTCACTGCCAATCTACCTGGGAGGAAGGATTCCTTTCTGACACCACATCTGGTGATCGATTAGACCCTGAGCATGTGAGCAAGAACCAGCCAGCCAAGTACCTGAGAGAGAGAGAATGCTCGGGGCCACCTCAGAGCACTGGCCCAGCCTGTCCTATGTCCCATCTCCAGTCGTGGCCATCTCTGATGCTTCAGAGGAAGGAGATAAAAAACCCTCCCAGATTACATTCCTTCCTCATCCCAGCAGGTGTCCAGCTGAAACCCGAAGCATGAGCTTTAGGAACATAAGACATAAACCAGAAGTGAGCACCAGGGCTACTGAGCCCTGCCCCCATCCCATCACTAGCAACCCTGTCATACAATCGTACTCATAAATTTGACCATTGTTATATTATTTCAATATCTCACTGTAATAAAAAGGTGTACTTTTATTTTATTGACTGCATGAACCTCTGAAAATCTGTATTAAGTTGTCATAACCTCATATTCTTATTAGCAGGAATGTGCTGTGGAGCCAACTGATATGTTTGCACATTATAAAGAGGGAATAAGATTAATGTGAAGGAAGAGTAGAAGGCTATTCACTATATTGCCACCACCATGCCTCTAGGAAGCGCAAAGCTTGCTTTAGCTATTCAAGCTGTCTTGCCCAACTGTATGTCACAGACAGAAAGTGGGTTGGTTTACTGAGGAGAGTGTTAATAAAACCTTCTGGATCTTACTGGAGACGATCAATATGACAACTTCTGTAGTTTGATAAAATGGTCCAAGCTGAATTTAGTTTCAAAGAGCACACCACACCAATAACAGACTTGGGTAATTCAAAAATCCATTCCTGCAGTACAAGCAGGATCAACAAAGGGTTCTTTGAATTTTACTAGTCCTTCAAAACCCTGTAGTGTGGGGTTTTCCCCAAAAATGGTTGCAGGGCTTAAAGACCATAGGTTTACAGGGCTTAAAGACCATAAGTTTTGAAAAATCAACAAAGACTTCTTTTTTTCAACAACAAAGATCACAACGGGTTTATGGGAGGGGGGAAATCAGATAGCACTTCTTACATGCAAATGATGAAATGTCAGTGGGAAAGAATTCAATATGATGAATGTACTCTGTGGTCTCTGCTATTGAATAAACCCCTGTGAAGTAGTTTGCCTATCCTAGCCCTATATTTCCAGAGGAAATTGCACAAGCTTTACCATGCAAATTCAAAGCAGCAGCAGAGTGGACACGCAGCGTAATGCTGCTGTTGGTTGGCTCATCAGTCAAAGGCAGTAGATGGATCATCTTTATTCCAGGATTCAAAAAAGGCAGCCTAAAAAGACAGCTCTATTTATTCTGTACTTGTCTATATTTTTAGGGGAGCAGGGGGCATATTGACCATATATTGTGTTGATATATTCTGCACTTAATATAAAAATGAGTGCCCATGTGAATCCATCAATGACTGGCAATAATGCTTCAGCCTAAGATTTAAGTCCCAGCTCAAATTTGTCTCAGATTAACTAATCAGAAGAACATTGAATAAGAGATAAAAATTATTTCCCATTTTTATAGGCAAGTCACCGCAGCCCTTTTTGCTGCTTATTTCCTGAAAAGTTGAGATGGGGCGATATAATCATGTAGTTTGTATACAGACAGATTTTTCACATAGATCAATGGACTTTTGCCTGCAAAGAGAATTAAAAGACTTGACCGAAGGCATTGAAGAGTCATTCAGAACAGCAGTCAACATGACCAAAGCATCAATATTCTGTCTGAAAATACAACAAAACACAAACACTGTAGTAAAAACAAATGCTTGGATTTTTGAAACTTTAAAATCTTTTTGTGTGTACGTTTGAAAGCTAGGAAAACTTTTCCACCAATGTACTAGCTCCTAAACTGGGGGGCGAGGGGAATAATGAAAGCCAATTTCCAATGCTTTCAGGCTATTTCATATCAAACAATATGATGAATGTAGCAATATCACTATTAGCAATAGTGCAAAAATATTCTCTGTAGACATGGCAGCATAAAACAAAAATGCTTTTATTACCAGTAGCAATGATGTGACGTGCCTGATGAATGCCACGTTAAGATTCCTTTGGGTCCCACCATCCCTTTGCGCTTATTATCAAGTTACTAATAGATTCTGTAGGTTTGACTGGCCATCATTTAGGAGTGTCATTTACTCTAAAATGACAGAAAAGTAAAATGTTCCTAAACGTTCAATTTTTCTCTTTTCCCTGACTGAGTGAGTAATGACTAAGAATAGTATCTTTTATTTATGTTGTCTAGGTGATGAAATGGCCATTGCAGAATGATGAATTTCAAGTAAAGATGTTTTCATTTAACACAGATGGGGAAAAAAACAAAAAACAAAACAAAACAAAACATGAACTTTTACTTCATAAAAAGAAGAGGAAGGAAAATATTTGGATGTTCACATTCCTTGTGTTATAACCCGGCCTATTTCTCTTCATAGGTTTCTCTTTCTTGCTGTATAACTTGGCACACCCCATCCATGTCCTCTGATCTCCAGAAACCTCTCAGACTTTCCAGGAAGTGGCAATTTCATGTAGTTATGCTCCCATCACCAACACCAATACAGTTTCATGGCCACAAAGTATTGACAGTGTGTCTTGCCTTTTAGCAATTTCCCACAGGGCCAGGGAGAAACATCCATTTCCCCCAGATCTCAGTACATAATAGAACCAACTACCACAGATCTACCCACTCAGTCCCTTCCTGTGTCTTCTTTCATACCCATCGGCTGATGGCTAATTGGTTCATCAGCTCTCCCAGATTGATCAATTAATTAGCTACGTATCCCCAGTCAGCCATTCTCCAGGGGAATGGACCAGTGCCTAACTGATCAAAGTGCTGGTTTGCCTGTTCACTCCCAGCACTCTGGCACAGTGAGCAATAATGACAATTAGATCAGAAAGGTTATGGGCTAAGTTATTATTATTATTTGTGTTATGATAGTGCCTAGAGTGCCCAGCTGAGATCAGCACCCCATTGGGCTAGGGGCCGTACAAACACAGGCAGACAGTCACTGTACTGAAAAGCTTAAAATCTAAGTAAACAAAGCAACGGATGGGAGGGAAAACAAAGGCACAGAGAGGAAGTGTCTTGTTCAGCAGATCAATGGCAGAGCTAGGAACAGATTGTATTAACCCTGTGGCTTGAAACCCTGGAGAGTAAGGAGCTCAGTACTGACTCCTGTTGATGAAGAGAGAGAAGAGCAATCCAAAACTGCCTAAGGGCTCCAGGTGGACAGGGGCTCCATGGGGGGGTGGAGTTCTCTGCTGGCATCCCTTGGGGAGCAAGGGATATGACTGGATGAGCCATGCCTCATTTGCATTTCAGTTATGTGACAGTTTGGGGCATTTTGGTTAAATGACAGTTAAGTTTTGAGTTTGGGGGCAACAAAATGCTGTTTACCCTGTTGGGAAATGAGAGGGCAAGAGATCTACACCGAATGGGTCTGAGGTGAGGGGTCCCCATGTTCAAGACCACAATCAGGTGCAGTTGGATAAGTGATCTTGGGCACAGCTAAAGGGAGGTGACAGGCTTAGTTCCTATTTTCTGCTGGGAATGCCCCTCTGGCGATGAGGACTCTGTTAAGCATTCTGAATGCTATTGAAGTCTCAGAAAATTCAGCACTGTAGATTGTTCTGAGACAGCAAATGGAGCAGAGTTGAGATCTGAGCAGAGGTGGCTTCAAGGGAGTGGATGGAGCTGAAGCAGATGATGGTAATTTAGGTGGCTGGGGCTGAATCAGCTGATGGCAGCAACCTACTGCAGGAACTCTGGTGTGGACCTCCTGCCCCTGCATTCAAAGCTGATATCATGTCAGATGGGTCTGGTAGTAGAACCTCCAGATCAGCCCAGGCAGCTCTGATCTGCCAGAATTCTTGGACCTCTCTGACCCTGGACAACAAATTGTGAGTGTGGGAGATGGGGAAGAGGGAAGTGACTAGAATGCTATAGCCCCTCCCAACTGCAAGAGAAGATCTGAGGTTGGAGCTATTGTTAAGATACTTGGGATATTGCTTGCTGGCTTTCCTCCCAGTAAAGTTCTCTTTGTTTTAACCCCTGGGCTCAGTGCTTGCAGGTGGGGTGATATAAATAGTTTCACAGGTTTCTGAGTGGAGGCTCAAACTGGGGTTTAAGTTTTCAGAAGGAACCCCTAGAACAGTGTTTCTCAATGACCAGTCCATGGACCAGCACCGGTCCCCAAGATCTCCCTGACACAATTTAGGAAGGCAGCAAGCTGGTCCTTGGGATCAAAAAGGTTGAGAAATACTACCCTAGAAAACTGAACCTGGTCCTTTTTCATGCCAACAACACTGGGAAGAAGGGTTACAATTATACCTAAATCGTAGACTAATACTTGGATTGTAAACTCTTTGGGGCAGTGGCCATCTTTGTGTTCATTGTTTGTACAATGCCTAGCACAATGGGGTCCTGGTATGTAATGGGGGCTCTTACAGACTAGAGGTTTGGGGCTCATTGTAACTCAAGGTAACTAATATGATTGTAAATGCTGATCTAGATACTCCACAAATGTTTTTTCCTCACTATGGTTTAGAGTGACCAGACAGCAAGTGTGAAAAATCGGGACGGGGGTGAGGGGTAATAGGTGCCTATATTAGAAAAAGCCCCAAAAATCAGGACTGTCCCTACAAAATCGGGACATCTGGTCACCCTACCATGGTTCATCTTAGGCTCAGCCTCGAACAATGGGGGCTACTGGGGCCTGAACTCTTTCCAAATCTAGCCGTATGTTTAAAATAAGTTACAGAGGAAAGTGCTAAATAAAAGATCCATACATTAATCTTTGCTTTCAAGGGACTGGATCCTGAAGGTTCATTTACCTGCAGAACACTCCAGTTGGGCCCAATCTTGCTTTTTTTACTCATGTAAAACCACCGTTGAAATTAAGAGTCAGATTCTGTCACCCTTACCCACATTGCCTTGTATCCCTAATGTGCTACGGTTACTTATGGAGTAAAGGTACTATGGAACATAAGGGTGGCAGAATCTGGCTCTATGTTGCCAATGCATTCTTGTTAATCCTACTCTCATACTGGTTTGAGTAATTCCAACAACTTTAGTGAAGTTGCTCCTGATTTGCACTAAAGTGTCATCAAAATCATGCCCGCTGACTTCAGAATGCCCCGATAGTCCAATCTGTTAGCTCTCCAGTTCTGCACATGGGGAAAAATTCACCCCTGTTCGGAGAGCCAGCACAAGGCCTTACTCAGTAAGATAGGGCTTAAATGAGTCTAATGGGTCCAAAGATCTTGAGCTGGACCTCTGTACTGTGGCAGATTTCACCCATGGAAAGCACTTGCAGAATCAGGATTTGGGACTCGGTGGTGTGATGGCTGTCACCTTAGCTGACGCAACAGGAATTGAAACCAGGGTCGTCCAGAGACAAAAGCATGAGCTGCTACCTCTTGAGCTAAAAGGTCAAACTTTTGTAGCCTCTGTGGACTGGCACAGAGAGAAACCTGTAACACCCAGCAGTGGGTTCTAGTGGCACTTCAGCACTCAAGTCAATCAGTGGCAGTAATACCCTACAAACCTCAACGTGCATCCTTTTAGCAAGAAGCAGGTGGAAGAGGAGAAAATGAACTATGTGATCATTTAGATGGAATATGAAGCTCATATCCCACCGCAAAGATCTGCTCTGACTATATTGCAAACTATGTGGTGTAAACTCTACAAAATAAACATACCCAGCTATTTTTCTGCTTTCCAACTACAGTGCTAGAAATGGATGATAATGTTCAACAAATGTAGGAAAACAGCATATGTCAATCCAGCATTTCTTTTGAACTGTTCTATTTCTGGTTGCTGGTTTGTTCAGTTATCATTACCACACCTGACTCACGCTTGACACATCTTATCTGCGTGGAGGGAATGGCGGATGTCGTGTTGTTATAATGTTAAAATCAACAGTTAAACAATTGTAAAGCTGTGACACATACAGATGAAAGTCGGGAAATTAAATAGTAGGCCTGATGTTCCATCCATACCCCAAAATGGCAGCAAGAAAGGATGCCTCCAGTAAAAAAGATACCTAACAGTAAGGGAAATTTAAAAGCTGGCAAAGGGCTAAATGTATCTGACAGTGTCAGCCTTGTGTCGAATATGATTGTGCAGCCATGCAAATGGCTGCATATGTTACCTGTTGCAAAGATGCCGCATACATATCTGTTTGTGCCAAATAAGGTATCACCAAGTATTATTATCTTACAATGACCCTAACTGTGCTAGGTACTCCCAGGGCAAATTGCATGTAGTTCCTGCCTGAAAGAGCTTGTGAACTAATTTCACATATCACTTTAAAAAGGGGCAACAAAATAGAGGGGTCAAGAGGGGTAGGGACAGAGGTGTCATGAATGCAATAACGTGGTTATTCAGCAAAGACACGTGTTGCTGAACCTTTGTGTTGCTGACCCTTGGTGACCAAAATGTGATCTATAATGAATGTTAAGTCAAGAAATAAAAATACCTGGATTAACTAACTTTTTGCGATGGGCCTTACGGTGGGGTCTGAATGAAAGGATGGTAGCAGCTTGGGAATCAGTTCAGCAGGAGCAATGTGTGTGAAAGGAGGGTGTGGAAACAGTTGTGGGAGATGGGGAGATGCACAGGGCATTGGGGCTAGCAATGCTGATGCTCTGGAGTGAATGGTGGGGATGACGTGTTAAAGGACTAGGTCAGGTAAGTAGCTGAAAGTCGTGTTGTGTAAGGCTTCGGAGGCAAGGACAGAAGCTTGAACTTGGTGATGCAGAGCAGAGGGAGCCCATGGAGAGATACAGCGAGGGTCACCAAAAGGGTGGGCTGACCTGGTCTGGCTGACAGACAAAAAGATGAAGAGCTGTTGGGTTTGTACAGACTGGAGTGGGTAGAAAGGAGGGAGCTGCAATAATAAAGACAGAAGATAGTCAAGACCCAGACACAAGCATTTGTGAAAAGTCCAGCTCGTAGAAAAGTTCTGGAGAGAAAAGTGGCAGGACATGGAATCAGCCTGTATGCAAGGGGCAGAGAAGAGAGTAGAGCTGAACATGACCACTCCCACCTACGTACTAGGTGGGATTGACTGTGCCCATAAGGACAGAGAATGTGGGAACTGGAGACAGTTTGGAAGAAAAAACAAGGAGTGCACATTTGGCCATGTGAAGCCTGAGTTGTTTATATGACCCATCAAATGACAGAGAAATGGGCTGAGTAGAGATCTGCTTGGACCTAATTTTACAGCCCAACCTGAACCCAGCTACACCCGCAGTCCAGCTGAGTCTGAGAGTGTCAAGTGGCTTTCAGACCTCACCTGAATCTGACACTTCCCCCCACCCAGCCCCCGAACCTGTGTTAGGGCTGCCAACTCCGCCGCAGCCTTGTCCTTGGGGCTAAGCTTGGTGGAGGCTTCCTGCTTCCCAGGCCATGTGCCCGTGACCTGTCTCCTGCCTTTGGGGTTGGCATGGTGGTGCTGCATGCCCCACTACTGCCATCCGCCTTCCCCTCGCCGTGCTGTGGAGTGACTCATTGGCACATTCACTCTGCAGTGTACACAGCGCAGCAAGGTAACAGGGGCCAGCAAGGGCAAGAGGAGGAGATCAAGTCCAGGGGATCAGAGACCACCTGACCCAAGCTCGAGAGAGACAGATTGTTTTCAGACTCAACCGACCTGAACCCAACACTTGTAGCTGGGTTCCATCAGGCTTGGGTTGCAGGGCTCTAAGGCTGACAGAGAGGTTGGCACTGGAAATCAAGGTTTGTGATTCATCAGCATAGAGATGGTAGCGGAAGCCATGTGAGCTGACAAGATCTGAGCTCCGGGCATAGAAATGACAACCCCTACCAGCAACAAGTGGAATATTAAATGTCCAAGACTCTAAAGCCCCATTCCAGTAAGGCACGTAGGTCTTCTCTTACTCAGGAGAGCACTTAAGCATGTGCATACATCCGGTGTCTTCAGTGGGACTTGCCTAAGTACTTTGCAGCTAAAGAAGCAGGAGAAATGCAAGGAGATTTTAAATATGGCTCTGATAGACACAAGATGTGTGAAGAAGTTGAAAACAAAAACATTTCAAGGACATCACAGAAGCTTTTGTGAGCCATGCATTAGAAACAATTGGTAAGATTCTTTATTTAGTTATAACTACAAATTCGTTTTAAACCATTCAGACATAGTTACTAATAAATGGTCATTGAAAACACCAACAGAAGGTCACTTCGTCACCAATCTCATTTTGTACTGCAGTATCCAAATTTCCTTGAATCCGTCTGAGTCTCTATGCCTCAGGCACTCTTCTCCCTCCTTGCTCAGGTGACGTTACTATGTGGATATACTTCTCAATGCGTTTTCAAATTATCCTCCACATCAAAACTGGGTTTTGTCAGAGGCAATATGCAATAGTAAATAAAGCATGTGACTCAGTTTTAAATACAGCATATAAAAGACAGAGTAGAAAAGTTCCCTGAATATAGGCAGGAATATAAGACAAGAATTTTGAAAAAGAAAACTAACATTAATTAGCTGTTATAAAATGGATTTAAAATTCAAATTACCCTGAAAAGATGAAAATTTTAGAAACAGGGATATTAAAGTGTTCATTTGAAATTATGATTTTTTTACCTGAAGAACAAATTGTCTTAAAGGCTCCATTTTATATTTTCACTTTATGGACTATTTTGCATTATATTTTAATTAAAGTTATAATTACAGAACTAAATATAATTAGCTTCTGTCTTCAAAAGAAATTGGAAGTGAACTTACTTTATTAAATTTTCAATTTGTTTCCTACAGTGTTACATAGTTTATTCTAATTAATTAAAGGAGATCTCATACATATTTTATCAACATAGGAATCTGATTAACAGCTGAAGGATTTTTTTAATTCTCAATTTTTTCCTCTTCTAATACATTCCCTTTCCCTCAGCTTTCACCTGCACTCTAATGCCTTCAATGACAATGTAAATAAGGCAACACTGCCATGGCTCACTTCTCTCACACAGATAAACATGGCACTGTAATAGTTACTGGCTGGGGGAAGCCATTTTTGACTTCTCGGAGAGAATGCCTATTATTAAAGGGATCCCTTGTCTAACGCAGACCAAGGAAGTGACAGTCATTGCTGGTATGATTTATGACTTCCAAATTAAATAGCTCTCTGTAGACTTTTTTTCTGTTTTAAGTGTGTGTGTATGTTCCTCAAAGCACATTTATAACCAGTGGAGGTCCCAGTTCAGCAAAGCACTTTCGCATATTCTTATTTTTAAGTGCTTAACTTTGCCTTAGCTTCAGTGGGACATAAACACATGTTGCTGAATGAGGGTCGTATGGCTTAACCATGGAACTTTTACCTAGTCAAAACTCCTATTGAAGTCGGTGGAACTTCTGACTGAGTAGGAATTGCAAGACTAAGCCCTTTAAATCTCTTTGTTTTTATTGTTGCTGCATATGTCATTAAATACTTGGCTAATTATTCAGTGCACTGAAGATTTGCACCTTCCTTGGCTGCTAGTTGCTTATGGGGAAGTTTAAGGTGTCATTTTTGATGTAGAAAGGTCTAAACAGTTTGGGTCCTTGGAGGGCACCTCTTTTCCCATCTCCTTCTCCAGCAGCTGTGATCATTTGATGTGGCTGAGCTCCCTGGCCTCTGGCTCAAACAAGAGGCGGCTTTTAGGGAGCAGGTTCTGCACATTCTGACACTTATTCCCTCCATTGGACCAACACAGCCCACATCTGAGGGCCTCCAAATTTGCTCTGTTTTTCCAGAGGTTTCCAGGATTCTTGGAGGGGAAGGTGGGATGGACTGAAAGGGGAGAGGGTTTTAGATTAGTGGGTTGAGAGGGCCTTTCTATGTATGTATTTGTATTACACTAGCATCTAGAGGCTCCAGCTGAGATTTGGGGCCCATTGTGCTAGGTGCTGTACAGACACATAATGAGAGACACAGCCCTGCCCCAAAGAGCTTACAGACAAAATAAATAAGACATACAAAAAGTGAGAGGGGGAAACAGAGAGGTAAATGACTTACCCAGGGTCTCCAGCAGAGCCAAGGATACATCCCCTCCATGTCTCCTGGGTCCCAGTCCAGTGCCCTGTCCACTAAACCACTTATTTATGATCACTTGGAGCTATATCTGAGGAGCAGTGGCTTGGTACATCTGTCAATATGGATAATTAACTATTACACTGATAATATCACACTTAGAAAAAAAGTGTTGGTTTAACTGTATTTTTTGCTTTCAGGTCATAAAGAGGTAACCACCATGAAGTATATCAGATATATTCACTGTCTGTCTCTGGTTTGCATGGGTGTGGGTTAGTATTACAGAGGGGAATACACTATATTTTCTTAGCTTGAATATAATATTCAAGATTAATTCAATTAACCATTGATTTAATAATACATCAGACCAAAGAAAAGTTTCAGCCTTTAGCACAGCAAAGCCAGCTGTTTCAAGGGCGCATGATGAATTGGAGAAATATGAAATCTGCATAACATTTTATCTATTGATTTGGCACATGGGGATCAGCTAGGCTCCCATTTAAGTCAATAGCTAAACACCCATTGACTTCAGGATTGGGCCGAGCACCCTGTTAAAATTTAAAACCAGATTATGTTCTTAGGAGCTTGCATATCTGGAGAGTTCGTGCATGACAAGCCAGGCTGCCAGTACGTCCCTTGGCCCGCGCCGCTTCCCGCAGGTCCCATTGGCCTGCAGCACTGAACCGTGGCCACTGGGAGCCGCTATTGGCTGAATCTGTGGACGTGGCAGGTAAACAAACCGGCCCGGCCCGCCGGGGGCTTTCCCTGCACAAGCGGCGGAACAAGTCTGGGAACCACTGGTCTAGACTGCCACATACTAAGTGGCCATGAGGACCTACTGCTGTTCATGAAACGGTCCACTGTGCACTTTGATCTGCTGCTGTTCATGAAATGGATGGATGTCAAAGCACACTATGGAAATGGAAATGCGTGGCAGCAACGTCCACATGGCACACTAAAGCGCTGTAGACTGTCACCCCAGCTTGTCATACAGCATGTGTCTCCATGTTGAAATGCCCTTAAATGTATACATGCAGGTCCCACTGAAGTCAGCTGGAATTGCATGCACTTCATCAAAGAAAGAATTTGCCTCTAATTGTTTTTTCTCATTCAGACACCTTTCTTGCTGTTTGTTTTTTAATCTGGGGCAAATTTTGAAACTAGAAAAACAAATAAATTCTGTTTCCATCCTGTAGATGGTACAAGAACATGGGCCAGTCAAGGGCCTAATCATGCACAGACTAACACTCGTGTTTCACTTTTCTCATTTGAGTAGTCTCATTGACGTTGAATATGCAAGATCGGGCCTCCTTGCTTGGATGACTTCATAATATTACTGCACGGTTGACATTTAATTTTGCTTTTGAAAGTCTGATATTTCCCCTTCACCACTAATGTTAAAACCCAATGAGCTAAATTCAGCCCTGCTACCTTGCAGGAACAGGCTTGTTGATGTCAATGTAGCTGTGGTTGCTTACATCAGAGCTGGATTGGGCCTGGGGATTGGTTTATGTTTGTCTTGCAGTATAAAGCAGCTCCAAGCTAGCTTTATGATGGCTAAGTCTTCTCAGCCGTGATGCCAAGCTGTCCTCTCTTAATTTACTTTACTCATCTGAAATCAAATAGTCTGTTCCTTGTACAACTGCAAAGACAATTATAATGGCAAATACAATTTTTATGTGGAGAAGGTCCCCACTTCTCAGTTCCTAATTTGCTGGGAAAGATAAAAAGGGTAGAAAACTTGTACTGCTGTTAAAATGACAAGATTATGGATATTTTCTAAAATTATTAGGAGAGGTCCTGGATTCACATGTAACATTTAAGGCAGATCCTAAATTCTTTAGGCATTGCATTATTTATTTTGGATGCAGTATTTTTTCTGCACGTTTATTTACAACTATTCAGCTTTTTAGCTCTGAATTTTCCATTTCCTCTTTCACTTTTGTGTATGGGGGCTGACCCCTTCCTTCTGATCCCATCATCCCAAACAGTCCACTATTACCAATTTGTTCGTTGAAATGCAGCCCTCTATTTCCCTCACTCAACTTTCTTTAGACTTCCTTCTCTCAGTACTAGTGGTCAATATTGTTCTGTAACCCATTGGGAGGGCAGGAAGGACTCTTTCTTTGACACCACCTCACTGATGCCATGTGGATTGACAAGGAAACTCTCACCACCTTCAGCCCTAAAGAATTGGGATCTTACAACCTAGTAAATCTATCTTGAAATAGATAAAATACCATATCTGCCTTGCTTCAGTTTGTTTTCATATCTACAATCCTGTCTTTTACCTTGATAACACCAGACACATTTCCTGTCACCAGCTTCTTTACTGCTTGCTGCAGCTTTTCTCTTGGCATATGAGGAAAGCAGGTTTCACACTTGCATTCTTTCCATATTCTTGACATAAGGGATGGTTTAAATGACTTGCATGTGCATAGCCAGGAGAAGGGACAATATGTGATAATGTTGAGGGGAGAGGACGGTTCTGTTAAGGTTGTATTGCCATGAGTTTCAAAGATAGGTACCTAAATCAAAACACCAGATCTCAGTGCCCATATAGTCTAGGGAAGTTTGGATCTGAATTTAGATCCAAACACACAAGACTTGAACTCAAAACTTCTGGCTTCCAAGCCCTGAAGCCCTCACTTCTTTGATTCACCAGTGTATTACTGGAATATATCAGGGATCGGGTCCCCGACGTGCCAAACACATACAAAATTCTCTTTGTGGCTGGTTCCCTTCTCAGTGAGGCTGGGATGATCTTATTATATATACATGGCAGAGTGGCACATGAGCTCTGCAGACCTTCCAAGCAACATGGACCAAGGGAAGGAACAAACTGCACATGCAAAAGAAGCTGAATGAGGCCACAGTACACTGACTATTCTACATCCTAACAGGATGTTATATGGTGAATGACTCCTGTCATGTATCTCTATATTCATCTGTCCAGAAGAGTTTTATCACTAATATTCTTTCCTAGCAGCAAAATTCTTGAAGATATAAATATTGGTGGGGTTGTGCCAAGCAAGAACACTCAGATAGCCAAGAGACCAACTGCAAAGGAATTTTAAGGAAGATGTAATAAAACTGAGTATGAATTATCTCAGACTGTAACCATGTCCGCTAGGGTGAATAGTGATTTTGATGTTAGAACTTAGATCAATATAAATTTTTATTGTAGCTGTGACAAAACCACAAGCTGGATTATGTGGCTTTCACGTGACATATGTGCCATGGCACCCAGACCAGCAGGTAGCACTAGACTTGAGTTTCGCTCTCTTTAGTTTGACAGGAGTCGGCATTTGTGAAAGATGAAAAGAGGAGTTTAGTCGATGGCAGCTAATGGGTGAGTATCCCACCCACTGACCCACACTGTCATTACTGGCAGTGATAGAGAAACCTCCTTTGGAGCTGAAAACACAAAAGATCTTTAATTTCCAGCAGTGTTTTCTGTTTCATGATTCCCCATTGCCTGGTAGACTCCAGCAATGTAAATGGGCCCTAAAGGCAGTCAACCTGCCCACCTTTATCATACAGACTTCCCCAGGTGCAGTCTCCAGGATAGGACATGTGCTGGCAGAAGGCCCAGCCGGCGCTCCACTGCACTCCAACTCTTCTCATCTGATGCAATGGCAGCTGGTGTGTTTCATTAGCAGTGAGCAAAACTGAATGCAGGCTAAGTGGAACAAGTGGACCTTTTATAAACCCTGTGGATGGCTTTGTCTATGTGGCGAGTTGCTTCCAGCCTAATTCCCCACTGGCGTCCCGTCAATAACAGTCCCTCCACAGAACATGGGCCCTCTGACTCCAGTTCCACTGACCAAGACACATGGAGCTGTGGCAGCTACGCTTACGTAAAAAGCAGCCTCTTGGCTGCTCTAACTTACATCAGGGAACAGGCCCCTAGCTGGGATGAGCATACAGGGAGGTGAGCAGTGGTTTAAAGCACCCACCATCATTCTTGCTCTGGACCGGAATGGTGGCCTGGCCTCCACTTTCTAGGTCAAGGGTGGGGCTTGGTGAGGATGGTGCTGAGACATCAGGACACACAGGTGAAAAGGGAACTGATGATGGTTAATGCTGCTTCTGAAGAGCTGGCCTGAGACTGGCAAGGCAAGAGCCTTCCAGTGAGCAGGACCACTGCCAAAAACTGGCTTCCTGGATGGTGGCAGCACCTTGCCCTCCTGACCGTCTTTCTCTCAGCATTGGCAGAATGGTCTCCCACCTGCTTCTCTCCTACCCCCTCTCAGTGGGCTAAAGGATTATGCTATTGCCTCTGAGGGAAGAAATGGGCTCTTTGTAGTAGTCCAAGCCCATCAGGAGTCAACCATCCCCTGGCTCTGTATGGCTTTTCATGGGCCCACTTCAATCCTCGAGTATCCTCAGGCTCAATTCCACTGACCCCAGAAACACCCCTGGGCTTCAATGGGCTTTTCTGCTTGTAACTGTAGGATTACAGAAACATTATGGTGTGACCCTTCTGTTTGCTTGTCTTTTGCTAAGAGTTTGATGAGCAGCTTGTAAATCTACCAGGGTTCAGGTAAGCACTGAGGAACCATGACAGGTGGTAGTAAACAGGGAAGCCAGTATGGCACTGGGCTGGGACTCGAAGACCTGGATTCTATTACTAGCTCTGTCACTGAACTTTCTCCTGTGTGGCCTTGGGACAGCTAGTTGCCCTCCCACCATTTGTGTGTCTTGTCTATTTAGACTATTAAACTCTTCAGGGGAGGGACCATCTCTGAGCTATGTCTACACTTACAGCAGAGTGTAGAGCACAGGCAGCAGGGAAAGGCTACTACATCTACTTGGATGTGTAGAAAGCCATGGAAGGTATGTGGCCTAAGTTCAGGTGTGTAGGGCGCTCTACTCAGCTAAGCAGTGCCTCACTGTCTACACTGCTGTTTATACCCACGCTAGCTGGGCATGCAGCATCTGTACTTACACACCACTGTCAGTGTAGATGTACCTTTAGTAAGTATGTGTGCAGCACCTAGCACAACAGGGCCCTGATCCTGGTTCGAGGGGTCAGAAAAGAGGCTACTATAATACAAAATTATTTTTACAGTTTCCCTCTTAATGTTTAGCCACGTTAGGATCATTTTCTCCCTTATTAAACTCCTCAAGGTCAGCACTATACTCCCATCTGGGGTAGACCTCGCCTCGTTTACCTCACACTCAGAACAAAAGTGCCTAGGCTCAAGTGTTTTTACCTCAGGATTGCTCAAGTGTGTTAGTCACTCTGAGGTAAAAAACACACCTTTGTTAGCAGTGAAGACAAGGCCTAAAAGAGATTTCTTGATGCTTCCAGGTGATAAGAACGCTCCGCTGCCTTCTGATCCATTTGTCCCAAGGCATCTTGCCACCCACCATTACAGAGCAGTTACCATTACAGAGGTTGGCTTAACTGAGAGCTGGCATCCATGCTGGAAGTAGGGATGCTGAGGATGCTGCCACACCCCCTGGCTTGAAGTATTTTCCAAAATATACAGGGTTTACAATTTGGTTCAAAGGCTCTCGACACCTGCACCATAAAAATTGTTCCAGCGCCTCTGCAGCCATGGCTTTCTAGAGCTTGGCTTACTACTGATATAGTATTGGGGATCAGGCCCCCAAAGTCATGAGATCCATTAATAAGTGAAGTGTGCAAATTCTGAGTGAATCAGGGCCTTGATTCTTTGTTGTTTCCACTGAATCCCTGTATCTGTGGTTGTAGACAGTAGCTCGTCACATGGAATTTTAACAGTGGCTTTCCTAAAAATCTAGTGCCCTTTTGCATGGTTATCATCACATTTAATTTATGACCTTACATACGAGTTAGTTAAGCAGGATTTTCTAGTCTCTGTTAGTTCAATACATACTCCTATTCTGTCTGTCAGTAAAGCTTCTGTAACCCTTAACCTATTTTTGCTCATTTAGTGCAATTAGAATTCAACGCAAGTTAGATAAATCAAGACATTACAATAAAACCATGTCTTGCTGTAACTTTTAAGCTGTCACAGAGGCCCAAATTCCTTCCAAAATTCTTTCCTATGTGCCAATTAAGTATAAGATATTTAGGGCTTATTTTCAGCCCTTAAATACTGTAGTTCAAAAGTGCATTAAGCAAATTAGAAATGTGCAGTGCTTCCTACCATCACTCAAAGGAAATTAAAACAAACAGACCCTGTGATGTTATTTTTAGTGGGGAGAAAAGCAGACGATTGTGGATAATTGAAATCAAGATCCTCTGTAGATTTTTTTTATTAGCACCAGCATTCTAATGTTATAACAGTAATTTTCTCTTGTGTGTGTCAAAATATTACCAAGTGAAACTGAATCCTTCACTCATTTACAGAACCTAGAGGCAGTTGCTGTTGTAACTGTGTCTTCAAAGGGCTGAATGCTGCCCTCTGAGATGCAGGTGCGCCTCCGGCTGACTCTTGCTCACAGCCACGTTGCGGATAAGAGGGATACTCTTCCTCTGCCAAAGTACAGCCCTTTACAAACAAAAAATTATGCCCAGATACTGCCCTTGGAACATATTGAAGTCAGTGTGAGTATCGACAAGCAGAATTTGGCCCTTAGTAGTTACAAGTTTAATATATATTAATATTATTATATATATTTTCATAGCATGTAGAGACCTCAGCTAAGATGAGGATATCAGTGTGCTAGGCTCTGTACGCACATACACAGTAAGACAGTCCCTGCCGTAATGAGCTTACGGTCAAATTAGACAAGACAGACAAAAGGTAGAAGAAATGGAATTCCCATTTTACAGATGGGAAGCTGACCAATTTCAGTGACTTGGACAATGTCACCAAAAGTCTGTGGCAGAGCTGACTCCTAAACAGGTGACTTAACTATAAGAATGTGCATCTTCTCTAAGGTAATATGTTATAGGGACACAGAACTTCCCCCCAGAGTTTCTGCTGTTAGCTCCCTCTGGCAAGGAGTTTGTGGGATCCCACAAGCTTAAACCTTGGGCTGAACGGGAAGGCACCTTATAGAATCAAGGGTTGTATAAACACCTAATAGCATTTTCTCTTCCTCACAGTCATTTAATAGCCTAATTGCTGACAAATGCAACTATTTATCCTGGCAGCTACTTTATTGCTTGGTACAGCCCTCCCTTCACTGCTCACAGATGTTGAATTGCTCAAACACCATTTGCTACTCTAACAGCTGACATAAATAATGTTTTAATACATTTTTAAAAAGACGGATACATAAAGAGTTCAAGAAAAATGCCTAGCATGGCTAGATCCAGCCTGTGTTTCTACCTAGTTTATACCACAGCTCAATGCAGGAACACTAGACCTCCCAACAGGTGAAAGTGTGAGATAGAAAGAAATAGAGCAGTATATCACCAGGGACTAGTAAATCAGCTTGTGTTCTGCATGTCTATAAATGAACGTGACTCCCATTGTGATTAGTTACGTGACGCGGAGAGGAGAACAGACCTCAGTCATGTTGATCCACTGGTCAATAGCTCTTAAAGTGAGAGCCGTATGGCGTGCCGCCTAGCCTCTAGGGAAAAACTAGATATGTTTGCTTCTGCGTTAGCATTCAGATGTAGGTATCAGTAAACTCTACTTCCAGTCATGCCCTCCTGCGAGGAACTCCTGGGGCTGCAACCCCGTCAGCACTGTGCTACAGTAGCTCTCCTCTCTGCCCCCATTGGTGTGGTATAAGGCTCAGGTTTCAGGCTGAGGTTGACAGGAGAGTCTGCTCTCGCCAGCACACTCTGCCCAAGGGGTGATGGATCCAGGGCCAGAAACCCACACCTGAGTTAGCACTGCTCGAAGCAGCGTTCGCTGTGACTCGCACCTGGGCTCCTGTCAGCCCAGGAGGCTTTGCACAGGGCCAAGGTGACTGGCCAATGGCAGCATGGCTCTTGCCAGGGAAGTGGACCGGAAAAGCAGCAAGAGGGGTCAAACTTGTGAGCGCTGTGGGTTATTTTTCCAAGAGATCTATGGCAGCTGTGGGTCTTGAAGGCCACAACCCATGTTACACAGTCCTGGAAGCTGCTCCTTCCAACAAGGGATTTACCAGAAACCCTGTGCCATTGCTCTGAGCTTGTTCTCAACCCTCCATTAGTATTTCTGTGAGACGGCATGGTTTGCTTCACAGCCTTTTACCTGGACTAAGCACCAGACTTTACAACCAACCAGCTTTACAGTGGCAAAATTTAAAGGCAAAACCACACACGTACTCCCACCCACTCCACAGAGCCACTAAGGGAAGGAATATGCCTTTCCAGAACAAAGAGCAAAGGCAGAAGGGAGTGCAAATAAAGAGGCAGATTTTTTGCTCATGCTGCTGCACCACTCTCCCCACAGTTTGCAGGGCAGGCCTTGTGTCAGTTAGCATGTGTTAGAGCAGCCCCAGGCAGCTCTAACCTATGCTTAGGAATCTGATGACCTGCCCTCCTCCTACTCCCATGCTGTGCCTTGAGCACAGCAGAGATTCAGGCCCAAACTCTCTAAACTGGAGAAGCAGAAGGATAAATCCAATCAGAGGACCGCGGAGGTGGGCGAGAAAGTGCAGACAGTAGAGAAATGCATGGCAGAGCACTCTGCATTCAGCGTGGCTGCATCCAAACAGTGCATACTCACAGCATTATCCAAATCTTAATAATGGCTGCAAAACACTTGGAGGAGCAGATCATGCTGAAAAGTACCCTATGTACATATTCTCGAGCAGCAATGTAGCTGTCAGTTACTCCACCCATGCCAGTACAGCCCTCCATCTCTGAGAGGAATCACATTGGCGTGATGATCATCACCTGGATATCTACTGGGCTTTGGAAAGCATGCTGTGTGGAGCAGTTGTTCTACAGTCCCTAACCACTTCACAGCGACAGAAGCCCCTCCAAGACCTGCCAGCATGCAGCCTCTGGGGAAAGGGGAAGTGTTATTATTCCCTTCCTTCTCTGATGCACGACACAAAGTGTGGTGTCCCTAGTATTTTGCTGGCATTAACAGTTGTCCATGTAAATATAGGAAGAACATAAATTTAGACACTATTTTTGAGAATTTGACCCTTACTATGTGCTGCTTTGGGCTCCTTTAACTGATCTGTGATGATAAAGTGAGTTACATAGAGTCCAGCTGGCCTCTGCATTTAAGCACCTGTATGCCTACTGTTGGCTCTACCAAAATCCACACACCCGGTACATTCACACGACGACCCTGCAGTTTGGACTAGAGGGGTGTGAACTGCAGCATGCACTGGAGTTCTGCGCTGTAACTGACCCATGTAGACCCTGCAAATATGAACTTAAAGGTACCTGGTTTGCAAAGAAAGTTACATTAATGTGAACTAGGTGCCTTTTCGTTCACACTTGCAATGTCTACCCAGGGCACTGCACTTTATACTCCGGCAGTGCAAACTGCAGGGCTGGGTAGACAAGCCCACAGCGTGTATAGCGAGTACTGTGGCGTTACACCCAGAAAGAGGAAGAGAAGGATGCAGTTGCCTAGCCAGGCACTTGGAAACACGTGACTAATGGGTGTTTAATGTAGCATCTCTACCTACAACCTATTATAATAATTGTGTTGCCATACAGCAAAGATTAGGGTCACCTTGCACTTGGTACCATACTAACATCCAGTGAGAAACAGTCCCTGCCCCAAAGAGCTTTCAACCAAAGTAGATGAGACAGACCAAGGATGGGAGAAGGCCATTGCAGTTATCTCCCTTATAGAGATGGAGAACTGGAACACAGATTAAGTGACTTGCCAAAGGTCACATGGGGATTGTGTGCCAGAGGTAGGAACTAAATGCAAGTCTCCTGAATCTCAGCCCAGCATCTCAGCCCATAGACCATCCTTCTTCTCCAGTTTCTGATTTCTGAACTGTAACGTGATTGGCTATATACACACCACACAATAGAATACAAGAAAAAAAGTGTTCTATAGACAAAGATCAGAAACTTCTGGATGGTCTTTTGTTGTTTATATTTCTTTTTTTACGTATATTAATAACTGTGCCCATATGTATTTCATCATGTGAGCGCTCTATGCTGATTGCCTATCGTATCCAAAGAGAATGCAATATTGCAGACAACTTTTCCACTTAAAAAGTATTCTGCTTTCATGAATCATGGTTGTCATTTTGAAACTACTTATTGTGCTAACGATATTTTTTCCCAAGAGACTGTTTTATTAAGTGATTTGGAATGTAAGGACAATCTAAGGGAATAAATACCATGTGAGCCATAAGATAGAAAATCCACAAAGAACATATGAAAGAGAACAATATTTAAAAAATAAATACATAAAAAATAAAAGATTCAGATTAAATTCTCATAACTGTAGGGCTTTTGCTTGCCATTCACAATGGAATTCACTTCCATATGACATCAGAAATGCAGATGCAGTGAATTCATTTAAGACAAAATTGAAATCTTATCTTTTTATACTGGCTTTTCCAGCTTTAAATGCAGCTGTTTTAAAGCTCCTGGATATTATTTTGTGAAAAGCCAGTTGAGGTCCTTCATATAAGCAGCACTCTATACATTTAGTTTGTATTGTATTTAATTCACATGCTTTGTAAAATACAAAGGAAAATAGCCAAACAGAAGATAATGGAAAAGGCAAAGAACTAATTTGCTAATGCAAAATGGTAACCACAAGGAATCCTCTAAATCATGTTCTTTAATATTGGGGAATTTTTAGTGTATTCATGAATATGCCATCTGGACTGGGCTATTTAATGCATTCTAATTCTTTTGCTATCAGACTTTTAGAAGTGTATTCCCCCTCCCCGCCCCCGCCACCCGCGCCTTTAATCTTGCAACAATTGAGCCTGAGAGGGGGCTAGATTGGCAGACCCGGAGGCCTGAGCCCTCTCGTTGGCTACAAAATGGGCTGCACTGCAAGCTTCTCCATGCTATTGGAGCCTCTCTTGAGGTAAGGTGTTAACATAGGCGCCGACTTCATAGTTACTCTGGGGCTGGAGCAGCCACTGGGAAAAAATGGTAGGTTCTGAGCACCCACTGGCAGCCTCCCGTCAGCTCCTCCCTAACCCCCAGCACCGCCCACCCACCAATGGGCCCCACTGATCAGCACCTCCCCCACCCTCCCTGTTTCATGGTGTGAAGGAGGCTCTGCGGGGGATGGGGGAGGAGCAGGGGTGCGGTGCACTTGAGGGACGGGTGGAGTGGAGCAGGGGTGGGAAGAGGTGGGGCGGAGGCTTGGGGGAAGGGGTGGAGTGGGGGTGGGGCCTGGGACAGAGCCAGGGATCGAGCACCCGCCGCCCCCGGCACATTGGAAAGTGCACACCTGTGTGTGTTAATCATTTCCATTCACTCCTTATCTCTGCTGAGACTGCCAACCAATTAGCGGCTGTAGCAGTGATGAGGGTTTCCTGTAGTATGGATATTTGTCCCCTAGGAACTGGACTGAGATCACACACTCAATTCAGACAGACCATTAACGGGATGGGAACAACTTTCAGTCTTGACAAATCTGGGCTGATTTCACACGAGCGACCTTATGGTGCAGAGCTCTGTAACTTGTTACCAACACCCTGAGCCATGCAGTTGCCCCCGTAATTTTTAAGATGTTCCCTGGACATTTTTACTTTCTTGACTGGTTATTCATGTGTGCACACATAGTGCTGTCCTAATTGTTAAGGGCATTTCTTTAATATTTAGACTGCATGCTCACATGTCCATGAACATGCCTATTTTGCAAGACCCTGGTTGTAGATTATGCTAAAGCATGAAGCCCTCTGTCCTTAACTTGATTTGCAGGTTAAAGTATTTTAGGTAATTTAAGGGGATTCTCTTAAATAATGTTGACAGGTTTCAGAGTGGTAGCTGTGTTAGTCTGTATCAGCAAAAACAATGAGGAGTCCTTGTGGCACCTTAGAGACTAACACATTTATTTGGGCGTAAGCTTTCGTGGGCTAAAACTCACTTCATCAGTTGCATGGAGTGGAACATACAGTAGAGAGGTATAAATACACAGCATATGAAAAGATGGGAGTTGCGTTACCAAGTGGGGGATCAGTGCTAACGAGCCAATTCAATTAAGGTGGAAGTGGGCTATTCTCAACAATTGACAAGAAGGGGTGGAAATCAGGTTAATAATGTTGATGCTCTAGTTCATGCCAAATGCTTGTATGTTTCTGTTATCACCTTTATAAACCCTTTTAGACACTCGGAAGCAAGGGCAGTGGTTGGCAAGATACAGACACACTACACGCAAGCAGAGAAACGTTAAGTACAATTCCTGCTAGCTGAGCTAGGGAAAGTTTTCTCTTTGGTACACCCTGTAGAGCTGCTGCTGGTGTCTGAAGTCTATCAAGTCTCTTGCTGTTGGCTCTAGCATCATGTACAGTGGCACAGTAGAGCAAACCCAGGCAGTGAGCTCAGCCTCAGGCTGTAACTTCGCTACCTGGCTGTGCTTGCTGGGAGTGAGTGGCTGGCAAACAAAGAGGTTACACACACACACCCCTGATGTGTAACAGAACGGTGATCTTGGTGTCTGTCCACATCCGTTCTGTAGTGGATCTATAGTTTGGTTTGGCATCAGGTGAACACTAGAGATGATCCAATCCTAACCCCAAACCTATCTTTTCCAGCTGTTTTAGTGATAGGACTGGTCGAAAAGCAGTTTTGACAGAAACTTTTTGATGGAAAATTGGGTTTTGACAAACCAAAATTTTCCCAAGTGTCTGCTTTCCAGGGGAAATTTTATTTCACTAAAATATTTCAGCCCAAACCCAGAAGATTGCATTGAAAAGGGGAGGTGTAGTGCTTCCTAGGAGCTATATTTTGGTCTCCATTCTCCTCTAGGGGCTAGAATCCCCACCTGAACTACATCTCCCACAGTGCCCCAGGGCAAAGGACTCCAGGTTGCATAGCATTCTCTCGCGGAAAAGGGAGACCATGATGTGTTATGGGAGGTGTAGACCAGCTGGGGATCCCACCCCAGAGTAAAGAATGAGGATATGAGGAGCAAAATACATCTCCCATTTTCATTCAAAATCCTCTAGTCTAGAGTTTTTGCCGAAAATCTCAGTTTCCTGTGGGAAAACATCATTGAAAACAAAAATGCTTTTTCTGTTTTCACTGAAAATTTCTGCAGGAAAATTTTTTTTGGACCAGCTTTATTACATCTTGTACAGCTTGATTTGAAGCACCTGTACATCCATTTAGTATGGGTGCTTAAAATCAAGCTGTACAGATTCTTGCCCGTGTATGATTGGGATTCTGCATTCACACATATGGTCAGCTAGCTATTGTCACTCGTGCAGAGTGTGTAGAATGGCATTGTGCCCTCTCAGACTAGTTGCAAGTCGTTCAAAGACAGGTAAGAAGTAATATTGAGTTTTGATAAGTTTCCTACATTACACTGTAAGTGCTGTCTCTTTTGCAGGAAGCCTTTCTCTGCCAGCACAGAGACACTGGGAAGAGTCCATTATGTCTTGTACTTGATCCCATTTAATACTCACAGAATAAGCCATAAAAGGCTGGTCTGGGGCAGTGGTTGATAAGAAGTTAACACAGTTCTTTGGTACTTCAGATGGTAGACAAGCTAGGTTTGTTGCTGTGAGGACATGGACAAGTCCATGAAGATTTTGAATTTAGGGACCTACAGACTGAAAATTACTGTTAGCACAATAATAATCAGAGGGATAAATTATTTGCTAGGATAAATCAGTTTCACTCCAGGTACTTCAACTGAGCTCTGCCAATTTACACAGGCAGAGAATCTGACTAATAATTTACACATTAAAAAAAATCTGAGAATTTGCAAAAGGAAATGGATACAACATTTCAGTATAGGAAAAAGTCAAAGGCCCAGACAGTACAAAAAAAGCAATAGCACTCAATTAAAAACAATTAGTAAAGCTCATTTCTACCAGGCATATGAAAGAAGAGCAAAGCATGAAGAACAGAAAAAATAGAAGAGATGAGTACAGAAAGAAGAGAGAGATGGCATAGTAACATGAATTTAAATATTCTGTTCATTAACATCAGACAACTGTATCCCTGTATAGCTCTTCTGCAGCTTGCAGTTCATCCATCTCTGGAAAAAAGCTGTTTCAGGTGTCCATATAGCATCACGTGGTATATCAGTCCAGATGCTACGTTATTGGACAGGGAGTCTTGAGACCTGCATTCTGTTCTTGACTATAATGCTCACTTGCTATGTGGCTTCAGGCAGGTCACTTCACCCGTCTGTCTCAGTTTCCTCAGTAAAACAAGGATAATGATTGTAGCCTTCCTTTGTAAAGTGCCTGGATGTGTGGAGAAAAAACCATCACATCAGGGCTATGTACAAGGTGGTGATATGTCCCATTCTAGTCTGCTGAGTCAGGCTTCCTTTTTGTGTGTGTAATGTTAATCTATACTAGATGCTCCTTTGATAGTTCTTGCAATTTACACACATAGGCATAAAATTTTGCAAGTCCCTTTAAGATCATCTGGTGCAGCAGCGTTTTCAGTCACTCTGTGTGAACCCTTCCTTATATCGGCTATAGCAGGATGACCCGGTCCTGAAAACACTTATTACCCAGGAGTAAGTGCTTACAGGCCTGATCCTGTGGCTGGTTGGTCAGAGTCATTGGTGTGGACCACTTTCTGTATGTTTACTTGGGGGGCCACGCTTGACATTTTGAGCTGTCATAGAAAAAAGATTCCTACCATAGGCCAAAGGGCAGCGCTGCGGAACTGCATTTGGTTCCTGAGGCAGATTCAGGATTTATAGAAATCCACAAGGGCTAAAGAACAGTCCATTTTTGGAACAATATATTTCTGAGAAATTAAATAAAGCCAGATGAACACCTTGTCTGTTTCCTAGAATCTAACTGGACTCCTGCATTTGCATACATCTGAATCAAAATGAAACCATTGGCACAGTTCAGCCTAGACCCCCTTCTGTTATGAGGAGACATAATAACTGTTTTCAGTACATCCTTGTCACTTTGTTCTTTCACTACATGCATTACATTTTCCATCAAGCCCTTTTTGCATAAAGTGGCTGTTTCATAAAGTAGTGTGTCACGCCAGTTTTGTTCTGCTGTTTTTTCTTGATTGACCTTTGCTTAGTTGTTCTGTCTAATCCCCTTGCCATTCAGGTCTATTACTTACACTAGTCCTGAGCTATTCTTGCGGCAGGCAATGCTTTCCAGGAAGTGCAAAAATAGTACTAGAAGCAGTCATTGCACACAGCGAGTATCATGATGGATGGATAGCACTAAAAACTTGTAGGCAACTGCCTGCATATTTCAACACAGGTGCATTGCTTCAGTTCTTAGGGCAGGATCCTCAGCTGGTGTAAATCAGCATAGCTCCACTGACGTCAATGGAACTATGCTGAGTTATTCTAGGTGAGGATCTGGTCGCTGGTTTGATTCTGCCACTCCCACACACGTTGAGCAGTACTTTTCTGTGCAATAAGCACATTGATTTCAATGAGACTACACATATGTTGAGGTAATATTCAACATGAGGAAAGAGATCAGACTCTGGCCCTTAGGAAGTAGATGTCTGGATTTAAAATCACAGCCCCAGTATGGTTAACTGGAATCTTGATTATTCTAATTGATGACCATCTCAATTTAAAGATGTCATTTATTATTAGATTCACAGATGTTAAGACCAGGAGGAACCGTAAGAACATTTAGTCTGATTTCCTGTATAACACAGGACAGAACATTTCATCCTGTATGAAGCCCAGTAACTTGTATCATTGTTATGCTTCGTTTAATGTTAAAACACTATGATTTAAGCCCCAGTAGAAGCTTCCATAAGTTGTTCATTGTTTAGATATAAAAGCAATACAAAGGAGTATAAAAAATGTAAATTAAGTCACTGGTAAGGCTCACAAAAGCAAAATGAGGATTTTTCGTCTTTGATCTTCCTCGCTGTGTATTATTAGGTTTCTGTACTGACAGTGAAGATGTTCATTTCAAGGCACCAAAATGTCTGAACTATTTAGTTGTCTGAACTATTGTCCCTTGCAATCAATTTTTGGTTTTGTCTCCTACATCTTTATGGGCATTATTTCTTTCAAATCAATTCAGTTTTTAAACTAATTGTTTAAAAGCCATGACTTCATTTCCAGGTTAAGGGAATATCTGTAATACTCTGAATTTAAAAAAAAAATCTTAAAGTAGTGTACACAACTTACTCAGAAATATTTCCAATAGTCAAAGAATTTCCAAAAGCAAATCTTTTGTTTGTACATGCATAATAGCATTGTAAAAGCTGAAGGGTCTCTGGTAGAAAAACTTACTGTATCCACTTTAACAAGAGAATCAGATATCATTTATAATTCATGTTAGTATATTGAAGTTTTCCACTGCCATCCAAGAAAGATGGTTTCAAAGCTATTGAGTGCAATAATCCAATTTTCTGTGTAGTGACTTCTATATATCTCCTATAGATTTTACTCAGGAGATCATTTCCATACTGAGGTTCTGAAGTATACAATGTGATGCTTTCAAAAACCATCAGTTTCTGTTTAGATATATCAATGTACATTAGTTTATTCTCACTGTTGTTCCACAAATGTGGGAGGGCTTTAAACAAGGCTCACCGGGGGATGGTGATCTAAGACCAGAGGTAAGTGGGGAAGTGGGATACTGGGAGGAAACACAAGAAGGATGGTGCAACAGGGGAGGCCTCTTGATTCATACTGAGAAAGTAGGGTAATCGGCTAGTTATCTTAGGTGCCTGTACACGAACACAAGAAGCCTGGGAAACAAGCAGGAAGAATTGGAAGTCCTGGCACAGTCAAGGAACTATGATGTGATTGGAATAACAGAGACTTGGTAGGGTAACTCGCATAACTTGAGCACTGTCATGGGTGGGTATAAACTGATCAGGAAGAAAAGGTCGGGGAGGAAAGGTGGAGGAGTTGCACTGTATGTAAGAGAACAGTATGATTGCTCAGAGCTCCAGTATGAAACTGGAGAAAAGCCTGTTGGGAGTCTTTGGGTTAAATTTGGAGGCAAGAGCAAGAAGGGTGGTGTCATGGTGGGTGTCTGCTATAGACCACCAGACCAGGAGGATGAGGTAGACGAGGCTTTCTTCAGACAATTAAGAGACGTTTCCAGATCACAGGCCCTGGTTCTCATGGGGGACTTCAGTCGCCCTGACTTCTGCTGGGAAAGCAATATAGCAGTGAACAGACAATTCAGGAAGTTTTTGGAGAGTGTTGGGGACAACTTCCTGGTGCAACCAACTGGGGACTGTGCTCCTCTTGACCTGCTGCTCACAAACAGGGAAGAATTGGTAGGGGAAGTAGAAGTGGACGACAATCTGGACACCAGTGACCATGAGATGGTCAAGTTCAGGATCCTGACAAAAGAAAGAAAGGAGAGCAGCAGAATACAGACCCTGGACTTCAGGGAACTGATGAGCAGGATCCCCTGGGAGGCTAATATGAGGGGGAAAGAAGTCCAGGAAAGGTGGCTGTGTTTTAAAGAAGCCTTATTGAAGGCACAGGAACAAACCATCCTGATGTGCAGAAAGAATAGTAAATATGGCAGGTGACCAGCATGGCTTAACAGAGAAATCTTCAGTGAGCTTAAACACAAAAAGGAAGCTTACAAGAAGTGGAAACTTGGACAGATGATTAGGGAGGAGTATAAAACTATTGCTCGAGCATGTAATCAGGAAGGCCAAAGCACAATTGGAGTTGCAGCTAGCAAGGGATGTGAAGGGTAACAAGAACAGGTTAAGAACTATTTAGAAAAGCTGGACATGCACAAGTCCATGGGTCCAGATCTAATGCAGCCAAGGGTGCTGAGGGAGTTGGCTGATGTGATTGCAGAGCCACTGGCCATTATCTTTGAAAACTTGTGGAGATCGGGGGAGGTCCTGGACAATTGGAAAAAGGCAAAGATAGTGCCCATCTTTTGAAAAGGGAAGAAGGGAACTACAGACCAGTCAGCCTCACCTCAGTCCCTGAAAAAATCATGGAGCAGGTCCTAAAGGAATCCATTTTGAAGCACTGGGAGGAGAGGAAGGTGATCAGGAACAGTCAACGTGGATTCACCAAGGGCAAGTCATGCCTGACCAACCTGATTGTCTTCTATGATAAGATCACTGCTTTTCCCATATCCAGAGAGCCAGGTGACATGATATATCTTGACTTTAGCAAAGCTTTTGATATGGTCTCCAACAGAATTCTTGTCAGCAAGTTAAAAAAAGTATAGATTGGATGAATGGGACTATAAGGTGGATAGAAAGCTGGCTAAACCGTCAGGCTCAATGGGTAGTGATCAACGGCTTGATGTCTAGTTGGCAGCCGGTATCAAGCGGAGTGCCCCAGGAGTCGGTCCTGGGGCCAGTTTTGTTCAACATCTTCATTAATGATCTGGATGATGGGATGGATTGCACCCTCAGCAAGTTCACAGATGACACTAAGCTGGGGGGAAAGGTAGATATGCTGGAGGGTAGGGATAGGATCCAAAGTGACCTAGACAAATTGGAGGATTGGGCCAAAAGAAATCTGATGAGGTTCAACAAGGACAAGTGCAGAGTCCTGCACTTAGGACAGAAGAATCCCATGCACTGCCACAGAGGGGGTGGCCAGTATTTGGACTGCAGCTTACCCTTTGAGGTGAGGGGCTCGTCCACCAAAGTCTGTGGGTGGACTAGAGACAGCCAGTTCCTCTGGAAGGTGGGAGAAAGTGAAGTGGGGCACAGTTGGAGGGCCATGCCCAGAAGAGGACTCTGCAGTCCAGGGAGCAATGGGAGTCTTAGAGGTGGAGCAGAAGTGACGGTGGTGAGACACCACTATAGGAAGGTGCACCGGGAACCAAGAGCTAATTCCCAACATGGCCAGCAGGAGGTGCTGCGGTGGTGAGACCCACCCTATTACAATGCTGTTGTACAATTAAAAGGCTTTGTTTTGCATTTGCTTACTTTACAAAAGGGTTTATTTACGATCGAGGATCAGTGGTTATTTGTTTTGGATGATTATTAAACTAAACAGGAGCAAAGTTTCCATTATTACCTGAGAATAATCAATGCAGAAAAACTAGCATTTGGAACCCAGGGAGGTGACATTAATGTTCAACATTTTGAAAATGGCAGCCTATCAAATTATTGATGCAAAGCATTTGATGACTGTTTTTAAGAGGCAGGGACATCGGCTGTCTAGACATGATCAGATATCGAAGGGTATGAGTTTTGCAATCGGATCATTTTGTTTCCCCTTTACCAAGGTAAAGAGGCGCCTGTCAGTACTTGACAGGCTGCAGACTCAATGTTTATAACAACAATAAGAATAGCACCTCTCTGTAGTACCATCAGCCCCTGAATAACTTTGTCAGGGAAACTCTGTTGTAGCTTGTTTATTTGGTGTTTTTCCTGGAGGAGAATGTCTATAAATTTCATGACCCTTTGTTACAACTCACATTAGGTAGGGATCCCAAATTGATCTTAAGCCACAATGGTGAGACTCAGTGGCAACATCTGTAGAAGCTGAACTGGAATATATTCCCGACCTGACATGATGTCATTCTCTGATTTATCATTATGGACAAGATCAGAGTTAACTATTTCTGTTCATCATAAAAGGATATTTTCTCTTAGTGTCTCATCTGGTCTAGCCTTTGATAGATTTCCAAATAGGAAAACTATTCCTCTAAAATATGCGGATAACATTTTTAGATATTGTTTGTTTTTAGAATGGTAATTCCCCCAATATGTCAAGTTCTCTTTCTTTCTAAACTAAGTAGTCCTTTACTGTCTGTTTTAACCAAAAGAAAATGGGTCCTCCTTTCATGAGAAATTTCAAGGTCAAACAAAAGGCAAGATCAGATGAAAAGTACATTCTAGTAAACATTTTGACTAGGACCTCTGACATGGACTTGTCTTTGTACCCAGGTTGCATGAATAGATCCTGGTAAAGTATATGTAAGAGCAGTATTCCCAGCTCAGTATTAGTGTTTGATTTGATTTAGACTATGATGCTGATGTCATTCAGGTGAATACCTATGAGAAAGATAGGATAAGACAGCTACTTAAAGGGAGATTAAGTGATTTGATGTGGAACCTCACTACTATAGTTTAAAGAACTAGGAGAAATAAAGTTGGAATTTCCAAAACTGAAACTGACAAAAACATATTCTTTCTGTAAAAATATTTTATGTCACCACCATAAGGACTCTGAGTGCCCCTCAAAATATAGGACACTGCCATTTATCTCAAATTCCCATCATCAGAAAGCCTTAGTTATCCAAATGTACGGCATCCCCCCATATAGCCCTGTGTTCATTTTATCACCTGCTAATAACTTCTCAATTAGCATCTTAGCACCTGTTAGCATTAATCAATAAAAAGCCGTTGATTAGTGCTAACAAGTGGCTAAGATGCTAATTGAGAAGTTATTAGAGAGATTAACATAGGGCTATGTGGGGGACACATTGGATTTGGATAACTAGGATTTCTATAGCAGCGTAACTGCAGCTCCAAATAACACTTCCATTTATCTGGACGTCCAGTGATCCAAAAATTAGCACGTCCCCCAGGCCATTCAGATGTGATCACATCACTTGATGCTGCAATAAAGTGTTTCCGCCTTCAGGTCACAATGTGGGGTCAGAGTACAATGCTGTTGTTTCATATCATGAGACGAATACTAGTGGGCAGATTTTTCCAAAGCACGAAGGGCAGTTAGGCATCCAGCTCCCATTGAAAAGTCAATAGGACTTAGACTTCAACTTCCCCTTGGAGCCTATGGAAATCTCACCCTTGGTGAATAATTTTTCACATTGGATGAATAATCCAAGGATAATTCAATACAGGTTACCATTCTGAGTCAGATGTTTTCTTCATTTACCTGTTATCAGGGTGCCCATAGCCAGGTAATCACTAGCCACCCAGCACAGAGTGGCAGTGACCAAAAAACACTGCTACCTGAAGGCTGTTTGGTGGCCCCTGGAAGGGAGTTCAGGGACTCAGACTAGTTCCTAGAGGATATGTTTTCATATCACCAAATCCACCACCTAGAGCTGGTCAAACATTTTCCATCAAAACTATTTTTCAGTGGAAAATTGGGTTTTCAACTAAAGTTTTTTGTGTGATACAATTGTTTTGGTTTTTCCAAAAGTTTCCAACTTTTCAATTAAATAAACACCCCAAAAAGCTTTCATCTTTCTCTTGAAAACCAAAATATTTCACCTGAAAACATTTTGTTGAAAAATCAAACATTTCAATTTGGAAATTACATTTCCGATGATGCACCATAGTCATGTGGCTCCCATGATGCACCACAAGAGGGGAGCTCCCATGGTGTGTCATAGGAGATGTAGTCCAGTCATGAAGTCAGAGCATGGAGCATCAGGCATCCAAACTACCCACCATGCATTGTGGCAGCTTTTTTTATAACTGAAGTTTTCTGTTTTCAGATTAAAGGTTTTTTTTGTTTGCAGGCAAAACCTTTCAATTTTTGCTCAAAGTCAGAATTTTCAGTGGAAAATGGCTATGGTTTTTTCCATTTTCACTTAAATATTCCATGGAAAACACCCCATTTTCTACCACCATCACACTTGCCACTGATTAACATTTTTGTTAGCCATTGAAACTCTAAGATAATGTCCCAACTCCCTTCCCTCCTGGAACTTGGCTTTACTGGTGCAACACCAACGGTGTGCCAGATGCTTTGCACAATATACAAAGATAATGTCTCTGCTCGGAAACACTTACAAACTTACTACACTGGATGTGTGGGATACAATAATAAGCTGGCTGAGCTGCGATATTGTGCATTGGTCACATTACTTCTGTTTTGCATATTTTGTTAACACTCCCTTAAAGGAGGAGATATTAAAAGAAGCAAGTTTTAAGGAGAGACTTGACGGAGAGGGTGGAAGAGAAGCAGATGGAGTCAGGAAGGAGATTGCAGGCATGTTATTATGATTTGTATTACAATAGCACCAACTGAGATCAGGGCCCCATTGTGCTAAGCACTGTAGAAACACAGTAAGATGGGGTCTCTGCCCCAAAGAGCATACAATCCAAATAGATAAAGTATTACTACCTTCATTTTACAGTTGGGGAATTGAGGCACAGAAAAATTAAATGACTTGCCTCAAGCCTGTGACAGAGCAGGAAATTAAACCCAGTTATTCTAAGGCCTGGTCTGCACCTACAACTTAGGCTGACCTTGCTACATTGCTCAGGGCTGTGAAAAATTTTGCTCCTCATGCAGCTTTGTTAGGTTGACCTAGCCACCACTGTAGACACAACTGGGTTGATGGCAAAATTCTTCTCTTGACCTACCTACTGCCTCATGGAGAGCTGGATTAAATACATCGATGGATTTCCATTGATTGTAGGAAGCATCTGCACCACAGTGCTACAGCTGCAGTGTTGTAGTTGTGCTGCTGTAGTGTAGGCAAATCCTAGTCCAGTGCTTTAACCCACAAGACCATCCTCCTCCTTGTACAAAGGTCAGCATGGAGAGACCAGAATGAGAAACCTGCGGAGGGAGCAATTAGCTATACAGTTTAGGCAGCAAAAAGGGCTGTGAACTGACATCTTATTGAGAGTCTCAGCATGGAGGCCAAGGAGCTAACGGGCCATAGGGACTTTACCCCTAGAGGTGGTTCTTTCAGGTCAGGATTGAAACATATTGCCAAGTTAGCTGTGGGAGGAAGGTACATAGCCACTGTCTACTCTGTTCTCATGTTGTGGGTAAACAGAGGACTTGCATCTCCATGGCTGTCCTTCAGTTAGAGCCAGAGGTGCAAAGATGTATTTAAGAGCCTACTGATCCAGATAAGCACCTAGTGGGTCTTTCAAAGGTGCCTAAGCAGGTCATGCACCTAAGTAATGGGAGTTGGGCCCCTAACCTGTTTAGGTGCTTTGTAACTCTCACTGAGTGCCTATCTGCATATTTAGGCTCCTAATTATCTTTGTATACCTGGCCCTTAAAGTATAATCTAGTTTAACTGGTCTTTAGCCGTTTGGTTAGTCAAAGGCCTTTAGCCAAAGGTCAGTCATGACAGCTGATATAAGTACACATAATCCGTTGCTCGCTTTCTTAGCCAAATCTCCCATGTTGCTAAATGTTTCAGATATGTCCTAACTTCTTGAGAGAAGTAGGATTGTTCCATATTATGAATAATGACAGATAAAGCAGCCATGTATAACATTACAAAGCTGCCCACTGCATCCATCTCCAGAATTGGGTGAACTTTTGCTGATTTCAAGTAGAACCACTTAATGGAATAAGAGCCTTTTTTTTTCCATCCAGGTCTCTATCTATTACCTCTCTTAGCAGAGAAAAATGCATCTCTACCATCAGATGAAAGGTTTTGTGATATAAAGGTTACAAGACAGAGATAAATGAGTCGTTATTTAAAAAGTTAGTTAATAGTATTGCACGCAATTGACCAAATCACCGGGCGCTAGTGAGTGGGGCACATGATACTGTATGAAATTACACCCTTTGCTCAGGGGCACCTATGCTTGAGTCATTCTGACAACATTTACAACACTCTAATTGAACTGCCTGGACATAGGGGAATTGCTTCTTGCCGAAGGAAAATAGCTAGCAGGATTACAAAAATGGCGTATCAGAAAAATGCAGTGTACTTTCTAGCTTTTGAAATGTCATACTCCTGGGCACCAATTTATCTGACTTACATTACAATGCTACAAATAGCCAGCAAGTGTTACAGGGTCGTTTTTCACAATAAAAATACTTTCCTAACTGCTATTTTAGTTCAGTAATGATTGTGTAGATCTATTTATTATGCATTTGTGTTTTTTCCCTAAGTAATACCTTGCCTTTGGCAATGTACTGCAGCAGAGGAATGTGTGTGATATTAATCAGGGTGGACCACTTGGCTTCACAATAAGAACATAATTTGACTTCAAAAAGAGAAAAAGAAAAAAGCTCAGAAGAAATCCATAAAGCAAATTAAGAAATCTTTCAGTCCTTTTTTCTAATTTGATATTTTCACTCCTTGCTGCTGTTTTCAGTGTAATGGCCATTATGATCACAGTGAAAAAAATTGCATTGATTGCAGAGTACAAGGAAAGTCTATATTAAAGGTCAATAAGGAAAAGTGGTTGCGTCTTTCTGCTGGAGTTTCTAATTCACCCTCTTGAGGCCACTTCTTAAAAGACATTTCCATTGTTTTCTGTTGCACTCAGTGGCACACATGGGGCTGCCCATTTTTGAACAGCTCACATTAAAACATAGGGCATCCAGCTTGTAAAGTCTGTTCTGCACCTGCCTCTGACATGGTATAAAACACCAGCTAAGCACCAGGCAAGGAAGTCCTAGTCCTCGGAATCAGTTCTTTCCCCCTTCCTTTATCTGTCCCAACCATCAATTATTCATACTGATCTAAACATCATGCCCCTAGACAGGTTGTTGGCAGTGAAACTGAGACCTCTAAATCTGAATGCAAATCCTCTGCTGCTTAAGATAAGAGAGCCAACGCTGTTAGCCACAGCTGCAGTAAGTTCATCAACCTCTATCTGTGGGCCAGCCACCACTAGAGGAGGACAAAGCACCTCAGAGTGGGTGTGGGTTACATTGAGCATAAACAACCACTGCATATATTACTGTGGTACCAGGCACTGTGATAGTTAGCTAAATCTAATTAAGATGCACACCTGTAAAAGACAGCATGCTGTTGCCGAAGTCCATTTCCCCATGAGTCTGCCTTGAGTCTATGGGATATTATTAATAACGGTGTGTTTTATAGCACTTTGCAAACCTTAACTAATTAGTCCTCACAAAAGAACTTCCTCCTTATGCTCACCTTACGAACAGGCAAGCGGCAGCTCTGAAAGTTAAGGGCTTGATGTTTAATGGGACCTCATAAGAATGGCCATACTGGGTTAGACCAATGGTCCGTCCAGCCCAGTACCCTGTCTTTGGACAGTGGCCAATGCCAGGTGCCCCAGAGGGAATGAACAGAACAGGCAATCGCCAAGGGCTCCATCCTCTGTCACCCACTCCCAGCATCTAGCAAACAGAGGATATGGACACTTCAGAGCATGGTTTTGCATCCCTGCCCATCCTGCTAATAGTCACTGGTGGAATGTATCTTCATGAATGTATCTAGTTCTTTTTTTAACCCTGTTATAGTCTTGGCCTTCACAACATCCTCCGGCAAAGAGTTCTACAGGTTGACTCAACCTCAACCAAATCTCTATTGTTGTATAGGTGTGCATGCCTGCTGCGTACTTTTCCAGCACTAACACCTGTGCATGCAGTTGATAGAGTATGAAACTTATGCAGACAGGTGGTAGATTTCCATGTACAAATGGACTGAGTGTGAGAGTTACCATTACTTACACAAGCTGCACAAGTGTGCATGGAGGTGTGTTTGTGTGTGTGTGTGCATGCAATGGCCCTGCTCCTGAGGAACAAAAGCATGAACTGAACCACAGTCGCTTTCAATTTACAAATATCTGACCCTTCAAAATTAGTAGGGATAACTTCTCAGCTTGGGGCTGCTCAGGGAGTCAGATCTTACTGCAGTCTGAAAAAAGAATGGGCTTGGCTGGCTTGATGCGAGATTAGTCCTGGGATATGGTGCCTCTTATTTCTAGGATGATAGCTCATGTTCCAATCAAGCCGGTCACTGCTGAAAATTGCTACTAACTGGTGGCAGTTTGGCTTCTGCAGATTTGGTTAGGGTGCTCAGCTCAATTCCCACTGGGCAGGAAAAAAGCCCACAGGTGATACTAATGGACTAGTCTGTCTCAGGAAACAGGGGAAGGCGTGAATGAGCTTGGGGGATGACCTAACGGCTCACCCACAGAGCTCACCCCTTCAGATCAGAGTTGAGGCACATTGGCAGGGCAGTACAGGGAAGCTTGCACTGTTTCCCATGCTGTGGGTGAACAAGCTGACTTGAGCATGCAGGGATATTAAGCCACTGCCTTTCCAGAGCACTGACTGAAATCAAGGAGGCTTGATGTATTGGGGACTGGGCCTTTAAGGACTGAGCTTCTGTAACGTTCTGGGGGTTCAACCTAGACCAGTAAGGGGTTGTGTCATCACCTGCCCTGTAACCGGATACCGCTGTGACACACAGCCCTGACCCCAGCAGCCAGGAGATGGAGCATGCAGGACCCACTCTGCCCATGTTACATCTGCTGGAGTTCCCAGAACTGTGAGTTACCCCTCTCAGCAAATGAGAGCTTTGCCACTGCTAAGCGATGTGACAACTCCCTAATACACCAGCTCATCTGTCCTGCCAGCAAACTCTTCAGCACTCTGCCAATCCAAACCTTGCCTTGCAGGTAAGAAACAGTGGACCTCAACTCCCGAGTGCCACGGAAGAGTCTCCCTGCAGGGTCCAGCCCTCTCACTGAAAACTCACAGAAGTAAAGTTCATTGCTCCTTTAATGAGACAATACACTGTAGCTCATTAATTTAACTGGGGTGTGACAAACACTCTGATTTCAATCACAGCACTGAACTGGTTTATAATTATATGTTGATGTCACAGCACCTCCTCTGGCCAGGCAGAGCATTGCATCAGAGTTCACAGTCTGGCAAGGCAGCCAGTCAGTCAGTCAGTCCTCTTGCCCAAGTCCCACTGGGTGCATGGTTATTTTTTCTTATTCCTGGCAGGGTCAGCTGGTCCAGATGCCAAAGGGGTCTGAAAACCCCCCAGTTCTTAGTCTCTCTTGGGGTTGGTTGGGGAACCCAGGCCCACCACCTCCACTGGGTTTCAGCTAAGGGCCCTTAAGTCAGGCAGGCAGAATCAGGACTCAAGGACTCTGGCTGTGCCCTGAGCCCCTTCCTACTTCCCCTGATTTCTGTAGGCTTTTCAGCCTGTTGGTTTGGTCATCCCTTCTCAGTGTGCTGACTCTGAGCAGCTTGCTAGCAGGAGTTCCCTTCTCCAGCCTACTTACTCCTCTGGCTGCCACACTACCCCACTGCTTCCCAGCTCTTTGATTCTCCCAGCTGCCGTGAGGCTGCCAATCAGCACTGGCTGGCAGTATTTGCATTAACCCATTGGTTGCCAGGTCCACCTGGGGTATATTCACCGCATGACATGGTGGTGTGGAGCTCAGTGAGTGCATTGCATTAGAGTATCTGGCACATTGTATTTGAAATGTATGGCCACCTTGTTCAGATTGGTATTCATCCTACATCTCCATGTATAGATCTGTGTGTGTGTGTATGTGTGTGTGTGCGTGTGTGCATGTGTGTATTTGAATTTATTCAACTACGTGATTCATGAACAGCTTGAAAAAGTTCAATAAGTGGTTCATGAATCACTCTCAAGCTGGTTGATTAAATATTAAGGAGTCTGTTGACTCATTATCTTGCATTTTCCAACGGCAGCTTGCCCTGCTCACCTGTAGGGTTACTTTAGAAGTGTTATTGTATTAAAATGTTTCAACATAAAAATGCTATTTATTTTGATTTACTCAACATGTGTTCTCTCTGTGTCAGGAAAATATTCCCCATCAGGCATTCTGGAGAGGAAATTTCAGTGCATAAATTGGATAGAGTAAGATAGGTGGTACTACATTAAAATTCTGGAGTGGAAGATCTGTCAATGCTTGGAACTGAAACTTCTAATGTATTGTTTATAAGATATACAAACATACTGAATGCAGGTGGAATCATATGTGCTACACATAATTATTTTCACTACTGGTGAGCCCATAAGTATATTAGTTATGTTCACACATCTAACTTAGTGAAAAATATGGGGTTAAAGAGTTGTAATGATTTGGAGAATCTGTACATCTTATGAATTTGATATGGATCTGTGTCAGACTGTAGACTCCATTATGGAAGGAGGGGTTCTTTGCCTTCTCTGGTGTCTCTTTTCAGTCCTGCATAGACATAAATCCAACAGGGTAGTTGTACACGGCTAACTAAAACCTAGAGGGTCATTAAATTTGGATGGTCCTCCATTGAAATGTAATTACTCCAGAAAAGGCTGGTCCCTGCCCAGAGGAACTAGTTTAGCAGAGGAGAGGTTGCCTAGCAATGAAGTAATTTGGTCAGACTCCATGCTTTTCTGTTGCAGCTGACCAGGGAGTTACCTGACAGAGGGACTGAAAGGTTATAAAAGGGCAGGAGTGGCTCTATTTGTTCTTGTTCTTTGACCATTTTTCACCCAATTTACGCTGAAACAAGCTGTTGAAAAAGCCAGATGAAGCACACAGGGGGACCCTGCCTGCCTGAACATAGATTATCTCCCATGGACACCCAAGGGCAGGGTGAGCTGGAGTAAAGGGAAATGTGTGTAGGAGCATACTATCCCTTTAAGGAATGTCTGGAGCCCATGACCAGGACAGCCTGGGGTGTAATCAAGGAGGCCCTCCCCACCCTAGGGCTGAGCTATTTAGACAAAAACAGGAAGCTGAGCAAGGCTGAGCAGGGTTGGAGTTATGCAGGTTGCAGTGGTGATGGTCTCTTGGGATCTAGAAGACCAGCCTAACATGAGGCTTTGTTTTGTGGACTTTAAGTATGGGAGCTGAACCAGGTTCCTGAGGTGAGGGCCTTATGAACTGTTTCTTGTAATTGCTCCTGTGCTGAAGCCTGATGAAAAGGGGACATGCTATTTTGTTAGTGTGCGTTGGGTTCTCTTTGCCCCAGGCTGTCAAAGTGAGCCTATTTCCACCTCAACCGGGTGACATTACAGTGGGATACACCCACAACCTCACATAAGGTGGCAAGAGTGTATGCAAGGACTCCCTGCACCTCTACAACAGTCATATTATGTTTTGCATGTGATGTAGTTAAGAGCAATAAGGTATTACTCTGTGTGTCTTACACTATAGCTACCATGTACCTCCCAGAGAGGATCACGCTTTTCGGTGGGATTGTGGGAGAGGCTGTGTTCAAGCTCCAGGGGGAGTCAGCACTGGTTCCAAGGGCTTGGCAGCTGAAAAGAGGGTCTACACCCCTAGAGTGTGCCTCGGGACCTCAAGCTGGGACAGTACAGGGGCTCTGTTCAGATCTCAGAGGCTTCAAATACCTGAGGCCCCAGAGACTCCATTCCCCTCACAGCAATCTGGTAGGCCAGCAGCAAAGGGAGCCCAGCGATTAGAACCTTGGTGTTCAGTGAAACGACACCAACCGGCCAAATTCATCCCTGGCCTAACTCTGCTGACATCAACAGTTAGGGTAACTTTGGCCCCATACATGTATTGGGACTAGTTTGTTGCCAGGATTCCAGCACAGCACCCTCTGTCCTCAGTTTTGTAGTCACATGATACTGTATCCTGGAGAAAACCACATGCCTATATTCTAGACATATGCCTTTCCAAACATGCCACTCTGCTGTGCAGGTGTCTATAAAATAGGCTGTTTAAAATAAACTCTGGGGAGAGGGATAGCTCAGTGGTTTGAGCATCGGCCTGCTTAAACCCAGGGTTGTGAGTTCAATCCTTGAGGGGGCCACTTAGGAATCTGGGGCAAAATCAGTACTTGGTCCTGCTAGCAAAGGCAGGGGACTGGACTCAATGACCTTGCAAGGTCCCTTCCAGTTCTAGGAGATGGGTATATCTCCATTACTTATTAGATGAATTAGCAAATACAGAACTACTTTTTACATGTTTTATGTGAATAACACCCCTATTGTGGTACATTGCATATGCTCTTAAAAAACAATTTAGGGATAACCAGAGGACTCAGCTGTTAGGCAGTAGCCACAAGGAAGCAGTAGGTTAAAGAGGATTCTTGGGACCTCTGATCCAATAGAGGCTGGAAGCAGTAGAGGAGAGATGCTGGCTACTCCTGAGAGAGGTGCGCATATGGGCCATAGCATAAAAACACCTAGCAGCAGCACTCAGGCTGACATCTAATGCATTCTCTGTCTGGGGTTATTCATCCTGCACTTGCTGAGGCAGGGACTGAATGATCTAAGAAACCTTTTTCCAGCTCTGGCTCGTGTGGCGTTATGAAGTGGGATATGTCCATGCTGGATAAGGAGAGGCTGTGCAATGTACAGTGAGGCCCTCAAAAGGGGCAGTACTAAGTTGCACCACCTCAGCAGGAGTCTCAGGGGACATTGTACCTTGGAGAGGATGGTGCAGGTTGCTCAGAGGGGATATTGTGGCTGATATATAGGTGCTGGCTGCACTAGGATGGTGAAACATGTTCCATTCTCTGTGCCTACCCATCTGTGTTGGCAAGTGTCAGGGTTGGGGGATAAATATGCTCCCACTTGCTGTTGGGACATTCTGTGCCCCCATGAGTGCTAGGAGACAGAAGTCCCTGCACTACTGAAATTGGGTCTGCCTCTATGCCGGGGGCATGATGTCGGGTGGAGGTTGCTAGCTCCCACTCTCCACACATCCCATGCAAAGGCCAATAACAATCTCACTCAAAAGGTGATAGCTGAGGCACAAATGTAGCCATACGACATTAGAGAGACAAGGTGGATGAGGTAATATCCTTTATTGGACCGGCTTCTGTTGGGGAGAGGCAAGTTTTCCAGCTACACAGAGCTTTTCTTCAGGTCTGGGAAATGTACTTTAAATACAAGATCAAACAGATAGTTTAGCATAAGTAGTTAACACATATTCCAAAGGACCATTCAAGGTGAATGGTCTAACTACTTATGCCAAACTATCTGTTCGATCTGGTATTTAGCTGTGACACTGTTAGTACTTTTCCCAGCAAAAATTGTTCACCTATTATAGATTGGTCTTTAGCTAGGTTGAATGAAAGTACTGGAAAGCTAAGGGAAACCTTCAAAGGATTGCTTAGCTCCTCCAGTCCTGACAGCAATTGGAGGTTTCACGTATGTCTTCACTACCCGCCGGATCAGCGGGCAGCGATCGAGCCAGCAGGGATCTATTTATTGTGTCTAGTCTAGGCACGATAAATTGACCCCCGAGCGCTCTCCCATTGACTCCTGTACTCCAGCACCGAGAGAGGTGCAAGCAGAGTTGATGGGGGGAGCAGCAGCAGTCGACTCACCACAGTGAAGACACCACGGTAAGTCGATCTAAGTATGTCGACTTCAGCTACGTTATTCACGTAGCTGAAGTTACATAACTTAGATCGATTTTTTTTCCCCCTCCTCCCCTCCAGTGTAGACCAGAGCTTAGTCACATGAGCAGGGTGTTCAAAGGGACCTAGCTCCCACTGAATTTCACCCCTTTGTTGTCTCAATGGAAATAAAAGGTGAGCAAGAGCCTTTAACATCACTACTACAAAAACAGAACCTAAGCACCGTGGCTCAGATCCTCAGCCCAAGTCTACTGAGTTTAATGGTGCTACGCCAGTTCATACAGGTCCAGGATCTGACCCATTTTATTTTAGGGCCAAAACGCATTTCTAACCAGTCATCTGGAGTCTTAAAGGTTCTTTTCAGAGTAAACATCATAGCCTGCGTACCACTTAATTCTTTTCAATGCAAACTGCATCTTTTGCATTTTTAGGCAACTCACCAAGTTATTAAAGAGGATGATCTAAGAAAGTCACAACAGAGACTGTTTGCTTTAACTATCACTTGATGGGAAAGACTTCCCTATTTGTTTTGTTAAACAGTACATAATTAAAAGTCAATATGCAAGATCATAATCAAATCTGTATAACTAGTCAAACTCTCAGTCTGAATGCAGGGGGAAAATCCATTAAAACACAGCTTTGTGTAAATTACAAGAAATTGGTAATAAAATGTTTGCTTTCAACATTATCTGCAAAATGATTTGTATGTTACCAAAATAAATCCCTATTACTTTGTGGCTGTACACAAGCATACATAGGCAAAGTTCACTGGAAGGTTATCTAGCTTACGCACTGACCTGCGGAGTGCTATTCAGAGGAGATAAATTGTACTTTGCTTCTTCAGGTCTCTAGTACATTGTGCAGAAATGAGTTTAGTTCCTATGAGAATATCTGTCATACCCAAACAGGAAAGAATACCTTAATAGGCTGTGCCCATTTCATAATGAATCCAGGCTAGATATCTCCCGAGGGGAGAGAGGAGGATGCTTGAAGTTAAAAATTCTGAGCATAGGATTTGTTGGGAAAGTAGGCACTCAATTTTAAAGCTAATTTGGTAGATAAATTACTCTTGTTTGTTAGCAAGCACCCACTGTGTAAAATAATTTCATTAGCTATAAAGCAGTATAAATGCCACAGAATACCCTGTTCTTTTTCAATGTCTCTAGCGATAATTACATCTAAAGTTTGAGAGCCAGACGTCTGTCACTGGGTGACAACAGCACCAGTTCAAAGCTAACTACGACAAAACCCCCATTGTTAAGATTTCACTTCCAAAGCAGTTGAACGCAAAACTTTGGCCATTCATTGAAATACGTTACACAAGCACATAGAGGGATAAAAAGGAATCTGTAGATTACAAAGTTATGTTTCAAAGCACTTTCAGTGTTTCAGAAAGGTCTTGTCTATACTAGGAAAACTGCAACATCTTTTACAACACTGGAACAGCTGCTTGGAGTGCTAGCACTGGCGACAGCTCAAGTAGAGTCAGGGCACTGGTATTTTACCACCAGGCCAATCTAACCCTGGTTCCACTGATGCACAAAAAGTCTACAGAATGTCCTACTGATGGACCTGCAAGGTAGAATTTGAATTGGAAACTGGTTCTGAATGTCCCTGTGTTTCAGTGAGTTTGGATCCAGATTTTCACAACTTTAATTTTTCTTGCTTGCATTACACCATTTTACTCTTACTTCTGAGCAAGAATGAAGTATTGATGCATGTCACATTCTGGGGTGCAATCCAGACTTGCGAAGAGTTTTACTGTGTAACCCTGAATACCTCTCAATTCCTTGCTACTGTAGCTCTCTGCCTGCGACACCCACAGTCAGCAACAAGCATGATCTCTAAGCCTATGTACTGGGCATCCCTGGTCCAATGCTTTGGATCCTGAAGCCTGCTTGCAATACCACATGGTCTCCATGACCTCAGTGAACAACAAGTAAGGTGATGCCACACTCTTCCCATCCCCAAATTCCCCCCACAATGTGTGTTCTGAAATGCCCAGCCCTGTCTTGGAACAATCAGAGGAAGGGTAAGGATTGTTGCTCCTTTAAAGAGTCAATATCCAACAGTATATTACTTTAACTGGAGTTACCAGACAGGTCAATTCAAACACAGCACTGGATTGGTTTAGATTAAAAATAAGCCAAGTTTAGTTCATTCCAAAGAAAGAGGATTTTAAGTGAGTACAAGTATATGGATTAAAGTCAGAAATGGTTACAAGAGAAATAAAGATAAAACATTTTCTAGTAACTAAAACTAAACATGTTAGACTTCATTCAATATCAAGTCCTCAATATGTTTCTATCAAGATGGCTGATGAAACACCTGGGTCAGGATCTATCCACCAACGTCTAAGGCCTGGTACCTTTTTCTTCTTAGGTGAAAGATAACTTGGGGTTTTTTGGCAACATTCTTTTATAGTCCAATGAATCTTTAAAATGGATTCTTCTGGAGGACACTTCCAGACAAAAGTTTATTTCCAGCTGTGAAGAAGGCAACATGGAGTCTGTCTTGAAGGAAGTTTCCTGCTGCTGCTTCTCCTGCTGGAATGGTGTCCGCTAAAGTGCAAATTATTTTAGTTCCTGTCCCCTTCAGTGCAACCAAATGAACATTAGACATGTGATAGTCAATATCCTCCTCTGCCATGATAGTGTGAGGTTTGCCTCCACCTTTTGTTAGCTGGATGGGTCTCTTCATGTGATATGCAAATACATTTTCATTGTCTTTCAAAGTACTTTGGAAGTAACTCCCAGGTGGGGAAACTACATTCAAGGGCATCTGGTCTTGAACATATGTTAGTGACATCCTACAAGGGGAATTCATAACTTTACATATAATGATGCTACACACGTTATCATGAAGTTCTTGGCCAGCAAGATATTAGTTTTCAAATGATACCACTCAAGACACACTTTATACAAAGATTATGATGACAGAGTGCAGCGTGTGAATACAGGGGTGAGTAGGGTCACAATGTGAGACACAGAACGCACAGCTCTGCAGCAGAAAGCATGTGTTAGGTAAAAGGCATGCTCTTGTAAGGGAGGGGCCATAATTTGTCTATATTTGGGACTATTGTAACAGTGCAGTACTAATAACCATGTATTGTGAAACTTCTCACCTGGAGCACTTTCCATCTCTATATGATTTACAAACTGTGTTCCGGATTCACTCCCACTGGCTCAGAAGGACCAGTTGCACCAATGGATTCAAGACAGGCTTTTGCATCACCTGCCTGCCTGACTTGCATTACACACCCTAGTTCCACCAGGGATCATATTCATAACATACATCATCAAATTTCACCCAGAGACCCTCCCCTAAATTAAGCCCAATGACTTTAGTTGGGCTAAAGTAATCAGGAGACTAAACTGTTGTGAACCACTGGGGGAGAACAGGAGGGACTGTGGTGCCACTAACACCTGAAGCCTCTGCAATGGCAGGAAATTGAATGAGAAATGCCCAGCTGATCTGAGGAGGAGATTCACACCCCATGCTGTAGAGGAAGGCAGCCCCTTGCCTTTAGATCCTTCTGTCTGTATTGTTCACCCTCAGGGCTTGGCTACACTTGCAGATGTAGAGTGCTTTGAGTTAAACCAGCCTTTGGAGAGCGCAGTATGGAAAGTGCTGCAGTCTGTCCACACAGACAGCTTCAAGTGCACTGGCGTGGCCACATTTGCGGCACTTGCAGCAGCATTGGGAGCAGTGCATTATGGGCAGCTATCCCAGCACGCAAGTGACTGCAATGTGCTTTTCAAATGGGGGTGGGGGTGGGGTGGAGTGTGACAGGGAGTGTGTTGTGTGTATGTGGGGGGAGAGAGAGTGGGTTTTTGGGGGACTGAGAGCATGTCAGCATGCTGTCTTGTAAGTTCAGACAGCAGCAGACCCCCTCCGCCTCTGGCTCTCTCTCTCTCTCTCACACACACACACAGCATTCCATAGTAAAGGTTGCTTTGTCTCGGAGCAGATAAGCAGCAGGATGTCAGAAACAGAGCTTTCAAATGGCATATCCACATTCCTACAGCGAATTCAAAACAATGACAAGAGTGGCCACTTGACTTAAGGGGATTATGGGACATTTCCCGAGGCTGATCAGAGTGCAGTAATGTAACACCCAATTCACACTGATGCTGTGGCACTCCAGCAGGGGCGCAGCAAACATTATTCCTCTCACTGAGGTGAAGTACCAGCAGCACTGTAGCGGCGGAGTCAGAGCTGGGATGCCTGCGGGAGGTCCACCGGAGCCGCCTGCCGCCCTCCCGGCGACCAGCAGAGTGCCCCCCGCGGCATGCCGCCCCAAGCACACGCTTGGCGTGCAGGGGTCTGGAGCCGCCCCTGCTTACCAGTGTGGACAGGGAATGAACTTGGGCGCCCAGGGCTCCTTTATTGCACTGTAACTCACAAGTGTAGCCAAGCCCTCAGTGCTTCTTTCAATAGCTCAGTAAAGTTTGTATCTCAAAGTTTGCAGCCCCATAGGCTAACTGCTTACAATTCCATGTGTTTCTGTGACACCCCGTAGATTTTAAAATATGGGGAGTGTAGTAAATTTTTATGGAATAATCTTGTTATCTTTGAGCATTAAACTATTTAAAAGGAAAATATAGTTTTGAGTGTGAACAGCAATTATTTGGCATCTTTATTGTAAAATGAACTAAGTTTATGGTGCTACCTTCTGGCTGCTGTTTATGACAATTTAGAGTAGGCAGTTATAGTATGTCACCAAAGGAAAAGGGCTGTGTTAACAGCCTACTTAGGATATAAAGCACCATACTGTACACAGATTTAAATTCAGGTGCAGTATAAGGTCATCCTTGAATTGTAGGTATAATATGTTTGTCAAGCACCCCATGTGTAAAACTGACAGTTCTAACCCAGTTGCCACAGGCTGTTTTATACAGTTGGGAATGTTACGTCTTTTTGACTTGGGTGATGTACACTTGAAAAGAAAATTGTTTTATATGGCGACAACTAGGGAAGGCAGAACCTAGACAGTGATGGTTGACAATACAAACTTTCTGGCTGAAAGAATTGCTGGAATTAATTAATATGGCCCTGACTATGAAAACACCCTGCATGCCAGAGTCATGTGCAGCACATATGGCTGATAATCGTAAGGCTCACAGCTCATGCTCCTCTTTTGACATGTGTGCTGTGTATAGACACCAACTCCATGTTACATACATTTTAAACGGGAGCAGGGTGACCAGACAGCAAATGTGAAAAATCAGGACAGGGGATGGAGGATAATAGGAGCCTATATAAGAAAAAGACCCCAAAATCGGGATCGTCCCTATAAAATCGGGACATCTGGTCACCCTAAATGTGAGTTGAATTCTTTGAACACTTAGGAGTTGCCTACACTGCATCCTCTTTCTAACACGAACTAGGTACCTTTCAGTTTGTGCCCATGGTGTCCACACGCGGCAGTTAAACCGCATCACTTCAGTGCACTCTGCAATTTGCACCCCTATTGTCCGCACTGCAGCACAGTGCAGGCCCAGCTACATGGGAAGTTAGTGTGTAGCTTGCTGTGCACTAACTGGCCACGCAGTCCCTACTACAGCACACAAAGTTCCATTCTGCACTTCGACGCACCTCAAAACTCGCTATGCAACTTTTCGTGCGCTGTAGCAGGGCCCACAATGCCAGTTAGCCCACAGCAAGCTAGTGCGCTGTAGAATCACACCCTGGCTTGCCATGCACTGATGCAGCATATAGGGCTAGATTGGACATTTCATGCACAGACACAAGTAACCACTTGAGGTGGCACAATGTCTCCTGGGGCATTTGGTTGCACTAAAGTTGGGGATAATTTGCTATTGCCACTTTTAAGGTTCAGTCTCCCACTCCCCACTCTCACATACAACCATCCAGAACCATTGACCAGTGCACTGCGTGCAGCCATGGTTCTGCCCATTCTCCACCTACTAGTGTGCAGCCCCTCTACTTCCACTGGCATCCAGAGCTAAGATCTGGACATAAGGACATCTTACTCCTTGGGCCAGCAGCATCAGAGCTAGTCACAACCTAGCCCAGAAGGAAAAAAATAGCACAACTTTGCATTATTCAGTCTGTCTAAAGATCTCAAAGCACTTATTTATGAACATTAATTAATTAAACTGCCCAAGGTTCATCTCCAGTTGAGATAGCAAACTGAGGCATGGATAAACTGAGCAAGTCATTCAGTGACACAAGGATGTCTGGAGCCGAACCGGGAATATGACCCAGATCACCAGAGTTGAACTACCCTTTTTCTCACAACACTCCTGCCTTTGATACGTTACAGACCAATGGTGGATGAAAGGAAGGGTTAGTAGGACTTACAAATGGATGATCTAGGCACAGAGAGCTGCAGTGACTTTCCCAATTAGACCCAGAGCTGAGTCCGGGACCTTAAACACACAACCACCCTTCCCTAATTGTACTGTAAATGCACTAGACCAAACAGAGGAGGGAATATTGTACACTCACTTCAGCAATGGCAAAGATGGGTGCTGACCAATAGAAACAGCAATACAGTATTATGGCCCTGTCCTCCCTCTGTGCCCTAAGGCTTTCTTCCAGAGGACAAAGCTGTCAATGAACTTTCCTTAACGAAACTAACTAAGGATTTATCAGTCAACTGTACATAGAAACAGTCCAGCTCTATTGTACAGTGGTTTCAAAATATCAAGTTCTTTATAAGTGCTGTCGGTCAGATTCTCAGCTGGTGTCAATCAGTGAACCTCCAATTAAGCCCTGAAGCTATGCCAGTTTATACCAGCTGAGGATCTGGTGCGATGTATCCTTTTCTGTTATAAGCATTCTCAGTATCTTTTCTTCTTAAAAAAGTAGAATCTGTTCAGACTGAATACATATCATCCTGTCAGGTTTCAGAGTAGCAGCCATGTTAATCTGTATCCGCAAAAAGAACAGGAGTACTTGTGGCACCTTAGAAACTAACAAATTTATTTGAGCATAAGCTTTCGTGGGCTACAGCTCACTTCATCGGATGCATAGAATGGAACATAGAGTAAGAAGATATTTATAGATACAGAGAACATGAAAAGGTGACGTACCCATACCAACTGTAAGAGGCTAATTAATTAAGAGAAGCTATTATCAGCAGGAGAGAAAAACTTTAGCTGATAATAGCTTCTCTTAATTAATTAGCCTTTTACAGTTGGTATGGGTACGTCCACCTTTTCATGTTCTCTGTATGTATAAATATCTTCTTACTGTATATATCATCCTGTGTATTCCTTATCTTCACTTTAAATGGAATAGAAAATATCAGGCTGTCTTTAGAGTAATCAATTTGTACAGTAAACATTACTTCAGCATACAGTGCAGCACTTATCTCGGTTCTCTTTAATTAAATCCATGGTATGCTTTGCCATTCATCTATGCAGAATTAATGTTCCCCTCACCAACAAGAACATTAACTACATTGATCATTAACACACTGATTTTAGTAACAATTATTTTTAAAGTAAAGTAGCCTGATTTACTGCAGGCGATCTTCTTGTTCACTAGATTACTGCAGAATATTCATCGTTATTCAACAGTAGCTCTGTGTATAGTCTGCTTTCTTGCGCCAAACCAGCAAACTTCAGCACTCATTGGTAATGATGGAGGAAATATTAATAATATGTAAGGAAGCCATCCTTATATGCCCTATTTCTCTTCTAATGGTGATAAATGCTGCAAACCTGATGTTTAACTGAATTTATGACTGTGTAAGTTTCCTGGGTACTTGAAATGTTTTAATGAGCATTACGGTGCAAGAAAATTTGTACCAGTGGACAAGGGTACAGCTGTGAACATGATGCTTGCAAAGACACAGCTGAGAACAATACATTGCAAACATTGACTTGAATGCATATATAGATGTGAATTATATTGGCAATATAGGTTTAGAAATTATGGGCCAGATCCTCCACTGGTATAAATCAGAGCAGCTCTTTTGATTTCACTGGAGCGATGCCAATTTACACCAGCAGAGGATCTTGTCCTATTTTCTGAAGAACAAGAAGTTTAAATAGTTTAATGCTCTGTTGCTTTTGGGTCAGCGCTCTCAAAAAAAAGTTATTAAGCAGCATCATTTCAGCCCTGCTAACACGGAATTGTCTTTTCCTTCAGAATAAAGGCTATCCAAGCTCTGGGATGCTCAGAAGACAGACATTTAGGAAGGAGTGCCTAATGACCTCTTTTGCCTGAAATTCCTTTGCTTTAGTCCAGTAAAGTATTATAAGTAACGTAATACCATGATTAGTGATGGGGGCCAATCCTGCTCCTGCTGGAATCAAAGGCAAAAAGTCTCTATTTCAGAGAGAGCACAGCTGGGCAGGTGACAGATGTTTGAACAATTCATTTTCATGTTGATATTTTTCACAGTGTAAATTGAGGGATACACTACTCTTTAATTAGCCTGATGATAGGGGCACGTTCTGCTGCCTTCAGATATTGGGCATGTATCAGCTGCATTAGTCCCTTAGGCACAACCCCTTTCTGAGCTCTCCTGGACCACCTTGGCTCCATAATGCCCCCCAACACAAGACTAGGTCTTAAATAATGTAGCCCTTTAATATCAAGGACGTAACAGCACAACAGTGATGGCAAATACTGCAGATTCTTCCTTGTGCATACTGAAGACATGGGGTTTTGATCTCACGTAACATTTACAATGCCGCGGTCATTCATTCAGCAAAGTTAATGTATATCCTTGACACAAAGAAATGGAAAACCTTTTGCTGTTGTCTGAAAGTTCTGCACTGAGTGTCTAGGCACTGGTTTCATTTCACTGCATCACAACAAAGCACCTGAACTAACGTAGCACAACATTCAACTAACATGAACGTAACAACCGTGCTACCAATACAACCTTGCCAGTTCAATTTTTCTCACATTTTTGCCAGCACAGTCTCGTCACTGTGGCCCATTAGCATCAGCTCATAGCCAGGAATAACAGGCTCAATAATATACCATATAATGAAAATGAAGAATCAGAATAATCACCCTGGGAAGTTCTCCAGGGTCTTCTAGTTTCTTATTCAGAAGCGAGTGAGATAGACATATTGTGTACCCATCATGATGAGGTCATTTAAGAACAACATCAAGCGGAGACAAATTTTAGGGTATGAAGGAACAATCCCCCCTACTCCATGCATGGGAATAGAGAGCCAAATTCCCTGCTGGTGTAAAAGGACACAGATTTACTGGCAAGACTCTTGGCAATGAAGTTATGGGTTGTCAGTTTTTCATTTTTGACAAAACCTGACATTTTCCATGGAAAGCAGATGCCTGTGATAAACTTAGTTTAGTTGAAAGACCATTTTTTCCCACTGAAATAGAGTTTTGATAAGAAACTTTAAATTGGCTGTAATATAAAGGGGCCTGAGTAAATGAGAATCAGACCCAGTGAGTTCAGTGGGATACTATATGTTTAAAGTTGGCAAAGTCACAGCCTATGTTGAGAGTTTCTGTGTCGAAGCTCCCCGTTAACAGGTTCCATTGTACTCTTATTAGCATTAAGCTATCAAATGTCACTGAGATAGTGTCCATGAAAAAAGATGGGTGATGGCTCAGCACAAGGGGCAATACAGTGGAACCTGCTTTTACGGCATCCAGCAATAGCAAAACTCTTTTTACTGAACATCTCTCTGGCCCATCTTCTCTTTGCGTTTCCTCTACTAACTGGAGATTAAAGAAATACAAAGAAGGTCAAAAGCTGTTGAGAGCCAACTAGAAATAAAGAACCTGCAGTAAGTAGTGCCACCTGTGCATATCTAATTGCAGTTCCAAACAATCTGTTGCCCAATAATGGAATACTGTGGGGAATAATAATGCTCTGGCACCTGTTTTTCAAGGATCTCAAAGTGGTCTAGTAGCATAAATAATCAAGCCTCACAGCACCTATATGAAGCAGGTAAAGAATATGGGACTTCTTTACATGTCTTTCAACAGCAGCGACCTCGGTTTTCCAGAGCACAGCAATGTTACATAGCTGTATAGGAAAGAAAGTGGAGAAGAAAACATATGCAGAGAGCGGGAAGCTGCACTTCATTGCCTGAGTGAGAACATGTGGTGTTTAGATGTGCTTGTAATTATTAGAACTGGGAGCACTATTGGGAGTTGGAAAGGACAGGAAACAGGAAGGAGGGGGGAGGAGTTGAGAAGCCGGAGTGAGAGTTACAGAGGGTGCAGCAGCAGTTTGGTAAAGAGGTTTCCACTGTAAAATAAAGTCCTGTTGAAGCTTGTTAGTACCTTGCCTGCTTGATACAACAGAACATGACCAGCATGTCAGGTTTACCCCCTTATTCTTACAAAAAGTGTCTCAAGATACCCGTTGCCCACATACTCAGGGTCTCAGTTTTACATCCCAGCTGAAACGCAGCACCTCCAGCAGCACAGTACCATCCACCACCATGCTGGGACATTGTTTCAGCCGTGACTCAGTGGGGAGGGGGCCATTTGCTGGAACTCCAGCTGTTTCCTGCAGAAATTCATTGTTCTTTCAAATTTTTCCCCTCCATTTCTGAAGCTGGAGGGAGCTTGTCTGGTCACCCTGCTCACATTTAAAATGTATGTAACCTTGGCACCCAGCGTAAGGATAAAAACATTCTCTGAAACAGGACTCTTGGAAAGAATTCATTGTGTGTGTGGGACACATGTGGATCACTCGATGATTGCCTGTTCTGTTCATTCCCTCTGAAGCACCTGGCATTGGCCACTGTCAGAAGACAGGATGGACCATTGATCTGATGATCCAGTATGGCTGTTCTTATGTTCTTATGACTCAGACACTGGCCTGTTATCAAACCCTACATTTCCCCTGACTTTAACTGAATGATCTACACATACTTTTTGAAAATTGGCAAGCAGCTGGCTGCTCAGGGTATCTAGGATTTTTTTCCATGGCACCTTTGTAGGGGAAGGGAAAGCCCTCACTTGAGCTCCTGATCAAAACACCAGGAGTCCAGACTGCTGCATCAAGTACTCTTGGGATGGCCTTGTTATCAGAGAAGTTTGTTATTCAGTCTGAAACTCCACATGAAACAGCATCACATCATGTACAGAAGAGGCAAATAGCTTTCTCACTTCCTTATTGATGGAAAAACAGTTAGCTGCAGTTGTTAGCAAGATCATAGTAGAAGAAGGTTTCTGAAAAATAGATTGAAAGGGATTAAAAAAAACTGTGGCCATTTGGGAGGGTGACTATTTTAATTTTCAAATAAAAATCTCAGATGAGCATGAAAAAATATGCAGGGAAAGTGAAACAAACTTCTTCATTGATAATCTCCTTTGAATTTAGCCAGTCTTTCAGCTGCCCTGACTGTATTTACTTGGCGTCTCCATATCTTAGACAGAAAATGTGTTTAAGAGTAAACTGGAAATAATTCTCTTTGCTACCACAAGGTGTGTGGGGAAGGAGCGGTTGCCTTTCACAGAGCTTTAGCATCGCATCACTGGAAATGCTGCTGTATCATCAGATTTGGAGCTCATTGTATGTGCCACTCCCTGCAGGTCATTGTACACCTTGGCATATGCCATCTTTGTAAACTCTATCTTAGTGAGGAGACGCCTACCTCCTCCGCACCCATAACACAGCAGGGCAGTGAGGCCCGGAGACATTCTGATCCTTTCCCCTTGAAGTTCCATGCCTGCTCCATGCTCCTGCTGGCCATGCCTGGCTGTGCCCTCCAAACTGCCTCCACACCCCCCACTAGCCATCCCACCACGTGGCTAGAAATGAGAAAATGCCTCTCACCAAGGTTACCACCCTCTGATAGCCCAGGGCCTCACCTGAAAGGCACTCAAAGGTCCCAGTCCTTCTCCCCCCCCGGCATATCCACACAATCAATACACGCACAAGCCATACTCGCTCAAGCAGCCTCTGCCCCTGACACACTGATTATTCCAGCATGTTTTTACATCAGCTTCACCCTGCAAGCTCCCTAGACGAAAGGATGGTGCTTCTCTGCCCCCCAAAAAAACTCCTTTCACCTTCTGCACGGTCCCATTGAAAGTCAGCAGGACTTAGGCTCCTAAACCACTTAGGTCCTTTTGAAATATTTATCCTAAGGGTCAGATGCTGCACATGCAACCTTAACTTGGGCATTTCCTCCCTGTTGAGTGTTTAGCTAATGTTTCTTTGCATTAAGGTTATTTTTAATGGAATATCGATAAATGATTTAAGCTTTGTCCCTTTCTTCTAGTGCTGGGTGAGTGTCTACCTTTGGTGATCCATGTATTCAAATCACTGCTTCCACACTGGCAGAAGGTGAAAGCCATGTGGTGACCCCAGTTTGCGGTCACCCAACTCCTCATTGCATGAGATAATCACTCTGCCCCTTGTTCTGCTTCTGCTGCTAGATCAAGGCCTTGGTCTGATTGCCAAAGCCATCAGCAAGTCAGGACACAACCACATAGTCATCTCTGACCTGCCATAATGCAGCTTTCCAGGACCAGGATGGTGTGAGGGACAGCCAGAGGTAAAGCATTCTTGGTGGATGGAATTCAGCGGTAAAAGCTTCCCGATGAAATTAGGCTAATCTAGGGTCTGGCCCCCTTCAAGACCATCTACTTTCAGAAAGCTTCCTTGTAATAACAGGAATAACAAAGGGAAAGGAATAAACCTGTACTTGGCAGAGTCTCCTATAAAGCACAGAAAGGAGAAGAGCAGATAACTCCATGACATCTACTGGAGTCCTCACTAGGAAGATCGAATTGACCTGGAAGTGCTTAGCTACAAAAACAATGGGTGCTATACAACACTCTTAAACAAGTAGACTGCCCCAGGGGTTGTGAAACATTTTAGAGGGAGCGTGAAGGGGCTGAACAGCAACACAAGTCTCCAGGAGGCCTTGGCTGACATACTATACTTCTTGTATATAAATGACTAACGTGGACACTGTCTGGCATACACAAATTAGTATATGGTCACAGATGTTGTTACACAGAGGCAGCTAAAGTTATGGAATGCAAACTGCATGATACTACACTATATTGTATTATGCGATGAACAGTTTGTGGTTATCACTGTTTATAGACTAGTGGTAAGATTTTTCAAAAGCACCTAAATGATAGAGGAGTCCAAGACCCATTGAAACTCAGTGGGAAACCCTAATGTTTCCTTCCCATAGAGTTATTTTTAATGGAATATAGTTAAGCGGTTCTCTTATGTAGTTTGCGTCTTTTACACTGAGCTGTTGATTGCTTTTTGTGCGAATGGAGGCCTGATTCTATTTATTCTCCATGTGTTTCAGCCTACAGGCTCAGCAAGCTCCCGCTCAGCTAAAAGAACTTGTACCACTGCTGGCATTTAATGTAAAGGATTCTGTGCAGGCTCATTATAAATCATTCTGTATTATGCTCCAAAGGCTAGAGGTTATGAAACTGGCTAAATCAGCAAAGCTGGCCTCGGATTCCTTTCTATCTTCCTTCAGCACCCATCACTGAATGCCCGATCCATAAGTTTTCGGTCCTCTTTGGCTACAGAAGCAAAGAGGAGCTGGGGTCCTCAGTCTCTACCATTCACAAGGAGAAGAATGCCATATACTGGTTACTACACTTCACTTAGCTATATGGCATGTATTTGCCTTGAGAAAGAAGACACTATCCACAAAGACACTATCCACAATGTGAAGCTGCAGACAAACTGGATACCATCAGATTAGGCCTGAATAAAGACTGGGAGTGGTTGGGTCATTACAAAACCTAAACCTAATTTCCCCAATACTAATTTCTCCCTACTGTTACTCACACCTTCTTGTCAACTGTCTGTAATGGGCCACTCTCTTACCACTTCAATAGTTATTTTTCCTTCATGGTATCCTGCTGTTAATTGATTTATCTTGTTAGACTGACCTGACACTTGATAAAGCAACCCCCATCCTTTCATGTATTTATACCTGCTCCTGTATTTTTCACTCCATGCATCTGATGAAGTGAGTTCTAGCCCACAAATGTACATATAAATTTGTTAGTCTCTAAGGTTCCACAAGGACTCCTCGTTGTTTTTATCGACAAACATTACGTGATTTATTACCAACAGTGACAAAGTATCATTAATGAAATGGAAATTGTGACACAGCCACAACACCCAGAGCTATAGCAGAGGCAGCAACAAGGAGGCCATGGTGTTGTGGCTTTTCTCTCCAATAATTATGCCTTTTCATCCACCCTCCTCTCTCAGTGAAGATGAGGGAATCAGAATTTACATAGACTTCAGCTGGAAGGCCATATTCTTGTATCAGTTTCTCATCACTGCTCTCTGTAGCTTGCAGCAGTGTATTATTTGCAACAGTCCTTTCCTGGGAATAGATACAAAGCATGCCCAGACTTAACTGTACTTAGTAGTTTTATTTTCATTGTGTCTATGCAGAACTATGTTCTGTAAAAGTATCCCTGTGCATTCATAAACCTCAAATAACTCTTGAAAACTAGTGTGCCATACTCTCCCACAGTCTCTTGAAGATGGATAGCAGACTTGCTTCCTCCTCCTGGATCTTCAGAAAATAACTAGTTTGGCCTCTCATGGCTTTAAGAGGCAACCCAGTAGACCTGGTCCTACTAAACTGCACTGAAGCATCTCCTGGGGGCAGGAGACCAAATGAATCTCCCTGGTCTTGAGCATTGGGCCCCAGAAATGTTTTGCCTGATCTCACTGCAGCTATTTCTCCTGTCCCTTTAATTTTAGAATGCTCCAGTCCACTAGCAGCCCAGCGTATTTTAAAGGGACAGACACTGTAGGATCTGGCAGAATGTTTCTCAGTTCCAATGTTAGGTTAGGTGGTGGTACCCTAAGAAAATTCTTTGACAGGTATTTGTGAGGGGAATAGACCTATTGATCTCTCAGTAAGTCAGACTTGGCTCCCAGCCCTCTGCTCTGACCACTAGACAACAGTGGCACACATAAGTTCAGACCCATTGCAGGGGCATCAACAAGCTTTCTCCCAGGCTCCTGCAGCATGAATAAGACTGGGGAAAAGAATATGATTTGTATAACTCTCTCCACAAACAAACTAAACTTTCTGCAGCCTTTATTGCCACAAGACTGCTTCTTTTTAATTTTCACTTTTAAAAACATACTTTGCAAGGTGGGTTGCTTGTTTTTGTTTTGTTTTAATTTTTTTTGCCAAATGCATATACCTGACAGACCCAGAACAGGGTCCTGGCAATCCGACAGTCCTACCCCCGATCCTACAGCATGAATTAACTGAAGAAACTATGAAGGATTTCTTTCAATTTCTTTCATTCTTATTATTAAATATAGCCTGTCCTCCATAAACTGCTCAGAACTAAAACTGTTGTGTTTGAACGGCAAGATGGGAAGGCACAGCAAATAGCCTCAGTCCCATTTCTGTGTCTATATATGTAATCCACATGTTCATCATCTGACATGGTCATTGTCTCGCTAAAACAACTTATTTTCTTCTGTCACTTCCTTTTTTGTCTCATCTTCATTTTGGGCATGAGACAGAGTTGTGGTAAAAAGTAAATGGTGTCTACATGGATTGCTAAGTATGTGTATACCAGGGTAAAATACACCAAAACAGTCTGCACAAAATAGCATATACATTTAAAAAGTTAGTATTTGTGATTTATAGTATAGAATCAACCAGAGACACCAGTCAGGATTGAGGCCCCATTGTGCTGGGTGCTGTGGTTCTGGACAAAAGCATGAAGAGACAAGTCCTTCCCTGGATGCTTTGTTTTACTGCCACTTTCACCTCAGATAATTTATTGTCACCAGTATTTGAATGCAAAAGAATTATTTTAGGCGAACCAAGCAAAATTCAGTGGTTTCAGTAAAAAAAAAAACCAGAAGTGTTTAAAGAAGAACTATAAAACAATGTCTTTAACTGGCTAGATTGTTGCACAACAAAATATGCCTATTGTGTATTATTTAAAATAAGGTTGAATGGCTGAAACATTGTAATAGTCCTAGTCCTGGAACAGAAATGTTTCTTTGCTATTGCTCCAATTATAGGAGTAGAAGACTTACTAATCACGTAGCATTCTTGATGAGCATTATCTAGATTACATTATGCTTGATGCTATCATTGGTGGAATATTATTTTGATTTCTACAAGGTTTCCAGCTCTGCTTTTGTAATGCTCTAGAAAGTTATCTTATGATAGCAAATTCTTCTGTAACTCATGGTATAATTGAGTTGATCATACTGTCATGATTTCCCATAGAAGCATATTCAAACTGGATTTAAATTGAGAGATCTTGAGAAAGAATGTGAAATTACATGCAGAATGCAATATCTCCAATGAAAATTGAATCCCCCAGGCATTCAACCATGAAATCCCAGATGTGGGAGTAAAAATGAAGGGAGTAAAATCAAGATCAAGCTCAACAGCAAAACACAAGCATATCTGTACAGATGGGACCGTTATTGCAAAAAGTGACAGAGTAGATGTGCTCAGGTCAGATGGAAACAAGATGAAAATAAATCAAGAGCTGAAGTAGAATAGGCTGGTGCACATTTGGGAAGAGCAATCACCTTGCTCAGTCAGAACAGAAGGTTTACAAACAGTGCATCTTTATGACAATGAGATATGACTCCAACACATGGTCGGTCCCTCACAAAGAAAATGGATCAAAAATGTATCCCACACACTGCGTGAAACAGAGAGTGAGAAATGATGTTGAGCTATCTATTAAACAGTCCTGGGATGGTGCTGTAAGTCACATCGTAAGTAGACAGGAAATGGAACCATGGGCTGTGACAGGCTAAAGTAACAGACAGTATTTGTTAGCTAAATAGATGCAGGTGACAATGGGCAACAAAACAGCTTGTCTAGGCAAAGACCTTGTATTTCTGAGACTAAAGGTGGGGGAATAAATGCTATTATTATTTATTACTTTCTTCCAGAATCACCCACAATACACTAAGTCCAGTAAAATCACTGAAGGTACAGTTCCTGCCCCGAAGAGCTTACATTCTAAAATATATAAATAATGTGAACAGATGTTTCCATGAATATTAATTCATATTTTTAAATACAGTGTTTCTGACAAGTTTGCCCCTTTCTCAATTTCCACTAGCATTTGAGAAATCCAGTTTTCTGGCACAAATTCATAGGAAGCTGATTTTACAGAGAATGTCAGTATTAGTGCCAGAAATACTGTAAACCTGGGACTGGAAACAATGCCATAGGACCTATCTGACCAGTGACAACTGGGCTACATTTCTCAAATGCAGAATATTCCTGATAAATTCATAGAATTAAAAAAAAAAGTTGAAAAGTGATTCTTTGAATAACAAATACATTGAAGGAAATCATGTCTGCTTACAGATATTCCATGAGCAGAAAAATAAAACCCTCCATTCATCAAATATATTGTTCGATGCAAATTATTTATTCAATTCTTGTTGAAGCATATACATTCTCCGCAGTTTCTCTTTACATTTAAAACACGAATTAATTTGAATAAACGTAAGGATTCAGATTAATTCTAGTATAGTGGAATGTCCGAGTGCTTTTGAATACAAGATCCTGAATGGAGCTGGGAGGCTTCTATTGGTCTGCTTGCAGTTTGGTTATTCAATTGGAAATTGGATAGGCATGTGCTTTCTCTAGCAGAAGACTTTGTGTGTATAGGGTTGCCAGGGCTTTTTTGATAAAAAAATAACCTAAAGAAACCTAGCAAAGGGGTAGGAGAACCACCACAGAAGCAGACGAGATGGACCAAGAAAGCCTCAAGATAGTTTCCATAGACTGGAAACTAACAGGGGAAAAGAGGCAAACATTCATGGAGAATAGTTGCTGTTTGGTGAGGTCAGCACAGTGTGGCGCCTCAGGCATACTGTGATGTGCCCCCCACCCTCAATAATTCTGCTTCTCCCATGATGTGGTGGTGGTAAGGGGGACTCCCTTGGCTTCCTGGAGAGGGTCTTACCAACTCTAGAAGCAGAGTCTTGTTCCACTTGGGAAGAGCAGGGGAATTCCCCCCAGCATACAGGGGCGAGAGAGGGGTCTGTCGTTGAGCTCATGTCTCCAAGCTTTTCTTTGCAACCACAAGGGCTAGAGAACTTGAGAGTCTGATGAAGTCACATGACTCCAGGAAATTAAATTGTAGGTTCATCAGGCCTATAGTGCCTATGTCTTAATCCAGGCCTGTCTAGATCAGGTTGGCTACAAATGGCCTGAAAATAGATAACTCTCTCAGCAGCTCTCTGACAGCTTTTGAGAGTGCTTTAAAATATATATATTCTATAGGATGCTGAAAGCAATACTGTGCGACATATTTGTAAGTCAGACCAAGAATGGGGTTGGGGGGAGGCCCAGAAGCATGAACTGTTTTGAAAAACAGTGAGCCAGGGACTTCGCAGGGGTAACTCTACAGACCTCAATGGTGCTATGCTGATTTACCATAGTGGTGGATCTGGCCTACTGCTTTTAACAGGAAATTCCACCCCTCATCCTTCCTTCCATAACAGAGAAAAGTCTCTGCAGGATCATGATTCCATTTGATGACCCCAGGTTATGATCCCAATCCCTGTGGGACTTTAACCATAAGGTATTGCTGATTCTGAAGTCAACATCCACAACTGGAAAGTCAATGGGAATACAGAGTAAGGACTGCACACGTGGGCCCAGAATTAGTCATTTCTGTTCAGCAATGCATGATGGAAGTAATATCAACTATGCTAAAAACAGGATCTTGCAGTATATTGCTCTCAAGCTTTAGAAAGCACTCTTAAGACAGTCAGCGATCTGAACACCAAACAGTAGTAAACTGCAATATATGTTCATTGGTTCCTACTGTACACTGCTATTGAATTTTCTCCATCATAGGCAATTTTTTAACTGAATTTATGTCGTTTATTGAAGGAGTAATATAACCAGTGAATAAAATAAAAGTATTCTCTCCTACATGTCACCCAAATGGAATCAGATTTAGTCAAAGAAAAAATATAGCTCCAATCCTCACTCACACTGTTAACATTCAGGCCTTTCTCCTAGGATTGCTTATCTGATAAAGAGCCTCTCCATCTGGTGCCTAATATTAACAAATAAATCCTGAAAGAGGTATCTAAAAAAGTTCATACTATTCAGTTGAAAAAAAAATTAAATAGAAAACAAAGGTAGAATAAAATCCTTTCAGGATAAAATGTGAGTTCTATGCTTCGTTGGGAAGGAGTGACAACAGATATTTTCAAAGGGCAATTGTCAACGCTCAAAGAAACAACAACAACAAAGCTGGAAACTTTAGATTTAAATGAGTTTCTTGAAATATAATGATTGAAAACAAGTTATTCAACATATATTAGCCTATAAAATATTTGCAACTAATTGTTTTCACTTATGTACTTATCCAATATTTACTCAATACTGGGATTTATTTATTTAGGCCCCAATCCTGTTGATGTTTTAGATATGCAAGGAATGAACTGGGGACCTCCAGACCCAAAAAGCATTAGCTTCTTTAGCTTAAGCTAAAGTGCCAGCCCTGGAGCTAAAAGCTGTAACGGGATATTGTTACCTTTTTGACTTGAGCAGTTAGTCACACTCCTAGATGATAAACTTTGGCTAAGAGGTAGGAATCAGGTATTTCTTTGATGCAATCCTGTTTATTTTCAAAAAATGTACTAAGTCCTGTTTCCCTGAATACAGTAGGAATAAAACAACAGGAAATGGGTTATTTGCTCACTGTTCCAAGCTGCTTTCAGCCAACATTTAGCCGCAAAAGTGCTCTCTCTGGCTTGTCTTAGGGCCATGTTCCCTGCATTTCTACTGGCGGTGTCCCTGGATTTCTGCCGCTTTTCTCAGGTCCGCTGTTGTCTCTTCTGCTTCTCTCACTGACAGACAGCCCCCTTCCATCAAACAATATTCAGTGAAACCCCTTCACCCACATGTGCCTTGATTTAGGGTGGGGACACATGCCTGGGTTTTGGGTGGAAGCTATTATTATTTCAATTGTCTGGCTCCTTAAAGGAGCTTAATTGTTTCTTACATTTCTCAGTAATGAAGGGTAACTGTTACACACACAAATTTCAATTAAATTTAACCCAACCAACAACATCATCTGTGGATTGGGTACAAAGGGACTATCAAAAGGCACTAACTAGTGGGTAACATAAACTATCTATTTTACGGTTTTACACAGCCATGCATCACCATAGCTCATCTCAATTGATTGGCCTACAGTTGGTATGGGTACTTCCACCTTTTCATGTTCTCTGTATGTATAAATATCTTCTGTCTGTGTGTTCCATTCTATGCATCCGAAGAAGTGAGCTGTAGCCCACGAAAGCTTATGCTGAAATAAATTTGTTAGTCTCTAAGGTGCCACAAGTACTCCTGTTCTTTTGTGGATACGGACTAACACGGCTGCTACTCTGAAACTTGTCATAGTATCTGAGTGGCTTCCATGTAATCAATAGCAAAGTCCCTAGCACACTTCATGGAGAATCTGGCACTTCTCCCTTTTAGGGTCAAAACTTTGCATGTGTTTAACTTACTGCGCAAAAGTCACATGCTTGACTTTATGCTCATGAATAGTTTCATTGATTTTTTTTTAAAGGGACAACTCGTGTGTGTAAAGTTATGGGGGGCTTTCTACACTATTTTTATCCTGGAAGCTAGAAGTTTTGATCATAAATGTATTACAGTTCCTACTTGCATATTAGTTGAATATTCTTTCCATTATTTGGATAATTGAGAGCTGACCTATTGTCTTCAAGAGTTGGGTTCAAAAGAGTGATCACATTAAACCTTTTGTTAAGTTTTGTATATCTCCTATGTATAATACATTTGAACCTATGCACTAATGCGGTGGTCCCCAGCCTTTTTGTGGCCAGTAGCACATTCATATTTTCAGAAGAGTGTGGCGGGCGCCAACAGTTTTTTCAAGGCTTATTTTGTATTTGTACATTAAATAATACGAAAAACATCATATTTAATATTACATAATATATGAACCCATAAGCTAAAAAGGGCAATTTTACATGTAAAAGGTATTAATTAAATTATTCGGCAATTACTCTTTCACCTTACCATGTGAATTTGCTCTTTTTTATCTACCTGTAAGAAAAATTAAGGAGTTTTTACAAAATAAATATCATAAGCAGTTTTCATCTTATTTAAAAAAGTAAAACATTGTTGAACTGCTGGGCCAAATATATTTATTATTCTTACTTTAAGATAGAATGAAGCCTGCAGCCCCGGAGTTCTCTGTCCCAGGCAGGTGCGGGGCCACGGTTTCTCTCCAGCTTAAGCTGCGGCCCCGCGCCTGCCAGGGACTGAGAACACCGGTGCCCACAGCCTGCAGCCCCAGAGTTCTCTGTCCCCGGCAGGCTCGGGACCGCGGCTTCTCTCTGGCTTAAGCCACGGCCCCGTGCCTGCCAGGGACCGGGATCACCGGCACCCGCAGCCTCGGAGTTCTCTGTTCCTGGCAGGGGCAGGGCCGCGGCCCGGCACCTGCCGGGGACAGAGAACACCGGTGCCCGCAGTCTGTAGCCCAAGAGAAGCCGGAGAGAAGCCGCAGCCCCGTGCCTGCCAGGGAGAGAGAACACCAGTGCCTGCATCCTGCAGCTCCAGAGTTCTCTGTCCAAAGCAGGCGCGGGGCCGCGGCTTCTCTCCGACTTAAGCCACGGCCCCGCGCCTGCCATGGACCGAGAACACTGGCGCCCGCAGCCTGTAACCCCGGATTTCTCTGTCCCCAGCAGGGATTTCTCTGTCCCGCCGCGGCTTCTCTCCTCTGCTGGGCGTTAGGCGGGTGCACATAAATGCTCCGCGGGCACCACGTTGGGGACCACTGCACTAATGGGCTGAAGTCCCATCCCAGAGAAATCAATGTTAAAACTCCTACGGACTTCAGAGGCAGGCGGCGGAGGGGAAAGATATTGCCCTGGTATGCATAACTCATATACATATATGGACTCCCACTTTTATGGATCCAGACTTGCTGTTCATCCAAAGCTCTCCACAAAATAATTTCACCAGAGAGCAACATTAATGACCAAGTCTTAATTGTGTGGTCTCATCAGTAGTTTATATGTTATCCATTAAATCTCAGCTTCAATGTCATTCTAGTTCTCAGAGATCAGAGTAGTAAAAAAGGAAAAATTGAAATATAGCAATAAAGTTTTTAACAACAAAAAGTCTGAGCCAGAAAATAGGGTAAACATTAGGAGATACTTGCCTTTTTAGAGGTACTAGTAAAATTTTAAGGAGACAGGATGAACAGTGACTAGCTGGATGCTGGATACTTTCACTAACACTAGACCAATTGTTAAAAAGAGTATAAAATTTCAGTGGATAGTCAATGAATGCCAACATTTCTTTGTTGCACATTTTCAATTGATCGTTGAGCTGATTTCCTGTTCTGTAATGTTACTGTGCAACATTATGGCCCTTTCGTTGGCCCTATTCAATGTGTTTGTAGTGACATAGCTCCAAAAACCTTCATCTTCACAACTGGGGAAATTCTATTAAGAGCAATGAAACTGCAATGTTCCCTAATTTAAAAAAATGTACAAAAATATAATTTACAACTTGTGGCTCTGAGGCTCTGATGACTTCATAATCTTCACTGCACATGGATTTAATTGTGCTAGATCACTGATGTTAGTTTGCTTCAAATGGCCTGCACTACTTAGTTAATTGTTTGTTTGTTTCCCTTACATTCTCTCCTAGCCCTTTTCTGTTCTTCCCCTGGCCCTTGCAAAGGTATCTGTCAGAACATATATTCCTTGCTCAGTTCCCATTGTAAATCCAGATATTTCATCCAAGTCTCTGTCTGGGTCTTTGACTTAGCTCTCCATATACTTAACTCCGTGTGTGTGTGTCTGTCTGTCTCTCTCTCTCTCTCAATTTCTGCCACCTACCTTCAACATACACAACCAGCCCTATTTGAGTCTAGCCAATTTTCATTTTTCCCAATTTCATCTAAATCTCTGCAAATAAAGTCTAAAATTAAGTTTACAGACAGTGAATTAAGAGCAGAATATTCACCAGTGAGACACGGGAAGATTTCAATTATAGATAGGTTGAAGAGATGTTGTTTGGGTCTGAATCTAGATTAGGTTTGAACTAGGATTTGGGGACCCAGTTTGAGAGTAAGGTTCTGAAAAGAGGCTATGAATATTGAAAATGAAGGAGAAAGAAGCTTCACATGCCTACATTTTCTCATAATGGCCTTTTATGAATAATATTTGTGGTGTTGTTATAGCTGTGTTGGTCCCAGTATATTAGAGAGACAAGGTGGGTGAGGTAATGTCTTTTACTGGACCAACTTCAGTTGGAGAAAGAGACATGCTTTTGAGCTACACAGAGCTGTTCTAAGAAGGCCTTTCTCAGTTCCCATTCTAACAGCTCTGTGTAGCTTGAAAGCTTGTCTCTTTCTCCAACTGAAGTTAGTACAATAAAAGAGATATACCTCGCCCACCCAGTCTCTTTCATGAATAATGTGTTTTTCAAACATCCAGTTGCTTCATTTTAAATATTGTTAAATACCATGAGCCTGACTGTGATCTCACAGTGATGTAAATCCAGAGTAACTCCACTGAAGTCAATAGAATAACAGAGGAGTAAAAGTGGTGTAAACACGATCAGAATCAGGTCCAGTGGCCACAGATATTATGCAGCAAATTTTTCATTGACATCCTATCTTTAAATGATTATACATGGGAGAATTAAATGTTTGAAATAGGAAATTTGTCTGCTTAATTGTTGCAGATTGGTCTCTCTATTTGCAAAAACGACCAAATTCTGATCTCAGTTATGCCATTTTGTATAATTCGGGATTTGAACAATAGCTGTCTGATCTGTAAAGCATGTATTCCTTTATATGGCTTTCTTTTTACAAAAAAAATGTCTTTAATAGGTTATTTTTTCCTGCAATGAAATACCCAATATAAAAATAAACTAGACACCATTTCCAAGTAGCCCATGAAAGGAATACAGTATCTTGATGAAAGCATATCACCATGAATCTTAGATTTTCATTAACCATCAAGTTAAATTGTAATGTGTTCCTGACTACTGGTGTGGAAAGTTAACATTTGGAAGAGTTCAAGCTGGAGTGTGTACTAGTTGTAGCTAAGATGTAGTAATAGCTACAATCATACACCATTATCTCAAAAGCAATCCAATAAAGCCTAAGAGCATGCACAAACTGTTCACAAATAGACATGGGCTGAAGAGTCAGTGTTCAGAACTGGATCTGGATTAGGTTTACTTTAGGAATTAGGTTCAAGAATAAGGTACGTGATCTTTGGAAACGCACTTAAAATTCTCTGTACTGCAGTTTTCTTAGCTGTAAAATGAAAATGATGATGGTGATACAGTACCCACCTTTGTAAAGTGCTTTGAACTCTATGAATGACAAGTGCTATTTATATGTAAACTCCAGAGCCAAAGGCTTAGAGGGATAGAATTCTGTGTTTCCCCCACGGGAGAAAGCTAGCTCTGGAAGGCTTAATTTACAAATGATGATTTCACTCCAGTGCATTTCTTCGCAGTGTTTTATGTTGTGTTGTTTAGAATTTGGTTATGTTCTGCTTTTGGAAATTATATTAAACGGTGCGTGTAAGTGTGTCATGTAAGGGGGGAAAGAAATTATGAGGTAATTTAGGTAAAGTGGATCACCCTGTGCTAAAGGTAATGAACTTTTGGTACAGAGCTCAACATTTAAGGTGGGAAGGAGAGCTGCAGGACCTGGTGAAAGACTGGGGACTCTCTTCACATGTCTTGCAGTGCTCCAGGTTTTACCATCTAGGGTTTTAGTCCCTGTTCAAAATAGACTGTAGCACTTGACCAGCAGTAGTAGAACAGATTCTGTAGCAGTGGCCCAGACTTAACCATCAATAAGGTGAACTTGACTTTGTGGGACCAGACTAGTTGCAGTGGAGCACACTTGACTCTATAGGACAGGGGACCAGAGTGGTGGTGGTGGTGGTGAAGCAGAGGGAAGGGAGAGCCTCCTCCTAGCAACTACTTGGCCACCACTGGATCCAATGGGGTTCTTGAGTGATGTTTAGGTGAGTGGATGCTGGCCCTTAACCAGTGGGGAAATTAACTAAGAGTGTGGGGTTGGCCATACTCTAAGTAAACTATTTGGGTTTTGCCAATTTTATATTTTAAAAATATATGGAGGTACTGTTTTTCCAAATAACCTATTTTATTATTTCATATTAAAATGACCCCGGTGTTCTTGAGAGTGGGGAAAAAAGTACCAGGAAAGGTGACCAGAGAGGTTAAATTCTAATTTCCCAGAGTCAGACATGGCAGTGAGGATCTAGGTGGGGGTTTGAGATGTATGTGTTGTGTATTTTAGAAAGGGTTCACTAAACTTTTTGAATTTAGACCTAGCTTCTGACACTGACACATGTCAGAAAGGTAACACACGTGCGATTATTTCCCATCCCTACAAGTCAGCAAGAATTTTCTTCTCAGAGAAATGGTGGTGAATTTTTTTTTACAATATGTGTCAAATCTGAAGTAGAAGGTAGGGTTAGAAAATAGTAACTATAACTACAAAAGAACTGAATTAAATTTTTTCTCAAACTTTCCAGAATAATTTACCTTTAATAGTAATTTATATGCTCGGAAACTTTCAGCTGAAACACTGAAATAAAAATGTTCTACTGAAAGTTAAATTGCACACTTAACTATATTGCACACTTAGCATTTGCTACCATGAAGGTTACAGTTAAAATGTGTGCCTGTTTATACTGCACCATCTGCTTGGCTTGCTTACACACACTTTATTTTTTATTGCGTGATCTCATTAATGAGACTTTATATGTTATTATATTAGTGGCTGATTTTTCACTTTATAAATGGAAGAAATTGATCACGGGGGAAATTTCATTTTATTTTAACAAATGAGTGAAACCTCCTCAAGACAGGTCCTTTTCATCTGGATATCACTCTGATATCTAAGTACATGAGTTACGAGACTTTGTGATTCAGAAGATTCATAGATTAGTCTTTCATTCTGAGAGACCTGAGACAGCAATTAGATTCGGTTAGGATGGCAACCTCACTAGACAAAGTTTTGTCCATATTATGCAACCATTGTATAGTTTAGCATATAATGGCAAGAACCAGTTAAAATAGGTTGTTACCTGACCTCACTGCCAGCTCTTATCTCTTCCTTGGTCCTGTTGGTACTGCTGGTACCACAGCCTTTGCAGCACAGCTCATGGGAAATGGGCCCCTTTGCTATGATGTTACAGCAGCAGTGCCATAGTTGTGTCGCTGTGGATACTGTAGTATCGACATGGCCTCAGGAGTAAAGTGGCCTTAGTTCACTATAATTTAAGGATGACTAGGTTATAGTGAAATAAGGCCATTTTATTTCTGAATGAGAGCATCCCAGGATGTGTTTGTTTAGCTGAAGCCTAATGCCTTGTCTACATTAGAAAGGGTTTGCATGTATGGATATACCTGCAAACCCTCCTAGTGGAGACACAGCTTACAGTGTCAAGACAGTGCTTTTTCTTCTACAGCTTATACCAGATGCCGGAATAAAATAAGCTACAACAGCAAAAGGATTTTTTAGCAGGTATAACTGGAGTTTTTCCCAGAATTGTTACGTTGGTTGGGGAGGCGTGATATTTTTTTTTCACATTCCTAACCTGGACAGCTATGCCATCAAACTTTTAAGTATAGACTAGGTCTAAGAGGTGGTCAGTTGAGGAAACAATGACCTTGGATAGTTGCCTTTCAAATCTTAACAACTCATTTTATAAACTGTATTTCAGTGTCTATTGAGTAGAGTGGTTTCTGATGGCCCATACCAATGTTCATTGATGAAGGTAGTTTTTTGCTGGGCTGAGTTTTCTAAAGCTTACTCTCACCCCCTCATATCTCTCTTGGTTATTAAATATTACTTTATTCATTCAATCGGTCACATTGGTACAGCACTGACATTACAGGTCGGGAACGTGGTGCATTGGTGGATCTGTTCAATCTACACAGTATTATCTGCAAGTAATCTCGACCTTTGCTGCTAATCTAAACCATATTATGTGAACTAAAATTTATTCACAATCTTGGAGGAATTGGAGGAAGAAATGGGAGAATTGAAGAAGGAAAATATTACAGATATCCTAATGTCACAGAAGCCAGTATAACAAAGATCTTCCTTGTCCCATATTTAATATAAATCTTGATATAAACCTAAGGCCTCCCTCTTCTGTCAATAAATAGCTCTCTGTGTGTATATTGTGGGTGTGTGACAGTGTATGTACATATAATATATAGTGTACATACACACACACACTAGTTTTATATTGTGTCAAAAAGATCCTTGACATGTCACTTTCATTGGCTTAAAAAAGAAGGAAAGACTTTTGTAGGCTATCCTGCTGAAAGGAACGGTTATAAGGAGCTAGTCCAGCTGCATAGTTGTTTTTGATGTAAGGCAGCTTGCACCTAACCACTTCCTAAATCCAGAGCGGGATGTTAAAGGAAGAAATCATTGCTAGTCTCAAGGACCTCCAGACTAGGGCTCAAGTCACCCCATGGCTGTTCCTGCTGCTCAGTGACTAGGTTTACCAATTGTAGCTCTTATGTATCTGCTGTATTTTTAGATGATACTCGGCACTAGAGTTGAGTGAATAATACACAATGAATAATATATTCAACAAAGTTAGCATCTTTTTTTGCTTGCAGAATGTCTATGCATAGATTGCAGATTCCGCTAAATTATTTGTTTATTCTAAAATATTAGACTAATTGTACACATTTTTAACTATACGGTGATTATGAATGGTTTTGAAATGTGATAGTTGGGACTGGTCAAATAATCATATGGTTTTGTTGCTGTTCTATGATGGATAAGCATGCATGTGATTTTAAAATTAACTTTTTATGAACGTTTGTGTTAGTAAAAGTCAACTACACAGAAGTAAATTCTAAAGCAAATTCACTTAAAAATTGGAGGGACTCTTAAGACAGTATTTTTCTTATCACGTACTGCCATATATACCGATCATATCTGAGTACTCCATATTCATCTCAATAAGGCACTACAGTAGTAAGTTTTATGTTTTGTTTGTAATCGCCACCATGGACAGCAGTTATCCTAGCAAAGTCATTCACGTTAAGTACAGTAGTAGTGAAAAGTAAGTTTTCTTCAGCATTCATCCCTTCAAACTTTGTCATTTGTTGGGAAACCTACTCTGAATTCCATCATAGAAATTGCATGAGTAATAAATTGATTCACTTCAGACTGTAGCTCAAAGCTCAATAAAATAAATAGAAAGTCTACAAGAAACAACATTTAAAATAAGCAAATAAAAGTGGATAATTTCCTTGACTTTCTGTACTTTAGATGCACTTTATCTTAATTTATATATACAATCATCACAACCTCTTAAATGACTATTGTTCTCCCTGAATTTTTAGTACAATATGCATTTTGAGTCACGCACAAACAATTCGCAAAACAAATCACATACCTCCCATGGCAGCTAGTTGCTTTTAATGAATTGGACTTCACTGGCTTCCCACTGCTGAAAAAGAATATCAGCCTTTCCTCAAGCACAGACTGATAATATAAAAATACATTGGGGAGGCTACTGAGCACAGACTTCCCTTTATACATTAAAAAATTACAGACTTTCCTAGGGAAACAGAACAAATACATAAAAACTCGCTTTATAAAGGAAAAACAATTGGTCTGGCACCGACAACAGCGGATAGAATGAAGATGACTTTTTAACAAGTTAAACTCTCAAAAGGTTTGAACCTTTACTAAATCAGGCGGCTAGCAGAACCATTAATTGCTTGGAGAAATTTTAACTCAAATTTGCTACTTCATGTGGAATGCTAGAATGTAATTTTCAGCGCTTTGCTGCAGTCGGACTAATGGCATGAGCAGTCCCATTTTAATTTGTTTAATAACTGCACAGTGACTTAAAACTTGTTACTTCCTACCTTATTTCATATATTTAACACATTAAAAATGTAGGCCATATGAAAGTTATTACCATTCTTCCTAGATCTAAGTTTTAAAAGTAGGAAATAACCCTTCCATTGCTATTTCTTGGTGGAAATGTATAACTGTATGTATGCACATATGCATCACTAAGCATCTGTATATGTATGTGTGTACATTATGTGCATGTATGAATTGGGTGTATAGATGTATGTGAATGTATTGGAGAGGGAAGTATAACTAGATTATCAGTAGTGGGCCTGTCTTGCACTCTAATAATTGTACTCCTGAAATCATTAATTTCTCCCCACACAGTGAGCATCTAGTTATCTCCAATGTTTTGAAACACTCTAAAGGTGTGATCCCACAGGCTTTACTCAGGCAAATCTCTCACTAAAGTCAATGAGAATTTTGCCTAAGTAAGGATAGTGAAACTGGGCCTACAATGTGCAAGGACTGCTGGTCTCATGCAACTCACAGCATGGTTGAATTGTGAGGTTACATTTCCTCCCAAGGAAATTTCCCTTATAGGAGGTTAGTGCTTGCTCAGGGCCAGGCTGATGGTCTACTGATGGCTTTAAATGCTACTACTTAGGGGAATGACGTTCAGAATTAAACTTAGTCCCCCACTCCTTGACTGGCAGGAATAAAAAACACAGCAGAGGAAGCCGAATTGATAATCCTCTCTCTCTGACACCAGAACAAATAAGCTCCACTGAAGCTAATGGAGTTACACAGAACACATAAAACCTGTGAGCAGAAATCCAAGTCCAGGGAACTCAGACCAAGGGCAGTGAGGAACAACTCTTTATCCTCTTTACACTTAGGCTCTGTATACACTAGCTTTTTTTTGCAAGAATTTCCCACTTTTGCTAACATTGGTGCAGCTCCCATAGTGGTTCCCTCAGGTGCTCACATTTTTAACCTCATATTGTCTAACTCTGCTTAAAGCATATTGAAACAATGTGGTAATGAATATCCTGGTAGCTGCAGAAGCCTTGACTACACTAGCGCTCCCAACATTGCTACCATTGGGGAATCAGAGCCAACAATAAAAAAAGGTCTGACATTTTTTGCAAACCCCTAGAGTGGACAAGCCCTTGGGGGCAGATCCACTGAGTGTACCTCTGCATGAACCACTATTCATAAAAGGTTCTGAGATGGCCATTAGGCTTTGTCCAGCTACTGCCTCTTAACTTGGACACATATGCTCCCTGCCCTGCATCCCAGACCTCTCCTCCTCCAAAATTGTTTTTATTTCAATGTTGGATCATTAGATATTAAAATACAACATACATGACCATATGATGTATTGTCCTATCCATCACTTGGCATATCTGACAAATTACTATGTCCCTTTATACAATGTTTGGCCAAATACTAAACTGAGACTCAGTGGATATACTATAGAAACTGCCTCTTCATGCAGCACTATTTGCTGCTATTCTAATCTCTGTGCGCTTTCCCCAAGTAACTTTTTACCTTAGTTTGTCTTTATTCCATTACATATTTCTTTCCTGAATTTAGATTGTCTATACTTTTGTAATGGCTTCTTACAAGTCTTTGAGGGGAAGATAGTCACATCTTATCAAAGAGCTCCAGCATCTGAGAAGTCATTTTCCTCCATCAGATCCCACAACTCAGATCTTAACACCTTTTCTGTAATCAGGGTCCTCTATTGTCTCTGACAAAAGTTCGATAAAATTGTCTCTCTACACCCAATATTGAGAGAGCTCAACATTGCTGGAACAGTGTTTTACACCTCCAGCTTATCTCTACTGAAAATCCTGAACTTGCCTTGCTGCCTTATTATATGGTAGGCCCTTTGCAAAAGAGAATAGTACATTTTTTGTAAATTCTACTCTTTTCAGCCAATTAACTTCTTTGATAATTACTGTACATTTCCTTTTTATATAAATGTATACAGTCTGACACCAAAAGGCTGAGGAACTATTACTACTCCCTCTGGTATATCCACTTTTGCTGTAAATCTAAAAAAAGAAGAAGATTGGTTCCTTTCAATCCTTCTTCTCCTTCTTAGCCAAGTATTTTCTTACTGAAAAAGGCTTCTCATGTTGTTAAACACCTCATCACACCTCTGTTCATAATTACCGAAATCAAAGCTATTATGCAGCCTAACAATGTAAACTTCTCTGTAGCCCCAATGTGGCAAACTGGATGATGATGGCAAGAGGAACAAAGATTGTTGTTGCACTCTTCCTTGGTTGAATTGCTCCATTTCATACAGCTCTTTCAACAAATGCAGGGGAGGCTGGTGAAATCGGAAAGAGGGAAAGCAAAAAAGGTATCTAAATGCATGTATTGTCCTATCCATAACTTGGCATATCTGAGAAATTACTATGTCCCTTTATACAATGTTTGGCCAAATACTAAACTGAGACTCAGTGAATATACTATAGAAACTGCCTCTTCATGCAGCACTATTTGCTGCTATTCTAAAAAAATTATACTGTAATTGACTCAAGACAGTGCAGGCAAGACTCCTACCTACCCAAGGTATCCTGCATTAAAAGAACATTTCCTTCCAAGTACCACTTCTCTATTTCATCCAGGTCCTTCCTTCTTCCTCCACCTTCAGTTTTCACACTCCTTTTCCTTTACAAAATGTTATGCCCCTATTCTAGTACGGTTTAAGCTAACATTTCCCATCATCCACTCAGTCACCACCTGACCATATAACATACCCTTTCTTATTTAGGGCCAGCTTGTGCTTAGACTCATGCAGGAATGCTAGGGAAGGAGGGGTGAGAGAGAGAGAGAATGCAGGAACCAGCCACATCTCAAATCTCGAGCTACTAGGACTCAGGTACTCTAGTGACAATGGTACTATAAACCATTAGGACTTTGGCCTTGTTCTCCTGCCCGTCTGCACCAGCCACCCAAGCTGGGCCAAAGTGAAGGGAAGTACATGTTGCATCTTGCTGCTACTGTGTATTCTCCCCAAAACACTGTGCCAGCTTCTGATACAAACTGTTTTCTACTTCATCCTCTTTAACTGCCCTTATTTACCAGCTGCTTCTTACTTATGTCAATGATGTTCTCTGCTCATTTTGTCATTCTGGCTTTGACGCTATGTGCCATTAGTTCCCTGTTCTTGCCTCCCCTTTCGCGTTGATATAGTGAGTCGTTTGACAGGACTTACTATAAAGTCCTACCAGAACATGGCTTAGTGTTATCTCCTTTTCATATATACTTACAATGACTATTCAGGAAATATTGTGGAAATAAATTGCTTTCAGTGTTTTTCTGTGGACACAGATATAATCACAGAAATACGCAGAAATATTTTTGCATGCTACTATCTAAAATACCTCGAAGAAAGGGTTAAAATTAGTCATAGGCGACAGCCGTCATATTATCAGTGATCAAAAGGAAAGCGTGAGGGTCATATCCTGATCACTTTACTCACAACAGTAGTCCCACTGAAGCCAATGGGACTAATAATGTGAATAATGAAAGCAGGATTTGGCTTAAATATGCTTCATTACAAAATAGAAAACTATGTTATCCATAAAAATATAAATGCTTTGTGCTTCATTGCAGTAATACTGATTTTATTCCTGACATGTATCAGCATGAGCTCAGATACATTATTTAGGAAAATATTTTTTTTTAAACAAATTGCCATTCAGGTCTGCTGGCTATAATGAGTTTATATTTGTCAAATGGTTTTATGATTAAATGAAAAGTTCATGATAAACAACCTTTCTGAACTGCAGGATACACCATCCATGGGCTGGCACGACATTCATCTTTAGCAAATAGTTTGGGAGGTAATCTATGTGGATATGAAAACGAGTACATTATTTCACTATTAACAAGTACTGCCAAGTTGAAGAAGAGGAAATCTGGGAACACCTAAGATTGTGTTTTTCCTTACTAGTTATGATTCAAGGAAACTTTAAAAAAAAAGTTTTTGCATTAAAACTGTCTACCGTTTGGACTGAATGATGATTCGTGCAGTGATGCCTGGCAGCATGTTTCTTTAGACCTTGTTTAATTGCAAAAACATTTATCGATTGTTCCATACTAAAGAAAATCCAAGCACAAAAGCAAAAGCTTTGGACTAAAGTCTGGCTTTTGTTGTTTTGTTTTTGTCTGGTGGAGATACTAGAAGCCAAAAACAGTTTCCCTAAATACTGTGTACACTGGACTGTGAGACAAGGTGGGTGAGGTAATATCTTTTATTGGACTAACTTCTGTAGGTGAAAGAGACAAGCTTTTGAGTTTACACAGAAGACCTGAAGATGAGCTCTGTCTAAGCTCAAAAGCTAGTCTCTTTCACCTATAGAAGTTAGTCCAATAAAAGATATTATTGTGACACTCTACCTCAGAGTAGCATCCTGGAATCCCCATATTCAATGGTATATAATTATATGTTTTTTACAAAGTATGCCTTGTGAGGTATCATTTGAAAAGTCTCGATCTTTTGAACATTAATATCCTGTTGGATTGGATGTGCTATCATTATATGTGAGGTTATGAAGTATTGCTTTATATGTTACCGAAATATGTTGTGAGAACACACACAACCAGCCTTTCAGTTACAACAGTGGAGTAGCCAGACATCAGTTAACGGCTCACCAGTACTCATCAAAGAAAGAATTCATAATCCCAGAATCTATGCAATGGAGACTTTTCAAAGAGAGCATGTATGCAATGGAGACTGCTTGACCAATGGGTACTGACTGACTCCCATGTCACAGCATAGATATTTCCAGCAAGCTGGAAGAAACTATAAAAGAGGGGAAGTGACATCAGTTGGCCTCTCTCCCTCCCCTCCACTCAACACCTGGAGGAATATCTGGAGGACAAAGACTTTGAACAGGGAGGGTGGTCCCAGGACATAAAAGAGTCTCACCCTGTGTATTGAGGATCTGTAACTTGCCTGTACCATCTGTCAGGATGAGACACCGCTTGATTCAAATCCTGTTTAGTTTGTAGAAGTTAGACTGCAAATTTATTTTTTTTCTTAAGTAACGAACTTTGATCTCTACACTTGCTCCTTATAATCGCCTAGAAATCTATCGTTCTGTAGTTAATAAATCTGTTTTATATTTTACCTAAAAGTGTGTTTTGGTTGAATGGCTTGGGGATCTCAGTTTACAAGGCTTTTGTGTGTCTACTCCACACTGAGGAAGTGGCAAACTTGATAACGAACTAACACTGGCCAGGCTTCTGTTCAGTGCAAGACAGTACAGTTCTGGGGAGCTGGAGGGAATTGTCTGGAGTCTCTTTATTGATGGTTCATGAATAGCTGGGAGAGCATTCATGTAACTCAGTTGGGTTTGTCCCTGCCTGTGGATGGCTGTGGAAGTGCAACGCTTGTCAGAGGCCTGGAGCTTGACATCAGCATAACAGTGAGAGGCAACCCAGGCTGGTGGGTTTGGGAGGGCTCAGCAGTACCCCAGCCCAGGTTGCACTCTGGGGACCCTGTCACAATTATCTCACTCACCTTGTCTCTCTAATATCCTGGAACCAACATGGCAACAACAACACTGCAAACTACATAAGACAGAGGCAGACAGAGCCTTAGATGCATTACAGATAAGTTTGTACACAAACCTACAACTCTAACTCACATGAGTAATTCCACTGACTACTCACCCAGGTAAAGACTACAGGATCTGTTTGAAAGCTGCAGCATGTGCTCCCCAGAGTAAATATGAGGCAACTGGGAGTGCAGGATCCCAGACATGGCCCCAACCTGTGACTATGCTCTGTTGGCACCAAGCAGGACCTCTGGGTGCATTACATGGATGTAAAGCCTACTGCTTTGGAGACAGTCAGGCCTAAACTTGCCTGGTTCCTGTGTAGGTACCTGGTTGTGAAAAATGAAGATCTTTACATCTTCTCCTTCCTTATATCCTGCACAGAGGCATCTAGAAATTAGCCCTTTGAACGAGACTGGATTTTTGCACTCCCTTTTTTGGTTTGGTAAATCTAAGCAATTTAAAAAATGCAATGCAGACACTTCTTAACTATTTATATTACTGTGTGAAAGTGTTCTTCAGACTATCAAATGTTATTGGTATATGCAACCCACACATATTGTCTGAAAGTTTATATATCTGCTATATATAATGCAGAGAGCTATAATAATTTGTTTAATTTGTGGCTGGATAATGGTGTGTTTACTGATTCATACTCAAGAAACTAAAAATTAAATTATATTTTTTCCATCAGAGTACTGAATACTATACACAATACTCTGCAAGAACAGGCACATGCTAGTTTTTATGTTAATTCTGAGGACTGCACATTATAATACAGTCAAAAGCAGAATCTTCAGAAGCTTTAAGTATATTACAGTATTTCACTTAAATATGGGTAGTAGCTGTTGAATTCCAGACTTGCCAGCAGTTGGGTTATTATGCAATTGTAGAATTTTTGTAAAGGAAGTGCAATGTTGTTGGTGTTAATAAGAATCCACTGATACACACTTTCAACCCTAACTCTTTCTTAAAGTTTTTGTTGAAGAATATGCCTTTTTTGTCAATATGCCTTAGGCATTCACAGCAGGGTTCTCCTTTGGCTCTCATCACATCCTTGTCTTGAGAAAAAGAGATTTCAAATCGTTTCTTCATCCCACAATTTACAGAGATTGTAACATAAAATGGGGATAATAATATTTACTTACCTACCTCTCAGGGTAACTAATGTTTATATATCATTTTGAAATCCTCAGAAGGAAGAATCAGTTTAAGTGACATGCATCATAAAATATTAAATTGTTATGAAAGATCACAAATGTGTTTTTTGCTGTACACAGTAAGGGCTCTAGGCCCAGCATATTTTTGTATATGGCACATTCCTGTCACATATGCAGTGGAAAGATTTGCAACTTTCAGCTGTTTCCCCAACTGGGGAAAACTATTCTCAGATAAAGATGGTGGATCTGACTCTGAGCTCTAATAGTCTTTCTCTCCCTCAAGTCTAGGGGCCAAGATTTTCAGAAGTGACTAGTGCTTCCAAGTATATAAAGTTTTAGGTACTCATCTGAGACACTTTACAGGGGCCTTATTTTCAGAAGCCAGGTGCTCAGGACTTGCAGACAATCGAGTTTAGGTATCAACAATGGAGGTACCCCAAATCAGTAGTCACTTTTGAAATTTTAGTCCCCAGTGTTTACTTTGTAACAAGTATAAGGCGGGGGCTAGGCTGTACTTTGTACTGAATGGATGATCTCTCATGCAGCAGCAGAGCACATCATGAATTCTTTCTGTAAAGCCAGAGATTGCAGGGTTAGGGTGAGAAGAGCGAATTCTGACTGGGACCCCCAAACACAATGTCCTCTGCCCCACCTAGGGTGACCAGAAAGCAAATGTAAAAAATTGGGACAGGGGGTGGGGGGTAATAGGAGCCTATATAAGAAAAAGAACCAAAAATCGGGACATTTGGTCACTCTAGTCTCACCCCAAAACACATGCCCCTTCCTTGCACGATACCCCCCAAACATACCCCTCCCCACCCAGAGTGACACCTCCAACCCCCCACCTATAGTAACTCCAAACACTCTCCCCTTGCTCACACACACTGACTCCCACACACAGACATCGACCCTGTAGTGACACCCCCAAAACCCCTCCCCCCAGTGACACCCCAATACACCCCTCCCATAACACCCCAAAACCCCACACAGCCCCTCCCCCTGACACCCCAAATCCCCCCCCCGCTACACAACCCCTCCCCCAGACACCCCAAAACCCCTTCCTGCTACACAGCCCCTCCCCCCCACAGTGACACCCCAATACACAACCCCTCCCATAACACCCCAAAACCCCACACAGCCCCTCCCCCTGACACCCCAAATCCCCCCCCGCTACACAACCCCTCCCCCAGACACCCCAAAACCCCTTCCTGCTACACAGCCCCTCCCCCCCACAGTGACACCCCCAAAACCTACTTCCCTCCACACAACCGCCCGCGGGCCGCGCCCCAGGGGCCGGACCGGGCGGCGACGGCGGCGGCTCCTCCCCCGGCTCGGGGCAGCCCACGTGGCCCGGCTAAGATGGCGTCTCCCTTGGCAGCCCAGGCTGGGACCGCGCTGCGGGGGCTGGCCCGCCGCTCCGCCCTGCTGAGGGGCAGTTTCCCGGTGAGTGCGCCCGGCTCCCTCCGCCCGCCCCGGGCTGTGCGAGCGGGGGGGTGGCAGGGCAATGGCCCTCCCGCCCCCTCTCCTTGGGGGGGTGATCAGGGCCCCCCCCATGTCTCCCTCTCTCTGGGGGGGTCGGTCAGTGGGGGCCCCTGGCCATGGTGGGTGCTTAACGCGCGCCCATCAGAGCACCCTGCAAAGTGCTGCCTGTCTGTACCTGCTATGTCCCACTCCATGCACCTGATGAAGTGGGTTTTAGCCCACCAAAGCTTACGCCCAAATAAATGTGTGAGTCTCTAGGATGCCACAAGGACACCGTGTTGGTTTTGCTGATACAGACTAGAGGCTGAAATCTGCGAAGTTCACAACCCTCCTGTTTCAGAAGTTTTCTTCTTTTTCCGCTCTCCCCTGCTGTGCTGTCAGAGGCAAGGGCAGCTCCTTGTCCTAAAGTCAAGGGCAGCTCCCTGCAGTAACCTAATAATGGCACAGAGGTTATCTGAGGTTTAGGGTTATGCCCCTACAGCTTTACAGCAAATGAGGTATGTGCAGGATTTGTCAAAAATATGCAAAAAAACAGGTACCTCCAGTGAGCACGGACACATCTTCCTGTTTAGTTTATGGAACTTGGCTTTCTTCTGACTTCAGCAGTGTCATTTATTTGGGAGTGTATTAAAATCTTAAATACTTACATGGTATTATATCTGCAGAAAGAAAACAACAAGAGGATTCTGATCATGCTTCCTTTTGCCCATGTAAACCCTTAACAAGTTGCAGGATCGCATCCTAAGGCATAATCTACACTTAAAAGTTAGGTCCAAAGTAAGAACTGTGCTCAGAGTGGGGAAATTCCAAACCCCCTGTGTAGACACGGCTAGTTCAGTGAAATAATTCTTCTGTCTACCTAGCTACTGCCTCTCATGGCACGTTTCAGGAAGGAGGATTACACTGAAAAACCCCTTTGGTCGCTGTAGGAAGTGTCCACACTATCGCAATAAAGCAGCATAACCATACTGTTGACGTGGCCAAAATCAACAAATGGAAAGTGGTCTGCCTAGTTTTATTGTGTTTGACAGCTACTAAGTTTCACTTCTGTTCTATGTGCAAGGCTTATATGACCTTTTTCAAAATGTGAACTATAGATTTAGCTCTGAAAATACATACCTACTGCTTGTTCGGATTTCCCATTTGGGCTAAATTATGTAGAAATCTGGTAAACTGAAGAGAGTTCCTTTTTTTGGGAGCCTGTTTAATTACAAAAGGTCATCTGAGCAATGTTGTTATCCATTTTCTTGGTGTTGCTTAATGACACCAAAATTAACATTTGTGTAATTTTAACCAGGATGTGAATATTATGGTTTAAATCAAATTAAAAACTACCTTCTGATAACTATCTCCAGATGGCTTCTAGAGTAGCCTTTTAGATTTGGTTAATTATTTCATCTGCAAGTCTTCCCTGCTAGGTGCCCGCTCCTAGTTTTCTTAATGCAAATGTAAAGTGTGTCATGGCTGCTCATTATTATCTTGTTAATAGCTATTTGACAATGGTGCAGAATGCAAAGATATTATATTTTAATTAAATCTATTTGTTAATTGTTTTTAACTCTGGAAGAACTCAGCATAATACGTTATTTAAACAATGCAGTAGGAAAGACATTATATTTCTAGTAATATTATCATGCCCGGGATGGTGGAATAAAAACAAAATGGGAAGACCACCAGATTTGCCCTTGGTGCTCTTTGTTCTAGGAGTACAAATCCTTTAGGCTTCTGTGCGAATTGCACTTGTATAACTAAGGGAACAGTTGGATCTGTGATGTCCAGGGTACACCAGTTTATCTGAGAAGGTCAATAATTGATCTACATGCCGTAGTTTTGTGGTCTTAGTGGCATTATGAAACATTTAATGAACCACTTCCTATAGTCTTTAAATTAGGCAAAACTTCCCTGTAAGTTAATGGGAGTTTGGTGTTCACCAGGACTGCGTGCTCAGGCTCAGTAATAATCATGGGGATAAAATTAGACATGCATTGTAGACACGGTATCATTGGCAGCCAACCGCTTTATTTTTCCTTTTTTATCAGGTCACTAGCTGCACAGATATTTGCTTTGGTCCATGCTTCAGAGAATAAGTATTTTCCCAGCAGCAATGCCCTCTAGAGCTAACAAAGCATGTTTCAGTCCTGTTCTGCTCTGCAGGTGTCATTCCTGGTAGTACAGTATTATGTGAGTTTTATTTCAGATAAAGTATGCTGTTGATCCTGAACATCACTTAGTGGAAAAGAAATAGTACTTCTATGTCCGCCTGGACCATCTGTAACCAGAGGCAGATTACATAATTGTTCACTCCTAGTTCAGTTTTAAATCTAGAATTACCTGTACCAACTATATCCACCTTACTTTTCTATAAAGTAGTTAAATGGTAAATGATCATGGGTGTAGTATTTGACAGTTAGATTGAACTGATATCCAAGGACATACTTTAATCCAAATCTAAGTACTGTCAGTCTTATATGTTAGCCCCAAGAACATGATTGGTGCTAAAGAGGTGATCCTGGCTGGCACAAGATGCTTACAGTGTATAATCCTGATTCTGCAATATTAATTGCACAGGCAATGCTTGCACCTGTCTGAAGCTGTATTGACTTAAGTAGGGCTTTGCGGTGGGTGCGGAGATCTGTCCATGTGGATCGGTTTGAACAATAAGACCCAGATCCATAAACGTATTTGAACTCCTAACTTTCTTTAATTTCAGTGGAAGTTGGAAGCCTAAGTATCTTCTGAGGATCTGAGCCTTGTAAACAGTTACCATAGGTGATAGGGCTCAGTTCTGTGAGTAGTCCCACAGAAGGTAATAGAATTATTCACAGTATTATTGTAATAGAAATAAAGAACGGTGATTATAAAGGTTTTTATTGCATTTCTTCCATGATTCCCCCCATTTAGCTCCTAATTCATTAAAAAATGACTGTAGTCCAGTCCTTCAACCGATGTGTGTAACCTTTAACTACTGTGAGTAACTTCACTGATTTTGATGACACTATACAGATAGTAAAGTTAAGTGTATGCTAAAGTGTTTGCTGGATTGGGGCCTTAATTTGTACATTTTGTATATAGAAGTAAGGACTGTGTAGGCCCCTCTTGCAGTCTGAGGTAGAGCTCTTTATTGCCATAGTATCCTTTCGTAAGTATATTTGTTCTGGAATTTAGCCCACTACCCTGCAATCTTGGTGATTTATTTGCAGAAATGATTTTTGTCTAGAATGGGTGTTGTGCGCTATACAAAAATCCTGGATCTTTTTCTTGTTGCCAAAACTGACTGCACTGGCCATTACTGTATTGAAACAAAGAAGTCATTCGAATGAATGTGGGTGGTACTGCCTTTGGAATCTTCAGGAACAAACACATTCCTCTATAAAACTTAATTTTAACGGAGCAGTATATAGTACTTAGCCTTGTCTTTTGTCATAGTTCCTGGTTTCAGAAATGATAGGACATTTCTTATACTTTAACTTTCTGTTGGTTGTTACATTTTTACAGGTGTTAGAGTAAATTTCATAGCCTGATTCCTAACTTCCTTTCTCTTATATTTTAAATAAATTATGCAATGGTTCTTGCTTACAGAGATTATATCTTATCAAGTCCTTCTGGAAAAATAAGACATGGATCTCAATTGTCCGCAATGTCCCTGTACAAGAGAATGCAGCCCCACTCTTCTTGGAGCAATATTTATAAAGAGCTCTGAAAAACACTCTAGAGACCATGCTGTGACACACTTCAATGGAACTCACTGCACTGCCAGCCTACAAGATTGAAGTCTCCTCTTTTTTTGAGTGGGAGTTGGGTCCTATGGGAGTATAGAGTGTTTTCAAAATAGTCTCAGAAACAGTGAACTAAATTTCAACAATGAATATAAACAAGGGATAATTGAGACTGGATTATTACGAAGTGCTCAAGGCAATTCTTCAGCCTTCTAGTGCAAAGTGCATACTATATGGCATCAGGTATCAGAGGGGGAGCCGTGTTAGTCTGGATCTGTAAAAGCAGCAAAGACTCTTTGCTACTATATGGCATATATGTCTAGAAGAGCATTGCGAATCCTTATTCTCAGGCTCCGCCAACATGGAGAATCCCCTTCCGTGGTATAAATCTTGTCAAGTCTTCAGGAAAGATTCCCTCTTTCATGTCTCATTGAAAATGTCAAATTATGATTTAGTGACAGGAGTCACCTGTAAAAACTTGCCAGTTGCCTTAGCAAAATTAGCAAGTTTTTAAGGGTAACCACTGAAAATTCATAAAAAGTCTTCCATTGTTTCTGCAAATGGAGAAAACTTCCCATCTGAAGAAGGTAGTGATACAAATAAAATTCATGCTCTGCCATACCACAAATGGATATATTGAAAATAAATTATAGCCCAAAAGCAGAATTCTCACACTTTTCCTCTTGGGTCTTTAGCTTCATGTAAATTATTTAAACCTTTTTTGGAGATTCAGACTATACTTCAGTTTGACTCTTTGTGGATGACAGATTTGCCCTTGAGCTCCAGTTGTATTATGTCTAGAGGGCCTTGAACTCTGCAGGCACGCAGTGCATGAAAAGCTCGCAGATTTTCATGGATTTCCTTGCAAAAAAAACCAAAATGTGGAGCAAACCTTTGGCCCATTCCTTCTGTGCTAATTTACAGAGACATGACAGTTCCATTGGACATTATGATAAATCTGTTATGGTATGGGGTAGCAGTGGTTATTACTGCAAACGTATTTTTGCCCTGGTCAGATAATGTACGTTGGGAAATCTAACTTTAGATAGGCCCTGATCTTGCAAGTAATTCCATGCAGATAGACCCTTGTGCCTTTAAGACAGTGGGACTCTGTGCTAGTGACCACAGCTTTATTTAAAGGCAAAAAAACTTTGCCTTGCATCTACTTTCTATTCTGCTTCTACTGAGCACTTTTCAGACTGTCTTTTAGGTATCTAGTAGAGCGTGTGTGAGTGAGACAAAGCCAGGTGGACAGAGCACTGCAGTGAGAGCTGAGAGGGACTTCTGGGTACTCATTCTGATTGTGACACTCTGAGGATAAGGACACTCATCCTCCCTGCCTTAATTTCCAACCAGTTCACCTAAACAAATGTCACCTCACATGGGTATAGTTTGGCTTAATTAGCAGTTTGTAGAGCCTAGTATAAGAATAACTGTTGGTACAAATCTACTTTCTAATGTACTATTTATAGCCGTGGGTAGACACAGTCCCTGGAGAATCAATATTCATTTGGTGCTCTTTGAAAGAGTTCTTGTATAGGTATCAAAGTCACTTCCCTCCTATCGCCTTGTTTTTTCCCTTCCTCTGGCACGGTAACATGTTTGGTAATATTATGCCATATCCTTGCAAAACATTGGGTCAACAGAAAATTTTGTTTAATCTCCATTTGATTCTGCTGTCTACCAAACGACCTGCAGAACAGATGTCATGAAGAATGCTTAGGAGTTTGAGCCTGGGTCCTTAATAACCACTGTCTCCTTATATACTTATTCCTCTCCCACCCTGTGTCAGGCTGGGGAAATTATTCCCTGTATATTTTCTTTATACCCTTCTCCTTTTTTTTTTTTTTTAAGGGGTTGACTGTCGTGAACTGTCGATTCCTTTGCTTTTTAGGGATGTCATTTTGTTCAATCCAGCTCCTTGTTTTGTACTGTTTTGTGGTTACTTAACCAAACTCCTGCTGAGTGTCTGACCACGCCTTCAGCTGAGTATCTGAGTGTATTGTTCCCTCAGGCAACCCAATATCTTTTTTTGTAGCTTCAAGCATATACTTCGCAGCTTTGAGCATATACCCTAAGGAACTACTCCAGCAAATCCAGTTCTTTAATATGCTCTGCTGAAGAAGCAAGCTTCTAGCCATCTGCTGAACCAGTTTATCTGTACTGTCATCTTTTTTACACTAAGTTCTTCAATAAAATGTGGGGCTTCATGATATAAGCATGACTGGTTATGACAGTAACTTAGAAGCTGGTAATTATGCACTGATCCATAATTAATATTTATTCAATTAAAAATCAGATCAATAGTTTAGAGACTTGGAGTTATGGGATGAAATTAAGTAGAGGAAAACTTTAGACTGAATATTGAAGTATTTTCTAACAGTGGCGTTTGCTAGACTTGCTCGGGAAGGGTTGGTACTCCCAATTGCTTGTGCCATTTAAAAAAAAGAGATTGGACGAAGCACTGAACACATACTGTAGGCAGAAATCCTTCCTTGGCATGACGATGTACATGATAACCTGAAGCCTTCTCTATCTATTTTCTGATTTATCCTGCTGCTGCTAACAGTCTCACATAGCAGCCAAATATTGTTGTTTGTCTAAAGGGAGAATTCAGAAAAGTTACAGATGGTAATGATAACATCTTTATACCCACAAACATTTATTTGTAAGGACAGATTTATTTTACATTGTTAATCTCATTGTATGCTGATTCAGAGAACAAAAGATATTCAGTGAATATCACCTTTATCTACAGGGGAATTACCAGCTTTCTATTTGGTTGATTCTCTCTCTCTCTCTCTGCTTGCCCATAGACTTCTCAAACAGCAACAGTGCTCCATCTTCCAACATATTGAATTAGCTTTTGTTTCTTTTTGTCTGTCTTTTGGTGACCTGACAACATATAAGTCACTATCTGCAGAAATCATAATTTTGTAGTTAGACACGTCCTCAGAGTTCGGTGGATGCATAGTGGACTTTGTCTTAAAACAACTCTTTTAATTTATGTAAAGTTTCCTTTTTAATATCTTGGGGTCCATAGAGCATATGGTGTATTTCAGGGATCCCAAATGCGGTGCCCGTGGGTGCCATGGCGCCCGCCGGGGTGTCTAAGTGCGCCCACGTACTGGCCGGCGGATGAGCATCCGCCGATATGCCGCTGACAAGCTGTGTCATCCAGAGGCGCTGATTTTCGGCGTCAACGCCTCTGGATGACGCTGCTTGTCAGTGGCATTTCGGCGGCGATGCCTGTTGTCAAGTGGCAGCGTCGGCGGATGCTCGTCCACTGCCACGGTCCTCCGTGGTTCGTCGTCTGGCACCTGCCAGATGAAAAAGGTTGGGGACCACTGGTGTATTTTATGATTCTGTGACAAATTCTTACAGAAATATAAAGTCCCTGATAGTAAGTCAGCATTCAAAATTAGGCCTGTTCTGTGAATATGAAGTGTTAAATTGTTGATCTGAAAGTCATATATTTATTTGTGTATATTGCATGAAACACACTCTCTTTAGGTTTTACTTAATTTGAGTAGTACTGATTATTGATTGGCACTGGAAAACACAGTAATTTAAACATTCACTTCTACCCTCTCTATCTTGCATAATTAATGGTTCAGGTTTAGTTTTTGTCTTTTCATAATATAAAGTCATGGATTCTTGCTGTCTACCAGTGAAGGACCAAAGGTTATATACAAGTTCTTATTAGTTAAATGAGGTTGTACAAGCTGCATTGTAAATGTTGCAACTTTCCTGTGTGCTTTCTTGGTCTGCAGAATGAATGTGACTTTTTATATAGTGCCCATGCAATTTAAGTTAATAAAGCTGAGATTCATCTTAAAGGTGGTGTAGTAGATGGAATGCTGACCTGCAGGATTCAGTGGACATTAATTTATGTCCTTGTCCCAAACTGAATTAGGTTTTTATGATTAAACTGTACATGGAAGAGTTGCATTTGTTTGAAAAGCTCAGAAAGAGTCTCAGTAACAGCAATTTTAAAAACACCGAGTCATATGTTGCGTATTCAGAATACTTTAGGAACAATAAGGAAGCTCTTAGGAATAAAAACTGGCTAAGATGAAAAATGGGAAGGTATTACAAGAACAGGTAAACTCTAGAGTATAGATAATGAGCAATAGTCTCAATTTGTGTTGCTGAAAAAAGAAATGTTCTTACTGTTGTTTAGTTTAGCTATGGTACCTAACTCTTGTCCATTTAAATTCTCTGTGAGATGTCAGAGACTTAGATGAATTCTGGCAGGGAAGTAGGGGTAAGGGAGATTTTTGAGCATCTTTGTTAGCTCTCCCTGGTTGTCAAAGATTTTTGGCTAAAAAATGAAGCAGTACATTAAACACTGGGCACAAATTACCAATGAAACACTTCATTATTCTTTTAGATCTTCCTCTGTGGGGTCCATAGACTAAAGAACAATTAAATGGCAGCCAGGAAGACAGTTACTTCTTAACAAAAGAAATTAATAAAAAAATCTCCTGATACACAATATTGGCATGAAAGAGTCTGGTAAAGGAAAAATGTACAAGTGCAAGGCAGAGGTAAAAGTATCGTGAGAGTGACTTTGGAACTGTGAACAAGTATTCAGTTTACACTAACAATCACTTGCTATAATTTTTAGATACCTTTAATAGCTGTAAGCAGAGATATTCAGTAAAAGCCATTTGCAGTGCACAACAATAAATTGTATTGGTCTCACAAAACCCAGGAACAGTGATTCATATTCTTGAGTGCCATCCAAGTGTGGGGACCCTGTTTAATCATATATATATTTATGTAGACATCTCTTTTATAGACCACTCCTATAACAATGAGCAAACTGAGACAGAGATTAAGTGACTTGCTTGGTGCCACAGATGTAGTTGGGGCCAGAGCTGTGTTGAGGGGTTCCTGACTCCCACTCCAGTCCTCAAATACAGAGCATGAACCACTGCCCCTCTCCTCCCTTACTCCCATTTTTCAAATGTCCAATATGAAACTGGTTTGAAGATGATTGGCCGGTTACTGGTTGGCTCATCTACCAACAGCTGAGTGTTCTCGCTCTTCTATTCTGTACTGTCTCTTATGCGAAGTTGGTATGGGTTGGCATCGGGCTTGCAGGTGACCTGTCACTTAGTGCCTCATTAATGTTGTCAGCTGACAGGTAGGTAGTGTTTTTAGCTACTGGAAGAACACAGTTCTGATGAAGGATTGCTCTCTACTCCCTCAGCTCACTGATTAGCTTTTATTGTACAATGAACTTCCCTAGGTCTAAATGTCTCAATCATTTCAAATGGCTGAGCATATGCAGTGCATGTGCCTGCATTTCCAGGAAGCAAGATTGCTTTGTTTTAAAGATGACTTAAAAATAAGTCTATTTTTCTGACGTGTTTGATCAGTGATGTCGGAAATGTAGAAATCTACTTTAAGGTCAAAGTCTCTGATGATGAAGAGATAACACTGTTTGCCAGAAGCTGGGAATGAGCGATAGGGGATGGATCACTTGATGCTTACCTGTTCTGTTCATTCCCTCTGGGGCACGCGGCATTGGCCACTGTCGGAAGACAGGATACTATGGGGCTAGATGGACCTTTGGTTTGACCCAGTATGGCTGTTCTTATGTTCTTAACGCTGCTTATAGTGTTCCAGACCCTTGCTTTGGGATTTGATGATGACAGCAGTGTAAATTTCCATCATGTGGTTTTCCAATACCCAACATGACTAATGGAGAAATACTGCTAAAAAGTGACCTGTGATAGGTGGAAAATGCTTGTAACATTTGGTCCCCTATTCCAGCCACACCAGTATCTGTGTGGCCCTTATTTAGGGGCTTGCCTCAATTCAATAATTTTTGATTTTTCAGTTTCTCCCCAACTGAATAACCCAGGAAATCAGAAGGTTGCATTCCTTCATGGATGTACCATGGTGACTTGAGCATATTTCAGTCTAGTCCATGGAAACTATCTAGTCTGATACTTCACAAAAGGGAGCTTTGTAAACCCACCTGGATTTAGTAAACAGACTTGCATGTGAAGGTACACTTTGGACAGTTCTGTTTATGTATTATATTTTCCTCTATTTTTCCTATCTCTTTCTATTACAATGGATATTTGCACCTTTATTGTTTAAAAATGTCGTGCTGCTAGCTGCTCAAAATCATAGTCCACTGTGGTGATGTGATTAGATACCATAAAGATTATTAGTATGTGACTTCAAGTAATACAGAACAGGAGCAGAAAATTTCTTAAAACAGTGATTCCATTTTATGCTTGATTCCCTAGTAAACACAAGAGAATACAGGAAAATATTGGCCACACTGTTTCTAAAGTGAGTGGGGAGGGATAGCTCAGTGGTTTGAGCATTGGCCTGCTAAACCCAGGGTTGTGAGTTCAATCCTTGAGGGGGCCACTTAGGGATCTGGGGCAAAAATTGGTCCTGCTAGTGAAGACAGGGGGCTGGACTCGATGACCTTTCATGGTCCCTTCCAGTTCTAGGAGATTGGTATATCTCCAATTAATTTTATTTATTATAGTGTTTATCTAAGTTTTCCATAACGTGTCAATGACTCCTGTCACCGTGTCTTTGTGGGTCACATCTGAGAATATCAAATTCAGGACAAACTGTTGAGAAATAGGGCAGACACACTCCAAAACGGGTGGTTATTCTCCTTTTGAGATATATACCAAACCAGCAACAAAAGTAAGCTTTTGTTTGACCACACTGGCTAACAAGAAGTCAGAAAAGGAGTTTCCTTAGGCCATCCAGTCCTGGATTCAACACCCAGGCACTACACTTAAAGATGAGTGGTTATTAAAACCAGTTTAATCAAATCAAAAGGAGGTTCTGCTCCTAAAGGACCAGCCACATACCCAGGTCAATATATAACTCAGATCTTACCCAATAATCACGCTGTTGCCAATCCTTTAGTATCTAAAATCTAAAGGTTTATTTATAGAAAGAAAGAAAGAAAGGCGAGAGTTAAAATTGATTAACGGAATCAAATATATACAATAAATGCAAAGTTCTTGGTTCAGGCTTGTAGCAGCGATGGAATAAACTGCTGGCTTAAGTCAAGTCTCTGTTTGCTTCCAAATAATTGGAAGATCCTCAGTCCCTTGGTTAGAATGCTCCCATTAGTATAATAGAGATGTTTTCAGGGCCTTTTATAGCTTCTGCCATGTGTAGAGAAATCCATTGTTTCAAACAAAGCCCTCAGCACAGCTAGTGGAAAATTACAGGTAGCAATATGGTGTTTGGAGTCACATGGTCAAGTCACATGTTCATGCATGATTTCACTAACAGCAGAGGGCATTACCTATACTCTAGTAGTTCACATGAAAGTCCATCAGGCATGGATGGGTGTCTTCCATGGTCCATTGTGAGTTATGCCACTTAATTTAATGAGCCCTTTAATTTGAATAGTCCCTTTAAGATGTGCAGGCTAAATACCTTGTGGATGTTACCCCAAGTGCAAACATATTTGAAATACAGGTATAGAGCAAATGCTTATAACTTCAAAAACAAAAATGATACATGCATACAAATAGCATAATTGTATTCAGCAAATCATAACCTTTCCATAGACACCTTACTTGGCAACCTTTGTACAACATTTGTTGCAATTATATAACCTCATATTTTAATCAGATAATGTCACAACTCCTTAACAGACTTTTAAAAAAATATATTCTCTAATGTACAGCAGTATTGAAAAGCTTTGTTGATAAAATGATTACTTGAGTTAGGAATTCAGAAGCATTTCTGACCAACTAATTGGTCGAGGCTTGGGTTTCTTAAGAATTCAGAAAGTTTAAATTGGGTTGAAGTATACTGAAAATTCATAGGAAAGCATAGTCTGAACATCATAAATGTTTTATCTTTTTGTAGGTGGTAAAACAGCCTTGGATTTTCTTTTTCTGCTGGCTGTATTAAATATGCAAAGCATTTCTTCAATGTTATATTTTGCATAAAAGTGTAATTTTTACCTTGTAGAAAAATTATGAAGTTAAACATTTTATAAGATGAGAGCAAAAATATTAAATTTCCCCTTAAGATATTTAAAATAAAAGGAACATTTCTAATTTATGTGGAGAAGATATTTCATTTCACTCTTTCAGTTAGTAATGCATATCACCAACAATCATTTCTTTGTAAAGGCAGGGAACGTATTATAGTATTTTCTGTGACTGATTACACAGTTGTATATTGCAGTCTATTTTCAGTAGCTACTTCAAAGCCCTTATTCTTAGGTCCAGGAAAGCTGCCTTTCCTAAAGCTTTGAAGTTTAAATAAGTAAAATGGCCATAATTTGACTAAAAATAATTACTAATGGAAAACAGTGCTATTGATAGCTAGTCCATTGACAAAATAGAATTGAATCTGTGAATTTTTATTATGCTTACATTTTATCAAAAAAAATAGGCTTATTTAAAAGCAATGAAAATTGGGTCCAGAAATGTGAAGATTCTCCAAGTGCCTTTGAGTTATAAGCATGAGGATGCTCAATAAACATCCCAAGTACTGATTTATTATATGTTGAAGTTTTGTAAATCCTGAAGTTTGTTTAAAAACTGTCATAACTATTTATTTTGTAAATGTTTTCTGATTTAAACTGGTTGTGTGACATTAAGCAACACAAGGTGGGTGAAGTAATATCTTTTACTGGACCAACTTCTGTTGGAGAGAGAGACAAGCTTTCAAGCTTACACAGAGCTCTTCTTCAGGTCTGGGAAACTTACCCAGGCTTGGTCTACACTAGGAACGTATATTGGTGTAACTATGTTGCTCAGGAGTGTGGAAAATCCATCCCCCTGAGCGACAGTTATGCCGACCTAACCCCTGGTGTAGACAGTGCTGTGTTGAAGGGAGGGCTTCTCCTGTTGACATAGGTACCATCTCTCTGGGAGGTGGAGTATGGGAGAAGTTTTCCTGTCGCCACTGGTCTGAGGTGCACCCCTCCCCCCCTGTGCAGGGCTGGCATTGCTGCTGGCTCTCCTCCCCGCCAAATCTTCCTCTGCACCCCACTTTTTTGTCCAGACTGGCCATTTGGCCCGTTTTGTTCTTGCCAACTGATCATATAATCTTACTTATGTATAACTACATAACTTACATATACTTATGTATAACTTACAGTGTATAACTACATTGCTCAGGGGTGTGAAAAATCCACACCCTTGAGCGACACCGTTATGCTGACCGAACCCCTGGTGTAGACGGTGCTATGTTGATGGGAGGGCTTCTCCCGTCGATAAAGCTACCGCCTGTCGCCAAGGTGGATTAACTGTGCTGATGGGACAAGCTCTCCTGTTGGCATAGTTGCGTCTTCAATGAAGCACTGCAGGTTTTTTATTCCTGGAAGAATTCTGCGCCACTGCGCACACGCAGAATCCTTATCCGGCACAGAATTTTTTTCTACAGAAAAGACATTATGCCCAAGAAGTGCTGCAGTTCCGCCTTTTATCCACCGAAGGCCACTGTGGGGAAAGAACAGCCCGTTGCGTTCATCACCGCTCTCTGCCCCCGGATCCAGGTTAGGACAGACAGAGTGGGGAACACAGGGCTGCTGTGGGACGGGGTGTCACAGATTGGGGTTCAGAAGGGCTAGTGGGGGAACAGACTTAGATCTGGGCTCAGGAGCTAGTGGGTGATAGCATTGAGCCAGGGCCTGAATGGGAGGGGGCTGCAGGCCCCAGGGGGATGGAAGAGGGGGGCTGAATGGTCACATGGGGACAGGGGCGGATGTGCCTGATTGAATGGGAGAGGCTTGGGGTCAGCCAGGGTCGACTTCCCAACTCCCTAACAGTCCCTCCCTCCCCTCCCCCCAAAAAACCTATTTCATACTTCTCTCACCTTCACCTATCAACCCTCCTCGTCCACTCCCAGGCTCCTTCTGTCTCCCTCTGCTCATCCATTACCCCTGACTCCCCCAAACCTTTGCACTGCTTCTGAGCGATGCAGGAAGTACATTTCTGTATTGTAGTTTAAATGAATTACTCGATGTTCTCTATTAACTTGCACGGTAAGGAATCTATTTGTCAAAAAAAAAAAATTATCTGGATCTTTTGTTTGGGTCTGTATTGTTACAGTCCCATACATGCTGACAGGTATTTTGAAATAAATTACCAAAATAATTGAAACTGGCATGATTAAATTGTTATTTTGACAGATAAAATATGCAGAATTTCACAGAATTTTAAAATACTGTGCACAGAATTTTTAGGTGCAGAATTTTTAGCTTTTTGGCACAGAATTCCCCCAGGAGTAGTTTTTAAGTGTAGCCTTACTCAGGGCAGGTCTGTGCCTACACTAGCACTTTTGTCAGTAAAACTTTTGTTGGTCAAGGGTGTGGAAAAAAACATCCCTCTAGCAGACGTAAGTGTCACTAACAAAAGCGCTGGTATGAACAGTGCTATGTCAGCGGGAGATGCTCTCCCGCCGACATAGCTGCTGCTGCTGCTTGTTAGGGGTGGTTTAAATATGCTGGATGGTGAGTTCTTTCCCATCAGCGTAGAGCGGCTACAGGGAGACCTTATAGCGGTGCAGCTGCAGCGGTACACCTGTGCTGCAGTAACATCTGTAGTGTATACATAGCCTAAGTTTCCTAGGTCTGAAGAAGCTCTGTGTAAGATTGAAATCTTGTCTCTCTTACCAAGAGAAGTTGGTCCAATAAAAATATCTTACTTCACCCACCTCTTCTCTCTAATGTGCTGGGACTGACATGGCTACAACAACACTACATATGACACTTAGCAGGTCAGCCTTGTAAAATTCTACTTGCCTGTTAGCTTATTTTTGGGGAGGCCAGTAAAGTGTCTTTAGTTTTGTTGACATCCTCATTGTAGTAAAGGACATTTGCTTACTATGTGAAAAGCACTATAGAAGAGCTAAGCAGTGGTGATAGTATTACTTTATTTATTTATTTACAGTGTGGTTTTAGGCAAGTCATTTAGGCCAAAATATTTCAAACAGGAGTGCATAAGATAAGGCGAACACATTTCTATTTAGATTAGCTTTTCAGACTTGCTAAGTACCCACAAATTCCAATGACTTCATTGGGCATTGTGGGTGCTCCATTTTGTCTCAGAATTATACTTTAAATGCTAGGTATTATTAGTGTATCATATGACGTGCCAGCCTTTACAATGTGCCATCCTGAGGGATTTTTTTGCAGTTTTTCTGTTAACGTGTAAATAAAGAGTTTGATGCTCTCCTGCATCAAAAATCTACTTGGTATGGAAGAGGGGGAGCTGTGGGGGATCCAGCTATGGCTCCTTGAGTCTGTGGGCTGATATGCACGGCCAAGCCCCAGCAGCTGTTCAGATTTATGCTACTTGAGTATTGGCAGCGTGGAGCCTGCCTCTCGTTACCCACGACATGTCCCCTCTACCAGTGTGGGAGTGGGCAGATAATGCAGGAACTGGTCCTGCCAACTTTATTTCAGCTGAAGCTCACCCCCCACTCCAATGGAGGAATTGTCAGTCAGCTAGTAACAAACTGGATCAGAAATGGGAACCTAAGAGGGTTTCTCTGAAGGTGTGGCTCAAGCCTGAGCCTATGAAATACCATTGGTAGTTTTATTATTGACTGTAATGGAAGACTGAGTTCGAGGGGAATAATCATAAAATACCTCTGTATACACATGGGTGTGTGTGGACTTACAGTATGAGTATTACATGAAATTTGAAGTAGTTACGGAGTTAACAACATGAATTAGAAGTACTTTCTTACCCCACCTTCCTCACCATGTCGAGTAAATCCAAAGGCTAAGTTTTAAAATGTGACTTAAAGGCATCACTAGAAAAGAACAGCATGTTTTTCTTGAGGTGTAACCCAAATGATTTCTGTAATCTAGGAACATAACACCAAACTACATTATTGCCAAGAGTGAAAAGGTCGGACTAGGGAACAATCAGTTTGCAATCAGACTGATTATAAAAGACCAAGGAGCACAAGGCAAAATCAGTTCTCGGGCATATAGCAGGACAGAGAGAGACAATGAAAAATGGTCCTGAAACCTTGAAGTTAAAATGTTTCTTGTAGTAAGTAACTGGCAAAGATCAGTTAAAAGTGGTAAGTGTGGTGTTTATATTTTTGTATAATTAAGGGATTGTCAGTCCTCCCCTTGCTGCCACAAGCTTCATTTCCTTTAGATATTTGCAAAGTTTAAATCATTTCCCTGCATTTCTAATGGCAGCAGCTTGGAATATTCAAGTTATAAAGGGTATTAATGTTTCTGAAACATTTTGGAAAACTGGGGAGTTGCACTGTGTGTGATGCTAGGGCTCAGGATTTGAGAAATGCTCTCTCTAGTAGCTAATAGGAAGTTTTCCTGGGCAAGAACTGGCCCCTTCTGAAAATCCTAAGTTTCCTTTATCTTTGCAACCATAAAGGATTTTTTTAAAATCTTCAAAGTGTGAACAAAACAAACCAATTCAGTGCTGTCTTCCAGACTCTCCTCTGCTGCCCTGGTTGCTTCTACATATGCCAAGATGTGGTGTGGTGCTGCTGTTTCAAATCCAGTTTTACTCTGCTGCTGCTTGGGAAAGCTTTGAGAAATGTTAAAAAGTGGGTTTTAGGGAACAAGAGAGAAAAACCCACAGAAGTCTCCACTAGTCCCCAGTGTCTCCCTTCCCCTAGGAAGTAAGAGGCTCTGGGGTAGGGGGAGGGAACAGAGAGAATGCTGCTGCTTTTTTCCCTCAGCCTTGGGAGTGTGTGGTTGTGTGTATATGAGGCCTGTTCATAGAAGGTGTAGCCCTCCAGAGTAGGAATCCTAGTACCTAGCTTATTTCAGTAGGAGATGTAGGCATGCCTTCCCACCTGGGCAGTTGGGATGCCTAACTTTCATATCAGTCTTTGGCTAGTAGGTTAGTGCTCTGTCTACCAGGTGTCTAGTAAGTCCTGTATTTCAGAGGATGGATTATGGAACTTGTGTACATGGGGAGAAGGTGTGCAAGTAGACACTCGGTTATATGTGTTGGAGAGCGACTGATGGGATACATTTTTAAAAAGCATAGATAGGGAGGAGAAATTATTGGGGAGAAGGAAGAGTGGAAAATAGTGGAGAGGTAGAGAACACAATAAAGAAGGAAGACACATCTAGCAGAGGGAGGCAAACGAGAACCAATGGCTGAAGCCAGACATATTCAAGTGAGAAATAAGGGACAGATTTTAAAGAGGATTAACAATAGAAACAGACTAGCGAGGGAAGTGGTGGATTCTCCATTTCTTATGTCTCCAGATCAAGAATGAATGCCTTGCAGGAAGTTATGCTCTTGTCAAACACAAGTTATGAGGCTCAATTCAGTGGTACCTGGGTGAAATTTAATGGCCTGCGACATACAGAAGGTCAGACTAGATGATCTAATGGTTCCTTTAGGCCAGGGGTCGGCAACCGGTGGCTCCCGGCTCGCCAGGGTAAGCACCCTGGCGGGCCGGCCCGGTTTGTTTATCTGCCGCGTCGGCAAGTTCGGCCGATCGCGGCTCCCACTGGCCGCGGTCCCAGGCCAATGCGGGAGGCAGGAAGCCGCGGCCAGAACATCCCTCGGCTCGCGCCGCTTCCTGCCTCCCGCATTGGCCTGGGACCGCGAACCGTGGCCAGTGGGAGCCGCGATCGGCCGAACTTGCCGATGCGGCAGATAAACAAACCAGGCCGGCCCGCCAGGGTGCTTACCCTGGCGAGCCGGGAGCCACCGGTTGCCGACCCCTGCTTTAGGCCTTTAACTCTGTGAATCTATAAGAAGTAAAGGAATAGAGGGAAAGAGGAACAGACTGAAAACAATGCAGGAAAAAATACACCATGCTCCACTGTAAGGAAGATGAAAGGGGGAAAAAAACCCATGGAGTGAAGCTGGGAGGGCAAAGACGCAATCCCAAAAGCGAGAGAGATGTAGTAATTTCCATCATTACATGTTTGTAATTAGCATATTGATCAGCATCTGGCAATTAACTACTAGTCTTAACTGTTTTATTCCTTTAAATTGCACGGAGATTGGCCTTGGTGGGAGGAGGTATGAAGTCACAGGTGTTTAACACACTGGGAAGTAGGCTTAGTCTTTTGGCTAGCAGGTGTTTGGATAAAAATGAGTGTTTCGACACTTTTACATGTCTGTGTTTTTGGAAAAAAAAGTTTATACTGCAAAAACCTTATAGTGGTCACTAAATTGGCATAATTAAGTAGCTTTTGCCATGCTAGTATAAGTAAGGAGCGCTTTAATAGCTAGATGTTTCACAGAATCTCAGGACTGGAAGGGACCTCGAGAGGTCATCTAGTCCAGTCCCCTGCACTCATGGCAGGACTAAGTATTATCTAGACCATCCCTGACAGGTGTTTGTCTAATCTGCTCTTAAAAATATCCAATGATGGAGATTCCAGAACCTCCCTAAGCAATTTATTCTTAACACCCCAACAGTTAAGAAGTTTTTTCTAATGTCCAACTTACACCTTCCTTGCTGCAATTTAAGCTCATTGCTTCTTTGTCCTATCCTCAGAGGTTAAGAAGAACAATTTTTCTCCCTCCTCCTCCTAACAACCTTTTATGCACTTGAAAACTGCTATCATGTCCCCTCTCAGTCTTCTCTTTTCCAGACTAAACAAACCCAGCTTTTTCAATCTGCCTTCAAAGGTCATGTTTTCTAGACCTTTAATCATTGTTTATGTATAGGTAGATATAGAATGTAGTAACTCTTTTTTAAAATGGAAATCACCACATGATCCAGTCCAGTCATTTTTTTGTTGGGGGGAGGGGAGGGATACAATGGAAAGGAAGTAACAAGTGCACTTATGGGGAAGAAGGAACGATGGGAGGAGGACTGGGGAGAAGTATGTCAACAGAATGCATGTAATGTGACGCAGAAGGACTTTAAGGTTTCGTAACTCCTGCTAAGCTGAATTTGTGTTTAAATTCTGGGTATGCTAACTGGAGGATAGATATCTTAAGTCAAAATGTTTCAGTGACCTAATACTGAAGACCTAACAAATGAAGATAGACTAAGGGCTTGTGTACCTTAAAAGTTAAATCAACATAAGGCAGCTTATGTTGACCTAACTATGGAGGTGTACATACTGTAATGCTCCTCTTGCCGGTTTAATTATTCTGCTACCCCAAGTTGACTTAACTTTGTAGAGTAGACATAGCCTAAATGGAAACAGACAGAATAAACAGTTGGGAGTATTTTAAAACCTAGTTGTACTAAAAATAATGGCTCTGCTTAATGCTTAAGGATGCATTTCATGTTGGTTTCTCCTGTCAGGTTTGTGCACTTTTAAATATCATGTAAAAAGCATGACTGAGAACTAAAAGGAAGTTAAAGACTCTTGTGTGTGAATAAATAGATAATCCAATGTTATCCATTAATTAGGTAAGATAACGTAGTTTTATAAGTTTTACTTTAAGGGTCAGCTCTTTGCTGGTAGATGGGCTTCCAGGCATCTAAGCATTGTAGATCTCCACACATTGTTTTTGTTTTGATCAAAGTTAGTTTAGCGTTTGTGAAATCTTCCAGAGTGAGAGCCTTGTTTATCCACAGAATAGGTGCAGCACAAGCTGTAGCAGTAAAGCTTCATCATATTGCCTGTCACTTGTTCCGCTTTCTTCCGTGCAGGGACCATCTGTAGGACTGAGAATATAGGTGAGTCTCCATATTCATTCAGTTCTTCTGCCTTTTAGATTCTGACCCCCATATGTCCGTTGTGGTGGAGCAGTTTGTGAAAGGAAAACTTGTCCAGTAAGAACTGGAATAGATGACTGATTTTTGATAATCCGCAAAACAGCCAGTAGATATAAACTGCTGTATTTTTGGCTACTTTGGACATTGGCTATCTTTGAGGGAGAGATCTACAGTGAAAGTCACCATGTCCAACTACTCTGTTCTTGTCACTGTTTCTCTTACCCTTCACCCCCTACTCTTTACTGTTGGTAGACAGCCAGCTCAGGGGACTTTCTATTATGTTGGACTTTGCTTAAGTGATTCATTGTTTGCCTTTCTACCAAGCTGGCTTATTTTTTTCCTGATCACTTGTCAGTGAACAGCAAAGACTTCAAGTGTTGTTGCTGGTTCTTTATTTCTCTTTACTTGAACTTCTGGTTCATGAAGATGTACAGTATTGTTCTTTTGTTCTACACAGTGTATTCAGATTTATCTTTTAGAGTCTCTTCTGTGTTTTTGGTGCCTTTATTATTATAATTATTATTTTAAACTGTCAGCTATAGGCTTTGTGAAGGTCATATGTCACATGAACTTGCAATACTGGATATTCTCCTGCATAACTCTTGCTTCCACTAACAAGGAGGCTTTGAGTCAAAGTCACCCATCTCCATCATGGAGCCAACTTGATTCGTGTTTTTGTTTTGGTATTAACACCTGACTCTTAATATTTGTTTAGTTATGTCACTTTTCCAGCTTCATTCTTTCCATTCAGATGAGCAGTAACGGCTGTTGCTTATTGTTGCTGTCCTTGTGCACCATTTTATTTCCTCTCTGCTGAATCTTACCTCTTTGCCCCTTCTTTTCTTGTTACTAGCAGAGTGCAAATGTTCAGGTTTGAAGCTGTGAATGCAAATGTAGCCTTGTTGCTGTTTGTGGGATGCTAGTTTTTTGTCTTTTGGAAGAGAAGTAGTCAGCATGGCTAATCTGGCCATATTTTTGCCCACAGTATTAATATAGATATTTATTGGGTATTAGTTTAAATACTTGTTGGTTTTATAATATTACAGAAGTCAAAACCAGTATTTGCTTTTATAGTACGCTGAAATTAGAAGGAAAGAATAATGTTATTTCCCACTTAAAGTGCCTGTGAATACATGATAAAAATTTAATTGAGAGAATAATGCAGATATTGCTTCTAGTCATTTTTTCCCCCACATATGAAAAACCAATTACCTCCTCCTTCTGACCTTAGGAGCTGTTTAAGTCAGTCAGATTCTGAAGAGATTAATACAGAGGAACCACACTCACAATCCAAGAGGAATTGTGAGTTGAAAGTTTAATACCTGCTTTTGTTTTTAGAGCCATGTAACACTGCAGTACATTTATAGATTGCTCGTTTATTACACTTTTTTATTTTTTAATTAACATTCCTCTAGGGAGGTTAGAATTTAATAGTAGTATGCACCAAAACTGAAAATATTCAGACACAATAGATGGCTGAGTGGGAAACAAGTTGGTCATATTCTTTAGTGTGTGAATGCAACACTTTTAGGACCAGTTCCCATAACTTCAATGGTGTAGGTCAAGTTTGTAGGTCTTGATTTTCAGAATCTAGCCTCCAGCTGTGGATATAAATACTTATGGGCACTAAGATTTGCATGCTAAAGTGATACCTGTGAACACAGATGTTAGAATGTAATAGAATGTTCACACTCACATACCATCCTGTGTGCGCGCGCAGGTGTTAGCCTCTTCCTGCTTCATGTGCAGGTTTTCATGTTGATGTATGCATGTGCAAACCATGCATGCACAATTGGAGACTGGGTTGCGGTTCCACTGGATATCCTTTAATATCATTTAAAAAAATAACTGGTCGTATTTTAACTGTATTTGTGTAATTGAACTGTTTAAAACCAGTATAGTAATATTTTATAACCTTTATGATCAATACAGCTGCCTTTCCATTGTTCATATGTAGAAGGTGATGAATTAGTGATGCAGGAACGTTGCTATAATGATCATCTTTAAAAATGTGGTTTTGTTGATAATGTGTGGCTGCCTACTTCTCATGAGGCTGCTAAAGTCAACTGGCAACAAATTAGCTATTTAAACTTTTTGAATGTAATGATGACTTGGGGTTTTCAGTCCTTGGTTTATGTCCTTGCTTTCTTAGATTGTGCTGGAATGATCATTTCTCCCATTGTCTCTTTTTAAAGCAGACTGGGAAAAAGAGCAGCTTCTTTTAACTAATGGGGAAAATGGAAAAGAGTACAAAATGTCTTTCCTTTTCTCACTCTTTTCAGCTAAAATAATTCCACTTTGTGGAACTGAAATGTCACTATTTCAGGTAAGCACTTCCCTTGATTTCTGTTAGATTGTCACTTTCTTGATGTTTCATGCTGGAATGTGCTGTGTTTCTTGACTTTCTATCTGTAGTCTGCTGAGGCTTCTGTTAAACTACTTCAAACTAGCTTGCTTTGTAATGACAAGAGGAAATTGGCTTTCCATTGAGTCTCAAAGTCTGTGAAAGACTTTAGGGCAAGATCTGTAAAGGCCGATAGAAGACTAAGCTCTAGTTTGAGCACATGAGATAATACTAAATTAGTGACATAAGCCACCATTGATGTATGTGAAAATCTCTTTGAATCATATTAAATGTAGCTCTTCTGAAGTCTTGCTACTCCAAGGGATGAACTCCCCAATTGAGTTTAGGTGATTGTTCCTGAGAGGAGGGACTGTTGTCCATTAATTAGGATACTAGACAGACTTGGGTTCAAGTGTCTTCTCCGCTACATACTTTTTTGTATCTTGAGGCATGTCTCTTAGTCTCTCTGTGCCCTGGTTCCCCATATGTAAAATGGGGATGTTAATACTTCCCTACCTCACAGAAGTGTTATGAAGGTAAATATATTAATGAATGTGAAGAGATCACACACTGAAATAATGGGGGCCATAGAACTACCTAAGATACATAGATCATTAAGATCTGCCAGTTCCTTACAAGAAAGTTTCAAGACTGCAAATATGGTCAGCTTTGACTATTTCCAGTGTGTACTTGATATAAATCTGGGCTAAAGCCACATTTAAACACACAAATGGAGATTTTCAGCAGCCCTGAGTGCACAGCAGATCCCGCTGAGCTTAGTGGGCATTTGCGAGCACTAGGTACTTGTGAAAATCCAGCCACTTGTTGAGGTGCTTAAGTCTTGGCTTCTAGCTTTGAAAATCTTGGTTCTGCTCTCAAATGTTTGGTTGAGTATAATTTTTTAAACCCAGTTTTTAGCTATTTAAAACTGGAAACATTCATTAAAATGTAGCTATAAACAAACCCCTCCGTTTTTCTGCTTTTTCTGTGTGGTGAGATTAACTTAGTTATTTGACTTTAACATCTTGTTTCTAGAAGGTACATATCTACTAGGAATGCTAATAAGTATCCAAATGAATAGGCTGTCTAGCTTTCAGAAGGCAGTCTGTTTAGGGGGCATATTTCACAATCTTATTACTTGTGTAATTTGAAGTTGAGATGGTTACATAAACCTTAACAATTGTAGTGACAGGTCTCACTCATTCTGAAGAGTGAGTATACGGTTCAGCAGTATAAAACAGTAAATTGTCCTTGCAGTTTATTGATCAAAGTGTTCTAGCCCTTGGAGAACTTGCAAGTGTGACTATTTTTTTCCCCGTTTATGAGGCAGACTATATTTATTGTGCAACAATGGTCATGGTTTACTTTAAAAGGGAAGGTGGAACCAAAAGGCTGATAATTATGAATTGGAGTCCGCTGTATGTATCTGTCATCTTCAGTTCATTTCAAAATAAGCCCTATTCAAAAGTCCTTTTAAAAAATTGTTATAACATCGGGACTTTAATATGAAAAGTTTCCCCTGCTGAACCTATAGGAGACTCTGAATGAAAAGATGACTTCATGTAAAATAGGATTGTTCACAAAGTTATGGTTAACTTAAAAAAATCCATTACTCTTGTCATATTTTTATACTAGTTTAGGTCAGAGGAGGGCAACCTCCGTTTCCACCAGGAGGAGATTTAGGTTTGGTTCTTACAGGCTAAGACTATGCCCTCTTTCTCCTCTGTGCAGTATTACAGGGCTGTCTCCTGGTCAAGGCCATACTAATGAAGGCAGTGTGGTTTAAACTGATAAACATTCAAGTTACAGGTACTTAGTCCAAATGCAGTTGTTTAACATTGTTTTATCTCTGGGAGGGGTAAGAAGTCTCATCAATGTGGTGCACATGGTGTACTCATGTTATGTTTTGAAATAGAGATTTATAAGATTTGCTGCAGAATCATCCTAGTTAGTTCTCCTACAAAAGAGAGACAATGCAGGCCAGAATTTCATCCAGTTATTTCTGCATCAAGCCAAATAATTTTGTGGCAAAACTGGAGGACATCTTTCAGAAACACATCCCATGTTGATTTAAAGATTTCAAATGAGAGGTGCCCTGCCACATTCCTTGGTTCCATTGGCTAGTTACCCTTACTGTTAAAAATTTGCAACTTATTTCTAGTTTGAAATGTTCATATGTTGGCTACTACCATACCAGGAAGTAAACAAGAAAGTACATTTAAATAAAAACATATGTATACATAAACACAGTGGTGAGCTGCAGCTGGTTCGCACCAGTTCGCGGGAACCGGTTGTTAAATTTAGAAACCCTTTTAGAACCGGTTGTCCCGCGTGGGACAAACTGGTTCTAAAAGGGCATTTAAATTTAACAAGCGCTCCTCAGCTCACCTCAGCTCTGCCTCCACCTCACCTCAGCTGTGGCCCCAGCTCACCTCAGCTCTGCCTCCACCTCCTCCCATGAATGCTCCTCCCTGCTTCTCCTCCCCCCCTGCTTCCCGCAAATCAGCTGTTCACGCGGGAAGCCTGGGAGGGCTGAGAAGCAAGCAGGCTTCCCGCTCAGGCCCAGGAAGACGACGCTGAGGTAGGGGTAGAGGGCCGCATCCCTCCCCGGCCGCCCAGCTCCGGCCGCGGCCCTCCCCGGCCCCGCGTCCCTCCCCAGTCGCCCTCCCCTCCCTGGCGCTGCATCCCCGGCTGCGGCCCTCCCCGGCCGCGGCCCCCCGTGGCCCCAGCCGCCTGGCCCCCCGCGGCCCCGGCCCTCCGCGGTCCCAGCCGCGACCCTCCCCGGCTCCGGTAGTGCGGGTCCGGGCACGGCGGCGGCCACGACCCCACCTACCCGGATGCCCGGCTCCGGCCACGGCCCTCCGGCCACGGCCTGGCCCCCTGGCTCCAGCCGCCTGGCTCCTGCTGTTTTGCCAAGTGGCCGGGCTCCGGCAGCGCGGGTCTGGGCGCGGCGGCGGCCCCGGCTGCCCGGCTCCGGCTCCAGCTCCAGCTCCGGCTGCGTGGCTCTGGCTGTGGCCCTCCCCGGCTCCGGCTGGCCAGCCGCCTGGCTCCGGCTGCCCGGCCCCCACCACATCCTCTGGCTCCGGCTGCGCGACTCCTGCCCCGGCCCCGCGTCCCCGGGCTCCCGGCTCCAGCCGTGGCCGGACTGTAGCGCCGCCAGCCACATCCAGGCAGCACGGTAAGGGGGCAGGGAGGGGGTGTTGGAGAGAGGGCAGGGGAGTTCGGGGGTGGATAGGGGTGGATAGGGGTGGGGGGGTCAGGGGGCAGGGAACAGGGGGATTGAATAGGGGCAAGGCTCCTGGTGGGGCAGTCAGAAAGGATCAGGGGTTGGATGGGGCAGTGGGAGGCAGTCAGGAGCAAAAGTTCCAGGGGCAGTCAGGGGACAGAGAGAAGGGGAGGTTGGATGGGGCAGGGGTCTTGGGGGGCCATGAGGAATGAGAGGAGGGGTTGGATGGGGTGGCGGGGGGCAGTCAGGGTACAGGGAAGGGGGGTGGATGGGGCAGGGGGTCCCTGGGGTGGGGGGGGCATCAAGGAACGTGGGGGGTTGGATGGGGCAGGGGTCCTGGGGGGGGGCATGACCCCTCCTGGGGTGAGGAGGGAACCGGTTGTTATGATTTTGGCAGCTCATCACTGCATAAACACACATTTATTTAATTAAATGTATGATAGCTTAGTTACTGTAGATAAACTTTTTTCTTAAATGAACATTGTCAAAACAAACATCTTTTGTTTATTTTGAAAGTTTTCATTCAGTATCAATCCAGCTCTTGTTAGTTTTCTGACAGCAGAGTGTAAGTGTCAAAAAAAATAAATTGTTTTTTAAATGGATTCTTCGGCCACACATTTGTATACAAAATAAAGCCTAATATTTTAACACTGATTCATTTGAAAGCTTCCCCAGTTATCTTTCCTGCTGTTCCTTTTGATATGAACTTCCATTACGATATTGTAATTACATTTATTAAACAGCTCACAGTGTAATAGAAATCTTTTCTTCTTTTATTGATGACTAGTACACTTTTTCATTATCGTCTTTGTATATTTGTTTCCTTCCACATACACTTGGAACTCTATTTCTTTGTATTACCCATCATAACACATAAACTAATGAAATAAGTTGTGAAACAGTAGAGAATCTGATGGATAAGCACATACGTTTTGGGTTAGATACTTTTGCTTTAGATAACATATACTAAAGGTAGATGCTGTTGTCTATTAAGACACACTTCCTAAGGATTTTCTGCCTCATATTTTGCTCCCCAGATGACTTGTTTCCAATATAACCCATTACAAGAAGTTCCATATTTATAAACCTGGACACTATAAATATATGGCAGATCATTTGCAGTGGTAGAGCTGCTTCACACAGAATCTGAGGCACAGTGAAGCAGAATTGGGCGGGTAGATGTTAGGTATTAGTTTGTATTTCATTTGACCAGCCTTAAAATCAAATATTTCTAACATGGCCTCTTCACTTCGTGATATTAATACTGGTTTTCTATCTTGAATAAAGAAGGGATACTGCAAGTCATGAAATTGAGTGTTGTTTTCCTTTTACATTTGTCCAAATAAAGTGGCTCAAACAAGCTTTGTTTACTATAACTCATAAAATAATCCCCACAAATGCATTTTCTTCTTTTACTGATTGTGAAAGTACAGACTTTGCCCTGAAAACTCTTGCTAGGGGAAAATAAGTCCTTCAAGTTACCTTGTTTTTCTGGTGGAGCTATCAATAATCTCATCACTAACCCAGGCAAGGCAAAATCCTGCATAATATTTATATTTAAATATCATTTTGTCTTCAAAGAACTGTACAAACATTAATTGAGTAGTCAGTTAAACTAGCTTAATGTAATTCTTAACTGGGACAAATACTGTTTTTGTCTTACGTTGTTTGTAAGTATGAATTCTGTTTGGGTATTGTATGTAGTTGAAAAACAGCATGGAAGAGTATTTCTTCATTGTCCATTACTACTTAGACTTAGGCTGGGGACACTGTCTGTCCAACATTCTGATTGACCTCTCTGATGACTTCAGACTCCCAGCAGAGTATGCGTGAGATTTCCTATTTGAAATAATCAAAAAACTCTTGTGCATCTGCTAAGTTAAATGGGGAGGGGGGGGAGTTAGTTTGTGGGGAGTGAGGAGGTCGAACAGGCACCTGGAATGGAGAAGGTGGGTGTGAATTGCTAAAGATGACTATTTGAAATTGTTCCTTCCCCTCAAAGCTGCCTTTTCATTAGCAGATTGTGGTCCTCCAGTCACTTTCAAACCACTTTGTACTGTAAAGCTGAACTGGAAACGTTTCGGTCTCCTGAAACTGGCAGAGTAATGGCAGAGTAAGCTACCGCAGTAAGAGAATTTTTAAATGAGCGAAAGCTTTAGAAAGGACAATTTGGGATTTTGGAGAACTATGAAATTTTATTTCCCCTTCCTGTCTTCGCAGTGTTAGCTATGTGTAGGGCCCTACCAAATTCATGGCCATGAAAAACGAGTCACGGACTGTGAAATCTGGTCTTTTGTGTATTTTTACCCTATACACCTGTACTTCGATATAACACTGTCCTTGGGAGCCAAAAAATCTTACCGTGTTATAGGTGAAACTACGTTATATCGAACTTGCTTTGATCCGCTGGAGTGCGCAGCTCCGCCCCTCCGGAGCACTGCTTTACTGCATTATATCCGAATTCATGTTATGTCGGGTCGCGTTATATCGGGCTAGAGGTGTACTATACAGATTTCACAGGGGAGACCAGCGTTTCTCAAACTGGGGGTCCCAACCCAAAAGAGGATTGTGGGGGGAGTTGCAAGGTTACTGTAGGGGGGTTTCGGTATTGCCACCCTTACTTCGGCCACCCAGCTCTGAAGGCAGCGCAGGAGAGCGGTGGCTGTTGGCCAGTTGCCTAGCTCTGAAGGCAGTGCCCCACCAGCAGCAGCGCAGAAGTAAGGATTGCAATACCATACCATGCCACCCTTACTTCAGAGTTGGGTCAGGACCCCTACAGTTACACCACTGTGAAATTTCAGGTTTAAATATCTGAAATCATGAAATTTACGATTTTTAAAAGTCCTACGACTGTGAAATTGACCAAAATGGACCATTAATTTGGTAGGGCCCTAGCTATGTAGAAGCATAAAAAACCAGAATAGAAAGGTTTGGCAGTATATTGTTAGATCTTTATTTTGAAATGCCTGTTGATTGTCAGTAAAATAGTCTGAAAGTGAGGAAATGCATGTCGTGAAAAAGCTTAAAATAAATCTCTTTTCATTAAGAATTCCATGTTGTAAGCCAGTGGCTCTCAAACTTTTTTTACTGATGACCCCTTTCACATAGCAAACCTGTGAGTGTGACCCTCCCCCCTTATAAATTAAAAACATGTTTTAATATATTTAACAACATTATAAATGCTGGAGGCAAAGCGGGGTTTGAGGTGGAGGTTGACAGTTCGCAACCCCCCATGTAATAACCTCACAACCCCCTGAGGGATCCCGACCTCCAGTTTGAGAACCCCTGTTGTAAGCAGTCATTATTTGAAATTAGTAATATTAATGGATGGATTTTTTAAATTACTTCTGCATCACCTCTTGGCAAGTGCAGTTTTATTGATAGATTCCTTTTGTCTATCTGTGTATGCATTACTCCAAAAAAAAAAAATTGTGTTCAAAAGTTAATCTGGTTACATGCCATCTGTAAGATTTGAACATTTATGGATGCCATAGTACTTGATGTATTTTCCTTAATTTGTTTATTTTCAAACTTCACATTATTATTTATTATTATTGTAATTATTACACAGATGAAACAATTATTTCAACCCCATTTGGCTCTATGCTGTAGGACGGGGTTGGCAACCTTTCAGAAGTGGTGTGCTGAGTCTTCATTTATTCACTCTAATTTAAGGTTTCGCATGCCAGTAATACATTTTAACATTTTTAGAAGTGTAGTAAGATACGCAGCCGACTGTTATCATCATCGAACAAGAGTAGCGCACCACACCAGTAGCTACTGACAACAAGGAGGTCTCTTTCTATAAGTCTGTAATATATAACTAAACTATTGTTGTATGTAAAGTAAATAAGGTTTTTAAAATGTTTAAGAAGCTTCATTTAAAATTAAATTAAAATGCAGAGCCCCCCCGGACCAGTGGCCAGGACCCGGGCAGTGTGAGTGCCACTGAAAATCGGCTCGCGTGCCGCCTTCATCACGTGTGCCATAGGTTGCATACCCCTGCTGTAGGAAGTACATAGTGCCTGATTTCCGGAAGTGCATATGCAAACTGGAAGTTTATGCATGCAAAATGGACATTAGAATGTATAACTTGCAATTTATATCCACCAATATTCAGTGTGTATGCTCAGTTGATGTAACTGTATGTGCAGTTATGCAGGAAATTACATAATAATTTTTAAAATTCTTACTCTTAAACAAAATTCCAAAGTAGAGTTGAAGGTCTGAATCTTTGAATGTTTATCTGAATCCATCCTATTAAGATTTCTCCATCACTATTTATACAATGCTTTAATATTTGTCCAAGAAAAAAATACACCAACCCATTAATATTTAGAGAGAATATGTGGTGTTTAAAGATTACAGATCTATGGCTTTTAAAGCAGGATGGTAGCTGGCTGAAAGTCTTACGTGATCTTCTCCAGTTCTTGCTACGATTTTCACAAATGATGACACTTTTCAACAAGATATCGCCTGCCAGCAGCTACCAGCTGATTGAGCTAAAGGCTATAGAGTTATGTATTTGGCTGAGTTTTATCTGTCATGGACAGGCAGGGATCTGGAAACTGGTTTATCAGCCCAGGACAATCAATTGCTTTACCAATCCAAAACTTGTTCAACATTTGCGGGTCGAAAGCTGCCATTTCTGAACATCAAAGTACATTGAATAGGTTGTATGAAGTCGGCTTTTAGTTCCACACAAACATTTATTCATTGAGGTAAAATAAGGCTGTGTAGAAATTAACCTACTGAAAGTAAGTGAAAAACAATGCAAAGTGACTGGCACAATGGATTGGATAATGAATTATATACCCTCTTTGCTAAGTCATAAGTTCAAATCCTATCCAGGTTATTGCTAGCTGGATATCTAATAGCTGTCTCTCTACAGTATGTGAATTGAATTGGGGTACTCTTTAGTCTGTTTCATGGTGAGTTAGCATCTGAAATGAAACAGACTCCAACGAGAAACTGCTGAGCTGGAATTGATATGCAAACTAGATGCAATCAATTTAGGCTTGAATAGGGACTGGGAATGGCTGAACCATTACAAACATTGAATCTATCTCCCCTTGTAAATATTCTCACACTTCTTATCAAACTGCCTGTACTGGACTATCTTGATTATCACTTCAAAAGTTTTTTTTTCTCTTACTTAATTGGCCTCTCAGAGTTGGTAAGACAACTCCCACCTTTTCATGCTCTCTGTATGTGTATATATATCTCTTCAATATATGTTCCATTCTATGCATCCGCAGAAGTGGGCTGTAGCCCACGAAAGCTTATGCTCAAATAAATTTGTTAGTCTCTAAGGTGCCACAAGTACTCCTGTTCTTTTCATCTGAAATGTGAGCATGTGGTGCCAGCATATTTGGAGTCATTGCTAGTAGTTTCAGCAGAGAGGCCAAAGACTGAATGAACATGAAACTGAACTAGCTTCTCAGGGATAGTGGTGGAGCTTGCACTACCCATGCTGTATCTGTTTTGTGGCTAAATGGAAGATTTCATTCTGTGGAGAACTAAGGTAGTATCTTTTCCCAAGCAGCCAATTACCCTACAGTTTGAAAACTTTTTTTTTTGTTTTGAATATATTAAGTCAGTTTTTCCTGTTCAAATGCACAAAAAATAAGGGGGTTTATTTTTTGGTTTGCTTTTTTAAGCAGACACTTGGAAGAAACCTTGTGGGTCAGTTGAAAGTTCCTGAAAGTCTGATGGTAATTAATGCTGCATACAGATAAGGACTAAAATATCTTAGTTGACTGCTATTTCCAAATGTCTTTTTATATATGAAAACTGTTTCCTTCTGTAAAATATGCTGTTTGTTCCACTCCTGTTTAATTATCGTGTTGTTCTTATTCATATTCTAATTGTCTTTTAATTTCTATCACCTTGTGACATCTCAAGCAACAGGAAACTGGGTAGGGAACTAACTTAATTTGACATCCCTGAGATAACATGCTACTATTACAGAGAGATGAGGGAGGCAACCTTTAGCCCTGAGGATTTTATACAAACAAAACAGCAGGAAGTAGAGATGATTGCGGCAGTGTAAAGAGTCAATTTTACTCTCTAGAAATAGCCAATAAATGCCTGGTATATTTAGGATTTGTGGGGGGTCAGGAAAAGATACCTTACTTTTCTTTTTAATGTGCCTATGTAACTCATCTGAATGATAAATGTGGGTGAGGTAATAATATATTTTATTGGACCAACTTCTGTTGGTGAGAGAGACAAGCTTTCAGAAGAAGAGCTTTGTGTCACTCAAAAGCTTGTCTCTTTCACTAACAGGAGTTGGTCCAATAAAAGATATTACCTCACCTGCCTTGTGTGTCTAATATCTTGGGAGCAACACAGCTATTACCACTTGCAAACAACAATGGAAGATCTCTCATCTGAATGGTAGTTTTTGTACCGTGTACATGCCCACAAGCAAAATATACAGAACTTATATATGTACAGGTATAACTCACTGCAGGCTTGTTAAGAAGGGGAAACTCAGTTACCTCTGTAGAAGCAGCAAAGAATCCTGTGGCACCTTATAGACTAACAGACGTTTTGCAGCATGAGCTTTCGTGGGTGAATACCCACTTCTTCGGATGTGGGTATTCACCCACGAAAGCTCATGCTGCAAAACGTCTGTTAGTCTATAAGGTGCCACAGGATTCTTTGCTGCTTCTACAGAACCAGACTAACACGGCTACCCCTCTGATACTTGATCAGTTACCTCTAATAGTGATTGTGTGAAAACCTGGCTTGGCCCCATAAATTAAAAAAAAATCTCTGAACTCTTTGAGTACCTATGGATTAACACTAAGGAATACTAAACCCAAGAGTGAGAATTGAGAGTTAATGGTGCCTTTAGAGGAAGAGTTTCCTCTTTATCTCTCATATTTTTTCCTTGATTTTGCAGGTGCATATCAGTCTGAATCTTTGATTCTATCTGTTTAATTTTTCTCTTTTTATATTAGCTTCTAAGACCAGGGAAAGAAAAGAAAAGAAGGGAAGAAAATCACCCTGGAACACATTTTACAGTGGAGAGACATTAAGTTTTCAACCACAACTTTCAAATGTGTCACAAACTGAGTATACTAATGCTCGTAGTGGTTACGTCTGACACTTTTTGACCAACCCCTTTTTAAAAATCCTGTTTACGCAGTTTGATTTAAATGACCCCATGCCCTGCCCTGCCCTAAAAAGCACTGCTCTACTTTTAACAACCCGGTGTATCTGAGTTCTAAATAATGGCTCTTGTAAAAATGTGTTAGTAGTAACACTGATTCCATTAGAAGCCTGCAGTAAAGATGTGAATGGCAGTTATCTTACATGCTAGTAAAAATGTCCTTTGCTGGGATTAATTCTTGTAGCTTGAGTTTCACTTTATCCAACTCTCTGGGTTTTTAGTTTCTGTGGGTTAGAAACACAGATAAGCCCCAGAACATATTGCCTAGGCAGGTTGTAGAATCTCCGTCACTGGAGGTTTTTAAGAACAGGTTAGACAAACACCTGTCAGGAATGGTCGAGTTATTGCATAGTCCTGCCTTGATGAGGGGTTCTGGGCTAGATGACCTACACTTATATAATTCTGTAAAGGGAGACTTGTGCTTTTTTCCCCTTGGATAAATGAACTTGAATTTAAATATACAAAAAAGGGGTTGGGTGCAGAAAAAGGAAAGAAAATTAGAAATAATTCTTTTTTGTTTTCTTTAACCATGAATCCTCCTTTGGACTGTTTTTCTGAAAAACAACAGAAAAAGTTAAGATTGAAGATTAAGATACTTTTATAGTGATGAGGATTTTGAATTTGAGGGTTTAAAAAAAAAAGTGTGTTTTAAGAAATTGCCATTTTCCAAAAGAAAACAATCATCTGAAGCAATATCAGCCAGCAGAAAATGCTTCACACCGACAAATACTGAGGCTCAAGTTCTCCCAGTTCTTGACTGTCAGACTAAAATGCAAAATTCAAGATGTCACACACAATCTCAGGGGCTTTTACAGCAAGGTCCGCTTATTGACTTTTTCCAGTGCTTCCTTGATAGGTTGGAGTGACAGAAATACCTATGAAATGGATTACACTTCTCATGTTGCGATACAACCCGGCAGTGAAGAAAATAGATTGCTAAGAAGTAAATGTCATAAAACCCAAATGTATCTTCAGCTATTAAAAAGTGTTGCTTTCCACCCAAATGCAGCTCTGTGTGAAAGATATATGGTATGCTCCCAGGGATTTTCCTTTGATTTTTCTGACAGAAATGTGGGGGGAGGAGGTGGAAAGCGAGGAAGGGCTATGGGTGGAAAGCGGGAAGAGGGAGAGCAGAAATAAGAAAATAGTCTGTGCTTTTCCTTGTTTTACTCTTCCCCTTTTCAGCCTTTCAGATTTTCTTTAAAGAGACTTTCAAGTGACTTTCACAGATCCTTGCTCACAGCCTGGTTCCCCTATGGTTTGTTTTTTATGGATGGACAAGTGTGCATTGGTGCCTCTGGGAGTGCAACTTAATACTGCTGAGGGCAAGTAGATTGTCCACAGCAGTAGAGCTGTGGCATAAAGGGGAGCGGGAGAATAAATAATAGAACTGGCAGGTAGGAGATGTTAGAGTTGCATTCCAGGCCACATTAAAGCATCCTGCTAATAAGTCTCAAGGGGAAGAATCGGCCTGGAAAATGTAAGGTTTCTTTTAAAACCTGTTACCATAAAGCCCTTTGTGTTGTTTGTCTTAAGGCTGTACAGTTGTGCAATAGCACAGGTAACTTCAGTCAGTGCTGTATCTTATTTTTACCTATAAGATGCATCATGGTATGGAGTGTGTGATCCCTGGGATGTTTTTCCTGACTACAATATGTTGATGAGGTTTTGAGAATACTTGAAATAAGTGCATTTGAGGGGACTTGTATCTAGTGTCTTCTGAGCCCTGGGAAAAAGTGAGGAGTAAAGACTTGGAGGCTTTCATTGATTCTATTCACCGTAGTCCCACCTATCCAAAGGTCTTTGTTTCCATTCTGATTAGGATAAATTTTTCTGTTTTATCTTCAAGCATGTTTTTAGTATAACTGAGAACTACTTAGAGCTGGGTGTTAATTCTAAGATTAGTGTCTTTTCTGCAGTTGGTTATCACAGTGTTTTTTTTCTTTAGCCTATAATCCATAACAAATGATTCCAGGTCTTCACTTTTAAGATGTTCTTGAAAGAGAAAAGATCTTTTAGAGAGGGGCATGTCTTTTTCCTTCACTCAATCTCTTGTAATTACTGTCTTTTGCCTGCCCTTATCAAGGCAAAAGGTCTGTTTCTCAAGAGCTTTAATGTAACTTTTTCATGTCCCTTTGCTCTGCAGAGCTTTTAATATGGAGTCAATTTCCACTGATTTCTAAAGTGTATAGATAAGCAACAAATGTATATAATAGTAGGCTGTTTTCATTCATCATCTTCACTAGTTCATTCATCACATGGAGTTTTGTCTGTTGTGAAAAATCCTGATTGAAAGCCCATCTTGGTTGAAATTCAGGGTTAAAGTAAGATGGTTGCGCAGTACTTTCTGGTTTGCAAACGAAGGTGTGTCTCTTCTATAGAATCATAGTCTTTCATTATTTCTCTGGGGGTTTGTTCTGGTGCTGTGCTGTCCATTTTGCCAGTTCTTCTGATTCTGAACCACATTCTTCTTGCTGTCTCCATCTCCATACCTCAGCTCTGACTTGGTAATATTGGCATGGATCATTCTTCTCTTTTTTCATGTTATTTTCCGATGGTGGTACAAGAACAAATCTCACTGTGTACTGTGTGCAACACCTTTTTTTTTTATCTGCTGCTCTCCGGAGGGCTTATCAAACATTAGTTACGCTTCACAACACTCATGTAAGGTAATAAGATTTTTTTAATACCCATTTTGCAACTTGAAAACTTTGAAGGTACAAGGGGGTACAAGGAGGTCTGGAACTTGCCCAGGTTGTTCAGCATGCTAGTAGTGCATTTGGGAATAGAATTGACTCCCAGCCTCTTGCTTTAACCACTAACCTCACTTTGCTTTTTGTTTGTGAAAGTGGGATATTTCAGGAAGATCATTTTTCATACCTACTGTTGCTTCATACTTGAGCAATGTAAAGCCTTCCCGATGACACCTGTTTTGAAAGTACATGCTTGCTGCATCCAACCAGAGAGAGCTAATTGAATAGCCGTAGCGATTAATACATTTAATTTACTAATTGTAATAAATGTAAGGATTTTCTTTTTTTTCTGCCGAGATTGTAATTGCTATCAAATTCTGAAAAACTTGTGGAGCATTAATATTTTCTTTTGGTTTGCCTAGAAACTTTCCTCTGTCAGTGACATAAAAAGCTATCATTTTAGTGTTGAGAGTAAATTCAAACATAATCTTCTGTTATAGCAGTGGATATTAAGGAGCACAGAAAACAAGAATTTCTTTGAGATAGTTTTGCTTACAATGATTATCTGTGCACTAGTTTGAAATTTTAAAATGTTTTGTCAAAGTGAGGCTGATAACTTATCTGTTTTTTTTAAACAGGAATATGAAACGGCAACTACTCTTCCTTGGAAACATTTTTGTCTGGGGGGAAAAGAAAACCCAACAGTGATAAAGCACTATTGAAATATGAAAACTGTAACTTGTTCCGTTCATTAGTAATTGTAGCTTATTTTAGGAGAGAAATTTTTAAAGCCTAGTTTGAATGAGAATAGAATTGTTACCTTGAATAATACCTTGAAAACCTTTCAAGAAGGTTAAGGTAAAAATATTTGCAAGGCATGATAAATGAATTAGCTAAAAGACATAAGCTTATTTTTTTTGTACCCTGAAAGTCAGACTTGTAAATTCCCTATTGAGCAAGAGAGAGAGAGAGAGAGAGAGAGAGAGAGCATGAGGACTGCCTTCACAGATGTAGCTCCAGGCCTTGACAAAGAGGTGTACTTCTCAAATACGACTAGTAACCACAGCAGAATGTCTGTCTCAAAGCCAGCTGGTATGATCAAGCTTTTTCTTCCAAGATAGTTGTCTTCTACCTTCTCTTACAGCTGAAATAATGTTTAGCATTTCTATAATGTTATGCCCATTGAAGACTTGTAAAAAAAAAAATCTTATTCTTTTGGGGCTCATCAGATAACATAATGGCCAGAATTTTCAATGCATGAGATGCACCTGAACAGGCAGGCAGGAGCTTAATCAGGCACGTGAGGAATTTTAAGAAGTGACTTAAAAGCATACAAAACCTACTGTATTCACCGGAGTTATGGCTATGAGCTTCCGGCCCCTTGACCAAGAGGGATTTTTTAAACTAGATATTAACTTCCCCAATACTTAGTTCCACAGGGAACTGGGATTGCTCTTATGTTGGATTAGGGCCTAAGTAGTGCATCTGGATTCTCCTTTGCCTCACACAAAGTAGGGCTCAGTCACTTGCTGTTGAAGGTCCTGGCTGATGCTGCATCCTGGTTGCAAAGCCTCTTCCCGTCTCCCCCCCAATTGCTATCTCAAACTGCATCTGGCAAGGCAGAGGATCAGTAGCTACATGCTGCAAGGTCACCTCTAATGGGTCTAATCATCTCTGGGACTCCATTTTCATTGCAGTTGTTTTGGCTTCTGCTCTAGTAGGGTATGTGAGGGGATGCCTGGCAGCTGACAGTGCAAATGAGAGCTCATGAGATAAGTACCTTAGTTGGAAGCAGAAATCAAGTAATGCTTGGGAAGGTTTACATTGGTGTTGGGGAAAGGGAGTGAAAAAAAAGGGAAGAAATTACACAATTCATATTTTGTCCTCAGTGTAAATATGCAGTAAGGCACAAACCCTTCCTGAGCACTCCTCTGACGATGATTGGCCTCAACAATACTGAGCTACAATACTTGTGTGTCTGTATTTTCCAACCTTTAGATCAGCCACCTTTTTTTAATCTTATAAGTAGCTGTTTCTCCTTAAACTGGAAAACTGACATCTAGTGGACAGTAGTTCCCTCAACTTGTGATATAAATAAATACATAAATAATAATTGGAGATATACCAATCTCCTAGAACTGGAAGGGACCTTGAAAGGTCATCGAGTCCAGCCCCCTGCCTTCACTAGCAGGACCAATTTTTTGCCCCAGATCCCTAAGTGGCCCCCTCAAGGATTGAACTCACAACCCTGGGTTTAGCAGGCCAATGCTCAAACCACTGAGCTATCCCTCCCATATATATACCCCTGTTTTATCACTTTTAAATTCCTGGGGATATGCATTTCATTCTGTAATCCTTCACTCCAATCTCCATGTGTGTATGTATCTGATATGTATATTTACACATCATAAAAAATTGAACTGTATACTGGTGGCAATTATTTTGTAGCATATTGCATTAACATTTTGTTGAATGAATTCAGCATAGGAATATTTTGAAGACAAAAGAATCTAAATGAAGAGTGTAAAATTAAGCCCCCAGGATTTTAATGTTATAACTGTGCTTGAACAGACACACACAGGAAAAGAAGTGGGGGGGCTTTTTAATGTGCTGGATATATCTAAGGGTATATCTATACTATCCACCGGATTGGCGGGCAGCGATTGATCCAGCGGGGTGTCGATTTATTGCGTCTAGTTTAGACGCGATAAATTGACCCCCAGAGCGCTCTCCCATTGACTCCGGTACTCCACCAGGGCGAGTGGCACAGGTGGAGTCGGTGGGGGAGCATCAGCAGTTGACTCACTGAAGTGAAGACACCGCAGTGAGTAGATCTAAGTATGTCGACTTCAGCTACATTTTTCACATAGCTGAAGTTGCGTAACTTAGATCGATTGCCCCCTTCCCCGCCCCCCAGTGTAGACCAGGCCTAAGAAACCTTCTCCGCTCTTTCTAAAAGGTATGCTACAATTCAAATAGAAATTAGGGGCTTGATGCAGGAATTATTGGGTGTGGTGTATAAATCGAAAAGTAAATGTATTGACTCTGAAGATCATAGAGAAATAGAAAACAAGTTGAGACACTTGTATGGTGGAATTATTACCTAAAACCAGGTTAGTGTAGGTATTCACTATAAGCATTTTATTCTTCTAAAATACTTCTCACATTATTTAAAATGTGAGTTCTGAGCCATTTGTAATTGTTTAAGTTCTGCAGGAATCACTTTGTAATACACAAAACTTCCTGTATAAAAGTACTTGGCTTTTACATGTCTTTAATATCAGTCTTTTGTGTCATATGTTCAAAAAGATGGATGTTTGTTTTTGATATAATGTAATATCTAAAACTCCAGTATTGCATAAAAGCCGTATATTGTTGAAAGGTGGACTTATTAACATTTTTTTGTTTTTAGTATAAAACTATATAAGAATAATCAATGTTTTATGTCCTGATTTTAGAGATCCAAGTATTAATATAATAAATAATCCTTTCTGTTCTGTCCAGCTGGGAGGTGCCAGCATGCCTTCAGTGCTTTTTATTTTATCAGCAGCTGAGAAACTGTGGTGGTTTATCTGCCACCAGGGCAGCAGTTCATCTCTCCATAAGGAGAAGAGTGTCTTCTGCATGACACAGTTTGTAATTAAACCACTGCCAGGTAGCACTGCTGTCATTCAGGCTGATGTCCCTTTTCAGTTAACTCTTCCCTTTTCTATTTGACCATTTTAATGTGGATCCCAAGAAGAAATGTTAGCCAGCCTGCAGATATTTCTATAAATATGGCTGTGCTTGGTTAAGTGTGTGAGAGGGGAGCATGAGTTGGTTTCTCATGGAACATTTAAAATCCAGGTTATTGTAGTACGTTCAGATGTCTTCCCCCCACCCCACCCCACATTCCCCTTGTAAATTTTAACCAAAGTTAATTTTTTAAAGAAATTGTGTTGACGATGAGGGTTGTTCCATATTCACTGTAAGTTGTAACACTCTGAGCTGGGAACATATAAAACCTCAATTCTGTAAAGATTAACCCATGTGTTTAATATGAGTGGGATTACTGATGTGCTTGTAGTTAAACATGTACAAATGTTTTGCAGAATCAGGGCCTAAATGACATGAAATTTATTTTTTACTTTAGATCATGGAATATATAAAGAAAAAAATATAGTAATAATGGAAGTGTAACATGTACAAAAGCAAGGAAATTTGGATCTAGAGTAACTTATCCAGATAAGTGGTATGGCTTATGGGATAGAGGAAAAATGTCCAAAGGGCTGCACAGCTTTGATGGCAAAGCTATCTATTCATGTGGTTTTCCCGAAGCAGGTTTTGTTACTAAATTGTTGTAATTATTTGTTTCTTCTAGAACCCAATGGGTGCTAGGTGCTTTCAGACACTAAATGGCTGGTATTGTTAGCAGTGGACATGGAGACTTATTCTCTTCTGGTAGTGGTGCCTCTAAGGGCTTGTCTATACTACCCGCCAGATCAGCGGGCAGTGATTGATCCAGCAGGGGTCGATTTATCGTGTCTAGTCTAGACATGATAAATCGACTGCCAAGCGCTTTCCCGTCAACTCCGGTACTCCATCAGGGTGAGAGGCACAGGCGGAGTCAATGGGAGAGTGTCAGCAGTCAACTCACCACAGTGAAGACGCCATGGTGAGTAGATCTAAGTCAGCTTCAGCTACATTATTCACATAGCTGAAGTTACGTAACTTAGATCGATTTCCCCCCACCCCCCATTGTAGACCAGGCCTAAGTCAGTGTTGAGGCCCCTTAGGGGGGAGAGGAGTGTGTGTGGTGAGGAAGGGGGTGGTGCATGCTTACATTTTGTCTGTGCAGTATCCATTATGTGGATAAATAGGACTTCAGTCTCCAGGGCTGTCACTCTGGCACCTTTCACCACCACTAAATTTGCTTAGCCTAAAAACAAAATCCAACTATATTTGGAGAGTGTAAAGTGGAGCCCGGCAGGCAGCCACCTGATGTGATTGACATAAGAATACTGCACCGCGTTTCTTACTTTGTTCATCAAAGCTGTTCACGTTAGACGAGGAAGCTAGAGAGGATTGTTCACAATGTTCAGCAATAGTCCGGCAAGGTCTTTAATATTAGTATTTGAAGCTTTACAGAAAGAGGTGAGGCATCCCAGCTAAAAAGAGTGAAGCTGGAACAGCTGCCACGTAGCAGTACAGTATAGAAAGGAGTAGACCTCAGTCCCACTCCTTTGAGCTCACAACTCTGAAATGCCCATTTCTGCACTTTTCAGTGGTGCACCTATGGCACTTGCTTGGGATCTTTTGATTTGCTGGCCTTTGGTTTTGTGTGCATAAGTCTCTCTCTCTTTCTCTCTCTCTCCCCCTCTCCCAGCCCGCCCACCCATGCTATATATATATAGCATACACATATGTATAATTATGTGTGTGTAAGTATGAATAATTTGTAAATCTTGTATGGTAAGGTTGGGAAGTTGTTTCTTCTGCTGCTACTCCTGGACTCAGATGGCCACACTTGTAATTTGCTAGTTCCTTTAACAAAAGGTCACTAAAACAGAGCCAATCAGGAATAGCTGCCAAACCTTTTAAAATGTGTTGGGATTTATTATTACTTTGAAAATTTAACCCTTAATTGATTTTTTTTTCCTACTCAGATGTACAGTGTGTATATAGTGTCTGAGAAACTTTTGTACGTAAGACAACTATTTAATATTTAGTATGTTGTGGACTTTAAACTAAAGCAAAGAATATTTTTATTAATGTAGCAATTTTATAATAGTATTCTTAGGTAGTACAGAAATGCATAAAACCATAAATATACTGTAGAAATCAAACCTAGTACATTTGAAAACCTGTGTTGATTTAAATGAGAGACACATCCAGCCAAGATCACCCTGTGAGCCTTGTGCAGAATTTTAGTATCTTTGATAGGTTTCAGAATGTTTTAGCCACACATTTGAAATGGCATTTCCATAAAATGATGCACATTCTTCCATTTCTCCTAAATAATTTTGTTTATTGTTAGTTTGAGGTGACCGTGAGGCTTAATAGTTCAGTTGACTGTTGCATGAACTGTTCATAATGAGCATTTTGTTATTTCTCTTTATTTCTGTAGGCTGTTCAATTAACCCCGAAACGATGGCTGAACCTGCAGGAATACCAGAGTAAAAAACTGATGGCAGACCATGGGGTTACAGTTCAGAGATTCTTCGTGGCTGACTCTGCAAATGATGCCCTGGAGGCTGCTAAGAGACTAAGTAAGTTGACTAGTAATGGGTGATATCTGCTTCGCTAGATACCAGCCTGGAAAATAAATTGCCTTGTAATAAGTTATATTAGTTGCACACAATCTTAAATTTGATGTTTATTGTAGAGGTTTGAAATATCATCCAGTCAATAAGTGCTTGTTTCATTGCACATGTGAAACGAGCTTTATAACAGCAATATTTTTCAGAGCGTGGTTTTATTTCCACCATAATGTTATTTTGTAAACAGCATATAACATGGAGTCTTTAACATTGCTTATGTCAGTTTTAATACATTCAGAATCAAGATTGCAACATTATGAGTGGCTGCTATAGAAATCATTGTGATGTCATGAGCAGGGTCATGACTTCGGGAGCAAGGGACGGAAACAGATGAACATCTTTTAAAAAAACAACCACCTTGTTTTCAACCAAAACTCTGTTCTAACAAAGGAAGAAAACAAGTGTCAATAAAATTACTTTTAAACAGATTTATATTTGTGTATAGTGGGTTTGTTCATATGTGGAATCTGAGTCACATAAAGGAGTGACAAAAGGTGTGTGACAAAAGCCAGGAAAGGAACCCAGATGTGCTAAATCCAAATTCTATGCTTTGTTCATGTTCTCTATCAACATTGTGGCGTACCTGCGGGAAGAATTTGGCACAGAGTATTGAAGTACACAGTGTTCCTGTGTCACAGGGACTTCAACTCAAACATGACAGAGTAGCAGTGCTATTCAAAGAGAATGTGGTTTGGTAAATCACCCCACTTGTAAGCATTTTTTAAAAATCTGATTAGTAGATATTTCTATTTGATAGCAGCTTTTCCTTTTTTTTTTCTACTCACAGTTCTTAATCAGAACAGATTGGCACCACAGCCATTATATTACTCTTGGATAGTCTATTTTCCAGAAATAGTCTGTTTAGCAATAAAAAGCTGTTTTTTGTCTGATGTTTCTGATATTCATAAGCTATTGTACAATAAATGTACCGTTTAGGTAAATATTCTCAAATCTTGCACAGAAGAAAGTAAATTAACATGGTTATATCAGAGACCTGAACTGACCTCCAGGATCTAGATGGTATTAATACAATGGTGTGGTGACTCGCTTAACATCATTAGAATTGTGGACTTTTCAGTAATTGAAACTAATTTAAACCTTTTGATGTTGACAGAAGTATTAAACCCTATTTTTAAAATTCATTTCAAACTAACATTAAATGTTTCCATTTTGGTCATTATGCAACTTAAACTGACGATGTGACATATTAGGTGTCTGATATATATGATTTTTAAAAAACTGTCTGAATAAGAAGCCCTTTTGTAATACCCATACATGTTTGTTGTTGAAACCAGTTAAGAAGCTAGGTTTTAAAGCATGGCTTGTCTCAAAGTGCAGATTTTATCGTGATTTGTTGTGCAGTATTTTAGCTTGCTGATTATGTGCTTCAGATTCTTACTGTCAGCAATCTCTATCTAAAAAGTGCACCTTAATATTAGAAAAGCATGGAACATGACAATGCAAATGTTAAGGCAGAATACTTCTGTGTGCATTCATTTTGAGAATTTTTCAGTGTATTTCAATACAGTAGTCTCATATTAACATGTTTCTGTTCAGCTAGGGAAAGAAATGCCTAGTTGAAAGTATCTAAAATATTAATCTGCCCAATGAAATACTGGAATAATTGAAATAACTTTTTTCAAGATTTGTTCATTGAAATGACCATGCATCCTGTTAGTTTGAATGGACCTCTGGATAGTAAAAATAACTTTGTATATTAAAAGAAAAACTTAAACTATCGTGAGACCAGATTCTGCCTTGAGTTATTTGTATACAACTTCACTGGGTGCATTGGAATTTGGTCCCAAGTTTGTAATGCAAGTCAATGTCAGTAAATGTGAAGTTTACCTTCCCTGAATTTGTGGAATTCTGATCTTAGATTCTTCTCTGGAGCTTCTTGCTATTGACTATTGACTCTTCTGAGTCAGAATTAGACTGAGAGAAGTTGAGTGAGAAGTGTTCCTTTTTGGACAGTTTCTCAGATCATTGTCTCCATGACAAATGGGAATGAGGATATGGAGGTAGATATTACCACATCCGAGGTAGAAGCCAAACTCGAACAGCTTAATGGGACTAAATCAAGGGGCCCAGATAATCTTCATCCAAGAATATTAAATTCTTGAAATTTCAAGCCCATTAGCAAGAATTTTTAATCAATCTGTAAAATCAGGGGTTGTACCGTATGCCTGGAGAATTGCTAACATAGTTCCTATTTTTAAGAAAGGAAAAAAAAAGTGATCCAGGTAACTACAGGCCTGTTAGTTTGATATCTGTAATATGCAAGGTCTTGGAAAAATTTTTAGAGGAGAAAGTAGTTAAGGACATTGAAGTCAATGGTAATTGGGACAAAATACAACATGGTTTTACAAAAAGTAGATCGTGCCAAACCAACCTGATCTCCTTCTTTGAGAAGGAAACAGATTTTTTAGACAAAGGAAACTCAGTGGATCTAATTTACCTTGATTTCAGTAAGGCATTTGATACGGTTTCACATGGGGAATTATTAGCTATATTGGAAAAGATGGGGATCAATATGAAAATTGAAAGGTGGATAAGGAACTGGTTAAAGGGGAGACTACAACAGGTCGTACTGAAAGGTGAACTGTCAGGCTGGAGGGAGGTTACTAGTGGAGTTCCTCAGGGATTGGTTTTGGGACCAATCTTATCTAATTTTTTTATTACTGACCTTGGCACAAAAAGTGGGAATGTGCTAATAAAGTTTGTGGATGACACAAAACTGGGAGGTTTTGTCAATACAGAGAAGGACCCGGATATGATACAGGAAGATCTGGATGACCTTGTAAACTGGAGTAATAGTAATAGGATGAAATTTAATAGTGACAAGTGCAAGGTCATGCATTTACGGATTAATAAGAATTTTTGTTATAAGCTGGGGACGCATCAGTTGGAAGTAACAGAGGAGGTGGTTGATAACAGGATGACTGAGTGGCCAAGGTGATATGGCCGTGAGAAAAACTAATGCGATCTTGGGATGCATCAGGCGAGGTATTTCCAGTAGAGATAAGGAGGTGTTAGTACCGTTATACAAGGCACTGATGAGACCTCATCTGGAATACTGTGTGCAGTTCTGGTTTCCCATGTTTAAGAAGGATGAATTCAAACTGGAACAGGTACAGAGAAGGGCTACGAGGATGATCTGAGGAATGGAAAACCTGTCTTAGGAAGGAGACTCAAAATGCTTGGCTTGTTTAGCCTAACCAGAAGAAGGCTGAGGGGAGATATGATTGCTCTCTATAAATATATCGGAGGAATAAATACTAGGGAGGGAGAGGAATTGTTTAAGCTCAGTACCAATGTGGACACAAGAAAAAATAGATATAAACTGGCCATCAGGAAGTTTAGACTTGAAATTAGACAAAGGTTTCTAATCATCAAAGGAGTGAAGTTCTGGAACAGCCTTCCAAGGGGAGTGGTGGGGGCAAAAGACATATCTGGCTTCAAGACTAAGGTTAATAAGTTTATGGAGGCGATGGTATGATGGGATAGCCTAATTTTGGCAGTTAATTGATCTTTGACTATTAGTGGTAAATATGCCCAATGGCCTGTGAAGGGATGTTAGATGGGGTGGGATCTGAGTTACTACAGAGAATACTTTCCTGGGTGTCTGGCTGGTGAATCTTGCCCACATGCTCAGGGTTTAACTGATCGCCATATTTGGGGTCGGGAAGGAATTTTCCTCCAGGGCAGATTGGCAGAGGCCCTGGGTTTTTTTTGCCTTTCTCTGCAGCGTGGGGCACGGGTCACTTGCTGAAGGACTCTCTGCACCTTGAAGTCTTCAAACCACAATTTGAGGACTTCAATAACTCAGACATAGGTTAGGGGTTTGTTGTTGAAGTGGATGGGTGAGATTCTGTGGCCTGTGTTGTGCCTTCTGACCTTAAAGTCTATGATTCTATAATTCCACAATTAATCCTTCTGAAGGCTGCTTTATATTTCATGCTTATTTTGAGAAACATGACTGAAGTTTTATAAATGGATAGTCAAGGCCAGTAAGTTGTTTGGTATCCTAATCGCAGTTATTTTCATAGAGATTACCTATGCTCCTTTTTTAATAAGGTAGCAGTGCAAATGCATTCAAACATTCTATCCCATACTGCTTCTGCCCTTCTTGTTCTAGGAGCTGGATAGAGATATTTACCCCCAAAAGAAATTTGAAATTCTTTTTTGCTCTGGAGTTCTAGGGAATTTTGTTCTCAATGCAAATCTAGGATACTGTTTTGTAATCCCAAATCCATCCATCCTTTTTACCTAACAGTCGTGATAGTGACAGGTTCCCCAGGCAACACAGGCAAAAATCTGTGCTGTGGTAGTTTTATCAGATAAGACACAAATTCAGCATCCCTGAGACACTCTGTCTGCCATTTCTTAAACTCTTTTTCTCTCTCACAAGTTCACTTTCTATAGTATTGGTTGCAGTAGAGCTATTGTGATATGGCCACCTGCATTTAACTTGAACAGAGGTGCTATGTGGGTGAAAATCAGGAAAGAGAAAATGGGGGAAAAGAAAAAGATTTATAATAGACAAAAATAAAAGCTTGTCTAAGCTTACTTGCTTGTAAAAATAGATGGGAGTTCATTTGAATAACAGTGTTTTTTGGCATATTCACAATATATTAATGATGTCATTGGTGGTGGCATGTAAATCACAGGAATATTGATCTAGGGAGAAAACTATTGAAAATATTTTTTATCATGGAAAGAAAAATAAAATATAAAAGCAGAAACTAATTCTCTGCTAATCCACCTGCAGAATGTGAACTGTATGCAGTGCTATTACTGAACAACACTTTCAGCTACATAAATGTTTCCATCCGTCAATGATAATTTACTCTTTTGTCATTTTATATAATTGCATCAGAAGAATAGAGAGTTACTGTGCAGTAAAGGAATTGTGCTTTACAATATGAAGAACGGTTGCATGTTGAAATGATTGAATACTCATTGATCCATTTAGTAATTAACAGTATCCTCCTCCTCATTCTCCATGTTGTGCTGTCATTTTGTCATAAGGTGTGGTTTGAAAATCCAGCAGCAAGAACATAAGTTCTGATGATGATATATTGATGATTACATTACAGTTGCAGATCAGTGTCACATTTATCTGTTTTATGTTCAGTCAGTTCACTAGCATCGCTATCACTTGAGGTCATCCCACAAAGGGCACAATAAAAAAGATTTACATAACTGAATAAGAGTGGGTCAAATGGCCCACCAAAAACTGCCTGCAAATCGAAAAGGAAGAACCTACAGGAGACACCAAAAAGTTCAAAAAAGGAAGTGACCTGATTAGAAAGTTATCACAAGAAGGCTTGGAGGCAGCTTTGGACGGTCTTCGATCGAGATATACAGGGAGGTATTCCAGAGATGGAATTTCTGAAGTGAGTAGCTCCTAACCCCAAACCTGGTCCTCGTTCAGACTTCTGGCTAGAGAACAAAGGCATTGCACTCTGATAAGCAACTTTTTATGATTACTACACAGGTATATGAAGAGTAATGATAAGTATTATATCATGTGACATATGGTAACTACCCTCAACTTAATGTGCTGGGTCTTTTATTAAAAATTGGATTATTTTCAGTTTTTCAAACACTTACCCATGCATTTCCAGGTGAAAAATAAAAGCTAGTTGTCACAGCACGAAATATCCATTTACAGACTCTTTAACCTCTGTTGAAATGGAAGGACGACAGACCAGTAGCATGAACCCAGGAGAAGCATGTTCTCTTAGATGCTCTGACAGGATTAAAAGTATGTGAGTAAGGAAGGGTTCGAATCTGATCCTGTATTAACAATTAGTATGAGATTATTGCACTTTATTCACAGAAAAATTACATGACTTGACCAAGTACAGTGTGCTGGAAAGACTGCAATTCCACCATGCCATACTGCTGCAGCTACGGCCAACAAGCAAACTCCACCTGGATTCCTCTGTTTATTATAGGTGGCTGGCAACAGAGCCAGTTGTGGAATAGGCTTTCACCCTTGTTTCAAAAATAGTCAGAGACTGTTGACCTCCAGGGATTGTTGCCAGGCTCACCTCTTCTCTTGGGCAGCTGAAGAGAGCGGGTCCTGATGAGGGTGATGTTTAAGGGAGATGTGGAGGCTTGATGGTGGTTTCCATATGGCTTTATTTTTGTCACACTGTTTAAAAAAAAAAAAAAAAGTCAATGTAGCAATTGGGCCACAGATGTATGTATTACAAAACTGCAGGAAATAAATGAAAAACTGAAATTGTGTAGTATTACACCATTGTCTTAAAAGTCCCATAAAAGAATGGCATAAGAAATACCTTTGTCAGGTAACATCTCTAAATCCTATGTCATGGGATTTTTTTCATGTGTGTTGAACTGGATGGTAAAGACAGTTATTTCAATCGAATATCAGTGTTAGTACTTAGTGAATTTGTAAGGACTATAGTAATTACCGGAGCTGTTTTTCCCTCCTTTACTGGCCATGAGGATACTTAGGTTTGTTTGTAGATGTCTGTTATTGCTGACATGTTGCATCTCATTTTCATTTAACCTAGAAACTGCTTTAGTTTAATAAGAAAAACTGATGAGGTAATGTGACGTTTTATTTTTTAGTGATATATCTTATGAAATAAGAGAAGATAGGTGAAGTAACTTAACATTTAGTTCACTCCAAGTCCTAGTCTACACTTAAGTCACACTCCTAACGAAACTTTTTTTTTTTTTGGCAACATTTCTGTAGTGGCGAAAGATCTAGTGACAAATAATTATACTGGCAAAAAAAGTCATTCTTTCACTCAGAGAACTGTTTGTAAGCTATACTGACAAATGGACTTGTTTGCTGGTATAAGCTTGTCTACACTGGGTTTTGCTGGCCTAACTGCATGGCAAACTCTTAAGTGTAGACAAGGCCTCAGGTCTCAGTGAAATTGAAGTAGTGTGCACCAAATTCCTCTGATATACAGGATAATTCTGTAAGTCATTGAGCCATGAAACTTTAATCTTTCAGCTTCCTCTTTTGTTTTATGGCTATATTTCAAACCCTAATAAACCACTTAGACAAAGGCATTATACACACATATGTAAAAAGATAATTCTTTACACGATAATTGGGTATCAGCAGTTCTATTGTACCTCTGTTATGGTAAATACTCTCTAACATGAACATTAATAGTAATTTCCTTGGAAAGATTTTGAAAACATATTAATAATACAGAATGCAATCTAGAAGGGATTTTTAAATAAGTTAAAAGATCGGTAGTTTTTTCCAGCAAGATAAGCATGACAGATGTCAAGAAAATTTAAGTGACATCATTCATATTGACTTCCAAGGGAGTTTTGCAAGGTAAAGAACACAGAACTGGGCTCAAAAGATTTCGTTGCTTTTTCATACTAAACAATTCTCAGGTGTAACTGTTGTAGAGGAGGCACTATTTGCAGAATGCCAGAAAATTCAGCATTATGTAATTTTATGTTTCAAGTCAAGATTTCTAAGTTTCCAAAAGAAACAGATTGTAATATTTTCACATATACCACAGTCTTGCTTGGTCTGCCTTGTAAAGAAACTCAGTGGATAAACAAACTACCTCAATTAAGGACCTCTCTTCAACACAGAACAAGCTGAGGGATTTGAGAGTCTGTTGTTTGTGTGAAATACTATATATGATCCAAGTATTAAAATACAGACTTTGTGTTTTCATGCTTTTCTATATATTGGGGACAAGTCTCTTCTTCTGAAAAGGAAGGAGGAGATGGATGAGCTGTGGATGATAAGCTAAAAATAGCATTATTAAAAATATTTGATATGTAAAAATCAAACCGTTTCCAAGGATCTTCAGGAATTAGATGCTGCAGACATAATAAGATCCATTGTAAGAAACTTTGCTCAGTGGTAGATTCTGCATTTGATTTTACTGGGTGTAAGCTGTCATTGCTTCATGAACACCAGCTTGCCACTTGCAGAACAAAATAAGTCCTCTACTGGTTCAGCATGCTCAATCTAAGTGTCACAGGAGTGGACTGTCTTTATTATGCCTTTGAGTGATAGTAATAGTATTGATGTCATGTAATAGTATTGATATCATGTAATGCTTGCTGACCAATAGTATTCAATACTGCAAATTCAGAATTGTGCACCATCTATGGTATGTATGGGTTAGAGCAGTGATACTCAGACTTCAGTGGTTCAGGAGCCAAATTAGCGATCAACATTACCCTAAAGAGCCTCACTACTGTGAATTCATTGTTTCATTTACTCTCTCTATATACACACACTATAATATATATAATATAAAATAAATATATAGATTATTCTCACAGCAAAATGACTGATCAAGTATTTTCTCAACTACAGTTGGTTAATAGCATGGTAAAAGCATCCTTATTGGTTGTTAATTAAATCACAGTATTTTGAAATCATGTGCTGCAAAGAGCCGCAGGAGACGCATTAAAAGAGTCACTTGCGGCTTGTGAGTCTGTCTGAGCATTACTGGATTAGACTATCTAAAATTTAAATATATAGAAGCATCATTTTAAATCACAAAAAGTGTATGTCTGAGATGTTTGTGCAGAAGATATGTTATAGGGTACAGGAGGAAATTTCACAGGAGTTGTGCCACCCAGTATTTGAAGTGCGTATAGAGTGAAAAACATAGGCAATACTTATCGGAGAAAATGCTGTGCTGAAGTGATTCTGAATACCACATGGTAACTGGCTGATCTGAACGTGTCACATTCTTAGAATTAAAAGGATGGTGGTGGTGTTAAGGCACAAGACTGTGAAGTTTGGAAACTGGATTCCGTTCTTTGCTGAACCATAGACTTTCCTCTGATGACGATGACTATTAAGTTGTCCTACAGCATAAAATTCACCTTTGTGCAAAAGGCATCATTTAAATCCTTCAAATGGGGCTCAAGTGGGCTGTAGGTGGTGCATAGGCCAGCGTGGATTTGATTTAAATCATGGTTTAAATCAGCGAGCAGGGAACCTTGATTTAAATAATTGAATTTAATCTTGTTTTGCATATGTATTTTTTAGCTATTTTCCTGTAGAAAGGTTGATTCTCCTTAGTTGGTAAACATAAAAAAGATTTATTTGCAACTAAATGCAGTTTTTTATACTAGACTAAATTTGGGATTTCTTTTTTGCTAATCAGAAGGCTACACTATATCGCTACGTATTTTAAGTTATTATATAAATTACTATACATTTATTCAGATTCTCAATTTTTATATTTTTTGATGTTAGAAAATGGTGAAAGAGGCATTTCTTCTTTACTTATGATTTGTGTAAAACGGCATTTGGATGGAGATTCGACTTCTATTAAAAATGCACAAAATATTTTATTACTTAAATAATACCCGAAAGTTGGTGGATAAATAAGTGGGAGGAAAGTAAGTTAATCAAAATGTGTTTTGCATTTAATCCTTTCTGATTTATTAAATAAAGGAAGTACCTGTCGTTAGTGAATTGAACTGATTGCTTCTGTTATCATGTCCTTCAAGAATTTAGAACTAGTAGATCTTATCTTTTCACATCTCATTTTTGTTTATATATTGGGAGACAGAAACAAGCTTTCCTGCTTTTTCAACTCCCAGTCATTGTCTTAGCTATTGAACTGAGCTAGTTGAGGAAACTGAAATGAAGAAAATATTCTCTCTGCATCTGCAGTAGAAACTTTTATGCTGTCAGAAGCTGATTTAGCATTTCAGAGGGGTGAGTTTTGCCCATAGTGAGCTATTCCTACATTCTCTCACAAGTCTTTTTGTCTGGATCTCAGTTTAGTTATAACAATACTTCTGGTGCTTCTATACCAAGAGAAGATATTCTTTATCTCCATTTCATCATACATGTTCTTCCATGTATTTATGATTCAAGATACAAAAAAACCCAAACCCCTCTCTGTTTATATAACACTCTCTCTCTCACATGCGTGTATGCACACGTGTTCTTTGTAGCTTCTGTAGGCCAACCAATATTGCATGCACCAGGGGCTCTTTACATTCCTCCACTGCGGCCTTCCCCCCACTTCCCCATCTCATCTCCTTTTATTTCAGGGATGCCTGTAATCCTCCACATCCTTCCTCATATGGGGGTTATGTCCTGTGCCCCCATTTCTTCCTTTCCCCCATGCCTGGGTTTCTTTGTGTCCCCTTATTCACACCTCCAGTATATGCCGGGGATTCTGTGCGACCTGCATATCCTGTTCCCTCTGCATACTAGTATCCCCAATTCCCCCCCGCCCCCAACCACCACCACCAGGAGTTCTGTGTGCTGTTCATTCTCCCCTTTCCCTTATCCCTCCTTCTGCACCATGGCAGGGTCTTTGTGGCCCCCCCCCTTCCCTCTCTGCTATATGACAGGGTCTGAGAGTCCCTGCATCTGAAGATTTATCCTCTTGGAGACCAAGGAATCGCTAGCCAATATCTTAAACAAAATTTCTCTCTTCAAGGAGTGTTTCAGAAATCCATATTTTAGGTCAAATATTGAGAGGAACTCTGTGAAAGATTGTTTTCCCCTCAACTGGGATTGGTCCTTTTCTGATAGGGCCATAGAAAATTATTTTAAGTATTTATTATCTGTATTTCCTGACACCTCCAGAGCAACGCAACCGTGGCACCCCAGCGGCTTTTACTATATATAAATAATAGTCATTTTTACTGTAGAGAACATAACTTACTTTTCTTTGGGGACTGTTCACTATACAAGGAAAGAAGAAAGTTCTGTTTAGTGTGTGTCTAAAGTCTATTGAATCATGAAGGAAGTGGAAGGTAATTTCTATCAAGAAGCAGAGGCGGGGAAGGGGAAGCACAGTCTCCTGTCATATTTTAATTCCTCTCTGACACGTCCTTTACTTCTTTAGCATGATATTGGCAGTCCTGACACAGTAGTTCAGGTTAAAAAGAAAAAGGAATGAAGTTGTACAGGGAAGGCAGACTACAACATGTAAAACAGATCAAGCAGTACAGCCAGCTGAGTCGATGACAGAAGAGTGGAGGAGAACAAGCTGGTTAAAGGGAACTTTAATGACATATGGATAGTCTCTATTGTAGGATACTCACAAAGGAACTCTTCATAATATAACACAGCTTTCACCTGAAATTAATCTGAAACCAAATGATCACATTCTTTCAGACAGCTGAATAGAAACAACGCTCTTGATTGCCTCAGAAATTTCAAATTACAGTGTCTGTTTCCTTTGCACTAATAGATTAGAAGAAATGTTTGGAATAAATGCAGACAATACTTTATTTACAATATTTCTTCAGAAGCCACTCAAGTTGATGCATGACCAAACTGAAGGCCAACTTCTGACTTCATATGCACACACAGCACCCACTGACTTCAAATGGATTTGACCACTTGTATCAGAGAGATCCATTTTGTCTTTAGGGCATTAGGGATCTAAAAGAGCATTTAAAGAATTTTCAGCCCTCTATCTACATTTTTGTAAGCCCAAATTCAGATATTAAAGAAAACAGTGCAGGATCATTATGAGATTAAAGTTAGTCTAGTATCAGATGACTAAATATTGTTTCACGTAGGATGTGGTTCAAATGACATCTTCAAAAACGTGGACTGAATACTCTTGTGGAAAGAAAAGTTATACTAAGAGCCTCTGTTCTGTTCTTTGAGCGGTATACCCTTTTATCTTGACATGAGTACAGAAAGCGTGCCTTGGGTCTACAGCTGAAAGATTTGCTGAGTTCTAACTCATGCAAAAGCTACAGAGATGGAATACAGTGGAGACTGTATTTTTCCAATAGATTTGGAGCCAATCAAAATGAGGCCTTATGCTCAACTCAGTGGCATTTCTTAATCTGTCTGTGTAATGCAATTACCCAAGGTGGATAAAAATTGATGATTAAAAAAAATCATGTTTTTTGTTTAAATCAGGTTGTTTTGATTTTAATGAGATTTTTATTTAAATTAGTTTTTTTTTAAATAAACATTAAAATTAAATTTGAAACGGATGCCTATGTTAAGGCCTAAGCTTATTAAAATCATTTAAATTAAATGCAAACATTTAATATTAATCAGTACTTATTTGCTGCCACCTTTAAAGAAAGTCAAACCACTAAACTGGTGGAAGTCACTGGCTAAGGACCGGGAACGGGTGTGTGTGGAAGTGCTAAATCAACTTCTGACAGCAAAAGCCTCTTCTACAGGTGCAGAGAGAATATTTTCTTCATTTCAGTTTATTCAAGTAATTCAGTTTAATGACCAGTTCATTCAAAGTTAAGAAACCAGTTGGAAGCTGAACATGTAGGAAAATTTATTTTCCTTTTGCAATCTATGAATAAAAACTAGATCATGAGAGAATGAGATCTATTAATTCTAACATCTTGAAGGGTATGGTATAACTGGCAACAATCAGTTCCATTTACTAGCAGAGAATGCTTCCTTTGTTTAATAAATCAGTTTTAAATGCAAAACATGTGTAGATAAACTTTTTATAAATGTATCAAGCACATTTAAGGTAGTTTTATTTATTAAAAAATTAAAATGCTATTTTTGTGCATTTTTAATTGAATTCAAATGCCCAGTCAAACAGAGTTTGACACACAAATTACTCCTGAGGGAATTCTGCATAAAAAAAAATTAAAATTATGTGCACAATATTTTAATAATTTGCAAAATTCTGCAAATTTTGTCAAATAAACGTGGCTCCAGTATGGCACACGCTACTGGCTGCATTGAGGTGGGAGATCACCCCAAAGCTCCCCCATCCCCCCCCAGTACAGGGACTCGGCAGTGAGTCTGCATCTGGCTGTGACACTGTGCAAGGGGCTGGGCCTGCCCCAGAAACACCCCGGGGCCCTGTCCCCCTGTGCCAGATGCTCAAGGTGTGGGTGGGCAAGCTCAGCCCAGCAGGATCCAAGTGTGGAGGGCCTTAGTGGGGGGGGGATCCAAGTGTGGGGTGAGAGGTTTCTGTGTGGGGCAATCTGGGGGTGCGGGTAGCTCAGTGGGAGATCTGGATGCACAGGGGCTCATTGGGGGGGTTCCAGGTGCAGGGGCAATGGGACTCTGCAGGGGATGCAGGTGATTGGTGCTCGTCACGGTGAGGGTTCGATGGGCCTGCTTCATGGGGGAGCCCCCGCTGCTGCTGAGGGGATGCTGCATGCTGGGCTCCCACTTCTCACGATTCCCCTATCCCCTTTTCTTCCCCATCTCATTTCCCTCCCCCACCTTAAAAACATGGAAATCAGAAATGAAAGGGAAAGTCTTTAATATTCATTGCCATTTTCACATTGCCATTGATGCAGTTGGGTAACACTCCATAAAGCATTCATTTTAATTTCCAGCGAATACTGAAAAGCAATACACCCTTCAGTTTCAAATACAAAAGAATCAGATTATATAGGGGAAAAAAAGTTGCAATACATTTTAATGTACACAGGTCTTCCATTCTGGCCTTTTACTTCCATGGGCCAAATTGGGGGGAGGTGGGAGGAAGAGGGAGGAGTTGTACTCTTTTAAACATGATCCGCTAATTTGTATCAAAATTAGATGCTACTAGGAGTTGATTGTGCAGATCTGCGATCTCTTTTTTAAATACATCCTTTGATGTTTGTGGAATAGTTAAATGTTGAAAACTAACTTATTGCCATTGGACATCTGAGTTGCCTACCATCAGGCATTGATAGGAGTGGGTCATTTGCATTGATTTTGTTTCATGGTTGCACGGTTTTCTTCTGAACTAGCATTTGAGGCGTGGGCTACACTTAAAACTTAGATCAACATAGCTAGTGTGATCAGGAGTGTGAAAAATCCACACACCTGAGTGCCATAGCTATATTGACCTAACCCCTGGGGTAGACACAGCTAGGGCGATGGAAGAATGCTTCCATCATCGACCTAGTTACCAACACTTGGGGCAGTGGAGTATCAGAAACCCTTTCTGTCATTGTAGTCTGCGTCTATGCATAACCGGGTCACAAGTGTGTAGCTACAGTGCCGCAGCTATGCTGCTGTAGCACCTATAGTGTAGATATGACCTTTTTCTTTCTTTAATAGAAAGCTGAGTTTCTGCAGCAAAAGATGGGATGCTGGAAAAAAGAAGTGCTGGGTCATTGACCTTCTGTGGTCTGGTCCATTTTGAGCCCTGTATTTAATCCTTCCCTTACAGTGCTGCTTTGCCATTTAATTTAAACATGGATGAAAGCAGCTTCCAGAAGCTTCATTGAATGATTGAGTGATTTAATTAAGAGAAAGTAGGTAGCTGAAGAGTTCAAAGCAGGTAAGTCCAATACTAATTCAAAGCATGTCTGCTCAGTCAGTGGTCACTTTATCCCGAATAGAATACGCTATTCTGACCAATCTTGAATATTGTTGAATTAGTTTTGTCTGGAAAAGACGCTGGTATTTGTGTAGATATCTACACCTCTTACAAGAAGAAAAGTGTTTCCACAAATGTGGGGCCTACTTCTCAATACAGAGCATTGCTGTTATGATTCAGTGCTTCTTAACTGCAGTCTTTAATATAAGATCCCTTTTAAACTCAAAATACTGTGAAGTTCCCAAAGAATCTGGATAGCTAGAATTTTCCACATGGCTGAGAACATCTCCCTGTAACGAATTATATAGAATGATTGCTCCACTGTTGCTATTTAACCCGTGTAACAAACTGCCTACAACTCACATAATGCTGGATAATTCTTGTTTGGTTTAATGTTCAAATTCTTGCAGTTTGGTGTGAAACAGTTAGGCATGAAATAACCTGGGACTGTTCTTCCTGTGAAATGTGATCAGTTTTGATAATATTGAGGGTAGTACTGGAGCATCTGGTTTTCCAGTTAAAATATTCACCACCACACATTTAGCAGGTATTTTGGGCATTTCTGTGTAGTAACCTTTTTCATGAAGATGTGGGCAGAACTTTTTGAATAAATAGTTTATTTGACAAAAAATGAAGTTTTGGCCATCCTAAACCCTTCCCCAATTTGACGAGAGACATTTCAGCCATTCACAAAACAGCCAGATGCCCAGAAGGGGATGGTGGTGCTGTTCCTGCCCCGTTATAACCTTTAGCCATTCATCTGGGACGTGAGAGACCCAGATTCAAATCCCTGCTCTGGAACAAACCCCAAATGCACTTTCCAGTTCATGAAGAATTCCAAAAATGTTTAGATTTGGTTTAATCCAAACCAATTTTTTGCCGATTCTTCTCCCATGCCCTCCAGAGCTGCCACTGAACTGGAAAAATCAGCTATTTTCCCCAGCTATAGTTCCATTCCATAATTTATTTTTAATACCAAGTATTTATTTTCCTCACAACTCTGGATTTCATATTCTGTGGGTGGTGAAACCAGGGAGCAACTCAAGTGGTTCTACAGTTCTCCCGCCCCTCCTCAGTAATCTAATCCTCTTCCTTTGCAGTCACTCTGTTACCTCGTCTCTTCCTTTGAATACTGGCTCTTCCTGCATCTCGTTCAGGTGATTCATCCTCTGTTTCTGGGCCCCACAGTTTGCCCCTGCCTATATCTCTGTTCTCATTTCCTCTTGCTCCCTTCCGCATTCCCTTTGTAGTGGAAAGTCCAAGCCCTTTCCACTACACCCCTTTTGTAGTCTTCTCTCCTCTGGTGTTTGTTGGTTTCTTCATCACCCCTATACTTGGGAAAGTCTTCTCCCTTTTTAGTGCTAAACGACTTACCCCTGCCCCTTCATATCCTTCCTTGAGCCTTCTTCCTACTGATCCTGCAATAATTCTACACCATCTCCAGATCATGCTGCCACCACACAGTCTGTCTGTCTGACTGAGCTGCTTCCTCCATGTTGGAGCTACACTATACGTTGCTCCAGGCACAGATGTAAAGTTTCATGCCTGCTGCTGTCACTTGATTACCAATAGTTATTACTAAGGAGAATAGTCTTCTCTTTACATGTTCTCCTTACAATAGCTTGCTGTTGGGCAGCTTTTCCAGAATAAGAATGTGTTTTGCTACCCGTGATACATGGAACAGAAAAAGGATTAACATCTCCCTGTCTCTCTACTACTTTCATCATTTAGTGGCACTTTTAAACTGGAATAAGAGTAATGAAAGTAACAACCTGCACGGTACTGTTATTTACGCTAATGTAATTTTTCGAGGGCAGCTGAGTAATCAATATGTCTGTGATCCAGTTTATTTACCCCATCTACTGGGAAAACCTCAATCATGGAGATTCAAAGGAGTTACGAAAGGTGTTTAAAGGTTGTTTTTACTGAAGTCTGCTTTACTGAAATGTTGCCACTCCCCCCTTCCCTTTTCCAGGGTGTGACGGGGTTTTCTGTGTTGGTGTCACTTCTGTCAACTTTTTGGAATGTTGCATTTCTGCTGCCCCTAATTTCCCCCTTTTTTTCCCTCCACGGCCTCCTTTTTCCCCCTTCAGCTGACCATTTTATGTTGTTGAGCATTGTTTCACAGAGGCAGAGCTGACCAATCCGGGACATTGGTCACGAGTGAATTAAGGCAGCGTGGTGTCCTTGGCGCATGCTGCACAGAGTCTCCCTTTGCTTTTCCTTATGCAGTGGCTCCACTCCTGCTGCTACTTGAGGTGGCTAGATAGATCTTCAGAAATCTGAGCATGAAAAAATGCTTGTACATGTGTGTGCAAAATTCCTGTTGGCCTGGCCGTTGCTCTAACTGCACATGAAAATGACCAATTGAAAGTTGAAATGGCCACTTGTGAGCACAAAAGTTAATGCATTTGCACAGCTAAATTCTGAAAATCTGCCCCTGAACTTTTGTTACTTAATTGCAATGTGTTTATTTTAAAAGGAGTACCAAAAAAATGTTAGAAAGATTCAGTCTACTTTTTGTTGCCAGGATTTAAATCCATCTTTCTTTCAACTTTAAAGTTAAATATTTTTGCTTTTAATATTTTAAATATAAGATTCTTCAAAGGGTGATAGAAATGGAATTAATTTTAAATGCTTGGTTAAAAGTAAAACAGAACAACCATTTGTACTTTTTGTTAGAAAATGATATGTGAGGCAACAGTAAGCAAAGTTCAAGTATGCTTTCGGTGTTTTGTGTTTTATAACCATTTTTAGTCATCAAATGTCTTCATATTCAGTAGATTTATAGTAATATGAGTAATAGGTAGGGGGCTAACAAATCAAAATCTCATTTCAGATGTTTGACACTAATGTTGTGCTGACTTATTGTTTTCTGTGTTGGATTTCTGATCAAATTATCAAAATAACTGCTTGGAAGAAACAAAACAAAGAAAAAAATCAGTTAGAAATGGGATACTCAGTTTCATATTTTATGTGTCATAGAAAGGATTCTTAGCTGTTAAATATATTTATTAAATAAATATTTAATATATTTATTAAAAAAACAAAAAACAAAGTTACAGAAAGCATAGTTCTCAACATAAAAGTATAAAAAGGCATGTAAGAAATACAAGACATTTCTAAAAGAAGTCAGGTACAACGTGACTTTATTCCCAACTTGTCCTGCCATATTTTACTGTTCAAGATAGTCCTGCAGCTGCAACAATAACCAGATGCATAATTGAGAAGCAGCTGCATGAAATTTTCATTTTTTTAATGCATAAAATTAGAAGCATTAGACAAGCTTTATGTATAAAATGGAAAACTAAACAACATTGTTTTCTGTGCACTCTTAGCAGCTGTTTAGGAGAGAGAAATTACACCTTCTACATTGCTCAGTAGCCATCTGTTTTAAATTGATTTGGGGCTGATTATTATTAAAGTCAGAAAATGCCTATTTTTGGTGGGGTGGGGTTTTATTTTGGCTTAATTTGGAAAATGTACAGATATTAGTTTTGTTTTCTTTTTAGTTTGTAAAGCCTTATTGTAATACCCGTTTGTGACATTGGGGGAAATTTCTGAACCTTCCCCCAGCTTCCCACCCACCCAGATCATAGTGACCCCATTTTAGCAGTGTACTTCAAGCAGAGTGCTGTCTCTCAGGCTGTGTGGTTCCTCCGAGTTGTGACAGAAATGAGTCTTGGTCTGTTTTTTAAAACTCTGTGTTCTTTATCTCCTAGCTGACCGTGTACATTCCCAGGTGTACATGGATAAGAAGTTTCCTAATGGCATGAACTACAACAGTACTGAAAGATGTCAGATTGTTTTGACATCCATTTCATTGTCACTTTTATTTTACTGAATTATATAGACAAGATGTAAAGTAATGGTTATTGTCCAGAAGCCAGCCTTTAACTTTTGAGTGCTCTCTCCTTTAAGACAGCTCTATTTATTTCATGTTAAGCCTGATCTCTGTATTTGTACCTTTTTTCCAAAATAAAAATATTTTTGGCATCATGCCTCCATTTTTTTTAAAAGCAGTTCACCTACTGAACAGTGTCAGAAAAATGCATCTCCAACCCCCAATCACATCAGTCAGTGGTAAAGGTTAGATCCGTCAAAATGTTACTCATGGGCCTGATTCTGTGCCAGTGTAACTCCTATGATGGCAAGGCAGTTGCACTCCTATAAAATCAGAGAATAGTTGCATTGAATGTATTGGGACTGCTTGTAGAAGATTGGCCTCTAGGGTGGATGAATCTTACACTACCTCATGAAGGTCACCAGAGTTCTTTTGAACTCCGATACTGTGCTGTAAAAACGGATTAATTGAAATGAGAATCTGGAGTGAAAATTTTGTTTAATTGAAATCAGTGACGGATATCTCAGTGACTTCGTTGGGGCAAGGATTTCACTCTTCGCCCTCAAGGGTGATTGAACCAGTGGGGTTAATTCCAGAGGCAAGGGTCCTCCGATAACAACTCCCTGCCACCAGGGTGTGTGTGTGTGAGAGAGAGAGAAACAGTGAGTAACTTTGTTAGTTTGATGCCACTTGGCCTACTTTTGTTATTTCTAGCACAAGTACAGTAGACTCGTTGCTTTGGAGGGGTTGGTGTTAGAGTATTATCTTGAGCACTGGACTAGAGATGAAGAGATCTCAAAGTTTTTCCAGCTCTGCCACATGTTCACTTTGTGACCTTGAGCAAAGCACTTAGGCCAAAACTTTGATCTCATGGGGTTTAACAGCCATTATTTTACAGATAATGGAATTTCAACACAAAGAGGCTGAAGACCAGATTATCAGACGCGTCAGCTAACTTTGAGTACCTCAGTGTTTGGGTCCCCAACTTGAAACATGTATGACCTGACTTTTCAGCTGTTACTAAGCACCCACAGCTCCCAGTGACTACAACTGAGTGTCTGAAATTAGTGGACACTTCTGAAAATTTGGCTTTTGGTCTCTTTGTGCTTCAGCTTCTTCATCTGCAAAATATCTGTGTTTAAACCCCATCTGAACAAAACTTTAGCACTCAGTGCTTCATTGCTAAGAACCGTCTTGTGGTGAGGATGGATGCATTCTGTTCAATATCTAGTCACAAACCTACTGCATTTTAGTGGTTTCCTGTGGTCTTAATTTATACACCATGTAGGCTCTGGAATGCCATATCCTTGAACTTTGAAAAACCCCAGCAAACTCTGGACCTAATTTCTCCCTAATATCCATTGCAGGGCTCCTAAGGCCAGAAGCTGAGCTGGGGGTCCCCTTTTTAAAGCCCTGATTCAGAAAAGAACTTAAGCACATACTTAAGTCTATCCCTATTCAGGACAGCATTTAAGCACATGCTTAACTTTCATTAAAATTGCACTTAAGCATGTTCTTTAGATAAAGTCCATGCTTAAGTGCTGTCTTGAATAGGGATGTTGTCCTGAGTTGGGGCCTAAAGTAGTAGGTCCCAGTTGGAGAGATAATACAGTTTCAGCAGGTACTATATTTCCTATTTATCTTCCTGCCCTGGTCATCAAGACCAGTGGAAAATGAGGCGCATCCCCTTATCCATGGCACAAACCGTCTCTGCCACACCGGTCTGGGACCCACAGAGTGCTGTCTGTGGGAATGCTGCTATAGACACAGCTGATTCTCCTGCTGTGACACAGAGAGAGTCTCATGCTAAAGTGTCCCTTCTCTGTACATCTAGGGGATGAATTCAGAAAATTTGGCACAAAAGAAATGTACTTAGCATTGGCTCTGAATGATGAAGTGTATACAGTGCATGCAAAAATTGGCTTCTAATTTTTTTTTCCCATTTGCAGCAAAGGTATCAATTTTTTGATGAAGCAGTGTATAATGGTTAATTCTGTGTCCTGGCAGATACAGGCTATCCTTTTCAAAAACATGCAAATAATTTAGGAGCCCAAGGCTCACTGAAAAGCAATTGGACTTGAGCAGTTTTGAAAGTGTTACTTATATTTAATTAAAGATGTAGGAAGGTATTCTGCCAACATGCACAACTCCTCGATAGTCACACACCTTTCTTTAAAAATAAAAAATAGAACTGCAGCTCTCTTTTAAACAGTTTTGGATGGCTAAGAGTTTGGAGAAAGTAATTTATCAGTGACAGATACCCTATTCTTTTTGACAAGCAAGTGTTGCAGAAGACACTTCTCAACACTGAATATAGGTCAGGGTGAGCTGCATCTGGTGGCAGTTATTTGTTTGTCATGAGGCAGACAGAATCTGTCATCCCTGCCCTTGAAGCCATATTTTCTGCCCTTTTACTCTCATGACTTGTCTTAATGTGGCTTCTTTTGGAGTTCTGGGTTGGGGGGGGGTAACGCTGGAAAATAACGAACTTTTGTGATTAATATGTGGGGAAAGTTCTCCCAGCTTAAGGGTCTGTTTCAGCACCCATTGAGATCAGTTGGAGGCTTTCCATTGACTTCAGGGGACTTTGGAACAGACTCCTAATGCATTCTCTCCTGCTGTCATGACTGCTTGTATTCAGATTCTATGTCTTAGAACTTCTGTTTAGGGAAGAAAAGTGGTTATTACTGCCACATATTTACTGCATTATGGAGTAGATATCCAGTCGAGAGGAGCCTGTGATTCTGTTTCCAAAGGTAAATTGGTCCTGGATAGGTTGCAGTTGCGTTCTGGTACTGGTAAAGAATTTCAGGTACAAATCAAAGTGACTATAAGTACCTGGTTTTTATTTGTATTCAAGTAGTTAGAGATGCAATGAATGAGGTTTGTGCCTGCAGTTCAGTCTATCCTTATGTATATTTAAATTTTCCATTGCTTGAGCGAAGCGCACTGTGGAATAAAAATGTAGTTCACAACTAAACATTTTATATAATTGTAGAACAAACACTGACATTACTGTTTTTTAGTTAGCAGCCCTTAAACATGTGGTGGGAAGACCTGACACACCAGGAAGCAGAATTCTCTTTGTAGTTCTCTACATGAGCATCGTTACTGTGGTTGTGTTGATGCAGTTGCTGAGCTGACTTGGCATCACAGTAATCAGAAAATCTATCTGCTTACAAGTTCCATAATATAGTCCCTCAATAGAAGGTATATAGCTGGTATTGAACTTAGAATACACTTTATCGAGCAGATTTCTGAGTAACATAAGTAAAACTTGCAATAAGCTGAATAAACCAAGTTATTTTGGTAGCTAGGTCCACATGATAATTGAATATGGCATCTCCCAGTTGTCCTTTCTCTATATGTCATCTGCACATTTGACCTTGTATTCAGAGGGCCTGTAAAAGATGCTTTTTATGAGAATGCCAGTGGCAAGAATTACATTGCGTTGGCTTGGTAGAAGCACAAATAAGATTTTTCAAGTGTGGCTCGGTGGAAGTGAGGAAAGTTTCTGTTCTGCACTGTAGCAGCGCCTACAAAGTCTCTTCCAGCAGAACTCTTCCAGATGGTTAACAGCTCGGTGAATCCAGCCTGCCTCTCTTGGAAATTGTTGTTTTTTTCTTCTTGTGAAATTTTCTATTTTTGTGGATAAGACTGCCTGTCTTCATAGTAATATAACCTACTGGTGTTGTATTACAGGTCCTCTCTGTGCTGATCTACTTACGGTATGAGTTTCCTGTAGCTTCCAGATGCAGAGCTTTGTCTCTCTAGCTCAAGCTGTAGCAGCTCATGCTTTTAGCTCTGGAGGTCTCCTATTCAATCACCAGCATGTTGGCCAGAATGGTGGCCAATGCAGTGGTAGGTTCATCTGTGGAGAAGATAAATGCAACATCCACATCCCCTCTGATTTTGATGCCACTTTTCTCATTGGGGCCCTGGGGAGCTTTGAGTTGGAGCCTCCTATGGCTGGCACGAGGTGGGGACAGCTTGAATACCTACAAACAGCATGGTATAACTACTAGATTCCTTCATCAAATAGTTAAAACCCATGGTGCAGAAACCACCATATGACTGGAGGCTAGCTAACATTGAACCTATATTTAAGAAAGGCAAGAAAGTGATTTGGGCAATTATAGACCTGTTAGTCTGACCTCTGTAGCATGCAAGATTTTAGAACAAATGGTGAAGGAAAGAATAATTCAATTCATGAAAGTAAATGATAAAGAGGATGCAATGCAGCTTGGGTTGACCAAAGTAGATCTTGCCAGACTAACCTGATTTCCTTCACTGAGAAAATAATGGATCTTATGTAGATAAGGGAAGTGCAGTAGATTTATACACTTAAATTTCAGTAAAGTATTTAACATGGGAAGTTCTTAGTTAAATTAGGGAGGATGAGGGTTCAGTACAAGAATTGTAAGGTGATTAAGGAACTCGCTAAAGGCAAGATGGTGACTGGTTGGGCTGAAAGGTTGGTTTTAGGACTGCAGAGAGTTTACTAGTGGAGTTTCTCAAGGGTCAGTTTTGGGATCACTCTGAGTCAATATTTTTATTTATGACCTTGGCATAAAAAGTAGGAGTGTGCTAATGAAATTAGCAGATGACACAAAGTTTGGAGGCATTGTCAATACAGAGGAGGACCGTAATATTATACAGGAAGATCTGGGTGGCCTTGAAGGACGGGAGTGATAGAAATAGGATGAAATTCAATACACCTCTTCCCCAATATAACGTGACCCGATATAACATGAATTCGGATATAACGCGGTAAAGCAGCGCACTGGGGGGGGGAGTCTGCGCACTCCGGCGGATCAAAGCAAGTTCGATATAATGCAGTTTCACCTATAACACAGTAAGATTTTTTTGGCTCCTGAGGACAGCGTTATATCGGGGTAGAGGTGTAGTACAAAGTCAAGGTCATGTACTTAAGGTTTAATAATAATTTCTGCTATTACATGGGGTCTCATCAGTTGAAAGTGACAGAGTGGGGAGAGATTTAAGTATGTGGGTCAATACTAGAATGACTATAAGGCACTAATGTGGTGATGCCCTGAAAAAGGCAAATGTGATCCTAGGGCCAGGCTGTTTTAGGCTAGGTATTGACATAGAGAGAGAGAAGTATTAATGCTATTGTACAAGGCACCTCATTTGAAATACTGTGTATAATTCTGGTCACACCTGTTCAAGAAAAATGAATTTAAACTGGAATAGGTTCAGAGAAGTACAACTAGGATGATCAGGGGACAGGAGGACCTATTTATCAGAGGAGACTGGAAGAGCTTGGCATGTTTAGCCTTGCATAATGAAGGCTCTGAGGAGATATGATTGGTCTCTACAAATACATTATGGGGGTAAACACCAGGGAGGGTGAAGAGCTATTTAAGCTAATGGATAATGTTGGCACAAGAACAAATAGATACATACTGGCCATGAACAAATTCAGGCTGGAAATTAGATGAAGGTTTCTCACCATCAGAGAGATGAGGGTCTGGAACAGCTTACCAAAAGAACTAGTGGGGGCAAACAACTTAATTAGTTTTGAGAGAGAGTTGAAGAAATTTATGTGTGATTTGATGGGATTGCTCAGCAGTCCTGGGGCTTACTTATGGTTTGTCTTATGTTCCTAAAAGCTCATGCATCAGGGTTTCAGCCACCCGCAAGAGTGGGGAGGGGGATTCACTCCCTCCCCCACTAATGTGTATTCTCTCTCTCTCTTCTCCTTCCCCTGAAGCATCAGGGATGGTCACAGATGGAAACTGGACATTGGCGGGGAGGGCTGTGAGTTGGCACCAAGCATTCACTCTGTCAGGTGCTTGGCTGGGAGGTTCTTGCTCACATGCTCAGGGTTTAACTGGTTGCCTTATGTGAGGGTTGGGAAAGAATTTTTCCCCAGTCAGATTGCAAATGTTTTTCACCTTCTTTTGCAGTGTTCTTGTGCAGTCACTTCTGTGGATTATCTGGGTATATCTCACTTAATAATTTCCCTGCCATGGGGGACGGGGGAGGGAGGGTTCAGGCACTGGTTACTCCTGGGGAAACTCTGTGCCAAAAAATTAAAAATTCTGGGCACAATAGTTTAAAATTCTGCATATTTTATTTGTCAATATAACACAATATAATATTCCCAGTTTCAATTATTTTGGTATTTCAAAATACCTGTCAGCAAGTTACAATACAGACAACAACAAAAAATTCAGGAAATGTTTTTGATGAATAGATTCCTTAGTAGGTAAATGAATACAGAGTTTGAGTAATAATTCATTTAAACTACAATACATAAACATATTTCCTGCACTGCTCAGAAGCTGTGCAAGGGCTTGGGGGAGTCAGGGAAACAGAGGAGCTGAGGGAGAGGGAATTAATTTCTGGGAAGGAGCCTGGGTGTGAATTTGAAGTTGTTGGGTGTGGGAGGGAGAAGTATTGAAGAGGAGTTTTTCGAGAGGGGAGGGATTGTTAAGGAGTTGGGAATCCTCGCCTCTTCCATTCAGTCAGGCACATCTGCCCCTGTTTCATGTCTGTCTCTGCACCTCTGCTCAGCTGTCCCCCCTTTCCATGTAGCCCTGCACCCCCATTCCCATTCAGCCCCGGCTCAGTGCTGTCACCCCACTAGCTCCTGTCCCTCCACCCCAGTCTCCCCCTGCACTAGCCTTTCTGAACCCCAGTCTCTGAACCCCCCGGCAGCCCTGTGTACCCAGCTCTGTCTGTCTCCCCACATCCAGTGCCCCCCCCCCACCTAGCCCTGTGAGCAAGGTGCTGTGAGAGGTCAGCCTCTTCTCCTCCCTCTCCTGGGCTGGCTGAGCTGGCTGCCCTGCCCGCTGGTGCCACAGCAGTCCCTGGTGGGTGAAAGGTGTAATTACAGAGCCTTCGCATCGAAATGTATTTTCGGGGGGGGGAGGGGAAGGAGGGAGGAAATCTGTGGAGGAAATGAATTCTGTGCGTGTGTTCTGGTGCAGAATTCCCTCCTTTGAGTAACTGGTGCACCTTGGTTCTGCCTATTCTCTGCATGTGGTACATATATAGTCTCCTCTGGGCTGTAATATTTTGGTCTAATTTTGGTTGTTGGGTTTAGTGTGTGGGTAATGGGCAGTGTCAGACTAGACGGACCTGGTGGTCTCTTCTAACCTTGGACTTTGTGACTCTGACTCTATCACTTGATTTTTGGCAATTTCAGTCTATTATCACCCTTTTTGTAGTCTTCCTTTTCTTTCGGTGAGTGTTAATGGTGACAACTTTGGTGTTATCTGGAGTTCTTCGGTTTTCTTGGTATTGATCTGTCTGGCATTTGGACTGGTTGTATCAGGAAGACAGCACTGGTGTCATTGGTTGATGACCACCTCCTAGAAGTAGATAAACTCAGCTTAGACAGTTGAACTTTTTCAGATTTGTCAGCAGCTTTTGGTAGGGTTGATCTGGCCTGCAGACTCCATCTTGGATAGATGATATTGGGTGGTTCTGTTTGTTGTTCTCTAAGACATTTAACAGGGTAGTGTTGGCCAATTTCTCATCTGCTTTGCCATTAGGTGGGTGGAGATGCAGAATTCGGTTCTGTTGCCCTTTTTGCTCAACACGTGGAAGAATTTTCTATAGAAGATAGTGAGAGAGGTTTTGAGTCGGGACACCATCAGTATGCAAATGGCATGCAGATCTATTTCTCTTTTCTTTTTATTGAACACAGATGTGTGTTTTGTCTGCATTCCCGGTGCCTGGATTGAGAGCAAGTCAGCAGAAACCCAGTGCAGACAATAAGAAAGAAGTGATAGAAGGTTGGGGGGAAGGTGGTGCCTACCACCTCTCTGAAGAATACTCAACCACCCTTTGTTCGAAGGGTTTGGAATTTGACAGTGATTTTGGGCAGGTCCCAACACCACTTGAAAAACACTTCTTATAGTATATCATCTTTGCATTTGATTAGTAAACTGATGGTGAGATCAGTATTTTACAGAAAAACTTCAGTCAGTCTCTTTCTTCCCGCACAACCAAGTATAGAACAGACTCTGTCCCTGATCTTGCAATCGGATCCATGCCATGGGCCCGTGTTCTTGTGTGGACCCCCATTAACTTCAGTGGGGCTTTGCTTGGATACAAGGGTCCACCCACATGGTTCTGATTGCATTACTGGGGCCTTGAACAGCAGCCTAAGCATTGCACTTGATACTGTAAATTGCTGGTATTTTTGCTACTCTCTGTGACAGTGCATGCAGAAAGAATGTTGTTACTATTTTTTTTTTACCTTTGTGTCCATTTTTATGAAACTTGGGCACTATCAATGGAAGAATAAAATGTAAATAAGAACAAATACTAGGGCTGTCCTGAAGGTTGGTGAGCTCATGCCCAGAATGTTATCTGCAATTCTGGATGCCATGTAACTGTTGGGAACAGTACCGGATGGGTCAGCTGGAATGAAGGTATTTTAGTTCTGTGGGGAGGTTAGGAAAATTAGGTTAATTATTCATCAGACAAGAGGAGAACAAGAAGGGCCATGATTGACATACAAGACTCTTGGCTATTCTGTTTGGGATTGTCATTTACCTGCTGTAAAAACCTGTGGTTTCAAACCAGGCAAGATGTGCCTTTCTGAGAGCTGACCTTCTGGATCTTATGCAGCTGAGAAAACTTCCATGCTTCGTGTGGGATCACTACTTCCTTGTCACCCACACTGTAAAGTAATCTTAACTGGTATTTTACAAAGGTTGGTATGACTTAGGAAGGCTGCTTTAGCTCTGAAGATAGGAGCAATTTGAATTGAGAAATGTGATCAGCCATAAGAAGCTGTGATTTTATTTTTAAAATTTTTTTAGCTAAACTCTACCTAAAATGGTAAAGCAGTTTTTAAAGTTAAGGATGTCCTGACATTTCCTTAATCTGCTGCTTCATATTTGAGAAGGTGCTGTGAATTTAAAATATTTATCTATATTACTTCAAATATTTGCAGTTGAAAAAAAAGTAAAACATTTCAACACTTCGAATATAAAATGTTTCTTCATAACCCTGGTGGATTCAATTGGGAGATATTATCTAACTGCCTCCATTACAGTGTATTTTAAATGAGACTATAGCTGTCAAGAATATCTTCATGCAATGTCCAGCAAAATATTTTGTGAAAAATACATCCAGGATAGTTTACAAAATTTGATTTTAAAAAAAAATGTAAATAGATTATGTATTGTTACAACAAATATGGTGGTGAAAATGTTACATAGCTTTGTTCTGTATCCTGTACATTCTGCTACAGCTTAGGTCAACCATTGTTTCTGGTGTCATTGTTAAGGAGTAAAAACTTTTTCATAACTTCTGAACGTAGTCAGAATTTTTTTTCCTTGTGGAAAATTTTGATTTTTTGCCAAAAATTCAAAATCACAAAAAAAGGTGATGCGGAAATGCTGCTTGTGCCTCATGGGAGTTGTACTTTGGGTCCCTCATGCCCTGTTCTCCTCTAAAATCTCCCACCATGATCTCCCTCATGGACAGGGGAGGCAGTGCACCATGGGAGATTGTGAGTATGGTGCATCACGGAGGATGTAATATGGTCACGGAGCCTGACCCATAAAGAGGAATGGGGACATGAGAAGACTGAACTACTGCTTCCCTGAGGCACTGTAGCATAATCCAAATAAAAATATTTTGGTTTTAGGAGGTTTGGATTTTCAATTAAAAATTCAGACTTTCTATGGAAAGTGGACACATTTTGAGAAAAACTTCATTAAATTGAAAACCCAGTTTTCAATTGAAAAACTGGGCTTGAGAGAAATTTTTTGATAAGCCTTAATGGTTACTCATAATAGGCATGTGCACTTCATGGTGGGACCTTTAAAGCTTTTGACATATGTTTATAAAATGAGGGGACGTGTGAGTGTTTTGATTAATTTAGAGCAGGGGTTCTCACAACAAATGTTTTGGTGGCATCAAAGTGCAGCCACTACCTCTTGCTCGTGGTCGCATTGACAATTTTTTTTCTAAAATACTTAATTAACTTTAGGAAAAAAGACATACCCATGTCTAAGACGTAATTTATTTATATGGGTGTTGGTTTTTTTGCAGACTCAATAATAAAAATAACATACAATTATCTTTATTCTTTACTGGACCTAAACAGAATAGAAACACAAATAAGGTTTTTTGCCCATTGTATTTTTGTTTCTTTTGCTTTTTTTGGTTGTGTGGGGTTTTTTTTTTTTTTTTTTTTTTTAGGGTTACATTCAGTTCACATGTCACTTAAGCAGCAGCATATCTGAACCTAGAAATGCGTTACTGGACCACAGTCATAAAACTTGTATATAGCTCCCTGCTGCTGACAAATGTAACATCCATTTGAGTGGGTCTTGCTTTCTTTCAGCTGATTGGTATTCTAACCATTCTACACATAAGAAAAATGGACATTTGGGACATAACAGATGGGCGAATGCAAGACCTGTAATGTGCCTAAGCACCCTTCCACTTTACTGATCCAAAAACATCTGAATTGACTCTCTGCTCTTTCTGTATCCACAGTTGTTGCTTATTCCCTGTTTTCAAATTCCTCTTGAATAAAGAAGTGAAATTTCCTTCACATATTGTCCCTTGCAGAAAGCTGGAAGTTCTATGCTTACATTGTGGATAGATGGTCAGTAAATGACTCTCTATCTCTGCAGTTTGGAGTGGGTATTTTAAAAACCCTCAGGGATATTGATTCCCAGTGTAGTGGCTAGTACTGCAAAGAGAAGCAAAAACAGAGCTGTATTTCCTGAGCTAGACCTGAATAAAACTGACCTTTGCTGATCTTCACCTTATTTCCAGCCATCATAGCTGCTCATGCTACCTCAGCTGCCAAGTTGAAGGGTAGTGGGGCACATATTTAATGCTGGCTTTTCATTTCTTTGACTTTCACCATCACCGTTAATTAGAAACTGTCGGACCTGTCTATCCTCCTTCCAGGAGCAAAACAACATCTACAGCTTCTGCCACCAACAGCAAAGGAGCAGTTTGAGTTTTATTGCTGCCTAGGATTCACCAGAGCATTGCCAGCAGTATTAAAGGAACCACTTCATCAGTGAGGAAAGCACAAGTCTTCCTTCTTTAATACCAGGATGAATGGCCCCAGTATCTCCTACTTGACTCAATGTCGAAAGGTCAGCTACTGTCACTGTGATGCCAAAAGCAGCTCTGTTGTATTAACTTAAATGAATAAATGTGCCCAAAGAGTTCATGATGTAAACATAGCTCAGTCAGTGTCCAACATTAAACAATTTTAAACAAGGTTCAGTGTTTGATATACAAAGACCTCAGCCTGCAGAGCATGATGGTGCAAACACCTATGCAAATGCTTTTAACCTTTTATTAAAGATACAGAAAAAAGAAGGAAAAAAGCTTTTGAAATATTAAGTATTAAGTAAGGCTTTAATTTTAACAACATTCCTCATTCACGTTCCTTTTCTGAAGGGGAAAAAAAAACCCCTTGTATGACAGTCTCTTAGATGCTGTTAAAGATGCTAATAAATGTTCTTTGGGGGAAAAGAGAAGTGAGCTGAGAAGGGCTGAACTCGTCGTTTTTGTTAAAGTCAATCCCATTTCATAGAAGACAAAAGACACACACACAAAGGGGAAAGAAAAGAACAGCAAAGATAGAAACTGCAGCTTCTCTCTCACTCCTAGAGAAAAACAGGCACAGCACAGTCCTCAGCCACTCTGGGGCTTGGCAAACCTGTACCAACATTGAGCTGTTTAGGGCATTGCTTTTAGGTGCCTCTCTCTGTTCACAGGTTTACAGAAGTGTTGCAAAATACACAGGGCTGGCTGGCTGACCCAGACGGAAGGCAAAAGAAGAGAGATAGGAGACGCGGGGCGGGGGAAGAGGTAACAATCTGACATCCTAGGTGGCGGGGATTGAGCTAGTGAAGTCCCTCTCTCATCTGGGTCCCTTTCTCTGGCCCAGTTTGACCAGAACATTTCTCAAGATGACATAGGCCCTGTGTCCCAGTAGTTGTTGGGGGTGGTAGCCATGATGGTGAAGCTCAATCCAGTAGCCAGTTTTTCTCCCATATTCTCTTTGAGGACTCCAAAAGGGAGTGATGGTGGACTAGCCGATTCCCTCATTATTTTGTCTGCCAATAGATGTAATTTCCAGCACACCTATTTTGGTTCATTGATTTCCAGTGCTGTACTCCTCTTGTTTACCAATCATAATCTTAACACAATTAAAGGACTGTATCAGTAGGCCTTTGGGTTTGGACTAATTCAGTCTTGATCTTTTTTAGCACCTTTTCTCATCTACATTTGTTACAGGTTATTGTGACATCTTATGGTTTTACATTTACTTTATATAGTTGAGCACACAATTAGGATAAATTTGTAGACCCAATTAATACGATAACTCAGTAGGTTAGGGACTAAAATATCTTCGGGTGCTAAAAGAACATGATAGAAGAGACTCCTGGGGGAGTCTGCAGTTCACTGATATCTTAAGTAACGTGTGAGGTGAAGGATGAAATTGTTTCTTATAAGGATTTCGCCCTTCCCCAAAATATCCAACACTTTATTCTGAATGTGATTTTTAACCTGTATTTAAGGGCATATCTGTATGTGCCTGGCAAGCTCGGCTGTAAATCTACAGCGCACTAGCATGCTGTGCACTAAATCACCATGTGTACCCTTGTACAATGCACTACAAGTTCTAAAGTTTCACACTGTAGTAGATCAAAGTGCTCTATGGAACTTCTGCGGCACGGTAGTAACAGGATCCACACATCCAGTTAGTGCGTTACAGAGCTCCAGTGTGCAGACTTACATCCCAGCTTGGAGCTCACTAACTCTGTGTAGATATACTCTGAGAGTAATTGTGTTCCAGTGTGATGCTAATGCTTGTCTTGTGTTTGGAAATCCATGTAATGATGTAATTAGCCTATAATTTATACAACGTTTCTTGCCTTACGAATAAGCATTACTTTCATACATGGTGGTAGATGGCTTGTTTTGTGGAATACTGGAAGATATCTAAGAGCCCACTGATATCAATGGAAGGAGTTAATAACATTTGTTTAGGGTCAAAGCCTGATGGAAATAGTGGCTCCCAAGATCTTCCTTTGCACTTGCTTGCTCTGAAAATATATTTTTATGCAAATGTTCTCTCACTGAATATCTTCATATTACTGTAAATTAGGCATGGGGAAATTCTGTGGCATTTGAGGTTTTGCAAGCTCTACAAATTGTTACACCAAGCCTGCAGAACTTGTTATTTGGTGAATCCTTTTCACTAGTAATGTAAACCCATATTATCTTTAGAGTGTGATTTTAAAATCATGGGATGAAATGCTGACCCCACTGAAATCAAAGGGAGTTTTGCCATCGACTGCAACAGAGCCAGGATTTCATTCATGTTTTCATCGCTAAAGGAACCAGTGCTATCATTATATCCTAAGGATAAGAGAACCCCCTCAAAGTCTTTATGAAGTCTACAATATTTGCAATGATCATCTTTTCTCCTTTCCAGTTTTTAAATTACACACAGTATATTGAATTAACATGTCAGAGCACTCCTTTCTTGAAAACATTTTTTCACATGAACAAAAAGACAGAGTTTCTTTGTATATAAATAAAGAAATAGTCTTATGCGGGGAAACAAAGAATCTTTAATAAAACATTGTTCCTTTTCTACTTTAGCTGAACTGGGAAAATCAATTTTTGGTTCTTCAAGTGCAAAGGAAGATCAAAAGGAAAAACTGACAATCTAAACAAAGGGCAAGGTGTGATGCTCTGCTTGCACCCGTATTCCCTGGTGTGCTTTATACAGGCACTTTTCCAAGTAGAATACATTTACAGAAGAGTAAAGTTTTTTCCTTTTGAATCAACTATGTTGGGAGTAAGTGACTTGAATGTAAAAACTGTAAAATAGTGCTTTAGATGAATTTTGTGCATTTCTTAGGTGCCTAGGTATAAGCAAACATTATTCACATATGTCTGGCTCCTTATTTCAGTATACTCATGTTTCAAAGAATTGTCATTGATTTTACCTGTGTAGAACTGGTCTAAGTTATCAGCTTGTAAGCACCTTATGTGATACAAGGAGAAAATATTCAGTAGCATGTACAGTTAAGAGACTATTATTCTTTCTCAAATGCATTGCAAGATACACATTTTGAATCTTCATCTAAAAACTAATTTAAGTCTCTGTTGAGGGAAACCTTATGTAGATTGGGTTTTCTGCTTTTTAGTGAATCATATTTTTTCCTTTAATAAATAAAATGTGATTTGCTTTTATGGGATCATATTTATAAGAGGAGATTAAAGTGTCAGCAGGAAAAATGAGGAAGGAAAGGGACTCTGCAAACTTTCTGAAGAGCAAGACAAATTTTGTGTTCATTGTCTTATTCACACGTAAACATTTTTAAAAGATTAACCTTGGAGAGTTGATCTTGTTTAACATCTGAGTTCTGGAGGCAGATTTTATATATCACCCATACTATGGACACAATTTATCCCATTAAATTTAAATCAAGGTTGGATTTTTTTTTAAATGCCCTAGTTCAAAAGGAATTGTATTTGGGGAGTTCTGGTTGGACTTGATGATTACAGTAGTCCCTTCTGGCCTTGGAACCTATGAATCTCTCAGATAGGCATGGGACGTAGGAGTGCCTGAGTACAGAATTGTCCCCGATACAGCAAACCACCTAAGCATGTTGAACTTTAATCGTGTAAGTACTTCGCTGAACAGCGATGGGCTTAAACACATGCTGAAGGGCTGAACCAAAGCCTAGTGAAGTCAATGAAAGGGATTCCCTTTCATTTCAGTGGGGTTTGAATTATGACTTCAGTGCTTTGTTGAATCAGGGCCTGTATTACAACGTTATGATTGAGAATTTAAATGTAAAAAGCACAAATTGAAATTTGCGACTGAATAAACCTTCTTTAACTTTGTTTTAACATTAAATTGCCATGGTTTAAAAAAACCTATAATTTAAATAACATTCATAAATGTGTACAGTATGTTAATTTGAAGTTTAAACGTAAGCTTCAAATAGACCAATAACTAATCTGAGTGTGCTCACATGTGCAGTACTGTATAGGACCATACATTTGAAATAAACAGGTCTGTTTCTGCATTAAGAGAATGTTCATTTCAATATATTTGTTTGGAGCTATAAATATCATATGTTGGATGGATCTATCTGGAGATCAGTACTTTGGTATGTCTTGATGAAGTGGGGAGAAAGAAAAGGGAAAAATCACATGTATGTACAGAATGCTATTTTCAAATAGAGACAACCTACATTTTCAAAAGTAATTAATTTTAAGGTGTCAAGCTTTGAGACCCTTTAAAAAGGTTTAATTTTTTTCCAAGGGTTGGTGCTAGTCCCTTTCGAAAATTAGGTGTCTAAAGGATGTTTCAGGATAGACATGGACATAACTTATCAGTTATGAAAATTTAGTTCTTACCACTGTGATTTTTAAACAAGAGCTTTTCAGGTTTGAAGAAGTTTGTCATCGTTGAGGGCTAATACGGTATTGAAAATATAAAAATAAAACAAAAACAAAACTAATAAGAGTGAAACAAGTATATAAACATTTTTCACAAATATTGTAGAAATGCTTTTTATATCATACTTGATTGAGTCAAAAGTATCTAAACAGAATTTTTGAAGTTAAGGGTACTACTTCCATGCTTAAAAGCTAAGTATGTGCTTAAGTGCTTTGCCTATCGAGTTCAGTTCTACATAATTTGAATTTGGCTTTGTGTCTTGTGATATGCATGGAATTTAAGCCACTGGCATCAAACTACCATTTTTGTTCTAGAACATTCTCATTTACTTTTAATCTTTAAGCCTTAGTAACAAGGTTTTGTTCCTGCTAATGAAAATTAGTGGTTTGCTACACTTGATAAATCTTAATTCCTGACACCAAACAATATTTTAATTTATGCAGGTGGTCAAATTGCTTAGAAAAATGATTGCATTGGTAATGGACAGCCCAGTGAATTATAGATCAATCAGCTTAATTTCAATGTCTGCAAAGATAGTTGAGCAAATAATCAATCAGTTTGTAAGCACCTAGAAAATAATTGGGTGATAAGTAATAACCAACCTGGATTTGTCAAAAACAGATTGTGTGAAATCAACCTTTGACAAGGTGACAAGCCTTGTGGTGTAGGCTGTGATATATCTCGACTTTAGTAAGGCTTTTGATACAGTTTCACATGACCTTCTCATAAGCACAGTAAGGAACTATACCCTAGGTGAACCTACTAGAAAGTGGATATATATGGGGATCTACCTATCTCATAGAACTGTAAGGGACCCTGAAAGGTCATTGAGTCCAGCCCTCTGCCTTCACTAGCAGGACCAAATACTGATTTTGCCCCAGATCCCTAAGTGGTCCTCTCAAGGATTGAACTCACAACTCTGGGATTAGCAGGCCAATGCTCAAACCACTGAACTATCCCTCACCAAAGGCTCTTATGTAAATTAAGTTGTCAGGGAATAAGAGGGAAGGTCCTTTCATGGATTGAGAACTGGTTAAAAGACAGGGAACAAAGGGTAGGAATTAATGGTAAATTCTCAGAATGGAGAGGGTAACTGGTGGTGTTCCCCAAGGGTCAGTCCTAGGACCAATCCTATTCAATTTATTCATAAATGATCTGGAGAAAGGGGTAAAAAGTGAGGTGGCAAAGTTTGCAGATGATACTAAACTGCTCAAGATAGTTAAGACCAAAGCAGACTGTGAAGAACTTCAAAAAGATCTCACAAAACTAAGTGATTGGGCAACAAAATGGCAAATGAAATTTAATGTGAATAAATGTAAAGTAACGCACATTGGAAAAAGTAATCCCAACTATACATACAATATGATGGGGGCTAATTTAGCTACAACAAATCAGGAAAAAGATCTTGGAGTCATCATGGATAGTTCTCTGAAGATGTCCACGCAATGTGCAGAGGCGGTCAAAAAAACAAACAGGATATTAGGAATCATTAAGAATAAGAAGGAGAATGAATATATTGCCCTTATATAAATCGGTGGTACGCCCACATCTTGAATACTGCGTACAGAGGTGGTCTCCTCGTCTCAAAAAAGATATACTGGCACTAGAAAAGGCTCAGAGAAGGGCAACTAAAATGCTTTGGGGTTTGGAATGGGTCCCATATGAGAAAAGATTAAAGAGGGTAGGACTTTTCAGCTTGGAAAAGAGGAGACTAAAGGGGGATATGATAGAGGTATATAAAATCATGAGTGATGTGGAAAAAGTAGATAAGGAAAAGTTATTTACTTATTCCCATAATACAAGAACTAGGGGTCACCAAATGAAATTAATAGGCAGGAGGTTTAAAACAAATAAAAGGAAGTTCTTCTTCACACAGCACACAGTCAACTTGTGGAACTCCTTGCCTGAGGAGGCTGTGAAGGCTAGGATTATAACAGCGTTTAAAAGAGAACTGGATAAATTCATGGAGGTTAAGTCCATTAATGGTTATTAGCCAGGATTGGTAAGGAATGGTGTCCCTAGCCTCTGTTTGTCAAAGGGTGGAGCTGGATGGCAGGAGAGAGATCACTTGATCATTACCTGTTAGGTTCACTCCCTCTGGGGCACCTGGCATTGGTCACTGTCGGTAGACAGGATACTGGGCTAGATGGACCTTTGGTCTGACCCAGTATGGCCGTTCTTATCTTCTTATGGGTGCATAACTGGCTGGAAAACTGTACTTGGAGTAGTTATGAATGGTTCACAGTGAAGCAGGAAGGACATATAGAGTTGGGTCCCACAGGGATCTATCCTGGTTCCGGTTCTATTCAATACCTTCATAAATGATTTGAATAATGACATAGAGTGTACACTTAAAGTTTGTGGACCAAGCAGAGAGGGGATGCAAGCTCTTTGGAGGACAGGATTAGCATTCAAAATGATCTTGACAAATTGGAGAAATGGTCTGAAATAAATGGGATGAAATTCAATAAGGACAAATGCAAAATGCCATACTTAGGAAGGAATAATCAGTTGCACAAATACAAAATTGGAGATGTCTGCCTAAGGAAGGAGTACTGCAAAAAAGGATCTGGGGGTTATAGTGGATCACAAAATAAATACGAGTCAACAATATAATACTGTTGCGACAGAGAGAACAACATTCGGGGATATATTAGCGGGATTATTGTAAGCAAGAAACAAGAAGTAATTCTTCCACTCTACTCCATGCTGACAAAGTCTCAGCTGCAGTAATGTGTCAATTTTTGGGCACAAGAATGAGGTGGACAAATTAGAGAGAGCCTAGAGGAGAACAACAAAAATGATTAAAGGTCTAGAAAACATGACCTATGGGGAAATATTGAAAAAACTGAGTTTGTTTAAAGTTGAGAAGAGAAAATTGAGTGAGGACATAATGGTTGTCAAGTATGTAAAAAGTTGTTAAAAAGAGGAGGGTGATAAATTGTTCTCCTTAACCACTAAGGACAGCACAAGAAGAAATAGGCTTAAATTGCAGCAAGGGTGATTTAGCTTAGACATTAGGAAAAACTTCCTATCTGTAAGGGTAGTTAAGCACTGGAACAAATTAGGTAGGGAGGTTGTGGAATCTGTCATTGGCGGTTTTTAAGAACAGGGTGGAAAAACATCTGTCAGGGATTGTCTAATACTTAGTCCTGCTTTAGTGCAGAGGACAGGACTACATCTAGTCCAGTCCTTCCTGGCCTACATTTCTATGAGTCCAATCCTGTAGCACCTCACTTGTGAATAATCCCATTCAGGATCAGGATTCGAGACTTTTGTTTCTCTATCTATTCAATTAATTTATAGCATAACGGGATAGATCCTTGGAGCTGTCAACAGAAAATTGCCAACTTTGCCTTCTTGGTTTACGTCATCAAGGAAATGACCTTGCAATCTAAGTTTCCTCTAAGCTGGGTGGCCACACAACAGGCTATTAAGTGCTGTGCAGGTGGGGAGAGGTGCTTCTCGCCTGGCCCCAGCCTCGGAGCTGCCGCAGCTGGGGAGAGGTGCCTCTCGCCCAGCTCCACCCTAGAGCCTGTACTTCTCCCACCTCACCCCACCCTCTGCCTTAGCCCTCAGCCCCCTCCCGCACTCCAAATCCCTCATCCACAGCCCCACCCCAGAGCCGGCACCCCCAGCCAGAGCCTTCACCCCCTCGCACCCCAACCGTCTGTCCCAGCCCTGAGCCCTCTCCCACACTCCGAACCCCTCAGCCCCAGCCCCGCCACACATCACCTCCATATTGGTGCACATAACAAAATTCATTCCGCACATGGACGTAAAAAATTAGAGGGAACATTGCTTGCGAAGCTTCATCACTTTGTCTTTTGGGCAGGATAACAATGTGTGCTACAGCTCTTTTTTAAAGTACTGTAATCCACTCTTCATTTTCCTTTTACCTGTTCCGTTGTCTCTTCGTTCATTATCCCAGGGCAGTGGAAGGCTTTGTGAAATGCTTACTGAATGGAGCAGACTTCACTAATTTGGATGGCCAAGGTCAGAGCCTCACATGTCTTTTTCTCTCCATCAACACCTTTTCTGTACAGGTAGCTAAAGCTTTTCTCTAGAGCTCCACTATCCAGGGCTAGGAAACATCTCTCGCTCCTGAGAGAAATTACTTTACTTCACAAGGTGGTTCAGGGTCATCACCTTCTGACTTGCTTCTCTTTCCCACCATCCCGCTCTTGCCTCTCTTCCCTGTTTTCCAGGTTACAAATACGTAGAAAATGTTCTCTCTCTCTCTCTCTCTGGACAATGGACCTTATTCTTTGTTGTGTTCTTGCCCTGCTTTGACCTTTTTAGGATACCAAATGGCCTTCTCTGGAGGGTGGAGCTTTTTACTTTACACAGGCCATTAATCCTTGACACCCCATGGTTTTGTTTTTAATGGAGTAGTAATCCATTTTTCTTTGACTACAACTCCCTATGTTCAAAACCAGAAATCTGTTGATACTTCAACTTTTCTTCAGGCTGCAGCTAAGAAGCTAACCTCACTTTAGTTCATGCTGCTTAGAAGTTCCATAGGCAGATGCAAACCGGGCTTTGCAAGTGTCAACTGAGCGAATATTAGAAAAACAGGTTAGCGTTAAAATCATCGGCTCAAGAAAATGACTTGATTGTAGATGTTCAGTTTCAGATGAGTGGTAATGAAGTAGAAGAAAATTATTGTTCACATTACTTGATTTCATTTCTTATTTATCCAACACAATTGGCTTTAAAAGTGAAGTGCTAGAGCCTGCTTTGAAGAAAAATCTGTCAATACCTAACCAAGACTCTTAATGTTGTCACAGTCAATGGAATAGACTTTCATTATATTTGTATAACCATAGCAATTTCAGTTTTATAAAAATGAGGTGAAGCAGCTTAGCTCTAAAAATATTATGTTCTCGAGTTAGTCCTTAATCGGAAATAGACTCTTGTGATACTTTGGAAAATGTTTTCAAATGACACTTATATCTGAAAAATACCTGATGAGCATGTTCAGTAGTTCCGTAGATCTTTTATTTAATATAGCTAGCATTCAAGTGGAAGGGAAATTTGTTTTAAAAATGCCAGTTTGGGGGGAAATGTGAATTATTTTATGTCAGAAAATAATCTGAATGCAGTCGAGAAATGCATATAATTTTACTGCACAAATGATAGTTGAAATACCACAATTTCCATTGTATTTAGTAAAAAAATAATCGTATTGGCCTTGAGGTTCCTGTTGGTAAACATTTGACTTTTTAAAAACCGAATACTTTTTGTTTCTATTATGATGTTGCCAAAAGGTCTGAATTGGGACGAGGACTGTTTTTCGCCCTGTGCTGTCCAAGCACTTAGGAAGAGGGGCTTTCTGTTTGAGTTTACAATCTAAGGAACCAGTCCTGCAATCTGATCTCTGTGGGCAGACCTCTCCGTTATACTTCAGTGTGACTCACATGGGTGTCCAAGTTTGTGAAATATGTGGAAATTTTATGTACATTTTTAAAACGTATGTGGATCAACACCACCTGCCTCTCTGTATAGCCTTCATTAATCATCTAATTAGTTATAGGCATCATGGAAAGATTTCAAGATCTCTCCCTTTAATTACTGAAAACAAGACCTTCTGTGTGTGACTATTTAGAAAATTGTCTTCGCTGAGCCCTCAGTTTTTAGTAGAGATTGGATGATGATTAATTTAAGCATCTGTCATTCCTGTTTGATTTTTCAGATTTGCTTTTAAAAGCAAAATGGGCAAACTTGAAGTGCTGGGGTGTGTCTCTGTGAAATCATGTTTTACAACAAGGTGTTGGTGATGCTTTGGGCCTCTCCTTATGATGATGATGATTCTATGTAATGTCATTCTGAATTTTGGTTCCTGTCATATTTCAGCAACCTAACATGTCATGTCAGCACTTTCCTTACACTCTATCATGTAGTCCACCTTGCAAGTTGTTGAATATCTAAAACAAATGCTGGTATGAAATAAACATTCAACAGAATACCAGAGAGAGAAAAGGCAGGCAGTGAACCATATAAATTGACTCTGCCAAATATGTGCTCCTGCATCAAGCATGTCAAATACTGTATAGCCTTCCAGGGGGAAAAAAAAAAATTCCAGCTACAGGACTTACTTTCGTACATCTCCAGCAATGTCGTCCACAAGATGCAGTGTCAGAAATGTGTTGACTTATGTTGCAATGATTCAACTGAACTGCCACAAAAATGCAGGATGACTGTTCAGGGGTTCACGATAACAGTGGAAAAGAAACACGCATCAGTATAATAAGGTAATTTTTCACAGAAGGAACACTTCATCTCTGATATTGCAATGTATGGGCTCTCTGTGTGTATGGAGATGATTGTTGTGCTCTAGAACCGATCCAAAGGGAGAATAAAGGACCTACCAGGAGCAGTAGCTGCTAGAATCCTCCTTTAGCTCAGGAGTCAAAGACCTTTAGTTGGGAACTGATTGACAAGAGTTCTAGGCTCATTTTCCCTATTGTGTGTGATTTGTAAAATAGTCTCTGACCATTCTTTGTCCAGCACAGGGAGGTCCGTGATCAGAGCTCCTGGACACTATGGTAATACAAATAATAATAATTTCCACTTAAAGTAGACTTCTAAGGTAAGATTTGTTTAGATTTTCATAAATAAATAATACACTGGCAGATTGTACCTGACCTGCAGACGTTTGAGCGGGGAAGAGAGATTTACAGAGACTGGGTAAGGCTGGAGGCTATAGTGGCATTTGTCTGCCCAGAGGGCACAGCCCGCAGAGCTGTTATACCCAAGTCAAATGAAATTATACAAGTAAGAATAGAATAAATTTACATTCAAAGACAGATTCCTTATTCTCTTAAATTCCCGTGGGTGACATTTCAAGGTGCCTCCTTCTTCACTCCCAAAGCTGCAGAGCCAACAGATTCCTTATCTTCCCTCCATCTGTCTCTGCTGAGTGCAGAGGTTGAGAAGCAGGGTCAGAACATATGAGTGTCAGCTGATCTATCAGCTTTGAAAGAGATTTGTCCCTAGCCACACAAATGTGTAGACTCTTTAAAACTGAGTCTCTCTCTCTCTCTCTCTCTCTCTCTCTCTCTCTCCACCAGTCTAGGAGGAAACCTGAACCCTGCGTTTGGTTTGTTTCTTGAGCCAATGTCAGAAAATGAGTAAATTTTGGTTCTACTTAAATATTTCTCTGTGCCTAATCAGTGCCATGCTTGTACATACCTGAGGCATCATAGAAAAAGCCTCATGATACCAGAATGGTATGGTATTTGCAGTCCTTTGTTGATATCCATGGTTTGCACAAAACCACAGCTGGCCTCACTTACACTCAGGAGACGTACTTATGGCATACAGAGACTATAAATACTAAATGGCTGTTTCATATCTCCTTTACAGAGAGAGTGTGTTTTGGAAGAACTTTTATGTTTGCCTCCAAAACATAATTATTTTCAACATCTGTTGTGCTGGAAAAGAGAGAGCTCAGGATTGACAGAAGTGTACAACTGTGTCAATATTTCCCCACAGTTGGACTTTGTTTTGTTCTATAGGAGCTGCCTTCTTCAACAAATGTTGTCTGTTGTATATCTGTTAGTGTAGGCCGTCCCTTTTTGTCCCAATAGAGCCATTACACCCCTTTGCTGTGTGTGGAAAATACACAGGAGGATTAAAATCTAGCCTCAACAGAAATTGTTTACAGTACATCATTTCTAGTGTGTGTCTTCTTTCAGAGCTCCCTTTTAAATCTATCTGGCTGACTGCAGCATGTTCTCACCAACCTGCTCCAAATATTAGAATTTGTAAAGTATTCTCGAAGCACTATTCTTGGTGTTTGGACCACATCAGAACTTTTTCTTCTTCTATCTTTTAATGTCTCTATTGATATGAATAAGATCATGTCCAATAATATTATTTGTAACATGTATATTCACCTTTGAACCCATAGAGTTCTGTGCACGTTCTCCTCTTGCTGTATATTTAGAATTAAAAGATGGAATTAATGGACTATTCCTCTATTTTTAAACAAACAACAACAAAAACAAACAAAAGACTGAGTTAATGAAGAAGCTTGTAATAAAATAAAACAGACAATACAAGGAAAATAAAATTGTTCACTGCACATTTTATACACAGTGAAAAACTATTCTTGAAATTTTGAATTGATTCTACATGTTTTATAGATTAGTGAATTCCTTGCATTGATATTTTTAAGTTGAGACTTTAACTTGGGAGGGAGTAGGAAAAGTAGCTGGTGGTTAAGGGGAAAAAAATGGAGCCACATGAGTGTGAATTTTGAAAGGGTATTATAGATTTTTCTGCTCTTTGGCTTATCTTGGATATTTGCCTTTAAATGTTTTCTCATGAAAGATAAATTTGACAAAAGTGCACCTTTGAGAATTGACAGAATTATAGTTTACAATATTTTTGAAAGGAAGAAATTCTACGTGACAAATTTACAAATCGGCCTGCTTTGGAAAGGAGCACGTAACCTGTTGTTTGCTGGTTGATATTTTTTTTTGTCTTTTTGTTTAGAAACGTCTTATGTCTCTATAAAGTGATAAGTGCCCTTTTATGTGGCTCCCTAACGATGGTGGAACACCTCATAATCTTTGATATATTTAATTATTTTCCCCACATTCCTGTGAGGTAGGGAAATACTATTTCCCCACTTTACAGATGGGATGTAGGGCACAGAGTGCCTAAGGTCACACAGGAAGTCTGGGGTAGTGCAAAGTCTTGAACCTGAGTTTCCCAAGTCCCAGCCTAGCATCTGAACCTCAAAACCATCCATTCTTTCTGGACAGCATGTGCTCTATGCGTACCTGTTACGAGGTCAAGACAGGGATGTTACCAAATCCAGAACAGTATTGAGCCCAAGAGTATAACAGTATTGACTGACCTTCAAGTTGTTTGGCATTAGTGGACCCCCCTACACCATTGTGGAGTCCCATGTGCAGGACAGGGGCCTTAAGACTGGTCTGGATGACCAGTTTGTGTGGGGGCAAGCTGGGGAGCAAATGTACAGTGCTCCAACATGCAGCACACTTTGGCCTGGTCTACACTGGGGGGGAGGGGCGTCCATCTAATTACGCAACTTCAGCTACGTGAATAACGTAGCTGAAGTCGACGTACTTAGATTGACTTACTGTGGTGTATTCACTGCGATGCGTCGACTGCTGCCGCTCCCCCGTTGACTCTGCCTGTGCCTCTCGCTGAGCTGGAGTAGAGGAGTCGACGGGAGACTAGACACGATAAATTAATCCCCGCTGGATCGATCGATCGCTGCCCACCGATCCAGCTGGTAGTGAAGACGTACCCTGTCCGTGTGGACCCTGCTGCTCGTCACTAAAAGTTCTGTGGGGTATTTAGCATAACAGCTGGAGGTCTTAGTGCACAGCTACAGGATCCACACGGACAATTAATGTGTGGCATGTTGGATGCACTGTAGATTTGTGCCCCAGTTTGCCGCGCATTAACTCATCATACAGACATGCTGTTTGATAGTTGTGATTCTAGATTTTGGCTAGCATTATGGTTGACCGTTTGAACCTTAGGCTAACATGGAAAGGAAGTGGCTATATTGCTAGATATCAACAGACACTGCTGAAGTTTTTAATTCCCTCCATGGCATTGTAACCATATGTATTTTTTATAATTCTTATTATATTTTTTAGTGCACGCAAATTAGAAAATGACTTTTAATTGTTAGTTATTTTGCACCATATGGCTACTCTGTAATCTTGGCTTCCCATGGATCTTCATATGCATATTGAAAATGAAATTAATTGGAAATCACACCCTGAAATCTATTATTAAGTTAATAAAGCAAACAGCTTGTGGGGTGTCCTCATACACAGCATGATGTGATTATGTATAATAACAAGCAACTATTTATAAATCCATAAAGAAAACTTACAGGGGTACAGAAATGTCAGGAAAGGACAGGGAAGAGGGTAAAAGCTGGTACAATTTTAATCAAGCCACAGTTTGAAATTAAACACCCAAGACATGTTGTTGTTCTGAAAATCGCTTCTGTACATTTAAATTAATTGAATATGTCCTGTGATATTTCACAAATAAAAGGCTTTATTTATTCTTGCCATTTTAAACTACTTGAACCCTCCTTGTCCAGCATTCCAGAATGATTTAAGGTTTATAGCATGGTTTTGATATCGGGACCTATGTTTCTGTGTGATGTGCACTAACCAAATTTAAACCTCTCATTGTTTTATTCTAAACGTCTCCAAATATTTGAAAAATCTCTGCAACTGAGTCCATAAGGTGTTGGATACTTTTATTCATTGTTTTGCATTCTGTAGCTTCCCTTAAAATAAATTCAGGATATTAAATGATGTCTGTTTTGTAAAATCAAGTCAGTTGCAAGTGCGGTTTTCAGATAATTTGATGTTAAATAGTCCTTAAAGATGAAAGACTCCAAAATTATTATACCTTAAGACTGCAGTGGGACTGATTTTTTTTTAATTTTTTTTCCATCTGAACCTCTCCCAGCCTACCATTCTGTGAGTGCCATTTTTTGCATGCAGCTATTGGACCTGCATTTTTTTGCACCTTTAGTTTAATGTAGGTGAAAATATTAATTGTCACATGATAAAGTGATTTGTACCTGTCGGCATGTAACTACGATGAACTAGTACTACTAATAATTGTGCCTGTGATGAAAAAATTGCCAGCACATTGTATGATTGCAGAAAGGGAGGTTGCCTTTTAAAATTATAGCTTACTTTGGATAACTGCATATTTTAATCCCTTCTGTAACTTTTTTTAAACTATTTAAAAATTCTCATTCTGAGTGTTAGTGCTTGTGAGAAGGGTCAGACTTAATGCCCTGGAGAGTGAAGTCCTCTGCTTATTCACAGAACAGGTACAGCAATGGCAGCAGTAGCGCAAACTAATCCATACTCTCACACCGCTGTACCTGAACCTTTGTTAAAGTGCAAAGGAAAATACTGAAGTTTGCCTTGTATCTAATATTGAGCTCCCACTACTGTTTCCCAGTACTGTTGGAAGTGATGTTCGTGCTTCTGTATGTTGTCATGTCAAGCTCCGCAGTATCTCTTGTAGATCAGGAAGGAGAAACCTAGTTACAGGGATCATTGCAGGACTTCATGTAAAGAAATATGAATAATACTGTATACTGTGCAGACAGAACTGGGAGAAGTGGAGAAGAATGCCAGTCATATCTGTCAAAGGGATGAGTGCTGTTACTTATAAAATGCAGTATTTTAAATTCAAGTGTACATTTTAAAATTGAATTTTGATTTTTTACTACATTTTACGTATAGCACTTACACCATCAATCGGACTTAAGAACACATTTAAGAGTTTTCTTTCTTAAATGTAAACAGTATTAACAAATAGAAGTATCAGCCTTAAATTACATCACGTGTGTACAGCATATGAAAACATATCTTAAACTATTGGAGATGCTGTGTTTTATGGAAAGCCGAAAATGATTTTCAGTTTATACTTGAACCAGGGATGTATTCCAAATAATTATGTTCTGAACGGCTGGCATAATCTCCACAAAGATGAAGGGGTTGTATAAATTGGTAGCTCTTTAAAAAAAAAAAAAACAACAACAAAAACAACCCTTTCGGGTCATGCACATTCCGCAATTAGGATAATCTAAAAGCAGTTTTTAAGCTTTGAATTTATTTTCACCAGTGTATCATCATAATGAGTGAGATGTCCCTTTTTCTTGAACATTAACGTTTTGAATGACATAGCATACACAGTGACTTAAATATTGATTAATAAATATCAGCTAATTCCTGCTTCAAGTGTCTTTTATGAGCTATTTCTATTGTTATTTTGGCCATTGCTTTTATTTCACATCTGTAACAAGAGTAAACAAAAACAGGATGATAAAGCATCGAAAACAGTGGTGCATTCTGCATATGAGACTTCATCTCCTTACAGTAGTTAATATATACCATTTCCTTTAGGGGCAAAACATTTCTTTTTGAACTGCTTAATGCATTAGTTGTGTGTTAAATGAAAAACTAGCTGCCATGAAAACTTAACATCAGTAATCGTTGGAAGGATTTTTTTCTCTGGCAAAACATGCAATACGATATATTCCAAAATAAATATACCTTCAATTCTGCTTTCAGTATTTCTGCCTTTAATTAAATAGTTTACATTTAATTCTCTGTTTCACAAACTCTCTCTCTCATTTAAATCTAGAAAACTGCCTTTATGCAATGGGTTTTCTCTGTCCACTTCAAACTTGGATGCACCTTGCTATCTAGATTTTTGGGGGCATTAGACATGAATATGAGCTGTTCACCAGAAATCTCCAATTACTCAGCCTCCACCAGACAAGAAAGAAACATCATAACCAATTGACATCAGATGTTTCTTCTCTTTTTTATTCCCTTTTTTATTTTCACTCTCTTTGGGTGAAATTCACCCACCGAGCAGGGGGGCAGTATAATGCCCATGCATCACTTGTATCCTCAAAGTAGGACTTAAGTGCTGCATAGGTCTTTTGTTAGCCCTCTGCACAGGAATGAATTTCATTCTTTGCTTCTACTTTTCCACTCAGGATTTATGCCCAGCATCAGATGTCTAATAGGTACAATAGGCCCCACTAAAAAATGTAAGTTTATTACAATATAGTATTTATTTTCATTATGGTATCTGTGATATTTGCAGCTCTCCAAATGGGAAATACGGCAGTAAATTTCACTATTGCAAGTGGTAAATGTCCAGGTCTTAACACCCATTGTATTTTCTGTAGTATATTTCTTTTTTTTAATTTCTTCCTGCTTGAGACTTTCTAGCACTTTCCATATTGTGACTGCTTTGCTGTCCATACTGTCACGGGTTGGCAAGTTTTGCTAGCATGCAGCACCCAAGTTTAGAAAGATCTAAAATGCAACTTTGGACTAGCTCTGTGGTGTTTGATTTCTAAGGGACATTTATTCTGTTATGTCAGGATCAGGGCCAAGAAGCAAGGACCACAAGTGCTATATGTGGAGATGAGTAGCAGCTGTAATGTAAATCCATTGCCATCTCCATCCTTCCTTACTTGGTTTCTGCCCTTGGGTCTGTTAAGCCACCATAGTTCAACATAGAGATAATTTTAGCACCCACATGTTCCCAGGAAAATGGCCCAGCTCAGTAGTACACGGAGACACTCAGAAGAAATGGTGAATAAAGATCTTCATCCTGTAACATACTGAGCGTCCTCAGCTTGTCCTCTGAAGGTGATGGAATTGAGTCTACTAAGCACCATGCATGGCGGAGCAGGCCAGATGTGCTATGAAAGGGCTAAATTGGGAATCTCTCTTTGTATTTGGCTGTCATGCTATGTGTATTATGGTATCAACTTGTTAAAACTTCTTGATTTGGCAGTAACCTTGTAGTCTCTCTTTGCGTATTGATTTGACATGCGACTTCTCTGAGTAGCTGCACAGATTTCTTACATTTTCTGTATGCTGCACGTAAGGATTTCTTGCCATTTTTTAAAATAATGTTTATGCCTAAAAGTGAAGTATGCACAAAGCAATGTTAATTCCCTGGTTTTTGTATTTGCTTCACTAGGCACAAGTTTCCCAACATCAACTCTGCAGTTCAGTAATGCATAAAGGAGTCAGAATCAAAAGTCCAAAAAGAGAGATTTTTTTTATCTCCAGAGCGCTGCACATAATCACAAAGGATGAAATTTTGAAAACATTCCAGGAAAACAGGTGTACATATTGCAGCTAGGGGCAAGAGTGGTATTTGTTCTCAATGACTGCTTGACTTCAGCACTACAGATTGCATAAAATCTGTTCTCTCAACTGCATATAATGAAGGCTGCTATGATATTCAGTCAGGATTTTAGGACGCAGTTGAGCTCCCTGACTCTAATAACCACTTTTGCATTAAAACAAAATCATGTTTAACAAAAAAAAAAAAGTTTTCAGCTATTTGGGTAACAACAGTCTTATACGTTTTGAGAACTTTAAAAGACACTGCTTCAAAGAGAAAACTGGCAAGTCACACATCCTAATATATCCCCCATGTTCCCCTTCTTTCCTCAAAAATAGAAAAAGTCATGTTCAGCACAAATACCTGCTGACACCTACTAAACTCCCCTCACCCCCAAATTAGCACCACATCAAACCGTCAGGTTTCTTAAATCAAATCAGGCTTCAAAAAGTTATGTTTTCTTTTTGAAATATTCAGCTAATGTGCCTATATAGTATATGTCCACATGGGAAATAGACAAGTTCCAAACCTACATTTGAAGAATAGAAGATCAGGAGATGCAGGAAGAGTTTTATAACTAGCAGAGATGCTGGTTTTAAAACACCTGCAGTTTAGAATATGTCCTAAATCACAATGGTTCTCTGTGCCTATGCACAAATTAAGTCTGAGATGGGTCAGGGTGTCAGTTTGTGATGGAGATGCTGAAACGTGTCCTGGGATTGCCCCCCAAAAAGAGGTATTAGGGTGGTTTTCTTCTACTCATCAATGAGATCACGAAAGGGAAAAAATTCAACATTTGTTGTGTATATGTTATCAGAATTTTCAGTCTTAAAGGTGCTCTAATGGCTGAAAATAAAAGATATAATAAAAGTAAGAAAATCGCAGGGCATGAGTCAACTGGACAATAGAAATTAAATTAGTGGGGGAATTTATGTATCTCTTCATTCTCATAGTGTATCACTTAATTTATCAGTGTATTTGTTTAAACAAACTGATTTTAATTTATCCAGTTGCATACACAAAACCACAAAATGAGGAAATTTTGGCTAGACAAGGTAGGTGATATAATATCTTCTGTTGGAACAATTCTTATTGGTGAGAGACACAAGCTTTTGAGCTTACACAGAGCTCTTCTTCAGATCTGGGAAAGGTACTCGAAGTGTGATAACTAAATAGAAGGTGGAACAGATTGTTTAGCTACATAGCACATTTCAAGGGAACATTCCAGGTGAAATGGCCTGGTAACATCTCTCCAATCATAGTGTGTGTGGTGGGAAATGGAGGCAGGTGGCTAGTGAGTTTTATATATATATATTTTTAATAAGCCATAAATCCAGTGTCTTTCTTCAGTCCGTGACTTTTAATGTCTAGCAACGTTATGAATTTAAGCTCCCAGGCTCGTCTTCAGGTGTTTGTGCAGGTTTTCTTTGAGGGTGAGGACCGAGAGGTCAGATATAGAGTGATCACTTTGTGAAAAGTGTACATCCCACAGGTGATGTGGTATTTTTGTCTTTTTGTCATTTTCCTGTGTGTGTTCATTCAAGAATGTAGTGATTGTCTGATTTTACCCACATAGCTGTAGTGGCATTTAGTGCACTGGATAAGGTACGCTAAATATTGTGATAGGCATGTGTAGGACCCATGGATCTTGAAAGGTGTGTTATGGGGGATGTTGATCACTGCAGTAGTGGAGATATGTCTATAGGTTTTGCATATGTTGGTCTGGCAGGGTCTGAAGCCACTTTGAGTTGGTGTGTCCTGGTCTGTGGGGAACTTGCTTCTGCTGACGAGGTTGTTTGAAGTCCAGAAGAGGAAGTGCAGGAAAGATGTCTTTCGGGATGTGGTCCCCACTGAGTATGGGTTGTAATTGTTTGATTAGATCCCATATGGGTTGCAGTGTGAGGTGGCAGGTGACATCTAGGGGTGTGTGTAGACAGAGGGGTTTTATTTCTGTATTGTATTGTATGTCCTGTTGTATTTTGGCTAGTATGTAGTATGGTCACAAATGTGTTGCTATATTTTAGTACAGTTTAACACAGAACAAAGGGAATGTTTTAAAAGGTAGCAGTGGGTAGTTTATGTTAAGATGATCCCTGACAGGATACAGTGGGAAGTGGCCAGTATAATCAGAGTTTGCATAACCTTTCAAACAAATTTACATTAAATGCTTCGTCCTGCAAGGTGCCAGGTTGACAACACTAGACACTGAACTTTATTTATTACAGAACAGATGCGGCATGAGAGCTGGCAGAGCAAGCTTTCCTGCACTGCATCATCAATGTACTTCAGCCCTGTTTCACAGGAACTCATTTAGGCGTAAAAGGAGATTTCCTTTTTCATGCCCTTCCAATCCATGTCACCTCAATTGAGTTTGTCAACAGGGGTGACAATTAGTCGCTTTGTTTGTTTAATCCAAGTATACCCAAAAGGTACATTGAAACAAGTTAATGTTGCAAAGTCAAGCACTCAAAACTTAGAGACTGCCTGAATTAATAAAAGCTTGTGCAGCCTTTACTCCTGAGGGGATTCTGCGCCCACAAATAAATAAATACGAATTCTGCGCACAATATTTTAAAATTCTGCGTATTTTGTCAGTAAATAAATGTCGAATCTCCAGCATGGCAGTGGGAAGCATAGGCCACTGGCTGTAGAGAAGTGGGAGATCACCCGACAGCCCCCCGTCCCGCCCCCGGACCATGCTCAGCAGTGAGGCTGCACCTCATCCTGACACAGTGCAAGGGCTGGGCCTGCCCCAGACCACCCTGGGGCCCTGTTCCTCTGCACCAAGTGCACCAAGGTAAGTAAGTGAGAGGGACAGAGTCTCACGCACACAACCAGACCTGGCCCCCATTCCAGGTTTGGGGCAAGCAGGCTAAACATGGCAGGATCCAAGTGTGGAGGGCCTTAGTGTGTGGGGATCCAGGTGTGGGGTGAGAGGGTTCTGTGTGGGGCAGTCTGGGTGCGGGCGATTCACTGAGGAGGTCTGGATACACAGTGGCTTGTCGGGGGGTTCTGGCTCCAGGGGGAATGGGACTCTACAGGGGAGTCCAGGTGAAGGTTGTTGGGGATCAGCCAGGGGTGGGGGAGCTGGGTGTGTGCTGATGGGGCTCGGGGGTGTCTGGGATTGGAGAGCTTGGCAGGATGGTCCAGGCGCAGGGGGATGGGGCTCATCATGGTGGGGATCTAAGTATGTGGGGCTCAGTGGGGGATGGTCTGAGGGGTGGGGGTTCGGATGCAGGAGGGAGTTGCTCAGCAGGGATCTGGATGCAGGAGGGGTGGGACTCGGGAGAGGGGCACAGGTGCAGCATGAAGGTCTGGGTGCCAGGGGCTCAGGGGGAGTGATCTAGGTGCAGGGGTGGGGCTCCGGGTGCAGGGGGGAGTAGTTCAGTGGGAAGTCTGGATGTGGAAGGGATGGGGTTGGGGGGAGGGCTCTGCAGGGTGGGAGTTGAGGTACGGGTGGCTCAGTGGGGATTTTCTGGGTGTGGGAGGATCTGTGTATGGGGGGAGCTGGGTGCATGGGGTCCCCACTGTTTGTCCCCTCCCTCCTTCGCAAAGCTCCCCCACCCCCCATCTGCTATTCACATCCCTCAGCTTGCACCGGTTCCCGCAGCCCCCACTGGCCTGGGACGGCGAACCGCGGCCAGTAGGAGCCGCGGTCGGCCGAACCTGCTGACTCAGCAGGTAAACAAACTGGCCCGGCTTGCCAGGGTGCTAGAGGTTGCCGACCCCTGGTCTAAGAGCTGAGCCCGATGCAGGTAGGAACCATTAGCCGAGGCATCCTCAGACTTGTCTCCCCCCACACATGGTGATTTACCTCGCCAGCGGCTGCTCCCGGCATCTGAAACCATGTGCCCTCGCTTCTGGGGAGGCGCATGTGACCGCTCCTGCAGCTTCCCTTTGCTTCTCCATCATTCTCTATGGGGAAGCAAAGAAATCTGCGGGCGAGATGAATTCTGTGCGCATGTGGTGACGCAGAATTCCCCTAGGAGTGAACCTTAATTCTGCACCCTTGTGTGTGTATATACATTGTGGTAGTCATTAATTACATGATCACATGTAACTTTTTCCTCAGAACTCATGCCTCTAGGTGTGTAAATATATGAAATTGGTGCTCCTAGATCAAATGAAGACCCATTTATTATAGAAATATTTTAGGATTATCTTAAAATGCAGAAAATCTGGATACTTGATTACTTATTTTGAGAAAATTTAAGAGGCTGGTATTAAGGGTGAGCCTTAGCATAGTTGATTTTATCTAGCTTTAAAATTTTTATCACTGATGAAGTGTGTAGTAAGGGTTATGAAAGCAATTAATAACATCAGTGACAGGATCAAGGGACTGGCTAATTTATCGTTATAGGTTTTAATGAGGCTTATAATTTAGTAATAAATATACAATATATTCAAGAGTACGGAGTTATAAAAGGGATGATTTATCTGACTTATTTCGGAAGCTAGCCTGAAAAGCAAAGGTAGTGGAAAACACTCGTGTAGAAAGATGGTTGTGTAAGAGGTAGGGAGGGGGATAGAATGGGAAGGACAGAGAAGGAAGTTTAAGTTAAAAAACAAACAAAACTTGTTTAACATTCTCTGTAGACCTTTAACACACCTGAACACATTGCTGTGGTTTTTTTGGAGCGGGGACGGGGAGGGAGGAGGGGAAGATATGTCTTAATATGGGCAGCTACTATTTCACATCTTACTTTGCTTAGCTGGCAATTTGTGGGAGTGCTGTCTAAACTACTGCATCCCTCTTAAAGCTTAGAAGAAGAAGGGTAAGTAAGAAGGCTGTAGCCATATTAGCCTCTTGGGAAACATATTAGCTCTATCTTGAAAATAGCTAGGTAGAAAGTCCTGAATTTGAACATTTACTCTTTCAAGGTTGAAAGTTTGGTCTGGGATGTGACTGCCACAGCCAATGCTGAGGGGCATGCAAAGGGGGGGAGAGGGGGGTGCTGCAGGAGTCCTCATTACACACTGGCTTTTGGGGGGTGACAGCGGTAGGTATGTGTAGTGTCTGTTCCTCCCAACCACATTTTGACTAGCCTCTTCTCATGGATATGAGAGGAAAGTTTCTTATCTCCTCTGCCACCTATGTGAAGCCAGCCGCATTGTAGCCCTTCGATTTTTCTGGCCATGCTGATTACATTCATGTCCATCCAGACCTTTTTGTGTGAAGTTTATGTAGTGCTCACCAGGGTCAACAGGTCCATAGTGTGATTGGGAACACTACTCTGTAGGAGGCTCAATTGTCCTGCCCTTGATTCTGCTTCATTACACTGTAATGTTCTATTCCCGTGCCAGTGGGTTACTTGCATCTATTTTGCTATGTACACCGAACTCATAACAATAGATATTGCTGCAGCAAATTTTACAGCAAAATTTCATCCTCCGTTGAACTTACACAGCACTGCATGGATTTTAATTCACCACCTTCTCTTGATTTCCGCAGTGTATTCCGGTGCCTTACATGGCGGTAAAAATAGAATAAGACAATAGTGAATAATACCTATGTTTTTAAAACAGGTGCAAACATTAATTAATTTTCACAAAACCCCTGTGAAATAAGTAAGTAGTATTATCCCTGGTTTACAGATAGAGAGAAAGTGAGAGACTGATTACGAGGTTTGCTGAAAGTCATGAGAGTCAAAGGTACAATCAGGATTTGAGATCAGGAGGTCCTGGCTCCCAGTCCCATGCTCTAAACACATCTCAGATGATTCCTTATTAACATAGCCTTGAAGTTCTTTGGTTTAAAATTGTTCTTTGATCTTGTATCTGACCAGGCACATGATTCCTATTGTTATGTGAGATCAACCACACATCCTGCCATATGTTGTTTTTTCTGTACAGTGGTTTATTTTTCGATAAGCTACAGCAAATTTTAATGTATTTGTTAACATTCTTAATTTAATATCATATATTCCTATCAACAGGAATGGAAAGTTATCAGGTTCTGTAACAGGTGAAACCACAGTCCTCAATGCATTGTTTTGTGATCAAGAACCCAGTAGCTAAATATACACAGCAGTGGGCTGAAAACAAGCTGTTCATTTTTGCTGCAGGCAGTTCCAAGGGACTGGAATAATCATAGTTCCCAAAAAGCAAGTCCAATTTTATTAATTCAAAATAGGCTTTCATTATAGCACTGAGCCTATTTCAATTTCAAGGTGTAGCACTGCAATTTGTATTCACAATACTAATAGAAAAGAGGGAGATGTATTGTAGAATACAATATAAAGGTTTTTTGTCCCTTAGAGTATTGTTCCATTTTGAAATGTTAACATGTTAAATTTTGTCTTTGAAAAAATAGATAGGTTTTATCTATGTCAACATCTAGATATAATATTAATTTGCTAGGAATGTACTTATGTCTTTGCTATAATTGCAGGTCCTTAAAGTCGGTGAGAATTTTGCCTAAGGCTTTCTCTATACTTAAAAATTAGCTCAATATAACTACAGTGGGGGGGACCTTGACCTATATTGCTATGCCACCCTAATCCCCAGTGTAGATGCAGCAATGTTAATGGAAAAAAGTTCTGTCAACATTCAGGGAGGTGGTGTTGCTATGACGATGGAAAAACCTCTTCCATTGGTGTATGCTGCATCTGACACAGGGTTCTGCCAGCATAGCTATACCAGCAGAGGCTTCATAGTGTAGACACAGCCTAAGTAAGGACTGGAGACTTTTATCCTCAGCTCTGAGAAATGCCCTAGAAATCAGGTAGATTTTGTTGAAACAAATGTATGTAAATATTTTGAATGCACCTCTCCCCGGAACCAAGAAAGGCAAATTGACATGAAAATTACCAGAAATAACATTTTCCAATAATGTTAACTGAGAAACAAAATAAAATAAAAGTAAAATCTAGTGAAAACATTTTCAAGACTTTGATACTAAATTTATTCAGATTGTAATTAGTTAAGAACAGAGGCTTTCACCAGAAGGATTTCTTTATTCTGCATGGAACAGTTTGGAGATATTTACTGCTGAATTAGTGACAAAACCTATGCACTTTTAATGAGCAGTCTGACTTTTTTTGGTAACTCTAAAGAAAACACTTAAATTAATTTCACACAAAGACTTATCAGCCAATAGACAGAAATAGAAATTGATTGAGAGACCTTAGTTGCAAAGCAAAGTGCTGTTGAAAATGCTGCATTATACTGTAACATAGAACATGCTTTTAACTATTGACATGTTACTTCATTAATTGTGATAGGCCCTTTTCAAGTCTTATATATTTATAACTGCACAAATTTGTGCAGTTACAATTGCTTGTAGCTTTGATAAAACAGTTTGAATAGATCCATTATAACGTTCTTGTCTGAATATACGTGTAATATATTTCTGTACAAAATCTATTAGAATCTATGCTTCTTTTAGAAGTTATCCTGTGAGTACAGTTAAATCACTTTATATATTCTGACTAAAATTACATTTCTTGTATGGGATAGTCTTTCCTAATGCAATCTGGGAATTCAGGCAGGATGTAACAAAACAAATAGAAATTTGTGCTAGCTTTTCTAGAAATCAGATCTTTAAATAAAATAGAAATGGTGGCAATAAGTAGTGAATCAACTTGGTAAATACTGAATGATCAAGCCTAGTTACTGTAAAATAAGATTTGGCTGGTTTACTTCATTTTCCAGAGCTTGGGCACATAACTATTAAATTAAATTACTTCATGTTGGTTTCCCCTAGGGCAAGAAGAACCTGCTGCACTGTGTTCTGCTGAGCTGGTGTATTGATTAGTACTTGAGGTCTAACCTTTACATAGTTTTTCTTACTTTTTAGTGCACTTATTTATGACGTTGATAGTTGTCTTTGTGCAGTTATTTTATTGCCTAGATACTCTTTTGGCAGACTATAAAAATATATGCATTTAATTCAGCTCTCTGACTTTGTTATAGCCAAATGAACATAATTAGTTCATTTATAGCATGCAAGCTATGAGTGAAATTGACTTGGTGGCCTTAAGACCTGTGGTACAAAGGGTAATGATTACATACATAATTGACAGCACTTATCATTGGAAATACAAAGCTTTCATTGTCAGGATGGTTAGTGACTAATACTAATCTAATTAAATGCTTGTAGTGTCCATTAACAATGCCAACTTCGATGTTTTGTCATAGCAGCCATGTGATTTTAGGTTTTGCTACTGTGGGTTGGAAAATGATTTATAGTTTAATTCATCTTAATAATTTGTATGCTTAGAAAACACTGATATAAAACTTTGTTGCATTTAAATTTCCTTGTTATCTGCCTTGCAGTGGTATGAATAATAGGAGAACTGGGAACACGAATATGTTGAAATGCATGAAATATTTTCAAGGAGAATATTTTTAAGGGTCAGAATGATATATGCCAAACGTTAGTGGATGGATAAGCATGGGGATTTTGTCTTGAGAAGCTTGAAAATCAGATATTCTTTGGAGTGCTACTTTTACTAGCTGTGTGAAAAACCTTGTGTTTTAGTCTTAATCCTAAAATGTTGTTATTTATTTTTCTTTCCTTATGATTGTCCCAACCTCAATCTAGAATCTAACCCTAAATCTGAACTTTATCACATTAGAAATATGAAATGATATTGTGTGTGTGTCATTGCCAGAAATCTCTTCCCTATCAACAGTACGTTTAGCCATCTCTGAAAAATATTTATTTGTAATAGGAACATAAAAGTTGAGTTTTTACTGCGTATTTATACTTGTGGTTAAATGTTCAGGTAAATGGTTATAGTGTCAACTATAGTGACTGAGCAAATACTACATACACAAAATATGTGCATTAGTTAATGACTTCCATCCAACTCCTGTTGAAGTCAAAGCCTTCCATAAACTTCAACAGGAATTGCATCAGATCCCATAAGAACAAAACATGAAACAGTTTTAAACATGAGCATTTTCCAGACAATGCTTTATAGTGCATTAATATCTAGACCTCGTCTCTTCAAAACACATGTGGGGGCATCCTGTTAGCTGTGAAAAACTGAGACTAATAATCATTAATATAACATTTTTTGGACACTGTGTGTTAACCGATGAAGAAACAGTGTCCAAAAAATGGGGAGTGCTAGGGGCAGGACATTCTTTGAGGTTGGATCCGGGATGTTGTGGGGTGTCTCAGATCTGAAACTTGCTTCCTTCTTTGGCTGATGTAGTTAATTTGTGAGCTTTCAGCTTTTCCATGCTGACAAGAAGGGAGTAGTTTAGGAGAACGGGTGTAGGAGGTTTCAGTGGAGTTGCAGTGCAAAGTCCTGTTGGGTTCATTTGGGTAAATTCCTCCCCCATCATTATTATTATTTAACATTTACATTGCATTAGTCACTAAAGATTCCAACCATGCTGGACCCGATTTTAATGTGCACTGTGCAAACCTAGTAAACAAGAGTCCCTGCCTCAGAAGTTTACAGCCTGAAAGAGAAGACACAACAAGTGGATGAGACAAACATGCTCCTAGTTTGGAGGTCTCAGACCTCCTTCCCCAGGGGTTTTGCACCTTCCCCCCTTGAGGTTCAATCACTTTAGATGTCTTACCCCCCACTCCCCACAGGGTTCAGCCTGGCTTGGGGGAGGAGAGTGTCGCACCTTCCCTGCCTGCTAAGTATCCCAGCCCAGCCTCTCCCTCACAACTCCACCCATCAGGCAACAACCCTCCAACCTCCCTGGCCAGTCGCCACAAGGCAAGGAGAACGGTCTGGAAAATAAGACAAGAATGGTGGTTAATCTCTGTACATATAGCACTTCCTAGGGGAGCGGCTGTTACGCTCTGGGCATGATGCTGCATGGGCTGCACTGTTTCCCTGTGCACAGGCTTTGTAGGGGAAGGAGGCAGAGTGAGATTAGAGCAGCTGCTTCTCTGTACAAGGCCACACAGAGAGTGGAGGGGCAGAGTGAGGCTGGAGTAGCCATTTACCTCTGCCCAGGGTATTGTATTGCAGGTGAACGTCACCCAGGGCTGAAGAGGGTGTGCAAGGCCCCAGAACTGTGCTGTTTTTCTTGCACAGGGGTCAGGGAGACACATACAGATTAGTACCTAGGGCGTTCTGTATCCCTTGTGCACAGCAAAGCTGGACCTTCCCTACTCCACTGTAAAGTCGGGAGCTTGAGACCAGGGAAAAGGGCATTGGCTTGGCCACTGGATCAAGTGGACCAAAACCCCCATGTAGGGTTAGCAGCTGCTACTCTAGCCTAGGGATTGATGTACCAGCTGCTCCCTACCCAGCCTGCACTTGGAGATTGGATTCTTCCTTGCATCCCCATATGCATACCCCTATTGTTTGGGCTTCAATCAGGAGCTGAGATTTACTCTCTCGCCATAAACATTTGCCTGCTACCATATGCACATGTGACCACTCAAAGGACATATGCTCTGGTCCAGATATTGAAAACAATTCTAAAAACTAGGCAGTCAAACTATGCAAGTTACAGGGATTATTATGCAGGTTATGCATTATTATTGACAATGCTTTGTCTAAATATCAACATATCAATAGCCAGCTAATGGGTAACTCGTGGATGTTCTTTAACACTTTTTTGGTGTGTTGTATTATGAACAAAACTGACTTCTTTATAAGACTATCTAGCCGTTTTGAATTTTAGTTCGTTTGTTTTTAAATATGTTCTACCAGTTCTGTACTACTTGCTTTTTGAAATAGGTTAATAGTTGCTATGGATCAATAAATGACATTTAATAGCACAACAATGTATTTTTTTTCCTCTTACAGAGGCAACAGAAATCGTTCTAAAGGCTCAAATCCTAGCTGGAGGGAGAGGAAAAGGTGTTTTCAATAGTGGATTGAAAGGAGGGGTCCATCTAACTAAAGAGTAAGTCTCTAAAATTCGAAAGACAGGAGTAATATGCTACTGATAGTATTGAGGCTTTTGCAACGGCTGTTTTAACTGATCAAAATATCTTTAATACATGTTAGTAAATTGACTTTTTCCCTTCTTTTGTAGCCCGAAGGTTGTTGGGCAGCTTGCTGAACAGATGATTGGGTACAATCTTGCAACAAAACAAACTCCAAAGGATGGCGTTAAAGTTAAGAAAGTAAGATTTTTTTCCTTTTCCTTAAAAATTGAAGGTGGTTCAGTTGCAACTGTAAACTAACATGCTGTAGTTGCCATTGTGTTTTCCATTCCTTTTTTATTGAAATGCCTGATTGATTGCATCCTATTAATGTGACAAAGGAAAATGTGTTATCTTTGCTTCTTTTTAAATGTTTGTTCACCATTGAATATTTTGAAATTGGCCAGGACATGCACTTCATTTTGCTGTGTATGATGAAGTGAATGCCTAGCAAATTCTAACCTGATCGCTGTAGCAGAAATATGCCTTTTGGTAGGTGACTTCAAAAGGAGAAATATTACATTTTCTCATTTGGGGGTAGTTGCTTTTTCTAGGATGCCAAAAGTGCCTTTTTTGTGGGGTGGTCATGTCCTTAATTATTGGCCTAAGTAAGAGAAACATTCAGGCCAGGCTTTTTTAGACTTTCACCCTTCAATTAAATCCTGTAATGAAATTAAATCCAATAAGTAAGGCTGCTACTGGAAATTTTCTGATTTTTTGTCTCTAACTTTGCTTTGTTGAGAGAGGGCATATAATGAAGAGCTATGCTGTCTATTTGATGCCAGGAGACAGTGTGTTATGCAAACTTTTTTGGCATGAGTAGAAGAATAAAATAAGTAGTTGCTAATGCACTGCCAGTGTCTTGGCATTGACAGAGAAAGAGGACATGTAGCTGAAGAGATGCTTTTTGTTGAGTGTTTGAGGAACGTTCTGTTGTGTGTCTTTAGCAATATCTCCTGGGAAGAAGAAAAGCATACTATTATAGTTCCTGATAGAAGTTTAATTTTAAATAGTAAAATGAATAAACAAAAATTACTACTACCTCTCCGAAACTCTGATAATAAACACAAGAGAGACATTTCTCAGCTTACAGCTGTTCTCAGAATATTGTGTGGTGAAAGCTCTCTTCCTCTGTAAACGCCTTAGTCTTATTCCTTTTTGTGCTAACTGAACTGCTTGAAATACTCCAGCAGAGGAAGATTTGTCGTGCCCTCCCTCCGCACAATCTGATTAGAAGATTGTGCATTCGTTTAAATGGTCAAATCTACAAAGCAGACTTCTAATTTTCGCTGGAAATCAATAGAAAATGAAAGGTCTGTATTTTCACAATGGATTATTTAAATGAAAGTACACTAACTTAATTAGTAGAGAGAGTAGGAAGATGCTCTTACATAGTTGATTTCCAAAAAGCTCTATACAGTATGTACTGTAAAGATAAGACGTATTCCTTGTAGCTTCTTTTCTCCCCTTCAACACATTGTTTCTGTAAACGGGAGCAAGAGGATAGAGTATATCATGGAAACATAGTGACTAGATTTGAATGAATAGTGCAAAAAAGTCCCATGAATATTTGATTGGCTTTTTAAAGAAAATTGTCATTTCCTTAAATAGTGTTCCTTTTGTGTGTTGCTTTCCATGAAAATTCATCCCAGATAAAATAATCATAAGGTATTCTCATCCATCCAGGGAAGACAGAGAATACTATGTAGCTTATTTAACCAACCTCACCTAAACGATGTTGTTCAGCTATCAAGCCAGAGAGATTTTAATAAAGAAAAAAAATCCAGCAATGAATAAATCAGAGAAAATCAATCTGTTCAATTGTTCTGTGAAGAGAGAGAAAGCTAAATTCAGTGTAATGATTATTACTAATTATTGTAGTTGACTGGAGAGCGTATCCATATGAGAGATGGGTTTTCTCGCCTTTCTCTGAGGCATGGGGCATGGGTCACTTGCAGATTTAAACTTGTGTAAATGGTGGATTCTCAGCAAAACTCGAAGTCTTTAAATCATGATTTGAGAACTTCAGTAACTCAATCAGCGGTTAGGGGAATATTATAGGAATGAGTCGGTGAGATTTTTTAGGTGGTCAGACTAGGTGATCATGGTCTCTTCTGACCTTTAAGTCTCTATGAGGAAGAACATCAGGTGCTCAGATACTACAATGATTAGCACAGTGTAAGTACGTATATAGAATAGAATATGTGTATTTTTGCTGTCCAGCAAGGATATGTGGAAACATATTACAGTACACATAAAAGCATTTTAATGTGGATCCAGGATTTCTTTTCAATATGCATGTGCATTTTGTTGTTGTCTGCCGGGTTGCGCATCAGTAGTAAGGGATTGATAGCCCACATATTTTGTGTTTCTCATAGTAGGTAGTTATTTTGTTCTAAATGTAAAATGTTTACCATTGCAGTTTTTGGGCATTTCAGCCAATTGGCATATTCTCCATCTGCATCACATGCACACGTTTTCTTGAATTGTACTGCAATAACCAGTTTACTGTAAATTTTGTAAAAGCATGTTATAATAGTCATGATTTATCTAGGCTTTATGAGATTGCCAAGCAAACACACTAGCCCTACTTTATACTAAGTGAATACAAATATGAAAAGTAAATAATGGTAACTAGACTGCTATGTCCTCATTACTCAATAGATTTTGGAGAAAACATAGAACTTTATAATGATGCATCTCTCTCTAATTCAACAGAAGTGTTTTTGTGAAAAGCTAGTGACTCCTCTTAAAAGATATGTAGCGGGGTGTGTGTGTGAGGGGGGAACAACCTTTACTTTCTAGATAGACTCTGCTCTTGTTAGCATCTTGGAACTAGTTGCAATTTACACAAATTACAAGTCATTCAGAGTATTAGTATCACACTGTAGTACCAGGCTCCACAATCTTTGTCGTAGGATAGAATTTCATCATTGTATGTGATAGCTAAATGGATTTTGTATTTCCAGGATAACAGTTAACATATAGAAATTTTTGTGCACAGAAAATGTCTGGTAGATCTTAGTGAAAAAAATAAAAGGTAGCTGTTTGAGCAGAGGAGAGTGCCTTCAGTAACCTCTGCATTTAGTTATCACAAAGGAGATTCAGGAGATAGTAGGCATTTTTGTTTTATTGCAACAGGAATATAAGTCTTGTCCTATAATTTTGTTACAGTAAATTACAAGTTAGTAAGGAAAGACATTCTTATCTCATCGAAAAGCATTTGGGCTAACCTAAAAAACCCCACTCTTGTTTCTGAGTAAGTGTTCACACAGGGTGTTATATTGATATAATTATATTGGTTTATTTATATGAATATAACTGGTAAAACTCTGCCATGTAAACAGGACCTTATATTTTCATTTTTTATTAAGTCACAATGGTGAGGATTTGTTTCTTAATGCTGGTGGAAAAGTCCTTGAATAAACCAGCATCACCGTTCACGCTGATGGGATAAATTGCTCAGGTCCTGACAACAAAATAAAAATAGCTATTTGTTGCAAAGTGGATTTGGACAAATCTTGCAAATTTGCAATACAGACACCCGTGACCATACTTCTCAGGTGGTGATTTCGAACACCTCCACACAGGTGATGGAACTTAAAGTTGCACAATGCATCTGGACAACAGGTGTAATTTCTATCATCAGCATCAGCAGGTGTTAGTGATGAAAGGCATGAGCAGGAGTTCTAGGAGATAGCAATATTGTACTTCATTTTTAAGGATAAATCTTAAAGGTCAAAAACTTTCTACAGGTAGAATAGTCATGTAGAAAGTGCAGTTTGTTATCCAAAATTGAGTTCTCAAATGTAGAACTGTCTCTTTCTGCTTGTGTGCCCACAGTAGTATTTAAAATATGGCAGTGCTTCTTAAAATTGATACTTCTTAAATAAACAGAAGTCCTCTTGGCTCCTTTAGAACTTGGCAGCTATTTTGTGAGTTTTTACATAAAATCCTCTTATGGCACCCTGGAATTTGGAGAGTCTGGTTATCTGAGCAGGCAGTCTTCTGCTTATCATGACAACTTAGAGAACCTGATATCTGTGCCTTTTCTCCAAGCAATAAGAGAATTAGCATTTCTAATATATGATTCAGTATCAAAGGGCCATTTTAGATTTCCATGTGAAATTAGACATTTAACTTACAGGCAGATTGTTAGAAGGCTAAATGTTAAAGGAAGAAAATATGACGTTATCAGGGTGGCTTTATAATAACGGCTTTCCCAGGACATTTTTAAAATAAAACTGCTGTGGAAAATAGGATAATGAATCTTCATACTTTTCATCATAAGCAAAGCAGAACAATACAAGGAAAAAACCCCAAAATTCTATGTTTCCTGATGCATTGGCCTGGAACGATGGAGTCAGTTGCTTACGTCATGTGAACACCAAGTAGAAGCCCAAGTTGAATTACATGTGAAGGACTGGCACTTCTTGTCCCACTTTATCTTCCAAATTCTCTGTCTCTTGCCCCACCTGACTTAGATGGCATTGCAGATACAAACTACTGCCCCTTTCTCACTGGAGGTGGGTCGGAAATGTTACACAGTGGGAGTCTAAATGTATCAATGAACTCTACTGTGAAGACCAAGTCACCCACTTCAAAGCAGATGGACTCTGATGACGATTTCCTTAGGGAAGACTGAAAGAGTTGCTGGCCGTTAGAGACAGTAGCCGCTAGTCCACTCTTTCGTCTCATCCACTGATGTGTCAAAGCCCCCTTTGATGTGGCTGTCAATGAAAGATGATAGTCTTCCAAGCCTTAGGTGGCACTGGATGAGGAGCCTGATTTATCAGTGATTTTGCTGGGAGAGCTTCCTCATCAATTCAGGAATATTACTAAGGTATTTGGAGTTAGACTCTCATAACATAAGAACAGCCATCTATCCCAGTATCCTGTCTCCTGACATTGACCAATGCCAGGTGCCCCAGAGGGAATGAACAGAACAGATAATCATCAATTGATCCATCCCCTGTCACCCATTCCCAGCTTCTGGCAAACAGAGATTAGGGACACCATCCCTGCCCATCCTGGCTGATAGCCATTGATGGACCTATCCTCTATGAACTTATCTAGTTCTTCTTTGAACCCTGTTATAGTCTTGGCCTTTATAACATCCTCTGGCAGAGTGTTCCAGATGTTGGCTGTGCATTGTATGAAGAAATACTTACTTTTGTTTCTTTTAAACCTGCTGCTTATTAATTTCATTTGGTGACCCCTAGTTCTTGTGTAGTGAGAAGGAGTAAAAAACACTTCCTTATTTACTTTTTCCATTCTTCCTGATCCCTTCTTCCATTACCTCACTTTTTCCATCTTTTTATTGTCAAAAAAAGGAAGGAAGAACTAATGAGGGGATTCCCGATTAACCATTGGCATATGCCCCTCATTAATAACAAATGGGCAGTCTCTGACACTGCAGACTTCTGTTTTCATTTTTATACCAGGCGTGACATGACAGACACTTGTTTCTTACCAAGATGGAACTTTTTAAAGATAAGGTACCTTTTTTTCCCCTTACATACATCTTCCCTTTGCTCTAACCCTATTCTACTTGCAAGAAACTGCGAGGTATTCTACACTGATCTGTGGAGGAAATTAGAATTTTTACCTGAAAAAAAAGATAATTCTGTACCATGGATGCCTGTCAGTTACCTTGAACAACTCAAGGTTCTTCTTCGAGTGCTTGCTCATGTCGATTCCATTCTAGGTGTGTGCGCGCCCACATGCACAGTTGTTGGAGAATTTTACCTTAGCGGTATCCATAGGGTTGGCTGTGATACCCTCGGGAGTGCCTCGCTCATGCGTCGGTATATTAGGCGCCACCAGCCCTACGCCCTCTCAGTTCCTTCTTACCACCCCAGGCGGTTTGTCGGAGCATCTCTTTCCCTTGCCTAGCAAGGGAAAAGGTTCTCCTTTGCTTTCTGATTTAGTGCTTTGTAAATAGTTTTGTTGATAGTAATTAGCTAGTGAAGTAGTTGTTAAGTACTGTAGTTATAAGTTAGGGTCCCGGCGGGGACTTTGCCCAAGGTGGGACATGCCCCAGTCTCTGGGTTTTAAGTCCTGCGCTTACTGTAACAGGCCTATGCCTGTTAGTGACTCCCATAGCAGCTGCCTGAAGTGCAGGAATCACATGTCAAAGAAAAGTGTCGCATCTGTAAGCGCTTTTGACACAGAAGGAGTGTGACATCTGTTTGAGGGCCCCCCTCATGGAGGCTGTTCTCCGCCCGGCCTTGGGGCCATCCTGGATGGACTCAGCTCCCAGTACTTCAGCCTCTGTGTGTAGTATACACCCAACATCAGGTTCTACCTGGCACTGCTCCCCTTTGCTGGTGCCCAAGAAGAAATCTAAGAAGCGTGACCCAGCACCAAGCAAGAAAGACCAAGGGGCATCAAGTAAAGGACCGTGTTCAGGCTGCCCGCCCACCCTGGAACCAAATAGGGGTGTTCCCCCATGAGGCCTTCTAGCCCCCCGAAAGGATCTACCACAGACTCCAGGGAGCAGTAGGGGTCCCAGGCTCTTGGTGGAGCCACCGCTTTCCCAGGCCCTTCCGGCGCCCAGAGAGCAAAGGACTCTCCTAGCGCAGTCGGCACCGCACGTTGCAATGGTCCCAGCAAAGACTCCCTATGAAGGCAAGCCAGTCGTAGTATCCTCCTAGAAGGTGAGTGAATGCCGCTGGTCCCTGGAGCCGAGGCAGTGCTCTCCGTTGCCATGCCCTAGATCTCCATGTCAACCCTTGTTGCTGGTTCACCACTTCAGATCGCCTTCACCATGCTCCCGGTTTTGGCCCTCTCGACGAGGTTCGCCCAGTTTGAGACGCTGGTCACCACATGGCTGGCACTGGTCATCCTCCCACCAATTGTCTCCCTGACTTAGGTAATTGGCACCGAGACTGTGGGAACATTTCCCAGTGCGGTACTGATTCCCCCTGCCCCCAGCACTGATCTGCTTATTTAAGGCACCGTTCATCCACGGTGATGGGTAGCCACCAGATTCAGCCCCACCATGGTCACCAGAAGGGGATTCCTTCAGCACAGAAAGGGAGTTCAGCCCCTCACGGAGATAGCACTGGCGTGACTGGACACCTGAGGCTACATCCACCTCCACAATGCCGCCCTGGCAGCAGGGCCAATGGCCGGCGCAATGGCCCTACTGGAGTGCCTGGGGCGTGTCGGTTATGCTGATGCCTCCTTCGCCCCAGTCTTTAGGAGCTGCGTCAGAAAAGTAACAGACAGCATGGGTGGCACCAGGATTGGTGCGCAAAGCACAATCGGACGCCGGGGTGGAGGAACGAGTGCCCACCCCCCAAAACCTCCTTCCCCCACGGGGGATGAAGCCTTGGCCCCTCTCCTGGTGGTCCAGTTGTCCTCATCCTCTCCAGTTGAGGCTGTTGCGGGGCCCTCTCACGCTAGCCCACCGGACAATTTTAAGGAGCACCAAGCCCTGCTCTGAAGAGTGGCCACAAACTTAGGCCTAGAGGTGGAGGAGATGTCCCCAAGTTCTTGTTGAGGCAGGTACTACAGCGACATGGTGCTCCCTCCAAATGGTCTTGGGACACAGCTGATTCGGCGGCGAGGGTGGTCACTTCAGCAGTGGTTTTGAGATGCGGTTCTGTAGGGCTGCTACCTGGTCATCTGTTCACATGTTCACGTCTCACTATATGCTTACCCAGCAAGTCCAGGACGACTCTGGCTTTGGTAGAGCAGTGTTGCAAGCTGCACAACCATGAACTCATAGCCCATCTACAGGAATACTGCTTGTGAGTCACCTAGAATGGAATCGACATGAGCAAGCACTCGAAGAAAAAATGGTTACCTACCTTTCATAACTGTTGTTCTTCAAGATGTGTTGCTCATGTCCATTCCATTGCCCGCTCTCCTGCCCCTCTGTCAGAGTTGCCGGTAAGAAGGAACTGAGATGGTCTAGGGCCAGCGGAGCCTAATATACCAACGCATGAGCGCAGCACTCCAAAGGGCGCTACAGCTGACCCTACAGATACCTCTAAGGCAAAAGTCTCCAACAACTGTGTACGTGGGTGTGCACACACCTAGAACGGAATGGACACGAGCAACACATCAAAGAACAACAGTTACGTAAGGTAGGTTACTATGTTTTTTATTTCTGAAGTTATGGAGGTTAACATTTTTAGGTTAGGGTTTTTGATTGTTTTGATTTAAAGAATCCATGGGGTTTTTTTTTTTATGGTCTTCTAACCACCATTGACTGAGGCTGGGAGCCAAAGGGAATTGGACACTGAACTCTAATTTAAATTCAATGGGATCTGGACTCCTAACTCCCTGAGTGCCCTTTGAAAATCCCCCCCTTAGCTCTTACACATATCACTTAGCAGTATTTTAGTGACACTTCCATTAACATTTTTCCCTTTTCCTTTGTGCTATGGGAACTTTGTCTGAAGAACACAGATAAGAGTTTCTGGTGTCAAAATTTCAGGTGCCTTTTGACGAGTGGTTTTGCTTGACCTATCAATAGAGCAACTGACTCAACCATTTCAAATATACTGGTGCAGGTAAAAGTTCTAACTGCAACAAACCAAGCCCATTTGCCATATCCATGCTTGTTACATTAACAATAGTGACAGGAAGATGACCTACGCTCGGGATACTGGCTTTTCATTTCCCTTTATAGCAGCCTTGAATAATAAACCTTTACAAAATAAATTAGTTTTCTGTATTATTTGTTATTGGCTTCCTTTAACTCTAGTTTTCTTTAGTCTGCTTTTGAACAATTGCTTGTTTGAACTATTCCTTTAGCTCTCCAGATGTTCTGTGAAGAAAGCAAGGGAGAGGGAAAAGGAAGCAAAATTATTGTAAGGATGAAAATGTCTTCCCAGTCAAAGGTCCATAAACAAATAGCATTTTCCCTCCCTTCTGCCCAGTTGATAGAGAGGAACTTTATTTAATTTCTTGTTTCTTATTTTTTCTTTTTCTCTTAAGAAGTATGGACTGGCATAAGGTAAGTGCATTCTTCCTCATATACTCATTTAGTAGAATATCAAATAAATTGGTAAAAGTTTTTCTCATTTATAGTCATGGAACCTTGAAATCCAAGGAAGCATTATTCAATAGAATACACCCTACAGTTAGACACCAGGAACCTTACGTTTAAAACAAATGTGACTATGATTTGATTTCAACAAAGTTACACCAGCAGTAAATCTGACTGTGTATTTCATTCATTAAATAATGGATACTTCATGAATAATGGTATACACAAAACCTTAATCTAAGATGACTATTTAAAGCCATTGATTTATAAGCAGCCCAGATCAGTAGAAAGAACAGGAGTACTTGTGGCACCTTAGAGACTAATAAATTTATTTGAGCACAAGCTTTCGTGGGCTACAGCCCACTTCATCGGATGCATGCAGTGGAAAATACAGTAGGAAGATATAGATATAGATACACACGAGAGAGAGAGAGAGAGAACATGAAACAATGGGTGTTACCATACACACTCTAAGGAGAATGATCAGTTAAGGTGAGCTATTACCAGCAGGAGAGAAAAAAACTTTTTGTAGTAGTAATCAAAATGGTCCATTTGCAGCAGTTGACAAGAAGGTGTGAGGAACAGTCGGGTGGAAGGAATAAACATGGGGAAATAGTTTTACTTTGTATAATGACCCGACTGGTTTTTGAATGTTATATGTTAAATGGACACAAATCAGATGTCAAGAATTATAACATTAAAAAACCAGTCAGAGAACACTTCAGTCTCCCTGGCCACTCGATTACAGACCGAAAAGTCGCAATATTGCAACAAAAAAACTTAGAAAAAAACAGACTCCAACGGGAGACTGCTGAATTGGAATTAATTTGCAAAATGGACACCATTAAATTAGGCTTGAATAAAGACTGGGAGTGGATGGGTCATTACACAGAGTAAAACTATTTCCTCACGTTTATTCCTCCCCTCCCCCAATGTTCCTCACACCTTCTTGTCAACTTTTGCAAATGGACCATTTTGATTACTACTACAAAAAGGTTTTTTTTTCTCTCCTGCTGGTAATAGCTCACCTTAACTGATCACTCTTGTTAAGAGTGTGTATGGTAACACCCATTGTTTCATGTTCTCTGTGTGTGTGTGTGTGTGTGTGTGTATATCTTCCTACTATATTTTCCACTGCATGCATCCGATAAAGTGGGCTGTAGCCCACGAAAGCTTATGCTCAAATAAATTTGTTAGTCTCTAAGGTGCCACAAGTACTCCTGTTCTTTTTGCGGATACAGACTAACACAGCTGTTACTCTGAAACCAGGTCAGTAAGTCATTCTCATCTGATACTTGTTTCTTAGCTCACTTAGTGAACTGAATTGCTGCTCTCTATAGTTTCAATTGAAAGGGTGTCCATGTTAGAGTCGTCACCACCAGTCTGATGTGTCTCATTGCCACCCTTGGTGGTTGTGTCAGTAGAGAATCTAGAGAGTGAATGGAACTGGAGAGTGAATCACTCTGCCCCAAGGATGTTCCCTGGACTTCAGGGTTGAGGTAGAGAAGCATACATTGCTACCATGCTTGGTCTACTTTTACACAGAGAGCTCCGGTCCTGGGCTTGTCAGTCTGGCATCTATCATGATAACTAACAGCACCTACTAATAGTAATACAGCGAAGTTATTTAAAATGAATATTTAAAGTAATTTGATATCCTTGTGCCAAAAAGAGTTATTTTGGGGAGTAATGTGGCAAGTGTAAAAGTGTGCGTAGTCTCTTAAATGGCTGACAGGAAGTCCATCCATAACAACTTCCTTTTGATTAGTGTTGCTTTCCATCGGTCATTGCTATTAGGTAATAGGTCTGATGACCAACAATCCAGATGGAAAAGTGAGCATAGTTATTACTGTGCTGTAACAAAATGGGCACTTACCATGTCTCTGGCATTTTTTTCATTCATGAGGACAATAGTTACAATTAATTTACAGTAGCAGTGTTTTGTTTTAGGTCCTACTGCAGGTCAGTGCACACAGACTCCAAACACACAGGTGTAATGTAAAGTCCGTACTTCCTTGGAAGCTAACTATAGATCATAGATAGGCATGAGTGTGTTCCCCCATTTATGCTGGTGGAGGGGAGCAAAAGTATGGGGATCTGTTGTGAGGGGTGTAGAATGGGAGGAGTTGCAGCTCCATGATATGGAGGCATACTTTACAGTTTCGTTCCATGTGTCTTTGGGATCCTTTATAGTAGAAGAGGAGAGACCTTTAGAGCTATCCTCTCCTTGGGACATGGTGGGTTGCTAGGTTTAAATCTGCTCTGGAGTCAAACAACCTTAACTCCTCCTCTTGGACCTTCTATCCTCCTTGGAGATGGCCCTCCTTGGCCATCCATAGCAGACCATCTTCTTAGGAAGCAGTACTTCCAGTGAGCAGCACAGAGTGACTAAGGCTTGTTCTGCTGCTCTGAAATCTGCAGGGCTAATGTCTTATTTCTCTAAGGATCCCTAAGCTCCATAGGGTTAGCAAGCTATATGTACTCGCCCATCCCTTGCTTAAGTGCTAGAATCATGAAAGAATGGAGAGGAAATGCTGAGATTCTCCCTAGAAGTTGTCATCCTCTGCTTTGGGGTTTTTGTTTAGAAGGGATGATTGGGACCCTAGCTTACAATTATTATTATATATTCTAATGTAAATGGCTATAGGATATAGGAATTGAGAGATTCAGGAAGAAAAAGGCTAATGGAGTATCTGGTGCCTGTAACATAAAACTGCAGCTGCTTTAAGTCTGTTGAAATATGAGCCACTATATTCTCTGCTAGCAGTTCACAATGGTGTAAAATTTTATCCGTTTCTTCTGATTCATAATTGCTCTTTGGATTTTATGACATTTAATACTCCCAGATACCACAAGAAATTAAAAAATATTATGGTTAAATCTCACTAGCCAAGATATACCAGTTTAAAAGATTGGGTTTTTTTCCCCCATGTTAATTTTTAGGTGATGGTTGCAGAAGCATTGGATATTTCGAGGGAAACCTACTTTGCAATTTTGATGGACAGAGCTTGCAATGGACCTGTTATGGTTGGCAGCCCACAGGGGGGTGTTGACATAGAAGAAGTGGCGGCTTCTAGCCCGGAACTTATCTTTAAGGTATCAAAATAACATTTCAGATTCAAATTGTAATCAGATTTCCAAATGAAAAAAAATTCCTCTGCAGAAAGATGTTACAATAAATAAATAAACAAATAAAAACTTCATGTAACGAAATAGGGACCTGATCCTGGGAGATGAGGAAGGTTCAGCACCTCCTTGTGTTAACCCTAGACCTCTTTTCCTAATCTAGGCAAAGTCTCAGTGAGGCAATTGCGCTAAATTTCACATGTTAAATGTCATCTGTATATGAAGCATTTTCCTAAATGTGTCTTAGTCTCTTTCATGTTTCACTTTAACTAATTGGCAAGGGTGGTTAGTCTAGTTCAGGCAGGCTTAGGGTCAATACCATAATTGCCAATTAAACCCTACGCTTAATTTCAAAGGTGGACGTTATCAATTATTTCCTCCTCTTAGTATAGATTTAAGTCTTGCACCTCAGATACCACTGTGTTGTCACTGTTGACATGTACTCACCGCTGAACGATGAGTAATGCATTCTAGTATTTATAATGTTTCTGTGGCTTGATAATGAGGAGATAAGCTATTCATTTGGGAAAATAATTGATACAGACATGTATAATTATGTGGGGGGAAAAAGCAAAAATATTTAATGCACATTTTTGAAATTATATAAACTTAGTAATATTACTGGGCAGCAATACCACTGTCTTGGAGACTTTCCAGAAGATGTCATAAAAATTAACAGCCTAAATATTCATCAACGCCATCTGTACAGTAATTAAAAATGAAAACTCGTGTCAGATTGTCTTGTCAGCATGCCACCCTGAAGAATTATATAGTTTTTTGGAAGGACTGTTTTATAGATGGTGTGATAATTATAACATACCCTATAGGCAGCTGCTATAGCCTGAATCTCCGAGAACTTTGGCAAACTGCCATACTTTAATTACTAATTTGCAAATATATACTAAGCATTTTTCTTTTCAAGTTATAAATCTCTACTCAGATTGAATACCTTAATTCTTTTTATGTACTTTATTGTAACAGGAGGAAATAGATATTTTTGAAGGTGTAAAGGACAACCAAGCATTGCAGATGGCAAAAAATTTAGGATTCAAAGGACCTTTGCAACAGCAGGTAACTTGACAGGGAAGGGTTCAATTGTCTTCAGACAAAGGGGGTGGAGGTGCCAGTTCTGCCAAGTGATTGGTTCTGAGAGGCTTTATGCCTTTTAGGGTAATGCTTAAAACATTTGTATCTTAATAAATTGAACCTCTCTCATAACAGGTGTTGCCTATTTTAGATGCAGGTATGGATGCTAACAAAAAATTTATTGTTCCTGAAATTAAATAGATTCAGTCCTTGATCTTGTGAATTCCATTGATTTCAGTGGGTGTAATGGATTGCCTACATGGATCCCTTTGCTGGATCAGGTCCTTAATATCTCAAATGCATCCCCAGGAATCAACAAATACGTGTTTTGTATAGCAGAAGAATGTTTTACTTTTTTAAAGTCTGAGACACAATCAAACAAAGGCTACCAGTTTGCTGAGAGGATTTTGAGAGTAGAATTTTCAATGCATCAGCGCTTATCTCTGTTTTATGCTAGGAATTCTATAGAGTACATAATATCACAAGATACAGTGCTGGAGTGAATCACTTTGTAGATAGGAAACAGCTGTATTTGGGTTAATGTTAATGGGTGTAAAAGACAGCAATCATAAGCTCTTTCTTCATACTTTTCCCCATAATATCAAAATGCCTTTTCTGTAGAATCTTTGCATTTTTAATACAGCACTTCTAATTATTTTCCATCCCAACTGTGCAATTAACAAATGCATAATCATTAAGTTGATTAACGCACATTTGAAGATTTAGCAGTATCTTCAGTGAGAACGAATGATTATCTCAAACCTTTCAGCCCTTGCAAAGTTCTGGTACTTAATTATTGAGAACAATACTGGGACTGTTAAACTGAACTATTGTGTACATTTCTTTCCATGTGCCATAACCTCTTCAATGGGATTTACTGAAGTATGTAAATAAATAGGTCAGTAAATAAAAAGGTCCATCTGAATAGCGACTACTTCTAGCATATGATTCTGTGCTGCTCCTCTAAACGTACATCTACACCTCAGAGAGACCGATTGCAGCCAGTCTCAGAGCCCGGGGCTAAACCTGACTCAGAATCGCGCTGCAGGGCTAAAAATAGCAGCATAGATGTTTTGGGTTTGGGCTGGAGCCCGGACGGTGAAACCCAGCTATGGGGGTGGGTCTCGGAGCCCAGGCTCCTGCCCCAGCCTGAACATCTACCCTGCAAGTTTACAGCCCGCAGCCTGAGCCCTGCAAGTCCGCGTCAGCTGACCCAGGCCAGCCACACGTATTTAATTGTTGTGTAGACCGTACCCTTAGGGTCTCAGCACAAAACTTGTAGCCTAGGGGGCAGGGAGCTATGGTGGCTTTAAGCACCTTTGTGCCCTCTTGATTCTGGGCTGCCGTATAACTTACAGCTGCCTTATGGCCCACAGTGCTGCCCGGACTCTCCTTAGCTCTGCAGGTAGCAGCCTCATCCCCAGGATGCTCTGCCTGCCCTGGCATGCCCCCTACACCAAGGCTTGGAGGAAATAGCCATAGAGCTGTTGTCTACACTCAGTGCCTGTGCTGGGGGCACCTGCCCTGATACCGGGCTTTTAAAGCCCCCTTATACCGTTCCTGCCCTTTTCCCTTGTTATAAAGGGCTCGGAGTGGGCGTGAGACTGTCATCCCAATTTTATAGACCTGCTCACTGATACCTTAAAAACAAGAGCATGGCTAAATTCGGATGCAATAATGAATTTCTAGTACACCTCTACCCCAATATAACGTGACCCGATATAACACGAATTCAGATATAACGCAGTACACCAGTGCTCCGAGGGGGGGGGGAGGGGGCTGCGTGCTCCGGTGGATCAAAGCAAGTTCGATATAACGTGGTTTCACCTATAACACAGTAAGATTTTTTGGCTCCCGAGGACAGCATTATATCGAGGTAGAGGTGTAGTTAATGTTACATTATCTCCTATTTTAATTGTTGTAATCGTATCTTAGTTTGCTTGCAAATTGTATTTTTTTTTATTTATATGGATTCAATGTCTACTACTATTAATGTCTCAGTCACAGGGGCGCAATTCCTTGGGAGAGTCACCCAGAGAGCTGAGAGCAGGATTTGGTCCATTTGGTGTAGTCCCGAAGAAAGTGCAAATATATGTGCATACAGAACACACACAATTAGAGCTTGGCAAATGTCTCAGAATGGAATTTGCATTGGCTGTGTTCATGAACCTTTTGAATTCATTTTCTGCAGATTTTCGACTGAGCAAGTTTATTGGCAGAAACGTTTGTAGAAACTGAATTTTATGCACATATTTGTGAGAAGTGAATGTTTAATTCAAAGATGAGTATTCACACCAGAAATCTCATTCTAATAATTATGCCATCATCCAGTTAGGAAACAGGTTACATATTTCTGTGTCCATTTATAACTGAGACAGATAATAGCTCAAATATTAAACACTTGTAACAAACTGCTTGGGAATGGCCCACATAACAAGAATTTGCAGGGGAGGGATAGCTCAGTGGTTTGAGTATTGGCCTGCTAAACCCAGGGTTGAGAGTTCAGTCCTTGAGGGGGCCATTTAGGGATTTGGGGCAAAAATCTGATGGTACTTGGTCCTGCTGTGAAGGCAGGGGACTGGACTCAATGACCTTTCAGGTCCCTTCCAGTTCTATGAGATAGGTATATCTCCATATTAAATGAAAAAAATTACATTTAGAGATTATTTGGCACATATTTAATAACAAATAAGTTTAGAAACCTGGAAGTTGGTACTGGTACATTATAGATGTAAAGCACAACCATCCCTTCAATGTTACACGACTGTAGTATTTTGAGATAACTGTCCAACAGTAGTAGTGGGGTTTTTCAGAAAGGCAGAAGCAACATAAAAGCAAGTTTGGTTTTTAATTTGGTTCCCTTGCTTATTTTCCGAAAGATCCCAAATGTTTTGGTTTGAGTTTTTGATTAACTGAACCACTGACCAAGAAAAAAAGCTTTGGGGTGTGTGGTTTTTGGGGTCCCAAACTTTCTGCTACCTCATTGCAACCAATAGGGTTGCAATAAGCAAATTCGTTGCAGGTGGAAAGGTTGGATTACTTAGCTGACCTGTTAATAGGGGAACAGCAGAGGAAAACAGTGGTTGGGGACTCTAATATTATGTCACGATTAGCCCCACCCACCCAGAGCCACAGAGAGAGAGGAGGGGGCAAAGAACAGCAGTGGGGAGCAGGAGAGACCAACTTTTAAATAAACAAACCCAATCTTTCAGTTGTTGTTTCTGCAGGGAAAAGTTGCATTTTGATGTAGGAGGGAGATTTATATTTTTTCTAAACAGATTCAGCAATTAATCTGCACTCATCAAATCCACATTGCTTCTCAGTTTCTGAATTTAGACTCATTAACATAATTACTTAACTGGAATATCAGCATACAGGAGAAAATATATTCATTATGAACTCAAAAACTTCTTTGTGCTTAAATTAAGCTTGTTTATATTAATGATGCTGTTCATTTTACTGAAAATCCCCAGTTTGTATACTATGAAGATAGCATTTACAAAATGTTTATCAAAACTCTTAGGCTTTATTCTTAATATTTTTGGTAAGGTAAAACTCCATTTGAATTAAATACTCCTGTAATTCTGCAACTGACAGCTGCTGTAATCTTCTACCGGCCTTGAGATTTCATGTAATTTGAGATACTAAAAATAGATGTAAAGGTTTACTGTTGCTTTTTTGTGCATGCTACTTACAAATCACTTGATCAAATTTAGGCAGCAGATCAAATTAAGAAGCTGTACAACCTTTTCCTGAAAATTGATGCTACTCAGGTTGAAGTGAATCCATTTGGTGAAACTCCAGAAGGACAAGGTAAGAAATGAAAGAAAACAAATGAATATATTATAATTCTTTCTTTATGAAAACTATACATTAAATTGCATGGAAAGCAATAGCAGCTTTGCATTAATTTCAGTGTGTAATTTAGTTTAAGCAATATTCATAAATGTTCCCATGATAGAAGCTATTGCCATGTTAAAATCTATGTCATCTAAATACTGAAAGTATCAGCGTCTGCATGTTGCTTGGTGACAAACAGCAACTTTTTCTTACTTTTTATGCAAAGTATTTTTGCTCATGCTATTGTAATTAGTGGGCTAGAGAGGAAAAAACTCATTATTTTAGGATTTAATCTTGAATGTACAGGTAAGTTGCAGTTATAGGTGCATGAACATGAAAGATATCAGAGCATAGGAGAGAGGAAGACCTATTGGACGAATGGAGTTCACACCTGACTGTATCCTTTGGGAAGGTGAAAGATTTGCTTCCCCTGTGGAAGTAGGTATAATAATAAGACTCTGCAAGATAAAGATCGGAAGCTGCTTTATCTTGCACATCTTCTGTTGCTGGCTTTTTCTGATATAACCCTGCCTTTTTGTACTCTTGGTATATTAATTACACCAGTTTGTCTTCCCAGCAATTTACTGACATGTACAGTACACCATTTATGTTTCCTCTGGGTTTGCCCCGTCTCTTTACAATGTTGTAAATGCATTGAAAAATTATAGTCTTGAAAAAATAATAGTAAGTTAGGTTTGGTGCAGTAGAAGGATGTGTTTGAATTTAAGAGAAGTGGTGGAGAACAAAAATATCACCCTAATCCTTTACATCAAGTCATTAATAATGGGACAAACTGCAAAAGTCTTAGATATTCAGGTCAACCTTCAGGACAGAACTGAACTGGGCAACAGCATCTAACCTGGCAGGAAGAGTTGTAAAGAAAGGCATTGATTCTTGGGAGATGTGTTCCATGGAAGAGCAGTGAGAAGAGGATTTATTTCAGGAGTGGCATAACGGACTGGTGGAGAAGAAGCTGAGGAGGGTATGGCATCAAGGGAAAAGCCTGTGGTTTGGGTGTGGTCAAGTAGAGAGCTGGTGCAAGGAGATGGTATGAAGTGCAACGGATGGCATAGCTCAAAGCTGAATCTGTGTTTCAACGGAGTGTAAGAGCAGCAGACTTCTCATTCATTTCAATAGGCAGCGTCCACATTTGGCAATCAGCTATTAAAATAATGAATGCTAAATGCATGTACACACAAATGCTTAGAACACATTCCCGTTATCAGGCCCCAATCACTTTTGGGTTTATCTACACATGAACATAAGAATGGGCATGGTTGGTCAGACCAATGGTCCATCTAGCCCAGTATCCTGTCTCTGTCGTCCAGTCCCAGCTTCTGGCAATCAGAGATTAAGGGACACGTAGAATGTGGGGTTGCATCTGTGACCATCTTGGCTAATAGCCACCGATGGACCTATCCTCCATGAACTTATCTAATTCTTTTTTGAACCCAGTTCTACTTTTGGCCTTCACATCACCCCTGGCAATGAGTTCCACAGGTTGACTGTGTGTTGTGTGAAGAAGTACTTCCTTATGTTTGTTTTAAACCTGATGCGCCCCCTCCTGTAAGTAACCAATACTCACTTTGCTACTTCCTATGGTCCTCCATTCCATTAATCCTCTCACTCCTTCCAACAGGATATCCGTTTTTAAAGAGCCTGTAATATGACCCCACAGCTCTTGCAAGTCTGTTTGCCAGGGCCTGTCAAAAAGGCTATCAGAAAGGTTGGGCCCTGCAACCATCATGAGAGAATAATCAAAGAAGCTTGTTGGAATATGTCAGTCAATACTCATAATATCTGGAAGGTCTGTTAATTCTGACTATTAGGTTCTCAAACAGCACCCATCACCCTAGCATCGGAGAACCTACCAAAATTATGACATGTAACTGTAAGGATATGTTTCTTCTCTGGCTATTTTTATTAGGGATTACATATGTATTTTGTATTTATTGTGGTGCTGTGGAAAGGCTAGACCAAAGAGGTGGTCTTGTGCATTTTACTCTGAAGATCATGAGGTTCATATTCACCCTGATCTCTTCTGAGATTTAATTCCAGAATCATGAGCCCCTTGCTGAGAAAGCTCTGTATGATGAACACATGAGTTTCGTTTTCTTTCTGTGAAGTGAGGAGTGCTGGATAGCCGTGTCTAAGGCTGACACGTTTGGGATTATTGGAATCTCAAAAATGGCATTTTTATGTGTGTGGTTGTATTTATTTAGGTATCCAGAATGAGTAGGTATTCATGTGGATGCTGAGGATGTGAACAGACTTAATTATCAGATGCCTTCGGTGGAAGGTAACGTTACGTAAGGGGCAGGTTCCTCCATCTCCCCATCAGTACCACCTAAGTCTTTTGAGATACTCTTCGTCCAGTTGCTGATATCAGCCATGTCACTGGTTGGCTGAAAGATGATGCTGTTAGTGTCAGCTGTGAAGGTAATACGGGGCTAGATGTCATTGGCTTATTGCTGGCATTTTTGGTCTGTAACGTTTCACAGTCTGCTCTAATGGCTTCACTGAGATGAACAACATAAGAACATAACATAAGAATGGCAGTACTGGGTCAGACCAATGGTCCATCTAGCCCAGTATCCAGACAGTGGCCAATGCCAGCTGCCCCAGAGGGAGTGAACCTAACAGGTAATGATCAAGTGATCTCTCTCCTGCCATCCATCCCCCACCCTCTGACAAACAGAGGCTAGGGACACGATTCCTTACCCATCCTGGCTAATAGCCATTAATGGACTTAACCTCCATGAATTTATCCAGTTCTCTTTTAAATGCTGTTATAGACCTAGCCTTCACAACCTCCTCAGGCAAGGAGTTCTACAAGTTGACTGTGGAGTGGACGAGAGAGTGGACGGATCCCTATGGGATCCACAGCTAAGGCTTTGAAGACAGTATCTCCTACGTGCCTCTCTCTAGGTTTGGCCTGAGAAGGATCTTTGAAGCTATTTCCGCATGATCCACTAACCCCTTCAATTTCTTTGAGTCAGGCCAGCAGGGTTCCATAGTTGGCCATACCAGACGCTGTGGAGAAGTCAGGCAATAGGATTGTAGATGCATGACCCATAAATATGTTTCATAAACAGCAAAAGATCAGCCTTCATTAACATCAGCCCCATCTCTATTTGCTGTCCTGGCCAGAAGACTGACAGGGAGGGATCCAAGAAACTGGCTATGTTTATGTGAAGATGGAGATGGCCCTTGGAGAGTTTTCTAATTAGCTTGCTCCAAAATGGAAGGAGTTTGGATAGTGGGCAGTATTTGGAAAGTCATTGGGGATTGGCTTCAGGGCCAGCTGATACTATGTCATGCTTGGGAGTTATTCTATTAAATATGAGAAGTGCTGGCCCAGAATAGTTCAACAGGTGAAGATTTAGTAGAGCCTGTGATGGAGGAGAGATGGAATTTCTTTACCTCTTCCATGATCTAACCACAGAGACACACACACATTTCTGTGACAGAACCTCTTTATAATGTGCACTTGTTTTCTTCCATCAACACTCATGGTTTTCTTCCCTCCCACTTCCTCTGCTGCAGTTTAGTGGAGAATGATGTGGAATTCTGGGTTTGATAGGAAGGGAGTGGATACTTGAGTGACAGTGTGTCAGTGGATGTGGTTAATGAGTGTCATAGAATATCAGGGTTGGAAGAGACCTCAGGAGGTCATCTAGTCCAATCCCCTGCTCAAAGCAGGACCAACACCAGCTAAATCATCCCAGACAGGGCGTTGTCAAGCTGGGCCTTAAAAACCTCTAAGGATGGAGATTCCACTCCTCCCTGGGTAACCCATTCCAGTGCTTCACCACCCTCCTAGTGAAATAGTGTTTCCTAATATCCAACCTAGACCTCCCCCACTGCAACTTGAGACCATTGCTTCTTGTTCTGTCATCTGCCACCAATGAGAACAACCTAGCTCCATCCTCTTTGGAACCTCCCTGCAGGCTGCTATCAAATCCCCCCTCACTCTTCTCTTCTGCAGGCTAAATAACCCCAGTTCCCCCAGACTCTCCTCGTGAGTCATGTACCCCAGCCCCGTAATCATCTTCTTTGCCCTCCACTGGACTCTCCAATTTGTCCACATCCCTTCTGTAGTGGGGGGACCAAAACTGGACACAGTACTCCAGGTGTGGCCTCACCAGCGCCTAATAGAGGGGAATAATCACTTCCCTCCATCTGCTGGCAGTGCTCCTACTAATACAGCCCGATATGCCGTTGGCTTTCTTGGCAACAAGGGCACACTGCTGACTCATATTCAGCTTCTTGTCCACTGTAATCCCCAGGTCCTTTTCTGCAGAACTGCTGCTTAGCCAGTCGTTCCCCAGCCTGTAGCAGTGCATAGGATTCTTCCTTGTTGAACCTCATCAGAATTCTTTTGGCCCAATCCTCCAATTTATCTAGGTCACTCTGGACCCTCTCCCTACCCTCCAGCATATCTACCTCTCCCCCCAGCTTAGTGTCATCCGTGAACTTGCTGAGGGTGCAATTAATTCCATCATCCCGATCATTAATAAAGATGTTGAACAAAACCGGCCCCAGGACCGACCCTTGGGGCACTCCGCTTGATACCGGCTGCCAACTAGACATCGAGCTGTTGATCACTACCCGTTGAGCCCGCCAATCTAGCCAGCTTTCTATCCACCTTATAGTCCATTAATCCAATCCATACTTCTTTAACTTGCTGGCAAGAATACTGTGGGAGATGGTATCAAAAGCTTTGCTAAAGTCAAGATATATCACATCCACTATTTTCCTCAGATCCAAAGAGCCAGTTCTCTCATCATAGAAGGCAATCAGGTTGGCTTGCTAGTGGGGTAGATTTATCTGTGAGGATATTTTGGAATTTAAGCTTTGTGGGCAGACTGTTCTGGTTTGTGTTTACTTGTCGAGCAACTGGGAGGGATGTGATTTGTGCCTTTAGGAAGTGGTGGGCAGTGCAGGGGTGTTTCTTGTCTATGTAGAGCCGTAAAATTGCATTCAGGATATGACTGATTGTCCATATAGGTCCAGAGATTAGAAACTGAAGGTAGAAAATGTGGAGGGGAGATTTTGGGTTATTACAGCAGCAGGCATTGTCATCATGGCTGTTGAAATCTTCCATTCCAATAGGAAAAGATAGTCACCATGTCAGACAGCATCTTCATCAGCTCCTTTGGAAGGAGTGGTGCTAAATACAAGCTTTTTAATTGTCCACAGTTACTTTGTACAGAAACTTCTTTACATTAAAAACGAAATAGAATAGTTTTAATATAGTTTGGCTCCCTTTGCTCAGAAATTCAAGAACTCGGTTGTGAGTAGAGACTGTAACAATTTTTTTGTCCAACTGGCCAACAATCTTTTATGCATTTAATCAAACACAGAAGAATTGGCAGAGTAGTAGACAATAGACTTTTCTTGTGCTTTAGATTGAAATTCTGTTGGTATTAGTGACTTCTAGAAACTTAAGCAAACAAAAACCCCACTTGATAAGTGTTGTTGCAGCTAAGTTGTTTTTTGTTCAGCTTTTTGGACATCAACATGCAGTATCACAAAGTGACATTTTTAAAACAAACATCAGTAGAAATAATTTGCTTACAATTCTGTGTGACAGTAATTCAGAGATTGAATTATAATCATGATCAAGTGTATGTGTGTGTTTTGAGTATAATGAGCAGTAGTCAAATAAAACTGAATTAGGAAAAAATGATTAATTACCAAAATTTATAAATGCTGCCTTGATACAAGAGCATGGTTTTGGTGGTTGTTGGTGGGGTTGGTTTTTTATTTTCTGTTGTTTTCAAAAACCCTAAAGTATTTTGTATAGATTTTGCATTTGGAAAACGAACAACAGTATTTCAGAGTGGAAAATACAATTTGAGAATTTTAGTACAGTATTGGATGCTTGGTTTCTAGTTCATCTAAGATGCACTAATGACATAGAAATGGATTAATGACCTTTATTTTATAAATCTTATTCAGTTTAACACATTTAAGTAAAATTCCCATCAATCAATCATAGCTTTATTAAGTTTTCACCCAGTTTGTGAAACTTTTTTTCCATGGTACAAAGCCAGGACTGTTGTCCAGTGTATTTCCACCAGAAGCCAAGTTTTAAACATACAGAGGAACTCTGCCCTCAGGAACCCCAGTAGACCAAATTTTGCTTGCCTCATTTATGTGAAAAATCCTATTGACTTCACTAGAACGAATTGGAGTAAGGTGAACAGGGTTTTTGTTTAGTGTGTGAGTGCTGAGTGGTGCTGGTGGTCTGTGATATACAGAAGGTCATACTAGATGATCTGGTGGTTCCTTCTGGCCTTAAAAATCTATGACTCTATGGTTTTTCCATTCACTAAAATGGGGGTGCATAGTCAAATAATTTGAGTAAGAGCAAGGTATTGAAATGTACACTGAAAATGGTTATCTTGTTGGATCACTTCAAGATGTGGGGTCCAAATTCTCTTGATACGTATAATGGGGTATACTGGCTCTTTAAGAGTAGGAGGAGGCCAGAAGACCCCATTCCAGGGAGTTGGAATGATCAAAGGCCCAGCAAATGGCCTGGTGTAATAGAAGAGAGGCTGTAGTCCCAGGAAATTTTGAGTTGGATGGGAGGAAAGCCCCAGGACATTGTTCTTTTAAGGCCCAAGATCAGGAGCCTTGTAGTTTAGCATGGGGCAGGGTTCTCTCTCTTCCAGCAATTCGGAGGATCTCTCTGGATGAGGGCAGTATATCAACTCCCTCAAATGGGGAGACACTAGCCAGAGAAGGAAGCCAGAGCCAAAAGGCCAGACTCCAGGGAGAGACAGCTATGAGAAGTGACCCTGTGAAGAGCTCCATGTGGATGGCGGAAGAGCCAGTAGGATGGCAATGATGGACTGTTTGGAATTGCCTGTGGGCATTAAACCTGCCCCAGGCAGAGGGTGTAAGACTTACGAGAGAGAGTGTAAGGGGCCCTGAGAAGGAAGAACAGAGGGAGGCTGCTGCAAAGGAAACTCCAGCCACAAGAGGCTGCTCAGGAAGTGGCAGCTTTGTTACAATAGGATTGTGATGAACAGGGCGTAGCATATCAGACCTTTAAAGAGGCACGAGATCTTCAAACAAGTAAATAAACATTGGGGAACAATCCTGGGCTAGTAACAGGCAGGTCTCAATTACTGAATAATATGCCATTTGCATACTAAAGATTTTTTTTCTAGAAACTTTTCACTTAAATTAGAAGACGTTAAGGGCCGATTTCTCTGGTTCAAGATTTGCATGTGAAATAAGCCCAAAGCTGTGGATTGCTGCTAGGGTGACCAGACTGCAAATGTGAAAAATCAGGATGGGAGTGGGGGTGGGGGGTAATAGGAGCCTATATAAGGAAAAGATCCCAAAATCGTGACTGTCCCTATAAAATCAGGACATCTGGTCACCCTTATTGCTGCATAGGGAGAGTTTGCTGCACGGTTCGTCTTTCGGCTGTGCAGACCTTCTGCTGCTAGAGAATTGTTGAGAAATTGCTCTGTTGAGAACTCCAGCATAAAAGGCTAAGGCTGTGCCTGAATCTGATGGGCGTGTGGGAGCAGAGAGGCCAGTGTCTGATGCTCGGGGGACGCATCTGACCTGAAGCTGGGGCAAAGAGTGAAGGTAGCATGTAGGTTCTGCAATGGGGTAGAAGGAGCATCGGGAAGCTGAGTAATGAGTAAGGGCTTGGCTACACTTGAGAGTTACAGTGCTGGTGGTGGCTTTACAGCGCTGTAACTTACTCCCCGTCCACACTGGCAAGGCACATACAGCGCTGTATCTCCCTGGCTACAGCGCTGGCTGTACTCCACCTCGGCCTGGAGAATAACGACTATAGCGCTGCTCTTGCAGCGCTGGGGTGCCAGTGATTAATCTTACTGGGGTAACAGTGATTAATCTTACTATGCTGTAACTGACCTCCGGAACCTTCCCATAATGCTTTTTAAGTAAAGATAACACTCTTTGTTTTGTTGTGATGCCTCTCTTTGTTTTGTTCTGAACTCGGGGCTCCCGGAGCTGCTTATCTAAAAAAGAAACACAGCTACTGTTTGCTCGAGCAGAGGCAGGCAGGGGGATGAATGTCCATAGCTAGTGTTTGCTTGAGGAGAGAAGCAGCCCAGAGAGGGGAAGGCGGGGTCCTTTTTGGAGCAGCTGCTTATCTGGTCTGAAGGCTATGCATTTAGTGAATGAGAGAGAGGTGGGGGAAGGGGTCCAAACTTTTAAAATGATTTAAGGTTGGTGCTGTGTATCTTCAAGTCCTTAGAACTTGCAAGGCAGGGAGCTGATACAGTGTCAGCTCTAAAAATCCACTCTCTCTGTCTCCCCCACGTTCCGTGTCACACTCCACCCCACCCCCCTCTTTTGAAAAGCACGTTGCAGCCACTTGAATGCTGGGATAGCTGCCCATAATGCATCACTCCCAACACCGCTGCAAATGCTGCAAATGTGGCCACACTGCAGCGCTGGTAGCTGTCAGTGTGGCCACACTGCAGCGCTTTCCCTACACAGCTGTACGAAGACAGCTTTAACTCCCAGCGCTGTACAGCTGCAAGTGTAGCCTTGCTCTAAGTGCAGATATTGGTGCTCTTGAACAGATCGTGCTCTGTAGCTGGGAGATTGATGCGGGGAGCCAGATCAGTACCTTCTACTGATGAGGTTCACGGCAGTTGGGAAGAGGTGAGTTGATGTAGCTGGGACAGCCTCTGAGCTTTTCAGGAGTGACTGAGGGTGCAGAAGGTTGCCAAGCAGGGCATCCTCAGAAGGAGTGTCACAGTGGCCGCACCACTTTTTTCCACTCCTCTATACCTGGTGAGTGTAGGAGGAGAGCAGGAGCAGAGTGCCTGCAGGAACTGCCTGAGTGGCAGAGATGCAGGGAATTCTCCCTCTGCCCGTTTTCTGCATTGTTCACAGCAGAGGATGCCTGCAGCATTTCATCCTTTAAAAACTTAACAAAAAAGAACAAAAACCCAACAACACACTCTTCTGTGTCTAGGCATATTTGAATAGCTTATTGCAATTATTTATCCTGAAAATTTATCCAGCACATGAAGAGTGTTTGTTCTTATCAAAATAACAATTCAGATGGGCTTATTTTTTGCTGCTTTTATTTTTCACTTATGTCTGCATTTCTGTTATGAAATGCATTATCCTGTGTGTTTCCTTTTGTCTCATTTTGTAACACATTCCTTTGTTAATACTTTTGGGTCAAAGGCCTATAACTCAATATTTATTTATTAGTATTTATTTATTTATTATTTTTTTGTTCTCGGTATAAGCTGTTGAATTAGCAACTCCCCAAATCTTTTATTACTAAGAAAAACAACAAAAACTCTCCATGAATATAAGTATTGAAGCTTTCTTTGATATTTGTTCAGAAGGAAAATTCATTTGTATAATCTATCATGCGTGTAACAATGTGCTTTTGATGGTGAAAATTGTTTGATAAATATTAATGGGTGGGTTTTTTTTCTTGCTACTTTGTACATAGCATGGCCTTTTGTTAAAGATGAATGTTCCACAGAAATAAGATTCCGTTAATGTGACATTGAAAATGTTTACGTCTAAGGTAAATTTAGAATGGAAGACCAAGGGCCCCCAAAACTGCATTTTATTCTAGCTCTGGATCGTTTCATTAAATAAGCCAGGTAGCATTTGAAAAGGGAAATTGGTTGTATGGTTCTGATGTTGGTATAGGCCCTAATTCATTGTAAACAAAAATTAATGCATTACTAGTACGTTGGGAAGCATATTATTAACTTCACGTATTTCTTATTCTAGCAGATTCCCATATGACATACTTGCATAATTTTGTATTTATTATAGGGTAAGATCTAGAATCTTCCATGGGATATTTATCACATATGTACACTAGTAAGTAGTTCTCCAAAACTGCAGTAGCTGAGACTGGTCTTGAGCTATTGTAATTTATTCCAGTATTGATTGTCAGTCAAGGGCAGCAAATTATTTCATTTAAAAGAATTAAAACAAAACTATTCCATCAGGAAGTAAGACTAATACTTTCCTATATGGCATTCTCTTTTGTTTGCTCTGTGCGTATGTCTGTGCATGTGTGCACACAACAGTGGCAAGACACAGCTGAAAACACAATAGATACAGACAAACATTGCTATCAATTTAATATAATAATAATAGCTTTAATGGTTTCCATGCAGTTAGTCTGGCTGGCTTGCCACAAAACATCAATTGCTTTAGCCAGTCATTAATTTCTAGTAAACGTCCAAACCAGAGATCATTAGTGCTGAGATAATAAAGTAATCTGTATATATTCTTATTTTAACTGTCACATTTTTAATCTATTAAGATGTTTGCCTTTGCAAAACCCATGAAAGTAGTCAGTCAGTGTTCCTCATATCCGGTCATAGTAAACTCATTTTTCACCCTTAGAATTAAAATAGCCCATAACTGTTATTAAATATGGTCCTGTTTAGTTGCTGCTTAGTGCAACAGATGTTCAAGTTGAAGAAAAGCCTTGTATGTACTTTCCCGTTGTCTTTATTTATAAAAAGTTATGTGTTGATCATGCTTAATGTATACTTAAAACTGTTGTTAATTTCTTTAAAGAAAGAGTTTGCAAGGGACCAAATAGACTGTAAAATAAAGAATATAACCGGAGAAAAAGTTTATCTACTATGGAGCTATTTAATGTGTGTGTGTGGGGGGGGTGTATATGTGTGTGTCTGGACTGTGCATTTGACTTTAAATCCATTATGATCTTTTCGAAAAGTTGTAACACTTTGAGGTTGGAGGACCTACAAGTTTGCTAATGGATGAAATGATTTGTTGGGGTCACTACAGCTGTATAGATCATGAAAACCACCCTCGTAACTGACATCTTTATGGACGGGTGTGTTAAAATGAGCATGAACACAAACTGTTCTCCTACCTCTAGAAGTGGTTTCCACAACCCATAACTTAAGACACCTTGACATTATTGCGTGGGGAAGCTTGCACTGCCATCACCCATGCCTGGACTGTGGAAAAATGTGTTTTAGAGCCCTAGTCCTGCTTTCCAAAACTTCTCTTGATTACTATGGAAGCAAAATCAGGGCCTTAGTACATAATTATGAAAGAATATTGCACTTTTATGTGACATTACACACGCGGTGGTGAATTTCTGAATTCAAAATGACCATTCAGTATCCATAATCTGATGATTTTTCCCCCCCTTCATTTAGTTGTTTGCTTTGATGCCAAGATAAACTTTGACGACAATGCCGAGTTTAGGCAAAAAGAGATATTTGCCATGGATGACAAGTCTGAGAATGAGCCTATGGAAAATGAAGCTGCCAAATATGACTTAAAGTACATAGGACTGGATGGGAACATTGCTTGCTTTGGTAAGAAAAGCAGTCTGTCTTGGTCAATTATCTTGGGGTAACCAGTTAACAATTCAGAGTTTTCAATATCAGTTGACTAATCTGTTTCTGTTTACAGTCATTTACAGAGAGTATTGTCAGAAATATTTACAATTGAGTAATAATCTAAATACATAAAATTACTCACATGCTTAATTGTTTTCAGGATCCGGTCTTATTTTATTACCAGTGAACTCTTTAAAGTGACACCACCAATTCAAAAATCACATTTCCATCTGATGACACTGTATCTACTGTTACAAGTGACCCCTAAGATTGTTAGCTTATTGGTTGATTGTTAGTCGTATAGTGAGTATTACTGTGACTGAAAGAGATTAAAGACAAGTATATGCTTTCTCAATTCATAAAATTTGCTTGATTTGTGTGTTTTCTTTTTCATTCTACTTTTTGACAGCACTTTGAGTGAATAGTCCTTTTTATTGTTTTGCTGATGTTGCCTGCACTTCACCAAATTCTGTAAGAAGGTAATAGTAGTAATAAGTAATACCAGTACTACCAACAGCAAACATGAAGTTGAAATTGAAGGGGCAGCAGGCAGGAGTGCGCACATAGTTTAAAAAGGGGGTGAGGTTGATATGCAAGTCTGTGCATGTTTAGCGCTGCTATTTTCAGGTTAGCCCAGATGACCCTTCTAAATATCAACAGTGGGTGCAGGGGAGGCGGGGGGAATTATTTAAAAAAATCAGAAAATACTATTTAAAAGGCTTTAAAAAACAAAATCAAAATCAAACTGGATTGGTTTCTCACAATGTAAATTTGGCTCCCTTGACATCTCAATATTTCTCATGTCAAACAGTAACTGATAAATCTTGCATTATGTTGAAACCTTTGTTTTAACTGAAATTCCGTTTTTCATAGAAGTAAAATAGGTAAAAATTTAAATTATGTAAAACATTTTCAGTTTCATGTAAATTGTTTAAGCCAGAACATTTTATTCTGAAAAGAATTGACTTCATCATTTTGATCCGAATTAGCTAAAATGGTTTATCCTCCAGAGATGGAGGAGTGGTATATGGAGGTAATATAACTTCTGTTACTGCCCACAGATTATAGTGCTTAGATTTATGCTCTACCCACTTATTTGAAAGATCCTCAGGTTGCAGTAGAACCAATTCATTGCTTTGAAACTGCATTGGTCTTAATCTTTTAAAGGAACTAACATTAAAAAAAAGTGTAGCTCATTAAACCATCAGTATCATCGTATTCAGTGCCTGAGACCTCATCCTTATGGTTCTCTTCTGTACAGTAGAAACTTGCATAAAATTACATGTGATATAAAAAGACTTATTTTGTACAGAAGCAATAACTTTAATGTACCAAACCATTCGGATTCATTTCACCCGGATGAGTTAATGTCCTTGCAACACTAGCAGCATGTAAAGTAGCAAAGGATATGGGATGCCAGTGTGTCAAAAGACATTTTAATAGAAGAAAGCATTACCCTTTTTGAACATCGTGTAAGAATTTTCATGATTTGAACACTTTTGTTAAAATGAATATTCAGTTTTAAAATATTTTGTAATGCAGTATTAGTCTTACCAAGGTTAATGAAATTAGACATGGTTTGTAAGTGTGGCAGGGGAATTAGGGGATCAGTAATAAGTGAAGGATACTTTACTTTGGGTTTCTGCTGGGCTCAGAATAACTTTTGTCCTTTACTCTGAGGGGGATATTTGTGTGCAGTTACATGTGTGGTACGTAATCCTCTTTAATTATTATGAAATCCCTTTTCTCAGAAGTTTTGGGGTTTTTTTGTACAGGATGCCCTTCATATGATTTTGTTCATTTATGTCAACTAAGTCACTCCTGAAAAATTCAGGTGCTGGTGTTTTTTGAAGCAAATCAAGTGGAGCCGGAAATAAGTGAAGTTTTAGGACTAGTCTGTGCCTTGAACTGATGTGTGATAGTTAAATCGCATTTCACAAGTCTGAATTCCCTTTTGTAAAATATCAGCCTCTGACTCTTACAATTACAGTGAATGGAGCTGGTCTTGCTATGGCAACCTGTGATATCATTTCCCTTAATGGTGGAAAGCCAGCCAACTTCCTGGATCTTGGTGGAGGTGTGAAGGAAGCACAAGTCTATCAGGCATTCAAATTGCTCACTGCTGATCCTAAGGTAAAATAATTGTCTTTCTACAGAATGTTTCCTAATGCACTAATATAAGGACATTTGTCTATCAAAATCAGTAATATGCTAAATAAATAGAAATGATGATTTCGTGAACACTTGAGGATAACTTACTAGAAGGATGGTCTAAAACAGTGGTTTTCAATCTGTGGTCTGCAGACCCTTAGAGTTGGAAACCACTGGTCTATGAGATGGGATGGTCATATAATTAAGGCACTGGACTGGGACTCGTAAGACCTGGGTTCAGTTCCTAGCTCAGTCACCAACCTCCCATGTGACCCTGAACAAGTTGTTTAATCTCTCTGTGCCCCAGGTCCCCATCTATAAAATGGGAGGAATAAAATTCCACTCGTCTGATTTATCTAAGGGCAGGCGCTCCATTATCATGTGTTCGTACAGTGCCGAGCACAGTTAGGGATCTCTAGGCACTGCTATAGTACAAACAATTGGCTGAGCTTGTGAAGGCCTTACGCTCACCTCAAGGGCATTTCTCTGTTGATCTCTCTATATAAAATTATTGCTTTAATTTTGGATGCCACATCTGATCAATTCTAAATTTCAGGGAATGTTCTAGGCATCATTAGCCTGGGGGGTAAATCAGAAAACCAGAAGGGGCATATCCCCTGCCAGCACACGAGCACCGCCATAGCCTCTAGAGTCTCTGCAGTTGTCTGTAGATCAAACAGTTGGTCAATGGCACTTATTAATGCCTTCTAGCAAAACAATTCCCCATCTCATCCCTGCTCATCTTTCCAATGGAATTTAACATATTGGCACCCAGAAGGAGCTGTCTCCCAGAAGTAAAGAAGAATAGTTGGGGCAGGGCAGAAATGGAGGAAGGGGAGTCATGGAAGCATGCAGACAGTCCCTGACATGGCGAGGGCCCAGATTGGGGGACCCTAGTGTGGGGGAGTGAGGCATACAGAAGCCCTAGCATGGTGGGAATGTTGGGAGGCAGACAGAGCTTCTGGCATGGGGGAATTAGGGTTCACACAGAGTCCCTGCCATGGGAAAATGGGGCACCCTGCTATGAGTGAAGAATGGAATGAGAAGGCACACACAACCTGTGGTGTCACTGTGACAGTCTAGGTCCACCCCATGGGGAGAACAGGGGTCTGAACCCCAAAGAATGAGCAATCGTACAGTCATATCGTGTATAAGCTATTTCAAGTGAGGTCTTTTATGAAAGCTTGTAATGTTCTGAACGTGATTGTCATGATGAGTTTATGTATTTGTGTGTGCATAGAGCGGTGCTTGGGACCGGAAGGGCTGCGGGGGGAGGGCACCCTGCAAGGAGTAAGTAGGCTGATGGAAGCTTGTGCTTGTGGGCTGGCTACTGGTGTCAGGACTCTGAGCCACAACAGCACAGCATTAAGGCCTCCACTGTTACAGAGCATGCAGTGACAGAACCGTTTACTGGCCTGGGTGAACCGCAAAACATCTCAGTGAGGTGCGGAAAGATTGGGGGGACCTTGGTATGGGAGGAAAGAGGAGAATGGGAACCCTGGAATCAGAGAAGTGGGAACAGGGGTGTACACACAGCTGATGGTATGGGCAGCCCTCGTAGGAGAGAAAGGAGATAGTGGGGGACACAGAACCCCTGGCAGAAGGGAGATTGGGAAGAGTCGTGAAAAAGAGGGGAGGGGAGGGTGACCCATAGGGAAATTGTGGGGCAGGGGAATGGATGAATGCAAGGAGCCCTTGGTGTGTGCAAGCTACGGAGCGTGTGACCCTCCACCCCAGTAATATTAACAACAAAGGGGACTGGTTATGCCCAAGGTTACAAATGAAGGAAGTGGATTGTTCCTTTTGACCTAGTCTGGGTTGGGGATTTTACAATCCATGACACACATCAGCTTGATTGATAGGTCTGTGCTTGAAAGAACACAAGTAAAAAAGCAAGGGTGCTGCAAGTCAGGGTGTGGGGAGCAGGCGCTGGCAGAATTATCTAGGGAGAGATTTGAACAGTTATCTGCACTATGCCTGAGACTGGTCAGCACTGCTAGATCCTCCCTCACTTTTATGAGTACTAGAGTCACAGATTTTTTAAAAAAGGAAAAGGGTTTGACATTTGTCTGTATTATTCAGAGATTGATGTCTAATACAGTAATCAAGGGCTGAATAGAGGTAGAGATTTGGAGACTAAATTGCAACATAGAGACTCACAGATAAGTATGGTGTGGTCTTGCCTCGACAACGTACTGCAGTGATGATTATGGACAGGGGCGGCTCTAGGAATTCCACCGCCCCAAGCAGGGCGGCACGCCGCTGGGGGCGCTCTGGCGGTCGCCAGTCCCGCGGCTCCGGGGGAACTCTTGCAGATGTGCCTGCGGAGGGTCCGCTGGTCCTGCAGCTCCGGTGGACCTCCCGCAGGCATGCCTGCAGATGCTTCACCGAAGCCGCGGGACCAGCGGACCCTCCGCAGGCATTTCTGCGGGAGGTCCACTGGAGCTGCGGGACGAGCGGACCCTCTGTAATCATGCCTGCGGGAGGTCCGCCGGAGCCGCCTGCTGCCCTCCCGGTAAAATGCCGCCCCAAGCACGCGCTTGGCGCGCTGGGGTCTGGAGCCGGCCCTGATTATGGAATAAAGTCAGATGTGATCTCACACTATCATTGTGACTGCAGATTTCCTAGGTGCTCTGCATGTGCTGATTTTGATGAGACATGTATCCAGTTTAATTAATTAATATTATTCAGAGGCATTTCTGTACCTCTCATTAATATCTGACTGACTATCACCATCCTTCTCCAGATCTTCACTCTGATTTCAGTGGAGATAACTGGCATAGCTCAATGGATCTATGCCATTTTACCGTGTGAGAGTCCAGCCCGAGATGTTCAAGTCACCAGCCTGAATGCTCCATAGCTCATGTCTCTATATTTTTTATTTCATTTTTCCTTTCTTCATTTCATTTACTTAACCTTCTCCTGTTTGTCCCTTTATCTCCTTCTTTTTTTATATTTTTACATTACCCTTTGTGTATTGTCTTTCTGTCTCTCTCTTTTCACTGAATGAATTTTCTTACTTTGCAGGCCTTTTCCTGTTTTGTTTTATTTCTCTCTCCCTTTGTTCTCTCATTCACTTTCTGACCATTTCCCTTTGCTTCCCACTCCTGACTACTTAGCATCCCAGTGGGCAAGTACTTTTTCTAGAATAGTTTTCAGCAGGGACGCTTATCTGCCGGAGGGCATTTAACTAATAGGAATGTCAGACGCTGTAGCGCATAAGTACAAGGGGTGGTTTTGGCTTTGTCCACTTTAGATTTTGAATCTTATAGAAATTACTGCTCATCATCCATTTTTAAGTTATTAACCTCAGATCCTTTGACTCTGTCCCTGCGCACCAGTCAACGTTCCCCAGCTTTTATGTTTTAGTCACCTAGAGGGGTTTTGTCTGGTTTCAGTGAGGCACTTCTGATACCTCTCCTCAGCCCTGTGATTTCACTGATTTAGCTTTTATCCTTTTGGCTCCACGGCCATCAGTGACACTGTTTCAAGTCAGCATGATATCAGCTGAAATTCAGCTTTCATTTTCAGCAGTAATTTATGAAGAAAATATGTGGGATTCAATTAGGATTTCTGAGGACATATAGCGGTGTATCAGTCTCCTATTAAACACAGGGTACACAGCAAAGAAAAACACGTGGCTGGCCCGTGCCAGCCAAATCGGGTTCACGGGACTTGGGCTGTGGAGCTGTTTCACTGCTGGGTAGACTTCCTCGCACAATCCTAGAGCCCGGGCTCCAGCCCTGAAGCAATGAAAGAGCCCCGCAGCTGAGCCCTGTGATCCCAAGTCGGCTGGCACGGGCCAGCTGCAGGTGTCTGGCTGCTGTGTAGACGTATGCACAGGCACAAATCAACTGTACCAGGTTTGGACAAACTAGAGGCTAAACTCATGATGTACGTGTGACCATCCTTATTGCTGTGCATCTTATGGTCACAGAGAAGCTTATTGCCAATTTAAAAATAAACATTTTATATTTTTTTCTTTTCAGTAAACAAATGGCAGTTTAATATCGGGTCCTTCCTCAATCTGAATACTATTTTCTGCATTTACAGGGAGATGGAAAAGATGATCTAATGAGCCTTTTCCATTTCTTAACTAAAAGCATATTGAGCTTTGATCCCCATGGGTTATGGTGTTTAGTATAGTACTTGGAGTCAGTAGTCAGTTTTTAATTACCCTACAAGCTTTAACCTGTTTCCTACCTTATCCAAGAAAATCAAAATTTGCTCTTGGGAGTTTCCAGGCCTATTAAAGATAGAGCCTCTGAGAATTATATAAACCACAAGGTGCCCTGAGGGCAACTGACTACAATATATTGTTCTGAACTTTTAGCTGGGGACTCTACAAGAAATTAAATCTTCCAGAAAATGATCAAATATACTTTAAAACAGGACTCGCTCTTTAAATGTCTTTTAAGTGTATATTTGTTATAAAGTATTGGGGAAGGAAGTGGGTAGTGCAAAGCTGAGAACATTCTGTTTGAGGAGAAGTTCATGATGTTCTTGTAGTTTGACAGGTTTCCTAAGTCTGCTTGTTAATGGCGGCATTTCAGAAAAGAAATTAGTAACGTTTCTTGGAAAACACCAACCATGGAAATACCAACTTTAAAATTTGAGCTTTTCATCCTATTCTGACCTTGTTTGCTGTCTTCCAGCTAGTCGGTGCTGCATTTGTCAGACTGGCTGTAGAAGTGGTGCTGAATGGGTTTTTTTTTTCCCCCTTAGCAGCCCAAAATCTGGCCGCGTTTTTCTTCCTGTGACCCCACTTGCCTGTCTCCTTTGCACAAATTCCTGTGATGCCTCTGCCTTGGCAGAAGTTGAGCACTCTTCCCTTTCCTGTGGCTACCTGCATGAAGAAGGGAGAGTTCTGGTCTCTGTCCTCGTTTTCCAAGCTGCTTGGGAGGCATCAGTGGGATTTCATTGCTCTTCTTTCTCACATAATAAGGCAGAAAAGAAGTTGCAGTCTTCAGTGCCACAGCAATGCTAAGGGGCTTGTTTGACACCCTCAGATGAGCGGAGTGGAGTGCTGATCAGCAAACTCCTGGTAGAGTGCTGATCAGCAAACTCCTGGTAGAGTGCTGATCAGCAAACTCCTGGTAGAGTGCTGATCAGCAAACTCCTGGTAGAGTGCTGATCAGTGAGCAGTTACTTGTTCTCACCAAATTCTTCTTTTGTCCTCACCGGTGTTGAAAAACACTGACCTATTATTGATTATTTGTATTACAGTACTTTCTAGGAGCCCTGGTGATGGACCCAATGTACTTGAAAGTCTAAAAGGTATTGACAGGGTAGGAACAGTGGTCGACTGGATAGGGCACTGGACTGGAACTCAGGAGAGCTGGGTTCAGTTCCCAGCCCAGACACAGACTTGATGTGCGACTTTGGGAAAGTCACTTTAATCTACCTTGTGCCTCAGTTCCCAGTCTCCCAGTAAAATGGAGATATTCGTCTCTCTCACAGGAAGGATAAAATATAATCAGATATTAAAGTGAAGAAGTTTGTATAAGTAGACAGATGCAAAGTCACCTTAAGGAAATTATAAGCAGTTCTGTTTTACCATGCACTGACCTGAACAGTGGAATCTAAATGCAATGATGCATTGAAAAGTAGTTAACTTCACTGAAAAGAGGAACTGAAATTAATCTCTTTCAACAACTGAAGCTCCTATTGTTTTAAATGGTGTAATTGACAATGGCAGAATTTAATCCAATCAGTTGATGTTAGCAAGTGTTTACTTGTCATATATGAAAAAAATTATATTGACTAACAAATATTTTTTCAAGCAAAATATTATATATTGACATCTGTTAACTCATATAAAGGGAATAATTAATGCCAAACCCAAGAGAAGCTTAATTTGTTTTTCCTTCAGCCATTCCTTAGTCCAAACAGATTATTGTTTTATGAATATGAAATAAGCATTCTTATTCCTATCACTGCTGTTTGCTTATGTCAGATGCATCTCTCTGTCCATCTCAGTGAAGGAAAAATAATGGCATTGATGGGCTTTGACATTCAGTTGTGTGTGAAGCAGAGGTCTCGTGGTTTTTCATTTTCTCAACATCCGAGGCACTAAACAGAATTCAGAAGGAGAGTATCATTAAATATTTTGCAATTCACTTATTTTCCAGCTGTGCTTTGTGTTCAGATAATACAGGTTATCTTTGCTTATTACAGAAGAGCTATTTGCCATCAGTTTATCATTTGAGCTTGAGGGATTCTGAATATTAGTTTTCTTAAAGTTGCAGCCCATTACGTAGTAGCAGAAGGGAGTTGTTGTTTTGTACTACCATAGCCGAGGTTTGAGTTTATTAAGAGATTTTGGGCTCAGGGGGAGAGAAAGCAAAGTGAAACTTCACACTTCAACCAGGAAATTGTTTAATTTACGTGGACTTTATCTTGTGGGAGTGTATGAGTTCAGTTCATAAAACCCAGAGTTCCCATGCTGCGTAGCGGCAGCAAGTCAGGACAGGGCGGGGAACAGTTATTTCCTGGAGTAGTATGTGAGAGTAGAGCAGCCTGGTCAATTAAACATATACAGACACTTGCTCAAGGGTGTTGTTTCTGAAGTCATAGTTCCTCCCATCAGCCCGGTTGCTAACTATCTTTTATCATAAAGGTGTGGCTTTACTGTGTGAAAATGTCAGTTTCATACTCAGGAGTTTTGTGCCTTGTGTGTATTCAAAATTCTAGGTTAATGATAAACATAAGGTTTTTACGGTTGTGTTAACTCTCACTTCTGCAGAGCCCAAAGAGTTTTCGTAGAGTGAGTTGCATTGTTTTCCTCCTTATGCCTCTTCAAAAGATCTTTCTACTAAGTTTGCCTCAGCTGTGGTTGTCAGGTCCACTGAGGGCACGGGGATCACACAAGTTCTTTGTGGGGCAGAGACTGTCTTTTTGTTCTGTTTTTGTACCGCACCTAGCACAATGGGGTCCTGGTCTGACTGGGCTCCTAGGCGCTACGGTAATACAATAACGTTATTGAAGGGCAGTGGGTTTGCGCAAGTGTCAGTAAAAGTTGAATTTAACCTGCAGTACATTGTAAACCTGGTAGTGAGGTGGGCGGAGGAAGGAACCCAGCTGGACAGTGAGTAAGACTTGCAGTCCAGTGAATGCCCAGGGCCAGCTCAGTGTATTATATCAAAGAGGGAACACTGTACACAAAACTAAGTGATTGGGCAACAAAATGGCAAATGAAATTTAATGTGGATAAATGTAAAGTAATGCACATTGGGAAAATAACCCCAACTATACATACAATATGCTGGGGCTAATTTAGCTACAACTAATCAGGAAAAAGATCTTGGAGTCACCATGGATAATTCACCGAAGACATCTACGCAGTGTGCAGTGGAAGTCAAAATTAAACAGGATGTTAGGAATCATTATAAAGGGGATAGAGAATAAGACGAAGAATATCTTATTGCCCTTATATAAATCTATGGTATGCCCACATCTTGAATACTGCGTACAGATGTGGTCTCCTCATCTCATAAAAGATATACTGGCATTAGAAAAGGTTCAGAGAAGGGCAACTAAAATGATTAGGAGTTTGGAACGGGTCCCTTAGGAGGAGAGATTAGAGACTAGGACAGGGGTCAGCAACCTTTCAAAAGTGATGTGCCGAGTCTTCATTTATTCACTCTTAATTTAAGGTTTTGCGTGCCAGTAATACATTTTAATGTTTTTAGACGGTCTCTTTCTATAAGTCTATAATATATAACTAAACTATTATTGTATGTAAAATAAATAAGTTTTTTAAAATGTTTAAGAAGCTTCATTTAAAATTAAATTAAAATGCAGAGCCCCCCCGGAACAGTGGCCAGGATCCGGGCAGTGTGAGTGCCACTGAAAATCAGCTTGCGTGCCGACTTCAGCACGCATGCCATAGGTTGCCTACCCCTGGGCTAGGACTTTTCAGCTTGGAAAAGAGGAGACTAAGGGGGGAATATGATAGAGGTATATAAAATCATGACTGGTGTGAAGAAAGTGAATAAAGAAAAGTTATTTACTTATTCCCTTCATAGAAGAACTACGGGCCACCAAATGAAATTAATGGGCAGCAGGTTTAAAACAAATAAAAGGAAGTTCTTCTTCACACAGCGCACAGTCAACTTGTGGAACTCCTTGCCTGAGGAGGCTGTGATGGCTAGGACTATAACAGGGTTCAAAAGAGAACTAGATAAATTCATGGAGGTTAAGTCCATTAATGGCTGTTAGCCAGGATGGGCAAGGAAGGGTGTCCCTAGCCTCTGTTTGTCAGAGGGTGGTGATGGACGGCAGGAGAGAGATCACTTGATCATTACCTGTTAGGTTCACTCCCTCTAGGGTACCTGGCATTGGCCACTGTCAGTAGACAGGATACTAGGCTGGATGGACCTTTGGTCTGACCCAATATGGCCATTCTTATATTCTTATGTACATTGGCTCATCCCATGACACCCGCTGAAGCTCTGAAACATGGCTATTTATATTGCTTCCACTGTTCTTCCCTGCTGCTGAGAGTGGGGGAGTCAAGGCCAAGCTGCTATTCCTCCCACAGTTCTGCCGCGGCCATAGGAATAAAGGGGAATCAGCAAACTGTTGGGGACTGGAGCTTTTAACAGCTTCCTCTTTGCTCTTCAGCAGCATCTCTTCGGAATAAATAATCTTTAAAATCTGCAGGTGGAAGATGGTATGTAAAGTTTAAAACAAAGAAGGCTACATTAACCAGGGGCCCATTATAGGAATAGAGCAGAGTGGTAGTAGACTAGCCTCTTGGTCAATTTCTGTATTTAAGTAACTGACTGATTACTGGTAGTTGAGTTTTCTAAAGTTGTAAGGATGTCAGACTTTTGAGCATTAGGATCAGATGACCTTCCTGGCTCCCTCGGCTACCAGTGTCAATGTGTATACAGTGAAGTTGAAATGAAATGTAAATAGCACTCAGGTACAGACGTATTACAGCATGCTAGCGTCGGATTTGTTTGAATTGTCAGATTGCATGTCATTTCGGATAATATAGAGAGAACCGTATTCTTATATAGTCATTAGAAACCCTTTTGCTTTCTCATTCAAATATCATACATCCTTTACACACCTCATTACCCCGCTCTTCTTTGCCCAGCAGGCAAAGTGTTTTCTTTATGCCTTACGTGTTTTCCCGCAAGTGAGTGAAGCATGGGACGGATTTTTAAGTCCTTGAACAGCTATTGTTGGAGAACTGTTGTAGTGAAAAATGTCCATGATGTGCTGGCTGTCTGCTAAAAATGGTGGATTTCTTTGAGAGGAAGCAATGCCTAGTCACTGAACTCGACTGGGAGCCAAGGCGTTCTGATGTGGACTCTGACTCTGACTTTGTCCTGCAGCAAATACTTAGGCTTTAATTTTTTTAAATGTCTCCTAATGTTGGGCAGCTGTAAGATGTGGGTTATAATACTCATCTACCTCATGGGGAAGCTGGGCATTAATTAAAGGTTTATGCAGTACATAAAAGATGTAAAGTGCCATAGAAGTGACGTTCTCTCAGTATGGCCTCCTTTCTTTTTGCAAAGCCACATCCTAACAGGGACTGTACACTTAGCGTTGCTTTTGTATGAGCCAAATGACAAATAAATAAATAAATATAAATAAATAGCAATACAAAATTGAGAGGTGCCCTGATTGTGTTTTTGACATCAGTCAGGCAGTTTCAAGCTAGTAAATTATGTAAATATCAAATGCTTCAGCAACTTGATCTAATTATGTCAACCTAGTATTATTATTTTTCTCTTATGGTAGTGCCTGAGGCCTCAGTTGAACTCAGGAACCCATTCTACTAGGCACTGTGCAAACACCTAGTGAGAGACCATCCCTCCCCTGAAGAGATTACGGTCAAAACAGACAACAGAGACAGAGGGTGGGATGGGAAACAGAGCTGAAAACAACTTTCCCAGGGTCAAGGGTAAGTGGCTGAGCTGAGGATACAACCCAGGTCTCATGACTCTTCAGACCCTTAGACCACACCGCCTCAGATGAATGTACGACCCCTAAATGTTAAAATATTTCTGTTTGAAGACAGGGCTATGATTGTTGTTTACGATGAAGCAACCAAATTTAAACAGTTTTTGTTTGAGACAACAATAGAATATTTGGAGGAGAGTCAAATTGCTAAATACTACTTCAGATTTTGTATAATCAGTAATGCTTTCTCTCTTCAGGCTTTTGATAGTGTCGGATTCCTATCATAGGGTCATAGTAGTTAGAGATGAAAAGGACTCATTAGATCATAGAGGCCCCTTTTAAGATTGGAATAGGGCAGGTCACATTTTCTGCATCAGGTTTCTGCAAATACCTTATCTTTAATTGAACGCAATGAGGCTTTGCGAGGGTGAAGATGTCCAGATGCCTTAGTGGGCATTAACTTGAGACATACCCATATTTTCATCAGTACTGTATCTGTGAGAAGATGTTTGCAATATAAACTAATAAAACTTGATCAGTTTTGGTTTTTTTAAAAACATACATCCTTGCGCTTGTGCAGGCATTATTCTGAAATGACTAGTCATCTTTGACACTATTTAATGTATGTGAAGCGCTAGAAAAACAAACTTTCATTTCAAAACGGATTTTTCTCTTTTAAGAGATTGCCGGCATATTGCCAGTATTTGTGGAAATCTGCAATCTCACTTACGATTTACAAAGATAATTGTATTACATCGATACATTTATAATCAAAAGTAACTGCATTTAAAAAAAGGGGATATTAGGTAATCCAAATAATTATATATTAATGGCAAAAAGCTATATTAATGCAGAGTTAAGGTTGCTTGGTGATATGTTAGCCCCTTGCAAAACATTGAGTTGGGCGGAACTCAAATGTCTGAAAACCAGGAAATGCGCAGTTAATGTTGCCCATGTCCTCTTTCAGCAATGCCTCGATATGCCCCATTCACATGTACCTTTTCAGACTTTTGAGTTTTGCTTAACTCAGCGTTCTGCAAGTGGGTGACGTACCACAAAGCAACCTTAACTCTGGATTAATGTAGGGGGGTTTTGCCATTGAATTTATCTTCTCAAAAAACTAGGATATGTTGTTGGTAGGAATCAGTAGTTATTTAGGCAGTTGTACACATCATGTCCTGCAATTTGCATACCTATGCGGCCAGCCAGCGCCTCCAATCCCCAACACACACACACACATCAGCCAGGCCCCACCAGCCTGCTTCAATACTTCTCCCCAGCTACCAATCCACATCTCCGACCATATATCTGAAGTCCTCACTCCCTGGTATGCAAAAGTTTCTATTGTTGTTACTTCTCCCACTTCCTATAACCTGATTCACATGTGGTTCCTAGAACAAAGGACAACTGTGTTATAGTGGAATGGTGTTCCTGACTGCATTTCAGAATGGTTGAAGGGTGGAGTTTGTGGCAGGGCCAGTGAGAGAAATTACAGAGGGGGTTTCTGTCCCAACATACTGACAGTTCTATGTTTGAGAGAAAGATCCTCTGACCCCTGTCCGATCGATATACCCCATCTCTGAGAAATAGTGAAGTGTCATGTTTCTGTGCCATACAGTACACATTTTCTAGTCAGCCATGAACCCTCCAATTTCCCAATTAATGTCTCTCCAACACTTATTTATAGCTTTCATATTGTCGCTGTAGCAATCATGCCAATCGTCAGCCAAATCAGAGAAGTCTATCACAGCTCCTGGACACAAATCTCTGAGTTGGTCCAAATCTGCTCTCGTACATCATTTGAGGAGTACACCAGGAAAAAGGCCAAGATCATTTCCACCTGAGTGAATCCCCACGATGTCCAGGACTAGATCACAGTGCGTTAATGACTCAGCAAGGTCCATGTGGAGAGTTTATCTGCGGCAGGTTAGTTCGTAGTGAATTCACATCTCTGCTTGCCATGAACTAAATGTTCATGTAGACACACTCTGTGTGTGTCAGAATAGGTGTTCTGTTGATGCTGTATTGTTCAAGCTGCGGGCAGAATTTGGATAGATGTTGCAGCTTCTCAGGAGTCCTCTTGGTAATGGTGTCAAAGCATGGCCAATGTTTACCTCATACGTGAATACAGGGTCAAGCATGAGTGGGCAGCAGGATACAACAAACAAGTGGATATGGCAGGTGCATTATATATCAAGTACAGATTAGAAGCACCACATGTTCCTGCCCAGTTCTTTGTCTGAGGACAGGGCTGGTTAGGGACGTTGATCTCAAGCCATATCTCATTAAGCGCCCATTGAGGTCTTCGTCTATTATTCACCTGTGATGGGACATAGGACTAACGTGACTGCTGGGTTTCAGGTATTGAGATTTTTCTTGTTTAAATAATTGAAGTTAAGGCCAATCTCATCAAACATTTGCTAATGATGGAGTCTTTATTTGCTGAACACCTGATAGCAGAACCAATGTATATATACACGTGTATGTCTTCAGTGCTTAGTTAAAGGATATAACATAATGGGCTAATAACTCTCAGAAGTATTTGACTCTTTACTTTATTATACTTTACAAACTGCTTTAGATTTTAAAGGTGTATTTGTCTCGCTTCACAGTGAATAAATTTAAGAAGTTAAGAGATTTTTGGGTACCTTAGTTAAATTGGTAATTCAATATAGTGGGATGAATAATTGATTATGAATCTTATTACAGATAATCCATCTTGCACATTTAGAGGAGGAATGAAACTCTAATCAAATTAAAAGGTCATATTGGTAGGAAATAAAATATAATTAGAACTCGTACTTTACCTGGTTAGTAAAGTTAGTCTGTAGAGTAAAGTGTGTTTTAATAGCCATTAATTTTAAATATTTGGCTTGTTAAGGCTGTCAGAAAAAAGTGATTACATTCTTTCCATCAAAATTAAGAGTTCTGATCACCTCACTGCCATCTGCCCATCATTGAGATAAACCTAGATGAGGAACTGTTTCTCTCAAATAGTTATTTTCTCATTCGGTCTCGGTAACACAGTGCTCTTCTTCAGGCATCAGTGTAGAAATCAGCTGTTTGGTTTTTTTTGTCATTTTAGGTGCTGTCTCGATAATGTATATACACAGCATAAAATATTGAAAAATAACCATGGATCTTGTCATCTATTGTCTAGGTAGCTTTGTTTGAGAATGTTGGTCATATTCAAATAGCTAATACTTTTATTCTTTCAAAATACCGTATGTACTCGCTCATAAGCTGGTTCGTTTATAAGCCGACCCCTCCTAAGATGGATAAGTAAAAATGGAAATTTTTTATAACCTGTTCAGAATCCAACGCTATAATTCAGGGGTCAGCAAACTTTGGCTCCCAGGCCATCAGGATAAGTCGCGGCTGGGCCGAGATGGTTTGTTTACCTCGTGCGTCTGCAGGCACAAGGTAAACCTAAGGAAACAAAGTGCCCTGGTGCGCCAGCTGCTTACTCTGACGGGGGGAGGGGGGCCAGCAACGGGTGGGGAATATTTTGGGGGGGAGAAGCTGGGGGTCAGTGGAGTAACCCCTGTGACCACCCCCTACATGACCCCACTCCTAGCCTGGGACCTCCACAATCTCTCCATCCCTTCCCACCTTATCTGGGGAGGGCCAGGAGAGGATGTCTCTGGCCTGACTGGAGCTGCTCCGGCAGGCTGGGCAGTGCAGCCGCAGCCTGCTCCAGCAGGCCAGACAGAGCGGCGCGGCTGCAGCATGTTCCAGTGGGCTGGGCCGGGCGGCGCGGCCGCAGCATGTTCCAGCGGGCTGGGCTGGGCGGCAACAAACAGCATGAGGAAGTAATAAGCAAGATTGTTAGAAATAACTGTGTCAATCAAAAGGCTGGTAACAACGCAAAATATATTGTATGATTATTTGAATGTATATAGATTTGTAGATGTCTTACATTTTAATAAGAGCCACTGTAAAGATCCTAGAATAAGAACAGGTTATTTGTTTACAGTTGATATCATGTGCAGTGTGACAAAGTTCCTCCTCTACCTTGGTGGGTCCTGCGCTCATTTGGCAGATTTGCTCACCTCAGTGATCTTCCCCACAGTCTGGGTCAGCTTCTCCTGTGTCTGATCAGGCGTTGGGAGGTTTGGGGGGAACCCAGGCCCGCCCTCTACTCCGGGTTCCAGCCCGGGGCCCTGTGGATTGCAGCTGTCTATAGTGCCTCTTGTAACAGCTACACCTCCCTGGGCTACTTCCCCATGGCCTCCTCCAAACACCTTCTTTATCCTCACCACAGGACCTTCCTCCTGGTGTCTGATAACGCTTGTACTCCTCAGTCCTCCAGCAGCACCCTCTCACTCTCAGCTCCTTGTGCCTCTTGCTCCCAGCTCCTCACACGCACTTCCTCTCCTCTGGCTCCTCCTCAACTGACTGGAGTGAGCTCCTTTTTAAACCCAGGTGCCCTGATTAGCCTGCCTTGATTGGCTGCAGGTGATCTAATCAGCCTGTCTGCCTTAATTGGTTCTAGCAGGTTCCTGATTACTCTAGTGCAGCCCCTGCTCTGGTCACTCAGGGAACAGAAAACTACTCATCCAGTGACCAGTATATTTGCCCTCTACCAGACTCCTGTACCCCACTGGCCTGGGTCTGTCACAGCAGTTAATGCTTCTCATTCATTTGATCTTTCTACAAGTGTCTCCTGCATGTATGATCTTTATTACATGGAGCTGAATTAACTTCTTGAGTCTTCTTCAGGGATGTGGTTAATCGCTTTGAAAGAAGAGAATATCTTTGTTTTGGTTTTTTTCTTCTACTCTTCACATCTGAGAGGCTATGCCTGTCTCCTCTCTCACTTCTACGTTCTTCCCTTCACTCGCTAGAGTTTCCATGGTAGATTCAGGTTTACCTCATTTCAGAAAGAAAGTGGGGAAACCTTTTTTTTTGTTTTTTTTAAAGAACTTGTACATTTAGCAAATTAGATCGTATTTTTTACTCTAATATGAGTGGCATCTTTCTCACAATTGAAGCTCCTTTTTCAGACACAATAGGCATTTATCTGCATTCCTGGGACCAGCAATGGGGAATTGTCTTTCTCCACAACTAGAGGAGTGTCCTGTAAGTGGAGTACTGTGCCCGTGCATATCAGTTAGCATTCCCAAGGGGCAACTGGCACGTATCAGAGTTAATTATTTTTCATTCAGTTTAACTATGGGTTTCTTCATTAATCATGTGTTAACATTCTGAGCACATCTCTTTTCTCAGCTAGAATTCTGATAGAATAGCTTTTGAGCAAACATCTTGGATTTCTGGTTCTAGTTCTTGGAGGTTAGAAGAAAAACAACAACAAATCCATCCAAAATCTTAACCCTTAGCATTCTGGATAGCATTTTATCATTCATTGATCTACAGTAATTTGTCTCACTCATTTGTGTGCCAGGTAAATCACTAGCAACTATGTGTTTCCACAAGAGGTTTCTTTTCTGTTATTTCTCCCGGTACATTAAATTTCTTTCTAAAAATGATTTTTTCCCCTCTTCCTTTTTGAGAATGAACATTTTGCTATGATTTAGTACACTGTCCTTCCTTGTTACAATATACAACCTTCATTTGCTGCATGAGCATTTTCAAACATGTTAGAAGGAAAAGTGATTTAATACCTTTATTTGATAAATGGAGAGGTAATAGTGTTTCTCAAATGATGATATTGAATTAAACTTGAAATTTGGTCAAGAAATCCTGCACACACTGAAATATATGATGAGAGCCTATATATCAACATGAATTGATTCACCCTTAACAGATTTAGTGACAAAAAGCTGATATTCAAACTAATACCCATCTTTTGTATTGGATAAAATATTTAGCAATTTATTGGTATAGAATAAGTGACTGATTCTGTTTCCAGTAACTCCCATTGGCTTCAAAGAGAGCAGGATCTGATGTTAAACTACACAAATTCATACTGGAAATAAGGTGCAATTTTTTAAACAGCGAATTGCCTACTGGTACAATTTACCAAGGATGATGGTGGATTCACCATCAATGGACTTTTGTAATCACATGTGAATGTTTTTCTAGAAGATATGCTCTAGTTCAAATAGGAATTAATTCAGGGAAGTCCTATGGCCTATATTAAAGCAGATCAGACTAGCTGATCACAATGGTTCCTTTTAGCTTTATAATCTATGAATAATGTAAATTATGAACTCCCTGAGGCAGAGACTCATTTTTGCTAAGTGTGTGTGTACAGGGCAATGACACCCTGATCCACAGTTGGTGCCCCGAAGCACAGTTGCAGAGCAAAATATAAATAATATATAATTGATATCTCTTCATTGACATCACTTAAGTGATGGTTAAAATCCTTCCTTATTAAAAGTTAAGGTTCAACCTAAGTGTAAAAATTAAAATGTTCAAAATCACTCAGCATTCACCTTTCTCTGCTCCCACTGAAGGTGGTAGAAATTTTATATGAAACTGAGTGTAGGGCAAGCTGAAAAATGAGGAGTATTTTCATAGGAAAACTTTTGACTTTTCATCAAAAACACACAAACCTAAAACCAAAAACTTTTAGGCCTAAACGTTTTTTATTTTGTCAACAAAAAGTAAAAATTTCCTCTCGAAAGGAGACCTATTTTGTGGGAAAAAATGCATTTTGTTGAAAACAGTTTTGATGGAAAACTTTTCAATCAGCCCAACACGAGTGCTTTTGAAAATCCCACCCTACTAAAAGAAAGTGTGTGTGTGTGTGCGCGCACGCACGCATGTAAATCTCTATATATACACACACTTGTGTATATAGTGGGTACACAAAGGGAGAGAGTAGTGAATGGTAGATAATGTATGACTGAATGGATTTTGCTGAACTGTTCCAACAAGATCCAAAAATGTTATTGGAACAGGTTTTTTTTGTTTGAAAAAGTAATGAGCAACTTAATTGGAGTAAGTGAGCAAAAAAAAAGGCCTTCTCAACCTAACTGCAATACTTGCTGTAATGCTGTAATATACATCTACTTCTGTAGAGTAGGATGGGTTTTGTACTATTTACATCCAGCCTGATGTATTTCTAATGAATGACACAATATACTTTTTTCATTTTTCTCATAATATTAATGTTGCAGTGAAAATAAAATATTAAACTAGCATGTTTAGATAGTACGTCTAGTGTATTTATAATTATAATACATTTATATTTGAAAAGATAGATTTTGGGGGAAGAAAGCTTAGCTCTATAAGAATATAAATAGTGTATAAAGAGTAATATAAAGAATAGTTTCATATTTTTCGTTCATTTGAATGCAAATGAAATATATGTAAATAGTTCAAAGATGACTAATGTTTCAAAGATGGCTTGGAACGTTTGTATTTCAGAATTGTGAAGGAGACGGAGATAAATATTATCTGGTAAACTAGATTAATTTTAAGTTGCACTTTTAAACTTTATTTGAAATTATGATATAATTTTGAACCTTAAATTTTTGAAGATCTAACTTCTACCACAACTGAAGCTAAGCACTTTACAATGAACAATACACAAAAAGTGCTTAGCGCCACCATACGTAGTCTCAAGCCATTGGTGCCCCAACTCTCATGAAGAGATCACTTATTATAAACCTTTAACATCACCCTCCTCGCTCCCCCACCTCCCAAGAGAAGAAAGATTGAGAACCTTTTTTTCAAAATTTGGTATGTGAAGTAAGCCTCAGTTGAACATAACTGGCTATTTGCATGTACAGCTACCTGAATATGGATGTGTAGTTGTGATAATTACTCATGGAAATGAGGTGTGCATTTTCATGCCCCTTTTTGCACATGCAATTGTTTGAACCCTGTTTTGAAAATCAGGCCCTAATTGTTTAATGAGAGTCTGAGCAAACACAGTTGCTGTACAGTGTGTGCCAAAGCTCTCCAAATTTAAGCTCTGAAAGACTGCTGGGGGACAAAGAACATTCTGTTGCTGGCTGTAGACAGACAAACTCCAGGAACTGTCAGCAACAGTGGAGCAACCAATCCCAGTTGTCATGACAGAACAGAAAGTTTCTATATATGGAGACAGGTTTCAGAGGGGTAGCTGTGTTAGTCTATATCAGTATCTCTAAGGTGCCACAAGGACTCCTCGTTGTTTTTACATATGGAGAGAGGCTTACTGCCTAGAACATAGGTCTCACAGCAATCAGGTCATCAGAAATGCAGAATCACTTTTCTGATTGCATGGAGTTGTGGATTTACTGGATGATACCAATATTTGGTTGACTAAAAGGCAACTTTCAAGGGGGGATGGATCCTTAATTTGGCTTACTAACACATAACCAGAGCTGTATTCACAAATGAGCTCCAACTGAGAATATTAGCCATGAGAGTTAGTACAAAGCTTTGTTATTGTTGACAAGGTAAAATCAATCTTATTAAAGCAGAAGCCTTAAAGTAAAATATAAATGACTCCCATTGGTGGTAGATTTTGGATTAATCATGCCACGGAAAAAGTGAAAGGATGTCATAGACAAAATAATGTATTTTTTTAACAGTAAAGCTCAAAATTTTTTGCAGAGTTTACTTTTATTTATCTAAATCCTGATTGCAACCCTTCCAGAATACTATTAAGTGTGTAACTGGCTAACCTCCTCCCCTATTCCCCCCAAAAAGAAAGAAATCAATTATTGAGGGGAAATGAATGAAAGTGCAGAGTCAATATTTTATAATAGGTAATGGGACTTGAATGCCTAATATCCAGCAAATCATTTGATTTAAAGGTTTGGGACTACAATGCATGACTTTTCATTGAAGAAATATAAAAGAGCAAATTACTGTTTGCTGGAAAGTCACAGAAACCTTATCAGAATTGTTTAGTTCCTGCTTTCCCCGGAGGTTTTCCTCTTCGACCACTGCTTGAGTATGTGCTCTCTGAATTGTGAAGGATTTGCCTTTAATCAGAATTTCATGGGACCCTGTACAGTTGTTGTTGGAGGGGTGGGGCTCTTACTTAGAAGAGAAATGAAAATACATTTTTTGTTTTTACTTTGTCTTGCAAATTACAGAAGTAATTGAACTAAAGAGAAAAAATGAAAACAATTTCAACCAAAATCAAGCCTGCAATACGTAGCAGCAGAGTAAACCAATCTCCCATGATGATGATGATTAAATATCTGTGCTACTTTAGTTTTGCTAGCATGTTTTCTACTTAGTATCACAGAACAACATGTGATTAGCAGCTGTTCAGCCAGCCAGCAGGACAAGTTTTTCTCCATTGATTGTTACTATTTTTGGCCTTCTGTCAAAGACCCTTCTTGATCCACTTCTTGTATCAGTGATCAAATTTGTAAGCTCCATGCCATCAAGTGATATTTGTGAACAAGCAGGACCCGTGCATGTGGGGCCTGATTCTGGTAGTTTCCTTTACACTGCATAGCGCCTTCCTCCACGAGTAGTCCCCCCTGAAGTCAATGAGCCCACTTGCAAAATAATACACTATTGAGGGTGAGTAAGGATATCTGAATCTGGCCCATAATGCAACACTAACCATGTCACCATAGTGATGACATATATAGCACCCAGGGTGTAGACATGCCTAATGACAACTGCAAAATAATGTGGATTCATGGAAGGTGTATGACTTTAGATTCTGAGGTTTCCACTTCATAAATCACAGGCAATCCATTTACTCGAAGTTTTCATTCACAGCTAGGTCCAAGAACCTGATGCCAATTAAATTATATAATATACTTTTTTCCAGTAAAATAGAATTAAGGATTGATTCTATTGGGAATATCTTGTGCGGCTCCTTGTCATTAACAATAACGCCTGTTGTGCCTTCTACTTCAGACTTGCTGGCATTTCATTTCTTCATTAACCACACATTTCTCAGTTTTGATCCACCTGTTTTCCAGTACAGTACTCTTGATGACGAGTGGCTCTTCGCCAAACCTATGTTATTTTGCATCTTAGCTTTAGATCTCAGGCAGTCGCGGGGAGGGGGAGGAAGACTTTGAATAGGACTCAAGTTTCAATACCATGGAAATCAATATTGACAAACATTCTGCTATTTCCTATTGCCAGATGCCCATGTGACACTTCTGTGAATAAACCTAAACAATAGCAAAACATTAGATGTTGGTACTTTTAGGAGAGTTGAGAATAAATTGAGAAGTGTATCTTTCCTACCAACATCTCACAAGTGCAACAAAATCTGTAGAGCACAGAAATGGATAGTGTTTCAATTTCTCATTGAGTTGGGGCTTCAGCATTTGAAAAGTGAGCCTTTATTGAAAGGGTAATATAAACTGTATGTTTATTAAATTCCTTTATAAAAACTCTCTGAGCACTCGCATAAACTTAGTGCCCAAGGGAGATGTAGGACACCATGGTTAGTCCATGACCATCGCATCCTCCAGATTCAACCGCTGGAGAAGGTTGAGTGTGACCAACTAGATGTTTTGAGCTAGTAACTATTTGCGATAGTTCCCTGGTGCTGAAATCCCAAGCTAATGCTGAAGAGAGTCACCTGCATGAGAACCAAGAATAATTAATATTAGCTATTCCAATGATCCACATCAAGGAACTCAACCATGAGATTACAGAGTGCAAAATGACTGCCTATGGTCCAAACTCAGTCCAATGCTAGCTGTATCCTGAGACTCTCAGATGTAGTGGTCAAACTCAGATTCAGTTTTGGATTTAATAGTGAATTTGATAAAGAGCATATAGAACCTTCTTATGCATATGTTCTTTTACATTTCATGTCTTTAATAAGAGCATCAGGACCAGATAAATAGTATCCATTATCCCCTAAACTAGGTAAGGTCCTTATTAGTCACAAGAAGTACTTGATTTCCCTGTTCTCTCTCTTACTGAGTAATACCTTCCTCCACAAATTCTTAGTCCCATTGATTTCAATGGGATTGTTGTTTGGGTTGGGTAATCTTCATCACAAATACAGGGGCAGAATCAGGCCCAAAGTAGTAGGAAGAAACTTGTCCTAAAAAAGACAAATACAAGCTAATTGGAATGCTCTGGAAACTGATTTGTAAAAAAATAAATAAAAAAAAAAAAAATTCAATATCTCCCTTTACCTCTGTGTTTCTGAAGCTGATTTTTCACCAGCTGCAGTTGCTCCAAAGAAAAATCCCTTGCACAAACTGTTAGAATCTGGGAAAGCAGCATATGCTGTGGATTTTTTGTTCCCAATTTCACTATATGCACTGGAGGTGAAACTGCAATTTTTGGTGAGTACATGCACATTTTTGGTACCACATATGGACAAACTGGGGAGTGGTGATGATAGTCAAATTTTGCATTCCTTTTAAAAACTGCTTTTATTAGCATTTGGCAGGTCAGAGCTGTTTGGAGGAGCTGATACGTACGCTTTAAGTAAAGCACTGATTGCCTGTCAGTCAGGGCTCTGAGGAACTTGGAACTTCACAGATTGATGCTTGACAGAATAATTAGAAAACTGTCACTTGAAGTAACCGCTCTAGTGTTCCCTAAAGAAATGTGCCTATGCCAAATGTGTGCTGTCCAGATCTAGAGGTTAAATGTTCAGTAAGACAAAACATAGCATGTCACTAGAGAAAATTACTTCAGAAATGCTGTGGAAGTGATGCTCCTCAAGCCTCTAAACAATGACTACAGTTTATTGAACCTACCGGCTTTGATGTTGCCCATGTACTCAACAGCTCTTTAGCCCTATGCTGTTGGTTTTAACGTAGTAGTTCATTGAGGCATTAATGTTTTAGATGAAATAGAGGTTTTTCGGGGGCGGGGTTTTAGTTGCTGTTGTTGTGAAAACATTTAAAGTTTTATAATAATGCTTTTAACTTGTAATCTGAATAGGTTCTTGTACCATCCTGAACATGGCGGTATTTGAAAGTCCTTCAGTAGTATATTTAATGACTTGACTAATATCTGTCATGTGTGGTTCATCTTTTCATCCTCTCCCCAGAGGGAGAATTGTGTGTGTGGTGTAGTCGCGTGTTCTGGTGGGGTTTATTTTTGCAATGTATGTGCTGTTCTGCATTGGTTAGAAAAGCCAGGTTGAGGAAGGGCACCTTGGGCTTGGAGTGGGAGATGGTGACTTTGAGGATGGTCATTAGAACCTGTGTGAGTGAGTTCCACAGTCTTGAACCCAACCTCAAGGAAGCTCTGTCTCCTGCACAGATTAGCTTTATCCTTATGGTAGAAAGTTCTGTTGTGCCTGAGAAGCAGAGTTGTTGACTGTGGTCCTCATCTCAGAGCTTTTAGCTGTCCTGACCCAAAGGCCTGGATATGTGCCGAAGCACTTTACAAATGATTGCGCCTCTCAATAGCCACTTTAAGAAGAGCAGAGATAGAGACTGTGGCCAGATGCTCCATGGATGCAAAACTTTTCTGGAAGGCACCAGCTGTTGGGTGTAGTTGCAGCCCTTGGACTCCCTGGAGCACAGGTGTGCCCCCTCTGTGTATCTGAAGGCATTCCCCATCTGCCAGCCACCCCTGTGCTGGCTGGACATGAGAGGGAGAGCATGCCGAACCCGGATGGGGCATATAGCAAGGGATGCACTCTCCCTGCATACAGAGCTATGTTTAAATGGTTCCATCAATGCCCCAGCCAGAGTCTGACCCCTGATTTGGCCACCAACCTGGACTTTCTTCTTCCTTTAAGAAATGTGATTATATAAAAGAAAAATTTGTACTTTTTAGAAATATTGACATCTGAGCAAAAAATAGAGCATGTGTGGGTCAAGATTGTCAGCCTGGCCCAGTACCCCAATATACAGTCACCCATACATTGCAAGTTGTCTCAATTACTGGGTCTCACATATCTCCAACCCACCTGTGTCTGGGTAGAATCTAGTCACTGTTTCTAGGTCTGGGGGTCTAGGGCACACTCCTGGCCTCAGATATCTTGTCTGAGCCTTTCAGTGGGACTTGGGGAGCACTGTCCAGCTGACGTAGGACCCCCAAACCCCCAGTCACTTATACAAGCTCCCTCACAGTTCTCCCTAGGGTGTAGGCATTCTGGACTCTAGTTTAGGACCTTTGGGAACAACGTGAAAGGAAGGAAAGGAACACAGGGTTAGCAAAGGAATTTCTTAACCACAGTGACTTTACTCTTAAAGCACTTGACAGTTATAGAACTTTGAAAACAACATACATTCTGAGATGCACCCTCCCTCGTCCCTTCTATGAGTCTGAAGTTTGTCAACGTTTCCGGCTGGGCGGGGTCTGTTCTGCCCTGTCTCTGAAGTCCTCCTTACATGTAGTGATGGTAGAGCTAAGCAGGTTCGCTTCTTTATGCTCTGTGCTCATCCAAAAAGCTTTACCCTTCCTTTTGTCCTGCTTGCCCATCTAGGGGACCCTGTGTAAAAATAACTCCATTGTTAAATGGTTTTTAAACTGAGAGCTGGGGGGAAACCAACAGGTTCAGAGGAACATGTGGTTCAGACAGAGACATTCCTTAGGGGGAGGGTCTATTCATGGAGATTTCTTTATATCCTAGTAAGGAGGAGAGTCTAGTGATAAAGGTGATAAAATATGTGTAGGATTTGATGAGAAACAGTCAAATGAATGAGTCCCATTCAATTACATTACATAATGGCAGAAAGCTAAAAAGTGACCATTTTTGAGTGCTTTTATACAAATGGTAGAAGTGCAAATTCTAAGATGGGTGAACTTGAGTGCCTCGTATTAAATGAGGATATTGATATAATAGGCATCACAGATAATCAGTGGGACACAATAATACCAGGGTACAAAATATATCGGAAGGACAAAATAGGTCGTACTGATCGGGGAGCAGCACTATATGTGAAAGAAAGCATAGAGTCAAATGAAGTTTAAAAAAAAAAAAGAACCAAATTGTACCATAGAATAAGAATATAGCATTAGGGATATAGTAACTCCACGCATAACGTTGTAGTTATGTTCCTGAAAAATATGACTTTAAGCGAAACAATGTTAAGTGAATCCAATTTTTCCATAAGAATTAATGTAAATAGGGGTGGTTAGGTTCCAGGAAAAAAATTTTCACCAGACAAAAAACTATATTATATATACATACATATACACACACAGTATAAGTTTTAAACAAACAATTTAATACTGTACACAGCAATGATGATTATGAAGCTTGATTGAAGTGGTGAAGTTAGAGGGTGGGATATTTCCCAGGGAATGCCTTCCTGCTAAATGATGAACTAGCACTCGGCTGAGCCCTCAAGCGTTAATGTAGCCTCACACTCTACAAGGCAGCACAAATTGAGGGAGGGGAGACAGCATGGTAGACACAGACAGAGACTCACACCCGGTGTGTGAGAGAGAGAGATGCACATTGCCCCTTTAAGTATGCTGACACCACTCTAAGTACATTGCCTTTTAAAGTAGATCAGGATGTTGAGTGAGAAGCTGCGGCCAGCAAGCTCCATCCGTCCTGACCCCTCTTGTGTCCCCATTTCCCCGCCCCGCCCATGGAGAAGGGGTAAGAGTGATGCAAGAGCAGAGGGGCACCCTGACATTAGCCTCCCACTCCCCGCCCCCTCCCACACAGCAAGCAGGAGGCTCCTGGGAGCAGCTCCAATGCAGAGGGCAGGAGCAGCACACAGCAGTGGGGGGAGGGACAGCTGAACTGCCAGCAGTTGATAACCTGCTGGGCGGCTGCAGCACAGGGAACTTATGAAAGCGGGGAGCTGCTAGGGGGGCTGCTGGTCCACCCTGGTTCCAAGCCCCCACCAGCTAGCTGAAGTGGGCTTCTCTTCCTGCAAGCAGTGGACAAAGCAGGCGGCTGCCAAACAACATTATAAGGTCAAGTATCAGAGAGGTAGCCGTGTTAGTCTGGATCTGTAAAAGCAGCAAAGAGTCCTGTGGCACCTTATAGACTAACAGACGTATTGGAGCATGAGTTTTCGTGGGTGAATACCCACTTCGTTGTTGCATCCGACGAAGTGGGTATTCACCCACGAAACTCATGCTCCAATACGTCTGTTAGTCTATAAGGTGCCACAGGACTCTTTGCTGCTTTAACATTATAAGGGAGCATTGCACAACTTTAACCGAGAATGTTCTCTAATTGATCAGCAACGAAACAATGTTAACCAGGACAACTTTAAATGAGGAGTTACTATATATTACTGACCGCCTGACGAGGATGGTGATCAAGACTGTGAAATCCTCAGAGAGATTAGAGAGGCTATAAAAATAAAAAAAACTCATTAATAATGGGGGATTTCAACTATCCCCATATTGACTGGGTACATGTCACCTCAGGACGAGATGCAGAAATAAAGTTTCTTGACACCTTAAATGACTGCTTCTTGGCGAAGCTAGTCCTGGAACCCACAAGTGGAGAGGCAATTCTTGATTTAGTTCTAAGTAGAGCACAGGGTCTGGTCCAAAAGGTGAATATAGCTGAACCACTTGGTAATAGTGACCATAACATAATAAAATTTAATATCCCTGTAAGTTTGGAGGGTGGAGGACACCAAAGCAGCCCACCATGGTAGGATTTAATTTGAGAAAGGGGAACTACACAAAAATGATGACGTTAGTTAACCAGAAATTAAAAGGTATAGTGCCAAAAATGAAATCCCTGCAAGCTGCATGGAAACTTTTTTAAAGACACAATAATAGAGGCTCAATTTAAATGTATATCCCAAATTAAAAAACATAGTAAGAGGACAAAAAAGTGGCACCATAGCTAAACAACAAAGTAAAAGAAACAGTGAGAGGCAAAAAGACATCCTTTAAAAAAGTGAAAGTTAAATCCTATTGAGGAAAATAGAAAGGAGCATAAACACTGGCAAGTGAAGTGTAAAAATATAATTAGGAACGCCAAAAAAGAATTTGAAGAACAGCTCACCAAAGACTCAAAAAGTAACAGCAAAAATAATTTTAAGTACATCAGAAGCGTGAAGCACGCTGAACAATCACTTGAGCCACTAGATGATTAAGATTCTAAAGGAGCACTCAAGAAAGATAAGGCCATTGTGGAGAAACTAAATGAATTTTTTGCATCGGTCTTCACAGCTGAGGATGTGAGGGAGATTCCCTACCCTGAGCCAGTCTTTTTAGGTGACAAATCTGAGGAACTGTCCCAGATTGAGGTGTCATAAGAGGAGATTTTGGAACAAACTGATAAATTAAACAGTAATAAGTCACCAGGACCAGATGGTATTCACCCAAGAGTTCTGAAGGAACTCAGGTGTGAAATTGCAGAACTAACAACTGTGGTATGTCATTTAAATCAGCTTCTGTACTATATGACTGGAGGATAGCTAATGTGACGCCAATTTTTAAAAAATGCTCCAGAGGCAATCTTAGCAATTATAGGCTGGTAAACCTAACTTCAGTACCAGGCAAATTGGTTGAAACTATAGTGAAAAACAGAATTATCAGACACATAGATTAATATAATTTGTTGGGGACAAGTAAACATGATTTTTGTAAAGGGAAATCATGCCTCACCAATCTACTTGAATTCTTTGAGAGGGTCAACAAGCATGTGGACAGGGTGATCCAGTGGGTATAGTGTATTTAGACTTTCAGAAAGCCTTTGACAAGGTCCCTCACCAAAGGCTCTTAAGCAAAGTAAGCTGTCATGGGATAGGAGGGAAGGTTGTCTCATGGATCAGTAACTGGTTAAAAGATAGAAAGCAAAGGGTAGGAATAAATGGTCAGTTTTCAGAATGGAGAGAGATAAATAGTGGTGTCCCTCAGGGGTCTGTACTGGGCCCAGTCCTATTCAACATATTCATAAATGATCTGTAAAAAGGGGTAAACGATGAGGTGGCAAAATTTTCAGATGATACAAAACTATTCAAGATACTTAAGTCCAAAGCAGACTGCAAAGAGTTGCAAAAGGATTTCACAAAACTGGGTGACTGGGCAACAAAATGAAAGATGAAATTCAGTGTTGATAAATGCAAAGTAATGAACACTGGAAAACATAATTCCAATATGCATATAAAATAATGGAGTCTAAATTAGCTGTTACTACTCAGGAAAGAGTAGAGTTATTGTGGATAGTTCTCTGAAAACATCCACTCAATATGCAATGTCAGTCAAAAAACTAACAGAATGTTGGGAATCATTAGGAAAGGGATAGATAATGAGACAGAAAATATCATATTGCCTCTATATAAATCCATGGTATGCCCACATCTTGACTACTGGGTGCAGGTCTGGTCACCCCTCAAAAAAGATGTATTGGAATTGGAAAAGGTACATAAAAGGGCAACAAAATGATTAGGGGTATGGAAGAGCTTCTGTATGAAGAGAGATTAATAAAATTGGGACTTTTCAGCTTAGAAAAGAGATGACTAAGGGGAGATATGATAGCGGTCTATAAAATCATGGCTGGTGTGGAGAAAGAAAATAAGGAAGTGTTATTATTCCTTCACATAGCACAAGAACTTGGGGTCACCCAGTGTAATTAATAGACAGCAGGTTTAAAACAAAAGGAAGTATTTCTTCACACAACGCACAGTCAGTCTATGGAACTCTTTGCCAGATGATGCTATGAAGTTCAAGACTATAACAGGGCTCAAAAAAGAACTAGATAAGCTCATGGAGGTTAGGTCCATCAATGGCTATTAGCCAGGATGGGCAGGGATGGTGTCCCAAGCCTATGTTTGCCAGAAGCTGGAAATGGGCCACAGGGAATGGATCACTTGATGATTCCCTGTTCTGTTCATTCCCTCTGAAGTACCTATCATTAGCGACTGTTAGAAGACAGGATACTGGGCTGGATGGACCATTGGTCTGACCCACTATGGCCGTTCTTATGTTCCATTGGGATGAATCAGCAGTTGAGAGAGAACCAAAGTCAGTGGTCCCAGATTACAGGGTTGGTAGATTCTCAGTGATAGTCCTTCAACGAGGTGTCAAGCACCTTTCCTGGGTAGGGCAGCTGTTCAGAATGCAAGATAGGCTTGTTCAGTCACTGAGCTATTAGTTAACTCATGGTACAGCATAGCATTCATAATTTGACACAGAAATATCCCACTCTGTCACAAAGGGGACCCAAATTACTTTAATGGTAATCATTTTCCTCTTCCCCCAATCCTGCTGCTTCATAGTGCTTTTATTCTGCTGCAATCTACCACCTATTTTACCACTGATTTGAGACTTTTTGAGTTAATATTTGCCAGTTCTGCTCATGAATTTTCTAATATAGTATGTGGCAAAGACAAAAGGTTGATTTGGGGTTTGAAATGGCATACGCTTTCCAAGTGATTCACACTGTTACAGGAACACTTTCTCTGGCTTTTGACCTGCGTGCTCAATAATTGATGATCATTTCCTTAGTGTCTGTAAATCCTGGGCCCAATCCTATGGTCCTTACTCATGTAACTACTTTCCTGGATGTCAGAGGAACTAGGTGAATGAGTAAGTGTTATTCATATGTCCATGCAATGGTGAATTGGGCCCAGTTCCCCACTCTTCTTTTGAAGCAGATGAGATTTACTCGCAGTGGAAATGCCAGTCAGCAGGGAAAAGTGCCTTTTATTTTGAGCACTACAAATATGATTATTCTGTGGCTGGAATTAACAATAATTCTGAAGTTTTTCTTTTACAAGAATTAGCTGTGAAATTTCAAAACTGTAATAGGAAGAAAAGAGATTTGTTTCAGCACACACACAGTTAGGGCCAGATTCTCCTGTCACTGAAATCCGTTCTGTACTAGTGACACTCCACTGACATTGCTGCAGTTACTCGTGATTTGCACTGGTTTCAATAAGATCAGATAAGGCCCTTACTACACAAGATCACATAGTTCTTTTCAATGCAAAGGGAACAAAAATGGTTTTTACAACCTTGTCGGTATAGCAATGCATCCTCAGTTTAAAATATATAACCAGCATTCAGTGCTTGGTATTTGTTTTACGCATCCCAGAAATCAAGCTGTTAGCTATGTGTATGTAATATGTATATTTTAAACCACACATCACACACGGTCATTGTGACAGTTTGGGGAGTATCTCTATATAAGCTTATGACTTTTTCTTGGTTTTATGAATAGCATTTATGATTGTAACATTTTTTGTGGATTAGAACTTCCATTTTGTAGCAGAAAACAAGCCATGTCTGAGCAACTGAAATAGGGCCATGGAGGAGCCATCAACAATGGATAGCTCTTGTCCTGGTAGAACAATGGGGTTGTTACAAATACAGCCATTGACTGTTAACAATTCTGTGCCAGGGATCTCCTATGGGGTTGCAGCCTGGAAAATCTCAGCAGGACAGCAAAAGGTGTCAGACTGCTTTTAAAAGTGGTATATTCTCCAAGTAAGGGGAGCCATTTTATCACCGGAGCCGGATGACTCAGCAAAAAGAGTGGAGGGACCAGAGACTCACAACAGAGTATGAAACTGGACTGAGGGAGATTATGTGCTGGAGGTTTTTTTTGCCTATATCTGTCTCTCTCTTGTGCCATCTATGAGTAGAGTTTGTCTGTGTGTTTAAGAAGTTACTTTGCAAACCCTGGTTTCCTTGTTTTAACTGTCATGTTAGCGTTAAACTATAACCCAGAGTGCCCACAGGGGTGGGCATTGAGGGAGCATGCATAAGCTACTGGGGAGGCTTGGGAGATTCAGCACTGGTCTCAGTGCTGAGGACAGTTGGACTGTGGTATCTCTCATCTCAAGGAGACGTGCCAAGGGGAGTCTATCCCGGGAGTGTGCCTGGGAGGCCAGACTTAGAGGCAGTTTCTGGGCTCTGTCCCAGCTGGAAGCTCATGGGATCCAAAGGTTTGGTCCAGTACAGTAGACTGGTGACTGTCCACTAGAGAAGACTTGGCCAGGGCTGTAGCAGTCGTCATAACCCTCGCAGAATTCTCCGATTTCTTAAACTGCCATATACATTTCGAAACACTAGGTAAACTGACTATATACTGAGCGTGTGGATGCCATATCAATGGCAACATTGTTTCCGTAGAAACCAGTTTCCTTCAACGGGGAAAATCTGAAGAGGCAAAAAGAACAGCAACAAAAATGCTAAACAAACTAAATGACATAAAATAATATATTTCCTGATGTGGGATCCTATAGCTTTATTACTATTGTAACTTGTTTGGGGGAACCTACATAATTCATATATATTTCTGGTACCCATGAGAGATGCTGTCACTCTAAATTCTCAGCATAGGATCCCACACCATCCCGTGTTAATTTATATTCTTCATTTTTTCTCAGTCTCTCTCTCTCTCTCTCTCTCTCTCTCTCTCTCTCTCTCTCTCTCACACACACACACACACACACACACACACACACACACACACACACACACACACACACACACACACACACACACACACACACACCAATTTTCCATATGTTCCATAAACAGTTTTATCATAACAGGTGCAACATATTGCTGCTATTCTCTAGTCCAGAGATTCTCAAGCACTATCAGAACTTTCTGACCCTAAAGTATAGTAAAAATATTCAGGATTTTCCTCTTGTAAATATTTTTAAAGGCCATGGTGAACTTTGGTAGTTGTCTGTAAACATGTGGATGGGGAAAGCTTTATTTTTCCTTTCTTTTCAAATCATTTCCATTTAGGATTCAATAAACTGGGCCAGAGACATAGATGGCTAGTTCACTCCATTCATAAAACTTCTCTGTCTCTATAAATTGAAGGAGTGTGGCGAAGAGCAGCAAAAATAATTGACATTGGGAGGTGACTGACTTATGAGGAAAGACTAAAATAATTAAAAACTTGCTCTAAGTGGGAGGAGAGACATGATCAGCATCTTCAAATATTTGAAGGGTGTGACTATCGAGGAGGGAGCAAAATTATTTAGCGAGGCAAAACTGCGTATGCTAGGATTAAACATTGGAGTTGTAAAAAAACAGACAACTTTTATGGTCTAATAATTTATTATGGTGACTAATTTTTTTAAATAAAACTTTAAGTAGCAGAAGAAATGAGGAGGTAAATGTGAGAATGCAGGAGATCTAGTCCCAACCTATTATACCATAAACCATATGCTATGTTGGGTATTTATTTTGCGGGGGAGGGGATGATGGACAGGGGGCTTGAAAGGTTGCAATAAATGACAGTACTTCAAAGGAGCATTCGCCAAATAAGTGGGGGGTCTAGAAGCAATGAGTTCTACCTTCATTGGGACAGTTATTGCATTATATTTAGTATGAATATTTAATTATCTAAAAAACTGGCTCAAAAAGCCCATGCCCAACATTGTACTCCCAGTGCTGCTGACTTCTTTGGACTTCACTGTGCTACACAGTTATAGGGAAGAAAGGATCTAAGAGAACAGATTAAGGGAGACAGTGGCACAGCAACCACTTGAGCCGCTAGTGGAGTGCACTGCACGATACATCGGGCAGGACTGGTGAAGAGGGACTCAGGAGTAAACGCTCCAGCCTTGTACTGAGTTGCCTGAGTGCGTCTCGAGGTTACAACATCTCTGTGAGGTAGGCAGGTATTATATTATCCCAACATACAGATGGAGAAAGTGAAGCAGAGAGGGGTTAAGGCCCAGATTTCAAAGGTAACCACTGGTTTCTGGTGCCCAAATTGGGGGACACGCTAGAGTTTTTTCTTTTTTTCCCCATATGTTGAGCATTGCACAATTTTAATTGAAATCAGTGGGATCTGCAGGTGCTCGATACTTGAGAAAATCAGACTCAGGTCAAGTGCACCCAAAATCAGTGACTAAGTTTGAGATTGCAGGCCTAAGGGTTTTGTCTAAGTCACACAGCTAGTCGCGTAGGTACAAAACTCCTATATTCTACTCTTGTGCTATAAGCACTGGACTACAGTGCTTCTCTTTACCTCTTTCTGAATATTGACTTTTCTCACAGGAAGTATTTTATTGTTGTTAATCACTCTATTTGCAGCCTTTATAACTGAAAGTAAGAGAAAGTATTTTGTATGTTTGTTAATTTTCGGTCTTGTTTTTTTCCTCCCAGTCAACATACACAACATTTCTGCCTTATCTTAAAAGCAAGCCATTTTGGTGCTGTAGTAAATTTTCTAATTGAATACATCCAGTTGGCATTCTAATAGCTTGCCAATTTGTGCATGATGTTGTCTGACAGGTAGCCCTGTTTTCTTCAAAGCTAATGCTAGTTGAGTGCCAATATAAATGCATATGATAATAGTCTGATATTTTGTATGGTCTTTTGCTAAATGTAATGTCAACATTTTCCAGAATCTGTTGTGGTATTTTCCTTAAAGTAAATGGTTGTGAAATAATGAAACTCTGCTGTGTTTGTCATATTCATGGACTCTGTGAACCCCACAGAGAATTTTCTTTTCTTTTGGACTTCAGAGAATAGATTTTTTTTTTTACCCAACTTGAATGTGCTTTGTAAAGCAAGTCTTATTAGTCTGAATAGTATAAAAAGGAAAGAATGTGAAATTTGATAACCATTGCAAAAATAAATATATAAAATAAAGAACAGATGCCCTTTTAATGGTTCATTGGCTGCCAAGATCAGGTGCAGCCTGAATTAGAAGCATTTGGATAATTGACCTTCTGAGTGAATATATTAGAATAGATTAAAATTGATTGACCACGTAACAAAGTGAATAAAGAAGATTCTTTTTTTTTTCGTTTTTTTGTTTGTTTGTTTGTTTGCTCTTTCATTGGACTGTGCCTGAGGTAATTCACCAAGCTTTCCCACACATCATGACTCTCCTAAATACTGATAAAAGGAATTGAGATGGGGGGCATGGTAATTTTCACATGCTGTACAATTTTGGTTTCAGAAAAATTAAGTGACAGTATAAGTAGCTGTTAAAATAAATAAAAGATTATGGCCAGCTGAATTGGGCATTGATAGTTGAAAAGTACGGGGCTGGCCATGCAGGAGCCGCACTGATTTGCTGGGGCTCTGGATAAGTGCAGTGGTCTACCATGGCAGATCCATAATTGTTGCTTGTATTACAGTAGCACCTAGAGATGCCAGCTGATACCAGGATCTCGCTGTGCGAGATGCTATGCAAACATGTAGTTGAGACACTCCCTTCTCTAAGAAGCTCACAGTCACAATACAGGACAGACGCAGAGTGGGAGGGGAAAGAAAAACAGGGCCGTGAGGCGACTTGCCCAAAGTTAGATGGCAGGTCAGGATTAGAACAGCTCTCAGCTCTCCTGAGTCTCAGGCCAGTGTCACAGCCATCGCACCACACTGCACCTGGCTGCGGTGTGTCACTCTTAATCCATTTTTAAATTCCATTTTTTTTCTTCTGTTGGACCTGTAGGAAATGGTGTTGTGCTCTAGTGCTCCCTCTGATTGTTCTGCATCAGGAAGTAACTAATAAACATGTTTCCCAGAGGGTTCACTTCTCCCTGCTGACAGGCTTGGTAAATTTTCTTTTTGAGGGGGGTTTTGGGTCACTGTTTTGTCAGATGGGAAATTTACAGAATTGAAAGGGAAAGAGATTTTATTTATAAGCTTCCCAAATGAATAAGCATAAATAAATACAACTCTGTTTTGTAAAGCTGTAGAGAGTCCCTATAAAAGAAAGTCACTTTCATTTCATCTGACCCGTCTGCACTAGCGAAATACTGGCATATGAAGGGGAAAAAATGTTACTTTTTGAGATTTAGTGCTCGGAAAATTTACACGCTTGATGCTTAAGCACTAACAATTGAAGCATAAGGCATTTTTGGGGGATTGATGACTGGCTGGGAGGAGTTGATGGCCCAAGGCATAGCTGAGGGCCATTAACCTCAACTGGTCATTAATCTCTAGGGAGTGCCTTGTGCTGAGCTCATTATTTCTGTTACAAGATAAATATTTGAGGGGGGGGGCATTTGGGGAGATGATTTAACAAGGGTTGCTGGTTTTGAGGTGATACCTTTGTGATGTCCATATTATGCAGGTTGTGTATTCACTACATGGTCCTAAAGCGTTAAGACCTTCAGATTAGTCCCCACATTTTGCCAGTCCTTTCTCAGACTACATTTACCCTACACCTGATTTTTATTAACCAATTTAAGCTATAAAGGCCATTAACATCAGGTACATAATTGTTAGAAAAATGAACCTTTGGCGCATTAATGATTGTGCTTATAGCCAAGAACAGGCAGAGTAACATAGCACTAGCGCGTTGCATGAATGTTTTATCATTTAGACATAATAGGATCTGGCTAATATCTAATGTCCTTTATCCTTTATACATTCTTAACTCTAATTCTATGTTTAGGAGTGTTGTAAACATTTGTTCAAGCTGCTTCGCCTCCTTACGTATGTCTAGGGTTGTATCTTTTGAATGCACATTCACTGTCTTCAGATGTCCACTCTGCGAGCTACAATATTTCTACGACTCTTCAGAGCTGCACGGATGGGGGGTGGGGGATGCATCTATTGGAACGCCACGTTGCTGAACTTACCTTGTACAGTGAAAAGCTTTAAAGGGTTGATTTTAGCTCATTTTCTCTGAAATAGTAGTGAAAATCAGACCAGTGCTGCTGCAAATTACTTTCAGTTCCTGTTCTTTACTTGAAAGAAGCATAGAATAATATCAGCTGGAATAGTAGATGCACAACGGTAATTAGAAACAGATGTTTCTCTTCACTTCCAAAAAGGGGCTGCTTTTACACACCATTTGTACAGTAACACGGAGCATTTCACATCTTCACGGCTCTTTGCGCATAATAAAGGGATGATGATAACCGAAAAACCCCATTCTTCTTTGAATTATTTTACCTACCTTTGTTATAAATAGCACCTAGGGTCACTAAATGAAGCAGACTGTAGAGGAATACAGTACTTTCCCCTCATCTCAGATTGCCTACTTTATTCTTTTGAATAGCATTTTGTGTGTAGTCAGTTTAGCTTCTGAGCTTGACAGTTTCTCACCCTCGCCGCCTGTGCTACCGTGATGACAATGCTCTTGAGCACTGTTGTGAGAGAAGCCAGTGGGTATCTCTTTCCCCAAGAGTGTGTTAGTGTTGAATAGGATGTTGCTGTGTAGCTATTTCTATCATAGGAAATGAAATTATTTTATGAATTTGTAAATCTTAACACTTGCACCATTAGCAGCTGGGAGGATTCTAATTGGGGAAGCGAGGGAAGAAATTTTGAACGGGTGTTGTTGACACCCTGTACTGATATACCTGCATGATGTGTAGCAGAGGAAAGATCAAGAGGGTGACTGCTCTGCCTACGTCCCCTGTCAGCGAACTGAGCAAGATCTTTGTCTTCTCCTTTGTCCTGCTTAGAGTGCAACACCCATTGAAATCACTAGGCGACTGTGGATTTTGCTGGGCATTGGATCAGGTCCTAAGAAAGGAAGTTGGTGAACGGCATTGTCCAGTAGGGTTACTTCTCTCCTCTCCTCAGCCAAAGACACAGCTGGGGTACAATGCAGCCAATAAGCTTCCACCTTGAGTCCTTCACATGTGAAGGGGGAAGTAGGAGGCACAGTGGCCAGGGCATGAATGAATTGATTGTCATTGGCCATGAGCTTTAAGTTGTTGTCCTTATCAGTATTTTGTGGGATTGTATGCTGAGAGTAGTGTCCCTTTAACGATTATGTTTCTAATTTCCAAATGTTAAAAGCATAAATATTTGGGGGGTTCTTTTTTCCTTTGCATTATTCATAATACCTGCTTAGAAGCTTGAAATTAAAATTTCTTTCCCTACTGATTTTGTCCTTTTCTATTTCATTTCCTCCCCACCCACTGTGTGTCTAATGGACCTTGAAATTACCATAGCCTTTTTAGTTTCCTTCTCGATGCACCATCATCATCGGTGTTACAGTAACTCTCCTAATTGTCTCTATTTTGGCATCTAGTACTCTAGAATGTGTATCCAGTTTAGTGAAAGCTTCAGGTTACTATACCTGTTCTCAAAGAATCCCTATCAACTTTGACTGCTCACATGTTTCTGAATAGACCCTCTTTGTCTACCTATGGCATAAACTGAATTCAGGGGCAAAGTTTTTATATTGCATAGAAAAAGGATACTTTAGCAAGAGCACTGCCATAGATAAAGCTATGGTTCAGCCCCTCTGCTGGTGTCACTGGTGTTAATTCTCCACTGAGAAATCAGCAGAGTTACTTTGATTTACATCTGCTGAGGATCTAGTTCTGTATCCAAGTTAAATTGTAGAAAAAACAAGCAAAACTGTAAATATAATTTTGTTGTATGGTGTTTCTAAGATGTATAGAAATGGCAGAAGAAAAAACAATCTGTTTTCATCTTGATTCATAAGTTACTAAGCCAGAAGAGACCATTATGATCATCTAGTCTGAATAACACATCACCCAGTAATTCCTGCATTGAGCCCGACGCCCTATCATTCAACTAGAACATATCTTTTAGAACAGCATTCATCTTTGATTTAAAGACTTCACTTGATAGGGAAATCTATCGCATCCCTTTCTAAGCTGTTCCAGAGTTTAATTACTCTCACTATTAAAAGTTTGCACCTTAGGCCTGGTCTACACTAAAAAGGGGGTTCGAATTAGGGTACGCAAATTCAGCTACGTGAATAGCGTAGCTGAATTCGAAGTACCCTAATTCGAACTACTCACCCGTCCAGACGCGGCGGGGTCGAACTCCGCGGCTCCAAGGTCGACTCCGCCACCGCCGTTTGCAGTGGTGGAGTACCGGAGTCGACCGCGGCGCTTCCGGAGTTCGAACTATCGCGTCTAGATCAGACGCGATAGTTCGAACTCCGAGAAGTCGAACTCACCGCATCGACCGGGACAGTAAGTGTAGACGTACCCTTATATACAATTTGAATTTTTCTGGCTTCTACTTCCTGTCCTTGCATTCTGTTGACACGCAGAAGCACCAGATATCTTCTCCCTCTCTAGGCAGAAGTTGCCTCTTAACCTTCTCAGCAATAATTTAATAAATTGAGCTCTTTATGTCTCTCACTGCAAAGTGTGTTTTGTACACCTTGAATAATTCTTGTGGCTTTTTTCTGAAACATCTCCCATTTGCAGTATCCTTTGTAAAGTGAGAACACCAGAACTAAACTCAGCATTCCAGTAGTCCTCTCATCACAGCTCTAGTCAGAGGTAGATGACAAATGTTGAGAGGTAAAAGGACTAAAACATTGCATTGTAGTATTAGCGCAGTCTCCATATTGAACATTGAAAAGAATATAGGCAAAACTGAACCTGCACACACACAAACAGCCAAATTTAAATCATAGACTATTTCGGATTGCATGACTCTGGATTCTACCATATTCTTTCATTTTAAGTGTAAAAAGTGTCCAGATAGCTTCCTTTTTCTGGTCCAGTTCATGAAGGCTGCCTCTTCTTACTAAAGCATTTAAAATGCAAGACTTTATCACAAGTGAAAGATGAATTAATCAGTTTAAGCCTAAGGCAAGCAAAGGTATATGTCAAGTTACAAGTTTCTGGTGAAAAGTTGTCTGGTACTGTGGTTGATGTGTCCAAGTTGCACAGGAAGCTACACAGTGAAATTGAAAAATAAGGAATCTGTATGTGTCCAGTGTTGAATGCTGCCGAAATGAGTCTGTACTGGCACTGCATGGTCACAGAGAAGACTTCTGCTTGTGGAAATGAAAAATTGATGAGAAACAAGTGACTATTTTAGTATTTTATTGCACAAAAGCCAACTACTAGTTGATGCTTTTAGTAATTGGAAAACTGAAAGTGCTGTCCAAAAATCTGTAAAATGTCATTCGGTTTCTCTGAGGGCCTGTCTGCCCTAGGAGCCTAACTGCCAACTCCCAAATGTCTGGCATGGTTAAGGGCTTTCATGTTCTAAAAAACAATTTTTGTTTGAAGTATGGATGGGACAGCATGGTTATAGAACTGTGTTCATTAACGCATGTCATGACCTAAGGTGTCACACAATTCCCTAACAGTTTTAGCACAGTCTGGTCTGCCCACACAACAATGAAAAGATGTTGTTGGAACATGGCTGTGTTCTTAACTATGCCAGACAACTGTGCTGTCACAGTTAGAGTTGAAGATAGGCTCTTTATTTCAGCTGAAAATGTTTGGAGAAACCTGAACACTTCCTTCACTTTTACCATTGGGAAAATTCATGGCCATCGCCACTAGAATGGTTTGTGGAATTCATTTTCTGCTATCATTTTGATTAAGATTTTCAATACTACAGTGATGGGCACATTACAAGAACCTGGATAGATAGATAGGACTCCCGCAAACACTTTTAAGAACTTGTCATCTCTTTAACTTCAAAACCTGAGAAGTAGAAATGACTTCAAAAATAGCTTTATTACGTGTGCATGAGATGTACATTGAAGGAAAAGGAGAGACATTTCTCAAAGTATAGCATTATTTCAACATTTTCTTCCAGACTCAATATTTCTAGAAGCCATCATCACAGCTGCAACGATAAGAGGGAATCAGTGATGCTGAATTTGCTGATGTCCTGATTAATCAAAACCAAGGATGTAAGATTGTAGACAGAAAATAATGATGATTAACTAGGACACAGTTGTTTTGCAGGAAGGGAAATTTCATGTGAGCTTGAGTTATAGAGAGGGAGAAAGTCAGAAAATGATAGCAAGAAAAAAATCATGTGATAAGCACTAAAGCAGAGAACATTTTTGGCTGTCTGTTCTGGCTTAGAACTCAGACCCTTTGGTGATGACAATAACAAGCATAATAATGTATTTGTATTACCGTAGCATCTAGTATTACCTAGTTATTTAACAGGACCCATTTGTGCTGGACACTGTGTAAACAGAACAGATACACCACCTACTTTGGAAGGCTGACTCGAGAACTCTTTAAAAAGAAAATTGCTGATAAACCACATTTGCAAAACACTAATATAATGTATTTACTGTAGTTTTAGTAGCTTCTCCTTTAATTTTGTCCTATGTTTATTCCATAATGTAGGAACATAGGAAATGCTATGTTGGACCCATCTATGAGTACGTGTCCAACAGTGGCCATTACCCAGTTGGTTTAGAGAAAGGTGCAAAAAATCCTGTAGTAGGCAGGTCTGGAATAACAGACAAAACAACTGTTCAGCTGTTGGCACATCTTAACATTTGATATTTGTTTTCTTATATTATTTTAATTAACTTTTAATTCAACATGTCAATTATTCATGCACTTGACATGGTTAAATATATTATAAATCATCAGGGCAATGAGAGAATAATTTGCTTTCGTGGAATTACAGCATTTAAAGTTAATTAGGTTTTCATATATTTGGTACTTTTGATGAAGGTAACTGGAAACGAACATTCTGTGTATGTGAGCAAGTAAATGTTTTAGATTCTGTAATGTGCTAACTTGATAAGAGTATAAATATATCGGTGTTGATTATCCTGCGAAGTAGCCCACCTGTTTTCTGCTTTAATTCACGGAACAGCGGTAGTTCAGTGTCTCCTAATCTCTTCTCCTTTTAGAGTATATAAAATTGTACAGCTCTTCAGTTGCTTAAGAGTTTGCACACGCATTAGGATTGTCCCTTTGTGATCCGGACTTTGCATGAATGGTGGGTTTTGTCAGTATTATTCAGACATGGAAAAGTACAACCCTTTTTGTGACTACATCCAAATAGGGGGAAATAAATTTACTGTTATAGGATCACAGGATTGACATACTGGATAAATTCAGTGTTGATAAATGCAAAGTAATGCACATTGGAAAACATAATCCCAACTATATATATAAAATGATGGGGTCTAAATTATCTGTTACCATTCAAGAAAGAGATTTTGGATTCATTGTGGATAGATCTCTGAAAAATCCACTCAATGTGCAGTGGCAGTCAAAAAAGCTAACAGAATGTTGGGACTCATTAAAAAAGGGATTGATAATAAGACAGAAAATATCATATTGCATCTATATAAATCCATGGTGCACCCACATCTTGAATAGTGTGTGCAGATGTGGTCAAAAAAAGATGTATCAGACTTGGGAAAGGTTCAGAAAAGAGCAATAAAAATGATTAGGGGTATGGAACAGATGCCGTATGATGGGAGATTAATAAAACTGGGACTTTTCAGCTTGGAAAAGAGATGACCAAGGGAGGATATGATAGAGGTCTGTAAAATCATGACTGGTGTGGAGAGAGTAAATAAGGAAATATTATTTACTCCTTCTCATAACAGAAGCACTAGGGGCCACCAAATTAAATTAATGGGCAGCAGGTTTAAAACAAAGTATTTTTTCACACAGCACACAGTCAACCTGTGGAACTCCTTGCCAGAGGATGTTGTGAAGGCCAAGATCATAACAGAGTTCAAAGAAGAACTAGATAAATTCATGGAGTATAGCTCCATCAATGGCTAATACCCAGGATGGGCAGGGATGGTGTCCCTAACCTCTGTTTTCCAGAAGCTGGGAATGGGCAACAAGATGGATCACTTGATGATTACCTGTTCTGTTCATTCCCTCTGGGGCACCTGGCATTGGCCACTGTCAGAAGACAGGATACTGGGCTAGATGGACCTTTGGTCTGATCCAGTATGGATCAGACTCAAGGTCCATATCATTCAATATCCTTTCTTCTGACAGGGACCAGGACCAGGTGAATGTCCAATCACTTTTTGAATCTTGTGAAGTTCTTGGCCATAACAACTTCCCGTGACAATGAGTTTCACAGTCTAATTACATGTATTTCCTTTTATCAAATTTTCAATTTGTCACTTCTAGTTAAATTGAATGGCTACATGTTCTTGTTTTATGAGACTGGGAAGGGATAAAAACTCTCAATCTACCTTCTCTAGACTGTTCATTTTATATATTTTTATCATGTCCCCTTTTACTCATCTACTTTGTAAGGTCAAGAATCCCAATTTTTTCAGTCTCTCTAAGTACTCTAGGATGAATTTCATCAGGCCTTGCAAACTTGGATGCATCTAATTTATCTGAATATTCTTTAACCTGTTCTTTCCCTATTCTGGCTTGTGTTCCTTCCCCCTTGTGAATATTGTTTTGTGTTAGACATTGGACCTATTACAGAACCTTGAGGCACCTCAGTGTTAACATTTGGCATGATGAAAATTGACCATTTAATCTTACTCTTTGTTTCCTATATCCTAACCAGTTTTTTGATCCATCATAATGCTTTGCCCCGTGACTATTTCATCAATAGGCTCTTGTGAGGGACTTGTATAAAAGCGTGTATCTATTGCTTAATATTTCTGTGCAACCATGATTTGTTGACATTCATGTATTTATTTCCTCAGTTCTGAGTGGTAAAAGCCCCTTGGTGTATCAAACATTGTTTTGTTTTGTTTTTTGCATCTGGATATTGGAAAAACCAATAAATGGTGGCAGATATGACTCTAAAGAATTTGGGTATTTATTAAAGTAATTTTCTAATAGCCCTGGCTAGGGCCCACCACACACACGTTTTCCAGTGCTCTTCAATCCTGCTTTGCATCACCCTTCTGATTGCAGTAGTGGTCTTTCAGGTATTCAGATTGGCAGTTACTCCACACTGTGAGAGAGATTTGGTCATTGATGCATGAGGGATTTGATAGAACATCAAACTAATTTCACAGAACCTTAAAAAAAAAAAAAAAAGTCCCAAAGCAAAGGAGTAATGTAGTAACCTGCTGCACCTCTTATCATAGCTGCCAGAACAGACTATTTGAACCTAACTTTTGTTGCATTTTCAGGTAAAATACATGGAGAGCCTTTCAGTAAAGGGTTTCCATGGGACTGCATTCTCTGGGTGGGAACAATGGGAGCCTGAGAACCTTTGAGAGGAGGAAAATAATCATGAATGTGATCAAAAAGTCTGTTGAATTCACTGTGTGTTCAAGTCTTGTCTACTCCAAGCCTTCTTTCTGTAGCAAGTAATGGGCTAGACAATGGCAATTTCTTGGAGTCTGCTTGTTAAAAATTCCCTATGGAGTTAGAGATGCACAGTATCATGTTACGGTAGTTTGGACCCTGAAGTTTGAGAGGGTGGAAAGGAGTGTTAAGATTTGGGTTGGGGGATTTTTTACAAAATAAATGTAATTGTATTTATTTATTTATTTTGTTTACTGTGCATCCAGATTTTCCTTAAAACTCAGAATAATCAACATTCCAGCGAACACTGGGGAAAAGCCCATGGAGTCCCTCTGTTAGCCAAGATATAGGACTTTTTACTTTCTCTAAGCAAAGTTTTGAAATGCTGCCCAGTCATTTGTGGAAAGAATTGAATTGGTCAGCTCAAGTTTGGGGACTAATTCAAAAGAATTTGCCAGTTTTAGGCTGGCAAAGGATTTTAAATGGGTCTATCTGTCAGCAGCAGACACTGAAGACAAACGACAATGTAAGGCTTCCATAATAAACGTATTATCATCTGCGGTTACTCTAGAATTATTCCTTCCACTTCAAGGAATGTAGGAGAATTCTAAAATTGAATTGTTCCTACCCTTTTGTTCCCCCATCACTCTGCCAAAAATATACTTTCTGTAGTTTATTTATAATATTGAAATTTAAACAAAGTGTTTGTCTTTTAAGCTGGACAGACTTTGTAGTTTCCTCATGGAATATGTTGTTTTGTTAACTCCAGAGTGAACCCGAATCAAAAGGAGCATTCAGAAAGTAGTGGTGTAATCATGCTATCCCGTGCTAGGCCTCTGGCATGAAGTAAGGGCTTTTGTCTCATTATTTTAATTTTTTGGCTGCAGAAGATCTTGTCTTGTCAAAGTTGTCACTTGTGTAATATGCCTGCACCTTTTTACAGATCAGATTATTCTTTTTGTGTACAATAACTTTGTAAATGTAGTTGTATTTTTCTCCATTTAAGTTCAAAAATATATTCATAGATTCCAAGGCCAGAAGGGACCATTGTGATCATCCAGTCTGACCTCCTGTATAACGCAGGCCACAGAACTTCCCCAAAATAATATAAGTACACTGACTTTATATGCAAAAACACACTCAATCAGGAGTTTAAATTTCCTTTTCTTTTGATTGATGTTACATTTTTCACAAGGAGTTTTATCTTTTTTGCATAAATATGTTAGTTTGCTGTGTTTCATGTTAACTCCTAATGGCTACATTTGAGAACCAGGAAGAAAGTTCTAGCGTGAAAGGTTATATTGCACAACCTTTGAGGTCTACAAATGTTTACATATAAAAATCAAACCACTCTTACAATTTCAAACTATTTAGACTTGGAAAACTAAATACGTATTAATGAATATTTTTCTGTTAACTCAGTTCTTTTAGTTTTCAAAGCTAGTCACTGTTTTAGGAGCTAATTCCAGTGATGACTTTCCACAGCTTTAAAGTGTTACCTTATTTTCAAAGAATTAATCTTAACCCATGGCCTTTAACATTTTCCCCCCACTCAAGCAGACACTTCACAAATAATACAGAGTTGGCATCTTAGCAATGAATATAAATAGGGAAGCCTGCAATAAATAGATAACTTGAAACAATAGTTTTAATAGTTCATGATTGTGAGCGTATTTAATATATAAGGAGATTTTCTTAGTTAAAACAAAGAGTAAGTGAGTGTGTATGAGATTACCAACACGCATCAAGGGTCTGGCATTGTTTGGACTGAAAAGAGCTGCACATGTGTAGATAGTTGATAATTCAGATAATTATTCATTTGGGTGTAGCTGACTATTTCATAATGAGAGAGGGGTACAAGTTCTGTTTTTGTTTTTTTTATTTTGTCTAAATTAGATAGGGAAATGATTAATTACACAGCAATATTTCTTGTCAAGCCATGAATAAATATGTTTAGCATTAGTATAGTTGTTTACAAACAAGAAATCCACACTGCTTGCCAAGGGTTTGATTAAAAAAAAAAAAATTCAATTCATCACGCAGTCTCTGTAGGAAAGATCTTTACATTTGTATTGTTTGGCATATTGTAATTAAATGCTTTTTAAACATTTTAATTAGGCTGAAGCAAACCAGAAGCCTTTGCTCTGCTCTTTGTAAGCGCTTTCAGATGTCACCAAGCTAAGAGCTATTTATAATGCTGCAGGGTAGTCTGGTGCTGTTCTTTTTCAACACCTTTTCAAGACTACTCAACTGCTTTTACCAACATCAAGATTTAAATGTGATTGATTTGACAAAGGCCATCTGTAGCTATATTTCAAGGGACTCATTGATAATCTCCAAAATAAACGAGTACTTTGTGTGCTCTCAAAGGGCCAAAATGTGGGTAGGGTCCTATTCATTGATGACCCCCAAGGAAATGTGGGTTAGACATTTTCTCCCCAGGGCCTTTCTGGACAGGAACTTGAAGCTAGATCTACAAAAGGATTTAAGCACCTAATTGCCACTTTAGATGCCTAAATCTAAAATTTAGGTCCTGAGAATACCTGCATAGTTACCACCTAACCCTGTAGTCTCTTAAAGTACCCATAGCAGTTAAATTCTGCCTGTGTACCTGCACATGGCTGCCTACCTCCTGATGCCGCCAGGCCGCTCAGTACCTAAACCAAGGCAGATTAACAAACTAGGAGTTCCCCTGTACGTGTTGTCAGAGGCCATCTAAGAGCATGTCTTGCAGATTGGGCACCGCACAGAATGCAGCTGAGGATGATGTGGTGGCTCTGCCCTGACACCCTAATACACAGGAGGTAGAGCACTTACCCAGGATGTGGGAGGCACTGCCTCAAATCCTTAGTCTATCTGATTTAGAGTAGAGACCGAGATCCCCTGTCTCGTAAGTGTGTGCCCTAAGCTATGGGGTATTCAGGAGTGGGGCTCTCTCTTACTCCTGTTTAAGCTGTTTCACTTTGTATGAAATACTTAAATATTTATTAGCACAGGGTCTGGAATCTGGGTCCACAGGTGTGTGCAATAGACTGTTCTGGTCATTCTCTCTCTGGCTCTATGAATAGTTAAGTATTTTATATAAAGTAGAACAGCTTCAATAGGAGACACTGAGATATTCATCCCAGGGCTTAAGGCGCTTACCTGGGATGTGGAACACCTGGGTTCAAGTCCTTGCTCTAGAACAGGCAGAGGGCAGATTTGAACTTGGGTCTCCCACATCCTGGGTGAGTGCTCTAACCACTGGGCCACTGGCTAGAAGACTACCCTCACTGCCATCATTTTTTTGCAAGAAAGGAGTGACCTGTTTAGGTGCCTAACTCCAGGAGAGGGTTCATGCCTGTGAAGGCACCTCCCTCCAGTCTAGAGTTAGGCACCGAATGCCCTTTTGAGGGCTGGGGCTTTCGGCCCGCCCATCTCCTCTGCATTTCCTACTGGCTAGTTTAGGCAGCTCAGCTTGCTGGCTTCTGTGAATCCCCTTTTTTAGGCCCCTGTCTCTCCCCATGCATTACATATGGAGCCCAGGCACCTAACTCACGGCTGAGAATTCCATTGGGCAGCAGAGCATAAATTTAGGTATTGCAATGGCGAGCCTAAGTCCCCTTTGTTGATGTAGCCCTTGGTATAAAGGGGCTTGGTTTGTACATCTTTCCTTGTATATCCCATCAATCAGCAATGGCCCACCATTGCCTGAGTCCAACACCCACTAATGGCTGTTTATCAGTTGCAGTAGGCATTGCACTGGGTTCTCTGGGTACACCTCCATTATCCTTTAGCATGAATAATCCATTTTTAACTAGTAGTTTACAAGGCCATTACTGGCAAGACTACAGGCACACATTACCATGTTTTCTATGGTAAGTATATACATTAGTTTTCCCAAGCAGACCAAATTTAGCACTAAAATGGCAACTGAAATAAAATGGAAGTTCATCGCTGGAAGAAACTCCACTGAATGCTGGCTAAGAGAAGGTGAACAGCAGTTCTCAGTGCCACCAGTGAGGTTTGTGCTGTGCTTATATTGAGCTCATTTTCAGTTCCTTTATCGTGCATTTGGTTTGTGGCCTTATAAAGGGTAATATCTCAGGTTTAAATGAACAGCTTTGATTCTCAGCTGATGGTTTAGGTAAATCCTGCTCTACTGCACACACTCGTTTTTTGTTAACTGCCCCCTATGTATGAAACAACCTCTCTGAAATGACCTGCAATGATCTCTCCTTTAAATCCCTCCCCGGGATCTGTTCAGTTGGGTATAGCTGAATTTAAAAAAAAAAAAGTTTTAAAGTATATAAAATGTTTACGATGCAAATTTAACACTGTGTGTTAGATCGTATTCATCTCGCCCCTTATCTGTTTCTATTGTAAGCTTTTGGTTTTAGGGATTGTGATTTCTTATGTAGCTGTACGGACCCTACAGTAACAATGCCCAGATCCTGATTCGTTCCTTTCTGCACTAACACAGTACAAATAATAACGTGTATGTGAGAAAAGAGCATCATGGTGAGATTGTGAAATAAATCCCCAAAAGCTGGGAAATTTGAGTACTCTCTTCTCAGGGCCGGCTCCAGGCACCAGCTTAGCAAATAAGTGCTTGGGGCGGCCACTTCGGAGAGGGGTGGCAGGTCCAGCTATTTGGCGGCAATTTGGCGGAGGGTCCCTCACTCCCGGTTGGAGCGAAGGACCTCCTGCTGAATTGCTGCAGATCGCGATCGCGACTTTTTTTTTTTTTTTTTTTGGCTGCTTGGGGCAGCAAAACCCCTGGAGCCGGCCCTGTCTCTTCTGATCTCATCCAGCTGTGGAAAATCAAAGGTGGCCCCAAGAAGATAGGAAACTTTGCATTTTGCTTTTGCACTTTTACAGGGTAAAACCATTCATCTGCTTTTGCTTGTTTGTTTGTCTGATTTACTTAGCGGTTGAGAAATTGACTAAGATTTTCATTATTACTGTAGATCAAGCTTTTGCTGGATTTGCTTCACAGATGTGTTTAAGAATTAATTTAATACGATGTTTGCTTTTTACAGAATGTTATTTCATAATCAGTTTTCTCTTAAGAGTCCCGAAACAAGAAATTACTGTAATCTTGTGTTTATATTCTTTTATCACCAGTATTGAATATTGCAATGATCGTTGCAGAAAATCTTAATGTAGGTAGAGGTGGTGTCATTTTAAAAACACCATAGCAAATTATGGCTTTTGGCAACAGTTGATAGTCAGTTTTGTAACCGAATAATGACTAGTACTCTATTCATTTCTCCCCACTCGATACAGAAGATTGGTCACATTAGTTTCAAGCAGTATTGTGTGCAGTGTAGTAGTTTGAGCAATTTTTTTACTGGGATTTTCAAGGTCACATGAGATTTGGATGCCCATGTACCTCTAGATCCCAGAGGTGGCTTTGGAATCTCAACCATATGCCTCAAAGCCAATCCAGGTGACTACTAATGTTCACCATTACTAAGCTATGCTTATGAGTCCTGTGGAAAGGACAGTAATTTAAAATACTTTCCAAGCAGATGCTTATAAACAGTATTTCACAGCCTATCAGAGGGCAGTGCCAAGCCCTAATTCGCAGTGATTAATACAGATCTCCATGAAAAAGAGGGTCTGCAGGTTACATTTCTGTTGCCCTCACTGCAAAATCATTTTGTAACCAAGTTCCCTTGTCAGCAAGGGTAATATTGGTTACCAAGGGCCAATAGAGGGACCCTTATCCAGTGTTGTATTACATAGAGATCTGGGTTGAGATTTACAAAGCAGCCTGTGATTTAGGCCAAGTCTATACATGCAGTGGTGCAGCTGTAGCGCTTGTCGTGAAGAAGCTCTCCCGTCAGCCTAAAAAACCCACCTCCGTGAGTGGCAGAAGCTATATTAGTGGGAGAAGCTCTCCCGCCAACGTAGCACTATGCACATGAGCGTTTGTCGGTGTCATTTATGTTGCTCAGGTGGTGGAATACTCACACTCCTGAGCGACATAAATTTTGCTGACATAGTCTTGTGGCCCAATCAGCATACAGCTGTGGCCCATGTGACATCCTCAGGGCATACAGGTAGTATATATATTGTGTGGCTGCAGCACACATAACACAGAGAGAATTGCATATGCGGCCCACAGTGGTAAATAGGTTGAGAACCACTGGTGTAGACATAACAGAAGATGTATCTAAGGCTAAGTTTAATGTGTCTGAATCCCCTAGTCTGCCTTGAACATCACAACCTTGATTACTGTTCCTTCACGCTAGCTTTTCTGTGACTTGTTTTGTGCTCACTCCGTCTGTTTCTTAATGTAGCACTGTGACATCTTTCACAGTTCAGATGTGGTGTTCAGATCACTTCAGGGCTGTGGGTTGGACACTCCCCTCTTGTTTTATTGTACATTGCTTTAAGCAAGGGGGAGGCAGCTGATAAATCGTATTGTGTATTTGTTTCTTTGCAAGGAGAATGAATCTTTCCCAGACACTGAAATGCAGAAACTTTTGAGGTCAAATAAAACACGTAGTAGTGTGCTGGTGTTTTTTTTAAAGTCCCAAACTGCATGTTATGATGATTAACAAAATTCAAAAAGCTCTAGAACCTACTGTCAAGCCTGTGAGCCATCCAGTCACCCAATAATGTGATCCTTAACGTTGCACTCTAGCTGTGTGAAAATGTAATTTACTGATCATTAATTTTTAAACTGTCAGTTATTCCATTTAAAAAAAAAAACTTCAAATTACTTTTATATAACCTCACAGAAGATAAAAATGATCATTCATCTTCCAGAAACTCCCAGTGCACGGTATTAATATACATAGCAAGGGAGGCTGGGGGTCCCAACAGAGGAAAATCAGGACAAAAGTCCTGTTAAGGACTGAATTGAGCCTTTGATTCCCCTGGAGCAGACTGGGAAGGAGATTGTGGCTCATAATCTGCCTCCCAGTCTCCCCCAGCTCTGAGAGGGACATCCCTTGTCTGCCTATACCTGCCTATGGCTGCTGGTGCATTGGAAGGCCAGTGCGAAAGCGCCATATTTGTCACTATGATTCTTGGCTGAGAATCTCTCAGCCAAGAATCATAGTGACAAATATGGCGTTACATATTTACATTTATCTGATAAAGTCCAGTTCCTGTTGGTGGAATAGCAACAAAATCTTCACATTAAAAAAATAAGGGCTTTAGTTCCAAGTCTCTGGTTACAGTCTCTAGACAAACACTGTGTCCTGATTAAACAGTATGCTTAAATTGAAAAGATTGTAATGCTTTCACAATATTATCATTGTAATTGATAACAAGGACACACGACTCAAACATTACCCCACTCTGTTTTTATGCAGTCTTGTATAAATTTTACAGTAAAGAGTTGATGGGCATGCATTTTGATTTGCTAATGTTGACGTGGCAATAATTCAAAACCTCATATGCACAATAATTCAGGTTTTTGATTACTAGTGTTATTGTAAAGGAACACTTTTTAATTATGTGCAGGTTTTATATGTTAGACAAAGCATATGTCATTCAGCATCCTTGACAATACATTTTATGCTTTAATTAAAGTTACTCCAGTTTAGAATTCTTTTTCAGAAGTTTCCATCTATCAAAACAATAGTCTGACCTAGATATGAGTTTCTGTGATACTGCATTCCCCTCTGCATGGGGAATACATGTCAGACATATGTCTCAGGTGACAAAGTATTAAGCTCTCCCGAGTCTCTGTAGCTGATAAATAACTGCTCCTTATCTGATTTTTTGTGGACGAGAGCAAAATATAGTATTTTGATACTGTAGGTAAATACACTGTACTTTTCTCTAGGGTATATATTCAGTTATGGAATGAAAATCATTTGAGCTGTGGTTTAGATTCAGTAATTATTCCCTTGACATCAATTTTAAAACATGGTGCTTGGGCCAATCCTTTACCGAAAGGAAAATGTGGAGTCCAGCAGATAGAGGCAGAAAGTAGATGTCCACACATTTCATTACAAGTCTAAGAATATTTGGTGTCACTGTTAAAGCCCCAGTTCCTGGAGTCCTGTGATTTTGTGAGACTTTCCGCTTTAATTAAAATAAAGCAAGTATCTAGCCCAATTGGTGCAGAGAAAAGATGAAATCATGGCTTGAGAGTGTCCTCAAAAAAGGCAGAAGGCAAATCATTTTCAAGGGTTATGAGGTGGGAGTTTGTGAGGGAGGGTTTTTTGCATCCTAAGTTGCATTTTAAAGTAAAAAAAAAATGTTTTTAGGACTAAACATGGAAAAGAGTCTTATTTTACACTTGCAATTTTGGGGATTCAATTACATGATAACCAGATGGTCAACTGTCTATGGAACATGGAAATTGCCAGATTAGACCAGTATCCAACTAGTTATGTCTCTGACAGTGGCCAGTCCCAGATGTTTCAGAGAACCTTTCTACAGGGGAAATTGATTTCTAACTCCATCACTTAGTGGTTGGCTGATGCCCTGAATCATGAGGGCTCATTTTCTTTTTTTCCCTCTCCTCTGTTTAATGTAGCTGTGGATGTTCTCATTAGCCATATAAATGTCTCACTCCTGAAAGTTGCTCTATGCAAGGATAGCCAACTCCTGCTCCCCCCAAAAAACGGAGTATGTCCCAGTGTCCCAGAGCTGGGGCTGCAACCCAAGCCCAAACATCTAAAGCGCAATTAAACGGCTTCTTAGCCTGAGCCCCGCAAGCCCAAGTGAGCTGGCACAGGCCAGCTGCAGGTGTCTAATTGCAGTGTAGACAGACCCTTTGTTCACTAATCTCTGCACTGTGGAGAGGCTTGACAATAGAGTGAGAAACAGTGTTACTACAGCTCAATAAAGGCATAGTTAGGAGTGTTATGCTAATATTGAGAGCTAGTTTTCTGTTTCTTCTTTGCTACTAGTGACTTCCAAAACCCCCTGAATATTTTGGGGGGTGGGAGAAGGGAATTAAAATAATTTGGATATTCAGTTTTGTAGCATTCACACAATTTCTTGCCCAGTTCTTCCCCAAAGACCATTTCCAATAAGGATTTAAAATGTCATTGAAGAGGTTTAATACTCTTTATGAAAGATGAAGTAGCTTTAGAACTGTGGTTAGCAAAGGAGATTTGCCTGTCAGTGATGTCAAATTTATATCAATGGTCATTAAAAACATGGGTGATGAACCTCCTTATTTTATTTGTAATACATATTTGTAAGTGGGTCTTTGGAATGGGCTATCAGATTTGAATTCTTCCACCATTATCAGAAATCATTTGTGATGTCTTGTAGATTTTCAGTAAAGCTGCAGTCTGGGTGTCTGATGTCCATGTCATGGGTACTTATGATCTTGATAAAAACAAAGAACTGTACATTTTTGATAAATTTCCTAGAGTGTTGTTAATGTACAAGGATTAATTCAGTTAGTAAAATAACTTCTAAAATTCAACAATAATTTACATTGACTATATCCATGCTGTATATTGGAGTGTACACTCCACTAGTTCCATTTTATCACAGCATTAAGATACTCCAGGCACTGTCTTTTTAGAAGATTATTGCACTTTTCAAGTGGTTAGAGTCACTCAGCCCTTAACCTTGTAACACCACATAAAGCATGATGCAATTGTACAGAAATGCATTCCCTGTCATAGCACATTGCTTAAATAGTAGAGAAATATACTGCCTCTTTTGTCATATTGCTTAAATAATGAATCCTTTACTTATTTTATTTTTATTTTTCACATAACTGAATATTGTTTAGCGATCAGAAATCTAATTTGAACGTCAGGTTCATTAAAAATGTCAAAAACGCTTCAAAGTACAATTTCATTAAGAAGTTAAACCTAAGGTGCATGAAGCAAAATGCAGGATGATATTGGATTACATGTAATATGAAACTTTTATTCAGTTGTGAAAAATCTATTCACAGCCAAAATATTGTATAATCTTTCTCAGGTGAGGGGATTTTGGGATGTACACAACTAGCATGTCAGTCTCCTACATTCATTTTGCACAGCCAGATGATGATATGTATTCATAGATGCCAAGGCCAGAAGAGACCATTGTGATCACTTAGGCCAGGAATGGGCAAACTTTTTGGCCCGAAGGCCACATCAGGGAATAGAAATTGTATGGAGGGCCCTGAATGCTCACAAAATCGGGGTTGGGGTGGGGGACAGGGTGTGGGCCCTGGGATGGGGCTGAGGATGAGGAGTTTGGGGTGTAGGAGGGTGTTCTGGGCTGGGACTGAGGGGTTCGGAGGGCAGGAGGGAGATCAGGGCAGGGGTGTGGAAAGGTGTTCAGGTTCCGGCTGGCGGTGCGGGCTCAGGGGTGGGGCTAGGGATGAGGGGTTTGGGGTGCAGGAGGGTGCTCCAGGCTGGGATCGAGGGGTTTAGAGAGTGGGAGGGGGATCAGGGCTGGGGCAGGGAGTTGGGGTATGGGGAGAGGCTCAGGGGTGTGGCCCCCGACCCAGCGCCCCTGCCGGAGCGGGACCGAGCTGCTTGGTGCGGCTCAGAGACCGGCTTAAAACGGCTCGCGGGATGGATCCGACCCATAGGTCGTAGTTTGCCCACCCCTGATTTATGCTGACCTCCTGCATAACAAACAGGCCATAGAACCTCCCCAATAGAATTCCTAGAGCAGATCTTTTAGATCATCCAATCTTTATTTAGAAATGGTCACCATGACTCTTTGTAAGTTGTTCCAACAGTTAATTACTCTCATGGTTACAAATTTACACCTTATTTCCCGTTTGAATTAGTGTAGTTTCAACTTCCAGCCTTTGGATTGTCTTTATACCTTTCTCTGCAAGATTGAAGAAATCATTATTCAATCTTTGTTCCCCATGTAGGTATTTATAGACAGTAATCAAATCACCCCTTAAAGTTCTCCTGAGTCTGTTACTATAAAAGGCATGTTTTCTAATCCATTAATCAGTCTTGTGACTCTTCTTTTAACCCTCTCCAATTTATCAACATCCTCCTTGAATTGTGGGCATCAGATCTGGACATATTCTGCAGCAGTCGTACCAGTGCCAAAAACAGAGGTAATATAACCTCTCTACTGCTACTCAGGACTCCCCTGTTTATTCACCCAAAGATTGTACTTGCTCTTTTGGCCATACTGTTGCACTGGGAGCTCATGTTCCACTCATTATCCATCACAGCCCCCAAATGTTCCCTGAGTACTGAACAGTTCTCCAGGTGCTTATTTCTGTGAATACTTCCTACTGCTATGAATAGTCCAGTATTACGTTTGTGCAAGATTAGGCCCTAAACTCCTAACTACTATGTTGGCTGATTTTGCTCTTTAGATAGGTGGGCAATTTTGGTATAATTTTTTCACCATCAGTTGTAGAACCTGGTTTCCAGATTAAGTTGTACGGTTGGTGCTTAGCTACCAAAATAATAGGCACTTGATAAATGGTATGAATGGGACAAATGAGATTAAATAATATTTTATTTCCTCTAGTTATGTTGTAGAGGCCCATTCTGACTCGAAAACGTCTTTCACCACATGTCGATTCTAAATGTGCAGTCAGACAGTGAAATGCTAGTGTAATCCCCTCAGTTGAAAATATTAATGAAGCAATATCTCACATCTGATACTTTTCCAAAAAGCGATCTAAAAGTCTCTATTTTTTATGGTTTTTTCTCCCATTCTGCATTCTAATCTGTTGTATAAGTAAGGGGTCACACTAGGGGATTAGTTAGCTTCCTATTAATATAATTGTCATCAGGTACAAAGGGTGCATGAAAACGATGGCATCATTGCTAGATCCCATCTGCTTATTCATAAATGATCTGGAGAAAAGGGGTAAACAGTGAGGTGGCCAAGTTTGCAGATGATACTAAACTACTCAAGATAGTTAAGACCAAAGCAGACTGTGAAGAACTTCAAAAAGTTCTCACAAAACTAAGTGATTGGGCAACAAAATGGCAAATGAAATTTAATGTGGATAAATGTAAAGTAACGCACATTGGAAAAAATAACCCCGACTATACATACAATATGCTGGGGCTAATTTAGCTACAACTAATCAGGAAAGAGATCTTGGAGTCCTCGTGGATAGTTCTCTGAAGACGTCCACGCAGTGTGCAGAGGCGGTCAAAAAAGCAAACAGGATGTTAGGAATCATTAAAAAATGGGATAGAGAATAAGCAGAGAATATTTTATTGCCCTTATATAGATCCATGGTACGCCCACATCTTGAATAGTGCATACAGATGTGGCCTCCTCATCTCAAAAAAGATATACTGGCATTAGAAAAGGTTCAGAGAAAGGCAACTAAAATGGCTAGGGGTTTGGAACGGGTCCCATATGAGGAGAGATTAAAGAGAGGAAACTAAGGGGGGATATGATAGAGGTCTATAAAATCATGAGTGATGTGGAGAAAGTGAATAAGGAAAAGTTATTTACTTGTTCCCATAATAGAAGAACTAGGGGCCACCAAATGAAATTAATTGGCAGCAGGTTTAAAACAAATAAAAGGAAGTTCTTCTTCACACAGCGCACAGTCAACCTGTGTAACTCCTTGCCTGTGGAGGTTGTGAAGGCTAGGACTATAACAGGGTTTAAAAGAGAACTAGATAAATTCATGGAGGTTAAGTCCATTAATGGCTATTAGCCAGGATGGGTAAGGAACGGTGTCTCTAGCCTCTGTTTGTCAGAGGGTGGATCTGGATGGCAGGAGCGAGATCACTTGATCATTACCTGTTAGGTTCAATCCCTCTGGGGCACCTGGCATTGGTCACTGTCGGTAGACAGGATACTGAGCTAGATGGACCTTTGGTCTGACCCAGTATGGCTATTCTTATATTCTTATGCTTCCTTGTGCTAGGACTAAAAGCGTGTCCTCCTGTAAACAAAACAAAGCATTCGGAATATTGTCAGTGCAAGGCGTGCAGAGCTAAAAATAGATACTGTTACAGCCATGGCAGCCTGGAAGTTCATAGTTTTCTCTTTGCTGCCCACCATACCCATTTGGAATTTTATAGTGACAGTGGGGTTACAACTCATTTCTTCCTGCTCCACAAGCACAGACCATGGTCACTTGGGCAAAAGGTTCTTATCAAGTATGGGACCTGTGACACACAGTCCAGCATTCCTGGTTCCATTGAGCTAGGGAACTGAGCCAGGTAATTCCTGAATCTCTTCCCATATTGTGACCAAAAGGGAATAAGGGAGAATTCCAGGAAGAAAATGTCACAAACAAGTCTGCTTGAGAGCTAGGCCTGTTTCCCGTGTTTAGCACATCCCAGCCTGCTACAGAACACCCCGGATCTGAACTCTTCTTTCACTCCTGTCAAAGGACTTCTAGGTCACAACAGTAATCCCTTCAGAGAGACAGAAGGGATCCACTATTGAATTCTTTTGGCAGTCTTTCCCAGTCCAACTAATAACCTTTATTTCTCTTTTGAAAGCTAAATCAAATGGTGGAGCATTCTGGTTCTGAGTTTGCGGCAGGCAAGCAAGCATGGAGAGGAGGGCCTGTAGCACTGGCTCAGCACATGAAATTCAAATGATTCATTGGAGTTGCAGAATAACTTTGCAGACACATGGCAGTTGGAATCTTGAAACCTGTTTTTCCTAGAGAGGTGAATTAACTAGAACAAAGTATCCAATAGAGTCCCAAATTAGTTATATCAGGAGACGGGTTTTCAGTCTTTTCCTTAACAAACAGGATCCCTGAACTAATATGTTAATTTCTAATATGCTAATCTGGACTGTTAATATGCAGTCCAGATATTATAATGAGCATCCATTCACAATTTTTTTTCTATTCTATACAGGTTTTTATACTGTGCTCTTCACCATAGTATCTGAGCACCTTCCAGCAGTACGTTAAGCCACATGCCTAACATCTGTCCCATGTTGTGCTTTCTCTCCCCAGGAGGGGAATCATACACACTGCATGCACACGCACACTTCTTCCTCTGTTTCAGATTGGAAAAGGCAAGGTCAAATAAATGCATCTTGCACTTGGAGCAGGAAGGAGTGAGGTTTTGAGCTTTGTGACGGTTCTTAGCGCTATATATCTCAAAAAGTGCACACAGCACAATCATAGCAGCCATTGGGAGCCTAAATAGTTTGCAGCTGTGGTTAATTTGTCTCCTGGCATAGTGGGAATGGTGGCCAGGCATCCAGTCCCAGCAGTTAAGAAAATCTATTTTCCTGACTCTCCTCATCAGCCAGTCAACACCTGGCTGGGGAATCTGAATTCTTTCCTATGTTTCCACGAGAGTTTTTCTCCTGATGAGGTAACAATTATGCATTTTTTATACTAATTTAAAATCTTGACCCATTTCACAGTGGTAAAAGACATTTAAAATGGCATTATATTCATATTTCTTCACAGCGCCACAAGCTTTCCTGTTTTCCTTTTTGGATAACTTGCCCTCTTTAAATTTGTGACTTTCAGACTTTGGAAGTTCCTTCCCAAAGAAGCAAAATAAAATTTGACACTATTTTTATAAAGTAAAATTAGATGGTTTGGCTCTAAGTAGAAGAAATAACCCAGATCTTCTCTCCAAGGGGATATTTATATTCCTTTTCCATATTGAATTGCACTGTCCTCTAGTGGATGTGTTGAGCAATTGATTTCATGTTGATGTTTGTTTAAATCTTTCACACCAATATGATACATATGCTGAATCTTTGTTTGTAAATAGACTAGATGGGATCTAATAAGAAAAGTTAGTGGATTTGAGTAAGATTTCAACATTGCATTTAACCTGCAGTTAAAATAGCATTTTCAAGGCATTGATAAGTGTTCATATCCCAACCATCAGTGGGAACAGATACATGTTGAGCAAAGATATACCTGTATGATTTCAACCTTTTATTACATTGTTTGCTAGTTACAATACTCAAAAGTGCGCAGCTCTCTTCTGGACTAAATCTCATGAATAAATCAGGGTGTAATCACACTGCCGCTCTGAGTTCAGTATAATGTCCAGCCTGTATTTTTGTAAATCTATATAATTTATGTGGCAATTGAGTAGTTTTGAATTTAATGAGGAAAAAAAACCATTAAAAATATATTTCAATCTTAATGTTAGTGCTCTCAGAATCTGTTCAAATTTCTTTCCACTGAAGTTATTTTAACCCTCAAAGTGCTGACCTTTTCCAAGGTGCTAAAAAAATAAATGCTTTTTAGTAAGGGTGCATCCAGAATCCATAGGGGGGAACATTTCTAATTTTGAAAATAAGGCCTTGGCTACGCTGGTGCTTTACAGCGCTGCAAGTTTCTCGCTCGGGGTGTGAAAAAAACACCCCCCTGAGCGCTGCAAAATACAGTGCTGTAAAGCGCCAGTGTAAATAGTGCTGCAGCGCTGGGAGCGCGGCTCCCAGCACTGTAAGCTAATCCCCACGGGGAGGTGGAGTACGTGCAGCCCTGGGAGAGCTCTCTCCCAGCGCTGGCGCTGCGACCACACTCACACTTCAAAGCACTGCCGCGGCAGCGCTCCCACAGCAGCGCTTTGAAGTTTCAAGTGTAGCCAAGCCCTAAGACTGCCTATTTAAAAATACTTTTTAACTGGGTAACATATATATACAGTTGCATCTTATTTGGGTTTTTTTTAAAGTTTTTATCTTAGTAAAATGTTGGCCAGTGTGTTCCTTTCCCTTGGTTTGCATATATTTTGTAGTGCAAATAATGTATGTGCATGTCTGTGTCAGTATATGTTATAAAGAAATATATCATATGCTGATCCATAGCAAAACATTGAGAGCCGTGCACGATTTTTGTGCAAAGGTTCCAATTACTTCTTTTCACATAGGATTGATGTGGCTCTTGAGCCATACGTCGTGGTTCTTAAGCAGTAGAAAAAGATGTTATAGAATTAAATTTCTGTTAAAAAGACATTTGCAAGAGTCTTGTGGCTGAGGCATTTGGACTGGGATTCAGGAGATTTGGATTCAGTTCCAGCTCTGCTACAGACATCTTTGTGGCTTACGGCAAGTCCTTTGATCTTTCTATGCCTCAGTTCCCGCCCATATAGTGGAGATGTTTCCCCACTCCTAGAATGTCTTTGTAAGCTCTTTGGTGCAGAGACTTTTCCTTTGCTGTGTGTAGTGCAGCATCTAGCGCAATGGGACTAGATCTCCATTGCAGTCTAGGTGCTGCAGTAGGAAAATAAAAATGTTAAGGGTAAAAATAGTCTTGCTTGGGGTTTTTTTGCATATTTTTTAAATCGTTTTGAAATCCACACAATAGTTTTTAATATCAAATCCATCCGAGAAGTCTAGAATGAGTTCATTCACTAAACTTTCACCATTAGAGAGCAACATTCAAAATAGATTAGAAGACAAGTAGAGTTGATATCGTGATTTCAATGTAATCCATCGTAGATGTGTTGTTCACACGCTTTGGCAAAATAGTGCAGCCCAGTCTGGAATAGTCAAAAACGATGGCTTAATAGTAAGGAATACATTGGCTTGGTGGACTGAATTGGAGAGGCAGTCTACCTGGTTCAGTCATTGCATCAGTCTCTGCTTTTCATGATCGCTATATTCATGCCAGACTGTAAGAAAATATAAACAATCAAATAAAAACCAGTTTGAAAACCTCCAGGGTGAGGGGAGGCCAATTTACCACTAAAAGGCAGTGTGGTCTAAAGGAGTGAGATTGGTGTTGGGAGACAGGAACACCTGAGTTATAATCCAAGCTCAACTACTAACTTGTTGTGTGGTCTTGGAAAATCGTTTCATCTCTCTGCCTTGCCTGAGTTTCCCTGTCTGCAGATTGGAGCTAATGATGCTTACCTCCCTCAGATAGGTGTGAGGATTCATTCCTTACCTGCTGAAAACACTGTACAGACATTGACGTGCTGTAGTAGTGCCAAGTAATCCTAACTTCTGCAAAATTAAATGTGTTCCCTAAAATGCTTTGTCAAATCCCAGCACAGAACTGAACACTACAATCTTAATTTGTCATTTTTCTCTAAATTATAGCAGTTCTCTCAATGCATTGCCAGCCATAAAGTCTCCCCCAATCCCCCAACACTATGGCTAAGGTGTGATACAACTAATATCAGTTCATACTCAGATATGTATTTTTTAAAAGTGGATTCTAAATTTGCAAGGCCACATTGAACCCTGAATATCTGATTTTCAGAAGTGCTGAGCACCTACACTTTTAGTGCAAGTTGTGGGTGCATAAGGCCTCTGAAAATCAGGCCCAAAGACTCTGCACCCTCGGAAGCACAGATTGATATATACAAATAACACTGTTACATACAAATCAGACCAATAAGCAAATCGGGAGTTATACATCTTCCAGCCTAATTAGAACAGGAGTGTTATTTGCATACCGAAAACTGAGTGTTGTGGGTGCACAGTTTTGGAGACGCAAAATTCAAGGCCAGTGTATGGCACTGAACATTTATGTCCCTTGGAGCTCAGTTTTGTCCCATGGGTGTATGTTTTTTTCTTGTTTGCTTTTTAATAAAAAGAAAAGAGCAGATAACATTAAAATAGGGAATAACTTTTGTGCGCTCTCCAAGGGCAGCACAACCTTTAAATGATAATGGGCTTAATCTGAAGCAAGGGAGATTTAGGTTAGATGTGAGGGAAAACTTTCTAAGGCTACGTCTTCACTACCCGCCATATCGGCGGGTAGCAATCGATTTCTCGGGGATCGATATATCGCCTCTCATCTAGACGCGATATATCGATCCCCGAAAGCGCTCCTGTCGACTCCGGAACTCCACCAACCTGAACGGCGGTAGCGGAGTCGACATGGGGAGCCGCGGACATCGATCCCGCGCCATGAGGACGGTAGGTAATTAGATCTAAGATACTTCGACTTGAGCGACGTTATTCACGTAGCTGAAGTTGCGTATCTTAGATCGATTTCCCCCCGTAGTGTAGACTAGCCCTAATTCTAAGGGTAGGTAAGCTGTGGAACGGGCTTCCAAAGGAGGTTGTGGAATCCCCGTCATTGAAGTTTTTTAGGAGCAGGTAGGACAATCTCATGTCAGGGCTGGTCTAGGTTTACTTGGTCCTTCCTCGGTGCAGGGGGCTGGACTTGATGGTCTCTCGAGGTCCCTTCCAGCCCCACATTTCTATGATTCTAGGCTACAGTGGTCTTTGTATTTTGGCAGAACCGTGGGTCTGGACCTGGCTGTAGGTGAGACTTCTATTTCTGCTCTGCTCCTGGGAACAATGATGTGCGTCTCCATTTACTTGTCTCTTTATTTTGGCTGCCCAGCATAGAACAGGTCTCCTGAGCATAGCTTTATATTTCCCTTGGATTGCTCATTCAATGAAGATTATCCATACTGTATCTGTCAGATTAAAAAAAAAAAAAGTACATGGATGAGTGTCGTCCATTCTTTGGCTTATGGATTCAGAATTCTTCAGCGAGTGTTGCATATCCAGATGACATCCTTGAAGGTTGGCGTTTGCTTTTGGAGCTCTCCGTTTGCTGAAAAGTATGTAAAATCACACGCAACCAGGCAGCACCCAGGTTTATATGGGTGGTTTATTGCAGCAGATAAGATATGCAGGGAATCCATTCCGGATGGTATGGCTAACAGCACCCACATTGAGTTTTGTAATAGTCACGCCCAGGCACATCAGACACATGGGAAAGGCCTGCAGCAGGGCTATAGCTCAGGCTGGAGCCTGGGCTTTGAGACCCTCCGGGGTCCAGTTCGAGAATGTACACTGCCATTTTATAACCCAGCAGCCAAAGTCCGCTGACCAGGCTCTGCGACTCGGTGCCGCGGGTTGTTTGTTGCAGTGTAGACGTACCCATTCAGAGCAGGGGGTTAAAACAGAGGGCAGAGAGGTGGGAGATCTAGGTTCTGATCCTGGCTCTGCCACAGGCTTCCTATATCACTTTGGGCCACTCGTTAACCGCTCTCTGCCTCAGTTTCCCCACAAGTAAAATCAGGAAGATAATGCAACGCACATTTACCTGATAAGAGAGTTGTAGGGCTTGAGTCGTTAGGGTTTGTGATGCTCTTGGAGATCCTCATCTTCTAGAAGTGCCTGTTTGTTTTGGAGGATGGCTGTGTGTGCTGCTGGAGCTACATTAAACGTATAGAGTATTCGGCTCTTTGGAAAAATGTGCATCTCTGACATCAGAATGGAGTGGACAAAAATGAGCACGGAGATTGCAAGATTGTCCCCTGTACCCATCCTCCGGTGGCTAGATTCACAAAGGGGATTCAGGTTCAGCATTGCATCGCCTAATGCAGTGTTTCCCAAACTTGGGCCGCCGCTTGTTTAGGGAAAGCCCCTGGCAGACCAGGCCGGTTTGTTTACCTGCCGCGTCCGCAGGTTCGGCCGATCGTGGCTCCCACTGGCCGCGGTTCGCTGCTCCAGCAATACCTACCAGTATGCTGCTTACCTGCCCTTCTTGTTCGTTTGTTTTTCTGACACCTGAATGGATCAGTTAGATAAAATGATATATGCACAGACCTGAAGCTAGGACCTTTAACAAGGGGTTGTTGTCGAACTTGTTACAGACTTAGACCTATCAACTGTGATATAGTGCCCTTTTAGCCGGAAACCATGATCCAGCTATCACACAAACTCACTGTATAGCATTCAAACATATGGAAAATATTTCTGACATTAGATGACACCTTAGAGTTCACATTCCCACTGTTTTGCCACAATCACCCACAAAAAAGAAGGCAAAAAGTATCAAGTATTACCCGCTTCATAGTCTCTGGATATGTCATTAGCTGGTGAAGGGGTTAAATAGAGCTTATTTATCTTTGAAGAGGAGTGGTCAATCAATATGTTTAGGTGCCTGGAGGTGTAAAGAGGTTTTGTCAGATTTCAATCACAGCAAGCTATAAGGAAGTTCTTTGCCAATGTAGCTTTTAATTCACTGCAGATATGGTTTTACTGACATTTGCTGAGCAGCTTGTTTCAGCTAAAATAAATGGATCAAGCTTCAGAGCAACAGATTACCACAAGGTCAGACAGCAATATCAGTAATTTTCGAATATTATATATGGTATATATAGAGAGAGTGAGTGTCTGTGGAAGAGAGAGAGAGAGAGAGAGAGCGATCTCATATTGGTAGTAGATGGAGAACTAATCCAGAAGATTAGTTTTTCCTACTGTCACAAGATTAGATAACATTAATTTGTCTTCGGTAGAAGTATTTCACAAAGAGAACATTAGTAGCGGTTTTGATTTTGGGGACCTGAGTATTGCAGTCATCATCAGCTTGAATTACTTGTCTAGATAGACAGATAGATAGATATAGTCTTCTGATTTCATGTCACTTCCCTATTCAGGATCAGCGGTCATGAAAATTGGTCTTTCTGAGGTGTGCAGCTATCCAGTCCAGATACCAAGTCTTTGGCCTTCCCTTTCGTTGTCTTCTATCCATGCTTGTTGCGTTTATATGAAGATATGAAGATATTCTTTAAATTATTTTTCCACTTATAATGTTAAGATTCATTATAATTATAGTATTAATATAGGATTTTTATTTTATTTTAATGTAATTAATTTTTTTCAAGCTATCAGAAATACTTGATACTAAATAGATGTCATTGCTGTGGAGTGCTAACATGCATCATTGTTCTAAGTCTGCTCTAATTGTTCTACTGTAAAATGGGAGGGGAGAAGAGAGAAAATTAGAAACATGCAAATATCTAGTTTTTCACCTAAAACAAGTGTTCTCTCCAGTCTTGCCATCATATCCAATATTCATGTTGGCACTGTAGAATTCAGAGGATACTTGGCAGACTAGAACTCTGCAGTTTCAGACAGCTAGACGTCCTGTTTATAGATTTATAAATGGATTTTTTGGGTTAGGGGAATGCTTCATGGATGCCCCCTCATATTCATTCTTAAATTTACGATAACTGAATGTTGTAATATGTTTTTTAAGACTTCAGAACAAAGAAATACATAGGAAGTTCCATAATAGGTAGTTGTATAATATGTAACTGTACAAACTGAACTTAAAGTACTGATAGAGAAAAGCTGTCCGCTTGCCACTCTGTGAATGTTCTTACTTGCCTGCAACATAATAACTGACTGGATTTTGTCAAGGAGCCATACAGCTTTAACAGTAATCCATTAGCACAATTACTGTGTTAAAAATTGTAGAACTGCATTTAATTTTTTTTTCTTTTTGAAGTTTTAAACTTTTAACATTTTTGAAGGGTTTGTTTGGTATCGTGATGACAGGTTAACCAAAAAGTAATTAACTGCAGTTCACAGCTACATTATTTAAAATGATACGGCAATGCAGAATGTGTGCAGAATTATATGTATATTATTTTATATATAGTTAGAGAGAGAAATAGGTATATGCATATTTTTGTGTGTATACGTGTTCATGTATGTACACAAAATACTGATGGATATATCGTTTTTGCATATTAATAGGTATTCTGACATGTACAAAAGGCTCAATACTATCACCTAGCACTAACAGTCCTCATGTTAAAACCTGTTCAGTTTCCACCACTAACTCTGAAACTTGGAATTGATGAGATGTATATAGATATCTAGCAGTAACGATGCCTTCACATTACTGCCCATTGCTTTTTCTTCACTGGCAGGCTACAAAACTGGTTGTAGCTAGCCTCAACGGAGATTTCAAGTCTGCTCTGTGTGTATCTGAAGAAGTGCTCTGTGTAGCTTGAAAGCTTGTCTTTTTCAGCAGCAGAAGTTGGTCCAATAAAAGATATTACCTCACCCACCTTGTCTGCGTGAAAGGAAACACTTGCCCTGTGGAGATGCCTGTATCTAGATTACACTACTAAAGGTTACTGAAGTATAGACTTGTCTTATAGAACATGAAGTTGGATAGAAATGTTAATTATTAATATGTTATTCAAGGTGATCTATCTTGTATGCAGGCAGAGTGCACTACTCTAAATGTGCATTTATGTTCCAGGTGCATCAGATGCTGTATATGTTAATATGTACTTGTCCCCGTATTCAGTGGGTGGGTTCTTAATCCCCACTGCGCAATCTGCACACTTACAGGTTTTCTCCGTGCACATAAAGTACTAAAAATCTTTTCATCCTAGCACAGCATCTGAATGCTGTTACAGTTTCTTCAGAAGACTGTCATTTAGAACTGCAAGATCTACTCAGGGTAGGGAAGCAAATATAAACACTGTTCACAGATTTCAGCAGAGTTTATAAGTGAATCTCTTTGCACCATTTGAACTGATCTGTGGTTTATTTATTAGATTACAATAAAACCCAAGGCTGAATTCTCCACCTGATTCAGTTTCTTATTGATTGAATCTTTTTAGGCTCCTCTCTGATTTAAAAGAGTATTTTTATTAAAGCCAAGCATACAAACATTAATTATCCAAGCTGCATCTAATTTCCTTCAGCATTTTTTTTCCCCTTCTTTAGCTGCCAATGGATTAGGAGAACTGATTAGAATTCAACTTGAAAACTGAAAAGCAGATACTTAAATGAGAATTTCTGCATTAGGAATTAAAATATCTGTATTGGGCATAAAATCCTCTTCCTTATCTTTAATAATGTCAACACACTGCTTAAGTTGATTTGTCACATGCCTGGTACAACGGTCCCCAAATTAGGAACATATTTTAGAAAAGGCAGAGAAGCGTCTTTTGCATGTGCCACTGTTGTAGTACAAAGTTACAGTGCATTTAATGGTACTGAATTTTGAAGTAGACGTGGCAGCAAATGAAGACAAACATAAGGATGGATTTTCAGCAGCCAGCCTCAACTTTATTAAACTTAACATGGGGGAAGGGGCTACCCATCCTGTCAGCTATAGTCTCACCTTTTATTTTAAGGGGTTCCAGTGCAGGACTCCTACCATATAACCCATAACTCGGGGCAGACCTTCTTTAGCCTACCTCTAGGACTCAGCTCACTCTTCTGAGTTCTACCACCCACCCTGCAGCAAGGGGAACAGATGGTACTAAAAAGGAGAACCTGAACCCACAAAGGCCATGAAGTCTTCCCCTATCCCATAAGCACAAGGCCCAATCAGTAAAATTCCAGGTCCTTTATTTCTGGGCACCATTCTTTTTATCCTTTTAACAACATTGGAAACTGGCCGCAAATTGCAACAAACTAAGACCCTTACCAAATACTGTCACTAATGATTAAATCCTATTCCTATTTAACTTAACTGTGCCTCCAGCATGAGTGAGGAAGACAAAAAAAACTCCAAGGCCTTTGCCAATTTGGCCCCTATGGGAAGAAAAAATTCCTGCTCCCAAAACAGGTGATCAGTCAGACCCACAGTATCCGCAGAACACAGCTCTGAGACTACCAGTATTGAGTGAGGACGATGGGGCTGCTGGAATGGTCAGAAAGAGGCTCCACATGGCCGAAGCTAGGGTTTTAAGTCAATGAAGGAGGAAGGCAAGGGACCAATCAGCTCCCTTCCTCCCTGAGCCACCCAATGAGAGACTATGAAGGGGAGGAGGCACCCTGCATCCCCTCAGCCTGTGTTCTCCCCCATTCAGCCGGTGCTGTCCCAGTCACCACCCTTTGAGGCAGGTGGATGGCATTTTATCTGTTTGCATAAGCATCTCTCTGCCAAAAAGATTAGTAGGCTTATAGTTTGAAAGGCTGTTTGTCTTTGTCTTTGCAAAAACCAATCAAGCATGTGTGTGTGAACGCGCACACACACGCACATCTGTGTGCATACATACACACAGCCAGGTGAGAGAGAAATTTTTGGGGCTTTCGCCTTTGTATGTTTCTACAGTAGAAAGGATTTGAGAACAACATGTCCCAAGCTGAAGTAAATAAAACACATTGACACAATCACCATAATATCTGGGAAAATCTGTAATGAAAACAAGACTATATGCATGAAAAATGTGTGCATTTAGCAAATAGAAAGATGTCATTAAATAAAAATATTGATATATATATCTGAACCATGTGGAGAAGAGAAAAGTGATTAGAAGTGAATTAAGAGAATATATTGGTATAATGAGGAGATTATTCCTTTCCTTGTGTCATCTAGTATATACTGCAGATGATGAAGTACTGTACATAACACTACGTACACAGCTAGTTATTGCTAGTGTAGGTATAATACTTAAAGTGTAGCAGCTGTTGTCTTGTATATTGAATTACGGCACCTAACTTCTGTTTTATTAATTTAGATGGAATACATGGGTCTAAGCTATTCACATGACCTATTCACTGTCCCATATTAAAGAGTGTTAAAGTGCAGGATTTGGTATAAAGAAATCTAAGCCGACTTAGTACCATGGCGCAAAAACAACATAAGAATCACCTTTAACCTTTTGTTAAAGAAACAGAAATGAAGGGTTTCTGTTAAAGCATTTGAAATGTAACGTGTTAAGTAAGGCTTTCATTTTAACAACATTCCTTGTTCCCTTTCCCTTTTGCTGGGAAGAGTTTTAGAAAGAAAAAAACCCTTGTTTGAGAGTCACTTATATGAGATCAAAGGTGAGAGGAATAGCTCAGTGGTTTGAGCATTGGCCTGCTAAACCCAGGGTTGTGAGTTAGTTCAATCCTTGAGGGGGCCACTTAGGGATCTGGGGCAAAATCAGTACTTGGTCTTGCTAGTGAAGGCAGGGGGCTGGACTCGATGACCTTTCAAGGTCTATTCCAGTTCTATGAGATAGGTATATCTCCATATGTTATAATTGTCCTTTTGGATAAAAAGAGAAGAAATTTGTTGAGATGCTCTGGAGCTGCTGCTGCTGTTAAAATCCGATCCTGTTTCATCTCAGGTGGTGGTTGGGATTCACCTGCAGCTGGGAGGGGTGGCAATGTCATTGGAGCCTCTCTCTGGCATGGTTAGGTCAGGACATTTCTTAGGATCAAGATGATGAAGGCCAGGAGTCCCAGGAAACAGTGGGGATGGCAGCCATGATGGTAAAGCTCACTCCAGTAACCTCCGTCTGTTCTTCTGTCCTTTCTCCCCACAAAGTCTCTTTCATTTAAGCACCCAGAAAGGGAATGATGGGTGGAATAGCCCATCCCCTCCTAATTTTGTCAGGCTGTATATCTGACACATCAATTCTGATTCATTTATTTCCGGTTCCACATCTCCTGTTTTTTACCAAGCATGATTTTGACTCAGTCTTTGAATCATATCGGCGTGGCCTTTGGTTGTTTTGACTTATTTAGTCTCTCTATCTGGTTCTCTTGCATCTGTTTATAATATTCATTTTTGAAAGGCACTTGACCTACTTTCCATCAATATTTGTTGTTATAGATTATTGTAATTTACGAACTTTCATATACTTTTTATAATTGAGCTCACAGTTAGGATAAATTTGTCAGCCCAATTATCACAACACTTCTCCAGAAGAAATTCAGATATTGGAGTTTAATTGTCACAGATGTGCACAGTGCTTTAGAAAACACATAGATAAGCCAAGATGCTACCCAGAGGAGCTAGCAAATCTAAACTGCATGACTCCAGTGCAAACACTGAGAGGATGAGGAAAGAGGTAGGGCCCGATAGTATCCTAGTAGATCAATAATGGAAGGCTAGGCGAAAGAAGTGGCTTTTACTAGGAAATTTGAGAGGAGAGAGGGAGGATGCTTAGTGCATGGACAGATGGAGAACTGTTCCAGACATACAGGGCTGCATGAAGAAACACTTAGAGATGAGAACAGGAGAAGTGACAAGAAACATTAATGAGATGGTACCATTGCCTTCTTAATCATATTAAAATTCTGCTTAGGTTAGAGTTCCTTTGTGTATTATGAATACTGCATGTGCTTGTAATAACCAATGTTTTTGAAATCTGAGATTCACCGAAGGATACTAATGCAACAATTCCTGGTAATAAGGGAAGTGTTAGTTGTTGTTTTAAAAAAAAAAAACAAAAAAAATGGATGTCTCAAGGATGGAACTTATGCTAACAGTGGCAAGCCTTCAATCTTGGTATATGAGATTGCAATCACAGGAGCTAATTATAACGTTTTGCCTGCAATGACATCTTAAACCCAGTTGCTCAGAGACATGAACGTGCATGACTGCAGGAAATTTATTTGGTGACAGCATAAACTTGACCGTGTCAAGCTGGGCAAAATGTTCATTTGGGATACATCTATGCAGCAAATTAAGGTGTGATTGAGCCTGAGTAGGCATACCTATCCTAGCTTTAATCTGGCTGGCACGGGTAACAAATAGCAGTGTAGACGTAGTGGCACAAAGTTCAGCAAGGGCTAGTAACCCAAATATGTAGCTAGGGTCCCTGATGGGCTTGTGCTGGGATGGCACAAGATAGATACTACTTGGGATAGAACCACAATGAAAGCTGTTATCTGCAGTAGCTAGATTAAAGGGAGCTGGACCATGGCTTTTTCCTGCCCCTTCCAGTCCTTGGTGAAATGTTCCCACTGGGTGCAAGACTACCGCCCTGGAACCACCTTGCTCTTTACCCCCTCTTCATCCCACCGCTGATACCTGCACAAGACCAGGACTCAAATGAACTGTGTATGCCAGCTACACTCGGAAGGGGAGAAAATCTTCTCTGGGTGGCCTATTGTGACCAATACAAATTGCAGTGCATTGGCTAAAAAGGCACCCCTACTTAATGATCAAATACATAGGTATTATTTTTAGTGCCTTACTAAGACGGTCAAATGTTTTACAGAATTATGCCACATGGAACGATGATCTTGTTGCATTAATATATTCATTGTAAACCTCAAGTTAAATGGGTCTTATTTTAAAGATATTTTTCCCAGGGCCCATTACTATGTTTAGTTTTAAAATGCATATTGCATCTTTTGTTTCTTGCTATCTTTGAATGGCATGATTACACAAAGAGCATCCAGGAATGTCCCCTACACAAAGAGGGGACACAAAGAGCATCCAGGAATGTCTTGCATGTAATGTAGGATAATTTAATTGAGAATTGGGTTCAGGAATTTCAATTCGTCTGAGTTGATGAATAGCCATTTTCTGTGGGTGTTATCAATTAATCTGTTGTAATGAATTCTCTTCATTACCTATGTCTCCTTGTTAATTATAAAGGATTTTCTTACTCCTATTTATCAAGTCAAGACGAATATATTACCTTTTTATCTGTGCAACTTTTAATATAGAATACATGCAAACTGTTCATTAAGTATCCACATGCTAAATTTCATTACTAAGAAAATTAGAAGTGCCTGCTGCAGAATATAAGAACTGGCATCATTTTTTCACACAAATACAAACATGCATGCGCTCTCTGCCTCTCTCACTCACACACAGTGTATTAGTAGCCTTTTGCTTTTTATGGTATGCAGGAAAGATAATGCATTCTCTTAAAAATATATCCCATTCTGATGTTTCTTAACCGTCTGCACAATATCTAATGCACAGAGGATATTTATCTTTGGTTTGTTTACAAGTCAAGCTTAAAACTTTCATTTACTTTTAGTTTTACTTATTTTAGGTTTAAAATAAATACTTAAAATGGTCTTCTATTGGCACCATCTCGCTGCTTCCTGCCGGGGCATGAAATTCACCCCTTGTGCAGAGGGCCAGCACAAGGTCTGTTGCATCACTTGTGTGCACCACTATGGGATTGGATTTCTCCTATTAGGACTGTTGGGCCACAAACCTGTATAATTGTGCCCACTTATTCCAGGAATTAATTGGACTGCACTAGAAACTGAATCCGTCTATGCACAATAAAGGTTACAGCATAGGCAAAGTTAAGAACATTGTCTGGCCGCTATGCCTAAACTTTTTCCAGTGCCACCTCCAGTAGTCCAGTCTCCAAACTAATGGTTTTTGCAATGTGAACGCCTACCCACTGACAAGTAGGCCAAGACCACCAATCAGCTCATTATAGACAGTACACACTTTTTTTTTTTTCCCAGCTGCAAGTTCTCATGAATTACACAGGTGCTATTTATTTATTTCAGTAGTTGTTGGCACATGTGTAAAAGGGGAGAATTTGTCCCCTGGGCTGTGCTTTATACCCCTGCTTACAAAGTAATGCCTAAAACGGTTACAGTATACACGTGTCTAGACACAGTCCGATTATAATCACTTTCCCTTTTTTTTTAGGTTGAAGCAATACTGGTCAACATTTTTGGTGGTATTGTGAACTGCGCCATTATAGCAAATGGCATTACCAAAGCCTGTCGAGAGCTTGAACTGAAGGTGCCTCTGGTTGTCAGACTTGAAGGTGAGTGATAAAGGTTTGGGGCTAAAGTCGGCTCTCAGCTGCACTCAATTACACCGTGTTCCACTTCAGCTTACTCTGTTCTCCAGGCTCGTGTAAAAGATGCACAAACTAGTTCAGATGCGATAAGAATTGACCCAACTTTTCACCTGTGTAACTTTACCTGAAACCAGACTTAGGGTCAGATCCTCCAGTCTTTATTCATTCCTTACTCAGGCAAAACTTGAGTAGGAGATTTGCCTGAATAAAGACTGCAGCATTTGCCTCTTCACTAAAGCAGAGGCACACAAGCTATAACCCCCTTGGTTTAGAAGAGAGGGAGTTTCTGGCAGGTAATTCCCTGGGAGGAGCCCTGAACTTTGGGATCCATTCATGCCATCGGTCCAAAATCACCCAAATCCATTGATCTTCAGAGAACATGGCAAAGCCCATCTCTGTTCCCAGCTACTGGGATGGGGCTCTGTCATTAAAGTGTTGCCTTTTTTCCCTTCCTGGTTTTGTTTATTTTCATCTGTTAGTCTGGTTGTACTTTTAATATCTGGAAAAGTACCTACAGCCCTAACTAGAGGTTTTATGGTCTTTTGTATAAATCTGTAATACAATAAATGAACTCTTCTCTCATATTTCTATAGTTCCTGGCCTCGGATACAAATGGAAGGGCAATGAGAAAAGCTTTACTCATAGTATTTGCAACCCAAACAGAAAATGTTTTCATGGAAGAGTATATTTGCTGGATGGTTTTTTTTTTTCTCCCTTTGCAAATAATTTTTACTGAGTACAGATACAGTATACACGTGTCCAGACACAGACCGATTATAATCCCATAAGCAAAAATAAAATAAAGAACAATATAAAAGAGATACAACATTATTCTACTTGGCTGACCTATCTTGCCCAGATCTCCTGCTCGGTTTTTAAAACACAGCAGCTTTGGGGGTGGCAGCTTGAATAAGTTCCAGACAGGCTTCTTAACTTTTGAGTTCTCAATCTCTGCCCTCGCTCATCCAGAAATTACAGGTTTGATGCAGGTATCGCTTGGGGAAGTTCTATTGCCTGCGCTATGCAGGAGCTCAGACTAGATGATCATAATGGTCCCTTCTGGCCTTAAAGTCAGTGAAGCTTTAAAAAGTCTGGAGGCTCGGCAGTTTCTCATTTTAATATATTTTTGTTATTTTGCTATCTTAAAAAAGAGTCCCACAACTCCTTCCGTCACTTTCTGAAAAGTCTCCTGAAAGAGTTGAGGAAGGAAGATTGGTGAGTTTTTTGGACAGTAAGAGGAATAGCGTTTTGCTTTCCTGCAATCAGTGGAAACCAGCATAACGGTCATGACCGGGACATGGGCAGTCTGACCTCGTGGTTGGAGCAGGAATCAGGCGTCAGGCCAGAGGGCAAACCGAGGTCAGGTGTCTGGAGTCAGGCAGGGTCAGGGTACCAGGAGGTCAGCAGTAGAAGCAGGAAGCAGGGGAAGCCATCCAAAGCAGGGAAAATCCAGTTGAATGGACAATTTCCTGTTCCTGTGCTGGTTTATATAGAAGCTGTGAACCAGTCAGGATGCCCAGCATTGTGCCTCTTGGATTCCAGGATTGGGGTCCCCTGTCAGAGTTCAGCTCCTATTCTGACAACAGTTAGCAGGTCACTAGGTGGCCGGTTGGAAGTTAGTAGCTCCAAAGAGCCCTACGGACCAAGGTTTAAAACCTGAGGTCCCTGATATCAACATTCATATATTCAAAATCATTCATTTTCCATAAGCGCATTCGGAAAGACTTCATAACCAGTGTTTTTAAAGGCATTTTCCTCAGAAAAATCAATATTCATGCTATAGTTGGTTATTTTATCAGCAAGTACATTAATTTACCTTAACATAAAAACATGAAAGGCAAGATTAGTCCTTTGAGCCTCCTACTTTGTTTTTTCTCTGCATAGGTCTCTTTTTGATAGATCAAAGACTGTGACTCGTTTGACAGAATATTAATGATCTTGGTAATTCACAAATTTAGTGTGCAAACTGATTCATATGGTATTCCAAACTTATAGAGTTACAAGGACATAGTCAAACCCAATCATTTAACTGTGCTACAAATACACTTCGTTACAGAATTATAGCAATCATTAAGGACTTTTGCAATGAAGTCTATTTTATTCTATTCATTGTGTTTGGTTGGGTTATTTTTCTGTTTTAATGTCTCATACAGATTGTGAGGCCACCTCTCTCCCTGTTTGCCATTGTGGTGGCTGGACTCAACTGGGGTGATTTTTTGCTGACTGACCAGATTTGAAGGGCTGGTGGCAGAATGTTCTCAGTGAAGGGCTCTTGGTTCTGGAATTGATTTGTCAGAGTCTGAGTCTTTGGCCTTGCGGGTTTGATATAAAGCCCATCTCTTTCCTCTGGACTGTGCCTGAAGAGGGGTGGTTAATAGGGGTCACCATTTAAAAGTCAGCACTTGCCCACAGTTACCTCTACCGTTGTATCTCAGGTACTTTGCCCTATATTTACACTAGGCAGCCCAGGGCTTAGAGCCATCCAGGTTAGAAAATGGAGCGTAGCTGATGAGTACGCTTGCACTCTGACCCATTGGTGTCACTCTTTGCAGAATAGCAGGAAATAGAACTTGTATATAAATAAATAAATAAACTGAAATTTAAAAGAGGGGGGCGGGGAATATTTTATATTTTTTTCAAATGTTTTCCCCCAAAATTGGAAATTCTATCAGAATTTTGAAAATATCTCAACCAGCTCTAGTAGGAACTTCCCCTGCCTCGGAACTGCAGAGCAGCTGGTGCTGTTGCTCGGTGTCTTTGCAGTGAAGAATTCCAGACTCCTTACAACCCCTCTGGCTTTTCAGCCTCACTCAAATAAGAGTGTGGAAGGTCACTGGCAGGATGCACCATATTTCCTGTTAAAGGGGTGGGTGGTTGCTACCCAAAACGTGAGTGTTACATGGACAGCGTCAGAGGCATGGCTCCTGAAGTGGCAGGTTGGCCCTGTGAAACTCCATATCTGAAAAGCTTCTTCTCTTCACCTTGGCGAAGAAGCTAAGTTTGCACATCCCTCAGTGTCATTCTGCTGTGCATAGGTCATTTCCACATGACATCAGGGGATGCCAAAGCTTGCAGCGTTCATTCCTTCTATTCTGTATACATTCCTGTACCACAGTCATCTCCGTAATATCTGAGCGCCTTCCAGTAGTGCATTAAGCAACATGACCATCAGTGGAGGCCCCGTGCTCTGCCAAATTGGGAGAACCTTAAACACCTCTGAACTGAAGCACAGAAATAGGTTGCCAGGGATTTCATTGGATGATGAAACACTCCCTAGTTCCTAAAGAAAGGCAAACTAACAAAGTATAATTTAATGCGGGTGACTCAGAGAGCAAAGAAGGTAGCTAAGAGACAGGAATTCATTTTGTATGTAAAGCCTCAACATTTGATTATTTTTCATGCAACTTTTGTTGTTTGTTTAGTTTTTTGCTAAGAGCAGCCGTAGTTTTCTTGATTTAATAGCTGTTAGTGCATTGGTTTAGGAATTGAAAAGCTATCATGTTTGGAAGCAGGTAATTCACAGTTGTAGTTGTAGACTGGTTATGGGAATTCTTGATGTTTTCGTCTACTTGTAATTTGCACAGTCCGTGATCCTGTATCTCTGGACCTTGTGCCATGTTATTTTCACCACATTTGCCCTACCCAGGTTCTGGAACTCTGCAAAAACTAAAGCAACCCGTGGTGTAAGTTAGAGCAACCCTAAGTACTGCTCTAACCTGCAGCTGCCTATGGCCTGTGCTGCAGCCCAGAAGCTCCATAGCCCTGAATGCTGTAACTCATGGGGCTTGCAAGCAGGGGCAGTGCAGGGCTGCCTTGATTGACCCTACACTGCTCCTGCACTGACAGATTTCTAGCCAAAACCTCTTGAGGCCCCTGTATGTCCTCTATCCCACCACCTGAGCATGGTTTATGACAACCAGTGCAAGGGCCCGAATTGGCCCCATTGTGTCTAGGACCTTTATCTCAGACGAGTCATGTGTGTTGCTTAGTCTGTTGGGGTCAATACTGGATCTTCATGGTTAGAGATGGAAAAAAATCCGTAAATCCATCATCCCCTTCCATTGTAGTATTTGTTCCTGGGATACGCTTAATTCTGTATCGAGGCTGGTTTAAATCATAGAATCATAGAATCATAGAATCTCAGGGTTGGAAGGGACCTCAGGAGGTCATCTAGTCCAACCCCCTGCTCAAAGCAGGACCAAACCCAACTAAATCATCCCAGCCAGGGCTTTGTCAAGCCTGACCTTAAAAACCTCTAAGGAAGGAGATTCCACTACCTCCCTAGGTAACCCATTCCAGTTCTTCACCACCCTACTAGTGAAAAAGTTTTTCCTAATATCCAACCTAAACCTCCCCCTCTGCAACTTGAGACCATTACTCCTTGTTCTGTCATATTCTACCACTGAGAACAGTCTAGATCCAATGTCTTGGGAGATGGAACTACCTCTGTTCCCTTTGAAGATTGCCCCACCATAATACTGTAGCTATCGCTGTTAGTCCTACTGTTGCGTTTAATTCATCTTATTTGTCGTACTTTTACCTCTTGCATCCCCCTAAGCAAGGACTTCCGTGGGGTTTACTGCCTTCGGGTATTTTACTTATAGACCCTTCTCATGTGTCTGCCCCCTCTCCTGTCTCCTTAATCATTCAGCCAACCTATTCATAAGCAGTTCTTTTAATCTGTCTTCCAAAAGTCAATCCTTCCAACCCCGCAATCATCTATGTTGCTCTTCTTTGAACACCCACCACTTTGTATGAAGATAAAATGATTCTGAATTAATAATCAATTCAGTGAAAGCCATAAGGGCTCCCCAAAACATTTTAAAACAAAGCTGATACTATTTTACATTTCGTTGGATGAAAGAGAGACCAACACACATTTTTGTATTTCCATTTTGTACGTTTTCCCAACAGAAGGTTCATGATTATTCCCATAAATCTAACAGATTTGTGGCCTGCACTTTAAAGACTCTTTGCCCACATGCAATGTATTACAAATGTCTTGATGAGTAAAGTTTTAATCAGTCAAATCTGTCTTGATTTAGCAGGATTTTGTGGACAAATCTTTGTTCTCAGCTGTATAATAATTACAAGCTGTTTTACCAGTGGATAAAGAAAGGATTACTCTCCTCTTTGAAAATGGTAACTTTATAATTACATGTATTTACTTGCCTTATCAGAAAAGAATTCACCAGCTGAGACGCAGGATTATTTTTGTTTAAAAGGCTCGTGGGTGACTGGAAAAAACACATATTCTGGGTTTTAACTTTTATAGACATAAGAGACATTTTTTCTACTGAGAACTTGCAGCAGTTTTACAGGATTTTTTTTCTCTTTTAATATAACATTCTGTTTCAACTGGTTTCTACATAGACTAACCGGCAATGTTGGGCTAAAGCCAAAATGCAGCTCATTGTTGTGGTCAAAAATAAAAGAAAACTGAGAGTAGGGAAGAATAAAGAGATTAATTTTGTCACAATAAAATGAAATATTCTCCTGCTTTTTGGTTGAGAATCTGCGACATTCTCTCTATCTCTTCCCTCCAAAAAGTGAACTTCTTTCAAATGTGTCCATAAGGACAGGAGCAAATGGGAGTGGACTCTGTTATTGTGTATGGTCCATGCTAGAAGGCAGACAGGCATAACTGGCTTCTAAATTTCCATTTCCAAAATTGTCCATCCAAATTTTTGGCTATGCGTTTGCAGACCTAAAATTTTGCATGCTCAGAATTTCGGAGTTGCACATGGAAACTGTTTTCACGCACAAGTAGAGCAGTTACATATCTGCCCTATTTGCATATTTGAATGCTATTTGTTGTCCAGTATGTGAGCACAAATGCTATTCTCGTATGTAAATCTACCAAAAATGTGAGTGCCCAAAATTGTTGTGATTAATAGGAGAAGAGAACATACGATATTATGTGCACACATTTGAAAGTATGAGAAAATATTTTTTTGCCTAATGTTAACACCACTCTGACATCCTGAGTTTGAAAATTCAACTTGAAAAATGGTATGGTGAAAATATAGGGTAGAAAATGGAGAAAGGAATGTCAGAATAGAAAGTTTTAAAGGATTTCTGCAGTAACTGAAACCTGCACTTAGGATGGAAGAATCCCATGCACTGCTACAGACTAGGGACCGAATGGCTGGGCAGCAGTTTTGCAGAAAAGGACCTAGGGGTTACGGTGGACGAAAAGCTGAATATGAGTCAACAGTGTGCCCTTGTTGCCAAGAAGGCTAATGGCATTTTGGGTTGTATAAGTAGGGGCATTTCCAGCAGATCGAGGGATGTGATCATTCCCCTCTATTCAGCACTGGTGAGGCCTCATTTGGAGTACTGTGTCCAGTTTTGGGCCCCACACTACAAGAAGGATGTGGATAAATTGGAGAGAGTCCAGTGGAGGGCAACAAAAATGATTAGGGGGCTGGAGCACATGACTTATGAGGAGAGGCTAAGGGAACTGGGATTGTTTAGTCTGCAGAAGAGAAGAATGAGGGGGGATTTGATAGCTGCTTTCAACTACCTGAAAGGGGGTTCCAAAGAGGATGGATCTAGACTGTTCTCAGTGGTAGAAGATGACAGAACAAGGAGTAATGGTCTCAAGTTGCAGAGGGGGAGGTTTAGGTTGGATATTAGGAAAAACTTTTTCTAGGGTGGTGAAGCACTGGAATGGGTTACCTAGGGAGGTGGTGGAATCTCCTTCCTTAGAGGTTTTTAAGGTCAGGCTTGACAAAGCCCAGGCTGGGATGATTTAGTTGGGTTTGGTGCTGCTTTGAGCAGGGGGTTGGACTAGATGACCTCCTGAGGTCCCTTCCAACCCGGAGATTCTATGATTCTAAAGTCATGGAAGATAATCTCTTCTTGATAATGTAGCCAAAGGCTATCAAATTCATAAACCACCAAACAGTCTTCAGTTGGCAATAACTTTCGACTTAATCCCAAAATTAACTGGTGACTAAGTGAAAGGCTCTATATTCCACTCCAAACGCTTGACTCTTCCAGACCCTCAAGATTGTGCATTTCTAACTCGAAACTGCGTGTATACTAATGGAGATGAAATGCCCTTGATTTATACCACCACATAGTGTCATGAGCTTGAAACATTGCTATGCAACAATGTGGTATCACTGACGAGGCCTTACTAACCAAAATGTGAGTGATGAAATATCTCACCATGATGCCCTAACAAAATGTCCGCTAGGAATGCTGAACTCATTTTTGAAAGTTATTTCTTTATTTCTCTCGCTTTCCTGCACACCCTCAGATGCAAACACTTTCTCTCCCCTATTTCCTGGTAAGGGCTGGATGTGACTGCAGAAATCTTGAACCTACTCCTGAACCTTAACTTTCAAAATGGCAGCACATTCTGTTTCTAGTTCATGTGTATGGCCAAGCACCACATTCACGAGCGCTATAGAAACATGGATTTTTTTTTTCATTCAAACTTTTAATATTCCTGAGTATCGATAGTTTCTAAAGGATGTGTCTGCACTGCAATAGTAGACCTGCAGCAGGCTGCAGCTGTCTGGGGTCAGCTGACGCAGGCTTAGGCTGATGGGCTAATCAAATTGCAGTGTGGAGGTTCAGGCTCTAGGACCCAGGAAGAAGGAGAGTCTCAGAGCCTGGACGCCAGCCCAAGCCCCGCAAGCCCAAGTCAGCTGACCCAGGCTCTGAGAGTTGGTGCCGCAGGGTTTTTATCTCAGTGTAGACATACCAAGAGATACATTTGTAACAATATAAACTGATTTCCTATGTTGTTAAAAGTGTAGCAATAAAACGCATCTAAAAAGAGTAATTATAAGTAGGTTTTTAAGGTAGCATTACTTAAAATAAATATTTATATAATAAATTGGTGGGTTAGTGGTAACAAGTACTGCAAGACAACAGAAATGTGAATTTGAGACATGACACACAACAAACACTCTAACCCTTCTGGGCCTAAGATTCAAAACTATGTATTTGAAATAAAGTGGAGTGCAAAGATGTGCTGGTAAAAATACATGTTGCAGGGTAATCCATAGAGTGACACTGATATTAACTTGAGAGAGAGAAAATAAAAGAGAGGTTCACTTTCCCCGTCTAGAACGGCATTCTTATAATAGGAGTCAAGGAAAAAGCAGCCTGTAATACTGTGCATTTTCACTGTTATACAGCCGATTATAGCGTAAGTGAAGGGGAGATTATTTTGATAGCCTGCGTCTGGAATTCTGTTTACAGTTCTCTGACACCATCCAGTGGCAGGAGGTTAATGTTAGACTAGTTTCGTGAGGATTTTTTTTTTTTTTGCTTTAATTTCCACTGCCATAAAAGACATTTTACTTTAGTTTTTTAGCCTGTTTTCTAATGCTGTCAGATTATTTAGTTTTTAAATCCATTTCCAGTGCTTTCAGACTGTTTTAGAGACATAACTCAAGTTCTCTCTTTTATCCATCTTCCTAAAATGTCTATCACATAACAAAAGCAAACTGAATTTCTGGAAGCAGAAAATATCAGTCATTTACTGCGTACTTGTTGAAAGTATCTTTATTTGTATGTCCTGCTTAAAAGGCTGTTTTGTATTTCATATGTACCAAAATCAGTCTTTTGATTGTGAGAAAGAGTGGTTCATTTTTCCAACTTCCTATTTTCATCCTTTTGCTTAAAACCTTTTTTTTTTTAGCTTGTGTCTTGTATTGATTTTGTTAATACATTAGTCAAGTAGAGTCTAGAGCAATCAACGTGGTGCAGCATGCATCTAATGTACTGCTCCCATTCTGACCTGTCGGTAGATTAACCTCAGCAACTTCATGAAGAGAAAATGTTAGTTTTAAATACTCGGATACCACAAATAGCATAATGTTCTTGCTCTGTAGGAAAATAGCCAGCAAAATGTCTTTCGCTCTATTTCACCTCCCTCCTCCCACACTCCTTTAATGGAAAAGTCCTATAGAAGCCTATCTATCAATCCATCTGGCTAATCTTAGTTATATTAGGTTATCACTGTTGTATCTGTTTGCCAGATTAATCCTGCGTGGTTCATTAGAAATTAAAAGGGATTCCATACAAGTTATTCTAACAACCTAAATAATTTTATAGTGAAGGATACCTTTTAAGTAGGCTTTTTAAAACTACCCTGAAGAGTTCTTCTGCTTGTGGATATGTATTTCTGCCTTAAATACTACAGGATGGTTGGGAAAAAAAACGATGTCAAGGTTATAATCTTCTATGAAATTCTACCGGACTTTTCTAAACATTACAGAGCAGGCAGGGCTACCTTCTGTCATAGATTTCAGATGCTGCTTAGTTGTCATTGACCTTTGTAGACAAGCTGCGACTGTCCGTGCAGTGCATGGGGATGGAAAGCATGACCTCTTTTCCCAGTGCTGCTAGGACAGTAGCAGACAGTTAGTTATTCCTCCTCCAGCCATCTGCCTCTTTGATCACAAAAGTAACCAGACCTGCTGCTACAGAGATATCTTTGGCCTCTATCAGCTGAGGGAGTGGGAACCTTGACTTGAGCCCACTGCAGAAACAGGCTCTTGCTTGTGGCAGAATAGAGTTATTATCTATCTCGATATATTGTATAATTATTATAAAAAAACCAAAACCCTCTCCATGTTTCTATTAAGCAAAATCACACTTTAAAATCATGAGCATCCCGAAGAGAAAGTTGCATGCTAATGAGCATGTTTACAGCATGATTAATAATTAAGGGTGTAATTAAAGTATAACTGCACATATAATTACAATTCATTTTGGTAGGTCTAGGAATTATGAAGTAATTAAACATTTTGACAAGGCAAATGAACAAGGAATTTGGTGTGGGGGAGGAGAGTTATAGAATCTACTCTTTAAGAGGATCAGTACAGGTCCTTATGTTGACAACTTATGATGCAGTCCCTAGTGTGAATTCCACCAATGCAGCCAAAACACCTGACGAGGGATCCTTGTATGTTGCTTAGTGCATCGATTTTCAGAATTGTCACTTAACTTTGTTGAAGAAAAGGGTCTGAAAGTCCAGATTTTTCTTCACTGCTCTGTTTTCCTAAACGAAGGGGTTATAACCAGGGCGGAATCTGAACAACTACTCTTCGTTGTTTTGAAAGAGTCCGAGACCTTCACCGTTCACCCTGTGACTCTGTTCCTGAAAAAGGATGGGGAGCTGGGATGAAAAAGAATGTAATCAGGAAAGGAAAAAGATGATCAGAAAAAGGACTTGAAATCCTACAAAGTTCGTGCAATCCAAATTATGTCAGGATAATTTAATTTGGAAATAAAAAAAATCAGCATGTTTCTTGAGAAATTACCTCTTTCCTGACACAAGCTGATTATAGTTTATCTTCATGTTCTTCAGCAATCTCCTGGCAGATTCATGAGTGGTGTGCAGTAGTCTTTAAAATGGCTACCATCCTTGTGCTCTCATTTAGGTGATCTTATCTCACCACTGAAGCTTTTGGTGCTCACATGATTGCCAGATGTCTATGGCCCCCATCTCTGTCATACCTGAGCATCTATGATGCCTGAAATCAGGGACAAATTTGTCCCATTATGTCCGGCACACTTTTAACATACCGGGCAAAGTGATTTCATAGTCAGATCGCAATTTTGAATATGAAGATCATTTTCAGTAAATTCCCAGTTCTTTCACATATTTCTATAATGCACTGTTTTGACCCAGTGTTGTTTTACATATGGAGAACCTCTTGGTAAAAAGTAGAGCCTGTTTGCAGTCAATGAATGAACAGGAGAATAAACTTAACATTACTGAACACACTGATGGTTGTGAACAGTTTGCCTAGTTCTTAACAATCCTCCATTTTGGGGTCTCAGTTGCCTGGCAGCCTACTTTGTAAGTGTCATGTCCGTCTCCCTTGGGACGTTTTAGATGTTCAGTTTGTGCTTAGTAAATCCTCAGAAAGGGTTAAGAGAAAGAAAGTCTGCCAGTAATTTTCTAAATCCTTTGTCTCACCCATCATGCAATGCAAGTAAAAACTGCCCATCATTTTCAGTTTGGTGTTTCCAGGAGGTGCCAAATGCATTTCATCAAGCCAGGCAAGAGACTTCTGAGGAAACACTAAAAATATGTGATCACTGTGCCAGAACATTTCGAAGGACCTGTCCCTGTGCAGCTTTAATAAACGAAGAGCTTCAATGACAATCAGTCATCTCTTTTCATTAATCAGTTCTCATTTAACTCTGCATTTGCCTTTTATGAGAGTCTGACAGCGTGAAACATGCATTTCCCTGAAATGTCTCTCTTAATTTATAGCCTTTTCTCCTGACTATGAGAGCACTCTGTTGAGTGTATTTGAAGTGTTTGTCTACAAACAGAGCACATAGGTTCAATAGCTGTACAGTCTTACAAATGATATTATAGTATTTGGTATCTTTCAAGGAATAAAGGATAATGTCATGCTCATTTTTTGAATAATTTACAAATGAATGCTCTTCCATCTCCACTACCCTCCTGTTCTTTAAGCAGAGGTGCAGAAGTACTTTATGGGCAGAGGGTCAGACTATTCCTTGGCTACCTGCATCAGGTACTCCCAAACAGTCAAATTCTCAGGATTGCTCAGAAACCTCAAGCTTCTTAAAAAATAAAAGTAATAATAATAATTTTACTCCTTTGAGGCGATCACAGGTGGATTTTAGAGTTATAATTTATAACTGTGGTGGGGTGTTTTTTTTAATAATAATACTGCTAACTTGAGTCCAGTGCTTTAGTCTTCAAAATGTTTTACAAATGTTAATGGAATGAAGCATGGTCCATTATCTATGGTATAATTATCCATTGACTTCAGTGGACATTGGATTGGCCCCTGGGTCTTCATAACACTCCTGTGATATAGGGAAGTACTGTTATCAGAGAGTAGCTTATCTGAGGCCATAGAAGTAGGCACTGTCAGAGATGGAATTAGATTTTAGGAGTTCCTGGACTCAGACCCCTAGGTGACTCCCCTCTCTTTAAAGCAAAATGAAATCTGGTTTAATGTTTTAAACCAGGTTGATGAAGGGTTAATAGAAAGCATTTGCAACATGTATTCATTAGTTAACCTTTTCAATCTCCTTTTAGGAACGAATGTTCATGAGGCCCAGCGCATTCTGAATGAAAGCGGGTTACCAATCACCTCTGCAAGGGACCTTGAGGATGCAGCAAAGAAAGCAGTGGCTAGTGTGGAAAACAAATGACTCCTTGAAGATATTTGCCTGCAGAGGGTCTGTGATTCACAAAAGTGACATTCACATTCTTGTTGCAGAGAGAATTATTAGGGTTCGTTAAAGCAGTCATCAGTATTGCTGAACTTACCTATCTGACATATGCAGAGGGTACCAAAATTAGTGAATCCTCAATCTGCATATTTCTGGATTGAGAAATACGTTAATTAACATTTAATTCCACAAAGTTCCTGGGGTTTTTCCAAAATAATGTAGTTGATGGGTTTGTGAATGAGGTATAGTCAGTAACTTACTGATTCCTGTCAATAGGGTTGTTCCCTAATCCAACAAATACTGTTTGCACATTTTTTTGGAAAAACATTTTAGTTCATTTTTCATGTCCTAAAGAGTCAGCAGGCAAAAGTAAATCCTAATAATTGATGTATTTTTATGAATTTTTACAATAACAATCAAAAAAATCTGCTTACAATAAATATATTTTTCCAGATGTATAGGATTTGTTTTCTTCCTTAGATAATTTGTGGTGTATCACACTCCATGCCTTAACATATCATCTTTGTATTCAAATATAAAAAGTATACCTCACATTGGGAAGAAAAATTGAATATATTATTTGTGGTAGTGAAAGGACCTTCCATTCTTATACTGTACCAGTAAACAGATGAAATGTGATTCAGTTGATTGTGCTGCCCATTGGAGATGAAATTAAGTATAGTCCTTCCAAATGTAACAGTGACCTACGGTATCTATGGGTGTATGTATGCAGTTAATCTAATGGCTGCCAGCTTTTCAAAATAAACTCTTTAAGTAATAGGAGGTATTGCAGTTCTGAATATTCAGTATAATGTATGAATCAATAGCAGCACTATGTGAGTAATAAGAAAAAAAAATTCTCAAAATAGTCATTTTATTTCCAAAAAAGAATTTTGATTTGCTGTTTAAAAAAAAAAGAAAAAGAAAAGAAAAAAAAACTTTTCTTGTTCAGTTTTCACAAACATTTGAATGCTCAAGCTTTAGTAATGCAAATACTTTAGATAAGCAAATTCTAAGTTGCAGTACTTGAATATCCACTAAAAATCCTATTTTGATTGTGTAGTCATTTGTACTGTTATAATAATTCAAGCTGTTGATTATTTACACAAATCATTCAATCAGGGAACAGAAGACACTATCATGTGGCTTGAGTAACTAACCAATGCAGTACACATTGCAGACCACAAACTGTTTGCTGAAATTTGTGAATAATTTTGAGTAATGTACCAATGAGAGCATGTCATGATCTGTTTCTGAACAATTTGTAAATGGGGGAAAAGGTAAAATTTGTCTAATAAATTATTCATTGTGAATTATTTGCTCCGCTCTAATCAACACTCTGCTTTATTTGGGGAAAGAAATACTTTGTCATTTAAATTTGTGTTGACATTTCCATGACAACATTTATATTCAGAAATGATTTTTTTTATTAATCTATGTAGATCTACAAGTATAGCTAGATTCTGCAATTACCTAATTCCTCTTCCTTCAGCCTGTTGCCCAAGGAAATAAATATATCATCATTAGAATAGTGATAGACATACTAGTGTGAGTTACTGTCCATATAAGAAAATTACTAATTCAATTAAAGATAATAAGTATTTGATTCATTTAATGAGGATCTGGTAAATGATTGTACGGTGGGCTACTTAAAAAAAAAAAAAAAGAAAAAAACACTTACCATAAACATCTCAGTATGATGACATATTCTAAGTACAGGAAAATAAAAACATTTTTGTGTCAGTCAGTAAAGTGGTAAGGTAAATATTTCCTTGTTAAGGTCCCATACAGTGTCTAGCTTTCTTATGGTATCCAACATATACAATAGATATGTTTACTCAGGTTAAGCTGCATGTAGATCTGAGAGAAGTCAGTATTTGTTTGGACCTGTGCTAATAATCCAAATTTTCATATTACTTATAGCTTTTTTAAATAATATTAAATAATTAGTGATTTTGAAAGTTTTGTGGTAGTTGGAATTTACTGTTTTTTGCTACCAGTGCTGTTTGAAGCAGTGCAGATTTCCCTAGGAGTTTGTGTTTAAACTTTCTACTAAATTTTTTTAAATATACAGAGCTGGTAATTAAATTTAGCAACCCATGAAAAGGAGTTCAGGTTTTTGAGGGAAGTAATTTTACTTAATATGGCTGACTCAACTTCCAGTGGTAAATATGATTGTAAATAGATTCAGTTTTTCGTTTTAAAATTCATCTTAATGTTCATGGAGCTGCCTACTTTCCCAGAACATGTGAATAAATGCTCCTCTCTGTTCTTTATGGCCTCACTAAAGTCCATGGAAAAACTCCTATTGACTTCAACAGGATAAAATCTTGATCCTGTATTTCTCACCCAGGCCTTAAACAGTGAATTTCAGTTTCTTGCATTTAGTGGGGAAAATAGTACTTGAAATTTAAAACGATCTTTTTATACTGGTCACAGAAGTCTTTTCTTGCCTTACCATGAGCGTCTTCTCTACTTTGATCCAGTAATTTGCAACAGTCACTGAAATGTATCTATAAGAAATGAGTGAAAGATGCACACTTACCTTTTTTGGTTCTAAATTCATAAAGAATATAACATTTGGCACATTGGTATGAATTTTTTTTACATGTTTTCATGTGCACCAAATATTTAGCCAAATAAATGCAAAAGTCAACCCAATTAATGACTCTGCTTATTCTTTTTAGAGTAAGAAAACTGATTTGTTTGCCTGCTGACTTGTCTGCTCTTCCATGCTGCACCTTCTTATGGACCTGTGAACTGAAGCCCATGTGGATTTATTTCCATATGGGCAATTCTTGTGTGATCTTAGGCATTTTGCCTTGTGTGATCACACACACAAAGATAAGGCTTTTAAGCATTTTGGTTGGTTGGTTTTAAGCTGTATGCCTCCATTTATGATAAGGTGTTTCCAGTCCTGTCCAAGCTTCATACCCAATATCCACATAAAGAATGGGGCAGTGCACTGCACACTTACAAAAACCTTATTTTTATTTTGAGGACAATATGCAAAACTATATAAACTCTGGAGAATGCATGCACTTCAGAGGTGTCATGGTTTGACAACACTGTCTGGTGCAGTTTGAAGATTAGAAATGCCAAATTCAGCAGCATTTTTTCATTCCAGTCATTAGCTCGTGCTGGGTTCAAAGGTACTTTTCACTCTTTAGTTGTTCGATGTCCTTGGTGTGACGTTCTTTGCACGGAATAAACGTGCCAAAACTGCTGGTGCCAAGGAATTGGAACCAAAACCCTTATTTGTAATTTGTCTTTGCATTTGTTCCCCACCCCTCTTTGGATGCATGGCCTCAGTCCTGCAGGGCACTGACTGTGGAGCCATACAGAGACGGTGACCGTTGAGGTTTGGCATTCAGCAGAAACTCAGCAACTGGCTTCAGTATGCGCACAAGGGTGAGCGTCTAGCTGTACCATTCTGAGTCACAGTGCTTTGTCAGTCTTCTGTACAAACAATCCACAGGGGTGCTGAGTGGCCAAACTGTCACCGGACAGAATTGGAGTGGGGATTGAAACCTAGTGTTTAAGGCGGAACCCATGCATGACATTAGTGACACAGCAGTCATTTTACTTCATAAGAATCCCGACATGTACTGGAAGGCAGATTGCAAAGCAGAGGCCATCTGGATAACGCCAGCCGAAGGCACACATGATGTTAAACGCCATTGTACGTAACTTGCTTCAGAACATAGGTTCATGTGACATTTTGATAGTATATTTCCATCTTTTAACGTCCCCCTTATTTTCCCTCACAAATTCCTTGATAACCACAGTAGAAATGCATAAACACGCAGTGTGCTCAAAAGACCTCTTATGGTGGAATGTGGAGGCATGAGGAGCAGCATTTCTGCTAATCAGATCCTGCATGAGTATCTGGGGCTCAGATTGTAACTTAACAAAGGAACCCCTGAATCAGATTTCCTGTCACATTAACTGTGCTGCCATAAATCGGTATTCTGCACAGTGTCGGCGCGAGACTGATTATCTTTACTGCAGCGTGTCGAGTCACAGAATGGTAAGAACCACATTCACCATCCTTGGCAGCTGCTTAACTTGCAGCCATTTTCTCACCTCAGCAGGATTGAGCCCTAAAAGGCTAATCTGGCGTGTGTACTCATGAAAGTAATAGAACACTCAGCAGGAATATGCCTGTGGGTGAGAACAAGCTGTGGATAAAATTTCACCCTTGTTCAGAGAGCCAGTACAAGATCTAAGCACAATTAAGTCCCACTTAATGTCTGTTTTGAGGGTTTAAATGGGATTTAAAGTGGCCCATAGGCCGTGAGATTTCACTATATGTTAATAAAGGTTCTAGGACAGGGCCCTATTAAAACAAGAATAAAAGGATGAAAATCCTTGCACGCTGACACTGTATTAGGGTTTGACAAGATCTCTTTAAAGTTCTTCCAAAGAAAAAGAGGGGTAGCCGTGTTAGTCCGGTTCTGTAGAAGCAGCAAGGCATCCGAAGAAGTGGGTATTCACCCACAAAAGCTCATGCTGCAAAACGTCTGTTAGTCTATAAGGTGCCACAGGATTCTTTTCTGCTTCCAAAGAAAAAGTTACAGCTGGGTGTTAGACTTTTGTTGTGGTGATGGATATTTCTAGTGCTGTTGTATTGGGAATGGATTCCTCGTAAAATGGTAAAACAAATTTGTTCCTGGACAGTATTCAGCTATCCATTTTGGATGTAGGTAAGAGGACGTGTGGACCCTGGCAGGCAAATCTTGGAACCTTAGAGGTGCCTTGGCCATGCCTACAGAGTGACAGAGATGAATAGCTCGGAATAAAGTTATGGTGAAGCTAGGACATCGTGCAATAATACCCCTGTGGGTAAAGGACTGCAGCAGTGAACCTGTAGGAGAGTTTGAAGCTATGAATATCCAGTTGGGATTGCTGTTTAGCGGAACTCTGTTTTGAGCAGGACCAAAGGGTTAGATCTGGGTAAGAGCAATTAATGTGACTGACCAGGAAGTGCAGCTAGTGAAAAATCAGATCTTGGGGACAGTGTCTAGTGTAGTTGGCATCTCAAAGCCTCTCAAGGGGCAGAGATCATCAGCTGTGAAGCTTAAATTCTTGGGCCCATTCCATCTATTCCTAGTAACCTGTAATGCTTCAAAGATTGCTGTCAGATTTGCATTTGAACAAATTGAGGTGAGGGCAGTGAGAACAGACTCAGACTGGTTTTCTGATGACATCTGGCAAAAGCAGTCTAAGGACCCTGAGTTATCTTTGGTGGCCAGTAGATCTACTGAAGGAGACCCAGCCTGGTTAGGTTCAGCGCAGTTCAGGAACCATTGAATCCATTGATGTAGCTACCAATTTGCTGGTGTATAAAGATAACAGGATTGTCTTGTCAGCCAGCTTACAGGGAACAGTACTGGAGGTCTTCATGATAACAAAGTGCAGGCCATCTGGGTATGAAAAGACACTAATCTGCATATTCAACAGATTTTTTTTGGTTTGGCATCACCGCACATGTTGAGGACTCATAAACATAGAGAGAAGGGTAGCATAAAATCCCTCCTTGGCAGCTTTACTAAATCACTTTATATGTAAGGGGTTAAGAAGCTCAAATAACCTAATTGGCACCTGACCAGAAGGACCAATGAGAAAAGAAGATACTTTCAAATCTGAGGGGGGGGGGGATTTGTTTGTGTCTCTCTTTGTTGTTCCCACTCCGGTCGGATGGAGAGAGAAGCCAAGCAGGTACAACATCTCCTGAAAATATACCTGGAATAATCCATCTAAAATCACAGAAATTGTAAGTAAGGCAAGGAAAGGCATTAGGTTATCTGTTGGTTTAGCTCGTAAATTTTCCTATGCTCCAAAGGTAGCTTTATTCCTGTTTTAGTAACTGTGAAGCTGAGTCCTGAGGGGAGTCCTCTGTGTTTTAAATATTTTTATTACCCTATAAAGTTACCTTCCATCCTGATTTTGCAGGTGTGATTCTTTTACTTTTTTCTTTATAATAAAGTTCTTCTTTTAAGAACCTGATTGATTTTAATGTCCTGAAGATAAAGGGTCTGGTCTGTACTCACATTGCTAAGGCAATTAGTTGGTATATTATTCTCAAGCCTCCCCAGGAAATGGGGTGAAGGGGGGGATATTTTGGGGGGATAGGGATTCAAAGTGACCCTTCCCTGAATTTTTGTGTAAATCACCTGGTGGTGGCAGCAATATCATCCAAGGACAAGGAAAGGAGTTTGTGCTGTGGGGAAGTTTTTAACCTAAGCTGGCAGAATATAAGCTTAGGGGGTCTTTCACACAGGTCCCCACATCTGTACCCCAGAGTTCAGAGTTGGGGGGACGACCGTGACAAGGACTTGAATACTTTTTATCTGTCAAGACAAGAAAGCACCAGCAAGAAGAGACAAAATTCCTTTAGGGGAACTACATAGTAAGTCCTGGGAGTTCATACGGATTGACTTGAAAGGCCCAGTACCAGAAACACCAGCTGGAAATCGGTATTCGCTGGTAGCATCTGACACCCCCTCAAAGTCAACGGTGGCGCAGCCACTGCAGGATAAAAGGACTGGGACAGTTATGGCAGCATCTGTGAAACATGCCATGTTGCACTTCAGCCCACCAAGCTTCATCTGCAGTGATCAGGGGAAGGAATTTGAATCACGGTTCTTACACAAGGTCTGCAGATCCCTCCAGGTAACCCAGGTGAGGATCGTGTCAGCTCCGTGTAGACACACCCTAACTCTTCCTCCCTTCCCTAAGTCACATGGGTTTGAGGAGTACCAGGAACACAGATCCTGCTCTCCCCACTCCACTCGAGCTGTGAAATGGGGCAACAGCAATGTACATTGGAATGGGGTGCAGTATTCTTCAGCTGTGTTGGGTCCAGTCGTTATCTATGCCTATATATTGGTTCTATGGCTAGAAGGGTTCTTTGTAGCCAGACAGAGACTTTATTCTTGAGAAAAGCAGCTTTTCATTTAGTTCCCAGAGAATAATGTCCAGCCGTCAGGAAATGAAAATCAGATTATGCAAACGCAAGATTTATCTTAACAAAAAGAACACTGTTATTGCACTGCAGAACAGGCAGGGCGAAGAACGAGGAGCATCTATCAACTTTAATATGTTTAATTTAAAAGGGAACAGGTTGCACCAACAATTTCTTTTCTGCTTAATGAGGCCCTTTCATAAGTAAAGTAGCAGGATTTGCGTGTCACCCAGAGGAAATCAGTATATGTATATTCATACTGTGGTGCAAAATTTGTGCCGATCCCATTTATTTAAAACTTTTTTTCTAGCCCAGCTGTAGTAGGTTTGATGTCAGGTTTCTTTCATCAGGAAAATAGATGCACTGTTGGCTCAATCCTGAAACTTTTCAGTGGCTTTGTTCAGCCTCGTAAGGCACGATCTTCAGATTTCAAACAATTAGTCGTACACCTGGGTTGCCTCGTTGTGCGCTGCTTGTCAAACAGAGAAAAATGCTTAGACATAGGAAGAAAAGTTTCATTTGAGGCCTGCTAGCCCCCTCCACTTCAGGCAGGGAAAGAGGGAAGGTCCATCTGATCCAGGTCCATCTGACTACATTTCCATACGGTGACTGTCTCTGTGACTTTTGTGTAGAGATAGCAGTGTGCTACCTGGCCTGTAATGACAGCTACTTGACATGCAAGTTCTCTGAGGAAGCTCCTCCTCCAAAGGGATTGGAAGATATGGAAGGGTAAGGAGGCTGTCTGCACTGATCATGCCCTAAATCCGTAGCCAGCAGCCGTCTAAGCAGTTGCCTGTGCATAAATTCAGGCTGCTTGTAGGGGTGGTTAATTGGGTCTCTGCTGCATCCCACCTAGAGCAAAGGTGCGGGGTGCTACAGAGGAGCCCTGCTGTTAGAGGGGTGCCAGAGGAGCAATGTGGAAGGGCCGACTGTCAACAGGATTGGGGGGGCCCTTCCTCACAGACTCCCAGGAGCTGCAGAGCGAGGCAGGCCCCACTCCCCATGCCTCCTGTTTACAGGGAAGATTTGGTGAAGTCCCCATGAGAGGAACATCCATTCCCTGCCCAACCGCCACTTCCATGCTGCCCTGCCTGTGGGTATTTCCACTGAGAGGTACAACACGGCCATCAATGAGTAAGGGCCAGTTCATCCCACAGGGGGGACAGGGAGCCTCACAAATAGTTCTAGTGTTTCCTCCCCCTCCTCAGAACAGGCAGAGGGGCTTTCACCCCCTTAAATCTGCAGGCTCCTCTGTTCTTTCACACCCCCTGCTTGGCAGCGTTGCTCCCTGACAGACTCTTGGTCGGTGGTAATAGTGGGGTTTAGTGGTCATTTAGCAGAGGTGGGATGCAGCAGAGACCCAATTAACCACCCCTACAAGCAGCCTGAATTTATGCACAGACAACTGCTTAGACGGCTGCTGGCTACGGATTTAGGGCACGATCAGTGCAGAGAGCCTCCTCACCCTTCCACATCTCATCATTTGAGTCAACAATACCTTACACTGGCATTCCCCGTGAGGTTGGGAGGAGGATGCTATGGACCCCACAGCCCCACTATATCCTACTAACAAGCCCTGGAGCTAAATCCTTGCAGGGAGGCTTCCACTCAGGGTAAAATGGAACCAGTGAAATGGAACCAGTATTCCTTTCCTTACGGGTCCTCAAAGACCGGATGTGCTGGATCTGGGTCTCGTCCTCTTGTGAGAGCAGATGGGGCACAATCTGGCACTAAATTCTGAATAAAATCAAGGCTCATTTGTGCTGAAATCTACCAGGGCAGGGAGGTAAGGGAGCTAGCGACAGAAGGCAGCTACTCCGGGCCCTGAACACTGTTGGGAAGTACCGCATGATGGGATTTAGAGACTGAATTCCTTACCTCGCCCGAAGTGACATTTCTGCGCACCCAAGCAATCAGCTACCGTCAGAAAGGTGACAGTGACATAGTATCTGTATGTGACTTTGGGGAAGGAGGGCTCGGGGGGGATCAAAGGTAAGAGGCTTCGTGTCGTGCTAGACACAGCAATGGGAAAATGAGAAATTTGATCTTTCTATTCTAATGGACGTAAGGAGTTGCTGGGCAGCAAAAGGTGATGCAGCCCAACCGAGCTGTTCCCTTTAAGTTTATTTCCAATGTGGTGGTGGTAAATCTCCTGCCGTTGTAATTTCCTAGGCTGTGGGGGAACATGGCCAGCAAAAACAGACAACCTGAAGCACAGGCGGGCTCCGTGCTGCGTCTCAGCATACGAATAACAGGGACATTATTGAACATCAAAAGCCTTGTTTTCTCTCTCCCCTCTGCTGCTGAATGAGGAGTGAGAGGCGGACTGCACAGCAACCAAAGGAACTGGGTTATGTCCTTTAAAAGGCCCTTTTCTATGAATGCCATTGAGAGGAGGAGGCTGTAGAAATCCTGATTCTTCTGTAGGCATTAGAAATATTGGGCCAAAAGCATCACTCCTGTCTCGCCACTTCCAAAGTTCCTCCTGCCTTTGCCAAAACCAACGGGGAGCTGTTGTGCACTGGGTCTGTCTCGAAGTCCGGCTCAGCAGGCTGATACTTCTCCTGCTTGTGAGAGGGTCCATGTGAGGTCTTCGGGAGACCTGAATAGTGCAATCCCTTCCCCAAAGCAGGGGCGGGAAAAGAGGTGGTTGGACTTTCCACCTGTGGGAACAAGCAATGCTACAACTCATGCGGCAGCCCTGCATGATTGTGTTATTCGGGCCTATCAACATCTCTGCCCCGTGCTGTCTTTTTCTCCTTCCACATCAGGGTTTTGGGAGGCAGGGGGATTACCAGTGACAAATAATAATGGCATGTTAATAGGTTTTTTGCAGAGCTGTGACTATAGGCAGTGTAGTCAGAGATACATAAGGAGCAACTCTGCCCACTGCCAGTGAGAACTACCAATGCCACCTTCAAAGAAGCCATTCCCATTGCAAAGCAAGATAGTTCGCCTTATCCTTGAAAGGCCAACCCCCAGCACAGAAAATCTCTCTGCTACCACCTCCTGTCCAATCTCCTGTTCCTTGGCAAAGGAATGGAAATAGCGAAGACAGAAAGGACGAGCAGGTGCCCATGACACATGACATTAGCACATCTTGTAACCGAGTCCTGCCACCTCTTTGCTGGCCACACCCACTTTCTGGATTGCACTCTCAGGCACTGGGATGCCTTGCAGAGTGGGGGTTGCAAGTGGATTGCACCACTATAGTCCTCTCGCTAATCAAACTCTCCGCCTTCAGCACCCAACCAGCTGTGATCCTTCAGCTTCCACCAGTGGGTCCCACCCAGTGATTCGAGCCCCTCGTACCCGCGTGTAACCTTGCTGAATAACTTTCAAACTCCTGAGCCGATTTTCTGCTAATGAGGCTTCAACCTTTCAGTGGCAGCTACAAAACCCGCCTAGTCTGACGCTTCTAGATTCAGCCATGTCCGAGTCATCTAAACCCAAAATGCCTTCTTGGAAAATAGAGGATTCATTTCCTGCTACTCTCTTAACTATGTACAATTGCAGTCCTGCTAGCGGTAGCAGGAGTCTGTGTGGACACTTTTTATATTCTTCCTGCAGTAGAAAGAAGTTTAATAATGATCCTAGCAATCTGATATCAACCGAACTGACTGTTATGCAAACACCTTTCTGTTGGGCCAGCCCCACTGACACCTCTACACACATGCCATGGTGATAAAGCCCAGCCTGTGGAGTCTGTTGGGAGTCAGGCCATCAGCTGCACTTCTCAGTAGTCTGATGCCCTATCAAGCCAGCCAGGCTGTCTGATGGACTGCGCTGCCTGAGGAACCAACAGGCCGGCTCTTAACTCTAGCAGCAGCAGTAGCTCTCTGGCTGCTCAATGCGCATGCCCGCGGACTCTGCCTCCCTCTGCTCATCTCTCCAAGCCCTGCTCCTGCTCAGCTCCGCCACAGCTTCAGCCCAAACCCTGTCCTGCACCCATCCTATTCCAGCCTCGCTCCTGCCTCAGAACCAGCCCTGCTCCTGCCTTCCTTGGCTCCTGGTAATCCATTTCTGACCTTTGGCTCTGATTTTTTTACTCTAATTCCTCCTCCCCCACTGGCTCCAGCATTCGGACTCTGATTCATGACTTCAACTCTCTGTCTCAACCCTTGACTCTGGCATTTGGCCTCTGACCAGTAGCACTGACTCCTGCTCTGACCACTAGGCCTGACCACCTACAACCCAGTCCACTGAGAGAGTCACTCTGTTAGAACGCACATGTTCCTGTAGGCTACAGTCACCTCTTATGCATGTCATGCTAATGAGCATTATGTGAGACAGATTCTCAGCTGGTGGAAATTAGTGTCACTTCATTGACCTAAGTGAATGATGACCCTTTACATCCGCTGAGAATCTGGCTATGAAGATGTTGCTATGGGAGACCAGACCTCCATCTTTCTGGTACTTAAAGAAGACAAGACAAATGTTTAATGCAATACTGTTCACACCCACAACCTAACCTTTCCTCATTGTCTGTCTCACAACTTGGCTGCCCACTGAGTTATTCTCTTTGTATTTTATCATATTTCAGTCAAAGTTGGTGAATTGTGAACTCAGTGGTAAATTGCAACCCCTGTAGTACCAGTGGCTCCATCTACCACACTCCCAAATGCTTTCTCCTTACTGGATTGCATTAAAAATTGAACTCCTGCTGCTGAGGTTAATCCCTCATCATCTGTAATCCGAACAGGCATATGCAAAACACAGCACAAAAGATGCAATCAGTTGTATTTCCTTTTACATAACTATTGTCTGTAGCCCCATTGGGATGTTTGACAACGCACTCCTCCAAAATTTGTGCAATGAACATCTGGCCGTCGGTTCTTAAATCTGTTTAGGAGAATATGCACCAGAGAGAGGAAAATTTCCAAGACACAATATGTCACCCGCAACAGAATGTAGCTTGTCTTTATTACTTTGATGAATATTACTTATTGCCACTTTCATGCCTATGTCCAGAGGGCTAAATGCTCATCCGTCAAGAAGAAACCTTCTAGGACAATAACAGCCTGGAATTCAGTCCATTTCAATTCTGCATGTGCACTGTTCAGCCTTAGGACTTCAGGTTTATTGATTTCCTAAACGTTTTCCCTGGATTAATTTTTCCACTATCCTCTGGATTATAGCCATCATGGAAAGCTCTGTCCGGAAACCTGCTGAGCACTTCCATGATTGTTGTAACCATTTTTCTACTTGGGAAGTTCCCTAATTCACCCTCCCGGGGCTGGCCTTTGAAAACAGCTTGCTTTCAAAGGACACTTAGTGGTTTGCCAGAACTGTGTCCCATAGCAATGATTGATTTCATTTTTTGTCATTAAATTTGAGCTCTTCAAATGGTTTGTAAGATCACAAAAAAAAAGAGGAGGAGGAGGATGGAAAGTGGAGCTGCCACCCCCAGCCACTTCCAGATCCTGCTAAGATCTGAAAACAAGGCAGCATGAGAAGTGAAGTCCTTGTTTGCAGCCTGTACAGTGAAACTTTCATGTGCACTACCTTTTGTTCAGCTCTCTGTTGCATGTGTAACAGAAGCACCCCCATGCGGTGCATGAGTCTTTTGTAAAGATGGGCATAAAAAGCGGGTAGTTCAGACCTTCTGTCTACACCACATTCACAGCCTTCACTACCAGCAGTGTGGTCACTAATCTTTTTTTCCCCTCTGGTCTCTAATTCCATACTGGTGGTTCATAATAAAATTGTAACTCGGCAGCTCAAAAGTAGTAACCATTTTTAGGGAAAACCCTAACCCCTTTTCCCTTGCCAGTCATGGCCAGGCCCTGTTCACTGCCACATTGATGAGAGCCAAACTCATACCTCTTAACCTGATCTATTTGAAAATGTCTCATTTCAGTTAAGCTATTTCTTTCTGTAAAGTGGAAGCAGGCTCAACATCTCTTCCGTAGGGTTCCACTTCCAGCTACTCCTTCCAAACTGTGACTTCATGATAAGTATGAACTATATCTTCTTATTTACTAATAGCCATCAAAAAACGTAAGTCCAAGCATTCCAAAACTGATAGTGATTTTAGGTACCTAACTTGAAACACCCAAGAGGGGCCTGATCTTCAGAGGGTGGCTGCTAAAGCGTGATCTGAAAGCTCAGATTGGGTACCCCAAATCATTAGTCACTTTTGAAAACCTTAGCCATAGGGTGCCAAATCCTCAGCTGCTGTGAACTGCCATAACTCCAGTGAAGTCAACAGAAGAACTACACCTATTTGCACCAGCTGAGGAGCTAACCCAATGCATTTTCCTTTGGCAGATATTGCTAATGACATCAAAGCCATTTTCTGAAGACAAGATTCTAAAAGCAACTTCTTCAACCGGTCACTGGCACCAATCATTGAGACCCATTGATGCAAATATCTAGGAGAATTATGAAAGCAGCACAACCAAGTGAAATGATGAGAATAAACTGGGCAAATGTCTTGAAGCTTTTTCATTTCATCAAACTAGACATAACCTTCACCAGAGAATCAGGGCAGATATTCAGCGTGGTCTTAGCAGGTGTCCATTGATGCTCTTCCAAAATGCGGACATAAAACCAAAGGCCAATGTTTAAAAATCTGGCCTTTAAAAGCTAAGCTAAAGAGCCCGTGCTGGAGCATGGCACAATATCTACTTCGTTACTACTTGGTGCAATACGAGGGAAATTCAGCCTACTATTTTGACTGTGTAAAGTATTGATCTAAGATGAGAGAAAATACTAGCCAGTTACTAGGCTAAATGTGATTAGATGTGTAAAGCCTCAGTTCTTCTTTTAATTCAACCTACTAATGGATTCCCCTGGCGAGCCTGTTTTTTGGTACTGAATTATCCAATTATAGATCTATCTACTATTAAGTCTGCAAACAAAACGTCAATCACAGTTCCCTGAGGACTGCAATTCCAAGGAGTGTGTACAGGGCTACTACTGGTCTGACAGCACTGGAGAATTAATGTATAGAACAATCTTCCTTCTCCCCCCCCCACCCCCATGGGTCATTCTTCAACTCTTCTTTCTGTGGCGTGCAGGAGTTTGTAGTCGTGGTCTGGTTAAAAAATTTAATCTGAAGCTATTTTTCAGTGGACGTGGGTTTTTGAGTAAACAAAACTTGTTGTGGAAAATGCCCACTTTCCTAAAATATTTTTGATTTTCAGTCAGGAAACCAAACGCTGAAAACATTTAGCCAAATATTTTCAACTTTTTGCTTTTGGAACTGCGGAAAAACTAAATGCCTTTGAACCATTGCAACCCTAAAAGTTTTTTTCTTTATGATGAACAAGCCAAATGTTCTTATTAAAATTTCACAGAAACATTTTTATTGAAATTTTCTGTCCCCTTCCCCCAAATCTCTCTCTTCCCAGGAAACTCTGTTGTTTTCCCTGAAAAATATAAAATAAATCAAACAGGCCAAAAAAAACAACCCAAAGAAACCCCACCTTTCCCAGGAGAACTAAATTTACTAGCTACATGCAGTAGATGCATTTCTATTACGCGTCACTTCTTTGATGGTTAGAACCCTTCTGCTAAATTCCAGCCTCCATCTATTCCTGGCCAGTAATAAATCCAGACTCTGACATCAGCTCGCTGTATAAGAATTCAGACCTGGATTTAGCTGTGAGCTACAGCCCTGCACCACTCCAGGATCACCCCTGGGTCTCAGCTTCTTCTGCTCACCTGAGCTGAGGGACACTATCTGCAGCTGTAGTGGCTGGCATGTTCTTCTATCCCTACATTATAAGTCATTGCCTCTCAAAATTGGCCGGATGCCAGTGATTATAAACTAATTGAAAAGCTTTAAAAATGCATCACTTTAATATTACCTCAGCTCTGCTAAATCTCTCCTGTAATAACTCCCTTTAGAGTTCTTCACTCGGGTTTCATTCTACTTTACTATTTATTAGATTATTACAGTTAAACTAGGAGTCCCATCACACTGCTCTGGCCCAGTGGTTGTAGGTGACCCAGAGAGAGCCCATTTAACTTCCTCTGGATGCCACCACTCTCTTGTGGATGGCATGGTCAGTTTCACAGGCGTCCAAGACCAACAGAAGTATGGTCAGGAGTGAGGGTACAGGGTTTGAGCAATGGTTGTGTATTGGCATGCCGTCTGGTCTGTTTGTGGATGGGATATCAGGTCTGTGTGCCTGGGGTACTTGGGCATGGGGAATACCAGTCAGTTCTTCTGTGATTTTCCCTGATCTCCTCCTCAGTTTTTTAAAAACATCCATCCCCTATTGATTTTTTTAAGATACTACAGGAATTTCCCAGAAACGGGAAGAAAACAGCCCCATCGCCTCAGCTCTTGACCATTTCTGGATCCATTACAAAATGGACTATTATTGTTTATATTATGGTAACACCTAGGAGCGCCCACCCCTCATGAATCAGGGCCCCATTGTACTAGGTTACAGACAAGTAACACGGAAGACACGATATGCCCAGAGACCTTACAGTATAGGTGAATTCACCTCCTACCTTATAAAATTCTCTACACACTATAAAATCATCCTCCCACCCCAGTACACTGATCTGATCCTGTTCTGCAGACTTCACCCCCGAAGTACTTTCTATACTGCCTAACTTCCCATCCGTGTTCGCCGCCACAGTTGAAACGAGGACCCCATTTTGCTAGACACAAGCAAGAGGCACTCCTTGCCCCGAAGAGCGTTCAATCTAAATGGGCATGACAGACAAAAATAGGAGGGGAAATAGGCACCGAGAGGTGAAGTAACTTGCTCAAGGTTGTCCAGTAAGTCAGAGGCAGAGCTGGGAATACAACTCACATCTCCTTAGTCTCGGTCCGGCGGCCTGTCCACTGGAGCCTGCTGCCTCTTCACCTCAATGCTCTTGCAATGAACAGTTTCTATCTGGGCTGTCTCTTGTGTCCTGTGTTTGCAATTTCCTTTCATTCTCTGGGAAGACAGGAGGCACCCTGCACATAGATGACCAGGCAGCTTAGTTACCCAATCCTGTGACTTGCCTTAACCACAGCAGCCCTGGTTGGAAAATGTTCTCAGAGGCTCTTCCATGAATGATGCTTTAGTAATGGATTGTGTTATATCAACATTTCAAACAAGACTGATCAGGAAAAGGGGCTATCGCCCATACTCTAATCCTCTGGTACTTGCTTCTGAGTTCCCAATGAACATGGCTTGTCAGGGTGATTTTCATTGTGCGACACTCAGAACAATCACTCTCAGCACAGGTGTTCTTCATGTTTACTTAGGGTGGCCTCTCCAAAGCCACCTAGGTGAGATAATGCCCAATTCCTATTAATATCTAACAGGAACGGGGCAGCCTAATCCCTTAGGTGGCTTTGAATACCTCAACCTTAATGTCATAAATACTATAAGACAACTCTGTTAAGACAAGTCTCAGCATAGGGCTAAGTCTCCCTCGGGTGCCAGCATCTGCCTGCACACTGGGTAAGGGTTTGCTTAATAAAGGAGGGTCCAGGTGAGAACCTGCTCTGATACAACCGCTCCCTTGCTAGGAAAGGGGACAATAAGGAAATGCAGATTAATTTACTACATATGAATAACCAGGAGGGTGGTAAGTATAGCTATAAAATATCCAAAATATCATAGAATCATAAAAATGTGGGACTGGAAGGGACTTTAAGAGGTCATCTAGTTCAGTCCCTGTGCTGATGCAGGACCAAGTAAACCTAGACCATTCCTGACGGGGGGTTGTCCAACCTGTTCTTAAAAACCAATCCAATGATGGGGATTCTACAACCTCCCTTGGAAGTCTGTTGCAACTACTCTTCCAATTACTCTTCCTAACATCTAACCTAAATCTCCCTTGCTGCAGATTAAGCCCATTGCTTCTTGTCCTACCTTCAGTGGCCATGGCGAACAATTGATCACCGTCCTCTCTATATCAGCCCTGAACAGATCTGAAGACTGTATCCAGTCTCCCCTCAGTCTTTTCTCAAGATTAAACATGCCAATTTTTTAAACTTTATCTCATAGATCAGGTTGTCTAAACCTTGCATCATTTTTGTTGCTCTCCTCCGGACTCTCTCCAATTTGTCCACATCTTTCCTAAAGTGTGGTGCCCAGAACTGGACATAAAACTCCAGCTGAGTATAGTGGGACAATTGCCTCATAGAATCATAGAATCTCAGGATTGGAAGGGACCTCAGGAGGTCATCTAGTCCAACCCCCTGCTCAAAGCAGGACCAAACCCAACTAAATCATCCCAGCCAGGGCTTTGTCAAGCCTGACCTTAAAAACCTCTAAGGAAGGAGATTCCACCACCTCCCTAGGTAACTCATTCCAGTTCTTCACCACCCTCCTAGTGAAAAAGTTTTTCCTAATGTCCAACCTAAACCTCCCGCTCTGCAACTTGAGACCATTACTCCTTGTTCTGTCATCTTCTACCACTGAGAACAGTTTAGATCCATCCTCTTTGGAACCCCCTTTCAGGTAGTTGAAAGCAGCTATCAAATCCCCCCTCATTCTTCTCTTCTGCACACTAAATAATCCCAGTTCCCTCAGCCTCTCCTCATAAGTCATGTGCTTCAGCCCCCTAATCATTTTTGTTGCCCTCCGCTGGACTCTCTCCAATTTATCCACATCCTTCTTGTAGTGTGGGGCCCAAAACTGGACACAGTACTCCAAAGTACTCCCATGTTTATGTATAACACCACTCTTAATGTACCTCAGAATGATGATAGCTTTTTTTTGGCCTGCACCATGTTATTGACTGATATTTAATTTGTGGTCCATTACAACCACCAGATCCTTTCCAGCAGTGCTACCACAGTTATTCCCCACTCTGTAGCTGTGCATTTTTGCCCTCCAAGTGACATGCCTCGCATTTATGTTTATGGAATTTCATCTTGTTGAATTCAGACCATTTCTCCAATTAGTTTTGAATTGCAGTCCTGTCCGCCAAAATGCTTGCAACCCCTCCCATGCACATGATATCCCTGGAATCATTGCCATGAAGGATAACGCAATGATGCAGCACTAGGGTGACCAGATATCCCGATTTTATAGGAACAGTCCTGATTCTGGGGTCTTTTTCTTATATAGGCTCCTATTACCCTCCAACCCTCGTTCCAATTTTTCACACTTGCTGTCTGGTCACCCTATGCAGCACTGTCCTGGGGTAGCATTTACCAAAGTACCTATTGCCAGATAGTCAGAGGCATTTAGATGCCTGACTCCCACTGATTTCAATTAAATCAATGGGAGTTAAGCATCTAAATATCTTTGAGGATCAGGGGCTAAGTGATTTAAGAGCGAAAGCCTGAAAGGCAATGGGGCGTAGCCTCTTAATAAGACACACATGCACTTTGGAAAGTTTAACCACTGGAACCTTAAAATGCCACACAAGAAATTTGGTGTGCTACAGTGGATTTAATCTACTGGGAGGAATCTCCTGCAGGTAAGGTGGGATTTTCACAATGCATATACATAGGCATGTTAATTGCTTTAAAAACAGGGGTGTTTTGATAAAGTTTTGCATAGCGACTGTGAGCAGGTCACTCATCTCATGCCATTCCCTTGATCAGAGAAGCTTTATGATTTGGGGTTGGCCTGCGGTCCCTTTACACCGGCTATGCTAATACAAAAGGGACACAAATCTGGTGCTAGGTGCAGAGGGAGCCCCCGGCTGGCCAACATTGCCACCTTCGACAAAAGCCTTCTGGGGCAGGTGTGCTGGCACCATTCCCAGAGAGCGAAATCTTTCCTGAGTGCTAGTCAGCGCAGCCCAGGCTGCTGGGTGAACTGGCCACCAGCCAGCCCAGGATCGACAAGGCACAACGGCGATGTAAAGCATCCTTTACACCCCTGCACCATGTCCAGCTTCAGTACAGGTCCCAGACTCCCATTGACTTTAATGAGCTTTGAATCAAGCCCTGTGCTTCCTCAGCCAAACCTCTCATTGAAGTAGTTGGTAACTTTGCCTGAGTAAGGACTGCAGGCCCTTTATGAGTATAATAAAGGGAAATCATTAACTGTCTCACTCTTTGAGCTGAGCTACCTGCTAACATGATGAAGACATCTCAGGGCATCTCATGCTTGTTCTGTGTGCCAGGTTCCCCCCACTGCTTATGGTGGGGTTTCTGTACTGGGGGAGGTGGGGTTGTTAGACAGCAGCTTTGTTTTTCATTTATTCTTTTTCATTTGTTCCACTGACACATCCTATTTTTGGTTGGAAGGCCGGTCTCAATTTGTTCAGTGTTCACCCCTATTAAAACTGGTCAAGAGATTTATGAAAATAGAATATAAAGTTCACTGTCAAAAGTCAAAACAAAATGCTTAACCCTATAACTGACCCTGAAAGGTCATCGAGTCCAGCCCCCTGCCTTCACTAGCAGGACCAAGTACTGATTTTTGCCCCAGATCCTTAAGTGGTCCCCTCAAGGATTGAACTCATGACCCAGGTTTAGCAGGCCAATGCTCAAACCACTGAGCTATCCCTCCTCCCTATAGTACTAGGCAATAAAATATTTGATGAAAATATGTTTATTGGAGCATGCATCACCATTTGGTCCAATTATTCTGCCATGAAACATTAAGAATAATGAACCAAATGGTGCCCAATAGAAGGAATACATCTGCCCTGATGAATTCCTGACAAAAGGCACTGGGAATCTTAGCACATGCATTTTGTCAACCAAGATAAGAGTAGTTCTCACTCTAGCTGATAGAGAAAGGCTTTTGACTCTTATTTATTACATGCAAATTGAATAATTAGTTACCAATATCAAATAGCCTATTTGAATGAGGCATGTAATAACTGCTTTGTTGGGAGACCGTTGCTAGCTTCATCAATTATTGGTTATACGGCCTGCAATACATGTGCAATTAATACAGGGGGAAATTATAAAAGAAAATGTAAGCAGAAACTAGTTATTTGCAAGCAAACAAAAATAGCACCAAAGAGGGCAGGAATACGTTTTCAGAGACTTGCGAATAAAATACATTTTTATTTTGAGATAGTGTGATTTGTCTCATGAGAAGAGAGAGAAAATGCACGTTAAAAACAGGAATATGATGGAATCCAAAAGTGACCTGAATATAACATTTTTGGGTGTATGTCATCAAGTTTTGCAATGTATACTTCAGTTCTGTGTAAAATACAGAATCAGAGTATTAGTTCGAAATAAATGTATAATATAAACATATTGCATGACTATGCTGTAATCAGGGGTTTCTGAAATATAGCCAACAATCCCTTCCCTAAGGTGTAGAAAAGATCTTTCAGCAACCACTAATGGGAACTTTTTTTTAAAAGGAAATTCCAGGAGGATAAACTCCCCATAGACATTCTGAAAAATAATGGTGCATTTTGATGGAATTTTCTAAACTCCTAGCATGGGCAGCTGGTAACATTATGTAACTCTAGAGATGATTTCCTGTGCTGACTTGTTAAAGGTACACTGAGCTCTTAAATATTCAGTCGTTGCTAATGATTAAGGCTACGTTTTAGTCACAGATATTTTTAGTAAAAGTCATGGACAGGTCACAGGCAGTAAACAAAAATTCACGGCCTGTGACCTGTCCATGACTTTTACCATATACTCCTAACTAAAACTTGGGCAGGGGGCCTCGGGTGCTCTGGGGTGGGGGCAGCTCGGGGTCCCCAGGGGTGCTGTGCGGGAGGTTGGCCTGTAGGGACGGGCAGCGCGCGGAGCTGCATGGCCATGTCATTGGGAGCCGGGGAGCCCCTCACCCCGAGATAAGTGCTGCCCCACACCCCAACCCCCCGCCTCTAGTCCTGAGCTCCCTCCCACACACCCAAACTGCTGCTGCTGGCTGCTGCAGAAGTCACAGAGGTCACGGAAAGTCATGGAATCCATGACCTCTGTGACAGACTCGCAGCCTTAACAATGATAAATGGGATGATTATCTTTCTTTTTTGCTTCCACCTTAGCTAAAATGATACAGCAACAAAGAGACAATATTCATTTTCATCTATTTTTCTTGGGCTGCTTTGCTTGCCATCTCTCATGCCTCTAGGTAATGTTGGACAGTCTTGGAAACTAACTTAAAAATACAGAAGTTTGCATAAAAAGCAGGTCATCCAGACAATGAAATGTTTTTCCATATTTTAGGCATTAAGAGCTTTCTCGGGGTCCTGTTCACATGCAATAAAATGACTTTAGGATAAGTGTTCTTGACACTGGAATTGGTTGTAACTCCACTGCCATTTCCCATTTGACATTTATTAAAAGGAGTGAAATGCGGGGGTTAATTATTATAATTATTTATGTATAGGGCATCAAAGCCAAAGGCCCCTTGGTAGCCAATACATTATTAAACTGTCAACCAGAAATACCAGTCAGCAGGCCATAAATACCTGCCCCACCTACTCTCATGGAACTGAAAAGGGAAACAAACATGTTTTTGCACAGCGTTGGTTGGGAAATGATTTTTTTTTCCCATAAGAAATTTTGAACAAAAATCTTTGTGTAAAATTTTGTCAGAGAAAACATTTGGTTTCCCCCAGGCAAGTTTTGAACTGATTCATTTTGAATTGCCATTTCAATTACAATGTTCTTTCTCTTTGGGATTTTTTTTATTTAAAAATAATAATTAAATTACATTTTAAGTGGCAACTAAAAGAGGTTTTTATTGGCTTTGTTTTGGAATGCTGATTTGAATTTTTAAAAAACATGGTTTGAAATTTCCTGTGGTAAAACTGATTTCTTTCCCCCCATGAAAAATTTTCAGTTTTGATGGAAAACTTTCAGCAAGACAATTTTTTATCAGCTTCTAATCTTAAGCTTTGACTGGCAAGGTGCTACACATGTACAGTGCTGAACCAGGGACTGTCTGCATTGGAGAGAGAAGAGCAAGGTCTCAGAGAGATTTTTCTGGTTGATTTTAGGCCTGTGTTGCTTATTGAGTTTCTCAACATGCTGGGAAGGCTTCCAGCCGTGGCCTGTGTTTGGAATCTGTGTCCTTTCTGACTGGTGAAGAACTGACTAAGGGCTTGTCTTCACTACGGCACTAAATCAGGGCCCCTGTGATTGATGCAGGGGTGATGATTTAGCATGTCTGCTGAAGAAGCGTTACGTCAATGGGAGTGCGCACTCCTGTTGACGTAATTAATCCACCTCAAGAAAGGCGGAAGCTAAGTTGGCGGGAGAGCGTCTCCCACTGACACAGCGTGGTGTAGACTTTGCGTTAAGTCAATGTAAACTACGTTGCTTATGGGGCTAGTTTTTCCACACTCCTGAGTGACGTAACTTACATCGACTTAAGCTGTAGTGTAGACAGACCTGAGTCATTTACTGGAAGAGATTCCTTTTGGCCTTGATTCAGCAAGGCATCCTGCATCACAAAAGTACTTAAGCAGGGTGGGAGGGATAGCTCAGTGGTTTGAGCATCAGCCCGCTAAACCCAGGATTATGAGCTCAATCTTTGAGGGGGCCATTTAGGTCCCTAATAATCTATGGTTCTATCCCTTTTTCTTTAAGCAAAGGTTCAATATACCCAGACAATAGTATCATCCCTCTGACTGCAGGAGGGTATCTGTTGTCTGTTAGTTCAGTTTGCAATGGGAGGACTTGTCAGCCTTCCAGGTCTTTTCAATCATATTGCAACAAACACCAGAACTTTTTGTGATCATCATCTGTTCAGAAGGCTGTGACTCTTTCTCTCCAATGTGGCTCTCACTGCTCTCATCTAAGCTGTTGTCACTTTGAGTAGACCATAGGTCTATCTTCACTGCAGCGTTAGGCTGGGTAATGAGCCCCCAGTTCCGAGTGCCCCTGTTAGCCAGCCCAGTTCCGTGCAGCCACACTGCAAAGCCGCTCTCGAGTCACTCTGTCCTCACTGGTGCACTCACCCGTGTATGTTGCTAGGGCATCGGGGGGCACATCCCAGGGTTCTTTGTGCTGCAGTAACTGAGCTGCTCTGTGATTTTTTTCCCAGTAAATTATGGGAAGAACTCGTCTCTCCTCCTGGGCACATGGGAGGAATTGTGGGAGGCATGGGAGGATTATCGGCTGGAGTGATTTAGCCTGAATCCTCATTGCAAAGTTACTAGCCAAAGTGAAAGCAGGGCCTAGGCTCTAACCACGTCACCATGCGAGCTTGCCCAGGTGGAAAGCAGCACTAGACTTGGGCAACAGGGTTTTCTGTGTGGATGGGAGAGGAGCTAGGGAAAATACCTAGGCAAGAGCATGGGCTAACTCGGCTCTGAAGGCAAACCCCACAGCAATATGTTCTGCACAGGGAAACACTTCACATCACCCCAGAAACCGGTGCAGATGACCAAGGCTGAGCTGTGAGCCCACGACACTTCTGTTCTGGAGTCTGCATTTTAAATGAATGGCAGCTGAAGGTGCTGACCACCTTGCAAAAGTCATCCCTCAGTTCATCTAACTGTAGCAGATGTTCAACCTCAGGGGTTAAGGTAGAGTGGAGAAAGTACTCTTAAGGGACTCGAGAGACCTGGGCTCTATTCCTGTCTCTGCCATTGGCCTGCTGAGTGACCTGGGCAAATCACGTGCCTTCTCTGTGCCCCAGTTTCCCTATCTGTAGAATGGGGATAATGATACTGCGCTCCTTTTGTAAATCCCTTTGAGGTGTACTCATGAGAAGTGCAGTAGAAGAGCTGAGTGGTGGTGTTTTTCTTCTTCTGACAAGTACTATTCATGCTTCACCCTTGACTTTCAAAATATTCCTTCTAGTTGTGTCATTATTCATATGTTTAAAGCTAAGAATTTGCAGGCCAGGGTCCTGATTTCTCTGCATCTAAGTTCCCCATTGGGAAAATAATATTTCAGAAGAGTGTTTGTGAGCATAAAATCATTATTGTTTGTAAGACATTCATGGTATGTCTATGCTGCATTGTAAACACAGGTCCAATGGACCCTGGCTTGTAGACTCAGAGGGGTGGCCACACTGTATGTAAACCTGGGTTTAGAATTGCTAAACCTGGGTCTCACTGCTGTGCTAACACACCCCTTCTGCGCTATGCAGACCTTCTGACTTGGATCTGTGGCTTGAGCCACATCCACACGGCAAAATGACAGGGCTTGGACCCTAGTCACGAGGAACTCTGGCTCTGACCCGCACCCTAGCAGGGTCTTAGGACCCGGTTCCTGAGTGCTTGTTGACCTGAGTCAGACTGATTTGTGTGTGGACAGAGAGGTGACTTGGGCTCCAGCCTGAGTCAGAGGCTTGCTGTGCAGTGTAGACATACCTTCAGGGACTAGTATGATGAGGGACATATAAGGATCTGAATTGATAAGTAGAACACTTCTGTCGGCAGACTCTAACATGCTTAACTTTAAGCATGTGACTAGTCACACTGAAGTTAGTGGGATTACTCGCATGTTTAAACTGAGCATGCATTTAATGCTTTGCTGGACTGGGGCCAATGTGAATTCACAACTGTTCACAACTCAAGGGAGTGTGAACAGAATAAAAGGAAATTCATTTAAGAAAATTCAAGCAAGCGTACTATTTTCCGGTTCTCTGTATTGATGTATGTGCTACATATATATATTTAAAATGAACTATTTCATATTTCAGTAGTTTATTCTGTGGGCAAACCTCTGCTTAGGTCCAGATTTTAATTATGTGAGACTTAATTCTTTGGGTTCTCCCATCCCTACTGGGATATGAGGATATACTACTAGTGCTAGTCAAGAGTTGAATGACTTTCAGCATCATTCCTACTCACTTTGGACTGGGAATATATCTACAGCAGAGCAAAATGGCATTTCTCAGCAATGTGTCATAATGATTAGTTGTATCAGTGTCAGAATTTTGCAAGAAATACAGTAAGTTCAATTCTGTTGTCAGGAGCGCTGGCTCACTGGGAAACATTTGTAACTAAAACTGTTGTTCATTTGCAGACTCTCTAAGAAGAATGAAGCCTGGACTGGAAATATGCTGAAAAGCTGCTGTTATAAATTTGACATAATATGCATGACAGGGATGGATAGATCATTGTTCTCAAGGTCTGGCAAATAAAAGCAATGTTGTGGAGCTAGAAATACAGGGAAAAAGAAACATTATTCGGCTGCAAGATATGTTTCAGGTAGGAACCAAGTCTGAAACAGCCGTGTATTTTATTTGTGATTACATTGAATAATAAGGAAGGCTTGCATAGAAAACTTCTTGTACCTTGGAAAACATATAGGTTTTTGTTCTAGTGAACTTCTAAGAAAGTTTCTAACTAAGAAACATCAGCATGGAATTTTTGCTATGTTTTGATATTCAAAATATTTATTAAAAGATATTTAAGAAAGAAGCGTAGAAAGCCCAACAATTGTAACGATTAAACAGCTATGAAGCGAAGTTCAGTAACAACCCTACAGGAAGAATAGTCTTGAAGGCATAGATTGGCCTCAGGTGCTCTGACTTCTCTCCTTGGCTCTGCCACAGACTTCCTGTGTGATCAGGGGCAAGTCACTTATTCTCTCTGGCCAACATTTTCCAACAGGTACTGGATGCCCAGCATGAGACACCTTAAAGGGCACTGGTTCTCAGAACAATATGAGCACCTGCCCAGTGAAAATCAGGCCCTTTAAAGATGTCTCAGGTTGGGCACCCTAAAATGGAGGCACCCAAAATCACTAGCCAGTTTTCAAACTGTAAGTCTTGGTGCCTCAGCTCCCCCTCTGTAATAAGGGGATGATAATGTATCTTTTCTCCTACCATTTGTCTCTCTTTTCTATTTGACTGTAAGATCTTCGAGACAGAGGCTGTAAATGTACGATGACCGCCACGTGGGGACCCTGATCTCAGTGGGAATAGGGAAAAGTGAACAATGTTAACGGGAATCGTACCCAGGTAAATGAAGTCAGAACTAGGATTGTGGAATTCTGGACCATTATTGCTGCACATGTGTAGTATTTTTCTGATGAGGGAAAGAGCGCTGTAGATTTCAGGTCCATATTGCTGAGCGCACAACACACACGCTCTGCCAATGCACAGTGAGAGGCTAGCTCATCATTCTGGAGCACATTGCGATACTTGTGACAATATATGAGGCCAAATTGCAGTTTGTCATGTAGCACTATACATTGCTGGCAAATTAGATATTTTTCAGGGGATGCAGATTGATCAATATCTGTCTTTAATATCTTAGCAGTGGGTGTTCTATTTATTCGGAATGAGTCTTCTCCTTCATTCTGCAGGAATCTGGAAACTCATTCTACAGGAAACTAAACTGGACTGAACCCTTCCATTTTTTTCTCCGCCGAGCTTGCCGCAGTGAGTTTGTTATTATGTCCTTCAGTTTGTCCTTTAGAAAGAGACTGATGTGTGATATTTTCCAGGAGTTCAAACTTATTTTTCATCTAAGGATAGTGGCTCAGACCCTGTACTCCTCTTGAGTTTCACTTGCCACAAGATGAGGTGGCAGTAAAGTTAGCTTTATGCCTCTTTCATGGGCCTTCCCTATGCCAGCCAAGCCCCCTGAAGGTTGCTCTAAACTACTCTAGCTGCTATTAGCTCTCCAGGGTACTTTTGGCAGCCAATGCCGCCTGGAGGGGGGGAGGCGGTTTGTCCTGGGCCCCCCTGATTGAGAGGGCCCCCAAACTATTGCAACCTGGCATGCAGGGTCCCGGAATGGGAGCGCGGCCCAGCGTGTGGGACAGGAACTGAGCCACCGCTACAGGGTGAGTACAGTGTGGGCTCACAGTACAGCACCCACCACCTCCGCCTTCCCTCAGTGACACGCTAGGCCCTTGCTAGAACGCCCTTCACAATAGTGAACTTTGGTCCCTGGATCCCACCTTCAGCCCCGCCCGCTGTGGTGGGGACTGAGAGCTCCTCCAGCCATGGGGCTGCCGCAGGAGGCTGACAGGTCCTCCGGCCCTGGGGCTGTGGCCGGAGCAGAGATCTCTGGCCCCGGGGCTGGGGGAGCACTTTGCCCCTCCCCCAAGCCCTGGGGCTGGAGGAGCACTCTGCCCCCCCCTTGCTCTAACGAACCCCTTACTATACCGAACAAATGGCTTTGATCCTCAGGGGTTCGTTACAGCGACGGTGTGCTCTATTTTGGGGGGAAGGCTGAGGGGGCCTCAGTTTCAGATTTTGCTGCGGGGCCCGAAAACCTCTGCGCAGCCCTGAGCAGGAGCACAGATCAGCATGAACAATCTGTTCTTCCCCTTCCCATGCTGCCCAGAACGTAAGCCCACAGGCACCGACTTCTAGTTTTCTCCAGGGGTGCTCCACCCCTGCTCCGCCCTGAGGACCCACCCCCAGTCCACCCCGTCCCCTGAGGCCCTGCCCTTGCCCCACCTCTTCCCACCCCACTCTACCCTCTTCCCCTGAGGCACCCACCCACCCATCACTCACTGCTGTCCTCCAAGCCCCTCCCTGAGCCGCCAAACAGCTGTTTGGCAGCGGCCACTGATCAGCTGTTTGGCAGCACGACTGAACAGCTATGGATGGTGAGTGCTGAGCACCCACTACTTTTTTTTCCTGTGGGTGCTTCAGTTCCAGAGCACCCACGGAGTCGGCGCCTGTGGGTAGGCCGCCTTCTCTGTTCCTTGAGGAGGCTTTGGTTTAGCAGAGAGAGGGCTCAGGACTCCAACCCTGCTAGGCCACTTGCCAGAAGACCCAGAATGCTCCACACTTCACTGGCCTGGTCCAACTGGTTGGAAGTCAGTGCATGTAGCAACAGCAGATCCTATACTCTGCTAAACCAATGCAGATTCCTGGAGGTCCCTGGAAAGCCTGGGTCCAAAACCTATGTGGGGTTCTGAAGAGTTATTGATTTGGACAATGGATCCCAATATTCCCATAGCACTGCTTTGAATGATGAGTTTTTAAAGACATCAGCACTGTTAAACTGTCCAAGTCAGTGTTGAAAGCCATGGCGTCACTGATTGCCTCCTCTTGAAGGAGCTGGGTTATAAAAGGGAAAGTGTGGGCTGGGACTTTCATCTGCAGTTGTGCCATCCTGTATCGTTTACTTTTATGGAAAGCCATTACTGCAGGAGTGCTGTTAATCCTTTCTTAAAACTGGAATTGGTGTGGCCCTAGGCAGTGCGCTATGCCTGTGAGGGGTGCAGTGTAAGAACAGAAAGAGATGAGGCGTCCTGAATATTTACCCTACTGAATGAAGCAGTAGGTTAGGACAAACAAAATCTCCAAAGACTCCGTTACAAAAGTTTCAGAGAGGTTGTGAGCCCCTTTCACTGCTGTTCCATTAAGGGGTTTCTACCTTATCCCAAGATGTCTGGCCACTAATGCCAATTTAACCTGCTCACTTCCTGCTCACCAAACAATAAATAGGGGGCCAAGCATGCCGGGAGGGGGGCCTCCAGCTCGCTCGGCCCTGTCCCTGGCAGCCGAGCCCAGGCAGGGAGCAGCTGCTGCTGCTTCCCAGACAGGCTCTCTCAGGCAGAAGTGGCTCCATCCCGCTCCCCGCCTGGCTGCCAGGGAGAGCGGTCGAACGGGCCGGAGGAAAGGCGCAAGGAGAAAAGGACAAAGCCCTTCTCCCTCCCCACCCCCAGCATCTCCTAAGCCCTCTATGCACTGCCTCTACATGAGAGGACCTCCCCTCTTATTCCATGGCTGCTCACTTTGCTTAAGGGCCTCTGGTGAGGGACCCTGTCACAAACAAACGTCACCTGATGTTAGGCAAGTTACACTTGGACATTGAGCAGCTGGGGATGCACATAAATAAATATTCCTGGCACTCCACGATAAACACACACACAGAAACAAACCTATTTCCTCTGACCTCGTTATATTTGACGGGCATGTTGATGAGGGACTAAGGGGCTCTGAAACGTTCATCAGCCCAGATAGAGCAGTAGTAACATCCTGGATCTGTGGCACTGCACTGCTTGGATACCAAGTAAAATGAAGCAGTAAAAAAAGAAGCTCGTTTTTCCTATCTATTTCAATGCTTGGGGACTCCATGTGAAAAGCAGTTTTTCTCCTCACAGCAACATTTTGTGGAAATGTCCTGGCACCAAGCTTCAGTGAGAGTTGACTTCATATATTAAAACCAACCATTGGCATCTGTCAAGTGGTTTGGCTCATGTTGGCTTTGAATGAGGCCCCCGCATTGGTGTCTCTTGACCCCAACCTAAGGGGTTTTCTCACTCATTCTCTCACTGGCTTCTCTGCTGAGACTGCCATGAAAAGTGCCCGTATGTGAGTGGTGGGTGTTTGTGATTTGGGCTTCCATCCACTGGGAACGAGATGAGCTCTACAAGAAACAATACTTAGATACCAAGGTGACAGGAAGGGAGTGGATTGGATGAATGGATTATAATGACCCATTTGCCTTAGGCTACCCAAGAGCTCTGCAACACTACTGTGATCACTTCAAAAACAAACAAACAAACCCACCAGCTCATTAATATTTAGCTTGTTACTTACTCAGAGACCCAAGGATTTAAGAAGGGATATTCCGAAGTGGTGACTCCTATTGAAAATCTCTTTCACTCCTTTACGTGGTTTTGGACAACTCACCCTTACTTCTTTCGTTCACTTGAGAACTCGTCCATTGGCTCTAACGGGTGTAGGATCAGGGCCTTGGTAGGCACTTGTCTTTTTGGTGCTGACACTCGCAGTTCAATCCCAGCTGATGCCCCTGGTGTCTGTACAATCTGTGTTTTGTGCATTATACTGAGAGGCAAAGGAATCATCGCAGCCATGAATCTGAAATTCTCCAGCATTTCCCACCCTGCTTCAGGCCACACCTGTGTGTGTTTTGCAGTGCAGGCCCATTTCATGCCTTATAAGAGATTTACGGGGAAAGCAAGACTCTGTGTGTCACAGCAGAATAATTGAGGGTCCTTAAATGTAAATGTTACTATGTGTCTTTGCATAATTGCCTGAAGGAAGCATGAGGTTTCCACTCAGGGAAAATCTAGAGGTTTAAAATGTAGCCATAGAGTATTTTCATATTATTAATGTCCTGCCTTATCTCTAATTTAATTATACTCAGTTAATGGCCCAATACAGGGTTTACTTAATCAAAACCTTTGAAGGGAATGCTCAGAGATGAGATGAAGAAAATGTCTGGTTCATTCAAACATTTGTACGGGAAATATGAATTCACAGATATGGTTCTCATTGTACCTTGCTGATTGCTTGCTAAAAAATCTGATGATAAAACTAAACAGAGTGGTTCCTTAGCAGTAAAATATTTGTATGTAGATGCTTGGCCACATGCCCTGAATCAAGGGCACCATCCAGGGAAGAAATGGGGTGTTTTTTCCCTTTGGAAATGTATTTATTTCATCACCCATCTTTATGGTTACTTAGTATGCAGTTACTGAAGGGTTATGCTAAGCACTTCAGACAGTAATTAGATGGGAAATTTGAGGACAATTACACTTATGCACAAATAAAGGCTACCCTATAGTCTACCTGAACAGCATACACGGGGTCATAATTACTTTCTCTCAGTAACATCACATACATTTTGCATACCCAGATGAGATGGGGAAGAATCTGTATTTTGCAATCTAACCAATGAGCTGTCTGTGTGTGTGGGGGGTGGGGTGTGAAGGTCACCTTGCAACAACTAAGAGCAATTATCTGAAAGGGTTTATATCTGTGTCCTCTTTCTTTATATTATTCTCCTAAGCTGCATTTTTGGCATCACTTAGAAGCAGGGAACATATCAAACCTGCATATGTCAAATGCTATTGACATCAAATACCTTTCATAAAGCCCCAAGCCTCTTGGTGTCTTTTGAGCTCTGCACCCAGGAAAGTGGCTTGTCACAGATGATTTTTCCAAGTGAGGAAGCATGTGGCATAATGAGACGATGTAGCCCCAGCCTACACCTTCCAACTAGTTTCCCTACTGTTCAGACTCCAAACATGAGCCTGCATAGTAATTAGACCATAAAAGAACTGTGGATACAATGCATGTACACACCGTATTAGTAAACCCTTTATATACCCCCATTACAATGCTGCAAATCTATTTTCTGGCCACATACCCTGCTTTTGTAAGCCAAGATGATTTTAAAATCCATGTAAAATGATGTGGGTTTACCACTGCTTATTTGTATTTACAGTAGTGCCCCAAATGTGCTAGGTGCTGTACAAACACATAGGGATACCCGGAGACTCTCACATCTGCTTGCTAGTCATTCTGAGCAGGTTATAAATATACACGACATTTTATGGTAGGAAGCCAGGGCGCCTCAAAGTTTTATATTTTAAAAGCTGTCCTGACAGCCTATTAAAGCCAATGGCAAAACTCTCATTGGTTTTAATGAGACCTTGATTTGGCTTCTCTCTTCTCTCTGGAGTCCTAGGAATGGAGGGGAGAGACCTATCTGGCTTCTGCCTGAAGACCTGTTGGGGCAGTTCTCTGGTCTGTGTTATACAGGAGGTCAGACTAGATGGTCAGAATGGTCCCTTCTGGCCTTGGAATCTCTGAATCTATCTATGAATTAAAAGCTTAGTTCATCGAGGCACTCAAAGCTTAGTTTAGTTCATCGAAGCACTCAAGTGCCTGCTTAACTTTAAGCCAGTGTCAGTTAAGTCAGTAGGATTTAAGTATGTATCCAAACACATGCCCATCTGCTCTACTGAATCGGGGCCTAATTGTGGGTCGTGTGTCATCCATCACAAAGCAGCTGGGAAGAGGTTCCATTTAGGGCACTTTTTTTGGCCATTTTCCCAAACCAGGGCCAGAGAGCTGGTCCCCACCCTAGTGTCCTGGCCTGACTTCTACCATTCTCAAGGCTACCATTCCTCCAGCTGGATGAGTCTGCAAGTGACTCCAAAGACACTGGAACTCCTCTGACGACCTCAGGGCTTGGTGTGTAGTCTTACACTATCCTCTCATTGTCCCAGCGAGGATACCACCGGGCAACATGCAGATATTCCATTCCAATTATCCCTGCATGTGCTGCAAAAGGGAAGGGGGAAAACAAGGACCCCTACAGAGGGAATGTTTGGGGATTGGAGGGTTCTGAGCCTAGGCAGGTTTGCTAGACTGGTCTCACCTCTCTGAACTCCCCTGATACTACCGTGGATTAGAAGAAAACCATTTTATGGGGGTGGGGAGTGGGGAATTGCTTTGAAGACACTATGGGCTTTTCCCAATCTGACACACCTTGTTACACTGAGCTAAGCTGCCCGGCATTACCTCAAACCAGATGTACAATCCCACACTGCCATGTCAGCCTCTGTCAGAAAGAAACTGCATCCAGCAGAAATACAAAAATGTAGATTTTTTTTCAAGCGCATTTTGAAAATAAACCTCCCTTACACCTCTTGTTCCACTGTATTCTGTTTTTAGTGATCATTTCCTGGACAAGCTGGCTTTATATAACCTCAGCTTTCCAAGAGAGACATGCTGAGTACCCAGTGATATGCTGTAAGAAGCACCATGGGTTAACTGGAAAAAAGCAAATAATTTCATGGCATGGATACACATAGGTACCTGCAGTACCTGAACAGCATACTTAATAGGACTTTTTTCATCCAGACATTTCAGATATTCTACATTATGGTTTTCTTCTGTCCCTTGGTATCTGCCCTAAATAAAAAGTGTGAGCCTGAGCCTTCAGCTTTCTTCCACAGACATTTTCTATGAGACTTTGCCTTTTGGTTTTCAAAAAGAGAGGAAATTTGGCCAGTGGTAGTGGCACTAGCCTATGCCTTATCAGCCCTGGGTTCAAGTCTCTGCTCCACCACAGACTTCCTGTGTGACTGCGGGCATGTCACTTAACCTTTCTGCGCCTTAGTTTGCCCATCTGTAAAATGGCCAGGGTAATTCTTCTCTTCGTCACAGAGGTATTGAGGACAAAGACATAAAAGGGATTGTGTGGTGCTTTGAGATTTACTGAAGAAAAACTCTGGATAAAAGGGAGGTATTATTATCCAAGCCAGGGCCCAATCCTGTGCTGCTACCCTCCTTTAAGGGACTGAATGTGCTGCAGTAAGAGAGGCCTTAGAAACACGTTAGGGCCTAGCTGAGTTTCCTGCTGAGCGTCTTCACATCCCACTGAAATTTGACTACCACCGTGATAGTCACCTTGGAAATTCCTAAAAGAATTCCACAATTTTTCCACCAAAAAGGTTTATATATATATAATATAATATTTGACCAAAAATGTGCCATTTTTCAAAAATAAAAAATCTGAAACCTTTCAGAGAGGTTGCTAAGTTCCCCCACCTCTCAGTGAATTCAGTGAGACTTGAGTGCACAGAAGAGAGGTCTGACAGCACCTCTGAGAAGGCCTTCAGGACCTTTCGAAGATCCGCCCTGACAGGTAGAATGAATCCAATAAGAGCTGAGGGTGCTCATTACCTCACAGGACGAGATCACTCCCTCAGTATTGCCAGCATAAAAGCAGCGTGTGTGTGAGTCTGAAGGGATGGATACATGTCCTCGCATTTTATTCTCTGGTTTCAGGATTTCTCCTAATGAGCAGCATTGTAGCACCTTTTCTTGGGCACATATCTGAATTGCCATCACCTTTGTGGTCTAACGTGACTGTGGTTCTCACTCTGGCTTGTCTCCCCCAGTCTTTGTGTTTTTTGTTGTCTTTGCATGTAATGCCTGTTGATTACCAAAGAATCACAGGCCTGCACAATCACTGATGGCCAACAGTTCTCAGTGATTCAGTTGTTAAATAGGATCATATGGTTGCTTTTAAATTTACTTGATTTTTTTTGTCTTTGACAAACACAAAAACCAATTTGAATGAGATCCAGGGACTTATGCGTGTGCAGATCCGACAAACATGATAGTGTCGCGTAAAGTAGATCATATATTTTCTTAGTGGATAAACAAATAATATGTTATAAGGCTCTGGGGGGAAGTCTTTGTCTCTTAAAGTGCTAGGAATATAGTATATATTTCAAGTATTGGCAGGAGGTGGTAGTTTCTCTACAGTTTCTTCAACCTTTACTCTGGTGTCCAGCCACCTTTGTTAATTTCAGTGCTGGTTCATTTCCTGTTATCCATTTCCCTTCATATGCATATGTGGAGGGACACAATGGTGGATGGAGAAGCTGGCATATGGAAGAAGGATCTTCTGAGTTTGTTTGGTTTTGTACATGAGTCATAAGTCTTTGCACAGAGCTTTACTGAGAATTATTCAAGTTCATGGTTGCTATATCCGAACCTCACAGGTTGGTACTGTGTATGCACTTCAGTCCAAAGGACAAACATTGCTGACCAGTGTGAATTTGGAATGGGTATGTGTGGCAAATGATACTCGGTCCCTAATTAGACAATTTTTACAGAAATAATTATTGAGCCTGGTTCTCCTTACGTAGTCATTACTCCATTGTATCAATACTGAGAGAGAACAGAGAGGTGTATCCAAATCTATGACCAGGGTATCTGCAGGTAGCAGAAACAGCACCAATGTCAGCATCTGAAACCATAAAATCTCAGTATTAGTCGCAGCCTAACGCCTGCAAGGATGTTGCAGTAGTTGAGGTGGTGGTGGTGGTGGATTTCTTGGGAGACTCATGAGTGCCAGTCTAGTGTCCTGTCCACAAGACCAGCCTTCCTCTCTCCTAGACAAATTTTTAAAAGTATAATGAGGAGTAATGATGGTCTGGATCAGTGCTTCTCAAAGTCGGGCTGCTGCTTATGTAGGGAAAGCCCCTGGTGGTCCGGGCCAGTTTGTATACATGCCGCGTCCACGGGTTCGGCCAATCGCAGCTCCCACTGGCCATGGTTCGCCTCTCCAGGCCAATGGGGGCTGCGGGAAGCGGCACGGGCCGAGGGATGTGCTGGCTGCCCTTCCCGCAGCCCCCATTGGCCTGGAGTGGTGAACTGGGCCACTGGGAGCCGTGATTGGCCAAACCTGTGGACGCAGCAGGTAAACAAACCGGCCCAGACCGCCAGGGGCTTTCCCTGAACAAGCGGCGGACCGGCTTTGAGAAGCACTGGTTTAGATAATACTTAGTCCAGCCTCAGTGCAGGGGATTGGACTAGATGACCTATTGAGGTCCCTTCCAGTCCTACATTTCTGATTCCATGATAATATTTAGGCCTTACATAGTGTTTTTATCCTCAGAACTCCAAGTGCTTTATGAATGTGGGTGACAATTACTGTTCCCATTTTGCAGATGAGTAAACTGAGGCACAGAAAGTGTATCTACCTATCTTATTTCTATGGTCCTTATTGTTGTAGCATCAGAGCACCTCAACCTCTTGAAAGTATTTATTTTCACAACACCTCTGTGAGGTAGGGCAGTGCTATCATCCCCTTTGTACAGATTGGGGGAGTGAGGAACAGAGAGACTACGTCCCAGACCCTCAAAGGTATTTTGTGCCTAACTCCCACTGAAATCAAGGGTCACACAGGATGTGTATGGCAGAGCTAGGAACACTGCTGCCCTTTATGAGAGAAACACCCTAGTCAATTAGAATGGTAGTGTCACTGGGCCAGGGACCATCTTTTTGTTTTGTGTTTGTACATCCCCTAGTAAAATGGAGTCCTGGGCCATGACCCAGCTGCTACCACTAGTCACATAAAAATATAGTCTTTTATTCCCCTCCCTTGGCACTGGTGCAACTAACTACCCATGGTGCAGCACAGTGGTGAAGCAGGCCCATTTGGAGGCGTGTCCCTCAGGACATGTAAAATTTATACCCCGACTCAGAACGTATAAAAATCGTTGTGTATTTGCTGTATCCACCATTAAACAAATGATGGTGTTTAAAAACCAATTGTGCTCGGAAGCTTTGCTTCAAGGACTTGTTGAATCAGTTATTATTAAAACTGAAGAACAATAGTTGTGCGTAATAGACACGTGCTCGGAGAGCAATCTGCCATACTTAATATATTCATAAAAAAGCTACAGCTGTAGATTTCTCTTTTATATAGGTCAAGCGAGGGCAATCACTGCTGAATCAATGTATCGAACTCCTTGAATGTCCACGTTTACAAAGAATACATTCCTGCTAAGATTGCTATCAGCTTTTTTTGACTGTGTCTCATCAGAGCAAATTCACATAAGGTGAGCTTTTAAAAGCAGTGATTTTCCGCTTTTCTTGACTACACGAGACAGTCAGAAATTAATGAAAAAAGCGATGCCTGTCTGGCTTATAGGCATCTCAGTTTTATTTCTGCATAAATTCTCACAGGTCAACTCAAAAACAGTTCAGGGTCAAAATCTCATCTAGTCACCTAGATTAAAAACTAATTTCTCTAAAGTATATCCTATATTGAAGCTTTTTCATGCAAATAAATAGCCAGGGGCCTCATTCTCTCTTCCTTTATTAGTTGTGCATGTCATGAATTTGAACATAACATTTTGTTCTGTACTCTAATTACATGCATTATAAGGAAAAATCTATTCCTTGCGTACATATCATTAGGAGCCGTTCCGAAGCTCCATTCCATCAGGGCACTGGTCATGGTGGCTCATCCTAATATTGACAGTTTAATCTTTTTGTTTCATACAAGATTAAAAGTCGTATGATGGCCATTCCTCCATGGAGCAGGTGGCGAAGCCAATCGGAGTCAATCCGTGTCTAAGTGCCATTTCGGCACTGAAAATGGACTGCAGCTTACAAAATATATTAGATAATTATCAGTCGTTATGGAAAAATAATAAAAAAAACCATGCTGATGAAAGAGTAAATAAGGCTGCTGTTTAAAAAAAAGTTTTACTTACAGCTGTGCTGTAGCATATGCATGTGAGATATTATCTCAGTGCTGTCTAACATATTCATCTAAGCCTGATCGTGAGCTGTTTCAATTTCCTTTGCTTTATCTCATTGTGGAGAAAGAGACTGACACACCAGGTGGTCAGCTACTTTTATCCAAAGGTAAGCATTGTCCCCTCAAAACAAGGTTTTCGCTTTTAACACACACAGCTATGCGCTAGCCTTTCCCCACTTATTTGTTTTCTGTTCAGAACGGGTTGAAATAATTTCCAATAAGAATATTTAACAGCTGCCCTTTGTAATGCAGAAGCCAAGATTTTCAAAAGTTGATTCCTCATTGAGGAGCTCAATTTCTGGCCGCTCAATGTGATACAATTTAAAGGGGGCTGATTTTCAGAGTGATCAAAAATCATCTTTCTTTTAATGCATCTCAGATTGGGCACCCAAAGTCATTTTGACCAGAGTGAATTCTCCTATGGAATCTTGACTTCAGTGGGGCCAGGATTTCACCCAGAGTCTCTAATTGGTTAGTTGCTGAGCTTTGGTGTGTGTGGGGGGGTGCGGTAGGGGGCAGGGGGTTCAGGTGCCCAAAATTACATGCCCTAAAGCTAATTCACACAATTTGAGCCATGACAATGTTGGGCCTGGTCCTGAGTGATGCTGCTCACCTACACTTTCAGGCCTGGTCTCATTACAAAGTTAGGTCACCACAAGGCAGCTCATGGTGACCTAACTATGTAAGTGTCTATACTAAAATTTCACTCCTGCCAGCATAACTGCCCCGCTGCGCTGACTGACTCTATGCCTCTTGTGGAGGTGGAGTTATTCAATGTCGACATAGTTAGGTCGACACAATTTCAATGTAGACGTCGTTTACTTTGACTGTTATTGGTCTTCAGAAGCCATCCCACAATAGCCCGCACAGACAGTACAATCAACACAAGCGCTCCTGGTGGGGATGCGCACTGCTGACACAAGGAGCAAAGTGTAGGCACGCACAAGTGATGGCATTCCTGTGGCTGTATGCCAACGTAAGTTAGGTCAGCTTAATTTTGCTGTGTAGACAGGCCCTAGGTCAGTGGTGAGAGTGTCCCGCACCTCTGCATCAGGCCACTCTGAACAATTTAACTCTAATGAATGACGACATTCAACTGAATAGTCCCCAGCCTTGAAGACTGGAAGTCAATGGTTACTGCTGATGGTAGGTGTGGCAGGGCCCACTCGCTCCTGCCTCTGCTCAAGTCCACTAACAGCTCAAAGACCTTTACACTGGTAAAACACGTGATGCAGTTTATGAATAATGTTGGCTCCCACCATCCTTGTCCATCATACAGCCTTGCTCCTTCTGTCGTAGGGGGGCCCTCAGCTCCTGAAGCACGCAGGAAAGAGCATTCTCTCTCTTCCTCTCTGTCTGTTCCCTCGTCCCCTCCTACTTCCTTCCTGTGCCTTTTTGTATCCTCTGCCTAATGGCTTAATTAGCCTTCCAGCTCTCCGCCACCCAGCAAGTAGGCACAGCTCTTCTTAACAGGGTCTGTTCTGCAGTGTTAGAGTGGCACTGACCAGAGTGCTGGCTCACCTCTTATTGCCCAGCACTTTGTCACAGTCATGTATCTGAATGGGAGGTTGCGGCTGACCACAGGAAAACACAGCAGTCAGTCAGATCATTTTTGAAAATATTATACTGGTGCTGCGAGGAATTTGAAAATTGTAGCTGAACAAACATTCTAAAATGAAGATGTTTGTGGGTTGATAATGGAAGGTTTTTCAAATGGAGAGTTAGCAAGACCCACAGAGTATCTACAGTCCTTGATTTTATGTACAAACCTTGGTGAAATCTTGAGCTATGCAGGATTTCTGGCTCTGATACACCTAAGCAAGTGGGGCTAGTCATTACTCCATCTTGTGATTAGATCAATTTTTCCACAGTCAGTATGTCACTGAGAACAACTTAATATTATTAATACCTGGCTCTCGTATAGCACTTTCCACCCATAGATCTCAAAGCACTTTACAAAGGAGATCAGTATTATTATGTCCGTTTTGCTGATGGGGAAACTAACGCACAGCGAAGGGAAGTGAAACTAACGCACAGCGAAGGGAAGTGAAACTAACGCACATCAAATGGGCCACACTGGCTGATTTACCACCACAGCTCTTCCACCCAGGTCATCCCATAAAGACCCGTAAGGCCACCCCATTGTCCTCCTTTAAACCCCTCCTAAAAATTCACCTCTGCCATGATGCCTACAAAACACTTGACAATAGGTAGGCAGCCACTGTGCACTGAATGCTGTTTATTATATTAAGCACAATCGTTTTATTGTTACCCTGACCCTCCACCTAGTTTCTTTGTTTTTCCCTGCCTGTTGTGTCTCATCACATTCCAGATTGTAACCTTTCTGGGGCAGAGACTATCTTTTTAGTACCTGTATCCACAGCACTGTGGAGGGGTGTACCTGGCCCTTTCTGGCCCCCTGCTGGAGGCCCTGCTGTCCTACTACACCCTGCCCCAGGAAAGTCGGGTCCTCCAGGCCTGCCTAGAGAGTCTGAATGGAAGCAGCCAATCAGGGCCAGCAGGCTCGGTTAAAAGGAGCTGCAGGGCCTGAGATGATCTGTCCATGGCTGGGACCTGCGGGGCAGGGCCGTCCACTCTGGCTAAAGGAGCTCGACTGGCTGCGTTTACTGAGCCTGGGAGAGAGAGGGCCTGAGTTCTGTAACCCTAAAGTAATATTTGAAGGTAAAGAAACTAGGTGGGCAGAAGCTCAGGGAAGCAGCATCAACCAATTAAAGGCTCTCTGGGTTGGGACCCAGAGTAGTGGGTGGGCCTGAGTTCTCCCACTAGCCAAGTAGCCTAAACCCCAAGAAGGGGACAAAGCTCCTTTAGAAGCCTGAGGACAAGGCTGGATTAACAGGGCCCAGAGACTGGGCTGAAGACTCTGGTGAGAGCAGTTTGGTGAACTCTATGCTACCCTGGAAGGCGTCCATTTTTGACGGTGAGATTTGTCTGAAGGGCTGAGCTACTGAAGACCCGCCTAGCAAGGTCAACAACCTACAGGGGGCCCTAGGAGTGGGGAAAAGATTGCAGTACCACAGCCAGCTGCCAGGAGGCACTCAAGAGGTGAATGCCCCCTGCTACCACTACCTATCCCAGTGGGGCCCCAATACCTGACTGGAGACTCTAGGTACTCTTGCCATTTGAATAATAATAGATAATGAACTGTCCTATTTCTGGCTATGATTCACCTTGGGAAAGAGACAATCAGGGCTATTTTCCTCTTCTTTGGTTTTAAATTTTCTGTCCAGTATTGGGGATGTACGGTCTAGCCCACGAAAGGAGAACTGAGCTCTTGAAGGGGTCTCATTACATCAATCCATAGGCTCTCTGTGCTTGTGCAAGGCCAAAGCACGTACAACTAATCCAAACTAATGGCAAGATGCTTCACGAGTTACTTTCCCAATATGGGCTGTATTTCGTAAGGATCAAGTGCAATATCTTAACATTAGTCCGGGAGAAGCTTTCATTTCACACTGAACACACTAGAAGAAATATTCTGGCTGCAATTATCCCAGCTTTGATCTTTCATTTGGCTAAAGCAGCCTGAAAGGTCAGTACTTGCTCCATGTTTACACATTACCCCCAGATAGGAGTGACTATTATCAAGGCAGAATGGTTTCTGCTTTCTAGCAGAACCGCAGTTCTTGAGTAAATGAATTGTGATTGCATAACCATTGGTGGGTAGGGATGTTTCTGAGGAAAGGAGCTTTTTGACAGAATTTTCAAACTAACAGAACACGTCCTTGGAGTGCAAATATTGCTTTCTTTTACACATTTGAAAGACCTATTACTTAGAAGGCTGTAAGAATCAGCAATCTGCCATCGAGATAATAGCAGCTTAGCGTTCTACTTTGAAGCATTGTTCACAGGTTTTGCAATTTTTATTATAGCGGTTGGACAGATAACAAAGTCTTCATTTGCACAAAATATTTGCAGGATAATTAGATTCTGATCTACATAAATATTTGCTTGGAAATCATAAGCCAAAATTTTTAATTCCCTCCATGAACATTGAATCATTGACAGTCTTCCTGGCCAATATTTCCCGACATGACTGATGATTCTGAGTGCCTCTGTTTCTGGGAGGTCCCATCCTCTGAACCTCAAGCCTTTGTAAGGTTTCTCCAACTGGGTACCCCAGAACTGAGGCACAAAAAAATCACTAGCCACTTTAGAGTATCAAATCTGGTACAGCCTCAGTTATTTGAAGATCATGAAGGACACTGAATTCATATGGGGAATTGTACCAGATCATTCACACCAGAGACTGGACAAATAGAGTAAATCTGTCATTTCATGATATCTGTTCCAATTGTTTGAAAAGGGGATGAACTACACTAGTGAATGAACTACAGTGGTGTTGGCCCATAAACACCAGCCCCATTCAATCTGTGTGAATGTAGCATGACCGGTAACCGAGAAACTATCAACAGAAGGCAAAAGGAATAAAGAACTGGTGGATGGAGGAAAGCATTTTGAAGAATTTGCAGCCGTGGTGCAGTCTCCTTTGGTACACACCTAGAACTGTCAATTCAGTTTGTATCTTAGGAGGGTTCCTGGATTCCTTGCTGCTGCTAAGCTCTCATTCAATGCTTCTACAAGTAACACTTTCTGCCATCTCCAGTTGGCTAGGAGACTCCATCATGTTCTGGTGGAGAAGGACCTAGCCTCAGTTATTCTCACCTTTGTGACCTAGAAGACTATTGGGCTTCCTCTTCTCCCTAGTATGTTTTCAGGCTACTTGGGTTCATTTTGATTGACTTCACTGCTTTTTATATTGACTTTTATTTTGTACAGCATGTAGCTATGTTGGGATAGGAGACCTATAACTGGGTTAAATGAAATCATTCTCCATACACACAATCTCAGACATGCTCACACTTTATACAATAAAATTTCTTCTGAGTTCACAGCAGAAATTAGGATCAGCAGCCAGGTTACCTTTAGCTGTGTTGGTAAAGGCTAGAGGCCAAATACGAGATTAGATCACTTTAACATAATAATCCTGGAAAAAGCCATAATGTTCGGGTTTAAATGGAAAATGCTTTTTCTCATTGATTTAGACTCCACAAACCATTTCCATGAAATAAAAAATGGTGTCTATAGTGTCTCCAACCCTATTCCTTCCAGAGTCCAAGGTGAACCCAACAACTGCCTCCATCAGCAACGGCTCAGTTTCAGTGGCTTCCTTGATGTGGATGTATTACTAGGATAGAAGACGAATAAATTACAAAGTGCATTGGCCAAGGGAATGTTGCTGCATGGTTGGTGGTAATGTGGTTGCCAAAAGCTTCAGTGGTATGATAAGCTCACCCATGCCATGATGGACACAGATTGATCATCCAGACAGCTCATCTTAAGGACCTAGCTAGAGATCAGTCTGACTGGCAGTCCAACTGCAAGGAGGCTACATCCCTCTGGGATTTGCCGTGATGATGATGCCAAACTGGATACCTGTAATAAGTCATCTGCCAGCAAGGCACTGATGTTTTGTGGTGGACATCAGAATGTGATCTGGTACTTATGGATGTGCTGCAGTGTGATTTAGCAAATGTCAGAACCCTACTCCACCAAGAGAAGGATTTGAACACATGCGGAAGACGACGACTCTGGTACTTAGGGTTACCATTAAAGATCCCTCTTTCTGAAGGTTTCCCCAACTTCTCCAAAGAGTGGGAAATTGGGGGGGGGGAAATAATTTAGTAGCTGTCCCAAAGATTTTTAAAAATTAAGGACCAGATTTTTAGTATTGCCTGTTTATGAATTGTGCATGAATAAGTGTGTGCATAATTTATATGTGCAATTATTGCAGTTATGCATGGAAAAGGCCATCTGGACACCCAGCTGTTTAATAGCACATCTGCACACATGGGTATGATAGTGTCTGCACACACATTTCTAAACTCTACAGTTATGATATATTTTTAATATGTACAAAAGATCAATGCTGGATGAGCTGGAGGATTTTTTTTTCTCAGTCTACATTTGGGTTTAAAAGTCATTATGTCTTTCTTTTACTCCCTCTCTTTTCCAGGCTGTCCAATATTATCATCAGATTCATGGCATTTCACAACTATTCCAACTCCCTTTTACAAATGCCCTTCTAAAAGTCAATAAATCAGATTATCTCTTATTCATCCCAGACCCTGTAAGTCGTCCTAATAAGAGAATTTCTGTGTACTCAGGAATCTGAAGCATAATAAACCTGTCAGCTATTTTTTATGAATTAGGAATTACTGGGGCTATAATTTTTAGCCGAGAACTGAAGTTCAAACTGATGTCATGTATTATTTAAGATTGTATAAAGTGTAGTACCAGTAATTATTGTGAAATTAGAGATGACACTTTAAAAAAAGTATAGATAGCCTCATATATTTGGACTGTTCAATACATATAGTTGATACTGGGGTATTCTAAATATCTTCAGTATGATCATTTCTAGATTCATTTAATAAAAGTTTTGGCATTTTTTTAAAATAGAAAAATATTCCTGTACCTACTCTTCTACAGAGACCTGTTAAATCTAGATATACAACAACACCTTTTGGGATATGGATGTACTAGTCAATTTTATTTCAAGAACAAAGAGTTCTGCAACTGTCCTTTAAGATTTATCTGCCCTACATATTGTGTTAGCTTTTGATTGGCTTCTAGAATTCCTGAATTAAAGATGGTTCAGACTGATAAACTTGGCTTGCACAGCCACTTGGAGATTATGGGATTCTATTAGACATAGAAGTCAAATACAAATAAATTCAAACTGACCGCTTCAGTTTTTGTTTACAGATCTCTGCTTCCAAGAGTCTGCCATTCCCTGCTGAGCATTTGTTTGTTTCAGAAAGAACAATTTATTTCTGAGAAAATTGCTTATATTACCGGTATGAAATCCAATCTGAGAGCAGGCTAAGTTTCCATCACTCGTCATTCTAGCTGTGGTGTTTATCAGTGGATTGGAAGAATAATATACAATGTTAGGATCCCATTGTGATTTCTGTCATAAAAATTAGGCATCAAAGATTTAATGAGTTTTGTATGGTATTCTGTTATTAATGGTGCTTTGCTGTATTGTGACTTCCTGGAGTATTTTGTAGTTTGATTGGCTGGCGATTGCATGCCCTCTTTCTGTGGCTAAACAACAAACCTTTGGAAATGGGTGGAAAAGCAGCCAGTCAATATACAGAAAAAAGTAGAGCCAGATCCTCAGCTGGAGCAAATCAGTGGAGCTTCATTGACTTCAGTAAGCATAGCTCCATTGACTTTAAACACAAAAACCCCACTCCTTAAAGATTGTCGTGTACATTGTTTATGACCCAGCGTGAAGGTGCTCATGATACACATTGTAATGAGAGAAAGAATGTGCTGTCACCCCTCCTGGGTTCCCTGGGCTTGAATCATCTTTCTGATCTTTGCAGTGTTTTCTTTTCCCTTTGTTTTTCTTGACATAACTAAATACATTTCTATAAAAAGAAGTAATGGGTGAGAGGTGGATGGTGCCAACTCCCTCATGAGCTACAATTTGTCATTACCAGGCACTGCAGCTTAAATGTGATGAACAATAGCTCTCAGCCTGTACAGGAAGTGATGTTTTTCCCTGTTGAAAAAGCGATAAAGGTTATATCAGTTTTGCTGCGGTGATGGCTGGTACCACGGTATTTCCATGTATTTATGGTAGGACATTTTTGTCATATTATCTGAATTAATTGTACAGGGCCAACCGTGTACTAGCTGCTTCACGAGGGGTAGACATAACTGTGGTATCTCACCTGTGGTGGTGTGAGGGAATGTTGTGTCAGATTAGTGAAGAAATGGTGGTGGGTAGAGATTCATTCTGGCTTCAACCTACCAATGTAATAATAGGTCCAGATCTTCCATGATTCTTGTACACCTGTCATTGGGTTAGTCTTTTTTGAAATCTCTAGCCATTTTCTAACCATCAGATCAGTGACTCAGTAACATTCAAGAGATGCATCATGGGCCAGAGTCAGCCATACAGCCTGGCCATTTTGCACTGCTCTGCCAATGCAAAGCACCATACAGCTAGTTTAATTGGCCTGCTAAGCTGGGCTATGGGTGTTTGTTGTCAGTGAAGCAGTGCAAAGCAGACGCAGTTTGCTGATGAACCTGGCACCTTGAGCATGCTTGAATCATTTGTTCTTTGGGTGTAAAGTCTCTTGTGAATTCATGACATAAATGTTGTCTCTCCCTGCAGGGCATTTGGGATCAAGTTGATTCTCCAGGGAAAGCTCTTTGAGATCAGGGTTCCACTGAGGTGGCACTGTACAGACACGCAGTAAGACAATCCCTACTCTGTACAGTATAAATGGACAAGACAGACAAAGGGTAACAGGTGAATCAGAGACGCAGGGAGATGAAGTGTCTTGCTGAAGGTCATGCAGCAGAGCTGAGAATAAAACCCCGTCCCAGTCCAATGCCCTACCCATTACACCATGCTGCCTCTTTACTGTCACTGTAAAACACTCCCTTCACCTCCTTGGAAGAGCACTTCAAAAGTCCCTCTGGCTCTGGCTTCAGAGTTTTCTTTTGTTTCTGTTAAATTTCCATTCCCCTTTCCCTCTTAACCAGGATGTTTCTTAGGTGCATTTTTTATATCAAGAGCCTGACTAGATTAAATTCTTTTCCTAGACTATGAATCTCATAGGAATCAGCAGTTTAATGCCGTGTGTTTGTGAAATACAGAGCAATATATAGTGCTTTGGATTCTTAATATTCTATAACGCGAGTATCTGATTGTCTCCCTTTCCCTTCTGACAGGTGTAGTGACCTGAGAGAAAGGTGCACAATGGAGACACAATTAAACGGCTGAACTTTGAATAAGGCAGTGAAATCCACAGTTACAATCCGGAAGCTACATCAGGTATTTTCAGTTTTGATACCAGATTATTGTGACAAAAGGTTCTTCTATGTGCAGAAATCTCTTAGATGTCAAGGGTGGATCCACATATGGAGAGCTATTGGTTCAGAGCAAAGACTTTAAAGAGAACAGGAAGATAAGATAAGAAAGGAATTGGTGCAAGAATAACCCATGGAATTAGCATTGGATATAATGCAGACATGCTTATTTCAGTGTATGGCTCTATTATGAAGGCAAGGACTGAGGTTTTTACTCAGAAAAACTTCCAGTAAAGTCAGTGGGAATTTTCTTAAACAAAAAGCTCAAATCATGCAATTGGCTGTGCACAGGTGCACTCCTGTAGAAAACAGCATACATCCCCGTGCAGTCATATTGAAGGATCAGACCTGAGTTACCATCTTGGGTTTTGCCCATTGAATAGAGGCTGGAATTTTGAAAAGGATTTAGGACTAAATCCCTTCAACTTTCAACAGGATTTGTGTGCCTAACTCCCATAGGTTCCTCAGCCTTACGTGCCTAATGAGATTGGAGAAAGTCTTACAGATTGTAAGTGTCGTTTAGATGCCATCCTTAGTAACTGCCCTCAATCAGTTTATAACAGAATCTGCACCTGCTTAGTAGCCTGCTGACAGTTCAGAGATTTCCATAGATTGTGATCATCTATGGTGTGCGTATCCCTTGGGGTACGCAGAGGTCTTCCAGGGATACATCAGCTCAGCTAGATATTTGCCTAGTTTTACAACAGGCTACAGAAAAAGCACGAGTGAAATCAGGACAAACTAAAATTTAATGCAGACAAAATGAGAAAGTAAGCAATCTTTCAGCAGTAGTGTGATACTTTTGTATTTTTATGTCTGATTTTGTAAGCAAGTAGTTTTTAAGTGAAGTGAAACTTGGGGCTACGCAAGACAAATCAGACTCCTGAAAGGTATACAGTTGTCTGGAAAGGTTGAGACCCACTGTCTAGTCTGACCTCCGTTGTAACACAAGGCCCAGTACTTCCCCAAAATAATTCCTAGAGCAGATCTTTTAGACAAATTTACACTTAGTTACACTTTTACCATACACCTTTATCAAGTAAACTGCAGGGGGAAATCATTCAATGTACTAAAATCCAGCCTCGGTTTGAGCAAACAGCAGGAATAATTAAATACGAAAGAAGCCATGATTTCTGAACAAAGATATGTGATATATGTTGTTTTTTTAAAATCTACCACTACATCATGGGGGAAAGATAGATTTAAAAATAAAAAGCAACAACAAAAAGTCATTATTGTTGTGATCCTCACAGAAAAATGGGCTTTACTCCGTCTGCTTGTTCTGCAGCTGCAGTTAACTAATAAACTCTATTCCCAGACCTGTGCTAACAACGTTTGATGGGGCTGATGCACAAACAGAGATGTCTTGGCAGAGCAAGGTGCTATATGAGTTGCTAAAGAAAAACAGCCTTGTCAATGTCAGCTCCATCGGAAGCATGGGGGAAAGCTACGTGTTTGCCATATGGAAAAACAAAACAAAACAAACAAAAATCTGGAGGGAAAATGAACTGGCTTTTTCAGGTTTCTGAAATAATTGCAAATAATGGAGAATAATAGTGAAATCTAAGTGGGTGGGCGGAGATTTGACTGGGACCTTGAAGAGGCCATATGGCCTTTAATCACAGAAGGAGTTTTTGTTTTCCTCCTGTGTGTCCATTGGTACCTTTGCCAAGAGGGATGTGTCAGGAACCAGGCCCTGCACCAGAGCCAGTCTCCAGGCAATCTAATGATCCCAGCTGGCCTGCAATCAGCTGCCTGATTGGCCACGCTCCCTAAATTGATTGGAAGAGTCAGAAGACCAGCTCTGAAGCCCAGCAGCAGTTCAGTGACTGCTCAAAGCCTTTGCCTATGGCTGTGATAGCTCCTGCACTGCCTTGCCTCATCTCACCCAGGTAACCTGGCTCTGTCCCTCAGCTCTGATTCCTGACTTTGGCTCTGACCCTTGGCTCTGGCATCTGGCCTCTGGTTCCTGTCTACTTACGCCGGCTTTTACTACCACCCACGTCCCAGTCTCTGACAAGAGAGAACTAAGCAGCTTTGCATGGCTGCAGAAGAGGCTGGATTTGGCCCTTTATCCTTTGGCTTCTGATCTTAAGCATGTTGGTAGCCCCACCAAAGTCAGTGGGATCAATGTTAGACATGTACTTAAGTACCTTGCTGAAGTGAGGCCTAGATGTACATGACACGCTGTGGCCAAATTTTCAAAGGTGGGTCCCTCAGGTATAGCATTCAGAGTGGGATTTAGACTTCTGAGTATGTGCTCAGATTTTTAGAAGTGCTTAGAACCCACAATTCCCATGGACTTCTACAGGGGTTCTGAGTGATCACCGCTATTGAATATCTGATCGTTTTCTTAGGTGCCTGAATATGGATTATGGTGCCTAACTGTAGACACTCAAGTTTAAAAACATTGGCCCAGATGACCTTGTTCTGTAGTTTGAGGAGTTACACCTCACCAGTGAATGGAAAGGGGTCACCTTGCATTTATTACATAAATTTGAATTGTGACCATTAAAAAGACATCTATTAAACACAGTTCCTATGAAGTGGTGTCTGAAATACTGCCAATATGTTTTTCTTTTAAGCGCTGGCAAATACCGTCAGCTCCAAGGGTATGTCTTCACTGCCAGCCAGATTGGCAGGCAGCGATCGATCCAGTGGGGATCGATTTATTGCATCTAGTCTAGACACGATAAATGAACCGCCGAGTGCTCTCCCGACTCCACGAGAGATGCAGGCAGCAGTCGACTCACCGCAGTAAAGACACCGCGGTGAGTAGATCTAACTACGTTGACTTCAGCTACGTTATTCACGTAGCTGAAGTTGCATAACTTAGATTGATTTCCCCCCCCTCCCTAGGTGTAGACCAGGCCCAAGACACCATTCCATGGTAACTCTGGGTAATGCTGACTCTTTATTGGCAACCACAGTACTAGGTTCAAAACTGTCACAAAGCTTTGATACATTTCTCTTGCACCCATGCTGCCAGGTGTGTGGTTTTTTTATCAGAACACCCAGTCGAAAAGGGACCCTGACAGCTCTGGTCAGCACCACTGACCGGGCCATTAAAAGTCCCGTCAGCGGTGCTGCGGGTCGAAGGCAGGCTAGTCCCTATCTGCCCTGGTACTGCACTGTGCCCTGGAAGCGGCCATCAGGTCCGGCTCCTAGGCAGGGAGGCCACAGGGCTCCATGCGCTGCCCCCACCCCTAGCACTGGCTTTGCACTCCCATTGGCTGGGAACTGTGGCCAATGGGAGCTGCGGGGGTGGTGCCTGCAGGTGAGAGCAGCGTGCGGCGCTTCCTGGTCGCCCCTGCCTAGGAGCCGGACCTGGACGCTGCTTCTGGGGCGCAGCGCGGAGCCAGGACAGGCAGGGAGCCTGCCTTAGCCCCACTGCGCCGCTGACTGGGAGACACACGAGGTAAGCCTGCACTCCAACACCAAGCCCCACCCCCTGCCCCAGCCCTGAGCCCCCCTAAACCTGGAGCCCCCTCCTACACCCCAAACCCCTCATCCCCGGCCCCAGCCCAGAGCCCACACCCCCCACACCCCAGCCCCCGACTCAACCCACAGCCTCCTCCCACATTCCAGATCCCTCAGCCTCAGCCTACTGGCAACCGTACCCCCTCCCACACTCCGGCCCCCTCTCACATTCTGAATCCCTCAGCTCGACCCCCCCAGCCTGGAGCCCCCTCCCACACCCTGAACCCCTCATTTCTGGCCCCACCTCAGAGCCCGCACCCCCAGTTAGAGCCCGCACCCCCACCCCCTGTCGCAGCCCAGTGAAAGTGAGTGAGGATGGGGGAGAGTGAGCCACCAGGGAGGGGGAATGTAGTGAGTGGGGGGCTGGGCCTCAGGGAAGGGACGGGGCTAGGGTGTTCAGTTTTGTGCGATTAGAAAATTGGCAACTCTATGCATATGAGAAATAAAATGTTCCTCAGAGAAAACTGGTTGCATTCAAATGAGGGCAGAGCTGCCTTTCAGCCTTGGCAGTAACGGCCTTATCAGATAATAACCTTCTTATCATTATATTTATTTCTGTGACCCCCAAAAGTGTGTGAGAACCCAGTCCCTGCCTCAAAGAGCTTACAAAATAAGCAGATAAGACATACCTGTGGTATATACACAGGTTTTGTATACCGGTATAAGTATTTTGGCTAGAGGTATGACTTTTTTTTTTTACTGAAATATTTTTGCTGGTACGACTCCTAGTGTAGAGGCAGTTACACCAGTATAAAGGCATTATATCAATATAGCTTTTAACCCTTCCCATATGGGAATAAGTTATACTAGTATAAGCACTTTTATGCTGCTAGAACTGCACCCACCCTAGAAGGGTTGTATTGCTTTAACTATTCCAGTATTGTTAAAGTGATAAGGAACATAAGAACGGCCACACGGGGTCAGACCAATGGTCCATCTAGCCCAGCATCCTGTCTTCTGACAGTGGCCAATGCCAGATGCTTCAGAGGGAGGTAAACAGAACAGGGCAATGATCGGGTGACCCATCCTCTGTTATCCAGTCCCAGCATCTGGCAGTCAGAGGCTTAGCCATCTTGTATGTGTTTACAAAGCCTTAGTGAAAATGGATAGGAAAGAGCAGGAAGGGCGAAGTGAGGACAAGGTGTAGCCACAAGAGGTCAGTGTGGCGGTTTGGGTAACGGTGTGCGTACCTAATGAGCACACTTTCACAGTAACAGGAAACAGAGAACCCTATCGTGTCTGACAATGTATTGGCTTGAATGATCCACCTTTGATTCAGAATGGTGAAATGACTAGATGCCCCTCTGTGGGGGAAGCTGCAGGAGCGGGGTAGCCAGGCTCACGTCAGAGAGTTCCCAGCCAGTCGTCGGGCTGGAGAAGCCCTGCTGAGTTTACAGGAGTGAGGTCAACATTATGCATCCTTGGGATCCCTCAGACCTTTGGACATCTCCTGCCCTTACTCAGTTGGTGCCCACGTCAGGATCCTGCTGCCTTTTGCCTACCCCTCCTGTGCATGCTCAGTAGGAATCATGGGAGGGATCCAAGAAGCAGTCAGTCCTACTTCAAGCTATGGGAACAATTGTCAGGACATCTGCTTGGATAGTCAGGGGGTTAGCAGAGCTGTGTGCTGTGGACAGTGGCCAGTCTCCGGTTGCCCAGCTCTGAAGGCAGAGCTGCCACCAGCAACAGTGCAGAAGTAAGGGTGGAAACGCCGTAGCATGCCACCCTGATTTCTGTGCTGCTGCTGGTGGGAGGCTACCCTCAGAGCTGGGTGCCTGGCCAGCAGCTGCCGCTCTCCGGCCACCCAGCTCTGAAGACAGTGCAGAAGAAGACTCTTGTGACCCCGTTTTGGGTCAGGACCCCCCAGTTTGAGAAACGCTGTGTACTTACTATTGGGTAAAAGTAACAAGAGACCAGATTTCATGATGGAGACCTGATTTCCCGGTCTGTGATGCATTTTTTACAGCTGTGAATTCTGTAGGGCCCTAATGATGACCTCTGTCCTGCAGATTCTCTTGCATGTGTGTCACTTTACATGTGTGAATAGCCCCATTCAGTTCAATAGGACCAGGGGCAGCTCCAGGCACCAGCATGCCAAGCACATGCTTGAGGCGGCAAGCCACTGGGGGCGCTCTGCTGGTCGCCGCGAGGGCAGCAGGCAGGCTGCCTTCGGCGGCGTGCCTGCGGAGGGTTTGCTGGTCCTGCGGCTTCGGCGGACCTCCCGCAGACGTACCTGCGGAAGGTCCGCCAAAGCCACGGGACCAGTGGACCCTCCGCAGGCAAGCCGCCAAAGGCAGCCTGCCTGCCGTGCTTGGGGCGGCAAAATGCCTAGAGCTGCCCCTGAATAGGACTACTTGGTGCATGTAGTTAAGCATGTTCATGAGTTGTTTGCAGGATCCAGACCTTCAATTTTAAGCACTTTTGGGCAGGGACTCTGTGTAGAGCACCTCGCATGATGGAGTCCTGATCTCCGACTGGGGCTTTTCAGCACTACTGCAATAATAAAATAATAATTAATCATACTAAGTAGAGAATACCAAGTATTAAAGCAAGTTTTAATTCTTAAATAGGAGGCAGGTGTGGAGAAATGTATTCATTTAAAATATATTAAAGCTCAATCTATATATCTGTCTCACCTCTCCAATTAATATTTAAATTGCAAAGGGACCACATCAGGGGCCAGGTGTAAAGCTGGTGTAAATAAGTGCCTTTCATCTCTTTCAATTGAGCTATCCTGATTTACCCCTCCTGAAGACAAGGCCTTTCCTGGAGCACATAGTGGAAAGAAACGAGAAAGACAGTCTGGTCTTTCTGTCCTTACATGTTTCTCCTACTGGATTCCTCAGATATAAAGGTACAGCTCAATTTCCTCTGATATAATAAAACCTACCATCCATTATATGGGTCAGATCCTCAGCCAGTGTAAATCTGCATCGCTCCATTGGCTTGAAGGGAGCAATGCCAATTTACCCCACTTTGGAATCGCCCTGTCTTTGTAAACAGATAAATTAGAGGAATACACAAATGAACCATATTCTATATAGCCAGTAGCTTGCTAATAACTTCCTAAAATGGCTCTCAAGCATTAATTGAAATCATAAATCCCAATCACATTCAAAGCATAACTACTGCTGCCATTGGCTCATTGCGGTTCTTAATCAGTCTTCTGGGGAATTTTCTTGCTGCTTCTTTCTTCCCTTAGGAGCAGCCATATTTATTATTGCAGTTCAAACACCTTGAGATATTTCAGTTGAAAAGCTATATAACATCTTTCTAAGCATGTCGATGCGTGTTCAGCTTAATATGAATGGTTAGGCCATTCCCACTGGAGAAAGTAAAAAAAGAAAAGAAAAAAATGTCAAGGAAATATATTTAGCTTGTTTCTGCACAGATGCCTGCAGATATCGTGTATCTAAAGAATATTTAAATTCTGTTTTGTTAAGACAGGATAGTTGTATTATACAGTGGAGCATCCAGGAGGTTATAGTCTCCACTAGACAATTTGCCAGACAAGAAAGATGGCTTAGTAGCAATGCTGACAGCTTTATTCTTGTGGCTCTGGCAGAAAAATAGGCAAAAAGATTGCAGAGGCGGCAGCATAGAATACAACATGAAAGTTCAGAAAAATATTAACAGGTTGTAAAAGGAGTGGGTGGATGCACTAAAGGAGCTGGCATTTCAGTTATATAACAACACTTATTGCAACATCTTTATGGCCAAATTATGCTTTTTTCTTCTGCACTGTATCTTTGCGTCAGATGCTTGGGTCTGATGATGAGACACGAAATGTTTATTTGGCAGGAGAGCGGGGCAATAGCCGTGAATCACTTTTAGTTGAATCATTCCAGTGATCCCAGCAAAGACCCTGGGCAATTTTACTCTGTTTCTAATATATTAGACATGGTATATTTACAGATCTGCTTTTATTTCCTACCCCGGCCACTTGCCTAGGCCCATACAAATATTCATGAGCTGAATGTAAGTTACACCAGATGCTGGTCTTCTTAGAAGCCATGCATTGTGGCCACAATCTTTCTAAATAAGAGAGACCTGGTAGCACTGTGGAATAGACATAGTCTCTCATTTTTTAATCCTCCAGAGGTGGGTGCTGTTGAGTTTCGGAAGATGAATTCCTTTTCCCAGGGATTAAATATACACGGACAAATTCAGAGGTGAATCTAAGAGTTTCTAGTACGTATTGCAATATTTGCTATTTGGAGCCCATCCACCTGCAGATAACACTAATCTTAGGTTGGACATTAGGAAAAAGTTCCTAACTCTCAGGGTGGTTAAACACTGGAATAAACTGCCTAGGGAGGTTGTGGAATCTCCATCTCTGGAGATATTTAAGAGTAGGTTAGAAAAATGTCTATCCGGGATGGTCTAGACAGTATTTGGTCCTGCCATGAGGGCAGGGGACTGGACTCGATGACCTCTTGAGGTCCCTTCCAGCTCTAGAATCTATTAATCTAATATCGAGTTAATTAGAGCCCATTAAAACCCCACAGACTCAGCGCTGTTATTATAGAATTCTTATTCTCATTCCTTGTGTAGCGTGAGAAGCTTCAATTGAGATTGGGGACCCATTGTACTAGGTTAGGGATGAGCAAACTTCAGCCCAGGGGCTGCATCCGGCCCTTCAGATATTTTAATCCGACCCTCAAGCTCCCGACAGGAAACGGGGTCTGGGGCTTGCCCTGCTCTGCACGTGCCATGGCTCTGCATGGCTTCCGGAAGCAGTAGCACTCTGGCTCCTATGCATCAGAGCAGCCAGAGGGCTCCACACACTGCCCCTGCCCCAAGTGCCACCCCCGCAGCTCTCATTGGCTGGGAACCATGAGCATTCATGGCCCGCCATACAATTGCCTTACCCAGATTGCCCACCCCTTTACTAGGTGCTGCATATCCACATAGTGAGAAAGAAACCCTGCCCCAAAGAGCAACACACAAAACAGATAGCAAATGAAACCAAAGAAGTATTATTATCCCTATTTTGCAGATGGGGAATTAAGGCACAGAGAGATTCAGTGACATGCCCAAGGTCACACAGGATGTCTGTTGCAGAGCTGGGAATTTAAAGCAGTTCTCCTGAGTCCCAGTCCAGTGCCCTAACAACAGCTATACCCCTCTCTTTCAGCCTCTCAGCATGTAAATTACACCACACTGGCCATTCCCAGTTAATGTGTAAATTACGGACCACTAAGTGAATGTGCATGTAAGGGAGTGTACGCTTGGCTGTCCTTTCACTCACACCTTTTTTTATACCAGTGCCACTCTCCATTGCATTAAACAAAGCTACATCTGGGTAAAGCTGATGGAAAGGAAGAAGAGAATCAGGCCCTCTGAGTTTGAGAGAAACTAAGTCGGTGTAACCTACATGCTGCGGGGTGTGCATGCGTGTGAGATGTTCTTAGATTCACCTGTGCATTTGGCTGGTTTTGGCTCTCTGGGCTTCAAGTCTTTTACCTTGAATAGAAGTTGAACCTCAGTTTCCCACCTAGCAGTGTTACTAATCTGAGCCCATCAGATCTGAGCCTCTCAAAAGTCATATCTGATATTCAGTTCTTAGTTGAATATGAAATTGCTTTCAGAGCAAAAGCTGCCATTTATATAATTTTTGGCAAAGCCAAAACAAATTCATTATTGGCAATCAGAAGTTTGTAATGCAACATTTAACTTCTTGCTGGGGGCGTAACCAACACCCTGAACAAATGGAATCAAGGGAGAGGAGGCAAACTTCACGACTAGAAAAGAGCACATCGAAGACAGGGAACTTATTCACTTTGTTACTCACACTTCTAAACCTCATAGCGATAAAGCTGCCACAGCCTAGATACTCTTCTCAGACACACCATGTGTTTCTAACTGGAGGCTTCGCATGTCATATGGAAATTTGGTAAATTCCCTACTGTAGAAGGGAAAGGGGTGAGATAAGGATCATTGATCAGACACAGGAAAAAGCAAAATCACCATTCCCCGGGGAGAAGGTACACAAAGTACAAACTGAGAGAGCAGGGATGAAATACAACCAAAGCCCAATGAAGAACTGAAGGATCAGTTAAAGGAACAGCTGCATAGACAGAAAAGGGACAAAAAAATGATTCCATGCCACTGCGACTGGTATTGCTGTCGGCAGTCTCTGCAGAGAGGTCACAGAGTGAACGGGCCACAAAGATTTGCCTTGATGACTGGCTAGAACAGGGGTCGGCAACCTCTGGCACGTGGTTTGCCAGGGTAAGCACCCTGGCAGGCTGAGCCAGTTTGTTTACCTGCCGCGTTGGCAGGTTTGGCCGACCGCGGCTCCCACTGGCTGCGGTTTGCCGTCCCAGGCCAATGGGGGTGGCAGGAAGCCGCGGCCAGCACATCCCTCGCCCGTGCCGCTTCCCGCCGCCCCCATTGCCTTGGGACGGTGAACCGTGGCCAATGGGAGCCGCGATTGGCTGAACCTGCTGACACAGCAGGTAAACAGACTGTCCCGGCCCGCCAGGGTGCTTACTCTGGCGAGCCGCGTGCCAGAGGTTGCCGACCCCTGATCTAGTCTTACCTCCTGTATATGCCAGGAGACCAGCACCTGCACATTAACCCAACAACTGAAATTAGACCAAAGAATTACAACCCATAGGAGACTCAACTCTTGTCAGAACACAGCATGAGGGTAGAGCAGGTTGGAATTTTTTTTTTTATTTCAACTTTTTTGTTGGGAAACCGAAAAGGAAAACATTTTTAGTTTTCATTTTATGTTTTCTGACAATCAAAAATTTTTGAGGAGAGCAGCCACTTTCTGTGGAAATTTTTTTGCTTATATATATATATAGATAGATAGATAAATAGATGGGAAATATTTGACCAGCCCTAGTTCTAGGACACAGAACCATTTGAACTGGGCTTGAGTCACTGTGATGTGACTGAGCACTAGGGTGCATGACACTAGTACTACCATGAAGGAGAGCTGGAGGCTGAAGGTCCCTTTCCTTGCGCCTGTAGTTATGAGCCATGTCACTCCAGAAAACAATGACCTGAAATAGAGTTTTCTGATGACCGTTTGCTTTTTGAAATCTGGATCAAACGTGCGATGAAGAATGCTTCCTATGATAAACTGAACTGTATCCTGTGTTCACAGTATTATTTAAGGTTACCAACAGACTTTCATTGCATAGACATTTTATCAGACTATTTACAGATACACTATGTGCAACTTGGTTTTCTATAGAACTTCTGTAGCATTTTGTTACACTAACATTTTTACAGAGACAGGGTATGTGTCAAGAAAGCAGTACTTGGGGTGACAGTGTACAAAATTGACATGTGTGGTTACACTCTGCCTCTGGCACACAATAAAAGAATGTATGAGGTGCTACAAAAGATGCGAGTTGACCTTGCCACTAAACATTTTAACAAAACCCCGTTTAAGTTCCCGTAAAAGACACCCTAGAAACTTTCCATCGAAAATTGGCCATTTTTTTCTGATTCAACATTATACCACCCCATTATGTACTACACCAACTGTACAGTTTTCCAGAGGTGTCCCAGATCAGTTGCTATGAAGGCTGTACAAAACTTCTGTGAACATATTCAGTAGAATTCCATAGCAACAACAAAGTGTTACAGAACTAGTTCAGAAACTATCTGTGAACTTTCCACTGGAGAATGGGCCCATTTTTATGTGACAGAATTGAATTCATTTTGAAGATCCTCTCTTCATTCATGTCCCTTCTAGCGATTCTCTTCTTTCCCAGTGCCCACAAGAAGTCAATCGATCCAGGAAGAGGTTGCTACCTATATATGACATCCAGAATTGCAAAGTCAAGCACTCAAAAATTAGGAGATGCCAGAAATGATGCAACCTTATGCAACCTTAATTTGGTTCCCTTGTAGGTTTGTGTTATGAGGCGGGTATGTAATTGATGCATTTATGAGGTACCATACAGCACTTCCTATACAAGACAACTTGTTTCTTAAAGTAAAAAGCATTACAGAGAAAACATGAAAAACAGTAGAAGAGCCTATTTGCATGCTAATAAGCTTACCAGAGATCACCCCAACCCTCATATGTGCTCTGGGAGGAGCACAGTCCTTCAACATCCCACCCCATGCCCCACTACACACACACACACACCCCAATTCCTTGTGGTGACAAGTTCATCACAGCTTCAGCTCAGAACAAGCACCACATTTTTAAAAGACTGGCCACGTGTTTGTAAAAGCCCAACTCAATGTCACATAAAAGTAGTCCTTTACTTTGCCTACTTCCCCTTCAGGTATGGAACGCGTGAAGCCTTGAGCTGTGTTTGAAGTGACACGTCAGATATAACACTAGGTCTCCCCATCTTTCTCTTTCCTTCTAGAGCAAGTATCGCTGTCTGTCAGCCCTGATGGGTTGTCAATCATGAGTGGGAGGGGAGAAGGAAGGGTGTTGTGGAATACACTTAGAAAAGATGGAAAGCAAATCAGGAGAAAACACAGCTGAGCAGTGTATTTTTCTGTGCACTGGTACGTCTTACAAAGATAGTTTATTTGAACAACCAAGACCCTTTCACATTGCTTGTTCCCTCTTTACCGACAAAAGGGGTTTTGTTTGTTTTGGTGATGGTTAGAATGGCACTAATGTCAAGAACCTTGGTTTCCCTGCTGATCATGATATCAGCCTGCTGCACAGAGAATAACATTAATGCTCCAATGACCTCTAAACTGCCTTCCGTTTAGTGATGGGCTAATAGGGAAAATTGATTTTTAACAGACTCACTAGTTCTGAGACCCAAACAAAATTGCCACTTCTAGTAAGTGTATTTTCAGTCAATCATGTAAGTTGGCTTAGCCATCAATCCATTCTTGCTGCCAGGAAAGGTGAGGATGTGTCAAATAATGTGGCAGGAGCTCAGGCACCGGAGACAGAGTCCTTGCCAACCCATAGATAAAAAGCTATTTAATAGTATGTAGCACTAATCACATGCAATGCTCTAGGCAGAAAACAGTTGGCAACAAAAACTAGTTATAACTAGGAGTACCAAGGTAAGGTAAGAAAGGACAAATTTAGGCTGAATAACAGGAAAGCCTTCTAGAGAACGAGAGGGGGCTCAGAAGTGGAGTATTCTCCCAAAGGAAGTGGGAGATTATATTTGCCTGTAACTTTTCATGCCAGATTAGACAAAACACCAGAATACATAGTGTAAGGAACAATCCTTCATTGGCCTGGAGATGGACTGGATATTCCAGATGGTCTTTTCCATCTCTAACATCTAAGCTCTGCACAGATAAATGTATGGGATTTTGCAAATGTGTCCCTCCGTGTACCAAATACAAGGTCACAGTCTTTGCAGGATGGTAGGCTTTGCTAGAATATCTCACACCTTCATCTGGTAAACTTAGGTCTACTGGTTCAGGTGACTCTGTCTCAGCTAAATGACAATCAGTCATTTATAGTTCAAAAAAAATTAGATCACATGCTCCGGTCTCATCCAAGCAAGCTGTATTTTGCAGTGAAGGGGTGTCTTGTAGAATATAATTTTACCCTAGAGAAAGATATGAAGACTTCAGATATGCTTGGCAATATGGCACTAGTTCCTGTAAGTGAGCTATAAGGTGTGGGTGGGGTAGGGTCAGGAAGGGCCACTGATTTTGGATGTCGACCCTCTGAAAATCTGACACATTTAAGGTGTCAGAAATGGAGCACCCAAAAATTGAGGCAGCACATATCAATAGATCTTTTTGCAAATCTTGGACATTTTTTTTTGCTATAATTATATAGCATTTATATGCAAAATATTTTGTGAGATTGCACACCCTGTGCAGCTATCTGAATCCCATTTCATTGCCTCACAAACATGACTGCAGACTGATAAAACCCAATCTAATGCAGTGCAGCCTGGTGCCACAGATGAAAAGAAGCAGATGAAAACTGTTTAAATTCATGAAAATCCTTCAGTAGGATAGGTCTGCTGCACGCATGCTGCTGGGAAAGATGGAATGTTTGATTCCTAGTTCACAATGACCAAAAAAAAGCGTTATGGAGATCATGATCCATAGACAGATTCATGCCCCCTTTCATTTATATATTGACACTCTCAGAAATTTTCATTGCTATGATCTTGTGCCATCTTTTGTTCTGTCCACTACACACAATTCTAATTTACACATTTTGTATTGCTCATTGTCTGCATTTGTGGAAAATATAAAGATTTAAGGGTAACAGGAAGCAAACAAAGTTGTAAACCTCTTAAATACTTGTGACATTGCACTCCATGTGTTTTATGGAAATATGCTTATGAGTGTGAATATGATGTAACTGGAATATGCTTTATGCAAAAGGTCTCTTGTAAGGTATCATAACAAAGGTTATAAACTACTGAAAATATTCCTCCTATTTGTATGCATGAATCATTCTTGTATCTGAAGCTAGAAATATGAAGTATAACTCTGAGGTCGTATTGTAATTATGCAAAGGGTGGGCCATTAATGGGTGGGTTTAGAATCTTGATGGCTTCCATTGATGAGGACAATTGGTTGTAAATGGTTTATTTACCTGCAAGCCTTCCTGTGTAGGTGTGGGCCAGTCCAGGAAGAATGGAGACTAGGGGTCTTACAGTGATATGTGACCATGTCACATGATACTGGAATTCATCTTAATCCTTGTACTTTTCCATTGATGAGGCAGGGTGGGGACAAGCACAGACAAAATATTCCCGCCTTGTGCCAAAGCTGTAAAAGGGGGTGGAGCAGGACAAAAGGGGCTGCCAGTCATGACCACCTGAGATGTGTGCTAGATCTAACAAAGATTGTATCAAGGAAAAAGATTGGGCCCAGACTAGGAAGGAGTCTAGTCTGCGAAAGAAGCTTATTGGAACATCTCTGAGGGTGAGATATTGCTTGTAATCAGTTTCTTAATGTATTAGGCTTAGACTTGTGTGTTTTTGTTTTATTTTGCTTTGTGACTTACTTTGTTCTGTCTGTTATTACTTAAAATCACTTAAATCCTACTTTTTATACTTAATAAAATCACTTTTGTTTATTAATAAACCCAAAGTAAGTGATTAATACCTGAGGGATCAAACAGCTGTGCATATCTCTCTATCAGTGTTATAGAGGGTGGACAATTTATGAATTTACTCTGTATATGTTTTATACAGACTAGACCTGGGTCTGTGTTGCAGCAGGCTAGCGTGTCTGTCTCAACAAGGCAGGGTACTGGAGTCCCAAGCTGGCAGGGAAAATGGGCTCAGAGGTAGTTTCAGCACATCAGGTGACAGACCCAAGGGGATCTCTATGAGTGAATCCGTAATAGCATTTTCTTAACTTTGGCACATATCTGAACCCCATTGCTCATGAATGTATGGACTCTCAAATAGCATAAGACCATGTACCAAAGGGCTAGCAAGCCTAACACAATTCTTTATTTACTTTCAGCCATTCTAAAACGTACATGCTGATCTTCATGGTATAAATTATGTAGCTTGCTCTGGCTGGGAACCTTTAGCTGAATACTGCAACAAATGTAAGTTCTGATTTTGCAACACACAACTATCATTATTATGTATTTTACTGCATACCATGCTGAGAGTGTCATTACATGTTTTGCTAATATGCTAGAAAATGTTTAAAAAGAACGTAATTTACACAACAGGCAGTTCAAACACATCTGTTGATTATTTTAAGGGAATTGTTACTTCTGAAATTTGACAAATGTGTCTAGTTACGTTGATTAGCATCTGACTATTAGAGGCGTAAGATGCTACTCAATGTAAGAAAGGGTGGGGCAGAATCTGGTCCTTTTTGATGGAAACAATCTTCACCTGGAGTGAAGCCTCATGTCACACAGACTATGTGCAGACATATCCTAATTTACTACAAATGGGGAAACAAACAGCTACGTCCAAGATGCTCCCTTTTAACCTGTTATCTGCATTTCTTTCATTTTGCTGATTCTTATTGGTATTTTAGCTTCTTATATATGTGCTAAAACGTTGCCCTCTGTCAGAAGCAATCAGACATGTAATAGACTGAAGGCAACTTAGCTTGGGCTAGATAAACTCATTTTTCAAGCCTGCAAAAGGCATCAAAGCTCACTTTTAAAGGACATGCTGTTTACACGCTGTTTTAGTTTGTTCTCAATAATTTATTATCCATTAATGTCTTTTTTCAATCTTACTTATTCTCCGTGGAGGCCGTCAAGTTTTATCTTAGGGCATGTTTAGTGTAAGGATGTGGAGAATAGAAAAGTTAATGGCTTATCCATTAAGGCCTAGAATTTCACAGACTTGGATTTTTCACACACCTTTTCCTTCTGTTCAGTGGTGGATGTTTCTATTAAACACATTTAAATAATCAAAGGTGGAAATGACGGCTATTTGGGAACACTTCAGACAAATCCAGCAAACCAAACTCTCCTTTTTGTGCTCCATTAAGCTTTGTATTGTGCTTCTCTAATTTAAACTTAATATATTAATGTTAAAATGCTATTTAGATTAGGGCTTTCCAGAGAATTGTCTGTGCAGTAACTGGTTTCTGTTTACATGAATCGTCAGTGTTTACCCAGGATGCCCGCCTCCATCACCTACTTGTTACATTTTCAAACAAGTACCTTTTTATATTGCAGTATCACCTGGAGGCCCAATCAAGATTATAGCCCCATTGTGTTAGGTGCTGTGCGTATACGTAATAAGAGGCTGTCCTTCCCCAACAGTCCAATCTGGGCCACAACAGGCCTAGGAACTACAGTATTTACAATCCTCTATGGCAGATGCTCTCGTATCTTGGACAAATAACACATTGCAGTATCTCACATGCAGTGTGTTTGCGTTCGATAGCAGGAGCTGTCCTTCCAATCTTTGTTGTGTTGCTGGCCCTTATATTTTTAACTGTAGATTTCTGTATTTTATGGTAAATGCGCACCCTGTTTTCCCCTTAGCATCTATATTTTGTTTGCCATTTATTGATTATGTGAGTGTCAGATTGCATTAGATTATTGATTGCGCTCGTATTTTTGGACTGGCACACAATCTTTTACAAGAACTTTTCATTATTGTCTAGTTGTTTGTTTGAAGTCTAGGGCCCTTAATTCTTAGTTTTATAAGCTAGTTTTAAGAGTTCAGACACAACAGGGTTGTATCTTTCTCTAGAATCATTCTTTAGTGCAAGAGCCATGATTTTAAATCTTTAGCTTTTTATTATTTGTATATGTTTCCAATGACTCCTGGCATCCTGAAGAGACATGACTAGAATAACTGGCATATACTAATGCCCCTTAAGGCTTTCTCTTTGTTGTCTCTTTATACCTTTGGCATTTAGATCAAGCAAGTTTATTCATCTTGAAGCCAAAAATCCCTTATGTAAAATTTTCAACTCTGTTTATTTATTATAAGCATTGAAAATCTCTCTCTCTCAGGATTCTACCAGTGCTTGCCATTGCTCCAGCAACATCTGTGCGAGTAACCCTCCCCACCCACAGCTGGTGAGGATGATCAGAAGGTTTCATGCATAATGCAAAAGTAGGGGTTGCATTTGGGACTCTAATTTCAAGGCCATGTTTATACAATCAAAGATTCCACAGGTGTACATGCAGGATTGAAGAGAGAAACCACTGGGGAATGACCTAAGCAGATGCATGAGTTATTTTAGAAAGCATTTTAGGATGTTTGAGTAATCTGAAATTAAAGCTGTACTGAGTATTGATATGTACTCTATCCCAGTTTCTCGAGAAAGTGGACCACAATAAAAAAAACCGAATAAAGTCAAATGTCAGGAATCTCCTTTCCCCAAAGTACTGTTTCCTGTAGCTCTGCAAATAACTTTGTAGCCTGAGCTATATCCTTTAACCATACCATTCTGTGGTTATTGAGGACATACCCCATCCGATTAATTAAATAGGAAATATCAAACAGATTTCTTTAAACCCTGTGTGTATTCTTTAAACCAAAATGAGCACATGAGACACACTCCCTTGAATTGTTTTTGGCTCGTGCTCTGCCCTGGAATACTTTTTAATGACATACTGTCGGGGCCGGCTCCAGGCACCAGCGAAGGAAGCAGGTGCTTGGGGCGGCCAATGGAAAGGGGCAGCACATCCAGGTCTTTGGTGGCAATTCGGCAGCAGATCCCTCAGTCCCTGGGAGTGAAGGACCCACCACCGAATTGCCGCAGAAGAATGAAGCGGCGTGATTGAACTGCCACCGAAGTGCCACTGATTGGCTTTTTTTTTTTTTTTTTGCTTCGCCGCTTGGGGCGGCAAAGAAGCTGGAGCTGGCCCTGCATACTGTATATCAAGGAAATGCAAAATTTTGATTTGGCAAAATAGATTTAAGCCTGCAGGGGCCAATTCTCTGCTAGTGTAAATGGGTGAAATGCCATTTAAGATCAATGGAACCACATCCATTTACACCTAGAAGAGAGTTTTGCCAACAGTAGGTAGTGCTGTATCTCGAAGGGCAACCCAAAGGCGTTTGCAGTAGTCAAAGGGTATTATTGTCTCCTTTTTTGAACAAGGCATAAAATCAGTGTCCTGCCAATGTGTCTGTAAAGATCCAAGATCCCTTTGCACAAGGGGCAGAAAATGAGCCCCAAAGTGCTGGCCAAATTACTTTTAGAATTATTGATTTTAAATTTATTTTGACTTCAATATGTCAGCCTAAAAAGAGAGCCTCTCACAATCTCCAAGCAGCTTGAAAGATAACTAAAAATCCACTCCAACCAAGCCACAAACAGTAATAGCAAACCAAAGACCACTTATCCCATAGAAGAAGCTGGTCCACAAAACTGACAATTCCCCCACCTCAGTGCCTACAAAACCCTGTTCTCTCCCAATAAAATCCCATGCCCCTCACATATACACCCAAACCTCAACCCTCCCCCAAGCCCCAAACAAACAGGTGGGCTGTGTAGTGTGTCTTAAAGGCCAACGACTTCTTTTCATAAGTCAGGCTCTGATTGTTGTATTCTGAAGGCTGATTTCCCCTCTCACTGACACCAGTTCTACACCACTTCAATTTCATTGACTTAACTGAAGTTACTCCTGATTTACCATGCTCACCTAAGAACAGAATCTCACTCTAGATGGAAGAATTTGTTTTTTTCCTGCCATGCACAACCCACATTCTTGCAATGCTGCTGAATCTAGCCAAGTGACCTCTAGATGGCTCTTGAGGCTTGTTTTGTCAATTAGCAAGCATCTGAAATAAGTCTGTATCATGTTGTACCCAGTAGATTTACTAGGACTGTGTTACTTTTTAGTATCAGAGAAAAAATATGTCAAGGAGTGTTTCACGTTCAATGAAACTTTTCTCTTTGCATTGCCGCTCTTGCATACGTATCAGAGTATTGGCACAAGGTGGAACACTGTTCATCTGGAGAGAGACAGAGACGTTTGCTTATTAATATCTTGTGAAATATCCTGATGGCAGTTTCTACTTGTGCATATTTTACAATAGGTTTTTTTTTAATTTGGGTGCACCAATTATTCCCCCCCGATCACGTATCCTTGTCTCAACTTATGGGGGGAAAGCACCAGTGTGGGTTTTGCTTATGGGGAGAATCACATGTGCGGTCTCAGAAACTGAATAATTCATCGGAAGGTGGCGCCCTTAATGTTCTCTTCAGCGAAATGACAACGAAACGTTAAAAAAGCATCTGATTGACTTGTGAAATCCCAGTGCTTGACTCCCTCAGCAATCCTGTTTACAGAAGCACAGCCCTTATCACTCTGTAGAGGGCATCTGGGGTTTATTCTTGATTCACAAAGAAGGGAAAAAAGCTGGAATTCAAAAAATAAAAAAGCCAACGCAGATGCTTAGATCTAAGGTGACTCTCATAATTTCAAACTATCTTTTATCCTGAATAAAACCTATAAATTATTTGCTGTTCATATTATATGCATTTCTTGCAATCAAAAAGGAGATGCAAAGAACTGGCAATTCAGAGGGGAAAGTTTGTCAGGCACCTTAATCACTGACAGACAAAGAGGCATCTGTACAGTTGCCCAGGCACCTGCCTGGTCCCAGTGAAGGACCCAGGTGACCCTGAGCTCAGCCTTTGGATCTTGTAATGACTAACCAAGCTCTGTGTGATCTGGGTACTTACTCCACTGCTGGTAGAGAGGGATGAGGAGAAAATAATGGTTTTGATATAATGGTAATGATTTTTTCAGATGACAATTCCATTGTTACAGGTTTACTGCGTACAGATGATACATTTTTTGCACAAGACAAATTTTCCCTCCCAGCCTCCAAAAATAAATTGAAAAATGCAGGTCAAAAAAAGTTTACACAAACATGGAACCTTTACCTGAGAAGCCTAATATTGGCTCCAAGGTAAATAAGGGTTAGAGATGCTGCCTGCAACTCAAATTTGCTGATTACTTCTTGCCTCCAGGGTAGTAAAGCATTGCAGACTTTTTAATTATACATTGAGGCTTCAGTGACTAAGCATCAGCCAGCTAATTTAACATTAATAAAGTGTTGTGCAACTAAGAAGGATTCAATGCGTTCTTTGTTCCAAAGGTTAATACCTTTACATAGGGGAAAAAAGCTGTAAAATATTTATGAATTTATTTTTATATTAGTGGACATCAGCGCCAATTACAGTAACTGGATGACTCGATCCCTATTTTCAGGAAAAGTCTTCGTCCTACTTCAAATGTCACCCCTCACAATCAGCACACCAGGCCAGTTTCTCAGCTGGTGAAAACTGGTGCCGCTCTATTGAAATGCTCACTACAGAGATGCTATTCTTGGTGCAGTGCTGAAGTGCAGATGTGCTCTTGCAATACAAAATAAAGTTGTCAAACTCGACTGCCAGGGCAATGCCTGAGCCATAGTTCTAAAATGGGATACATTAAACAGGATAAATAAGAAAACTTTACGAATTATATTGAAAAAAATAAAATTGTCTGATATTGTGCTTTGGGTCCAGTTCTGCCCTGAGTTAGCCCTGCAGAGGGAATCCTCCACTCCAGTGAATTTGAACCATGCAGTATTACTTAAAGCTGAAACTCTGATTGGCATCACTGTTAAAAAGTGAGTATGTGATCTGGCCACAGGTTTTTAATACAATGGAATGACCTGGTGTGTCTGTTATTGCAGCAAACAAAAACACTGGGCCCTGTCTTCCACCTGTAGGAGCTCAGTTCTTAGGGAAGCCCATGGATTTACACAGCAGACATTCACAAAGAGCAGAAACTCGAACACTGAAAGAACCACATGCAGGGGACCAATTTAGAAACATCCATTTCAACGTCACCTTCCTTTATAGGCCATAAATAGATATGGAAAAAAATCACGTTAGCCACAAAGTAACACCACAACCTGCAGATTACAAGGTAATTAAACTTGAAGCAACCAAGTCTCCAGGAATAATTTACCTCTTGGTGCGGGGAGCTGATATTTTCTGATGTTTCTACTAATACAAAATGAATTATCATTGGGAGCACAAAGCCTGCCAGAGCTAAGGAATTAGCATGTTCTCTACCTGTATCTTTCACTTCTTAACACCCTTGATGACAATCCAATTTAGAAAGCAGCAATAACCATGTGGTAATTGTCTTTAAAGGTACTTACCATGTAACTTTATGGTCTATGTTTAAAAATACAGCGTGACAGGCTGGTAGTGCTGACCTGAAACACCCCACCCTCTTAGCAGGTGTTGATCCTGATAGGGGATGATAAGTGTGTTTTGCTGATGTTAAGGCTCATTATTCCACCCAGATACAGGGAAGTAGGAATTGCTGTCTAGAGAAGGTTTGAGCTGAATATTACATAGTGTCATTAATTTCTGGGTTAATAAAACCAGTCCCTTGGAAGGAGGTGTATTTGGGTCCTATGCACAATCCTGTAGATTGTGTTTGACAGCAGGATGTGAATGGCACCAACTTATAGTTAAAAAAAAAAAACAGTTTGAATAAAATATGACCTGACCTAAACTTTCACCCTACACTTGAACTGAACTAATCCTGAATCTTTTTAAGAGTTTTAAATATTTTTGCTTCCAAATATACTTCCTGATTTTTTCTGGGACCTTTGTCCATTCACAGGTAAAATAAAGAGGTGAGTCCAAGTTAGTTCAGATGGAATCTAATTTGGTTGCACCGATTCTCAGGAAAAAACATTTTACTGATCTTTTCTGCAATTCAAATCAACATTAACGTGACCAGAGGTTATTAAATAGAAAATGCTTTTTAAACTGATTTTTTTTAATGAGTCCTTTTAGATGTTTGTAAATTGCTGATGGAATCCACTTTATTGGGCTACAATATCTGGTCCTCAACTAATCACTTTAATGTCCTATAACATGAGTACAGTCATTATGAGATTTGTATTTTAGGTCCCAATTCAGGAAGGCCTTTAGGCATGTACTTGAATAAGGGTGCTTTCTTGAACTGAGACCGCAGATATTTATACCTTTGGTCTTTTATATCTTTATCAACACCCTGTGAAGAGATGAAAATGATCAGCTCAACATACCCCTCTATGTAATTCCTAGAGTAAATCTAAGATAGTCCTGAGGGGGGGCGGAAGGCATAGAAAGACATCACAATACATTACTTACAGTCATCATCTACAGCTGGATGGTTTCTGGTACCCTTTCAGCCCTGCCCTAACATAACTAGCATATGGTTATCCTGGCTATGAAGGCTGAATGCCTTTCTATAAACTTCTCTCTGTTGCAAATGTCGGAGCCATGGAGACAAAAAAAATCTGCCTTCCATGTTCTATTTTAATTTTAAAACAGAAGAATAATTTTGACACAGGCCTACTTTAGGCTCCAACTCTGCAAACATTTATGCGTGTACTTAACTGTAGTACTGTGTGCAATCCCAATGGGCCTACCTGATAGTAACATTAGGTGTTTACAGGATCGAGGCCTTAGAAACATCATATTGCCCTATATTTAAATGTAAGATCTCCTATCGATACCAAATCACCCTCTACTATGCACTCCCTACATAGACAAACAAACCCAGTGTAAGTAAATGGTCTGTCTTTTGCTCCTTATACAACCAAAAAAAAATATGAAGAAAGTAAATGGGCACAGTGGGTTTCCAAATAACCATGTTCTCAAAATATATACAAACATACAATGCCTAGCCACAGACATACTGCTGCTCTGATTGGTTTCTATCAGCTTCTAAAACACAGAACAAGCTGCCCACCACTAACGGGACCACAAACTATTTAAAGAGATGCCGCATCATTCCTGTATAGTACAGCAGGTAAATTTAACATATAACACAGGGACCAGGGGTCACCCAGTGATCACATAACACAAGAACCACAGGCCACCTCATGAAATTAGCAGGCAGCAGGCTTAAAACAAACAGTGGGAAGTATTTCGTCACACAATGCACAGTCAACCTGTGGAACTCCTTGCCAGAGGTTGTTGTGAAGGCCAAAACTATAACGGGGTTCAAAAAAGAATTAGATAAGTTCATGGAGGATAGGTCCATCAATGGCTATTAGCCACAATGGTCAGGGATGCAACCTCATACTCCGGGTGTCCCTCTCTTCTGACTTCCAGAAGCTCGGAGTGGACAACTTGGGGTGGATCACTCAATGATTCCCTGTTTTGTTCATTCCCTTTGAAGCACCTGGCATTGGCCACTGTCTGAAAACAGGATATTGGGCTAGATGGACCATTGGTCTGACCCAGTATGGCCACTTTTGTTGATATTTACTTGGTGGAACAATTTTTTCAGAGTGTTAAGTTTATAAAAATGTAATCTAGAATAGCTGGGAAAAAAAGGGGGAAAGAGAGGACATTTTGTGAGATTTTTCCTTTCCTGACACCCTAAATTAGAAAAATGTAAAAAATTTCAACTGGATCCATAGTTGCTCAAAAATTAGGGAAAATATTTAGCAAAAAAATCTAAGTTTTTTTCCCTTCACATTTTGAAGTTTTGTCAGAATTTTGAAATTTGAAAAATGTTAACCAGCTGTCGTGCTGGGAAGGAATGAAGCTGAACATTGTAGGTATAACATCTTCAAATATGAAAACCAGCCTTGCAGAGATTCAGTTTCTAATGGACCTGCAGTCCCTTCCCTCATGAAAACCAACTGGCTTGGAGTAGGTGGGCAGAGGGGAAGTATAAGGGGAGGAGGTGAGGCCTCTAGGAACCAGTGGAGTACCTCTGGTCACAAAGTTGGGGTGAGGGAGAACCAAGAAATTGGCTCCACAGGTGCCCCTCATCCCTGCTGCCCTGTGGAGGGGCCTATCAGCATTCCAGTCTCTCTGCCCGCCCTGGGTGTTTACTCAGCAGCACCTCAAATCCATCACTTCCTCTCCTCAGATCCAGCCTTTCCCCCTCAAATCCATCAATTCGAGCTTGTGAAATGCCATGATCCTTCCCGTCAGGACCCACCCCATCTCTTCTCTTTCTCTCAGCCTTCCCGCTCCACCCTCCTCTTCCCACTCCCCAGCCCACTCTCTTCCCCCTCTCAAATTTTCCCCTGACTCCTCACTCACTCCATGGCTCCCATTTCCTCCTCAAATCCCCCGCAAGCCTCTGCTCCTGTCCTGTGTTTTGGCGCTCACCCTGTCACCACATCCTCACTGTTATTCCCTCTCCTCATCCCCATGGGAGTTCACCCTATCCCTGTCTGTCCCTGCTCTCTCTGGCTTTCCCTTCACCCCTGCAGCAAATTCCTTTGACCCCGGCTCCCATCTTTCCGCACTCTCTCCCTCCACTCCCTTTGCTCTTTGCAGTTGAGGGCTCTGCAGGGGGGTGGATTCCGCAGGACACAGCAATGGGAACTGCTGCCCCAGGTGACTCCTCTACGGGGTTGAAAGTTGGGAGGGGGAAAATGTTCCGCTATCCCCTTTGCCTGCCTAAAAATTGGGGTGGAAAAATCCTTGCCTCTAGTTTGTGGTCCGTGATCAGGAAACAGGATGACTTGGTGGAAGTAGCATCATTAGTCAAACAGTTGTGTAGATAGATGAGCAAGGAAATAAGGAGGTCTGAAGCATGAGGGAGCTCAGAGCCTGTAGTCCAGCGGCCATATTCAGCTGTGGCTTGACCGTTCAGTTCATTGCAGTGGAGCTGTGCGCAATTGTGGCAGGACTGAATATGGCCATGGGGACTTGGGTAAGAAAAGAGGGTGTGTGTTAGGGACAAGTAAGGGGAGCCTGGCACAAGCACCAGCAGGAGACAAAAACGGAGCAGATGGGAGAAAGTAACCTGCTGAGCAGGAAGAATTTTGGCCTTTAGTTTTACGATTGCTTTTTGCTGCGTGTCTTCAAGGCAAACAGAAACCACCCCACTCCTCCCACAGCAAAATGTGATCTATCAGTAAACGGCAGGTGCAATGGCAAGGGATCCAGCACAGGCCCAATCCTGCTCCCACTGAGGTCAGTAGAAAAACTCCCCTTGACTTCAGCAAGAGCAGGATCAGGCCCTAAATTCACAAGTTTGAGGGGGCTTGTTTGCTGCCATTCACATTGCCAGGAAACAGTTCTGGAGAGCTAATCGCATACTAAAGCCGCATCTGCAAGGCTGAGGCAAGAGTTATGCACAGATTCCTTTTATTTTATTTATTTGAAAGATCACAGTGAATGCACATGGAGCTTCAATTACAAAAGATTATGGGACTGAATTCAGCATGTGCTGTGAACTTGTATTAAATGATCAAATGCTAATGGGAAAGAGGCTCTTAGAGAAATAAAGAATTAGCATAAATTAATATAGTTCCATATGTACGCGTTCTACAAGGTAACAAAGTATCTCATCACAAATGTATAAATATTTAATTTAATTCTGCCTGGTGCTGGTACATAGAGTTACAGCTAAGCATAGGACTATGAATTAAGAAGGGGAAAAATAAGCATTATACTATTAAGGTTCATAGAAAGGTCATCATATTGCTACTGCTGTGCCATTAATTTAAATCTCTACTTTCCAGTGTGTGTGTGTGTGTGTGTGTGCGCGCACACACAGACACAGTCTCAAGCCAATCCCAGAAACTTTCCCAGGGGGTAGCAAGTAAGTTGTCAGCAGTTTGGCAGGGGAATTGCAATACACCTCTACTCCAATATAACGCGACCTGATATAACATGAATTCAGATACAACCTGGTAAAGCAGTGCTTCGGGGGCGGCGGGGGGGCTGCACGCTCCGGCGGATGAAAGCAAGTTTGATATAACATGGTTTCACCTATAACGCAGTAAGATTTTTTTTGGCTCCCGAGGACAGCGTTATATCAAGGTAGAGGTGTACATACGGGGCTCAATTCAGAGCCCACTGATGTCTCTGGGAGTCTTTCCATTGACTTCAGTGAGAGCAGAATCAGGCCCACGGTCTCTGGCTAATAGCTCAGAGTACACTTGTCATGCTTTCTAACAAGACCAAGCAGCCGAGAGTGTGGTCCTCATGGGTATGCTGCAGCCTCACTACTTCAGCAAGCAGAGGGAGATGATGGATATAAAGTTTAAACCAGAACTCTCTATATTAGTTACATGACAGGACGGCTCCTACAGACTCTGAACATGCATGCCAAATGTTTCTCCATCATGTGAGAGATCCTTCACAATGGGAGGCCCTCTGGTGATTACACATGACTAATTTTAAAGAGAAAGTACCCATAATTAGGGCCCTACCAAATTCATGGTTCATTTTGGTCAATTTCACAGTCATACGATTTTAAAATGGTAAATTTCATGAATTCAGCGATTTAAATCTGAAATTTCATGGTGTTGTAATTGTAGGGGTCTGACCCAAAAAGGAGTTGTGTGTGTGGCGGGGTCATAAGGTTATTGTAGGGGGGGTTGTGGTATAGGACTGAGAATGAAAGTGCATGACCATAACATTTCATTTACACATACAAAATGGGAAATGACTGCCTAGGAAGGAGTACTGCGGAAAGGGATCTGGGAGACCACAAGCTAAATATGAGTCAACAGTGTAACACTGTTGCAAAAAAAGTGAACATCATTCTGGGATGTACTAGCAGGAGGAGTGTTGTAAGCAAGACCCGAGAAGTAATTCTTCTGCTCTACTCCACACTGATTAGGCCTCAACTGGAGTATGGTGTCCAGTTCTGGGCGCCACATTTCAGGAAAGATGTGGACAAATTGGAGAGAGTCCAGAAAAGAACAACAAAAATTATTAAAGGTCTAGAAAACATGACCTATGAGGGAAGATTGAAAAAATTGCATTTGTTTAGTCTGGAAAAGAGAAGACTGAGAGGGGACATGAGAATAGTGTTCAAGAACATGAAAGGTTATTACAAGGAGAGAGAAAAATAGTTCTTCTTAACTGCTGAGGAGAGGACAAGAAGCAATGGGCTTAAATTCCAGCAAGGGAGATTTAGGTTGGACATTAGGAAAAACTTCCTAACTGTCAGGGTGGTTAAGCACCAGAATAAATTGCCCAGGTAGGTTGTGGAATCTCCATCATGGGAGATTTTTAAGAGCAGGTTAGACAAACACCTGTCAGGGATGGTCTAGATAATTAGTCCTGCCTTGAGTGCAGGGGACTGGACTAGATGACCTCTCAAGGTCCCTTTCAGTTCTATGATTCTATGATTCTATAAGCAGGTGTATGTGTTTGTGCATAGGGTGTTGAATTTCATTTATGGAGATCTGTAATTGTGTGAGTGTGCAAAGGTGGGTGAGGAATGGGTGTGCAGGATGTCATTTGCTGAGTTCTGTAATCGAGTGTGGATGTGTGTGTGCTGGATTTCATTTGCTGAGTTTGGTAATTATATGTTTAAGCATGCGAGCACTTTGGGGGGGGGGTTAGTTATTATTTATTTGTTAAGTTCTGTAATTGTGTGTTTGTGTGCACATGTGCAGTCATGTGCCTGTTCTGGTTTTCATTTGCTGTGCTCAGTAATCGTGCATCTCAAAGCAGACATGTTTGACTTCATTTCTTGAGTTCTGTAAGAGAAATATGCAGTGAACAGTTTAAATGAATCCACAGCCACCCTGCAATATGTCACCGTCTAAGACTTCTCTTTGCGTCAGTATATCCTGGCCTTGTATTAATGGATTTTATTTTAAACAGCTCTCTCTACATTAGAGTTCAAGAAATAACTCTTTTTATTGACCACTCTATTTTCAGTTGCAGCTCCTTCATTAGTGTGAGAAACGGTCTCTGGAAAAGAAGAGAAGAACTGTATAATAAACAATAGGAAAGGGAACATCAGAAATAAAGTGAGTTGGGGCATCCATGATCTGCACTGTGATGTGGATCTTTTCTAGTTGAACAACATCCAAAATGTTGCAGCTTAAGGAGCATCATTTCCCTGGTATTAATAGCATTCATGTGGCGAAAACCTTAGGCAGCAGCTTCCAAAATGTACCATATACTTGCAGTTTATCTCCATATGTATTTTGACTGAGTCTTAGTACAAGTAATAAACACACTAAATATTACCTGCTTCATCTCACCTGTTCGGCGGTGGATGGGTGAGTGTCAGTATCTTTCCTCTAGACCGTACACTTAAATGTCTTCACTTGTGATAGGATGGTTCAGTGGGTTAAAGCACTGGACTAAGATTTCAGAGATCTGGGTTCATTCCCAGCCCTACCACAGACCTCAGCCCTTTTGAGTGACCCTGGGCAATTTACTTAATCACTCTGTACTTCAGTTCATTTTCTGTGAAGTCAGCATAATGGTACCTCCTTTCTCCCACCATTTGTCGGGCCTGTTTAAATGGTAATCCCTTTGGACAGGGACCTTCTCTTATTGTGTTTCTGCTGGGCCTCCTGTGTATTGATTTTGGGTGCAGCCTCTTGGCACTACCATAATACAAATAAATCATGGTACAAATAACTGGTGGTTATGCTAGGGTTTTTAAAGAAGAGCTCCATTTGTTACACTTAGAAAATGAAAACCAGCAGGATCTTATTTAGGAGATAAGGCAATACGCCATGTTTATTGTGAATGCAGAAAGAATTCATCAGTTATAGCTATAATATTACACACACACACACACACACACGTTCTGCAAGGTTGTTGTTATAGTTACCAGCCTTAGAGTTGCTCGTGCCAGGGCACTGGCCAGGTGGCCTGGACACGAGGATGTAGCCAAGTCTTGTCAGATGCACATCCGATGCTCCTGCAGGGTGGATGCAGAACCAGACTCAAAGTTCTCAGTTTTTAGAGTCTGTCTTTATAGGTCTGAGTTCAGAAAAACATTTGTTAACATGTTATCTCATCACTTTTAGAACGGACTCTTGGTCTCTGGATGTTTTTCTACAATTAGCACAGACCTTGGAAACTAACAGGCCTGCTTCAATTAGCAGAAACTCAGCAGGCTGGGAGACATATTTTTATCTAATAATACAAGCCAAATCCGGGGTCTGTACTGGACCATACTTTCCCCAAAGCATCAATATATATTAATTATTACTTTTAACCCAACCCATTGTGGTACTCTCACATTGGTAAGCACTGAGAGAGTGAAAGGAAGCTGAGGAGTTGACTTTCATATTAGCTGGTCCTGGAAGAAAAGGACTGTAGCCGGTTGACTTAGAATTACAATTGTATTACTGGCATTGATTCGTATAGCCCCTTAGGTGAAGCAAAAAGATGAGATCGTTGCTCAAACCCCTCCAGAGCTCTCTGGTGAATACTAAATATCTTGAGAAGTAGCTATTATTGTGGTCTGGGTTTGGAAGAGAGGGACGTTGGTTGATGGACGTAGCAGTATATGGAACTCTTCTGCAGTCAAGGCGTGCTCCAAAGCCCATTAAGATCAGTTGGCATCTTTCCACGGATCTCACTGGATTTTGGATCAAGACCTTAGCCCGAGTCAGGATAACAAAAGCCAGGTATGCAGCTAACGCTAATTTGATAATGTGTATCTAATGGCTGGAGACAGTTATTCTTGGCTGTTCTGCATTTTGATTTTTGGCCCTCCCAAAATAATCTCCAATTAGGAAATTCAGTGCTGAACAAATAACGTAATTGCTGTCTAATCATTGTCTAAATTTCCAAGCACTCATCCAATAACCAATGGGTTTTGCTTTTGCTATTTAAAACCTTTACGCCAACAGACACTGGAACATTGCATGCTTTGCATCTTCAGCTGAAACTATTTCAAATGAGACACTTTTGAGAATTGTTGCATCGAGAGATTTCTCTTGATTGTCCTGCCTGCCTGGGCATATAGAATGTCAATTCTGTTCAAGTAACACTCCTGACACTTGATGACTTTCTGCCAGGTTACATGTCTGACAGCTGTTCTGGGGTGCAGTTTTCCCAGGCACTGGCCTGACAACCATCATAAAGCCAATTACAGTCACAGGCAATTAATGTTACCCTCCTCAAGTGCTCATGGAAGTGATAGCAATGTATAGAGGATCATCATGAAATCTCTGACCTTTGGAAATATAAGCTTGAGATGGGAGCTGAGCTTGGGTCTACATAAGCTCTTAAGGAACGGCGAGGGAGATGGCAAATTACACATTTTATAAAAGCAGCATGCAATTTTTTCTCACTTCCAAACACGACAGCGTCTGCTTTCCCCGACAAACAGCAGCTCCCCACATCCTTCTGCCATACCTATTAATTACCCAACTGTCGTAGTTTCATCTGGTAGCAATCAACCTAATCTTATACAAATTTTAAGGTTAACTACTACATTTGGGCCTGATTCTACCATTCTTAATCACATTGTATATACTCTGCAAGTAGCCCCATGAACCAGATCCTCAGCTGGTGTAAGCCAATGTGGCTCCAGTGAAGCCAATAGAGCTATGCTGATTTATGCCAGCTGAAGATCTGGCCCAAATGATTTCAGTATAACTACAAGTGGAGTGAGGTCCCTTTCGGGCCTATATGGGCAATGATCACTCAGGGCAATGGTTTGGTCACAAAGCATTTTGGACACAATTACAGACAAGCAATGAGAACTTAAGATAAAATCACATCTTACATTACAGGATGATATAGCCCTGCTTTTTCCACCTCCTTCCTTGCCTCTCAACACTGAATTGCAATACTGCTTTCACTGAAGCAGGAGCATTGTAGCACAAGCATCTCTTTTAGTAGTCTGGATGTTTGGGTGTCCAGATGTCCCAATTTTATAGGGACAGTCCTGATATTTGGGACTTTTTCTTATACAGGCACCTATTACCACCCACCCTCTGTCCCAATTTTTCATACTTGCTATCCGGTCACCCTACTGGACGTCACTCTATCCTTCTTCTCACCCACTGTATTTTAATTGATTGCTTTTTTATGCTCAGAACATTCACAGAGTAGCAAATTTTAAAGAAAATACCCTGAACACTATAGTAGCCCTGCAAGTGAGCCATTTGTTTGTCTTATATATACACATTAGGTATATATTTTATAATATATATGCAATATACTTAAGAGTTTGGAATTATAGGCAGAAGGACACAGAGGGCTGGTTAGCAATGGAGGGCTGGCCAAAAGGAGCGAGGTTTAAGATGGACTTGAAGGGAGAAAGCACTGGAAAGGAGCAGCTGTTCCAGAATTGGAACAGGTACAGAGACACAGGTGGGAGAAGGAGACAAAAGTTTCAGTGAGGCACAGTGCACGAGCAGGAATGTAGTAGGTATTAAGGCAGGAGGTGACAATAAGCCAAGCCTAAAAGGCTACCTGTATCCACTCCCCTCCCTTGTACACCTGTGCAGGGACTGTGCTCATGATTGCAGCATGAGTCTTGCGATATTTAGTGCTTTGACAGAAAGCCCCAGCTCCTGGAGTCTGGTGATGACATGAAAATCTCAGCTTTTATTTTTTATAAAAAGGAGTCAGCCATTCTGGTTGCAGAAAAAATGTAACACACCCACATTCTACAAACGGCTTGAAACCCAGGTGGCAAATAAAAAGATTTCAACATTTTTTTTTAAGTCTCGTGATTTTTAAACCAATCTCATGATTTGGGGGAGGCTTTTAATATTTGTAGTTGGTAACACTGGGACTGACAGCATCTATCCTTAAATCTTTATTTCCAGCTCTGTGTTTTTCAGAAGATTATGTTTCAGAATGAGATCTGCAGAGTGGTTAGTTCTGAGTGATCGTTCTTTATATTATCTTCTCCTCAGGAAGGATGGATGGAAGGATGGTTTTACAGGGTGAGAAGAGGAACTCGAGGGGAATGGTATCTACAGGTCAGGCGCCATTTCATTTCAGGGGTGCAGTGTGCCTGAATCTTTAAGTATCAAGTACCAGATTGACATCTCTACTTGAGCTTGTCCCCAAGCAAGAAAAAATATAATCTGAAAATCCCTGCCCGCTTCCCCACTCAGGATATATTCATTTATAGCAAATATACTCCCTCACAAATGACATGCAAAATATCAGGTAGTGAAAACACCCACTGCATTTATTCCTGGATGTGTGTGGGAGTGCTGCTTTCTATCTGAAATGTCTGCAGTGAAAATATTCTGACACTACAGATAGGATTATTTGAAATGATTGATTCCCCAAATTGATGGATTGTTGTCTATTTCCACGTGATTTTTTAAAATGACTAAACTGACCAGTAATACTCCTATGGTATTACTAAAAAAAATATAAAAATGCTGGTGTCCAAACAGACTCTGAAGGTATGTCTACAGTTAAGACAGTGTATGGAGTACACACACTGCATGCCCAGCTAGCATGGATATAAACAGCTGAGTAGATGGGGCAGCCTGACTTAGGCGAGTAGAATGCCCTATACACCTGAACCCCCAGGGTATATACACTACACATAAGAACGGCCGTACTGGGTCAGCCCAAAGGTCTATTCAGCCCAGAATCCTGTCTATCGACAGTGATCAATGCCAGGTGCTCCAGAGGGAATGACCCTAACAGGTAATGATCAAGTGATCTCTCTCCTGCCGTCCATCTCCACCCTCTGACAAACAGAGGCTAGGGACACCATTCCTTACCCATCCTGGTTAAGAGCCATTAATGGACTTAACCTCCATGAATTTATCTAGTTCTCTTTTAAACCCTGTTATAGTCCTAGCCTTCGCAACCTCCTCAGGCAAGGAGTTCCACAAGTGGACTGTGCGCTGTGTGAAGAAGAACTTCCTTTTATTTGTTTTAAACCTGCTGCCCATTAATTTCATTTGGTGGCCCCTAGTTCTTGTATTATGGGAATAAGTAAATAACTTTTCCTTATCTATTTTCTCCACATCACTCATGATTTTATATACCTCTCTCATATCCCCCCTTAGACTCCTCTTTTCCAAGCTGAAAAGTCCTAGCCTCTTTAATCTCTCCTCATATGGGACCCATTCCAAATCCCTAATCATTTTAATTGCCCTTTTCTAAACCTTTTCTAATGCCAGTATATCTTTTTTGAGATGAAGAGACCACATCTGTATGCAGTATTCAAGATGGGGGCATACCATGGACAATAAGATATTCTCTGTCTTATTCTCTATCCTCTTTTTAATGATTCCTAACATCCTGTTTGCTACACAGCTCTTTACACGGCCAAGCAGTGCCTCCCACATCTACACTGTTTTTAGCAGGGCAGCGTCTAGCTGCCTCCCCACTGCTGCTCCCCTACCAGAGGCTTCACTGCTGCATGTAGCTACACACCGCAGTGACGTGTGGGCACAGCTGCCTGTCAGTGCAGCGTGTAGCTACACATATAGTGCCTGTTCTCAACATGCCACCAGCAGCGTAGACAAGGCCAGACTGTAAACTGCTGAAGGGTGATAGTCTTCTGAACCAAGTGGTTAACCAAATTCAGGGTCTTGTGGGTTGTCCCAGTTGGGAGAAATATTTCCTGATAGAACCAGCTGTTTTCTTTGCAGTCTGGTTTATTTACAAGGATTATACACAAAGTCCTGTTTCCCTGAACACAGTAGGAATCAAACAGCAGGAGACAGTTTCTTTGTTCACTGTTCCAAACCTGCCTTTCCAGCCAGCATTCTGTGTCCCAGCAGCTTTCACTCATAGCTTTCTCTCAGGGCCACATTACCCAGAGCTTCTGTTACTGTCTCTGGCGCTTCTTGCTCCTTCTGCTACACTGTCCTGTTTCTCCCTCCCAACACCCCTACCCAAAACAATACCAGCAAAGCTCTCTGCCCACATAGTGCCGATGCCTCAGCAGACTCACGTATGCTTTGGTTTGGGTGGGAGCCGCTTAACGCTCTCTTACTTACTGCTATCTTAAATGAGGGGTGGCGGTCACACCCAGTGGTTTAAATGAGGTTTAACCCACAACAGTTATGGTGAACAGTTATTCCCCAAAGTATGGGGGGAATTCTGGCCCCTCTGAAGTCGTCTTATGAAGTCTCTTTCTGACTAGAATGGGGTCCTCACTGTACCCCTGCAAAGTAGGGAATTGGTATAGCCCCATTTTATAGATTGAGAACCAAGGCATTGAGAGTGAGTGACTGGCCAAGATGACACAGGAAGTCTCTGGTGGAGCAATGAATTGAATGCTGGTCTCCTGAGTCCCAGGCTAGCACCCTGGCTGCAGAACCATCTTGCCTCTCTAGTTAATGGGGCTGTTTCTAATAAGTGCTCATCTGTGTGAATAAAGGGTGTACAATGTAGACACCATACTACCTGATAACTGTACAGTGGCACCAGTGTCTTTGCTTCATAATATCACAATTTTAACACCTGATGCACCCAAAACACATGCAACTGGCATGTAGGTTAAATTTCTATGCATACAAATGGGTTAAATGTCTGATAATGTGTGTTCAGCTATTAAAAAAAAACAAATACAGTAATTCACTGAAGGTTTGGGGATGGGGTGGGGTGGCGCAATCAGCCTAAGACCAAGCTTATCAAAATTCTCAAAGCAGATTTTGTATCAATAGAAAAGGGGCTGTGTATGGAGGGGGGTGAGCTTCTTTCTATGTATTCATAAAGTTTTGTTCAGCTAGGCTGCAAAGGTTTCAGACTCAAGCATCTCCTTGGTGCTGTGCTGGTGGCAGCTTGGTGTCCTTGGGCCACAGATGTTTGGTCCTAGTGTTGATGTCCAATATGTCCAGCGATTGAGGCAGATGGTGAGCAGAAAAATATTTCTGAACTTTTGGAAAATATTTCACCCAAGAGCCCGACAAGGGAGATGGCTGAAATTGGAAAATAATGTAATCAAATATTTTATTTTCCACAATAGACTTGAGTGCTGGGAAGAGTGCCATTTCTGAGAGGGCAGCTTGGCTGGCTTCCCTCTATTCTGCTCAGTGCTCAGTGATACACCGTGTGCACCCCTTTCCTGTTAGCAAAGATTTGTATTTCATCTTGCAAAAAGGTAACAACTGATGCGAGAAGCCAGACTTCAGCTCACTCTTGCTACAACAAAGCACTGAAGTCTTTTGTTGTTGTTGTGGTATATGACTTAATGATCAGTTCTAACCTCTTTGTAGATGAGTTTGTTCCTCCCTCAGGCTGTTTATCGTCTTTCTATCCGGAGAGGAGGAGAGTGAAAGAGAGTAAAGGCCTTGATCCAGCAAAGCACTTGGGCCCAGATTTTCAAAGGTATTTAGGGCATTGCTGTGTTCAATGTTACAATGCCTAACTGATTTAGGAGCCTAAGGACATGCCTACACTGCTCTGAAGTTCAGACTACGGGGTTGTGAATAGCAGTGCACACCAAAATGTAACTCTCCCATGTGAACTCTGCGGGCACAAACTTAAAGATCCTGCAAACTTAAGACGTTAACGTTTGCACCTGCACCATCCACACTGGGGGAGTTACAATGCACCACTTTGGTGCACACTGCTATTCACACATTTTCAAAAGGGATTTCCTAAATATCTTTAAAAATCTAGGCCTCAGCCATTTGCTTAAATTTAAGCAATAATAGTGATTCCGTTGCTGTCAGAAGGACTATTCCTGTATTAAGTAGTCCCATTGACACTACTCAGATGCTTAGAGTTAAGCACCTGCCTAAATGCTTTGATGGATCACAGCGAAAAGGAGAGCATTTTACCATATTTTAACTCAATAAAAAAGCCAAATATTTTATGTACTTTTCAAGTAAAGTCTTTTTAAAGAGTTTAATTTCTTCTTTAGTTTTCCAAAGATGTGATTATAGATCACAATGGTATGTGGAGAAAGTCCAAGTTGTTATTGCCATCATAACATTTTTTTCAGTTTTCAGTATTTAAAATCACATTAAGGCCAAATTCAGGCCCCAGAGAAGTGCATAGGACTCCCATTGACTTCTGAGGGTGATACTTGGGTTAGAGCTCAGCAACCAGGGGCGGCTCCAGACCCCAGCACGCCAAGCGCGTGCTTGGGGCGGCATGCTGCGGGGGGCGCTCTGCCGGTCGCCGGGAGGGCGGCAAGCGACTCCGGTGGACCTTCCGCGGGCGTCCCTGCAGAGGGTCCGCTGGTCCCGCGGCTCCGGTCGACCTCCCGCAGACGTGCCTACGGAGGGTCCACTGGTCCTACGTGGCTTTGGTGGAGCTGCGGGACCAGCGGACCCTCCGCAGGCACGCCTGCGGGAGGTCCACCGGAGCCGCGGGACCGGCAACCAGCAGAGCACCCCCCGCGGCGTGCCGCCCTGCTTGGGGCGGCGAAATGTCTAGAGCCGCCCCTGTCCGCACCTGGTTGACAATGAATCGTTCAGCCATTGATTCTTGTCTCATTTTGGATTCACAGAATGTCATAGCTGTTTTCATAAATAACAGTATTAACCAGACATAACTGACTCGATACACTCTGCACAGGTAGCTTGCTGAGCCCCATCCAGGGATCCTGCAAACAGGAGGTCAAGCCTAGCCAGCTTGCAGCCCAACTGAATCTGCTACCATGGACTCCCGGAGCCATAAGCATTCTCCAGTTTCGCTTACAAGAGTAGTCAGAGCTAAAACCAATCCATAGAATTAGTTTCATGGTGTAAAACCCGCACGGGGCAGATTCTTAAGAATGTATCTTGGGCAAATTCTAAAGACGATTTTATTCATCCTGAAGTCATAACATTTCTGCAGGGCCGTGGATTGTAACTAAATACTGTTTGCAACAAAAGGGTTTAGGATGAGGAAATGTATCACTTTGTCTGAACAGATAAAGATGCACTAAGCTTAAAACACTGCACTCTGAACAGGTGTTTCAAAGCTAACTCTCTCTCCAGAGTGTCACTGTGCTTATACCTTCCGCAGAGAAAAAGCACTTTTTTTGTGCAGCAGCAAATTGCTTGAGCTTGTAACACAGATCACATAACTGTTTTCAAACTAACACTTTTTATAGCTGCAGATAATAGCAAAGGGAAGCACGGTCTGTGCCCTGGTCTGTTTGTGAACCTAACAGCTATGTGCTCTAAATACCTGCTTTGTAACCAGGTATCGTGGGGCAGTGTATCTTTTCTATCTGCATGACCACAATCACTCAGTATCTGAACTTCTTGTGTGCATTAGTGAATTGATCCTCACAACCAATCAGTGAGGTAGGGAAATATTATGATCCTCATTTTGCAGATGGTGAACTGAGGCACAGAGAGACTGACCAGATTCTCAAAGGTATTTAGGTGCCTAAAGATGAAGATCGATATCCATTATATCCCATTGGGGTGTACTCCCATTAACTAACCTGCTCAGGTGCTTTTGGAAATCCTACTAGGTTCTTAGCACTTAAATACCTTCCAAAATCAGGCCCTAAGTGACTTGCCCAATGTCACACAGGAAGCTTTAGGCAGCACTGGCTGTTGAACCAGATCTCCTGAATCCCCATCTGGTGCCTTCACCATAAGACCATCCTTCCTACTTAGGGGACAATGCTTTATATTAAGCATGTGGTTAGCTCCCTATGAAGTCAAATTCTTAAATGCTTTCCTGAATTGGGGCCAGAGTGACATTTCCCAAATATGACTGACCTGTTATGTGTATATTAAAAAAACACCTCTCTCGAGTCTTTTAGGAGGTGTAAGCCCTGCTAGTTAACTCCATTCCACCAGAAAGAACGATGCTTTGCCACTGTGTCTGTGCTGGAAAAAAATATCTATCTGAGGACTCATTGTTTTATGTACAACTAGATTTATATAGTATTTAAGTTTGTGAAAATCTTTTGGCTTCTTTGGGATGAAGGGAGCTGTATAAATGTAAGATATTATTTATAAGACCAGCATGCTATCCTTTTACATTAGAATATATATTAATTCCCACTTTAACTCTATTGACTACTAGCAATTCATTTTCTGAAAAGTTAGAGAGCTAGGTATTTTAATGGACATAGCACTTTCCATGAAAGGATAATCTCATCTCAGTGTGGAGGGATTTACATGCGTCTGGGAACTTCCAGTGCAGTTAACGTGCAATTTTGGAAACCCCTGTGCATCAAGCTGAGAATATACTCTGAGCCTTCACCATCTGTTCTACCCTCTAAGATGAATACAACATCATAATATTCACAATCCACTTCTTTAAAAAGTAAAGTATGAGTCATTTAAATGCAAGTCTGAAGTCTTCGTTACTTATTTTTGGAAAACAATTTGCATCTGCTATGCTTACTGTGAGGAAGATGCCCTCTGTGATATAAAGAGATTTTATTTTTCACGGCAAACAGGAATCCAGGGTAAGAGGGTTTCACTACAGTTGTTCATTTTGACCTCTCGAGCACTGTGATCCCAGCAGGCCCAAGAACTGATGAGTCATGATGCCCAAGAAGGTTGGCTCCCAATTTTTAACAGAGTGGCACTTATTTCCTGAGGGTGCTGCTAGCACCACTGGATGAATATTCATAATGCTGTCTGTCTAGGAGTGTTAAGAACGGGGCTTTGTTAATAATGCTGTATTTCCTGAGATCCTGTCAGCCTCATTTCTTCACAGAATTATGGAAACTGTTCTGTTTGGTTGTGATGCCGATGGTAATATAAATGTAATGGCTAACATGAAATGGGAAGAAAGAGAAGATTTGTTCAGCTTCTCAAACCTCACAGACTAATATTACTGCCCAGTGCCACACAAGGAGCAAGGTACTCAGCAACATCGTTAAAGTGCTTGGCAACTCTAATATATAGCGACAGAAATGCTTAAAAATCTTTGCAGTAGTCAGAAAGAACTCATTTCCTTTGTTCCTCAAGCCCGATTTTTCATGAAGGGTGGTGAAATTGTCAGGAAGAGTGAAAAATGGAGCTGGAGCAGACAAGTGTTTGTATGTTAAAAGGCCAGCTTTCCTCTCCATTCTGAGAGCGCACTGGACCGATGCAGGCATAGTCTGAGCTAGAACTATATTTTAATATGTTCATAGCAGTCCCCATTCTTGAGGCCATAATCTGTAATGCTGACAGACACAACAGTCAAACTACAGTGGTAACCCTAAGATGCTTACCACATCTGCCCTACTTATTGTGGTGGGACAGTAGGCCTGATTCTGCATTCCTGCCCCTGGTACAGGTACATACGGGGGCAGAGCATGGGGAAAGAGGGCATTAAGCCCCATTTGCACTGAAAAAACACACAGGGTGAGATTTTCCAAACACACACACTCCCATAGGTGCTGGAACCAGGGGTGCTGGGATTGCTGCCACACATGTTGGCTTGAAGTAGTTCCATTCTATACAGGGTTTGCAGTTTGGCTTCATGGCTCTCAGCACCCCTACTATAAAAATTGTTCCAGCACCCCTGATACTTTCAGTTCATTGTGGTAGAGGATATATGTCTAAATCATCCAGCGTGCATGGGAAAATCTCATCCTCTGTTTCTATTATTTATTTATTGGGTATTAGCTGAGCAAACTGAACTTAGCATAGAATGAAAGTTGTAAGGACAGTAGGAACTTTGGAGTAGGAACCAAAGTTACCCATAATACTGTATGGGGCAGGGGGAATCATGACGTGGTGAATCTTGTCAGCAGAAGCAATGCTGCTCATTGCATTGCTACAGGCTTGTAGCCAGGAAGGCAAGGCAACTCAGTAAGAAGTTAAGTAAGGGGTTTACTGTTACTTAAAGATTCTTCGGTATCTTTTTGTGTTATAATTGCTAGCTGGCAACAGCTATTACAGAAGTGTGATCCTGCATGAAAAATAATCTCAAATAATGCCACATTCATTATTCATGAAATTCTTTTGCTACCCTCTTTTTTTTATCATTATTACTAGGTCTATGACAGTAGCACCTAAAGGCCTCAGCGAAGGACCGCTCTGCTCTAGGCACTGTGCACACCCATGGTAAGACAGTCCCTGCTCCAAAGGGCTTACGCTCTGAATCGGCAAGGCTGGCAGAGGAGGAGAGGAGAAACTGAAGTGCAGAGAGGTGAAGTGACTTACCCAGGCCTCCTGAGTCCCAGTCCAGTGCCCTGTCTGCTAGGCCATTCTGCTTTTACAGAGCAATGTTTGATACCATACTAATTACAGCCAGATCTCAGACCTGATAGTTCTACACTGTATTAAACCTGCCCCCTCTTTCACTCCTTGCCGAGTGGTACACACAGGGAATACTGGCTGCCTATCACTTCCATCCTGACAGGCCTAGCAGTGCATGGGAAGAAACATATATTTGTTCAAGACATAAAATTCCTCTGTTATTGGATTTCCTTAACCAGCCCTGAGGAGACATGATGTAGTCTGCTGGTTTTATGTATCATAAATCTTTAGCAACCTCTGAAAAAAACGACCCCCCAGAAATATAGTACAGCAGAATTGGAAAAAAAAATATATGGATTCAGACAATCATTTAATTGCTCTTTGGCCACTTGAGATTACAACAGAGGCTGGGTGTCACATGTATCTTTCCCATAAAACCGTGTGCGCTTTCTATTGCGCACATGTTCCTGGACAAACTGCATTGCTTTCTTTCAGGTCCTAGAGCTCTTGGGTGCAGGGCCATTACTGTGAGAGAGCAGGAATTTTTCCCGACGTTCTCTTCAGGGGCCAGTCAGGAAAGAAAAATGGTCATTCCTGGGGCTCTTGCCTACAGGTTCCTACCAAGAGTGTCTTCAACTCTTTACTGCTGTATGGACATGAGCTGTACATCAGGCTTACTGCACCTCTGGGGCTGTGTGCAGAACACCTGCCACCTTGCTGGCCCCTTTTTATAAATGTAATGCTGTTGAAGATGCCCAGGACTGCTGTGTTCAAAGAAACATCCATCTGTTTGAACATCTAATCAAAAATTGTGGGCAGGGCTGATCACAACGTAAAGCCCTGGGGATAAATTCATCCCTGGGGTACGGCATTCAACAGAGTTGTGTGTACTAATACCAAGGACGAGCCTGGTTCACAGTGCCACAGAGAGAGCTAAAACAAACACAACAAAAGCTAGTCCCAGCTGAGTGAAGGGAAGAGAGGACAAGATTTATGTCTGCACTGCAATCTGGGGAGGAGCAGGGATACCACTGTGAAGGAAGAATGGTTTAGTGAATAGGACACTAGACATAGACTCAGGAGACCCATGTTTGATTCCTGCCTCACCCACAGACTTCTTGGGAAAATCCTGCCCTCTACTCTGTGTCTCAGTTCCCTGCTGTAACATGAGGATAGTACTTCCCTATCTCATAGCTTTGTTGGGAGGATGAAATCCAGCGATAATTATGAGATGTCAGATACTGAGAGAGCCATATGCATGTCTAGATAGACCAGAGGTGGGCAAACTATGGCCCACGTGCCACATCCGGTCCGTGGGACCCTCCTGCCTGGCCCCTGAGGGGAACAGGGGGGTTGAATGGGGGTAGGGATCCCCAGGAGGCAGTCAGGAAGGTGGGGGTTGGATGGGGCGGCAGGCGGCAGTCAGGGGCAGAGGTTCCAGGGGCTATTGGGGAGAGGGAGAAGGGGTGGTTGGATGGGGCAGGGATTCTGGGGGGGGCAGTCAGGAAGGAGAGTGGGGTTTGGATGGGGCAGCGGGGGGCAGTCAGGGGCAGGGGTTCCAGGGGCAGTCAGGGAGAAGGGGTGGTTGGAAGGGGCAGGAGTCCCAGGGGGGCCATCAGGGGGCAGGGCTGAGCCATGCCTGGCTGTTTGGGGAGGCACAGCCCCCGCTAACAGTCTCACCATACAATTTTGGAAACCCGATGCAGCCCTCAGGCCAAAAAGTTTGCCCGCCCCTGAGCCAGACAGACTGTGTTGGGAGCTATTAAAGAACCTAGAAAGACAGATTAGATGGAGAGAGGCCTCCGGCCAGGCCCACAGCCCATTTTTCCGAGCTATGTTTAGACCCTCCATGAATGGAATATATAGGACAAAATTCAACGCTGACTTACCACCTGTGCCATCCCACGGAAGTCAAATCACAGCAGAATTTGTGCCACAGAATGAAAGAGGGTGAACAGCATGAGCGAACGAGACATTTCTACACAGCACACACAGAGTAAAATCCAGGCTCTACTCCTTGCCGTCTCAAACCGGCTCAGCCTGCATCCTCACCTGTTCTTGAGTGATGTGCTGGAAATGAATACCTGCAACTGTTCAGCTACCGCAGAGAGGAGCTGAGTCTCACGGCCAGGAAGCCCCAGGGTTCCCTTACTGCCCACCCCAGCCAGCTGCAGCAGGTGAACCCCAAGAACCCAGCAGTCCACACCCCAAAAGTCCTAGGCACCTCTGTTAGCAGTATGGGTCTGGACACATAGCTGAACAATTCTCATTCTACCCAGCAGAGGGCACAGTAGCTCTAGCCAATTTCTTGAGACTTCTGGGAAATCACAGTGCTTGTGGTGCTGCAGAATCTTAATCCTGTACTTCCAAATATCAGTAGGAAGCCACAGAGTTCTCATTAGCATCATTATCTCTCAGGTCTCCACCCCAATTTCTGGCATATAGTAATTCCTTAAATTGCACAATTAATAAATAATTGATCTTGTAATACTTTGTAAACTTTTAAAAGAGAGTTTGAATATATATAATTCAATAGCCACCGTCGGGATACGCCCTCGTTCCAGCCCCCACAAAGAGACAGCCTTTTCGATTCTAGGATGGTCTCATTAGCAGACAGTTAAATTAGGTCACCGGTGAAGGGCGTAGAAAGAACAGGGTAAAGAAGAAGATGTGATATTGGAGCAAGCCGACCAAAGGCTGATATGGTCTCTGCACAGTATATTCGTAAAAGGCTATTGAGCATCAGGAGCCTAATACTTTGCTCCCTTTCCCCAAGCAGATGCAAAGGATGCAGTGGGAATGACTAGAACCAATTAAACTGGCACAGCTATGTAGGAGGAAAACATTCCTCACTGCCTACATATTGCCCACGCCAGAGGGAAGAAACCTGGAAACTCATAGTCATGGAAACCTCAGCATGTTGCTTTCTAAATCACCCACAAGCCTATGTGGGCTGGCTGTGCTGATTAGCTTAGGGATGTAGGCCGGAAGGGACCTCTGGAGTCATCAAGTATAACCCACTGCGATCCCGTCATATAAGCCCATTTATAAATGTACCAAGATCCATGTTAAAACTACAGCGTACATTGTTTGCCTCCATGGCTCCTCTTAGAAGACTCTCCCAGAACCTAACTCCTCTGACTGAGGTGACCAACCTTATAGCCTCTAATTTAGGGCTAGTTTGTGCAAATTGGTTGACGAGAGGTGGTGCGGAGGGAGACGTTCTGCCTCAGAGAGCTTCTCCCCTTTGTGCAGGGCAAGTAAGTCTTGGCAGATGTGTGGAGGTGGTGGCGGCAGGGTGACCGTGGCCCCAGCTTCTCCCCCTGGGAGTGAGCAGTTCATGTATTCCCTGAGCCTTGGGGCTGCAATTCTGCCAGATCTTTAGTTGGGCTACAGAAAGCCAGACATGGGGCTCTTGCACTCTCCCTTCCACACAGCGCATCTGCATAAGGGCCAGGCAGAATCTGGCCTTTAGTGTTTTCTCTACTGTCAGAGCAAATGATGTAAAAGCAGCTTGCTGACTCTGTGAATGCTTAAAAATTATTTTTGTGGCAACCCATCTGGCTCTGGGTCCACAGAGCCGTTACTCCAAGAGAGCCAACTAAGTCACACGCATACGCGAGCTTTGCACTATGCCCTGAAAGTCAACAAACCTGGGAACAAGAAAAGAAAGTGAGGGAAACCTCACAAAATTTCCTGCCACTTGGTAGCTTTTTCTGGGCCTAAAATTCCTGACCCACATTCTAGTGCTGAGTTGCCTTGAATAGACAAAACCTTGGTTCATATGCCAATTAGGCTGAAGAAGGTCTGATATTCCATAGTCAGGACATCCAGTGCCAACCTGTCATGGCAAAATCTCCCTCCCCCAAAGAATTGTGCTTCTACCTTTCAAATCAGCTGTGACACACATTTTTTATTCTTCTTCCTAGTTACCTACCCAAAAGGTTGTGCGATACTGAATGGTCTCACCAACAGTCTTTCACAGTGACCTCCATGATAACATATCAGCTGAAAGGAGTCTGTGAAAGATGTCATAGGTAGGGTGGAATCAAAAACATCCAATACCATTTTAGCATTAACATAGACCTGGGTCAAGGGAGAGATCTACATGGAGCTCTGTAATTACTGTCTCCATTGTCAGTACTTTCAGTGCGGCCATGCAGGGAAATGGCACAGTAAGATTTTCACCTCTACTCTTTTCCCTGTGACTGTCTTAGATCTACCCGGATGTTGGCTCTGGGCCCTGAGCATAGCATGAGCTGCATGGACACTGTTGACCACCATGTGCAAGTGGTTGGAAAGAAGGAAGAGCCATGACTCCATTCTTCTACGGGCCAACTTGATGCGCAGAGGAGAAATGAGCTGCACCCTTTTCGGGGTTGCCATAAATTACTTCCCCTGCTCCCAGCACAAGAGGGGTGACTCATAGTCAATAGTTCTCCCTGAGTGCCTCTTTGGGGGTACGGGGGCACAGTTACATACCACAGTGGCTAATTGCCAAAATCTGGTCCTATGTAAATACCAGGCACAACGAAGGCAATTAACCAACCGTGCAAAGTGTCAAATAAAGAGTTTGAGAAAGGAAGGTATAAGATAAAGAATCTTGCAGACACCTGTTGTCTCACAGGCATTTCTGTTGTAGTTTATAAGGAGAAAGAGGCTAAATAAAAATGTTAATGAATTTGTGTAATTTACCAAGACTATAACATGGTTCAAAGGGGACTAGGTAAGTTCATGGAGAATAGGTCCATCTGTGGCTATTAGCAGGATGGGTAGGGTTGGTGTCCCTAAGCCTCTGTTTGCCAGATGCTGGGAATGGGTGACATGGGATGGATCACTTGATGATTACCTGTTCCGTTCATTTCCTCTGAAGCACCTGGCATTGGCCACTGTCCAAAGACAGGATACTGGGCTAGATGGACGTTTGGTCTGACCCAGTATGGCTGTTCTTATGTTCTTACCTCCTCCAAATGTTACTGTAAATGGGGAAAATGGGATTACTTATGGGGCTTAGGGGACAAACAAACAAATGAAAACCCTCTCATCAACATGGGAATCAGACAATTTTTTCCCCTTTAAATTCTTCTGATTGTGCCCCGCAGTGAAGGGGAGGAACATTTCTCAGAGATAATGTGTCTCTGTAAAATAATACAAAGGATTTGACTCAAATGGTTCCCCAGAAAAGAAGGAAAGCATATTAGTTTTCAAAGTAATAAATAAGGTGATAAGGCCTCATTCTTCAGTACATCAAACCTCTGTTTTTAACTAAATGTTCTTTTTCTGTGTAATTTAGAAATCACTTCACAGATAGAAATAGACAACAGAAATCGTAATTTTTTGTTGTGGAATATTTGTAACCCATCAGAAATGAAACCTCTTTGAATGTCCACATGAGAAACTCCCACTGGTTCTCAAATGGGCCTTCCTCACAGTGAGCTGAGAGAGACATGAGAGGGGAATGTCATGGAGGTACAGTGAACTCCTGCGTGATTTCGCTGCTCTGAAGCGTGCAGATTACAATTCAAATTGTACTGCTTTATTGTGAAATCAATGATTTTTGGTGGGGGGAGGAGGAAGAGAGGAAAATGGCTTCATTACTTGATGGTTCCAGGGTACTCTGCTTTCAGTAATTAAATTGTCCCATGTTGCAGCCTGGGTATTTTTGAGCCCTTTCATGGGAAATAAACTGTGATAGTACTTAAGCCAAATGTCATTCCAAGCTTGTCAGCAGGAGGCACATTTAAGTGTTAAAGGGGTAAAAAAAATGGTATGCCAGGGAGAATAGCCTAGACATCAGGTGGGGGGCGGGGAAGACTTACCGCTGGGATGGCTGACCCAGGATATAAATAATTAAGGAAGCCATCTTCCTTCAGCCATGTGCTATATCCTTTACTCCGTCTATTGTTCGTATTGTTCTCGTTGTGTCTTGGCCGCCCTTAAGTTGTCCTCTTTATATCTTGGCTTGCCCTATTTTCATAAAGCCCCACACAATCACATTTTGAGAAGAGAAAGAGACTTGTGACAGTACAGCTCTTAACAATGATATCCCCAAAATAAAATAATGTTAAAAAAATCTTTACTCTTGGTCTCGCAGCGATTTCCCTACAATCACTAACACCGGACAAAGTCCATAAATCATTCCTAAATTGCCTATCAGTCCACAGTTGGGCTTTTAAGTAGAAAATAAAGTAGGCCAAATATATGAGCGCAATAAAATTTAAAGATGTCGTATTTATGAATGCCAATGAAAATCCACCTACTCTGAAGTTTTCACACTATTATGGTCCAGATTCTCAGCTGGGGTAAATGGGTGTAGCGTGGATGGCCACAATAGAACTATGCCCATTTACACCAGTTCTGATTTTGGCTTTATAATTTGCTACCTAAAGACCAGATTGTGCCTCCCTCCCTCCCATTAAATTGATTTCAGTGGGACTAAGTTGATTTCAGTGGGCTATTTGAGAAGGAAGGTACTACTCAGCTGGACTGGGATGTGAGAATCTGGCCTTCGGTGTACAATAGATTTTTATAGCACTTGGAAAAATAGTTTTCTTTGCTTGCATTTCTCAAGGACTAAAATGTAACTAGTCCTTACTCTTTGCACCCATTTGTCTTACTCTTATTTTAATGATTATGGTGAGGGACGAAATTTCCCCTAGCCTGGGAATTAGTCTCTGCAATTAGATTTCTCTGGCAGTAATAATAATCAAGGGGTTAAGACAATGAAGTGTTCAGTGCCCAGTGTCTTTCCCCAGGACACATAGCGTGAGAATGTCAGACTCCTGAAGTCACACTATTCTGTCAATTCTCTTCCTATCAAGCAGGTGGTGAGTGAAAAGTTATTCAAGGATGGTGTTATGTACCCTTCATGAATTATGCATCTTAAACAAACTTACATGATCTGAAGCACTCAAGTGGAAGCCTTTTAGCTAGAAGCAGGCCACTGGAGATCTTCGCTACAGATCTCTGGTGATGGTTTAAAATAACTTGCTATAGTATTCTTGCACTCCGTCTTTCTTTGACTCAGTGGCCTATACTTTGCTTCATTTGCTTATTGCAACTGCAATGGAGCCTTTGAAATCCCTCTAGGAGAGACCCATCTTACAGCTTCTTCAATGGGTAAAAAGGCTACACTCCATTTGTTTGGAGCTTTGTTTTCTGATGTGGTTTTTTTTTAAAGAGAGAAATTCTGCCAAGGTCACTCGTTAGCCTTTCATGAAAAGATAATGTGTGTTTATTTAATATTTGCCTTCAGTGAAAGGGAATCTGGCTTCATCTTTACTGTGGCTATGGGCTGGTTGAAGTAATGCATCTGCTGTTGTGTGTCATTTAATCAGAATATTGCTAGCAACATCATTACCAGGTGCTAATTAATGGCTTCCCTCAGGAATTGCATTGTTTGGGTGCAGGACATGACATTTATTTTATGATCATCTGTATCTGAAAAATCTATAATGTAGGTGGCTGAACAGAAATTATTTGTTTACTTGCTGTCGTCATTGAAAACATTCTATTCTCACATCCAGCTCTTCAGTCTAATCCACGTAATTCTCTCGGTGTATGGGGCAGGATAGAACTGGGCCTCCTTTGTGAGGTGTCATGGTCCAGGTTGTTAAGGGGCTAGATTATCATACTGAGGTTTGGTAGTGCTTCATTCCATTGACTTCAAACAGGCTTGGAGCAAGGCATTGTTCAGTGTGAGTAAGGAAATAAGAACCTGGCTTGTTATAGACTGACTGCCATTTTGGATTCAGATTTCTATGCCAGTGAACAACTGAGCGTCTGAGTGCTGTGGTGCAGGCTTATAAACTGTTGGCATTCATGCTGCTGCCAGCCCGTCTTTCCTTTCTCTGCTGCTCTTCATAGGGATCAATAATGTCTGCTGACTGAGAACTCATTCTTCCCAAGCTAGGCCCTGATCCTGAGCTATTAAAGTAAGTGGGCGGTTTGTCATTGACTTCAATGAGCCCCTATCCCCTTGGTCCTCACACTCACTGTTCAAAAAAATTGGAAAACAAAATTGAAAAAAGTCAAAATAGTTTATTTCGGCCATTTCAAAATGAAGTGTTTCAAACGTTTCAACTTTTCATTTTGAAAGAGTGTTTGATAGTTGGTGAAAAACACTCAAAAACGACCCAAAACTGAGCAAAAACATGAACTGAACTTGGTTTGCATGCTGTTTGCATGTCTGATATAGTAAGGGCCTCATCCTGAAATGTGTGGTACATCCTGTTGACTTCAGTGGGAGTTGTTTAGGGTACTCAGTATTGTACGATCTAACTCAACATCCTGGTAACATGGAGGTGTTCAGTTTTCAAATATAAGCTCCTTAACTGGTTATCTAATGCTCCAGACAGACAGCTCCAGACAAATGATACATCCATGTGGACTCAAGTATCCAAATATGGTCTTTGCATGACTTATTTGCATGTCCTAGTTAAAAGTGGGTTCCCTATGTGGGACCATTTTCAGACTCTGAGCCAGGGTTGAAATTCTTGACCAGGAAAATCTCTCTCAGACTTCAGTGGGAGTTTTGCCAGTGCAAAACTGCAGGATCAAGCCTCGTCTTTACTTTTCATTCCCAGGCTGGTGCAATAACAATTATTTATGTAAATTTCCATTTTAAAAGCATGTTTAATGTGGAAAACAGCATTCATTAACTTCTTATGCATAGGCTAGTGTTATTTTACCTTTAGGGTCTGATATAGTCATAATGCAGATTTTTACTTCAGTGAAATACTTGATCGGCCAAATTGTCTGATGGTGGGACTCCACTGATTGTGGTTTGCTCTGCCATATTTAGCTTGTGCATTAGCTTTTTTCATCCAAGTTTTTGACTGAAGGGCAGATTGTCATTGTTTTAAAAATATTTCTAATGAGCCTGATAAATGTGAGTGAGGAAAGATATCATTTCACCTTTTTAATCACATAACCGGCCTTCTTGCAAATGCTGTTTTAGAAATACTGATTAGTGCAAATGCTCAGCAGCTTGGTTTTGTGACATGAGCAGAAGTGAGTGCCAGGGAAAGAATTTAGGTTACTGGAATCTGGATGTGCTGTATTCTTCCACATCATTTCTAAAACAAATTTCAGAGACAGACAGAAAGAGTCCAGCTAGCCAAGCAAGCATTTAATTGCCAGTGTGTACTCAAGAGCAGAGCTAGCTTTATTGAGTGCAAATGTTTGGGGTTTTTTGAAAAAATCAGAAGAACAAAGGAGTTCAGTTTGACCCTGTAAGCTCCCTCTTAATCATTTCTTTGATCAGGGTTTTCTCCAAGGAACTCCACTGGCATTCTGAAACATCTTTCTTGGCACGCAAGCTATCTCCTTATGGAATAGAATACAGTGATCTGTCAGACACCCAGCACTGTAGAGTGTGTTCTTTTAAATTATTACTACACCAGCTCTGCCCTTCTCTGACCCTTCTTATTGCCCTTTCCAGTCCTATAACTTTCTCAACTTTCTCGTCCTCGACTAAGGACGTTAAATCTATAAAATCTGTTCCAAATAAAACTACTTGGCTAAAGTGCCGGTAATTAAACACTGGAGGATTTTTTTTTTACATTGCTCTTGAAATCTGTTTTGCCTAACTCTAAATTTGAATGCCACAAAAAATGTATTGGGATTCTTTAACAAATCTCTTGGAATTGTTTGAGAATGTCAGTAAATTCAGAGAGATCAGGTGAGTGAGGTAATATCTTTTATTGGACCAGCTTCTGTTGGTGAGAGAGACAAGCTTTTGATCTTACACAGAGCTCTTTTTCAGGTCTGGGAAACTAACTCAGAGTGTTCACAGCTAAATACAAGGTGGAACGTCTTGAACTCAAAGAAGACCCCACACCAGAATGTACCCAGGGATTTAAGGATATCATCAAATCCTTCCCCAGACAACTCGAAGAGAAACTCTATAAACTCATCCCTCCATGAACCCATCCCGTGACCTTCCACATGCTTTCCAAGATACACAAACAAGGAAACCCAGACAGACCCATCATATCCTGCCATGGCATTCTTACTGAAGGACTATCAGGTCTCACTGAAACCATCCTCAAACCACTCACCACACAAAGGGCCAGCTTCCTCCAGGACACAATTGACTTTCTCCACAAACTCTGCAACATTAACAGTCTCCCTCAGAGCACCATCCTTGCCACCATGGATGTCACCTCGCTATATACCAACATCCCTCACATAGTTGCCTGCCTCAAATATTTACAAGACAGTGGAAATCCCTCAGATATCCATCCCAAAGACATCACCAAATTCATCCATTTCATCTTCACCCACAGCAAGTTTACATTCAACAATAAACACTTCATCCAAACCCATGGATGGGAACACCCATGGATACTAGGAAGTATCCCCAATATGCCAACCTCTTCATGGGCTACCTTGAAGAAGAATTTCTGGACAATGAAATATCTGACATACATAAATGATATTTTCATTCTCTGGACAGGTGACTTAAACTCCCTCATAGATTTCCACCACAACTTCAACAACCACCACCAGTCCATTAAACTCCCTCCAGAACATGCCCACACTAACAACCCACACTAACAACTTTCTGGACACCACGATCAGCTTCAGCAATGGAACCCTACAAACAACCATATACAAGAAACCCGTGGATTACCACACCTACCTTCACAGATCCAGCAACCATCCTAAGCACACCAAGAAATCTGTTATCTACAGCCACGTACTCAGACACCACAGAATGCACTCCAAGGAGAAAGTCTGGGATACACACTTTAACCCACTGAAAACCACCTTCACCAAACAAAGACACCCCACCAGAGAAGCAGATCGCATCAGGAATGGGCCACCCAAATACCCTGAGAATCTGCTTTAATACAAATATAAAACCCTCTCTGACTGCACACCCTAGTTGCCACCTACCACCCCACACTGGAACCCATACAGCCTATCATCAAACAACTACAACCCATACTCGATAGGGACCTCATCCTGAAAGAAAGTTTTCCTGAAGCCCCTATTCTGGCCTTCAAACAACCGCCCAACCTTGCCAAGCTCATCATCAGAAGCAAGTGCCCCACAGATCAGGACACACCAACTCAAAGCGGCACCGGACCCTGCCCGAACAACAGATGTAAAAACCTGCAAACATTATCTCCACTGCTACAAGGATCAACAACCCCTCAATGCACCTTTCAAGATCCATGGATCCTGCTCATGCCTATCGCAACATCTGCAGTACCTCATCCTATGCACTAAATATCCCAACAACTAAGTGGGTGAAACCAGACAATCACTACAATCTCAAATGACCTCAGACCAGAAAATGATAAAGGACACACACACCACATCACCTGTGTGTGTGAATAGGCGCCGACTCCATGGGTGCTCCGGGGCTGGAGCACCCACAGGGAAAAAATGGTGGGTGCTCTGCACCCACCAGCAGCTCCCCGCCATGCCAACCCTGCCCCAGCTCACCTCCACTCCACCACCTCCCCTGAGTGTGCCGTGGCTCTGCTTCTCCTCCCTCTCAGCGCTTCCCGCCGCAGAACAGCTGAGGGAGGAGGAGGAGGAGGGGGAATGTGGAGTGCTTGAGGAAGAGGCAGGGCTGGGGCAGGGATTTGGGGAAGGGGTTGGTATGGGGGCAGGGGCAGGAGGGGCTGGGGCTGGGGGGGGGGGCGAGCACCCACCGGTGCCTGGAAAAGTTGGCGCGTATGTGTGTATGAACACTTTTCACAAAGCGATCACTCCATATCTGACCTCTAAGGAAATCTGTGCAGCACAAGCCTGGGAGTTTAAATTCATAACTTTGAAAGACACCAAAAAACATGGACTGAATAGAGACACTGGATTTATGGTAAGCCACTAACTGCTTCTCTCCGCACCTTCCTTTCCTCCCTATGACTGGAGGAGCCACTTCACCTTGAACGGTCCCTTGACATATATGTTAACTACTTTCTGTAAACGGTCTCTTCCACCTTGTATTTAGCTGTGACACTCCGAGTTAGGCCATGTCTACACGACAAAATTATGTCAACCTAACTTACATCAGCATCCAGCCACGGCAGTTATTAAAATGCTTGTGTGTCTGCACACTTGGCTCCTTGTGTCGGCAGTGGGTGTCCTCACTCGGAGCGCTTATATCAAATGTATTGTCAGTGTGAGGCATTGTGGGATGGCTCCTGAAATTCAGTAACAGTTGATATAAGCAATGTAGTGCAATGCAGTGCAAAGCAGTGGTGTCACTAATTCGATGTGGAGAGGCACTTATGTCGGTGGGAGCTAAATTTAATGAAGACACTTCCACAGCTAGGTCGACACAAGGCAGCATATGTCAACCTAACCGCATAATGTAGACAAAGCCTTAAGTTTCCCAGAGCTGAAGAAGAGCTCTGTGTAAACCCAAAAACCTGTCTCTCTCACCAACAGAAGTTGGGTCAATAAAAGATATTACTTCACCCGCCTTCTCTCTCTATTATCCAGGGACCAATATGACTACAACAATATTGCATACAGTAAATTCAGAGGTGCTTATCTTCTCTCTGAAATATCAGTTGGACTGATATGCTAAACAGATTCATTCAGACTAGATATTATGGGAGCTAGAGTCACAGCTGTTGTAAATCAGCTTTAAACTCAATTCAGTGGAGCAACTTAACAACAAACTTAAGAGTCAACCACTCTATCCTGGAAGTAAAATAACAAAAATGATGATTCGGAGAAGGCTGGATTTAATTTCATCGTAGAAATTGGAATATCATAAGAAAATCAGAAAATGCATTTTGTATGTCATCATTTGAAAGCATTTTATTATAAATTAGATTTGTGTGTGACTTGAAATAGTAAATAGCAAAAGGCATCAGGAAAAGAAAAAACTTTCTAAGCTCAATACTTTGGCCAAATTCTACTCTGTGCAACTCCACTGGGCCAGGTGCAGATGCACTGACATTGATTGGTACTTTGCAGCACGAGCAGTTACACTGAAGTCAGGTGAAATAATTGAGAGCTGACTCTGGCCTTCCATCTGCGAGTGGTATGCTCATCCCTTTTCCTTTTTGTTCTTTTCCTAGTGTCAGTTTAGATGTCAGTAGGAATCCCAACTATAATTGTACTAATTACTGTCAATATCCTGAAATTACACTTCACGCTACTGAATTAAGGCCCAATCCTCCAAGCACTTACTCAGACAATTAAATCCTTATTTACCTGAAAAATCCCAATGAAGACAATGGGGCTGATCCAGCTTGCATTCCCATTGACATCAGGAGAAGTAAGATTAGGGACTGCTTTTGTGATTAACATCCTTGAGAGAAGGGGTTGCAGAAATGGGCCCATAAGAACAGCCATACTGGGTTAGACCAATGGTCTATCTAGCCCAGTATCCTGTCTTTTGACAGTGGCCAATGCCAGGTGCCCAAGAGGGAATGAACAGAACAGGGAATCATCAAGTGATCCATCCCCTGTTGTCATTCCCAGCTTCTGCCTGAGATTTTCATTTGGAAAATTTTTAGATAAAATTCTAATCTCAATGCTGAACATTTTATCCAGTTTGGTACAGTTTAAAAAAAAAAAGCTTTACATTTTTCTATTTCACCTAAAACATACTTCAATTTGATCTTTTCTATAAGGCTAACATTTAATTATTGGGAAATGGTATGCTATATGTTTTGGGTTCTGGAGCATGTGTGACATTGCTGGGGTAAGTCCTGGTTTCAGTTTATGCTGGTGTAAACTCAGAGTAATTCTAGCAAATCAATGGAGTTCCTTTGGGTTTATTTACAACAGTGTAACAGAGAGCAGAATTTGGTCTACCACTTTTACTTGCGAGTTGTTTCAATCAGTAGAATTATTTTATTTTTAATAGTAGTTTGTTTAAATAGAAGTGCCATCATATTACTGTATTTTGCAAGCTCCTAGGTAATATCATAAAAATGTAGATATAGAAAAGAAATTATTATGTAGACTAAGTGACATTTTAGCATACAGTAATCTGTCAGACAGGTTGTTAAAACTCTGCATTTCACTTTATATGAAACAATTTAAGCAACCTTAAAAGCATCAAAATAAATCTGTTATTTTATGCAAAAGGATGGTTTTTAAGGCCTTTTTTTTGTTCAGTATATCTATGGAAAAAACAGGCTGAACAAAAGCATACAGTGACTTGAAGATAAACTGATGTTTAAAATGCTTAAGGGCCTGATCCAAAGCCCACTGAAATCATTGGAAAGACGACCATAGAATGTAGTGAGTTTTGCCATAGTTAAATCCAGGTTGGCTTAGAGCCTTTCTTTTTATGTGGCCATTTAGAGGGGTATTTTCTATTACACTTGTGCTCATAAGTACAGCTGGATGAAATTTTTGGCCAAAACGTCTTGTGCTGAAAAATGCAGATTTAGTTTTACCGAAACCTTTCCTAAATTTGCATAAAAACTGGCTGACTTGTTTAAGCCCCACCCCCCAAAAAATAAAAAAATAAAATTTCACTTGACATTTTTTATACGAAATGCCTTGATTTTTCATTTCAAAATTTACTTCAGTCTTCTTTAAAAAATTAAAATGTTAAAAAGCTCAAAAACAAAATATTTTGTTTTGAGTCAAAAAAAAATTCAACTTTTTTTTCAGTTTTGAACAGCTTTTCTTGTTCCTCAACCAAATAATTAAAAATCAATCAATCTCGGAATTGCCAGCGAAAGGAAGAATCAGTTATTCACACAGCTCTGTCCCTATGTCCCTCAGGCTGTTTGGAAAACGCTTTCTTCTTATTTCCAAGTGAACCTCAGCAACAGTGAATTTGCACAAGCCAGATCCGTTGGTTTTGGTTTACTGAAACAAGTGGGTTTTTTACACAGCTCTATTAGATGCTAGATTACTTGGAGGTGGACTGACTGTCCGTTTGACTGATTTCACATAGGCTACCAAATAGTCATTATTTTTGGTTACTGCTACTGACCTATAGTGCCCTACGGTCTTGTGTCCCAAAGATAATATTTATGACCCTGTTTATTTAGGGAAACTTTGCATTGCTCTATTACCTCCAATAACTTGATTCAAAACATGGGGTATTTAAGTCAATTGGCAAACTCTCATTGACTTCAGTGGGGCCAGAATCACCTACAGTACTCAAAGATACTATTGTCCTCTTCCAAATTCCTCCTTAAAACTCGCCAGGGCTGTGATTTAATGGCTAGGCAGGTGAGCTGACACTTTTGTTTATTAAGCTAATCAACTGTTTAGCTTGTCCTCTGCACCATTTATTTATTTTATCCACCTGTCACTGTCTCATCAGATGTGTAGATAGATTGTAGACTCTTTGCGGCAGGAACTTTTAATGTGTGTGTGTACAGTGCTTAGCACACTGCAACCCTGATAACTGGTTGAGGTCTTCACAATAGAAATGAACAATAGCAATAATCAAGACTCCCAGTAAGGTGCCTCAAGATATACTTAGACAGAGGGTTTGTTCAATTTACCTTAACTAATTCAGGTTGTGTTCCTCATTCCATTCTTTTTATTTCCCTTCCCAGCATGACAATAACTCCATAGGTTATAGCAGCCAGACCTATGCTTTCAAACACTTGTTTTGAATCAGTACAAGATGCTTGAGCCTGTTGTCAAATGTCTAACCGCAGAGACCATGATACTGCACTTCAGCTCAGTATAATGTGCACACAGCCGCTCCCAGTTAAGAAAGTAGAGAGAACCGCGAGTTCACTCTTGGACTTCTCACTAATGCGGTGCATACTGCCTGCCACTACATACAACAGAGGACTATTGGCCTCGCCAGTGATGCCATGGAGAGCAGCTACTCCCAAGCACCAAACCCTTTTCCCCAGAGCCCAATCCTTCCCCCCAAAAAACTGCAGAAGCCAAACCCCACAAAACTTACCCCGTGGGGCCTCTGTGAACCTCCAGAGAGGGAGCATCGTACAGTGGAGTGAGTGTCCCACCCCCCTTTTTCATACATTCTAGAGGTTTGGTTCTACTCCACCCATATCAGCAGAACTGAAAATAGATTTTCAGATCCTCAGTTGTGCCAAGCGCATCTGCCCCCAGACACACCCCCAATCCACTGCTCTGTGAGAGGTGGGGGAAACAGATGGCAGCCATGTTTGAGAATCTGGCCCAGGGCCCTGAAAGTATCTTGTATTTTAAGTGTATTCAGTTTGAAAACAAAATGTGTAAATCAGACTTCCCACTTTCACCCTCCACCCCTGCTGAAAAATTGATATAACAGATCTTTCTTCTAAAATATAGCAGTGGGACTTGGATCTTATCAACAGATAAAATAGCACTTAAATTCCTGTTCAGATGTGGAGATCAGCAAAAAATATCTAAATAAGTTATTTAAGAGATTTCACCTCTCTTTTCAGTTGCAAGTTTTCCGCATTCAGATCAGTGTTTTCGTGCATTCTAGGTCTGTAGCTTGTTTCTTGAGCAGTTAGTTGTAAGTATTTGATCATCAAATTTCAAGCCCTTTTGACTGGATAATCTAGGTCACATGAAATGTTCCCGTTTCTTGACTGGATGAGTTTAGCTCTTAGAAACAGGTTTCCGTGGGAATACTCTCTTAATACAAATTTGAAATTTGCCTCCCCTGTATATTTTGTGATATTCACCAAAAGTTTGCTGTTTTATTGAACCTTTCCGCTAGTGGTGTCGTTTGCTAGACTATTCACAGAGAATGAAATTCACCCTATCCCAATGTAACACAGTTTATTAAACCCTCTGTGTACCTTTTGGTTTCTCTTTCCAGTTAAAGTCACCCCAATCAGTCAAAGGGAATTAATTTAAATATTCAAATAAACATTTACATGCCCAGCTGTAGTCTAAGGATTTTCCATTTTCTACATATACATTATTCTCCAGATCTAGATTGGGTAATAGATTCTGAGTTTGAAGCTGTTATGTAGCACATGTAATGTTATTTAAACTTACAAGAGCCTACTGAGATTTTAAAATTTTGGTCACCAAGATCAGCACAGTAGTTTGGTTTAAATAACGTGAAATCCACTTTATGTACTGATTACTCTTTTCCATTTGTTTCAGTGTTTCTCAAACTGGGGTCGCCGCTTATGTAGGGAAAGCCCCTGGCGGGCTGGGCCGGTTTGTTTACTTCCCCTGTCTGCAGGTCTGGCTGATCGCGGCTCCCACTGGCCGCAGTTCGCTGCTCCAGGCCAATGGGAGCTGCTAGAAGCGGTGTGGGCCGAGGGGCATACTGGCTGTCACTTCCAGCAGCTCCTGCAGCGGCAAATTATGGCCAGTGGGAGCCGCGATCGGCCGAACCTGCGGACGCGGCAAGTAAACAAACCGGCTCAGCCCGCCAGGGGCTTTCCCTGCACAAGTGGTGACCCCAGTATGAGAAACACTGATTTGTTTTTAAAAAGAAGCATTAAATACTCCTCGATGCATTCTGCAGAAATTGTTACAGAAATTCTAGCTTTTAGGATTCTTGATGGAAATGAGAGAGAAACTTCAGACTCTGATCCTGCAAACACTTAACACCCATGACTAACTTTACACCTAGGAGCAGCTCTCTTCAGTTGAGTTCAGTGGGACTACTCACTTCCATAAAGCCACTGACCTTTGGGGCCTTCGGTTGTAAGATCTCTGTGGCAAGGAATGCCTTGATATTTGTATCTTTTTACAGCACCAAGCACACTGCTGGCTACTAACAAGTAGCAAATAATTCTTTTAAACTGCGGACTTTATCCCTACTCCATTGCATTTGTGCCCCTTCAGCAGCTGGCTCAAACGCCCAGTTGATGATTCTTCTCCAATTCTTCGCCCAACAACAACTTTTAGCATGTGCAGCAAGCACATCTTCATCAAGTACCCAAGTCCCAACAGAGCTCTGAGGCACAGAGAAGCGGTTTGTCAAAGGTCACACAGGACAGAACTTCAAAATCCACATACTAACATTCTAACTAAAAAGCATAAGGCCATATTCTCAGCTGCTATAAACCAGTGTAGCTCCAATGATTTCAATGAGACTGTTTCCACCGGCACCCCTTGAGGAGCTAGATTGTTTTAATCCAGTCTTCTCCAAACTGCTCTTCTTCCTCTAATACACGTTCAAATAGTTCTGATGACTGTTGGCCAGACCCTTCAGACTGGGCACCAAACTCTACCCGATAAGCATATGGCCTTTTTTTTTTTTTTCACTTAGAAGAGATTTGTATTTTTTCTTGTCTTCCAAAGAGATTTCCTTCTTTCCTGTCAGCGCACTCTGTACTCGCTTTCTGGTGCGCTGAGCGGATTGTCTTTTTTTAATTGCATCAGTAATATTTTATACGTTCTGAAGTGATATTAAAAATTAAATTGTTTCAGTTACCTAGTAATTTATTTTGTATAAGGGAGACAGACAGTTCCCCATGGATAAGAGCAGACAGGGAAGAGTGAGAGACGGTATTTTAGACCTGTCTTTCTAATAGTGAACCACCTTGTACATTCCTGGGGCGGGTGAGGAACAGACACTTTGGTACGTTCGTCGTGGTTTATTGATCCTGTTAACATTATCTTGTGGTGAGATCGATGCTGGAGTTTCAGTCTGGCAGGAGACATGTAAATGAGCAGATGAAAAATATGCCAAGACAAATGGCTTCCTAATGGAAAATGAGATGTGAGAGGAAACAACTGGAGATAAGCAGTCTGTGAGTAAGTTGGAGACAGTGTTGTAAAACTAAGGGCCACATTCTGCGAGTGTAACTCCCACTGGCTTCAAACCCTGTGGCTGAAATTCCAGTGCCTAGAATCAGCAGAGAGTCCTGTGGCACCTTATAGACTAACAGACATATTGGAGCATGAGCATCCGACGAAGTGGGTATTCACCCACGAAAGCTCATGCTCCAATACATCTGTTAGTCTATAAGGTGCCACAGGACTCTTTGCTGCTTTTACAGATCCAGACTAACACAGCTACCCCTCTGATACGTGAGTGCCTAGAATGAGACTGCAGCAGTGGAGAGAATGTCTGTGGGTTTTAGGAGTGGATTTAACATCCATCCAACATCCACTGTTTTCCCTGCACAAAGGGCAGTTGCATCCTATCTGATCAGTCCAACTCTCCTTCGTGCCAGTTACAAACAGGCTGTGAGAGTCCTGTTTGTTCTCACTGATTGAAGTAATTTTGTTATTTCTGCTCTTATGAGCCATCCACCTTCCTTCATAAAAGGTCATGTTTGCCTTTGAATCCATCAGCCAGGCCAGCCTGTTAAAGTCAAGTCCCAGCTGGAAATGAAATATCATTTTGCCATAAGAACACTAGAAATGCCCTCCATCTGCAATTAGCATGTGCATATTACAATAGCCAGCTACATCCGACTCTAGGCACACTGCTTAGAGGGATGAAGTGACTGAAGAGGTAGTCACAGGATGCTGTCTCAGCCCCGCGACACACATGGATTTTTGTTTTCGAAGTCTTTGGTGATGCTAGGCGCAATCTAGGGAAGTTGACTCAATCCTCAGTAATAATAGAGCGAGCACATGTATGTCCCCATTCATAATGAAAATAACAGCCTGATCGTGCATGATGGTCTGTAGCTAAACTATCAGAGGAGTAGCCGTGTTAGTCTGTATCCCCAAAACAATGAGGAGTCCGGTAGCACCTTAAGCACTAACATGTGCCTTTTTTCACACTGCTGTCTTGGCATATCATCCCTCCATACTTGGCACCACCCATCCTCACTGGCCTCCTTCAGACTCTAACACCAGCCCCCGTTCCTTTTGCCTTTCTTTCCACTCATGATTTCCACTCCTGTGCTGCAGTCAGCGTTTGCAGGTCCAGCCTATAGAGTGTTTGCTTGTGGGACGGGGGACCATATCTTCTAAAATTTCTGTAAAGCATTGGGCAATATTATATGGTGTTACATAAAAGTATCATCGTAATACTATTGGTGACCTGCCTTCCCCCACCAAATGTCTGAGATAACATGAAAATTTTCCTCAAAACTAGCCTGGTGCAGCTCTGAGTTTGCAGCATGTATCTGAGACGGAGCTTTGGATGGGATGTGTATGTAACTGCAAATAATTATTGTCACTAGAGAGCCCATACTCCCAGATTTGAACAACAGTGAACTCTGAGCACTTGGAATCAGAACCTGGATCCAGATCTGAATTCAAACTGCCGGGCCCAAAAACTCTGTAGTGTTTGAAATCCAGAACCAAGATTTGCTATTCTTCCTAAGAGTAGGAACATCTCTACTTATCACCCAGAAAACTTGATCTCCCTATATCCCTTGTTATTAGCTCTGCTGTTCTGCAGATGGCCTTGCTGGTCTTGTAAAGTAACATTTCTTGCCTCTTCTTCCTGGTGAGTCCTAGATCATCATGCAATTTGAACAAAAATAATGGTGTTAGGGAACTTCCTCTTTCAAACTAGGTGAGAGTTTTTTCCCTGCTAGACGCTGATGTGCATCTCAGGAAATCAGTCAGGCACAAATGAAGGAGGAGCTGGTAATACCCAAAAGAGTGTGTGAATGAAATTGAAAATAATATCTGCGGAAGTTGCTCAAATGAGAAAGTTCTACATATTCCCAGTGCTCGCATTTTTGGACGTTTTGGAAAAATTAGTTTTGTGAAACTACCCTCGGGCTACTCTGAACTGAACTGGTTCTTTGTCAGTATATCACCATGGGTCTCTCTCTCTCTCTCTCTCTCTCTCTCTCTCTCTGACCTTGGCTGCATTACGGAGATTATGTTTTCACATGAGTGAACTGTTCTTGAACCAATTCTCCAATGTATTCTGTTTTTCTTCCATGTGAGCCATGCGCTCCTCTTTTTATTTTATTGTCTGTCTCTTCTACAAATGTAGTTGTAGCCATTGTAAGAAAAACCCACGTCAGTTAATGTCTGAGTTCCTCTTGTCCTTCCTACTGGTAGATACTGGTAGCTACGATAGTATAAAGATTCTTATCCTGCAGTTATGTCTGTTTTTATTTAAAAAATCTTATCCAGAATCTCTAGTAAAATAAATAAATAACACGGTTTATTGACCGCTTCTATTAGAGCCTTGTTTTCTGACATAGGAACCTGAATAACAGATCAGACCTGTAGCTATTCTAGTCCAGTATCCTGTCTTCAAAAGTGGCCCATTATCAGCTTCTTCAGAGGAAGGTGCAAAACCCCCTGTAATTGGCAATTACAGGGTAATTTTTCTAAAGGGGAAGAGATGTGTTTGTTTTTTATTTTTGCCTTGCCATACGAAGAGTCTTGAATGTTCTCTGTATTTGTACTAGTACCGAAGGATATAGAGGTATAGGATTTCTTAAGCATCTCAGTGGCTTCACTGGGAATTTCACCATGACTGTTGCTTATCAGAGCAATTTTGTGTGCACGGGCCATTGGAGGCCACACTTTTGGGCAGAAGCTACCTTATTATGAGTGCCTAGTAACATATTTATCATGAGGTGCATGAATATTATACTAAATCTCTTAAGGGAATGTCGGCATACTTAGAGTTCATATCTGCACTCACATTCTGGCTCGGAGTCATATCACATTGGTAGTTTTCATGTGGAATATGCAGTGTGCCCATCTTTCTACACAGAAGATTTGCAAGGTAAACAAACCAACAAAAAACAGAAAACCCACACATTTTGTGTCTTCAAAGAAGAATGAACCACATGTGACAGACATTAGTCATGCCACTTCATGCACAACTAGAAAATGCTCAGATGCGGTGGTGACCAGGGCATTACAAGAACCGGTATAGAATAGAAATAATAGAATCGTTCTACAAAATAACAGCGCTAAAATGCTAGCAAGCAGTTATGAGTTGACCGTCTTCCATGGCTCATTTCCCTCTCACCAACTGGAACTGATGAACAGTCACTCTCAGGTTCTATGTCTGGTCTCTCATGCTAGTCTCACCAAAGTCCTCCCAGGAGACCCAGTGGTCATTGGTCTCCAATGGGACCACAACTCAGTGCTTAAAGTAAGAAACACAGGAACCTGTGTTAGACAGTCTCCCTTCCCCTCCTGCTGTGTCATTGGTACCAGGTAACCTTGAGTCTCCTGGGAGGCCTTTGATGTGACTGGGAGGAGAGACCAGGAGTAGAAGTTGACAGTGACAGCTGAGGGGCTCTGGCTGTAACAGAAGGGGTTTTTGAGTAACAGCAGAGGGTCAGATCCTGTGAACTTGCTGATATCTCTGGACACTTCAGCAGCCGTATCCTGGAAGAGCCATCCACCCCGGACATCACCTTCTCCGCCTAAGCAAATGGAACTCTCTCTCGCATCAGGACAGAAGAACCATTTACTCCTCTGCTATAGCGGACCCCTGTCAGTAACTGTTACGAGCTTCAGACTCTTCACAAACAGGAATACCTGACTAGACCAGAGACTCCCAGAAAGAAGGCCACTGTTGACCAACCAGGTTCTGCTGGACCTAACCAGGGAAAGCAACGTCCAACCTCTGGAGCAGCTTAACTGGACACAGCTGGGTGCCAGAAGGTCCAGATGATAATGGGATTGTTACCTGTGACAATCTGTTGAGGCAGCAGCCATCTGGATGGCAGCAACGTATATCTCAGGGATGGTCCTGTCCATTGTAGAGGTGGTGAGCCATCTGTGGCATGGGCAACAGAAAGGGAAAGTGCTTTTGAGTTGGGTTTTTTTAAGTCTCTGTCTTCCTAAACATTGGGGGAGGGTAAAGGAAAGACCAACATTTTTCATTGTTCAGTGGAGGAAAGCAAATTGCACACTATGAAACTTAGCTGTTTTTTTTAATCTTAGGACTTTGGGCGTCTATCTTGAATCACTCCAGCAACCAAAACCTACATGTCTAATCAAGTATGTTTATTAGATGCCCGGAGCATTTCACATTGTAGCCTGAGTGCCCTTCCTAATCTGCTATGTACTGTTTTTGAAATAGAGCTGTTCGGTTTTATTGCCGGTTGCAGTGGCGTGTGTGTATTGTTTTACATTCTCAAAGCAACTGTGGGTTAGGATATATTGTTCTGTGAAGGTTGAGATCATGTTGTCAGCATAGAATTTCTCCTTGCACATATCATTTCCTTATTCCTATTTGAAGGATGGCTTTAGTAGGAGATGTTTCAGTGAATTCATTAGGAACATATTACAAATGGAAACACTGATATCAGTGCCATAATGCACACAAGATTCTATATCCCAGGTTAAATAGCTCTAGTCATGCCTACAAAATTAGCTATAAAACCTGACAACAGTTGGTTTATTTATTAGCTGCTGGGGTTTCCATGGCACCTATTGCTATGGCAGATAGGGTGCTGAATTGTAAAGATTAGAATGCACATTAGATATGTCTATTTATAAACGCAGTCAATCATATGCTAAACAGAGCACACATGTCTTGCAGCACACCATGTCTGAAATGAACTGTCAGTAGGAACTAATTCTAAAGAAGCTGTCAACTGAGCAACCTTTCAGCACTCATGGAGTTTTGGAACTTAGGAAATGTCAGTAGGAAACAAGCAGCTGATACCGTAAGAGTTTATTAGTAACACCTTGAGTTATGCCTAAAATTCCATTCTATTTTTCATAGATTCTCATACTGTGCTCCTCATCGTGTTATCTGAATGCCACCCAGTAGCACATCAAATAGCATGACTACACATCTGTCACATGTTTTTCTCTCATCTTCTCCCCAGAGAGAGAAACATATGCAGTAGAATGTCTGGTTTTGATAGGGGTTGAGTTTTGGGGGGATTTTTTAAAAATATACACTATGCTATGTATTTATGTTGGAGAAGGCAGGTCAAAGAAATGTGCCTGGTCCTTGGAGTAGACAGTGATGAGGTTTGAGATGGTCCTTATATCCTAAGGGAGTTCATTCCACTCAGACCACTTCCCAAAAAAGTTTTGTGCAGACAGGCTTTCCGCTTATAGAGAAGAGTTCTGTTGTGCCGGAGGTGTGAGGTTATCAACCAGGGTCTTTATCCTGGAACTATAGGTGGTCTTTTAGGAGGCCATGGAGAGCCTTGAACACGAATGCAGAGAAGAAGCCAAGGCAAAGATCTGAAGCCAGTTGTTACAAGCTTGTGGCACCTGGCATGTGGCAGGCAGCTGAATTGCCCAACAGCTGACATTTCCATAGGGATTTCATGCCTATGGCCCATTTCAGTAGTCAAGGCTAGAGATGACAACCATTTGGATAGGGATTGTGAGGTCTGCGTTACAGAGGAAAGGTCACTATTGCAAACACATTGGGTGAGATGGAAACACGCCTTCAACAGATTATTCCTCCATTCTCCTGAATATTTCCTCATCACTTTGTCTGGCAGAGGCAGGGATCTAGATGAAAACAATGGAGAGGAAGGAGACTAGCTCCTGGGTGTGATGGGAAGGAAATGTACAGCTGAGTATCATCAGCCTGTTGGTGACACTGCACCTCAAAGCATCACAAAAACCCTCTGATAAAGACATTGAACACAAGGAGTGACAAGGTTGAGCCCCATGTGCAACAGATGTGGTTTAAGAGACCCCGGAGACCAGAGCTCAGTTCCCAGCTCGGCTACAGACTTCTTTGTGGCCTTGCCCAAGTCACTTGATCTCTCTGTGCCTCCATTTCCCATCTGGGGATATTAGTACTGCCCTGCTTCACAGAGGTGTTGTGAAGATAAATCCATAAAAACTTGGGAATCTCTGGGCACCTAAATTGCCGCTTGTAAATTTCTGCTACTTCACATGAGCAGAGCCACCTACATTCTGATGCACAGCTCACACCTAAGCCTCAGCAGGATCCTCCAGCTAGGTGTTGTCCAGCCTAGCGTGCCGGCTTGGCCCAATCCACCACCATACCAGAGAGTGAAAGGTTGACTCTACAGCCTGATGGTCATGGCACTAACCTGGAACATGAGAGATCAAGGTCTCTCTTCCGATGACTACTTTCTGGAAGTAGAACAATATGAAAGAGCCCCACCCCAGAATCAGGGTACTCACCTGAGAGGTGGGTTCAAATCCCTGCTCCCCATCAGGCAGAGGAGGGAACTGAAGCTGGGCCATTGGCACCTTCGGTGAGTGCTCTATCCACTGAATTAAAAGTCATAAGTGGGAGGGTTCCTCCTGCCCAAGTTTTTCGTGAGAAAGGGTATAGACACCTAACTCTGGAAGAGGGTTCATAGCTTAAACCCCGAGCAAAGGGAGGTGCCCAGAGTTGATAGAATCATAGAATATCAGGGTTGGAAGGGACCTCAGGAGGTCATCTAATCCAACCCCCTGCTCAAAGCAGGACCAATCCCCAACTAAATCATCCTAGTCAGGGCTTTGTCAAGCCTGACCTTAGGTGCCTATGTCCCTTTGCAGAGTGCCTAACTCTCCCCATGCATTGAATAGGGAGCTTGGGCACCATTACTCGGGGCTGTCGATCCCACTTGGCGGCAGGGCACCTAAATACTAGGTGTTTCAATGCTGAGTCTAAGTCTCCTTTGTGGGTCTAGCCCTAGATGCTGCAGGAAAAGGACTATATAAGAAGATAGACAGACAGGAAAAGCAATGGCCAAGCGGAGACCACTTGGAAAGGAAGCGGTGAACCTACAGAAAGGCCATTCCATCCACCCCCAAAAGTTCTCACAAGTGAGTTAACAATTCCCCATGGTCAGTGCTATTGAAAGCTGCAGGTAGTTCCAGTAGAATCTGCATGTGCATTGCCCCACTAGTACAACCTCACTCACAGGTTTCAATGCAGTCTCATTTTAGTTCTCCTCCCACAGTGACAGGGATGAAATAAATGTATCGTTTAGTACAGCTGGACCTGAACACAATAAAACATCACCGTCCTCCAGATTTATTTAGGGGGAGCAACGATTTCTATCCCACCTAGTTTCAGATTTTTCCTCTGTTTTTTTCCCCTGTGAAATTCACCTTTTTCCAATATGTTCTTAACAATCAATTAGTGAGTTACCAAGAAACAATCCATATTACAGAATGACAAATTAGAGACGTTTCTTATGAGATCATTTTCCCCTCCAGTACATTTAAATTAGTGAAGCTTCATTCGCTGGACAGCTTGATCATAAGGGGTTGGCTGTGCATGAGTGAGTGTAACGTTAGGTTGGTGTTACTTTTTTTAATATCAAATGGTCTTTAATACTTTATTTTTAATTAATCTAGTTTGTAGCTCATGTTAGGTCAGCTGGGTTATTAACGAGAGATGTGATGCATGGTCTGGCAGAAAATTTGGTGGTGACAGTAAGGATTGCTTGTTGAATCACAGTTCCTGAGAAATACTCCTATCTCTTTACCCTGTAGTAATGGATTCTGTAGGCTACTCTACCACTGACTTATCTGGGCCACCACAAAAATTAGGGGTGGGGACATTTAAGGTGCTCAATCTTGGCTTATCTCTGTTCCCATTGAAGCCAATGGTACAACTCCCACCAGGGCCGGCTTTAGGCCTATTCCCCCGATTCCTCCGAATCGGGCCCTGCGCCTAAGAGGGCCTCGCGCCCTAAAGAAGAGCACCTAACTTTTTAATTTTTACTCACCCGGCAGCAGTCTGGGTCTTCGGCGGCATTTCGGCGGCAGAAGACCCGGAGTGAGTGAAGGACCCACCACTGAAGTGCCGCTGAAGACCCGGACCGCCACTGGGTATTCGAATTGAGCCCCTCACTTCCTAAAGCCGGCCCTGACTCCCACCAGTTTCACCGGGAGCAGAGTTAGACCAATGCTCAGCACTTTTGACACCCTCAACCCAGATAAATAATTGAATGAGAAAATATTTGTTAAAATGTAGAAATTTACAGTCCAGGTGCCAAGTTGTGGCCCAGGCATGTACAGTTTGGGGCTGACATTCTGAAGTCTCTCATTGGGATCACCTGATATTGTTTCAGTAAGAGCTTTGCCTTCAGCATTCAGATCCCACTCCAGCAAAGCAGTGAAGAACATGCTTAATTATAAGCACATGAGCAGTCCCATTGGCTTTAGTGTGCTTAAAGTTAAGCATGTGCTTAAGTGCTTTCCTGCATCTGGCCCTAGTGCCTTTCTATTTAGTTTTCGGTTAAATTTGGGTGATATTTGTCTGGGGGCATAAGAGCTACCATAGACAAAACCCATTTTGTTCCATTTCTTCTTTTTCAAATGGATTTCCCTTTCTTCGCTCATATCAATCTTGTCTGATCTTAGGTCTCCATTACATAAGAACGGCCTTACTGGGTCAGACCAAAGATCCTTCTAGCCCAGTATCCTGTCTTCCAACAGTGGCCAATGCCAGGTGCCCCAGAGGGAATGAACAGATCAGGGAATCATCAAGTGATCCATCCCCTGTCGCTCATTCACAGCTTCTGGCAAACAGAGGCTTGGGACACCATCCCTGCCCATCCTGGCTAATAGCCATTGATGGAACTATCCTCCAGGAATTTATCTAGTTATTTTTTGAATCCTGTTATGGTCTTGGCCTTCACAACATCCTCTGGCAAGGAGTTCCACAGGTTGACTGTGCGTTGTGTGAAGAAATACCATTCACGCAGCTGTTCCTGGTACTGCTACCAGGGAGTTACTGATGATTACAAAGCCTATCACCTTTGTGTTGGATTGGATCCATGGTCTACATGCAGCGGCACTAAGACAGGTATGATTTCTTGTCATTATCAGCTGATCCTGTAGTAGTACTCAGTTTACTCAGTAGTAAACAAGAGGATCTAAATGCTTGACCCAGCTGGAAAACAGAAAATGTGTGCTGGGCCCCAGTTTATGTTGCACTTTCAGGACCTCACTCTCCACTGCCTGGCACTTTGTGGAGTCATTTATACCTATGTTCAGTGAGTGCAAAATGGGTGCAAAATGTCACTAGATTGGCATTATACATTCAGCTTGCATGAGTGCAATAGAGGCATGATCCGAAGCACAATTAATTCAGTGGGCGGATTTCCATTCACTTCAATGGTCTTTGGATCAGGCGGTAGGTGAAAGGCAGTGGAGAATGAGGCCCTCGCTCTGTGGAGCTAGCTGAGTTTGGGACAAATTCTGCTCACTCTGGACACATGAGTAATCTTCACTGAAATCAGATTGTGCCCCCTTACTTAGCTGGGGTTATTTTGTGACTAAAGTGAGCAGGGTTTGGCCTAGAGTCACTGCCATTTATTCTAGCATATTTTCAATAGCATATAGTTTAAAACAAGCAAACAAACCAATCAAGCCTCCTTAATAACTGCAGATTCCACCACCAGTTTAACAAGAGATGCAATTTAATTGGGGCCCAGATTGCTTTGTGTAACTCCGTTAATGTAATTGAGTAATGCATATTGATTTTTCATGGGGCTGGAATCTTTTTTCTTCATCTAGTGTAAGAAAGCTTGTTGAAGAATTATTAATCACACCATAATTGCTTTAAGATCTATGCTCTAATTAAAACCGTAAATTCTTTACTACATCTTTATTTTAATTAGACATACAGAAAGACAATAATTTTACAACAAGACTCTGTGTACGATAAAATTACCCCATTTAGCAATGCTTCAAGGAGCCTACACTTAGGACACACTGAGATTGTAGTAGGACTTCCTAAATTAAGACATGAGTGATCCAAGTCACAATCAAAATTAAACATGCCTTTCTGACTGTAATTAAATAGCTTTACACACACACACACACACACACAAATCTGCCATGTGCAACAAAGGACTGGAATCATCTACTGTAGTCAGGCTTTACCTTCTCTTGGTATTGTGCTTCACTTCTTTGGGGTTTTTTTTATATGAGATTCAAGAAGTACTTCCTGAAATTTAAAAAGTCCAATCAAAGGCCTTTAAAGAGCTTATTTTAATAAAAATGAGCTTATTATCATACCAGCTTTTGATATTTCTTTTTGATTAATGTTGTTCCTGTAGCTGTGGGCCTGTAGGGGCTTTCTACCTGCCTGAAGGAATTAAAAATAAAATAATCACATTTCTTTGTTTTGCTTAAAAGCAGACCAAAGCAAAGGACCTGACTCTTCCCCCACTGCGCATAATAGGAGTTTTGCTGTTGGGGAGCAGGATCAGAGCTGAACTTTCCACTTGGCTTTTTGTGGACTATGAACCCAAAGGAACTTCATGGGTCAGATCCTCATGTTGCACTGATCCGCTTGGTTGATTTAGACATGGCAGCATACCTTTACATAGCAAAGGAAGTTAGTTTATAGAATAGATCTTTGCCGGTTAGGGTGCCTACTTTTTCAGATTTTGAGTTTTTATTTTTACCCCCATTACAGTTCATTAATAAGAAGTCAATTTGGGTTTTTTTCCAGTCCATTTGTATGAAAATTAACTGGTTTTTTTTCCTTCTTTTTTCTGAAGCTATCTGCGTCTGGGCACGGCTTCCCAGGATGCTTCACTGACCCTTTCCAGAGAGTATTAAACACTCAAGAATAATACATTTTGGTGTGTGAGTGTTTGCTAAAAACCTATTCTAAAATGTTTGCTTGAAAGGAGTTTCTTTTTTTCCTCTTTTTTTTAAAACAGGTAATTGGTTTTAACTTGAAATTGGCGAGTTTACTAATGTATCACAATGTGCTGCTCCTTTGTATTCCATGATTCTGCATCTTTTACTCACAGTGAGTAGCGCTTGCTCATGTGAGTATTCCTTTGTGTATTCATGCAGGCAAATTTGGAAAAACACAATTTGCCTCTTTTCCATGGGAGACACACACTGATTAACTCTCACTGACAAAGCGGTTTTAAAATAAGGATTTGAGCAACACTTTGGGTGCAGCTTACACAGATATGATTGTTTCAGAAAACGTTTTTTTTTTATATATCACATTTCCCTCCAAGAAGCTGCAGCATATCTCCCGTCAAAACCCAGATTCCTACATCACATAGCAATGTTTAACTATCTAGGCCTGTGGGCTTTGAATGAAAAGCCAGTTAATAACATAGCAGTTGGTAAACGGGGGACAGATGGGTGTATTTGGCACTAATATCCCCACTCACAGTTCAGAAGGAATCCAGCACTCAACAGGTGTACTGTCAAGGGGTGTCATTCATCAGATAATCTCTGGATGGTAACCAGATACTCTCCGAGATGAAAAAAATAATTACTCCTCTTCATGGGGATGGTGGCATTCAAATCTTCACTAGGCCTTACACAGCTAGACCTGACTGGAGTCCTTACTTGCTCTGAGTAGTGATTACTCATGTAAGTAGTCCCATTAAATACAATCTGGATTTTTCAAGGTAGGCAAGGGGGACGTGGCTGGAATATGCTGACCTCGGGCTTAGGTGACCATAACCAGCTAGCACAAGTAGAACTGTCTCTGGGCTGTTCTAATGCAGGCAAAGGCAAAGAATGAGGAATTTATAATCACCCTTGCAGTCCTTTTTCCCCACCCCCTTCCAGTTCTGGTCTGAACAGAGAAGCCTTTATATTTCACATTCCTTTCCAGCCTTATTTTAGGTTTCTTCATTTCAGTGGCCATCACTTTAGCTTCAACATTAAAACTTATTCTTATATTTCTGGATTTATGTTTAAAAATGCCAAGGTCTGGTAGGTGCCTACACTAATTATAATCCCAGCATTCAAACACCCTTCCCTGAGGTGTTTGCCAGTACCCCAGGCCTGAGCGAAAGCCCACCGAAGTCAATGGGAGTCTCTGTTGTCAAAGGACTTTGCATCAGGTTGGCTCTAGAAGGCACAGCAAATGAGTGAATTAGATAAGCATAAGTAGAAGTCTATTTGAAATATGCACAGAGTCCCTTCCTTGTGGAATAGGCTGCCGTGGCAATGCATAGCGGTAGGTCTGAGACTCTCAGTGCTATCTTTCATCTAAGGGATAATGAGGGTGGAGGGAAGCTTGTGCTTAAACACAGAGGGCTGCCTGCCACCACACAGATTAGCACATAGATCAAACGGCTTTGCCAGCCAGGTACTCTTCCCCCTCAACTGTTTCATTTGTTCTGCAGTCTTTGTGAAGTTCCCAAGATGTTTCTGCCCCAGCTTCTGTTGCAGAGGGTGGGATTTTAAGGCAAAAGTTCTAAGGTATGCACTTTCCTTGTCTGCCTTTGCTTAGCCTGGAAGCAACTCAGCAGGTCTTTTGGCAGGAAATCTCAAACAAGCAAACTGCTAGGTTTGGAATATTTTTTCATATAGATTGGTTTTTTTCTTTGTGGAGCAGAGTGAATAGAAAAATAGAGGGAGCCAAGTTTAAGTTAAGTTTCAAAGGAAAGAAAAATGAGTGTCTTTTTATGGGGGGGAGGTGATGTGAATCTCTGGGTGTGTCTGCAGTGCAGAGTTATCTTGAGTTATGACTCAAACGGTTCCCCACACTTGATTCCCATCCACAGACAAACACATTTAGCTCAATTTGGCTGACCTGTCCAGGAGTGTCCGCTACACCCTGAGTTAGCGCAACTGAGCTGCTAACACAATCACTTTGATTAGCTCAAGTGTGACTTTGCAGTGTGGCTGCACTCAGGGCTGGTCTACAGTGAAAATTTACTCTGGCAAAAATCCACATCCCTGCGTGACATAGCTATGTGGACATAACCCCTGGTGCAGACAGCGCTAGGTTGATGGAAGAATTCTTCTGTCTACCCAGCTACTGCCTCTCAGGGAGATGGATCACCTACAGTAGTGGGAGAACGCCATCCACACTGCAGCACTGCAGGTACGCTGCTGTTGCATTTTAAGTGTAGACGTAGCCTCAGCCAAGCTAGGCTAATTTGAGAGGAGTTAACTCACACGGAGATAACTCAAGGTAACTCTGCAGTGAAGATATAGCCTCAGAATCTAGATGCATCTTATGCCTGTATGAGCCACACTCCACTCCACAAACACAGACCTACAACAGCAGGAGAAAATAGCTCTTTCTATTTCTGTTCTGTACAGAGGCTGGCTTATGTTATTTGGTACGCCACACTGTCAGAATGATAAATCCCCCTTTGCAAATGTAAATTGAAGAAAACTGAGATGAAAAAATCTAAAGCCAAATCGAGAGTCACACTAGTGGGTCAGAGCCTCAGCAGGTCTAGCTTCATTGACATCAGTAGGACTATACTGATTTAGAGCAGCTAAGGGTCTCACTCACTGACACAGAATCATAGGACGGGAAGAGACCTCGAGAGGCCATCTAGTCCAGTCCCCTGCACTCATGGCAGGACTAAGTATTATCTAGACCATCCTTGACAGGTGTGTGTCTAACCTGCTCTTAGAAGTCTTCAGTGATGGAGATTCCACAACCTCCCTAGGTAATTTATTCCAGTGCTTAACCACCCTGACAGGAAATTTTTTCTTAATGTCCAACCTAAACCACCTTGGCTGCAATTTAAGCCCGTTGCTTCTTGTCCTAGCCTAGAGGTTAAGAAGAATAATTTTTCTCCCTCCTCCTTGTAACAACCTTTTATGTATTTGAAAACTGTTTTCATGTCCCACTTCAGTCTTCTCTTCTCTAGACTAAACAAATGCAGTTATTTCAATCTTCCGTCATAGGTCATGTTTTCTAGACCTTTAATCATTTCTGCTGCTCTTCTCTGGATTCTTTCCATTTGGCCACATCTTTCCTGAAATGTGGCACACAGAACTGGACACAATACTCCAGTTGAGATCTAATCAGTGTGAAGTAGAGCAGAAGAATTACTTCTCAGGTCTTGCTTACAACACTCCTGCTAATACATCCCAGAATTATGTTTGCTTCTTTTGCAACAGTGTTACACTGTCGACTCATATTTAGCTTGTGATCCACTATGATCCCCAGATCCCTTTCCACAGTACTCTTTCCTAGGCAGTCATTTCCCATTTTGTATGTGTGCAACTGATTGTTCCTTCCTAAGTAGAGTCCTTTGCATTTAACCTTATTGAATTTCATCCTATTTCCTTCAGACCATTTTTCCAGAATTTTAATCCTATCCTCCAAAGCACTTGCAATCCCTCCCAGGAGTTTTGTCTGTGTACAAACTGAGCAAGAATTTCAGGATTTGGTCTATTGTCAAAAAAGCAAGATTAACAGAGATTTGGAAACGTGGACTATACAATGAATGGCTATACTGCAACAGTTATAATGGTATTACTCCAAGAAGTATTTTCCTAGGAGCCATAAACAACATCATATTGTCCTACCAAAATGATGGTGTGAAGCTATGACTTCACTTGTGGAGTCATTACTTCTTGAAGTGATAGAACTCAAGCATACCTTTCAGTGGTCACATATGTGAGGCATAAGGAGAGGGAGAGACAGTGTGACCTAATGGCTAAAGCACTGGACAGGGACTCAGATGACCTGGGTTTTAATGCTGGCTCTGCCACTGGGTTACCTGGGGCCAGTCACTTCACCTCCCTGTGCTTCTATTTCTGCCTCTAAAAAAGTGAGACAGCTATGTTGAACTCTTTTTTAAAATACTTTGAGATCTATGAATGAAAAGCATAAGGTGTTAATTATTATTATTATTTATTATACTAATATTATAAAGTAATTGGCAACTGAAAAAATAGTAGTTTGTGGATTTCATGGGAAAGTACATTATGGTGGGTTGCTTAGGCAGATCAAGCCTGGGTTGGAGAAGTCTTTTAGGCACCTTCCTGGGAGACATGAAATCCTTTGTATTATCCCGCTAAAAATAAATACATTAATAAATAAATAGGCTTCCTATCACTCAGGACACTTACATTATTTAACCTGTCAATACATTTCAGCTATAAATCAAAACGGATTATTTTGACATCTTTTCCTTTTGAGCTTCACTAAATGCCTGTGAACTTCTATTCATTTCATATGATCCCGGTATCGAGGATGGCTATACACTTCCTTTACTCTGCTAAATTATTCCCATATGTAGTACCTTTTAAAGTCCCATTGCCCAGGGATTTACTATAAAGCAGGGCTGAAAGCTTTAGTTTCTTTGTTATAGTGCAAACAGCTTTATCATCACAAATGAAGCAGAAATATATGGTTAAGTGACTGCACGTGAATGAAACCTCTTCGACTTTCCCAGCTAAGACTATGGCAATTGGTACTGTGTGTATGTGAGTGTACTGCCTCCTGTAGCTCCTACAGGCATGGTGCAACTCTGCACTTCCTTAGCCGATGTATGTGCTTGAAAGGCACTACAGAAACCTGAACATCATTGGTGTATGGATATATATATAAACCTACGTACATTCCTGGGGATGATGAACTCACAGCTGTGTACCACAGGGAGTTGGTGCATGCTGGTGATATCACTAAATAGCTTCAGCCAGCCAACAAGACTATAGTTTTGCCAGTCACCCATGCTCTCCAATACATGTAGCATTCAATTACATAAAGCTGCATTTCATAAAGCTCTGCACCCACTCCACTGATCCTCTGCACCCACAGCTTGCCAGGCTGGCTTTCAGAACCGCAGAGGGGCGTAACACAGAGGGAGCCTTTAAACGGGACAATAGCTTGTGCAATACATCAAATACTGGGGGGGGGGGAATCGAGTAAGGGAGTGTGCAAAAGGCCCTGCCCTTTCCTGCAAAGGAAGTATAGTTGCATAAGATAAACTATGAACATTCTATTTAGCAGATAGGCAAACCAGTGCAGTTCTTCAAATCTGCACCCATTTCTAGAACTAGACTCCAACCAAAACTATTTTAATGCTTCTGAAATGCTTGGGTAAGTTTTCTTAATTGCTGCTTTCTGTCTGCGTCCATTGCTGCAGTAGTGTTAACACTCAAAAGTGGAAGTAGCAGTATTGCAAATCTCATGAGAGAAGTCTTTCCTTTGAGATTTTCTGCCCAGTTTTGCACAGTTGGGTGCTCCAGGGAGCTTAGATTACTTTCAGATAAACTTCCAGAGTGAAATCTTGGCTTCATTGAAGTAAATGGGTGTTTTGCCATTGATTTCTGAGGAGCCAAGAATTCCCCTTCCAGACTTTTGAATGCTTATCTGGACTGAAGTCAAAACCCCAATCCTATAGAGATTTGACAATTGTTGCAAACTGTATAGTTAATTATTAGAAAGATACTTGAGTGCTACCTACCTTGGTGAGGCTGACTTTAGGCAAGAATTAATACATTACATACATTAATACATCATTTAGAGAAGCCATATCACAAATCAGCAATGCTCAACAGAAATAGACAATGCAGAGCTCACCAGTAGTTCAGCATTGGCATGATCCAGCATTGGCATTACCTCCACTACCCAGTCCCAGCAGGCCAGAGCCTGCCAATGGTCCCAGTCTCCATGTAGGTTGTCCTTGGCACCAGCTCAACACACTTTCATCAAGGATTCCCAGAAATGAGCAGCAAAGCAGGAAACCTAAACAACAACAACTTTTATTTAAGCACTTCCAGCAAAACCTAGGAACAACAAAGCTTAGCCAAGTGTCTCTATCCTTCTCTTGTCTGACTAAATGCAGTGAAGGAGACAGTTTTCAACCGGAATGCCCTGTCGAAAAGGAACCCTGGCGGCTCCGGTCAGCACTGCTGACTGGGCTGTTAAAAGTCCAGTTGACAGTGCAGTGGGGCTAAGGCAGGCTCCTTGCAGCTCCTGGAAACAGCCGGCATGTCCCTGCAGCCTCTAGGCACAGGTGCCATCAGGGAAGCTCTGCATGCTGCCCCGGCCCTGAGCACTGGCTCCACAGCTCCCATTGGCTGGGAACCGCGCCCAGTGGAAGCTGTGGGGCTGGTGCCTGCACAGATGTGCCTGGCTGCGCCTCCGCCTAGGGGCCGGACATGCCGGCCACTTCCGGGAGCAGTGTGGAGCCAAGGCTGGCAGGGAGCCTACCTTAGCCCCACTGCACCATTGACTGGGAGCCGCCCTGAAGTAAGGCCTGTGTAGCCAAGCAAGAGACTGGCTGCAGACAAGCCTCAGAGAGGGTGGAGGGGGGGTTGTTTCTGTTAAAGATGGTGTTGAAGTTTAGTTTGTGACCCTGGAAAGGGGGGATTAAAAGGCTGTGACCCAGCTGGCAGGCTGAGTTACCTGACGGAGAAACCACCACAGCGCCGGGGTAACTGTTGACAGGGGGTGCTAGCTCATGGAGGGACTGCTATGCTATGCCTGGTCATGAGGGGGTGCCCAGGGGTGAGTGGGACTCTGTCACTGAGCTGTGTATGACCTGAGTGCATGGATGGAGTGTGATGAGGGGAATGCAAAAATCACATTCCCCAGTGCACCTCCTTGAGAACAAACATAACTTGCCTCTGAGGATTTTGTTAGACAAGTGCAAGCAGGGCTACCTAGTGCGGCAGAAAGCAATGAATAGCCCAGAGGTGTATGGCCTTATGTACTGGGAAGCAAAATGTGTTATGCAGCATGCATCTCCAAGTGAGCTGAAGGCAGTAAGTCACAGGCAGGCAGCTTCAGGTGGGGTAGATGGTCATAGCTCCATTGACTTCAGTGTTGCCAGGACAACTTACAACAGCTGAGGATCTGTCCTGACGTCTCCAGGCACCGTTCCTAGTGCAGTGAGTCTCCCCAGTTCTTCAGTAGTGCTCAGTCTCATAAAAATCCCCAAATACTTAGCAGAAGCTAAGACACAATGTTCAGCCTTACACAGACATTCATATTTACTCCTGTGGGAATTCTGCCCCAAAACATTAAAAATTCTGTGCACGGTATTTTAAAATTCTGCATATTTTATTTGTCAAAATAACAATATAATCACACCAGTTTCAATTATTTGGGTAATTTATTTCAAAATACCTGTCAGCAAGTATGTCTGTAACAATACAGACAACAAAAAAGATTCAGGGAAAGCTTATTGACAAACAGATGCTTTCCTGGACAAATTAAGAACAGAATTTTGAATAGTAATTCATTTAAACTACAATACAGAAATGTATTTCCTACACCCCTCAGAAGCAGTGCAAAGGCTAGGGGTAGTCAGGGTAACAGAGGAGCTGAGGGAGAGGGAAGTAATTGCTGGGAAGGAGCCTGGTTGTTAACTTGGAGGGTTGTTGGCTGTGGATAGGAGAAGTATGGAACAGGTCTTTTTTGAGGGGAGAGGGATTGTTAGGGAGTTGGAGAGTCTCCTCCATGCAGAGACCGACTGAGCCCTAGCTTCTCCCATTCAGGCAGGCACATCCACCCCTGTACCAATGTGTCCCTGCACCTTCCTTCCCCCCATCCGTATGATGTGTCCCTGCATCCCTGTCCCTGTGTCTCCCTGCATCTTCACTCAGCCATCCCATGCCCCCCGTCCCCATGTGTCCCTGCATCCCCACTCTGCCCTCTGTCCTCATGTGGCCTAGCACCCTCATTCCCATTCAGCCCCTGCCTGAGTCTGTCCCCTCAACTCGCCTTTCTGAACCCCACTCTGTGACTCCTCCCCCATATCCCATGCCGCCTCACCTGGCACCACTGACAGGGTGCTGTGAGGAATGCAGCTGGCTGCTAGGTGCTACTACTGGTCAGCTGGCTGCTCTCTGTTCTGGCACCATCTGGTGGGTGAAAGGCATAACAGCAGCACCTCTCTGGCAGAATGTATTTTCTACAGAGAAAAAAAATCTGCAGGGAACATGAATTCTGTGTGCGCGCTATGGCACAGAATTCTCCCAGGAGTATCATATTGCACCCAGACAAAGCAGAGGGTATATATACCTAGAGGCAGAGAGACAACAGAGAGGCCAGACGAGACAACAGTGAGGCCATAATAATGCCCACTATGAATACAATACATTTATACTATAGCTAACTAAATAGTACTCACTCTAACAGCACCAGAAGCAAGGGTAACTGTAATGTAGGATGTATTTTGGCCATCAATTATCTAAAAGTTCTCCATTCCAGAAAGATAAAAGGCTGTTTGTGTGCAGTTATACATAATGTCATGCTCTGTTTGTCAACTTAATAGCTCTCCCGGGATCACAAGAAACATTTAAATGCTACAATGCCATCTTTCACAAAAATAGCCTACTAAACCTAATTAATAGTGCACCCTAGTTAACACATGCAGACTTGGCATTATTAGTCTAATTAAAAGGATTTTAACAATCCAGGTCCCCTTTTGCCTCCCTCCTCAAACATTCAGACATATGCAAGTTAGGTAAATTAAACCCATTAATCACCATTGGTGCAAATGGCATAGGTTCCTGTAATGCAGGATCGGCTCTGAAAAAAGATACTAACCGGCCTCATTATGTTTAATTTCATTGCCCAGCAAAGGGTAATAAATACAAATTGTAACATCACAATAAACCATTTAATTATTCAAGAGTAGGCTTAGAAACATTATAATTAGCTTACTGGTATGTGTCTTCATTTGTGTGGTAATGGATGCAATTTAGGAGCTTAACCATTTCTGACTAATGGTTTGAAATCAAAGTCTCCAGGAACATTATTGCTCAAACCCTTAACAAAGTGAGAGCTGTCCTGTAACCTCTAGGTTGTGCTTCGATTTGAGGTGTGTCCCTGTGTGAACAGAGCGGTGTGGCATCAGTGGTGGGAGATAGTGATTGATTCATGATTTGGATGATGATTCAGATCAGGCAGAATTGGTCTCTGCTGCGGGGTAGGTTGCACCTGCAAAAGGCAATTTGAGCATAAGTCTTTGGCCACCTCAACACTAGCAAAGGTTTGCTATAGCTACAGAAACAGACGACTCGTGCCTGCTGATACTGGAGAGGAGAGGGGCACAATGGAAAGGGGAGGACACGTGACCGTCCCACATCTCTCCTCTGGAAGGAACTTTCAAGCCCCACGTCTCTGGGCCAGGGCACCAATCCCACCAGCTTCTGGGGGGCTGGGGCCACAGGGGTGGGGAGCACGTGCCTCTGAGCCTGACTGGGGCCAGCCCTATCCCCAGCTGAGCAGAGGCCAGGGTACCTGCTCCCAGCATCTTCCCAGTGACCCCCACAACTCTGTGCCCAACCTGGGGACTGCTACACTCTCCCCACCCCACTAGAGTTACCTGCTCTGTCCTCTCTCTCCATCTCGCCCTGGCACATTCGGAGGCTGTCTCCACCCAGGCCCAGCTGCCAGGGCCAGGGGCCGAGCATGCTGGAGGGCAGACTCAACAGGAAAAGGACAGAGCCCCTCTCCCTCCCCGCCACCCACGGCAGGCCAAGCAGAAATCTGGGGGGCACTTGACCCCGCATGCCCCCGCTACACATTGCCTATGTATAAGAATATCATCACTATAGCAACAAACCCTCCTAGTGTAGACACCGCTTATACCAGCAAAAAAGTCCTTTTGCCAGTATAGTTTACATCGGTTTGGTGAGTGAATAACCTATACCAGCCAAGGCACTTTAATATCAGTATAAATAAGTCTACACTAGTGATGTTGCTGGTATAGAAATGTTGTAAAAAAAAAAACCACCCCCTAACCAACAATGCTATACCATCAAAAAGTCTCCATTGTAGACCGGACTTAGCTTTACTGGGCTATTGTAACTTATGACCTGATTTTCAGAAATACCAACCACTCACAACTCCACCTAAAATCAGTGGGAGCTGGGGATACCCTTGAAAATCAAGCCCTCAGAATGACCCTTTCAGTCAATGAAGAGATACAGGAAACCAAATGTGGGTGGTACATGGAAGTGGGAATACTCTCTAAACGGACTAAAAGAAATAGTTAATCACTATTTTTTTGTTTAATTGCACAAATCTTTTTTGCCAGATATACGTAAGCCCTTCTCGATTTTACAAGTTGTGTGCTAGGGAATGCAGTCATGTTAGGTTTATTTGCCAACTGCTTATTATGTGAGACTACTGGATTTCATATTAGTTACTGTCTGGTTTGGAGAGGAAGGGAAAGAAGGAATCATAGTTAAAGACTTCTAAAAATTCTGCCTTCAGTTTGCTCGTGGTGACAAGTGGAGTTGAAAGCATTGGCTAGGAGCAGCACCAAATCGAAACCTTGTGTTTTTAGCTCAGATGCTCTGCATTGTTTAATTGCTGCTGTCTGCAAAATTTAATTCACCCTCCGTGATACCCGGGGGCAGTGCAGGCAGAATGACTGTGCCAGTGTGCCCGTGCATACCCTAGATGCTGTGGAAAGATTATTAGAGGCTGGCACAGAAGCTACTGTTCCCTTTTTGATAAATTGCTGCTGCTTTTAATATCTTTTTAACCATTTGCCAATGCAAAAGTTAACTCTCTGACGTTGCTCCAGTAATTCAGCCATATATAGGAGGAGGATTTAATTTCTTTAAAATGTTTATTATTGCACATATTTATTGTAGATGAGGTGACAGGCAGGTATGTCCTTAATCTCTGACTGGTTACTCTATGAGGTTATAGCTGGATTTTCACAGCATTCAGAAAGTTCTGAGCGGCCAAAGGGTGATAAACTTCAAACATATGGAAATCTGGAGAGACCCAGGATTGACTCCTGGAAGGGAGATCACTGAGCACTTCGTTAAAGGAATTAGTTAAGATTGGTGGCCTTTGATGAGTTCATAATGTCTGAATGCAGATGTAAGGGTGCTGAGCATTGCTCAACAAGTCACGTTCCCAGCCTTCGATTGTTATGTATCATATGGGAGCTCAGGAAGCTTAAGAGTGGATTAGTGCTCTGAACAGCAGAATTTGAAAATGTATTTCCGATGCACATGCCAGATACCCAGTGTAATCTTTGGGGTTTTTTTTTGGGGGGGGGTGTTTTTTTTAAGACTTGGATGGCTCGTACATTGGTTAAGCACCTAAATAAAGATATCAATAGCACAATTCGAACATACTTTGTTAGATAGCTAATACAAGGGAGATTGACTGCTTGGCAGAATATATTGTTTTACAGCCCACAGAAGGAAACAGCAGATTTGTCCCAAGGTTAAGAAGGACATTAAGCACTGTGTTTTTGCTTAGATTGGCTTTATTGGAATTATTTTCCATAACATATGGACGGTTTTTTTACACCATGCCCACTACTGAATAGATTTTCAAAGTTCATTTCTCTCTAGCATAAATTATCTTGTCTTTTCTAAACTGGCAGTTGAATTACTATAAGAAAGTGTGAATATGAATTTGCAATCAACATTATGAATGTGGGGTGAGTGTTATTTTTTCCTCCACTAACTCTTCTCGATAAGATTTACTGTCACAGTGAGTTTTTTAAATACATTAAATATAACATGAACATAGTTGCTCACATGGACCTAGTAGTTTAAAGGCTCATTAATCACTACTTTAAATCTCAAAGTCTCCAGTCATCCTAATTAATGATACAGTGCTGAACTGTAGTCTTGTAGTGTCAACAAAAACAAGCTATTACCGATCTCAGCCGATAGTGACCATGAGTGCAAAAACTCAGGAAGGCACTTTAAGTGTAGTAAAATTCATAAACATTCAAGAAAGAAGGGCCCAGTCCTGCAGCTCTTTTTCATCCAAGGAATTCACCCCAGGATGTGCAAATAGTCCCTCAGTGTTCAACTTGAGTTGGGTTCAGCGGGACTACTTGCACCAGTAAATAATCATTGTGATGAACAGCCCTATTGGCCTCAATTAGACTCCTCACTCGAGTAAGTCATACTTGCATAGGAATAGATTGTGCAAGCCTGAGGCACGCTCACTTGTGTGCTCACCAGCATGAGGTAACTTGTGCAATCAAGGGTGGCAGATTTGGAGCCCATATTTGTAACTGGAAATCATAAATCATAACTATTTATTATTCAAACTCATTAAGCTGATCAGGGTAGTCTGAAATTTTATTTTACTTCTGTTTCCAAGGCAAGCAACATACAGAATTGTATGGCTTTCTATGTGAAGTATTTTAACAGGCAAATTGTTGTTTTCCTTGGTAAAATCAAAAGAATATGAGATCAACTTTCATTTTTGCTTTAGCTTAGTGTGTTTATTGAATGTTAGCAACACATTCCACTAGAAAAATGTATCATTGTTTCTCATTCTGTTAATACACACACATGCAGGATCCTAGAACAGCACAGGACCACATTGCAGATTTCTTTGCCCCTCTCGGTCTCTGCCAGCTGGAAATTAATTAATTAGATGGTCTTGAAAGTTTGAACTTAGCTGTTTTCAGGGAGCAACTTCCTTATGATGATAGGCGAAAGAAAGCTATGTAGAGCATAATCTCATTGCATAGCTTTTCTAAGTAAAGTAGCATATTGCCATTGTGTCACTAATTTCTGCTTTTTACACTTGTTAATTTTGATTATAATTAAATTCAGTGGTGCACCATATGGGCTCAGTGGTTCTGCCCGTGGTCCTTTATGCAGAATTGGGGCTTAGGCCATCTCTACACTAGGAGCGCTTTGCCAGTACAGGAGAACTGCTACATTCTACTTGGCAAAGCGCTCTTAGCAAAGATGCCACTGTGCCGGCAAAGGATTGGTCCTGCTTTGAGCAGGGGGTTGGACTAGATGACCTCCTGAGGTCCCTTCCAACCCTGAGATTCTATGATTCTATGAAAGCTGCACTTGGTAAAACCACTACCCATGAGTGAAATAAGATATACCAGTAAAAGCACAGTTTTGCTGGTAGAGCTGCACCTACACTAGGGATTTCTGCTGGCACAGCTATATCTGTCAGCAATCACACTTCTTCGCACCCCTGACTGATGCAGCTGTTTCAGCAGAAGTCTGTAGTGTAGACAGGAATACGTTTTGCTCTTAATGTTGATTGTTCTTTTTAATCTGAGGGTACGAGGGGATTTTTAGGCTATATAATTTGAATTATTTAATTAACAAGGGCCTATTTCATTCTTCACTAAGTTAAATTGGCATAAGACGACCATGTTATGGTTAATGTAAATCATAATTATCACCAGGTACATCAGTGAACTGAGAAATTGTGTCAAAAAGTAAGAGTTTTGTTCTATTTCTTATTGAAAAATTATTCTGCAGTCTGACAGCTAGTAATCTCTGTAACAGGAATGCTTTTCTTTGTGTTGGTAAGTTACAGCAATAAGATATAATCAGATGTGTGTTAGCAAGCGAAGGGGGCTGGGATGGCCAAGGTTGATGGCTGGGGCCCAGATCCACCTAACTCCCACTGAAAGTGATGGCAGTTTAGATACCTGAGTTCACTGAACTACTTCAGCAGGCATTAAAAACGGGTTTTCATTTTAGAGAAGAGAAGGAAGATGGTTTGAGGTTAAGGCACTGGACTGGGATTCAGGAGATTTAGGTCCAGCTCTGCCACAAACTTCTTACGTGACCGTGGGCAAATCACTTAGGGCTTGCCTACAAGGCATGTTGCTGCATGTCAAGCCAAGGTGCAAATCTATAGCTGTAGCAGTGTCCCTAGGGAGCATTACTGCGAGGCAAGCTGGTGCATGGTAGATTCACTCCCTGACTTGCTGTGTAGTAATTTGCTGTGTAGACAAGCCCTTAAGCTCTGTGTGCCTCAGTTCCTCATTTGTAAAATGGCAGAGTTAATACTTCCTCTCTCCTGTCGTTAATCAACCTTGTCTATTTAGATTTTAAGCTCCATGAGAATCCTTTCCCAGAGTCTGGCCTGGCCTGGCATTAGTCCTGCCTTCCCCGTCCCATGGAATGGGTCACCGAACATACCCTAAAATCCTGTGGATCCTTCAGGTAAATTTTATCCTTGGGCCCAGGCCCTATAAAAAGCTCCATGAGAGCCCCAGAGATTTCAATGCCAGGGTCTGCCTGTGCAGAGCTCATTGAATGATCAGGGCCTTCATTAGCAAGGGTGTGTCATGAATTCCGTCCACAGCTGTTAGCCTGAGAGGGATCGTTTGAATTGTACCATGGGAGGCTTTTTAATAGCCATTATGAATAAGAAAAATTCCTAAGAAAACAAATAAAGTAGATAAATGGTTTATTCCTCATGAATAAGTGGTCATGGTTTTTTTCTCCATGATGACATTTTTAGCATTTTTTTTTTATATATCTATTCTTCTGGAACAGATGGGCTAAAAGCCAAACCCAGCATCCAAACAGCTGTACATTTTGGGGAAGCTCATCTCTCATCTCCAGATCTAAACTCGATGGCCCATCACTATCTCCACCATCTCTAGTTTCTAGACTTGCTGAGTGTCTGCTGATTGCACACATAGCAATGATGATACTAGTGATGATAAACTGCACAATCCAGTGCCTCCTGGTACATACGGATATCGCCCCAAATCTCTACCTCAGGTATTTATGCCAAATCATTGCAACCATTTAATTCTCCAGAATTACAGCTTACAGAGGACATCATGCTTGGTTAGTTATGCATTGGATTGATTAATATGTAAATCCTGGACACATTAAGTACCCTTAACTCCTATTGCAGAAGATGCTCAGTACCTCACATGAGGTGGTTAGCCCTTGATAAGATGAGCCCTTGTCCTTGCATGGGATATGTGGTGGAATAACCACACTTGAGGGTGAAGGATACAGGTCCATTTATGCCAAAGGAAGTCATTCCATTGACTTCAGTATATAACTACATACTAGCCTAACCCATAGCAGAGGTATCTGAATGCTCCTTATTTAATCCACCCACACATTTGTAAACTTTCCAGCTCATCTGCAACACCTTCCAGAAAAAGCTCAAGTGGCTTTGACAAATGCAGCTGAGTGATGTGCTGGAGAGCAATGTAACTGCCTTGGTGGCCATTTTATTTTCATTATCCTGTCATGGGGATTGCTTGGAAGTAGGCTGGAGCGAACGTGTCTGTGTCTTGGCAGCACGGGTCTCTTCGCTTGTAAGAAGCAATATTGAAACCGGTAGAAGTGCACAGTGAAGCTGAAACCTACCTTGCGAAAATGATGATAACAGCAAACGGGAAAACATTTAACGCTGGAAGTGATGGCTAACTTGACAGTCTTGCAATAGTTTTGCCAGCTCTGAAATATATTCCTTGACAGCACAGAGTGGGGCAGAAAAAGCTGAGGCTGCAGAATGGCTCTACTCTGGTTCAAAGAAATTGTAATAACAGAAGAGTGTCTCGGGAGTTTGCCACAAGTATACGAGAATGATATTTAACTGTCCTTTGGCTAACCAGTGTAGGGAAATAAAATTAAATATATTTCCTGAAACTGATCCTTAATTTGGTGGCTCAATCCAAACTGGACTTGAAGGGCTCATTAGTGCGGTACCTGGTCCACTATGATTTGCGGTGGAGAGCTCATTGATTACTAAGTGACCATGGGCATTGTCCACCACTTGACATCTGGCATATTACTAAATATATACCGTCTTTTTCCTAGGAAAGTACTATATTTAAAGTTGTTTTACCAGGATCATCATCATTTGATAGCAATAGATACTGTAGCATGACTGTTTCTTTGTGTGCCATATTCTAGGCACCTAAAAGAAAGCTACTATCTCTGCCAGAAAGAACAGATGTGAGAAAATTGCAAAATGGTTGCCAAGCATTGTGAATTAACTCTGTTGGTCAGATGTTCAACTCCCCCTGTTGATCGTGAGCTAATCTAAGTGAAGAGTAAATCAATCATTATCTACATTCATGCTATCCAGCAAGACCACAGGAAGCCCCTTGATTAATGCACACATTCTGACCTAGAGGATGTTCAGCCCTGCAACTCATGGTTACAATTGGTTTTTAATAACCTTGATAATAACCTTCTGATGGGTCCATTTAGGATACTTTGTTAAACTACAGCTTTTGCTGTCATCAACTCAAGTCAGTATGACATTATTCTGAAATATTTAGAACTATTCTGGCCATGCTGTTGATCATGAAGAGGAGCGCTAGATCCTCAGCCATTGTAAATTAATTGACTTTGACATTGACTTTAAGGAGCTGGGCCAAAATTTTGAACAGAACTTGGAATATGAGTAAAAATCCATGCATAAAAATATTTATATACTCTATATATATACATAGAACATCATTAAACTGTGATCAGAACTGAAAAACATAGTTTACCCCTTATCTCATACACCATCTAAACCCATATCCTCCTGAATGTGCTACAGTAACACGTACAACCAAATGAGCGAAGTAGTCTCCTAACAGCTGATTTTAGGTCATGTGCTGAGCTCCTTACTCAGTTGTTATGCAATCCTCCACACTTACAGTGACTCCCAGCTTGATGGGTGTTCTCTCTGAGTGAGGACCAGGTGACAACTGAATGAGTATCTCAGAGTTTGACCCAGTGAGATGAGGCCAGGCACATGGGTGAGCTGCAGACCTGATGCAGGATCTCAGACCCAGAAGTCAGAGCATGGTGGAGACTACTGACCTTGTGAGGTAGTGCTGATGGATGGTGCGTAAAGATGCCAAGCAGATGAGTCATCGCTGAGGGTATGGGATGTGGGGAGGTTAACAAGTTGTCATTAAGGTGTAGGTGAACCAACAATGGTTGGGTATGGTGGTTTCCAGTAATTTATCACGTCTGCTGCTGATAAGGAACACATGTCTGCAGAGCTTGTTGGCACAAACAGTTAAATATGAAAAGAAACCCACAGTCCTGAACATTGTGGTATACAAGGCTGGAAATCTGTAATTTCATAATTACAAACTGTGGAAATCAGCATAGATCCACTGAAGTCACTAGAGCTACGTTGATTTACACCAACTAAAGGGTTGGCCCTGAAAGATTCCAGATTTATAATGATCTTGTAAATATTGACACACTAGCATGAAATAGCTCCTCTTTTTTGATCCTGCTCCCATTGGACATTGGGATATTTCCATTGACTTAAGTGAGGCTGCATCCAGAATGAGGGTAGCTAACCACATGCCTGAAATAGTCACAAAGCAACAGTAGGCCATGCAATACATAGGAAATATTAGTTTCATGGAGAAAAGACTTTCTTTACCTTTTTCTCCATTAAACCAATTAACAGCTAATCATTTTATATGAAATAACACAATGTACCCTGAGATCTGATGCAGCTATCCCTTTATGTACAATCATCTGGGTTTAATTGCATTTGGACAGCACAGAAGTAGGATTAACAAACAAATCTAACAGCAAAGCTGACATTAATAAAAATCAAAGGAATGCAAATAAATGTTTGCCAGATTGGGTGAGAAGTGTTAAGTGTTGTTAATTGTCGTCAACCACCTGGGATTGGTGTGGTGAGGTGGGGCGCTAAAAGGAATCTGTGTGCCTAACACTCAAGGAGTTATACAATTGTATAGTTATATTATTATTTATTTCTATTATGACAGCAGCTAATGACACCAGTTGGGATCAGGGCCCTATTCTATTCTACACAGGCTCTTATGCCACTCTCATTGTGTTGGGCACCACACATACACATTGTACAAATTCAGTCCCTGCCCAAAAGAGTTTATAATCTACACATATGATAAGACAACAACAGGTGGATACAACAAATCAAAGGGAGGGAGGGCAAGGTAAATAGTGAAACAATCCCAATGAGCATAATAAGTAGGAGAGACAGCACGCTGGCTGCCTGATTGCATATGAAACAAGCCCTAAATAAGACCCATATCGAATCAAAATTGCTTGATGAAACAAACTGCACCTTGGAACGTAGGCTTTGTATCGAGTCCTGTATCCAGTCTGACAATGTGGCCGGGAAGGTGCAAGAAATTCTCTTGTAGACAATTTTAGAATAACCTGCTGTGATGGGGTGTCCACTCCACACAAGGATGAAGGGGTTAAGGTGGCTAGGTGGGCCAATTAACAATCTGGGCTGCATCTGGGAGGGGAGCCAGGGTATAAGGAGGACTAAATAGAGATGACACGCAGCTGGAGAGGAACAGGAGGGACCCGTGTAAAGCCCAGTAGCTGAGAGTAGAGGGGGATGGACAGAGAGGGTGTATCTGCCGTCACTCTCAGGATGAGAGAAGACAAGGTAGGAGGTAGCTCAGGGATACAGCAGTAAGGTTGAGGACTGTGCAGACCTTGGCTGCTGGTTGTAGGGTACCTGGGCTGGAACCCAGTGTAGATGGCAGACCTGGGTTCCCCTACCAGCCACTGGGGAAGTGGCCCCATTAAGGGGCAGTGGGTCTCTAAAGAGACTGATACACACACGCAAACCTGGAAGGGGGAAGAACTATGGTGACCTGGCTGGAGGGCCAAGCCATGAAGCAGGAGCAGTTAAGTCCTGAGAGAGAGAGAGAGAGGTGGAGTGAGCAACTGCAGGAAGGGGTGTCAGCCTGTCAGAGCTAATCCCAGATGTGGCCACGAAGAGGCACACCAGAGGTGAATAGAGCACCCCAGGGCACCTGCCAATGGGGAGTTGAGCACCACCTTTTGATATGTTGATTCATAATCTCGCCATGATGTCTGGGTGTAGAGATGCTTCACCTGCGTTATGCATTGCATGGAAGAACTTGCCCCTCATACCTGCCTAGCATCAGTAGATCTCAAAGCACTTTACAAAAGAGGTCAGTATCATCCCCGTTATACACCTGTGGGAACTGAATCACAGGGAGGCAAAGGCGCTTGGTCACCCAACAAAGCCAGGAATTGAACCAGGTTTTCTGCACTCCTGTCCAGTGCTCTGTCTACTCCATGATGCTGAATAGAATAGAGGGGGGATGGAGAGTTCAGAGATGCTCAGATGCAAAGAAGACTGTATTTGAGGCCCATTGTCACTGTCCAGATTCACTGAAAGTATGGAATATGTGTCTTTTCCCTGATTTAAACATTTTAAAAATATATATTGCTGTCAGTGATGGATCTGCGATTTCATATGATAAGTATGCCATGGAACTATGGTGACAGCAATACTGCAAAATCAATATCTATGACACAGGATTTTAGAGAGGCTTTTGTTGGGCAAACTTTTCTTACATTCTAGTTCTGAGAGTTCTGCATCTGTTAGGGAAGTTGAATAGCAGTCCAATAGAAAGCATTCTTTGTCCCTCACAACCTTCTCCAGTGTGTTGCTTTTACAGTCAAAAGGAGTAAAAGCTAACGAAAAGCACCTTAGATGTCTGGCTTGCTAAAGCAGAAGTCTTAAAATGGAAGAAGCCCATAAATCACTGTGTTTTCAATATGTGAACAACATATTAGTGTCCGTGTTAAGCAATAATGTTGTGCAGAAAAGTGAGTTTTGCATATGAGCAAAACTAACATGGACTCCCTGTTGGCTTTTTTTTCTTCTTCTTCCCAGTACTCTCAGCAAGAGAATATGTGTTTGAGCTAATGAGTCAATTAGCTTTGAATTAGCTGATTGAGGATCTCATTGCTACATCAAACAGCCAAATAAATCGTCACATTCCTGGGTTCGCAAACAGATTTTTTTTAACACACAAATCTTCCTGCCTTGTTTTTCCCTCACTGTAAAAGTTCATTTATTAAAATGGAAGTTATTGCTGTGCAAAAATAAAAAAATAAAAAAAAAACTATGTTGTTTTCCTAGGGCTTTGTGTAGATAGTTTCTTTGATTTTTTCCCCCCGTCTGGTGGATTCAGAAACCACAAACTCTTCTCTAAGTTTTGGGCTTGTGCAATTTCAAAATCCTAGAGTGAAATTCATTTGAAAGTTCTGAGTTTATTTTGGATGCATGAGGAAGCAAGAGATGGGTCTGATTTCAATACAAAACCGTCCTGGTCTGCTTATTATTTATTGATAATGCTTTTGTTTATTTATGGTAGCATCCACTCTTTTGCTGGATTCTTTCCTATTATTGCCAACCCTAAGCATTCACACATCATGAGTCAGGCTGCAGAAAATCATGAGATTTTAATATAATATATATTTGGGTTCCTTTTATTTGACCTTCTGTCTTTCCAGGCTTTAGGGTGCACTCAGGTCATGTTTACTAGTTTCTCTCCTCGGCCATATGAACTAAAAACTCGCTCCTTTTTTTTTCTTTTCTTTTTTTTTTAAATGAAAGCTGAGATTCTCACTTACTCATTTGAATCCAGGAGCTGGGATGTGAGGAAAAAATATCAAATATCATGAAACTTGGGATAATATTGCGAGAACTGGCAACCTGGCTTTCCGGATAGACAAAGCATTGCTGCCGGGAGTTTAAGAGCGGACAGAAAAACAGGTTAGAGGGAAGGGAAGCCAATATGTAAAGTGGTCTAGATGGTCCTTAACCTTATTTTTGCCAAAACATGGCCAAGATCATTTAGATTCAGATGAGCACAGGTTCTGCCAAAACTCAACCCAAGTTCACTCCAAAGGCTTAATAAACCTGGTCGGTTTTTAGTTTATAACAAACCTCAAGCTGGCATATTTCATGTGTTGCGGAGTTTTGTAGCAAACATTCTACATACATTTTTAAATTATTTGCAATCAAATTCCTCTTTAGGATCTAGGAAGAAACACTGTCATGGTCCCATCTTAGTGAAAAGATGGGACTAAGTTAAGCAAATCTGCGATCAGCACAAAAGGGACTATCATCAAGATGGAAGTATTATAATATAATTCCGTCTTCTTTGTGAGAAGGTGAGATTTACATCTGCCCCATTTTATTAGTAAAACTGGTTTTCTGACAGCCGGGAAAGAAGTCATCAGTAGTAATTGAGGAAGTGGCTGCTTGCCTGCAGAGAGAAAAAACAGGCTAGAATAAAAGCAAGAGACCAAAAAGTTTAATACATTTCAAGGCAAGGGAAGAAGCAAACCTACCATCATTGTTCACAGGTGCACCCTGAGGGAGGACATCCTGGTTGTAATGGCTGAGTCTGCAGCTTTGTATAGTAATAATCCTCAATATTCTCATAATTTCCAGAGGAAAGAGGGAAAGTCACAAGAAGTTGCGTCGTCTCATTCCTAAACCAATGAGCCCAGCTTGCAGGGACAGACAGCATGGGCAGCCAAGAGGTTAGCCAAAATCCTGCGGAGGGTATCTGGGTAAGGTAGGAAGGATTGTCTAATAAAGGAGATGGTCTAGATCAGTGTGTCTCAGGGTTGTCCGCTTGGAGATCTTATTTAAAGTCAAAATGTCATGATCCCCTTATTTTTATAATAAGCGTAAGGGTAAAATGTCTGAGTGGTAAATCTGTATAATTTGTATGTGTGTGTTTCTCAAGAGGTCGACAGAGAATAGTTGACCTTCAAGTTCAAGTGGGATGTTGTTTTTCTCTTGGATTGGAATGCGATTCTTATCTGAAGAGCAATGCAGGTTGGAGGGGCTCTAAAGTAATATTTTGTTTGATTTCCTATGGTGATCATGATTCACACTGGAATCGTTGTAGGGTGACCAGACAGCAAGTGTGAAAAATCAGGACAGGGGTTGGAGGGTAATAGGAGCCTATATAAGAAAAAGGCCCCCAAAATCGGGACTGTTCCTATAAAATCGGGACATCTGGTCACCCTATATCGTTGTCTTGTTTTGTATATTAAGCTATAGCCTTTTCATTCCTGTATTAGATTCATGGCTGACGATTCAGTTACGTTTGGGAAGGGAGGGAGATTGCAAACCTGCCAAAGCTAGTAGCAGAGGACCAAAAGAGGCAACTGAAATTCTTCGCACCTGGTAGCTGCAGGAGGCTCTATTGCTTCATGCAGGATCCTTTCTTCCATTTCACTGGGGACATCATGTAAATGTAACACAGATGCTCAGGATAAATAATTGAATGAGAAACAAGAGATATAAAATTAGTGAGCTGTGAACGTGCAGTCAGGACAACTACTGAAGTTGCATTTTTGCATCATTGTGCCGGCAATATCAGCATTTGAACTTCTTATCCCGATGTTAATTCCTAATGGGGGCAAACCTGTATAGTTTTTCTTGGAGCTTTGCTACAGCCATAATATTTGTACAATAACAGCAGTGCATTCCCATTCCCCAGCTCACTGGTTTTATAGCACCAAATACACAACTGTCATTCCACCCTGTGGTTTTCTTAGATACAGCTCTCCCATTTGAAAGAGTTAAGCAGTGGCTTTCACTCCTAATACAAGAATAAGCTGCATTGTTGACAATGGACTAAATTTTTTTCAGTGGCTCAACATGCCCTCTATCTTTGTGCCATCTAATTGTGGGTACAAATGTTATACTTTTGACATCCTGGGTCCAGCTCCGCAGCTAGTATAATTGGTGTAACTCCATTATTGTCAGTGGAACTACACTGATGTATGCTGGCTGGGGATCTGGGCCCTATCTGTTACATCCGATCTATGGTCACAAATAGTTAACTTCTATCACTGGCACCTACACTTAATTGTGCCCACACAATTGAAGTCAATTAAACACACAGTTAAAAAAAGATATATTAGAATTGGAAAAAATACAGAGGACGGCAACAAAAATGATTAGGGGTGTGGAACAGCTTCCATATGAGGAGAGATTAAAAAGACTGGGTCTGTTCAGCTTAGAAAAGATACGACTAAGTGGGGATATGATAGAGGTCTATGAAATCATGAATGGAGTACAGAAAGTGAAAAAGTAAGGCCTGGTCTACACTAAGCGGGGGGGGTCGAACTAAGGTACGCAAGTTAGCTGAAGTCGAAGTACCTTAGTTCGAAGTACTCACCCGTCCAGACGCCGCGGGATCGAAGTCTGCGGCTCCCCCGTCGACTCCGCCACCGCCGTTCGTGGTGGTGGAGTTCCGGAGTCGACGGGAGCGCGTTCGGAGTTCGATATATCGCATCTAGATTAGACGCGATATATCGAACTCTGAGAAGTCGAACGCTAGCCGCCGACCCAGACGGTAAGTATAGACGTACCCTAAGTGTTATTTACCCCTTCACATAGCACAAGAATCAGATTTCACCCAATGAAATGAATAGGCAGCAGGTTTAAAACAAACATAAGGAAGTACTTCTTCACACAATGCACGGTCAACCTGAAGAACTCATTGCCAAGGGATGTTGTGAAGGACAAAAGTATAGCAGGGCTGAAAAAAGAATTGGATAAATTCATGGATGATATGTATATCAATGGCTATTAGCGAAGATGGTCAGGGATGCAACCCCATGCTCTGGCTGTCCCTAAACCTCTGATGGTGAGAAGCTGGGTCTGGACAAAAGGGGATGGATTGCTCAAAATTTCCCTGTTTCATTCATTCCCTCAAAAGCATCGGGCACTGGCCACAGTGGGAAGACAAGATACTGGGCTAGATGGACCATTTGTTACCACACAAATATGGGGAGGTCTCAGGCCTATGCATAGGTCTGACCCAGTATGGCTATTCTTATGTATTTTGTCCATTTTTGAGGATTTCATCCCAGTATCTCCATAGTATGCAACTTGTCCTCTGAACGGGGCTTTTGAGTTATCAGTTGCTGCGGGATATGACAATTGATTAGTATACCTGCTCCTGTTTAACACTGAGCATGGAGGCATCCATAGTTCAGCTCTTTCATTACCTTGTGTGTACGTGGAGAAAATTGCTTCACATTCCTACTGGAGGATGTTGAATGAGAGGGAAAGAGGATTAATAAAAAAGCAGTATGCGAGGTGTTTGGAGACTAATCAAGGTCACATGGGGTTTAAAGGAAAATGATTCACATTTGATTAGTGAGCTCACTTTTTTGAGAAAGGCAGCTATGCAAAAGAACAGTCTCAAGCCTGTAATAAGGACCTGTTAAGTAGTTAATACCATTTCACTTCGAGGGGCTGGTAATAAGATAGTCCATGTTGGCAATGTTTTTTTGCCATAAGTGATCTCTTTGGCTCTTTCCAATACCCAGTAGTAAGTATGCCATGTTGGCACTGTTGAGGTGGTTGGAGAGGTTGTAGAAAAGTCTCCCCATCCCATTCAGTTACATTTCCTTTAGTTAAGAGTCTTTCTTTCCCTACTTTGTGCAAGGCTGGAGACGTTCCAGGCAATCGTACAGGGAATCCGCATCTGGGCACATCTGGAATGATGCAACAGAATAAAAATGCCTACTACATTCAGGGAATTGTGGTAGCCTGCTGGACTATGTTGACCTTTTCAGTATTCCATATTTTGATTGATTGGCCATTTTTCCTCTTTGCCAGGTTGTAAACAGGGGAGCAGTGAAATAGCCAGCCAAAATGAATGCTGCAAGTTGCATAGGCTAAAGCAGAATTTATATAGAATTTATGAGAGATGAAATTCTGCTACTGTGTTCTCATAAAAATTATAAAGAGAACAGAACGTGACATAAAATCAATCAATTTTCATCACAAAGATCATTATGAGAAGAGAAAGTAGTATCCTGTTTTAACTCATTCTCATTACAGTTATAAGATTATCATCTCAAGTTGACACATGAAGCGGCTGAGTGGAAATTCTTCCTTATCTTGGCACTGGAAAAAACAAACAAGCCAAATTACCCTCATCTTGTCCTATGTGCGATCTTGTCATATTTCACAAGCCATGTAGGCATCAAGGCAGATCAAAACTTCAATAGGAGTCTCCCCACTACAAACACCTGGATGTTTTGGTGCTTCAGTAGATGACACTCCTCCTCCTGAGTCCATAATGACCAACTCTCCAGCGTGGTCTTGGGAGGCATTGGATGTTGGTGGTGTCATTTGTTTAAGTATATGCAAAACCAAAGTCCTGTCACTTGTGTTTGCTAAAGAACCCAAGGCACTATTAGCTAAATAGTATCAACTTTGCTGACCTGCCCCTTGGCCAGCTCCCCCATATCCCTCAGTCTAGCCGTTAAGCATTGGCTGACGTCTTATAGGTGTTGCCTACCAGATTTTTCTTTTGGTTCATTGATATTTTTGTTTGTTCTTGAATTCCTTTTTTGTAGACTAATCAACACCATGCAAATCAAAACATTGACTACCAGACATTGCATGCAGCCTAAACCTCTTTTGCATGCCTACAACATTATCTAAGTCCTCCTAGGCAAAGTGAAAGAAGTCGGCAGTTAGGTATGTATCATCTCATCTTGCGTCAAGGTCAGTTATAGACATTCTGCGTAAGTACTTCCTGCTCGTGGGGATGCATTTAAGTATCCTAATGTACAATAATGTGCCACACTAAAATGGAGAATATATTGCTTTATTGCTATACTCTTTTAAATGTAATTTTAAATGCCCATAATGTGTGGTGATCGCATATTTTTATAGCCGTTTACTGCATATGGAGATGTTGAGAACATATAGATGCCCAGGGTTCTTTCAAGGGTGCTATTAGGTCTTGAAAGTTTACTGTAAAACATTTAATTGGGGGCAGCTGCTGTTTGCCAAGGCACGGGGCTGTGGAGGTCAAAGTGGCTGCAACTTTAATATCCTGATCCTTCTCCCATTGACTTAAATTAAAATAGGATCAGGTCCTTATTGAATAACCCAGTTAAACTCTTCAACCAAACTTAAACCAGGTTGCACGTTCTTGCAAAATTCAGCTCAGATCTACATGCTATCACAGTAACCTGAGAGCTTGTTACAGGGCCCTGTCCACGTGATAATTCCAAATGCACACTGTGCTAGGAGCAAATGAGATTTTTACCCTTCTGATTGGATTATAGATAAACAATCAGCGGCTAGTTGATTTAAGACCTCCAGTATGTTTTTAGTAGGCAGGTACAGATCCAGTTGCTGTTCTGAATCATGCTCTATTGGCAAGGACTGACTAGCAGGATATGAAGTAAGAAGCAGGTGGGTGAATGGTATGTAAACAGAACCAGAAAGGCCAGTCACTCCTGGACCAACCCACTAGGCCAGCTGTTTGAACTGACAGCCGTAAATTCCAACCAGTCCCTGCAGCTCTGGTTCTTAGTACTACAAATGCAGAATAACAAGCCCAAAATGGAAAGCCCAGGGCTTTCACTTTGCAGAAAGGATGGTTGCACCATTTGTGATGCAAGTCCACAGCACTGGATCTTATCGGGTACATTCAAAAATCTAGTCTTGTTCTCTGCATGCATTGTTCCTCATGTACTGCTGAACAGCTGTAGTTCGGTTTGGAGCTGACATCGAGCGCTGTCAGACTGTATAACTGGTACTGACTTGTAATGAGCGCTGAACATTCTGATCTTTATAATATATTTATGAGATATGATAGTCCTTATTCATAGCATAGATACACCAGTCATTGCACAGCATATGTAATCCAAGAATTTTGCATGCAATTATGGTGAGAAAAAAAAGTAAGTTTAGGAAAAAGAAGTCTTCCAAATTTGGCCAGCATAAAACTTCACTAACCTACTAAAGACAGGATGAGCTGACATGATACATGTAGGGCATAATTCCCTGATCAAAGCAGGTGTTTCCTCATAGCAGGATTACAAATGCAGCTTCTCAGTTCACCCAGCCTCTTCACACCCATGCAGATAAAGTTCCCAGACTTCACCCAGGACCTGCAGAGCATGGAATGCGATGCCTTGATTCTCTCCGGACGGCTGCACACAGCCTCTGAATAGATAGGACTCTACACACTTTGCTTTGCTTCCAAAGAACACATGGGTATTAATTGAAGTCTAGAGATGGAGCAGTTAGGGAGGTATGCTGAAATCTCTCAGCTTTACTCAGAGTGGTTATTTTAGGGCATGCTGAATTTCCTCTGCATCTGTTGATAGCATACCTGGCTGTGGGGCTGTTATGTATTTAGAATCCTTGGGATACTTGACAATACCCACGTGATGTAGGGAAGTGATATTATCCCATTTTTCAGAGGGAGACCTGAGGCACAGAGAGTAACTGCCCTAAGATGACATGGGAAGCCTTATTTTAAGGAGTGGGGGAAGAGAGAGAGAGAAAGGCTGCAGGGAATTGAACCCAGGTGTCTCAAGTCCCAGGTGGGTGCCCCCACCACTGCACTATCCTTCCTCTACATAGACTGTTATACTGAGTCCAGTATTCTATTTGTGGGCTCATGCTGCGACAGGCATGTGGGAGACCTAACAGGCCAGATTCTCTACTGATGGAGCTCTGCCTAACCACACAGACTAAAAGTGTCTAGCCCAGTGTCTCCCAGAGGGCCTCAGTGCAGATGTCAGTAGCCTACTGCATCATCGGTAAATATGCCCAATGGGCTGTGATGGGATGTTAGAGGGTTTAGCTGATCGCCATATTTGGGGTCGGGAAGTAATTTTCCCCCAGGGCAGATTGGCAGAGGCCCTGGGGGTTTTTCACCTTCCTCTGCAGCATGGGGCACGGGTCACTTGCTGGAGGATTCTCTGCACCTTGAAGTCTTTAAACCATGATTTGAGGACTTCAGTGGCTCAGATATAGGTTTGGTGTTTGTTATAGGAGTCAGTGGATGAGATTCTGTTGCCTGCATTGTGCAGGAGGTCAGACTAGACAATCATAATGGTCCCTTCTGACCTTAAAGTCTATGAGTCTATGATCCTTAGGAGGGTGAAGAGTGCAGCAGGACAAAAGCATGTTGTTACCTCTTTCCCAGCCCTGGGCGTGTTCGCAGCTTGTGGTCCCTGCACGCATGACTGCACGGGAAGTGCTGTTGTTGCGGGGACCCTTCTCCCCTACTTCCGCTTCTTAGGCAGATAGAACTCCTGCTGGTGCTCCCTAGGACACAGTGAGGGTGTGGCCACTTCTCCACTCCATCAGAGAGTGCAGCATGCTTTTCCCTGTGCACCTGGCCTGCATTTGTGCAGGAGCTCGGACCAGACGAACATAAAGGTCCATCTGAATGACAACTAAATACAAGATCTGATTTTTCTTTACAAACATTTGCTTTTTTTCAAATACAGCTTTTCAAAGTAAACTCCAAAGCAAAAGTCCAGTGAGTACCGGGGCGGAGTATTCCTTTCAGACAGATTCCTTCTTGCTGTGAATTCACTCCTGGTTTTATTCATTTTCAATATGGCCGTTGAGTCTTAGCACTGACCTTTTCCGTGCCAGACGCTATAAAATTATTGCCATTCCTCATTTAGAGATCTGCCGGAACATGTCTTCTAAAAGCATGGGATGTTTCTTCTAATGGATCTTCGTTTTTTAGGGAGCAATGGAGAATTATGTTGCTGACCTTTCTTTGTGCTTAATAGGATTCTTTTTCATGTTCAGAATCATGCGATTGGTTATAATCAGGACAAAGAACAGTATTTTCATGTTTGTGTGTGTGCTGGCATGTGTTTAAATGTGTATTAAGTAATGTTACAACAGTACTTACAGCAGAGCGTATTTGATAGGAAATCTCCCTTTCTTGTCACTTAGAGAACGCTAATGGCTAAGAAATCTTAAAAGGTACGGGTAGGTAAAAAAATGAGAACACTGGTTCACGTCGTCTTCTTCCTCGTGCTGATAAAGCAAAACATACTGTGTAGTAAAGCATCTAAGTTTTCAGTAATTTCCGTGCACAATTAGCTTTGTGTGTATTCGAGGTGAATTTTGTTTGACCTCGTGAGTTCAGTGGAAGTTGGACTTGAGTTTTGCATTTCTGTGGAATGTCTATTCTATTCTCCTACGTGGGGCTAGTAGCTGTGCCTACTATTAAGGTTGCCCAACACTCCCTTTTATAAGAGCCTGGTTTCAGTTGCTTAAAACTTTTGCCAATCGTTAACCATTTAGAATGACACTTTGCATGCTGGGCATCTGCTTCACACTGAATTTGTCTGGACAGTTGGAGCCAAAATGGTTGTCTTGTTTCCGAGAGTGAGGATAGGGAAAAAATGCTGTTTTGCCAACATTTAAAAAAAATTCTGGTGACTATACTTTTTTTTTTTAACAGCTCTACCGCCCGCATGCTTTGGAGCAGGGATTTGAAATGTGGTCTTTGTCAGAGATGTGCCTTTGGCCATTCCTGTGAAACTGCCTAAATTTGGCTGGATGATAAGCCGTTCTAAACGGGCAATTTGCACATGTTCAGTAGAGGCTTCTTCAATTTTTAGCATCTAAAATCTCCAAAGAGTCATCCTCGCTGAGCATACTCGAGCCTCTGAGAGCTTGTCATGCGGATGAGACTGAGCAGGTACCAACCCCGCAGGCAACCTTAATTCTGGGGTTTCCAAACTTGTGAATGCTTGACTTTACAAGCGTAATAATGTTCTCTTAATGTAGTGTGTGTGCGTGTGTAATATGTCAGTTCATGTACCTCCTTCATCATCGTAGTGTCTGAGTACCCTCCAGTAGTGCATTAAGTGGCCTGATTAGAACCTCAGGTGTCATTTTTCTCCTGTCCTATCCCCAGCAGAAGAATTGTGTGTGCACTGGCATGGTTTTGTTGTGGTAGGGTTTGGTTTTTGTTTGTTTTTTATTAGAGAAAGCAAGATTGAAGGTGTGTGCTTTGCACTTGGAACAGAAGGTGGGCGAGGTTTGTGATGGTGCTTAGTTCTTGTCAGAGTTCATTATGCACTTTCAGACCAGCCCCTCAGAAATCTTTGGATGCGGGTGTCTGGAATTCCTTTGCCAATGGGATTTATGCGAATACTCCTTCGGAAGCAGAATTTGGCCTTAATAAAGCTGCTTTACCACAAATATGTGAGGGACTGGATTTGAATGTGCCGTGATGGACCATAATGCTTAGCTCCTCCATGCATAAAGCCTGCTGGAAGGGCTTCTCGCCTCTGCCTGTCTTTGTATTTAGCAGTGCTGGAGCAGAAGAGCAAGGACTTTTCCAGTAGCACCACTGGTTTTCTGCATCTCCACCATGCTGCACCTCCGGCTGTCCTGCACTGCGATCCAGTGACAATAGATATAAATAGCAGCAGTAAAAGAAATAGTATCATCATGCTGTCACCAAGAATGTTAGCTGACATTCTAGTATCCGTATTGAGCCTCTACGAGTGGGTCACAAAACAGAGCCTCCTCCAGCTGATGGTTCACTTGTAAAATTTCCATTGATTTCAATGCAACACCTGCAAGGCTGGGCCCATACTGCCTGTGTTTCAACTGACTTTCTGCTCTTTGATTCACACTGTGAATAAAATGAATCCCCCAGAACTGAAGCATTTAAACTTAGTGTATTTCTTGTTTGGTCATAGCATATAAATCTGTCATTCTTCCTGCTTAATTAGATAGAGTGCAAACTAAAACAATCGCAATTTGCTGTTATATTTTATTCTACACTTAATCAGTGCTTCTTGCTTGTCTCTAAATTGCCACATAAATACAAATTAAATGCGATGACATCTCTTTTGGGGACTCAGTCAAATACTTTCCAGTTAATTTCTCTCTTACATCAAGATTAGGATCTTGAATATATGATTGCGTATTTGTCACACACTTCCTGTAAAATCATCTACAGCGTATGCATGCGCAAATTCAGCAGCTAATATTCTAATGCACTCCTCCTCTCCTATGTAGTGACAAGCACTTTTTCAATACTAAGCAAATACATAATGATGATATGTCTCCATCTGCTGTTTGTGAGATCAGAATCAAGTTCTATGTCTGGCACCTGGGGAGGGAAATAAGGCCATTTTGGAGTGATACTACATGTGTGATTCCCCCATTCTCTCCTGTTTCCTCCATCTCACAGGGATCCTTTCTGAGTAGTATCTTATAGTTCCAGCAGAACAGCTAGCTCCAGCATTCATTGTAATTTCTACTCCCTGGCAGATGCATACTGTGATTTTTGGCAGTTCAGAGAGGCTTGCGGTTCATCACAAGACTAATGGGTGAACATCAACTATTTAGGCTTTCAGGGTGGAGGAGGACAGTGTTTCCAGGATCTGAATATCTGACAAGCAGATGCCTCTTCTGCTCATCAGAAAATAACCATATGATGCCATGTTGGCCAACAGTCAACTCTAGAAATAGACAAATGCTAAAAGAAATCTCTGCCGATGTTCACTTGAGTTTGTAAACATATTCGTGTCTCTTTTGTGCTCATTGTCCACAGAGATTGAAGGTTACTGGTGCAAATGTTTGTAAAAAGTGGATTTCAAAGCCTTGTGCGCAAGAGTTTGCAGAAAAGGAATTTTAAGTTTGCACACTCTGGAAGGAATTCGGCATTCATTCAATCAGGTGACAAAAATAATACCATGTGACTTTTGTGACTGCTCAAAGCTCACTGGTCCAGCTCAGGTGATGAACAATGAATATTGGATCCCCAGAGATAATCAACATTTTAAAAAGATTTTCAAAAATGTTCTTGAATAACTTAATCACAATTTGCTCATAGCTATTTTGCAAGAAAACAGGATGAATATAACATCTTATTTGCTCAGCTCTAGTTACTTCTCAGGGCTGCAGCCCCATCTCCTTTATAAAGAAAGCAGACTAGACCAAACGCATCTGCAGATTTCAGCTGTGGCAATACAGCACAGGCAGCCCCTCATCTATGAAAGTTCTAAGCCCTTTAGGACTTTAGGAATCAATATCAACACGTCACATTCCACCCAGAACCCCACAAGTGGCCTCTGTAGTTTATGGAGTACGAGTAATATGCTCACAGTAAAGCACTTTGCTTACTAAGTGGACTGATACATTCTGCACTAGCTTCTCCTCCCAAATGGATTTAAAGTGTAGCTCCATGCAGAGCACATTCCACTAGACCAGTCTTGAGATGCAAGGGCATGGATCACAGTGGCAAGGTGTGTATAAGAAAGTGATGGTTGCAAAAGCTGCCTTGGCTACTGCTGAAAGGTGACTATCCAGCAGTAACTGGGATTGTAACCAAACTCCTAGGCAGCAAGCATGAGTGATCATTGTTGGGCACTTATCTTCAGTCAGCCATGGCTTAAGTGTTTCACTGATTTAAAAACATTTTATTGAGAATTAACAATTTCAGCTGTCCCCATTAAAAAGTCCACATTTGCCAATTGCTGGCACACAACAAAATGTGAGATACCACAGTTATTCCATCTCCTAAACACAAACTAATCTGATATTGTGGTGTTTTGGATACCACTGTACAATGTGAGAAATAGAGTACCAGACCTTTGAGGTCAGAAGGGGTAGCTTGAGAGGCCAGTCACCCTGCTCCCAGTAACCAAAGCAGACATTGTGTGACAGGAAGATGATTGCAGAGAACAGATAGTGTGAGGACCTACAGGGCTAGAACCTAGGTTTGCTGGTTCCTGAGCTACTGCTGCATCCATGTCACCATCCAACAGCTCCAGTAGAGCATCAATTGATGGGCCCAACACTACAGGTTGCACTGCCCACAGAGGGTCTGTCAGTGCTCCCAAGGTCCCGGTTCCTGGCTTCTGACTCCAGCTCTGAGCCTTAACCCTGGTTCTTGGCTTCTGATTCTAGCTCTGGCTCAACTCCAGCTCCACCCTCTAGACTTGACCATCCATGCCCTGGCCATGAGAAATAGTATCTTGGAGGGGAAGGCATAGAAAAACCCAGCCTATTATTCCTTTAAGGGCCCGGGAGCAGGAACCTTGTAGAGTGCATGGGATAAAACTCACCTATCACCCAGCCAGCCCAGATAGGTGTTTGGGGCGTATTAGACCCACTTGGGAAAGATTAAAGGAGTGGGCAGACAACTGGGTGAGTGGATCTCAATAGAAGTCTCTAAGCCCAGGTAAGGGGGAGCTGCTGAAGCTAGCTGATAAGAGACCAGAGAAAGGAAGAATTCAGCTAGCACACAACCTTTAAGAGGAAGGCTGTGAAGCCTTGATCTAAAGGGGTGAGTTTGTGGGCCCCAGAGGCCAGGACTCAGGGGATACAGTCTGGAAGGAGGGCTCTGAAGCCCTGATCTAAAGGGATGAGCTTGCAGGCTGAGGAAACCACGACTTGAACCACACAGCCCCTGAATTAGCAGCAGATAAACGGGGGCTCACTTTGGGAAGTGGGACCTATGAAGAATAAATTAGAGCCCAAGAAAGGGAGAACATGACTTTAAAGACATTGTTGTGAGTGGTTTATTTTTGGAAACCTCAGGGAGACTGAGTCAGGGTGTCTGCAGGGCCACTTCAAGCCACAAGGGGATGCTCTGGGATGGCACAGATGAACAGTGAGCATTAGCAAATGTTGACTTTCTACAGGTGACCACAGTCTGTTGTAGAGATGTAGCTGTTAATCCTTGATAACAATGTTTCCCTAAATACATTATTCTGTTCAATCTCACACTCCAGATTTAAGGAGACATGTTCAATGCCAGATGTTTCCTAAAACATTCAGACGAATTCTGCACTCTTTGCTACTTTGCACTCAGTCACTGAGGCAGACTCGCATGGCATAGCAGTGGCATGACAGAAATCCAGAGTTGGAGCACACTTTTCAGCATGTCGCTTTTTTTTTCCCCCTTATTCCCTGTGCTTTTCAGTGCTCTGCGATAATTCGTCATGGCTGGTTACATTGGCACATCATGTTCAATTTATCACCGAGAAGCAAAATGAGAGATGATTAGACAACTTTGTGAAATATTTGAAACTGAACTAACGGCTCAGACACAGCACTGAGCTAGAGGTCAGACGGGACAGCTCTGTTTGAAGGCAGTCCAGCTGCTGTGCCACTGCTGAAGAAGGTCTTCTCTATAGTGCGGGTCAGGAGTTGCCACACCGCATGGGGTCAGCTTCCACCAACTCCAGTGGCTGCAGCTGCACTATCCACAGCCCTGAGAGCCAGTGTGGAGGAGTGGGGGGGAAAGGGCCTCCCTTCTTCCCCGCATCAGAGCTAGACCCCAAATACAACAGCTCCCATTATGCCTCTCCCCTACTTTGGCCAAGAAAAGTCTTGATGAATACTGGGCACTCCAAAAAACAGAGTTAAAACCTATTATAATTTGGACTTCAGCGAGGCTCTGTGAGGGCACCAGGGTCTGCATGCATGGCTCAGCTTGCAGGAGCAGGGCCAATGTCATCAGAGCTTTGACCAAAGTAGATGGCAGCTTTGCTTCTGGTCAGAAAATAGAGCTGGGCTGACCTAGCAATGTCCGGCTCCTAATCTGAATGTCAGCATTCAGGCCTGGGATGTTACCGGAGCCATGCAGCTCTCTGGATCCAGAATCCAAACCAAACCAAAATGAGGAACGTGTCACCAGAATAGCTGTTCTCTTGAATCGTCTACTGTTTCGGCCTCCCCCAGGGTCTCCATTCAACCCAGCCAGCTGGCAGGCTCCACCAAAGGGGTACAGACTGTCCATTCACTTTTTGGTGGGGATTGCCCATGTCAGGCTGCCCAATCCCCAGACCGACGATATCTCTTGGGGATGGGATGGGAGTTGTGCTGGAAGGTCCAACACGTACATACATGGGGCAGAACTGCTCCTTTCCTCTTTAGGTTTTTTTGAGATTTTTTTTGGTATAAATAGGAAATTAAAACACACATCGTTTGCTACATGAAGATGTGGCACTTATGAGACATACTGAAAACAGGTAGGAATGTAATAGAAAAATAATTTCTGCATAAAAATCTTGCCCCCAAACTGAAACATTCTGAGAGGAGAGTGCATATCTCCTGTGAGGCAACGGTTAGAATATATGTGTAGCACACACATGTGTACACCCACACACATTGCTGTGGATGCCAAGCACTGATCCTCTTGACCCTTCAAAACACATACACATAAAGCGATTGCTGATCGAGGCCATACTTGCAGAGAAACAAAACCTATCTTAAAGAAAAATACATGTCACTCATTTATAAATTGCCTGTAATTAATTAATGACAACCAAGCCTAAAGAAGGGATGTGAATATCCTCTAGGCAAACCTTACGATCCCTGGAGAGAACAGGTACATTCTGAAAATCAGATGTTAAAAGCCAAAAGGCATGCTCTAAATGAAACCCTGTCTTTCCAGCATGGCACTGAATGCAGAGTTAGACTGATCTCTAGTGGTTAAATCCAAACACTGCATTCAGCTTGAAAAATCTCTTTACAGCATATTCTAAAAGCCAGAGCAGTTGCTATAAGACAAAAATCACCTCTCTTCTCCTTAATAGAATATACATTCAGCACTTTAGCTTGTGTGCCATTGCTTGCATTGTGCAGATAACTAATTAAAACATAAAATAGTCTCTTTAAAAAAATAAGAATGACAAGGAAGAGGTTTAGGTTCTTATTGTTGGCCGCTGCTTTGCAAGCACAAATACCAGGTGCATGTAACTGGGTGGTGCAGTTTTCCACTGATTACAATCAAGGCCAGGTTAAGAGCAAACTGAAAATTTGCCCCTTAGTATCTTTAACATACCACACAAACTTACCAATATATATTTTACCTTCAAGAGAAGTAACACCTTTCCTATCACATAATGTATTTCTTGGAACATAGTTGATGATAGAACATCAGGGCTGGCTTTAAAAAAGTATATTGCATGAAAAAGTTTGGAATAATACATGAAAAAAATATTTTGATTTAAGTCATTTTCCTGGAAATCTATTATTTTGTTTAAAAAAATAAAATAATCTTGTTTCTATTCAAAATGGGGGAAAATGCTTTTCAGGTGGTGGATTTTCTTTTTTCTCTAAGCTTTCTCTTCTGTCATTACCCTCTTTCCCCATCCCACAAGATAAGGAGCGGGGAAAGGAAAGAAGAAACCCCAAACTGAAAACCAAAATATTTTGGTTTTGAAACAGATGTTTGTCTTTCATTTTGAATAAAAATAACCAAACAATACAAACATTTTCCATAAGAAATGCTTATATTGTTTGGAAAGGGCATTTTTATTGGGAAAAAAATGCCACTAAAGAGAAACAGAACCAGCTCTTTAAACCGTGCATGTTTTCAGTCCTATCCAAACCATTCCTAATGAGATATGCACCAAAATGTTAAGGCCATAAGGGACCATCTAGTTTGATCTCGTGCATAATGACACTAACTGGTTCTTGTATCGGGTGGATCCTACATAACTCCCAGTTGAATTACTAGAGCATATCTTTTGGAAAGTCATCCAATCTTGACTCAAAGACTTCAAGTGAAGGAGAATCCACCATGTCTCAGGCAAACTGTGACAGTGGTTAAGTACCCTCCTGTTAAAAATGTGTGCCTTATTTCTAGTTTGAATTTGTCTAAATTCTGCTTTCATCCATTGCATCTTGTTATGCCTTGTCTGCCAGATTAAAGAGCTCTCTAGCAGAAATTTCCTCCACGTGTAGTTACTTACAGACTGTGAGCACATTACCTGTTAACCTTTTCTTTTCTTCTTTCTAATGAAGAGCTCAAACCCACTCACCTTTTGCTTCAATTCTTGAACTACTGTGGCCCAAATTTTCAAAAGTGACTTACAATGTTTGGACACCCAGTTTGAGTCTCCATAGCCCAGATTTTCAGTGGGCGAGTGATCAGCATTTTATGAAAATCAGTCCCCTTTCCTGTGCCTCTGCCTTGACACCAGAAAAAAAATGGAGGAACCCAAAATCACTAGTGGCTTTTGAAAACTTTTGAACTCTTTGGCTTGATCGCTTTGGTGTGCCTCAGATTGCTGCCTTCATATATAGGTCACATGCATTGAAAATGGTTGCATTCTCTGGGGTTTACTTGCAACACGTGTCATTACCCCAGTGTACTTCTGAATATTCCCTTTTTTTAAATGCTCACATTAAAAAAATTACGAATTGTAATTTTGGCCTGTTTTTAAGTTGGCTTTGACATGCATCAATAAGTACTTTATGGGCTGCACATAAGACCCATTGGAGTCGCTGGGAGAAATCAGTTCTGTCTCATAGTTCTGGACCTGGGTTAGGAGAATTTACAACAACAACAAAATAAAAGTAATTAGTATCAACTTAGAAGAAATATTGGAAGTCTCGAGAGAAATGGATTCTCATTGAGTTGTGATGTATAAACCACAAAAATATAAAAACACCACTTTGTCCACATGCTGTAAGTGCCTGTAACTGACCTGGCTATAGTTCTGTGGACAAGTGCTTGAAAATGAACAAACTCTTAGACGTGCATCCTGACACTGACTTACTACGCACCTATCTTTAATCAAGTGGGGGTTTTAAATTAGCTGATAAAATAACAATAGTGGTATCATGTATATTTGTATATGATTCATTAGCAGCCATTACGAAGCATCCGACGAAGTGGGTATTCACCCACGAAAGCTCATGCTCCGATACGTCTGTTAGTCTATAAGGTGCCACAGGACTCTTTGCTGCTTTTACTTAATGTTGATTGATGAACTTTTGCAAAACTCAGGAAAAAAGACTGGAAAGAGTTCAGAAAAATATGCCTTCATCTATAGCTATCATATGAAATAACAAACCAATTTTCCCCAAATAATTAGGGACGAAATGTATTGATCCTTTATAGTGTTGGTGTACAGTTCATTCCGCAGTGCTTTGCACCCAACTTTCCTACCATATAAGCCAATCTAAGTACGTAAGTGTCTTGAGACAGGGACTATGCTTTTATTCTGTGTTTGTACAGGCCCTAGCACCATAGGATTCTGGCCCATAACTGGGACCTCTAAGTGCTACCGTATACAAATAATAAATTAAGATCACTGAACAAGCAGCCATTCCGGGGGGCGGAGGGGAGAGAGGAGGGAGGGAGAGAGTAGCAGCCAATCAACACATTGCACTGAGAGAGAGAAAAGTTGGCAAAGAACATGAATTCTTACAAAAGACTGGATTTTCAACAGTGTTCAGCATTGGTCCAGCTCTACTCCCACAGAGGTCAATGGTAAGCTTCCCATCAACTTCAGCCAGAGAAGAGTTAGGCCAATGTTGAGCGTTTTTGAAAATCCTATCCTCAATATCCATCCAGAACAGACAGCATGTCTGGGGCCAGATCCTGGCCTGGTGTGAGGTCATTGGAGCTATGCCAGCTTACACCAGTTGAGGAGCTGGTCTAGTCTTTAAGATCTCATTCAATGAACTGCATGAGACTCTATCTACTTTGAAAGGGTGAGTTTGTCTTGGTGGGATTTGAACCTGGGGCTCCAGGGAATCTAGCTAGTCCTATCCAGTGCTAAAACCATTAACCCTTTCCCCTGGGGGAAGGCAAAGCTGCTTTTCTAAATAGCACTTGCATAGGGGTGAAATGGAACCTTCTAGAGAGCTGAAGCATTTTTTCATTGCATTCATCCCCCCTGTAATCTACCAGCTGATTGAGCAGGGAGCTGTACCCATTCTCTGTCCGAGACATTCTGGGCAGGCCAATTGGGCATGTAAATGCCTTAACATAGGGTAGGTTACAGGCTTTTATAGCAGAGCAATGTATGGCAAATTTAAATTTTGCCTGAGTAGGCAGATCTACAGTAGGCTATGCCATTACATGGTCGGATCAAGGCTCCTGGAGTTCTCATGGGAAACGCACTGGAATTTATAGCATAGATTCCCTTATATTAAAACGCTGCAATCATTGTTTTGGTGTAAGTGGTTGTGCAATGCTTCCGCAAAATGAGAGCACAAAGCTACATAGAAACACCCCATCAATTTTATTGCCTCTTCTGCCACTTTTCGATGAGTGCTGTCTCTCTCTCTCTCACACACACACACACACACGCACGCCTGGGGAAATACCTCCCCAGCGTCTCATTTGGATTATCATCATTCATCATTCATGAAGTGCTATTTTCCCAGTCCCCTGCAGAGAGAGAGACTGTGTGTATGTGTGAGAGAGATGGCACGTGCTGCAGGTGAACTCAGAGGCATCTTAAACTGGGCTGATGCCCGTGGCATTTTAAAAACAACCCTGCATGTTTGCTGTCTGCTTCAAAGCAGGTCTGCACATTTTGCTGCTGGCTGTCGCTATTGTGTCTCCAGCAGCCAACACCGAAAGCATTTGCTGCCTTGTGACAAAGGAGCATCTCAACATGCATTAGGCCATAAAACTCCTTAGGCAAGCACCCTACCGCTTGTCAGAATTCTGCAGGCCTGTTCCTGCCTCTCTCTCTGCAAACACTCACTCACCAGTGTAAATGAGGAATAACTCCGTGCCATTACACTGGCAGAAAACCAGCTCAAAGGAAACCCTTTTTCTCGCAAGTTGCTGAACTGAAGCCTCTGATTTGGGGACTAATTCTTCTGACCCTGATATGTTTGAAGAATAATTGAGTATGCAAAGATGGCAGGTTAAGATCAGGGCATATAAGGTGGGCAAAGATGTGTGATAATTATTATAGGTCAGTGACGTTCAACCTTTCCATAACAAGGACCCTCCTCTCCCGCCCCCTCTCCCAGGAGTCTCCTCCCATGGAACAATTCAGGAGAGACCAGCTCGGCCATAGCTTCGTGACCATAGTTAAAGTAGAGATGGCACTTTCTATTTGACTCACCCAGACTAGAGGGTCAGGTTTAGGGTTATTCTTGTGCCTATTTAAAATGGTTTCTTGTTCTAATCTGACAGGGATGCAGACTAACTGACCTTAAAGTCTATGAGTCTAACTAGAAATCTCTTACTTACTTATTTCGCTGTTACCATGATGTCAAAATTAATTTTATGGGCTAGATTTTCACTACTTAAATAGTGAGGTCATGTCTACAAAAGGCCCTACTGCATACACGCCTCTGCTGTCAGAATGGTCGCTGTGGACTCTAAGCCTAGGAACGCAACAGATCTGATTCTGCGCTCACTCACACCAGTGTAAATCCAGAGTAACTCCACTGAAGCTAAGGGGAGGTACGCCAGTGTAAACGTGATGTGAGATCCGAATCAAGCGTCTGCATTAGCTGGTGTTGGACATTTCCACTTGCACAAAGCCATATTTTTGATTAAATAGTATAAGCTAATAGCAGAAAGAACAATGAGAAATGGAAACAAAGTCATATACGGAGGGTATGTGATGGGAGAGAAATGGGTAGGGAAGAATGAGTCTAAAGCTATTGGGACAGATTTTCCTGTAACTCCCACCACAGGTTTTCCTATCGTGTAACGCTGCTGAGCACATCAGGGTACCTGGCACGTCCATGAAATATCGTGAGGCTTGAGCCATCTCCCTGGTGCTTCCACAAACGTGATGCAGCTTAGCCCCACACCCTCCTCGAGGCCTCTCTGTTTGCAGGCACATTTTGCACTCATACTGAACTTCTGCTCACACTCTGCCACACTGAATTGTCAGAGCAAATCCAATAACTTATGCCCCCGGCTACCTGATCTGGGCTTGCAAATTGTGACTGCGAAGAGGGAGGTTCTGGCCCAGTTTATAGTCACTGGCATTTCTGAGGGGCAGGTTCTTTTGCTGAATGAACCCCCACCCATTAGTTCAAATGGTGCTTATAATGCCTACATGCTTGGGAGTAAAGCAAAACGGTTGGCTTTAACTTTTCCATCTTTATAAGATCAATTTCACAAACTTTTCTAGGTGGGCTGATTGCCGGCAGCAGGAATAGTGTAGTAAATTAATTATAGATGTATGTTAAATTACTTTCATTACCACCTTCCATTCTGGGATGGGCTCCCGCAAGCAGGAAGACTGATGAAACAGCATTTTTATATAGCCCCCTGGTACTGGATATTTTTACTTGACTGGCACTGTCGTTGCTGAATTCACGAAAGCTGGAACTGTGTTTCAGGAAGCCCATGGCCAATCTAACATAAACCCCAACCATTGTAAGCATATTGTGGTTAAAACATATGCACTAGCATTTGAGCTATCCATCTTGAGTCTAATATTGGCACCCCTTAATGGAGTATATGGCTACAAGCCCCTAAACTCATATATCGGATACAAAATATTAGAATGTAAATAGTGTTTATAAGTTGACTAGAATATTTAGACATCATTGAAGAAACTCAGTTGGTTAACTGGGCATTATATCTATCGACACGCCCAAGACATAGCAGCTGAAACTGAATCAGCTATGAAGGAAATCCACGGACATTTTTCCTTTGCTCCCCTTTATATCAAACTTGGCCAAGGGTATTTTCTAGGGAGCCATGACCAGATGGAGTTAACAACCCTCAGCTGAACTTCAGGCTATCAGCTCTCCACAGGCCGTTATTAATCCCCAGGAACTATCCTCTTCCATGATTTTTTATTAAAATCAGTACATTACATTATCACCAGCCCTAATTACTAGCTTTAGCTACACTTCACAAGGCAAGTAAATTAACTTCAGTGTAGTTAGGGTGCAATTACAATCCAGTTACAGTACTGTCCTAATCCTTGTTACGTGTGATTACCACTGACTCCTATAACTGGAAGCAGTACTTAATGGCTGAATTACTTAATATTATCCCGCCAGTCTCATACCTTAATGTAGCTATACTGTACTCAATGTACCTGCATTTAGTTTATCCGAACTTGTAAATGATTGGGCTAATTTTACATTGAGCGAATTACTTAAATACTCAAGTATTATAATTGATTATTTATAAATTTTTAAAAATAAACCGAGTAGAAATATTTTACTTGAGGAAAAGTTAATACGTTATGAAGAATTTAGGACAAGAGTGGATAGAAAAGTATGAGCGATGGGGCTAGCTAGCAGTGTAGACTTTGAGCTCGGCATAGGGTGACCAGACATCCCGACAAAATCGGGACCGTCCCGATATTTAGGTGTTTGTCCCGTGTCCCGATCGATCTTTGGTCGGGACGCAATTTGTCCCGATATTTCGTACCGCTGGCAGCACTCGGCTTTTTCTTTTCTCTTGCTGCTACACCAGCAGCACTCAGATTTTTTTATTTTTATTTTTATTTTCCCTCACTGCTCTGCCGGCACCATTCGCCTTTCCGCCCCCCCGCCCCTCGCTGCTCTGCCGTCAGCACTCGGCTTTTTTGTGTGTGTTACACCCCCTCCACCTCCCCATATGTCCCAATAGTTTCTCCCTCTCATCTGGTCATCCTAGCACTGCATGGTGTCTTCCTCAGATGACGTAGATGTTTAAACGACGATTAAATGGTGGGTCAGCTGTGTAATGAGCACCTAATGAAGATTAGGCAAATCAGTCTTGCCACATTCAGGGCATATTTCAAGAGCCTCCTCTTCAGCAACCCATCCTTATGTGTATATACTACTAATCTTAGTCATGACACATTAGTAGTAAAAATAGGCTAAGAGTCCAGCAAAGAGCTAATGAGTTATAACACTGCACACCTCTTGTATGGCTAAACACTGGTGGCCAGATTGACCCAGAGAGATGTGATATAGACCCAGAAATAAGGGTACTCAGAATTAGAGGCCACTTTAGCAAAAGTGTGGCTCAGTGAAAAAGAGCATGCATCCTGTGAAAACAGGCTCCTAAAGATAGTCTATGTTGGGTACCATAAATGGAGGTACCCCAAATCACGCTGGGTAAGTGGCATTATAACTAGCTAGCTCTCGGAATACGCCACTGTTTGACGATGGTAAAATGGATAACTTGTTTGCACGTCATTCAGAAGCCCCACAAAGCTTTATCCCACTCATAACACAACAGGGAGGTCTCGCTCCTGGTCTTCATTTATCACCACAAGTAATTAAGAGAAAATGTATCTTCTTTATTAGCTTCTTGAATGAAACGCAAAGACTCATTCATCTTAAACATATCAACTTGCTAACGCTATTGCTGGATAGAATAATGACACACATTGTGGAGAACACAGTCGGTCAGGAAGGAATATATTTTCTCCTGAGTCATTCTGCATCCATATACAATCCCCTTACTCTTACTAGATTGACTTGTGAGAATAATGCTGGGGAGCTACAAAAACTCAGTCACAGAGCAGCAAAAGACTGTGCCATCCCAAATCTCATCCCTCAGAAATGAGGCCTACATCCATGTTAAAAATCTCAGCTCATGAGCTGGAAACAAACCCTACATTTTTGAGGGGGGGACACAACAATAGGGTAGCCCCTTCAGTCCCCTACTGCCCTATGCTTGTGAGAATAAATACTCACAGGTTGTCCCCACTCTCCTTGGAGTGCAGTCATTGTTTGGATTTCTCTGTACCCCAAGATGCTGTCAGAATCCACATCAGTGGGATGTAGCGATCCACCTGAAGGACATGTATGGGCTTATGATCATAGTATCTGAGCACCTCACAGTTTTTCATGCATTTATCCTGCCATCCCTGTGAGGTGGGGTTGCCAACTTAAGAACCGGACACTCCAGCAGGCGCACCAGAAGCACCCCACCCCCACCTCTTCCCAGTGAGGCGCCATCCTGCCCCGCCTCTTCCCCCAACACCCCACCCCTTGCCCCATGGCCCCATCCCCCATTCACTCCTCTTCGTCCTACCTCCCTGTCACTTGCTGTTTTTCCCCCTTCTCCCTGCTCCCCTGCCACGGTCAGAGACCGGGGCTGGGAGCTGCAGCTGCCTGTTGCAGGTAGGAGGTGGCCCTGGCTGAGTAGGAGCTGGCACAGGTCGTGACCCAGCACGACCCCCACCTCCTCCACCTGCAGTAACCAGACTTTGGGTGTCCGGTTTATACTACTGACCGGACACTGTCAGGTCCCCTTTTTGACCGAAATTTCCAGTCAAAAAACGGACAGGGCAGTGCGGTTGTCCCCATTTTACAGATGGGGAGCTGAGGCACAGAGAGGCTTAAGGTCATGCAGGATGTCTGAGGTACAACTCTGGTCTCTCAAGTCCCAGGCTAGTTCTCTAGCTTCTGGACCATCTTTCAGGAGAAAAGGACAAGGGGTTCCTTCAGGGAAGGTCGTCAGCTGCGAAAGCTCTGTCAGCATGGCTCCTTCCTAGATGCATTCCTGAGGGGAGGGGTGCCAGTGCAAACCAAGAGTTGGCTCAGAGATGGGGCTTCGGCACGTGTGGCTCTAACCACCTGCTGTTCCTCCATGATCCACTGGGGATTGGGTGAGGGGGAGGAGTCAGCCAATCACCCCTGATGAAATAACGGGGAGAATTTTGCAAATCTTCCATGATTGGGCCTTCAATAGTTCCCTCCAGAGCTGTAGAACGTGCAGAAAAGTTTTCCAAGCACTGATTACACATGCTGGGTTGTAAGGAAGATGTGGGAAAGGCCATCGTGGACAGTCTGAGAACCTTTGGAGTTGTGTTGATACAAAGGATGGTCGGCATTGATTAGCAGCCTTGATACTGAGTTACACACAGATTAAAAATGTGAGAGGGTCATCTGTTCAGGAAGAGAATGCAAGCCCTGCCACGACTAGGAAAATTCCCCCCACCCTCACTTTTTCATTTCAGCTGTTGCAGTACATCCACCCCCTGATAGCAGCCACTAGCTATCATTTCGCATTGCACGAGAAAGAGAAAGCAATATATAATATAGCTTTAATATGTGCCAGTTTTAATCAGAATTAGATCCAGAAGATAAAGCTCACTGATGCGTGCATGATTGTCTTTTCTCATAAATATACAGAAAGTGATGAGAAAAGAATTAAAAGTATGTTAATTGGGGGTGACTAGCCTATCAAAAAGAGTGATACTCCCCTCTCTTCTGGTAGAGAGACAAACACTTCCGTAGCAGAACGTTTTGGCTTGAAGTCTTTGTGCTGACGACCTGCAAGTGCAAAAAGTAGGGCTGTCGATTAATCGCAGTTAGCTCACATGATTAACTCAAAAAAATTAATAAAACTAATCGCTCAGGCGTTCACATGGCACTATTGTAGCCGGCATTGCTAGGTATTTATGTGCCAGATATGCTAACCATTCATATACGCCTTCATGCTTTGGCCACCATTCCAGAGAACATGCTTCCATGCTGATAACACTTGTTAAAAAACTAATGTGTTAATTACATTTGGGACTGAACTCCTTTGGGGAGAATTGTTTGTGTCCTACTCTGTTTTACCTGTATTCTGCCATATATTTCGTGTTATGGAAGTCTCGAATGACGACCCAGCACATGATGTTTGATTTAAGAACACTTTCACTGTGGATTTGATAGAATGCAAAGAAGATACCAATGTGAGAGTTCTACAGATAGCTACAGCACTTGCCCCAAGGTTTAAGAGTCTGCAGTGCCTTCCAAAAGCTGAGAGAGACAAGGTGTGGAGCATGTTTTCAGAAGTCTTAAAAGAGCAACACTCCAATGTGGAAACTACAGAACCTGAGCCACCAAAAAAGAAAATCAACCTTTTGTTGGTGGCATCTGACTCAGATGATGAAAATGAACATGCATTGGTCCGCACTGTTTTGGATTGTTATTTTGCAGAACCCTTCATCAGCATGGAAGCATGAATTCTGGAATGGTGGGTAAAGCATGAATCTTTACTGAATCTGGCATGTAAATATCTTCGACGCTGGCTACAACAGTGCCATGCAAATGCCTGTTCTCTCTTTCAGATAACATTGTAAATGAGAAGTGGGCAGCATTATCTCCGGCAAATGTAAAAAATCTTGTTTGTCTGAGCGATTGGCTGAACAAGAAGTAGGTCTGAATGGACTTGCAGGCTCTAAAGTTTTACATTGTTTTATTTTTGAATGCAGGTTGGTTTTTTTTACATAATTCTACATTTTTAAGTTCAACTTTCATGATAAAGAGAGAGCACTACAGGATTAGTGCCATCAGTAGTAATAGCAACTTTGTGAGGTTTTCTAACCAGTGAAACTACACTGATGCATATAACTCTACAGGGACTATAGCAGCATACCTAGGGCATCTTAGCAATGCTAGCACAGTCTAATAGTGTAGATGCAGCCTTCAGTGACAGGAGGGGTTTATCCATTGCTGTAGGAAACCGCCTCCCTGAGAGATGGTAGCTAGGTCTTCTTCCATCAACAAGGTCCAATAGTTACAGTGCTCACAGCAGTTGATTTTTCACACACTGAGCACCATAGCTATGTCAACCTAAATTTTAAGGGTAGGCCAGGCCAAAACCAAATTCCCAGGGTAGAAAAGGGCTTTAGTCTTGGCACAGGGGGCTGATTCTCCATTGCACAATGGGAGTGCAAAGGGGGAGTGAATCTGCTACTCCCAGTGCCCAGAGGAAATGACTAGTGGCCATGGTTTGAGTCCTTCCTGGAGGGACACACCCAAGGAGAAGTGCTAGGAAACTGCACTTCCACCATTAGTCCCCGCGCTTGTGGAGCCACACAAGGACCAGTTTCACTCTCAGGTCTTTTTCAACATCTACAAGTAGCCGGTAGGTGAAGTGGTGAGATGACATGGACGCTAAGTGTCAGCAATACGCAGATGATACACAGCTGCTCTACTTAGCCTTCACCACAAGTCACTACCACCAGGACAGCCTGTGCTCAGATGAGATCAGCTCGTGGAGGAAGAACAGCTGGTTGAAGCTGAAGCCGAGCAAGCCAGACGTTATGCTGGTGGGCAGGGGAAAGCATTTTGAAGAGCTTTCAGATGCAGTGTAGTCACATTTGGTTAAAGGCACAGGCATGCAATTGGTGGATTCAGTCCACAGCCTAGGTGTGCTCTTGGATTCCTTCCTGATGCTGAGCTCTCACAGGACAGTATTCGCTATTAATACTGTCTAGCCTCTCTGACTAGCAAGGGGATTCTGTCCTGTCCTGGGAAATGATGCCCAATCATTCACACCTGCATCACCTTGTGGCTGGACTACAGCAAAGCGATGTAGCTGGGCATGAAGCCTTCACGCAGAGGAAACTCCCGCTGGTACAGACCACTGCAGTGTCTCCCCTCATCATACAGGCTACTGCAAACACATCAGACCTGTCCTCTACTCTCTATACTGGCTTCCCATAGAATATCAAATCACATTCAAGGCCTCAGTCCTTATCTTCAAAGTGCTCAAAGCCCAGGATATCTCATAGAGCCCAAAGCACCAGGCTGGGGACCGTGGTCACCTGCTTCACTACTTCGGCACAAAAAGAATTGCTACAATTAGGATAAAACTAGTAGACTACGTTTTCTCAGGGGGGCCGATCTGACATTGTGGAATAAACTCCCACAGGAACGAGGGACCATCACAAACCTCACCACTTTCCACTTCAGGTGCAAGGTGCATTTCTTTGACCTGCCTTCGCTAACAAAGGTAGGGGTGTGTGTGTGTGTGTGTGTGTGTGTGTGTGTGTGTGTGTGTGTGTGTGTGTGTGTGTGTGTGTGTGTTTTTAAAAAACAACAACACTCCAGTGCACACACGTCTCCCGCCTTGGGAGACAGGGCCGGCTCCAGGCACCAGCTGAGCAAGCTCGTGCTTGGGGCGACAGATTCTACGGGGCGGCATTCCGCCCAAACCTAGGGCGGCACGGCCGCTTTTTTTTTTTTTTTGGTTCTCTGCTCCGGCTGCCCTGTAGGAGGTGGCGGCGCGGAGGAGGGTAGCGCCCTGCAGCAAACTCAGGTCCTTCTCTCCCCACCGACCGGAGCGGAGCGGAGCCCTCCCGGCAGGCGGCGCGGCGGTCTGGGACGCGCGGCGAGCACCCCGCTGAAGCGCTGGCTGCCCCCCTTCCCTCTCTCCCCTTCCCCCCCCCCATTAGACCGGGCACGCACTCTGCAGCACAGGGAGTCCCCTGGCTCCGGCCGCCCTGTAGGGTTTTTTGTTTTGTTTTCCCCCTGCTTTGCCGGCCGCGCCATTGTTTCTTCCCCCGCTCCCCTGCTTTGCCGCTCCAGCCGCGCTGTGTATGGCAGGCCATGACTGCTCATGAAATTGGGGTGTGGGAGGGGGTGAGGGCTCCGGCTGGGGGTGAGGGCTCTGGGGTGGGGCTAGGGCTGGGGGGTTTGCAGTGCAGGAAGGTGCTCCAGGCTGGGACAAAGGGGTTTAGAGGGTGGGAGGGGGGATCAAGGCTGGGGCAGGGGGTTGGGGCGCAGGAGGCGGTCAGGGGTGCAGGCTTCAGGCGGTGCCTACCTCAAGCAGCTCCCAGAAGCAGCGGCACGTCCCCCTCTGGCTCCTAAGTGGAGCCACAGCCAGACGGCTCTGCGCACTGCCGTCTGCAGGCGCCGCCCCTGAAGCTCCCATTGGCTGTGGTTCCCGGACAATGGGAGCTGCAGAGCTGGCGCTTGGGGTGGGGGCAGCATGCGCCGCCCCCTGGCTGCCCCTACATGTAGGAGCCAGAGGGGGGACATGCCGCTGCTTCCGGGAGCCACACGGAGCCATGGCACACACAGAGCAGCCCAAGCCCCCAACCCCGCTCCCCGGTGGGAGCTCGAGGGCCGGATTAAAAGGTCTGATGCGCCAGACGTGGCCCGTGGGCCGTAGTTTTCCCACCCCCATCTTAGATCCTATGGTGATGAGCATGGTACAAGTAGCTATGTAGAACAGAATATGTAAAGGCAAGACAGCAGGGCATCAGGAACAAGGCTGGCTTGGAAAAGCATTAATCCGAACTTCACCTAAAACGGCACGTGGAAAAATGTGTCATCGTCCCATTGCTCATAAATGTAACATAAAATGTTGACACCTGCCAATAAAGTGATATCACACGACATGCCAAGTATGATTTTGGTGTCATTTGTATCCACTTTGATGCCATCAAATATAAATAGTGATTAAATTATACCCATTATAAATGCCAAGGCAGATAGCTTGGTAGCAGTGTATGGCAAATACGGCCTTTATTCCTGAGATATCCTGCCGTTATGGAAGGCTATGTTGACATTGATATATACTATACATTTAAACACTCACACTGGTTTCTGGTGTGTCTAACTCTGCCTGCTCATATTTTATAATCAATGTTAATGTCACTGCTGCGTGGCATGACAGTCCCACCGTAGCTAATTCTTATAAACCTGCAATTTCTGAATGCAGCCAAAGAAATCTGGTGTCAACTGCCAAAAAAAAATGGCCTTGTTCGACAGTCTCTCGTACAACAGCTACATAGTACTACACAAAATGACTGTGTATTGCAAATATACATTTGGTTAGACTATGGAGGTACATAGAAGAAGTTGTTTAACATAACTAATATCTCTTCCATTCAGCTTTGTTATGGAACTTTTGGATTTGAGTCACTCAACAGTTGCCTACATTAAAAGGAGCACAAACAGATTTATTTTTGTTTGTGCGTGGGCTGCTAAAAAGCCTCTTCCCCTTCCTAGTCTCTAATTTAGCTCTGTAACATTCACAGGTGTTCATAGCCAATGGCAAACGCACACCCTTTTTATTTACAAAACCAGAAGCCAGCTGAATGGACACGAAATTCTGGAACAGCCTTCCAAGGGGAGTAGTGGGGGCAAAAGACATATCTGGCTTTAAGACTAAGCTTGACAAGTTTATGGAGGGGATGGTATGATGGGATAGCCTGATTTTGGCAATTAATTTGACAATTGATCTTTGATTATTAGCAGGTAAATATGCCCAGTGGTCTGTGATGGGATGTTAGATGGGTTGGGATGTGAGTTACTACAGAGAATTCTTTCCTGGGTGCTGGCTGGTGAGTCTTGCCCACATGCTCAGGGTTTAACTGATCGCCATATTTGGGGTCGGGAAGGAATTTTCCTCCAGGGCAGATTGGCAGAGGCCCTGGAGGTTTTTCGCCTTCTTCTGCAGCGAGGGGCACGGGTCACTTGCTGGAGGATTCTCTACACCTTGAGGTCCTTAAACCACGATTTGAGGACTTCAATAACTCAGACATAGGTTAGGGGTTTGTTACAGGAGTGGGTGGGTGAGATTCTGTGGCCTGCATTGTGCAGGAGGTCAGACTAGATGATCATAATGGTCCCTTCTGACCTTTAAATCTATAAGTCTGTGCTACCAAAGTTCTCCGATCAGCACCCCAGGAAAAGCACGTGCACCTACAATGGAGCACCCATAGGGACAGTACTTGAAGAAGAATCAGAAACTGCAGCCGCCTGTGCTTTCTCCACAAGTCTTGCTTAACCATTTTGTTAACTGTCGACCCTTGACTGCATCTTGGCTGGCATTTTGCTTAAGACAGGTTTCCCTAGCAACAGAAAACATAAAAAACCTAGAAAGTAAATTACCTTTAAACACTGGCTTTCTTTGTGGAAGATATGTTTTAGCTCAGTTAACGGGCCCAATACACATATCACTGGATGAAATTTGAGGCCCTCTGACATGCAGGAGGTCAGACTAGACAATCTAATGTTCCTTCTTGCTGTAAAGTCTGTGGTCCAATCCTTCATCTCTGGCAACTCATTTGAGCAAAGGCTGCAGGGTTAGGCCCTGAATCTCTGGTGCTCACGAAACCACAGCATTAGCAGATATAGGCCTGGGCTCCACTTCAATGTTAGGTTGACATAGCTGTGGCACTCAGGGGTGTGAAAAATTCAGCTGCCACATCATCACTGCTATTTTAAACAAGTTGACTAGATGGAAGCTAGCCTGGATAAGGTCTACATGGGCTACAGTCACAGCTTTGATTACAGTGTCAACAAAGCCTGAGCGAAGCAGGGCCAAATTCAGAGGCAGTGTGTCCACTTGGAGTAAACTACTTTGTACTCTGACTAACATACACTTCCTTAGTCTCAATCCCCCATATGCTGCTGGGGAAATGAAGGAACCCAAGTCAGAGTAGCTCATAGATTAAGGAACAGGAAGAAAGTATAATCAAGTGTAAACGTAGAGATTAGCCTACTCTCACTAACGCAATTTTGTACTCTGCTGGTAGTTGCTTATCTTGTTACGTCCCTTCATTTTGGCCTATCAGTGTAGATTTCAGCCAGCTGGGGTCCCTTCCATTGCATTAGATTCAGTGGGTCAAATTCAGAGGCAACGTGTAAGGGAGTGGAGGGGGACTGTACATTACAAGGTAATACATGGAATGAATCTAAGTCTAAGAGCATCTCTAAAGTGTTATAAATTACACCAAATTAGCCAGCATTACTTGTGCTGTGGTTCTCTCTTAGGCTGCGATAAAGAATAGAATTGTTAATGGAGAAAAGGGATCGCTCAGGCATTCTCTTGCATCTAACGAGGTGTAATTGATTGGAGAGGAAATTTTGAGATATTGAAGCTTTGCACCTCTCAGTTCGTGTGAGGAGCTCTCTTTGAAGCAGTTGGAGAGACAAGATGGGTGAGGTAATATCTTGTGTTGACCAACTTCTGTTGGGGAGAGAGCAAAGCTTTTGAGCTTACACGGAGCTCGTCTTCATCTCTGGGCCAACTGAAACAAATCTGAAAGCAATTGCACAGCTTCATCCAGCTCTGTTACAAACCCATAGGTGGTGCAGGTCAGGCCTTCCTGTGAAACAGCTGTCAGTTTCTAAAAACAATAGAGCAGGCTGCGGAATAGAGCTAGTGCCACCTCATGGTCTCAGCTTGCCCGGCTTCTGTGACCTAAAACATGAGAATTGCCTGGAAGTCATTCCAGGAAGCCATTGCAGTAGCAGAGGGACAGGAAAAATCTTCCACAGTGATTTCTTTGCTTCTGTTTCTTCAAGGACTGTTTCATGGATATGATTTTTGCCATCTGGCCTGGATTTTTGCTACATAAAAGGGACTTTTTGGCTAAACAACAAAATAAGGATTCTTTTAAAACCCCAAGCTATCCGTGAGTGTCTGAGCGACACACTTTCCATACGGTTACAAGTTAATTTAATGCAAAATGTATGTCTAGTACTTGACCTCAAGTGAAATGGGTTGAAAACCATCCCTGCACATCTAAAATCTCAATCATACTCCCATGTGCCTGTTATGTATGTTTATTAACCAACATTCGTTCCTCTTGACTTGCATTCACAGATGCTTTCCAGATTTGAGCACGCATGTAAATATGATTTGTGTGTCCGAGTTGCCATGCAAATCACCAAATTAGATGCACACACAGAGTGCATTGCTTCTCAAGAGCACACTCCAAAGGATGGTTCTCATTACATCACTTTCATTTTCAACAACTGCAAAATGAGCCGATGAAAGTTTACTTGCGGCGATTGTTATTGGCAGCCCAATTTAAGGATTGATGCTGCCAGGTGCTGAACACTCTGGCCCCAATTCAGCAAAGCACTTATGCATATGGTTAACTTTAAACACGAGTCAATATCACTGGGGCTACTCATATGCTTAAAAGCTTTGCTGGGTTAAAATCAGAGTGTTCCGCACTTTGTAGCATCAAATCCTTATAGAGCCGGGGAACAGTCATTCAGAAAGTTAATTTAGACCTAATGACTATATTAACACATGCTGGCCTCTCAGATGATAGAAATGGTGTTGTAATCTTACAGATACAACATAAATATGGACTAAGGAGCAGCCCAAGTAATAAAGAAAGAATATAGCTTGAAGGAAATTATGAGAGAACTGGTGGATTAACCTAAGGAGAGTTATTAAGGCATAAGGAACTTGTTATTAAACATACTGACAGCCTGTTGTACACGTGTGCTGTGCTAACATTAAGATTTATAAGTTTATTTATGCTTTCCACATATGGATATGTTTATTTATCTGCATTAGAAATGTTACTGTCTGTAGTAGTGTTATTTTTATTTACAACGCATTTATTAAGCTTCTTTTGGAGTTTCATTAACTCATGGTGCCAATTCTCAGCTGGGGTAAATCAGCATTATGTCCATTGACTTCAGTGGAGCTATGCTGCATTATGCCAGCTGAGGATCTAACCAATTGTTTCTAGAGTGAACAGATTGATGGGAGCTGGTGAGAGGCTGAGATATGAAAGCAGCCCTGTTGTAGTGGAGCCCTCGTTATCAGACCCATCGGAGATGATTCTCAGCCGCTTTCAACAACATCAAGGAGACAGCATGCAATTAGGAGTGCTAGGCTAGCGCAGTAAATGAAAAGACTCACGCTGGTGCCAGCAGACTTTGAATTCTGTCCCAAAAGAACTAGATTAAAGAGAAGGAGGATGGATCCTCATCTTTCCCCAGTTCTTCATCAAGGAGAATTTGGATGCTGTATCTGATGAAGCTGACGATATTTGGTGTGGTAGCGGGAGTAGGTATTCTAGGGTTGGTGTTGGTTCAGGCTGACAAGTGAGAGATAAGCAGGAGGCATCCATGAGTTGCTGACCTACAAGGATCTTATTTAAACGCAGAAGCTTTTAGAGGAAGAGAAGGAACAGCTGGTGAGCTCCTGCCACTAGTGAAGTCAATGAGAATTTTGCCTCTGACTTCACTAGGACTAAGATTCCACCTAATATCTTGCAAAGAATTGTATTCCAGAAGCTCTGCTCTTCAACACAACTACTGGGTCAGCTTAAATTTAGCCCATGCCACTTTAGATACCCAAACGGTCTGTTTTGAAGGTGGAGACATGTCCCTTCTTTCCCCTGCCACCAGCTGCATGTCCAAAAGGGGGAGGAATCAGCAGGGCAAAAACTGAAAATTATGCCAATAAAATGTGCTTGAATTAGAATCCCCTTATGTCATAGGCTTGCAGGGTCATGTGTACTGACCCAGCTAAGGAGGACAGCGAGCAGATGGCTCTCCTGGTACCTGATGTGTATTTGGTATGTTAGCTTTACATACCGCAGAATATTTGTTACTGAATTGTGACGGGTCTTCTAACTTTTAAAATAGTTACAGCAGAATAATATATATAAAAACACCTTACAAGTGACAGAAAATGATTAGAAGAATGAGCTGACCTTGATCAAGACAAGCGGTATCAAGAGAAAAATACAGTGAGTATTATGCTTTGGCTATTTCTGTGAAGGTCAGTAGACTGGTCCAGGCCTTGGTAGGAGAGATTATGGTTCTGCTTTTTTTCATACGAAAGTATTCATCTGATTTTATTAAGCCATTCTGTAAATGACCTTTTCAATATGTCATAACATTTCTCTGGGCAACTCTTTATGAAGAGGTTGAGACATTATTTAACCTGTTGGGTTGTACCTATTAATGGAAGATAAAACATGTGATGATTGATAGTGAATGCTTGATTTAGATTTGGAAATCCTGGCCCACATAATATATATAGATCAGAGAACATGTGCAAAAATACAGGTTGGTGGGGTTTTTTTTGACATGTCCACTGCATGTGTTGTGATAACCATCTTGGTTTAATCTGTCTGGAATATGAGTGACATCAGAGTTGAAAAGCAGGAGCAAAGGTTAGCTGTAATATTTCAGATTAGGTACATTTTTTAAGGCACAACCAAAACCATGCGATCCCCCATGCTCTGAGTGGAGTTCTGCATGGCCAAACTGTTAATAATAAATACTTAGTCCTTATACAGTAAATTAAGGTTTATTTCCTGCCCATTATTAAATCATGATATAGATGCTGTGCAGCTGACGCAGGTTGCTGGCCTACTTGCGTCAGTTGCACAGTGTCCATATCGTGATTGGCAGGTACATGGCAAGCACGTTCATAATAATCTTGTTAGGACATTACCTGAATTGCATATGGGTTTGGTTTAATTAACATTCCACCAAGAGCTGAGCAACAGGCATGGTGACAAGAAAGTCTTTTGTTCTGTTTGTTTCACTGCCATTAACGCTAACAAGAGTTATGCACATGCATCAAAAGATTAAAGACCCCAAGGTTTCTAAAGACATCAGGGATCACAGCTAGCAAGAAGCAAGTCAGTGTTAGACCTGGTGATGCTTGCAGAAACAAATGGAAGAGACTGTGTAGTCTGGAGAAGCTGTATCACTTAAACCAAGGAGTTAAATTTTATTTCCTCTTCGAAAAAGCTACAGTAAAGATCATTGTGGCTGCTATAAAGCCCATTGAAGTCAAGGGAAATCCTTCCGTTCGGTTCAATGGACTAGGAATCAGGGTCACAATCTTGTTCCCATTGAGGGCAAAGGCAAATCTATCAGGTGTTCATGCAATATCAGATGGAACTCATCTCCACCCAACCCAGCTACATTAAAAAACCCATTAATTAAAAAAACTAGGGGTGCACTTAGGAACAGCCAGACTGCATCAGCCCAAGGGTCTCTCTAGAGCACTAGCTTCTCACTGATAATGTCCAATACCAGCTGTTTCAGAAGGCGGTACATTAAGCCCAGCTGTATACAGGTATGGAATAACCTGCTGACCCTCAGTAATTAGTGGCTGGTTTATGCCCTGGGGCAGGAAGGTTTATATCCCTGCTCAAACTCTTGTTTAGTCTTAATATTTACTGCTATAATGCTCTATATTCTGGTTGTCCATATAAACATCCAATCCCGCTATGAATCCTGCTTTGCTCTTCGCCTCAGTGTTACCCTGAGTTCCACTGGCTTTTAGAGTGGAAAAGGATGAGGCTTAGTCCCCCCTCTGTTTGCAGCAATCTATACCCCCACTTATATGTAGCTGGAATGGATACTACTGTATGTGATGCTATCACCAGACTTAACAAAGGGAAAGCACAACATTATCCTCGCAAACTGACATTGAATCAATTACAATGGGTTTTTTTTTAAAAGAGCTTTATTGAATAGCTTAAAGCTTCCCAATGACATGTGCTATCAGGAAATGTTCTGGCACCTCCATCAACGCCATTAGTTTGGAATAGTTTTGTTCATATTTACATGACTGTGATAACGAGTATTTAAAAAAAAAATCAATGTTGCCGGGAGGTGCTGTCCACAACAAACACAAGATAGTGCCTAAGGATGAAATCCTAGCCCCACTGACTTCAATGGAAACAGCATTTCAACCCCACTGCACAGCCCTGAGTCCTGTGGAGGAACCTACAGTTCTGACCTATGTTTAAAGGGCAGCAGAGTCCATAGAAAGATTCATTTGTAAAAAGCCTTCGTTCACAGCTAAGCTGTACTCAGTCTGTACCTGGGGTTTAATTAAATACTGTTCTCAGATGACAGAGCTACGAAATATGATTTTTCTCCAATATTTGCAGTGAGCTAGGAAGTCATTAATAATACTTAGGCCCAGGTTCTCAATGGTATTTAGGTGCCTAATGCCAAGTGAAAGGAATAGGAGTTAGGTGCCTAAATACCGCTTAGGATCTGGGTGTTGGTGTTTATACAAACCTTTACAGGTTTAACTAATGAGCCCTCACAACTCCTTGTTGTTATTATCTGCAGTTTATTGATGGGAAAACATGTGGCTGGGGAAACACATACATAGGACCGTTGAGGATGAGTGAAACTCTATGGAAGCCAGTGGCCTTGATCCTGCGAACCCACAGGCTTAGCTTTATTCACGTGATTTGTCTCATTGAAGTCAATGGGACTAGCCAGGAATAAAGTTAAGTATATGTGTAAGCTTGAAGTGGTTTCCATTATATACAGGGTTTACAGTTTGGTTCAATGGCTCCCAGCGCCCCTGTGTGTAAGTCATTGCAGGACTCCAGTTGTTCCCACTTACGTTTTTTCTGTTGATTGACGTTGATGGAATTAACTTTTGCCCTTTTCTTGAAGGCTTAAGTGGTGCACAGGCTCATGCTGGTCCTCTACACAGGGTGAATTTCACCTTTGTTAAGTTACTCTGCTCATGGCACCTGTGGATTTGACTCAGAGCCGTTTTCCCAAGGCCCTACAGCAAGTCGTTGGTCAAGCTAGTGCTAGAGCTGGCGACTGCCTGGCTCCAGATCCTGTGCTCAGTCCACAAGACCACGTGGCCTATCAGGTACTGCACACACACAACCACATACCGGCGCATACTGTCTTGTTAGAAGCCAAGGCTTCAATTCAAGCTGAATCTTTAAACCAAGCATAGCTTCAAAATGAAGGTGATTGGTATTAAGCCTAGTTAATTTTCCCTGTGATGAAGGTGCATTAGTAAAAGTGCAGCGGCTAAATGAGGGTGGCATTTAAGCCTTCCCGACAGGTCCTTGAGCCCTGATCCAATACACACTGATGTCAACGGGAGCCTTGCTGTTGGTTTCCCTGGACACTGATCAGGCCCATAATGACAGTACTTAAATGAAGCAAAGAGTCCTGTGGCACCTTATAGACTAACAGACGTATTGGAGCATGAGCTTTCGTGGGTGAATACCCACTTCGTCGCAGTGGAATATTCCTCTCTAAAACGATCTAATTCAAAGCTCACTGCAGCCAGTGGAAGGTTTTGCATTGACTTCAGCTACATCTACACTACGAGCGAGCGGTGTGATTCCCCTGCTCGTGTACACATACTTCCGCTAGCTGTCATTGGGTTAGCATGAGCATTAATAGCAATGTAGCCATGTCAGCCTGGGTGGGGGCAGTGGAGGTATGGCTGAGCCATGTTGAGTACAAACCTGCCTAAAACTGGTGGGTGTGTACTCCGTTCAGCTTCCCCAGACCTCTGCTGCTGCTCCCCTTGTTACCACAGCTACACGGCTACTTAGACTCACGTTAGCTCAACGAGAGCCAGCCCGAGTCTGCGTACGCAAGCAGGGAAATCGCACTCCTAGCTCATAGCCTTTCATGGACATTGGAGCAGGCCTAAGAGCAGAATGGGGGCTGGATGCTTTTAAGATCCCTATTGGTAACAGGAAATAGCTAAAGAAAAACGATGCAGCCCTCCAACAATATAGGAACAGGTATTGCACTGTATGTGCCAGCATTTCGTAAGAAGCTAGATTTTTTTTTCTTTCCTTTAGGCTTTTCCTAGGCAAAGCAAAGAGTAGAAATAGAGCAGTATCAATGCAGAACTAGACATCTAAAGTCATGTCATTGTTACAGTCAATTTAAGAAACACAAAAAGCAATTTCCCAGTCAACCTGTTAAAACAAGCTTAGACTTCACTTTTGCCATTCACTTCTTTTTTTAGTCCCTCTTTTTCATCTGTCAAAGGTTCCACCTCCGGACCATCCTGCATCTTTTCTTTGGCCCAGATATTTCCATCCTCTGTTTCTGTCCTTATATGTTTGTTGTCCTTCATGGTCTCTTCTGTCGCTTTTCTTTCCCTCTCCTCTTTCGCCAGCATACGGTAATTGTAGTAATTCATGATGAACAGGAATGTTCCTGCTAAGACCATCACAGCTCCACATTTAATGAACATGTATTTGTAATCTCCAAAAGTATCTATCAGTGTTCCTGTGAATTGCAAAACAGAAACATAGTTTAGACATAGTTTAGATGTGAAGGCAAAAACCAAAATATCTATGGTGGCTTCCGTTTCTGAACACTGTGATTGTAGCGCAGAATAGGATATTTTCTGTACTTTCTAATAACTTAGGCTCTGATCCTGCAAAGGCTTAGTATATGCTTAACTTCACGTCCTGTGAGTATCATATTGAAGTCAATGAAACTATTCATACTGCATAATGTTAACCCTTGCTTAAGTCTTTGAGTGATGGAGGCCTTTCTTATGCACATGAAAAATAGAACTATATAATAAAATATTATAATTCTTTATTAACAGATATTTTTGTGCTCTTAAGTGAATTTAGGGCTTGTGCATAGTACCAAATTGGCAGCACCAGCTTCTCTCCATCACCCTTGCCATCATGGTTCTGCCTTCAACTGCAAGAATCACCTGATCCAAAGGCCACTGAAGTCAATGGGAGTCTTTCCACTGATTTCAATGGTCTTTGGATTAAGCACGGGATGAATAAGGTCCACCTAGCTGAGTCAGTCCCCAGCCTCTCTGTTGGGGCTGCAGATAATTGTGACAGTGGCCTGGCCACACCTGGCCATTAAGATATGGGACGGAGACCCACCAATTCACTAAACAGCAATCAGGTGGCAATGACGTTCAGTCATTACCAGCCTTGCCTGGGCTGGAACTGGTGAACTAGAGGCGAAAGGGCTTTCCATAGAACGTGTAACATTAGTTGCAGGGAAAGCAAAGAGGGTGCTGTCAACGTTAACCATTTTCATTTAGAGAGGCAAAGTGTGTGAGGTAATATCTTTTATTGAACCACTTCTGTTGGTGAGAGAGACAAGCTTTCAAGCTTACACAGAGCTGTTCTTCAGGTCACCTGTATAAGTTCGAAAACTTGTCTCTTTCACCAGCAGAAGCTGGTTCAATAAAAGCTATTACCTCACCCACTTTGCATCTCTAGTATCCTGGGATCAGCACAGCTACAACACCACAACCTACAGCTGTTTTCAATGGCAGGAAAAATGTGACAGTTTCATCTCAAAGGTTAATGCCTTGGCAATGGAGTTATGGAAACATTGAAAAGCTTTGGTTTAATTGACCTGTCAGTGTTCTCCATTATGTCAAATGTAACATAATGCAAACTTTGTTGAGACTGAGATGCTGAGTATTAATGCCCATGTATTGGGGCAATATGGACTAAATTTAACATCCCAAATCCTAATTAAAATAAGATTGACCTCAAGCACAGCCTTTTTAGTTCTTTTTTGCAATTAACAGGCTGTGTATAAGCTCTGACTTTTTGAAATAATTTTTTCTCTTTGAGAAGGGGAACCTTTAATTACTTCTTGAGTGACAACTAATCTGTTGACAGTCTGGTGATTAATTATCCCAAAGTATGCTTACTCTAATTAGGTATTTTTTGGCCACTAAACATATTTACTGATTGCAGAAGTTATTATTTCAAGTGGTTTTGGTCACCAATCTGCTTTCTTCTATAGATATCCTGGTACACCGCTCTCAATATATCGTCTTATGGATGTTACTCATGAAACATCAACCAAAGGCTAATTACAGCAATTCTTCCTCCCTGGTTATCAGGATGATCTGGAAGTCTGTTAAATAGGCTTCAATGAGGGGTTTAATGAGTAGAGTATTGGCAAATTCAACAGTAGGATAGTCTCGCCTCTTTTCCTTTGAGAATAAGAAAAGCCATAAAACACACAGGGAACAATTTGCTTAGTTCATTAAAGCAGAACCCTGCAGTGGGTTATTAAATGCCAAAGAACCAATAAATTTGTTGCTTATTAAAATGATGAAAAAAATACTCCAAAACTAATATTACTAACTATTACACAGCACTGTTTTGGCCTCATTAGCAGTCTTTGGCAATTAGCTTAAGCTCTTGCGTAAAAATTACAGAACTTAGAAAACAGTCACCTTAAAACCTTCAATTTGCTATGAACTATGTAATGACTGTGTGAAAAGAGGAGGCTGCAGCTGCTTCTGCCACACACTGTAAGCTACACAGTGAAAGGAAGAATTAAATTGCTCTGTAAAATGTGAGAGAACGAAGCTTAGTCAGCTCTTAGTTTTTTATCCTATGACATTCAAAACCATATTCACTCTACCTTTCCCTTGTGAGTGCTGGGATTTACTATCACGTCAAGTTGGGTTGTAAGCCGCTATCACGTTTAACAGTTTTATATACAAATACCTGCAGAACACCAAGCCTAGTTAAAAGTTGACGGCCATTCAGCGCATGTAAAGATACTAGCAGCAGACAGTTACCCTATCCAGTATGTGGGTGTGGTGCAAGCCACTCCTCCGCGCCTGCACTACCCTCTGCTATTCCAGCGATATATGCAGAATAAATGGCAGCTGGGTGTCACATACAAACTCATTTAACTCATGGCCACATGAGGTTTGATGATAGGCCCGGAGAGGTGAAAAGTGTGTTAAATAATTATATTACGTAGATATTGTTTGCTCCTTGATGGGAAAGGAATTTACAGTACATGCTACATAATGTCCCAATATAAAGTAAATTTATTCATGGGAGAATCCTTCTACTGCCTGCCAAATGACTCTGGGCATTGCTGCAGGTTTGAACATGTATTGTTAGCATGGACCCTTGAGGAGAATGAACTTAAAGCTCGAGGTTATGAAGTAGGCTGCGTTCAGTAGTACCGCTCACGTGTTTCGTTACAGGTATGTTCAAGTACTGGGCTGGGGCCAGTGAGAGCTGATAAAGGTGAGTGCCGCTCTGTTTGCTTTACCAGATGGAGCACACACAGTGACGGCAACCAACTTGCAAGCGGTGCACAAGTGGGACTTTTTGGTTCTTTCAAAGCCAAAAAGTACTGAAGGTGCAATGAGAGGACAGACTATTGGAAACTGGGTTCTCAGCGTGTATGTGAGATGGAGGGTCACAGTCATAAAAGAGGTCTCCAGATGTCCTTCCACTGACAGCAAATGGCCTCGTTTTTGTTTGATGTCATCTTAAATTATCAATCCTTTATCAGAGTGGCACTTAGAGCGGTGAACGATTTAGGACTCTTACTCTGAATACTAGCTAACATCTAGGGCCCTCATCCTCAGTGATATTTAGGTGCTTAATTCATTATTCATTCATTATTTCAGTGAGGATGAGGGCCCTAGATGTTAGCTAGTATTCAGAGTAAGAGTCCTAAATCGTTCACCGCTCTAAGTGCCACTCTGAGAAAGGACTGATAATTTAAGACGACATCAAACAAAAACGAGGCAAGAGTGCTATCACATTCACAGAGCTGCCGCATAACTTTCCTGCAGTATTGATCTGGGGATGTTACGGGTTGTTTTTGTATCATCATCTTGTAGTGCAATAAATTGTAATATGGTGCTTGAGAACAGAGGGAAAGCAGCGTCTGAGGAAACCCTGTGACAAAGCTGGTCAGTGCTGACAATTTTGCCCCATATATCTAGCACTTAGCAGTGTGCTAGGCACTTTACAATAACATAGGTCCCTGCTCTGAACTGCTTGCAGTCGAAGATAACACACAAACTCAAGTTTTTCATGTGACATATGAGAAAAGAATAAAGGCACCCAGATTGCGTTCATATTTATTTTCTATTTTGTCAAATAGTTTAGGAATATATTATATATTTTTTAAAAAACTGTAAGAAGGAGAAGCAAAAATTCTCAAATCTATTCAAAATAAATGATTTTTTCTTTTAAAAAACAGCTCGTTTTCTTCACTACAGTCTTTACAGCTGGAATGCTATTGGCCAAGCTGAGAGGATGAAAATCTATAAATGGAAGCGTGCCACGTTCCTTTAAGGCCAGAATGTACAACTGCACAGAAATTAAAAGCATACACATCTGTGGCAACATGGACCTATTGTGTCCTTACAAACAAAAAAAACCATCAGCTAAGATCCAGGGGGCCCGATTCAGCAAAGGGATTTCAATGGGATTATTATCATGTTTAAAATTAACCATGTGCTGGATGATGGCCTTAAGCAGTCAATGCTCTGCAAGATAGAGACCCTGGCCTGTTAACACTTATGCATGTATATGAGTAGTCTCTTTGCGTAAAGCCACTTACACACCTACGTGTTTGACAGATGGCGCTTAAAAGCCTCAGCCTGCATCTGTGTCACACACAGAACTGTTGGTTTCAATGGGAATTTTTACATATGGGACATATGCAGGTTCAGGTCCAAGGAACGAACACACGAGAGATGATCTTTTTGTTTTTAATGTTGCTAAATCCTCACTAAGAGAAATCATGGAGGACAAATCTATTACCTTTATTACTCTACACATAATTACTTTAAAAAAAAAAAAACCCAAGCAAAGCGGGATTGAAATGGAGAAGATGAAGTTAGCCCCACCCCTCTGCAACCTGTATTTGTCTCAGTACCAATCTCAGAATTAGATCAAAAGCTGACATGTCACTAGAGTTATAGTATAGAAACATGCTCACCTCCAATAGGTGGTCCAAGAAGTATCGTGCAACACTCCACTATGGTGACAAGGCCAACAGCACTTGTGAATCGCGCAGCTCCCACGAGGTCCATGAGGGTTTCAAAGAGCATGGCACAAACCATACCAAAGGCCAAGCCAAAAAAGACGGAGTATATGACTAGACCCGTGTAGCCTGTGGCTAAGGGGCACAGGAGATGGCAGGCACCATTAAAAGCAATTGAAAAGCTGAAAAAATACTGGATCTTTGGCCTCACCCATTTACTGTTGGCAATAATTCCAGTGGTGGGTCTGGCGATCATGTCGACTATTGCAAGGATAGAAAGGAGGAAGGCTGCTGAGTATTCATCAATGCCAAGGTGCTTTGCGTAAGGGGCCAAAAAAACAATAGGGGCAAAAAATCCCAGAAACATGAGCACATTTCCAATCAGGTAAATCAGGAAACCTCTGTGCTTAAAGAGGGAGAAATCAAGGTACTTATTGAACTTCTCACAGCAGTCTTTGTCCTCCTCCTCCTCTTCTGTTCCGCTCAACAAACTGACAGCTCTGGGAGGGACCATTTCAACGGAGCTGTTATTGGGCTGCTCTTTTACAGTCTTTTCAGCTTGCTTGACGGTTTGTTTCTGAACAGGGTCTGCTGCCATTCCAATGGGCCTGAAGAGAGCACCAGCCACACAGCAGTTCAGTAAAATTGCCCCAAGAATAAAGAAACTGCCCCTCCAGCCAAAATTGTCAAAGAGGAACTGGTTCAAAGGAGCAAGGGTAGACAGCATTACGGGGCTCCCAGCCATGGCAAGGCCGTTGGCGATGGGTCTCCTTTTCAAAAAGTATTTCCCGATGATTATCACTGACGGCTGAAGGTTAAGAGCAAGGCCAAATCCTGTAATAGAGGGGGGAAAAACAGTGACAAACGGTGTAAACTATACTGCCAATGCCTCCATTCGGAATATGGCTCTGTCTAAATCAAGGGTGAGATCCTCACTGCCACTCTGGCCCCCTTTATATCAGGTGCAAGGGCTGGACTGGCGTGAAGTGGCCCTAAAATTCCCAGCTCTGACCAGGGGAAGCCACTTTCCAGCCCCTCACCATGGGCTGAAAATCTCACCCTTATAGTCATGGCTCACAGAATATGGAAATCTGTATCCCTAAAAGACCACATAGAAGTGTACAGGTCCCACGTGCTTTTGTCCAGACACAACAGCTTGGCATGGTAACAGTACCCATCTATTACAAAAACACTATGGCTGCTTTGTCACTGCTAGCATATTATCATGCTTGCATAATAATATTATGGCCTGGTCGCTGTGACTTGATCACATACTCTTTAGTGACCATGCAACTAGACAGACCTGGACTTGACTGGCGCTTTTGACTTTAGATCCGGCTTTTGACCATTTCCTGGTGCTGAAGTCGGCCTAGTTAATATAGCTGCTGCTTAACTCATTCTGGCAATGAGCAATAGAGAATGGTATTTAGTAACCGCAGTAGCTCCATCAGAAGTCCTGGAGACCGCTGACCATCAAATGTTGGTGAGGATGGTGTGGTCTCTGGCTCAGAGCTGTAGAGCAGCTTTCAAGTGGCTGTGATCATTCCTGAATAGAAGAACTACTGGGGGTGCTTATGGGCACTTGCCTGTTTCACTGACAGGAGCTGCAGGACTTCATTCTCTCCCCACTGTTGGTCAACTGCCAGAGGGGAGAAAGGTGTGGAACTTGAGGAGTCAAACTAATTCAAACTTTCACTTCTTTGACAGCACAGAGGGCCATATTACCATGCTGGTCAAGGCTGCTTTCTTACCATTAATCAGTTGCATACATACAAAATGGGAAATGACTGCCTAGGAAGGAGTACTGCGGAAAGGGATCTGGGGGTCATCGTGGACCACAAGCTAAATATGAGTCAACAGTGTAACGTTGCTGCAAAAAAAGCAAACATCATTCTGGGATGTACTAGCAGGAGTGTTGTAAGCAAGACACCAGAAGTAATTCTTTCGCTCTACTCCGCTCTAATTAGGCCTCAATTGGAGCATTGTGTCCAATTCTGGGTGCCACATTTCAGGAAGGATGTGAGAGAGTCCAGAGGAGAGCAACAAAAATCATTAAAGGTCTAGAAAACATGACCTATGAGGGAAGATTGAAAAAAAATGGGTTTGATTAGTCTGGAAAAGAGAAAACTGAGAAGGGACATGATAACAGTTTTCAAAAATGTAAAAGGTTGTTACAAGGAGGAGGAAGGAAAATTGTTTTTCTTAATCTCTGAGGATAGGACAAGAAACAATGGGCTTAAATTGCAGCAAGGGAGGTTTAGGTTGGACATGAGAAAAACTTCCTAACTGTCATGGTGGTTAAGCACAGGAATAAATTGTCTAGGGAAGTTGTGGAATCTCCATCATTGGAGATTTTTAAGAGCAGGTTAGACAAACACATGTCAGGAATGGCCTAGATAATTACTCCTGCCACGAGTGCAGGGGACTGGACTAGATGACCTCTCGAGGTCCCTTCCAGTCCGATGACTCTATGCTCAGATACCAAGGTGACAGGCAACCTTATAAAAACTTGACCAAATGAATCAACTCTTTCCACTCACATGCAGGTCTCTCCCTGGTCATCCATGCTTTTGCTACATCCAGTCTACTCGATAATGTACTTCTAGCTGAGCTTAGATCAATGCCTAGACATTGCCCAATAAATAAATGAATAAATATGGTGATGCCAGTATTATGCCATACACAGCATTTGGTATTTAACCACTAGAGGGCAACGTGCTTACATGCTTGATTAGGCCTCACATCCCAACCACTGGAGGGCAGTGGCATTCCTGCCCACTGCAGAAGGGCAAGTAGACCTAGAATCAAGTGCAGTAGCACCCATCCCTTCCACTGTTAGTTAATGTGCTGATGTGAGCAATTTAGCCAAGAGATTAAAAGGCCTGAGCGGTCCAGAGCACAAGTAGACTGTAACAGCAAAAATGAGCTGCCACTGAAGCTCCTACTAATGTAGAAGGGCCCTAGAGCTAGAGATGTTTAAATTAAAATGCCCTTTTTTATTGTATTTAAACAAAATAGCAATAGTAATAGTATTATAAATCTCCATAAGTAATGCAATCACCTAACTGACCATTAGCTCTCCTATTGCACGAGCTGGAATCTGTTTTCTACCCCAAAGATGCTAAATGTTGAGCGGTGGACAGTCAGAGCATTCTTGGGTTCTTTAGGATACCAGTAAGGAATCGGTTCTACTTAAAAGATCTTTTTAAGCATCTGTGTGCTGCTTTCTCTTGCAAAATAAAATGATATAAGTAATGTATATTGGTCTTAAAGTTACATTTAGAAATATAACACACATTTTCCACCCTAGCCCTTAGCTAAAGAATGATCCCCTGTAAAACAAAATTCAAATTTCATTCTTGAATTGGAAAATGTGAATCTTGAAAACAGCGCCATGCTGATTTTTTCCAGTTCGTTAATTTATATAATTAGTTTGTTTAATTGTGCAGTACCTGATTAAGCATATCACTTTACAGAATAAAATGTAGGAATGTCAAGGTCCTTCAAATTAATTAGGAAAACTACCGGTATTGTTAATAAGTAGTATTAGCTGCGCAGAATTGCAATGGTGTTGTGTAGCTCAAATTCCACATATGCTATGATAACCACAATGGTGTTAAACAATTGCTTTCCAACTGTCACGCTTCCATTTTAAAACATTTTTTGAAATGTTTTGAAAATTCAAAAGAAATTACAAAACAAATACATGTTAAAATAACCTTAGGGCTATATCCTTGGTAGGAAATTCAGACATAGTTATGAAGCACAGTCCTTAACTTGACCTGATGGATCTAGGGAGTCCATAAATGTGGTGGGACTGATCCTGAGTTGGTACAGATTGCACACTACGCACAATCGCGTTAAAAAAAAAAAAGCATAAGTGAGACTTACAGGGCATATAGTCCTTCTGCTGGCTCTCAGCAGTAGCTGAGATAACCCAGTGATCATAGAGACCTGCACAAATGTTGGGTTAAGGAAGTAACTGCAGTTTAAACTTTTCCAGCCTCTCTCAGATGAGTCTGGAAAGTTACCATTAATTTTAATGGACTCTCTTTCATAGGAATCTACAATATGCATTGGCCAAAAGAGTCACTTTGAGGCGAATAAAAATTAGGTAAGAAGCCAACTATCCCTTTACCGAAATCAATTAGAATCCTGTATTATCTGACCATTAATTTAGAAGTGACGCAAATTAATTTAATATAACCTCATTCTGTTCCTGCTAATTAGGATCCGACAGTTTCAAACTTACTGACTGGACCTTCTAATTACTTTAATCTTTTTGCTAATTTTATTCTAAAATATTTATATCCATTTTCTTCTCATTTGCTATCACAGCAAGAGGGATTCCCAGACCTTAAATTGATTCCAGCAGATGGCATTTTGTTCCAAATAAATTAGAGAGGCTGTATCATTGTGGCCTACAAGAGGAGGTTCGAGACGAAGAGAAGTAATTTGAGCATGGCGGAAACCATCCTTTCACCCCATTAAATATACTCCAATTATTATGAGAATTTGTGCATAAAATGGTAAGGGTATGTATGTCTGTACTGTAATCACACCCTGTGATTGCAGCTCTAGACGATATACCCAACCAAGCTTTAATCTCATTAGCACAGGTCCTGGCAGCATATGTTTCAGGACAGGCTAGTCTACGACTAATACAGGGGAGTCGCATCTTACGTGGAGGTTAGGTTCTAATGTCAGCGCGTAAGGCGAAAATCACATATAATCAAACGCTCATTGAGTGGAATGGCGGGCGGAATCGCCCACACTACAGGTACAGTATTTTAATTGTTATTTTTCTCTTTTTTGTTTTGTTTTGCCGAGCGCGTATAGATAAAATCGCGTACATTAAATGCGCCTATGATGCGACTCCACTGTACTCAGGGATCCGGTGGGTTTGTACAGCCAGTGCTGCAGCTCATATTGCTGCGGCTTCGTTCTTCCAGGACCCGAGCTAGCAAGATTAGAGCTAGCTGGAGTAGGTCGGCTCAAGCTGCAATCACATCCTGTGATTACAGCATAGACATAACCTAATGGGCTTGATTGCAATGACCTCAGAAGAGGTGTGATTTTCCAAAGAGCACAGGGCCAGATTTTCAAGTGCCCAGCACCCACATCTGGAGCCAGATTTTCAAAAAAAAAAAAGCTCAATATGCAGCATGCTCCGGTCTTCTGACATCTCCTCAGAGTCTGATTCAACGGCCATTAAAAGCAATGTCTTTCCACTGATTTCCATGGGCTTTGGATCAGACCCTTAGGCCAAAATCCTCAAACCCTCTTGTTGAAATCAATAGGAGTTAGGCACCTAAGTACCCAAGGCCCTTAGTCTTTACTCAAGCAAAACGCCCATTGAAGTCAACAAGAACAAGGGTTGGATCCTGAGAGGGGAAAAGCTCCCTCAGTGCCAGGGTGGGTATTCACCCACGAAAGCTCATGCTCCAAAACGTCTGTTAGTCTGTAAGGTGCCACAGGACTCTTTGCTGCTTTTACAGATCCAGACTAACACGGCTGCCCCTCTAATACAAAACCAGTATTTGCATTTCTATGGGGGTCTTGCCTCACAGGATCTCAAAGTGCCGTGTAAATAAGGGTTGGCCATAGAATTTCCACAAAAACAATATTTTGACAAAAAGCAGAAACAAACATTTTTGACAATGCTTGTGAATTGTTTCCATTTTCCTGCCAGCTTTCTCTGACAGCATTAACCAATTTTCAAAACCACCCCATGAGTTCAGTAGCAGAGATACTGGGATGACATCACACAACCTGAAAGGCTGCAGCCTCTGGGGTGGAACACAGCAGCATTGCAAAACTGTTTTGGAAAGTAGGTGAAGATTATAACCTTGCCCTACTGAAACTGCAAAGGCAATTAGAGTTAGGCAGAAGGTATGTATCTGAATTGGCATTGGCCAGAAAAACAGGGCAGCTACCACTCATCTTATTGTAAGTGCTAGGGAATATTTAATGACCACTAGTGGTCAGGTATTTGGTTTTATGTCTCATTCAAAAGGTAAGGTGGACGAGGTAATATGGTCTCTCTGATATCCTGGGACAGACACGGCTACAACAACATCATCCAAAAGATGGCAGCTTCCACAGTGTAGTGCTCCCTTGCAGCAGGCAGGGTACTACTTCCCTGACTCAATGACTACATGAATTTGCATCTGACCTACATATAAATGAGGGGTGGCCAAACTGTGGCTCATGAGCTGCATGCGGCTCTTTTACAGTTAAAACGTGGCTCTCGGAGCCCCCGCCCCCCCCCCACCCCTCATTCTCTGCCTACCAGATTGTTTGGGGCAGTTCCGGGCTTCTGCCCTGTGAGGAGGTGGTGGGACTAGGAGCTTCTGCCCAGCAGGGAGGGGAGTCTCAGGGCTTCAGCCCTGTGAGAGGCACCTTCCGGGGCTTGGGGCTTCAGCAAGAGCAGGGCTGAAGCTTCCAGACTCCCTGACCCTGCAGGGCAGAAGCCCCTAGCCCCATCACCTTGCCGCAGGCTGGAAGCTCCGAGCCCCGGCAGGTGCACTCTGTCTCCCAAACTTTTGAAGACTGTTGTATGCAGCTCGGAGGGTTAGTAAGTTTGACCACCCCTGATCTGAATAGAAAAAAGACATTCCTCAACTGAGAGAGCCATTGAGAATGGTGTGTCTGTCTAGACAGTGTGAACTGATACATTCATGTTTCTAACGTCTACCTCTGAAGAGATGCTATTAACATGCCAAAGACAAGGGAGGTTAGCAGAGATCTCTTGCTGGTGGGTTTCTCGTTTTAACTCTGTTCTTTGGAAGGACACAGGGATGCTCTTCCCAGTCAAAGTGTGTCTCCTTGTCGGACTGAGCAGGAGCCTTGTAGAAGTGAAGTTCACTGTAAATTGCTCAGGTAGTTACTTTCCCACGGTCATGTGATCAGTAGGCTGGCTTTATAATTACCCTTAAATGCTCCCACGTCAGATCTGACCAAACTAGGTGAAAAAACATTTCAAATATAACTAGGAGCATCAAGCTAATTAGGAGCATTGAAAGCATTTTCTTCAACCCTGAGAGGATTCTCATTCGCTCCTGAGCACACTAGCAGCAGACCCAGGGAATTATAGGTGTGTCTAAGGCCTTGTGCGCTTGGGGGAGTTTTACCAGTTATACCAGCACAGTTATACAACAAATAAGTAGGGGGGGTGAGTTCTGCACTTGCACTATCAGATAACACCACTCCCTTATTTGCATTGGATGGATGGATCTTGTGAGGCAACCTGCAACTGTGTCATTTTGCCTTACCAGTACAGTAATGTAAACCTCTTCCAAGAGACTCAATTCCTTTGCACACTAGTTACTTAGCAACATCTTTAGGTGCAAAAATCTGGACCTGCAGCTTCTTGGGTGTTTGTACAGCACTTAGAACAACAGGGACATGATTCTGATTGGGGCCTTGGTGTGTCAGCCCAATACAAATAATAAATAATTATAGTTTGAAGGAGACCCTTCCCCGAGGGGCAGCTTAGTCTGTAATTGTCCATTATGGGGAGGAGTCTAGTACCTTCCTGTGGTCTGATCCATTGTGGCAATTTACTGTAGCTCGGCATTTATTCCAAGGCATGCACTGTTCCATACTGGTGCACTTCATTTATTGATAGTGTGAAATGCTTATAGAGTCTATAACAAAGGATTTGTGTTTTACATTAACTATTATGATTTCTTAGAGGGCATTTGTTTGTAAAGGAATGTTGCAATCAAGTGTTCGGCAATGGCATATAGCTGGATCCATTGCCCCTTTGACTAGCACATGAGGTTAAGAATTGCAGGTTATTTTTATTTCTGGAATCTCCTTCCAAGAACCTGTGTGAATTGTTGCTCAGTCCATGACAACAGGGTGTTACCTAAATGTGGTGGCACAATCAGAGCAGCGTAAGAAATAAAAAAAAAAACAAGCTACTTAGGTGCATGAAGTAACATTTCACAACCAGATTTAATGAGACGGTCTGGGTGCAGGGGAACATGGTCACAAGTTTTCTGTCCCAATTAATGTTTTTCCCCTTGCCAGTAAACTGTGTTATTAATCTTACAAGTGACACGGAATATTAATATACTCCGTGTCACTGTGGCTGCACCAGATAGCCCTGACATCTGATAATGTCAGGGCTATCAGATAATTATCAGATGTCAGGGCTATCTGGTGCAGCCACAGTGACACGGAGTATATTAATTCCACATCTCAGATGCTATAAAGTCAGTATTTTAGCATAACGTGTCATGCTTTCAAACAGATGTCCTAGTTGCACTGGAGGCAGCATTATAAACATCTCTTCTAAAACGATTAAATGGATGCTGAAAATTAGGCACCTAGAGAAGTGGCCTGATTTTCAGAGCCCCCACCCCTTGTGCCTAGTTATGGATTTCAGAGTCTAATTTTAGGCATTCGAGCTAGAAAATGCCATTGGCTCTAGTGCAGAGCCAGCCTTAACCTAACTATGAACTCCTGGGTTTGCCTCACTCTGAGGGTTTAACAGAAAGAAGCTGTATAAACTGGAGAGGGAACAGATTTCACCAGCAATCGGTGGATTATTTTTGGTGAGGGGGAGAGGGGAGGATGAGAGGAGGGTTCAGAAAACACAGAGGATGCTTGCAGCTGGACTTCCTCCCTGCCACACTTACTTCTTCTCAGAGGCAGCTGGAGAATCCAGGCAGGGCTGTTTCTCTGCAGCTCTTCCCATGGCTAATGTGAAATGTAAGAGGAACACAGAGGAAGCACTCACAGTACCAACCAAGGAGAAGGGGGAATTGTAGGGAAGCAATTCATCTGAGCCAGGGAAATAAGGGGGAGCGCCTCTCAGCAAACCTTTCCTATAATCCTGGACTCTTCCTGCCTCCCGGGATTCTTGCTCTAGCACACACAACCTGACTTCTTCCTCCTGGTGAACTCTGCCCATGGGTGCTTTGAGCTGTGATGTACCAGCCCAGCTATACGTGGCTACTACTGTCCCCACACACAGACGGGCAGACGGAGGGCTGTACCCAACTCTCACTGAAGTCAACAGCAAAATCCCTGCTGACTTTAGCCATGCAGAACTGAGCCAGCCGTTGAACTCCAGGAAAGGAAAACTTCTTGGCTTAAAGGGTTATTAGAATTGCAACTTTTCAATGAAAAAGGGGAAGTAAATTTTAGGAAATTTTTAAAGGAAAAATTTCTTGCTTTCCAATCAACTCTAGTTTTTATTATTTTTATCTGAAGAACCCCTCTCGCCAAAATGAGTATCAACAAAACCTGAACTCTCGTAGCTCCGCTATTTTTGTGCTAATCGCCATCTTTAGACAGAGAAACATTTGAATAGATAGGACTATTTGATCATGCAAGGTGCTGCATGATCCACTGATTTCAGCAGGAGTTGAGGGCACTAATAACCATCTCCATTATTGTCCTGGAGGAGAGCTCATCTGCAAAGAGCCTGCTGCACGTTGACTCATACAAAGTAAGCTGAAAACACAGTTATGAAGAAGTGTAGGCCCATGCCATGCAAACATTTAAGCATATGTAACTTTACTTGGGTGAGTAGCCCTGGTTGTGAGACTACTCAGATGCGTAAAGTTATGCACATGGTTAAGTATCCACAGGAGGACAGGGGCTTGCCTTAGAAAAGAAATCTCAAAAAGAAAGTGCAGAAGGAAAGCTTGTTTGTTACCTGAAATGACTCCAACGCAGATGTAAAGCTGTAAAATGCTAGTGCAGAACGCCGCTGAAATCATCCCAATTCCACACAGCAGGCCTCCAAATATAACCACTGGTCGGCTGCCAAAACGATTCACTAAAATACTGCTGATAGGACCTGAACAAAACAGGCAGAAGAAGAATCCCAGTGTTAGATAGCTTCCAAACACCCTGCCTTTTGAAAATTAGGTGGTTAAAGCTCACTGTAGTTTCATTAATACTTAAGCTGTTGGTAACAGCTGCTTGAATTTCCTCATGCTAAGAAGTGAAGAAGAATGCAAGATGATCTGTATTATGGTGGCATGTAGAGGCCCCAACTGAGGCAGCGCAAGGCACTCTAGATACACATAAAATGTGCGGGGCTGGTACAGAGAGGACGGTGATCAATTGTTCTCCATAGCCACTGAAAGTAGGACAAGAAGTAATGGGCTTAGTCTGCAGCATGGGAGATGTAGGTTAGATATTAGGGGAAAACTTTCTAACTACAATGTAGTGAAGCTCTGGAACAGGCTTCCATGGGAGTGTGTGGACTCCATCATTGGAGGTTTTTAAGAACAGGTTGGACTGGACCAAAACCCCCATCATGGACGGTCTAGGTTTACTTGGTCCTGCATCAGTGCAGCGGGCTGCATTTGATGACCTCTCGAAGTCCCTTCCAGCCTGACGTTTCTATGAGTCTATGATAACAACAGACAGTCCCTGAACCAAAGCGATTACAATAGAAACAGAGAAAGAGCGGGAGGGGAACTAGAGCCACAGATTGGTAGTCCCAGGTCAGACAGCAGGTCGGGAGCAGAGCTGGGAACAGAATCCAGGTTTCCTGGGTTCCAGATCAAGCATTGCACCACACTGCCTATCTAGCATTTAGGGTCTAGTGATCCCACCTGTCAGTGTGAACAGGATTAAGAAATAAGGGGTTATCAAGAACATTGGTCCATTTGGGCAAAGCAAGTCCGTTCCACCCCCTCCCACCCCCCATAAGACCTTAATGTGTCTTTTACTCAGAGCCTGTCTAGACACAAAAGTGGTACTCTGTTAGTTAAACCGGTATAATTAAAGTGATACAACTCCACTAGTGTGGATGCAGCTATCTATACTGGTATAAGATGCGTATGGTGGCGTAGCTAGTCCCACACAGGAGGGGGAATAAGCTACAGTGACATGCTGGTATATTTACACCAGTATAACTGCATTCACACTAGGGGTTGTATAGGTATAACTATTTTGGTTACAAAAGCGCACAGACACACACACAAATAAATATGACAGACTGGTACAAAACCTGTATGTAGACCAGCCCTGCTGCCTGACACAATCTGCACTAATGACAGTTGTCAAAGCAGCAAATAGCTAGACAAAAGGTCTGTTTCTGTTTAACAAGGGAGCAACACTGTAGCACAAATCTTGATTCTGTAGCCCCCTCCATGCCCCTAGTCCTGTGACAATTGGCCTGCACACACAGGGCTGAGGCGATGATGTCAAGTCTTACACCAGACCCCCGGAGCAGGAGGGGAAACAGGCACAGAAGGGCTGTCCAAGGTCACACTCGGCTGTTTTCTTTACCTGCCCAGCACAGGAATCCCCAGAGGACTTGCCACAACCCCTCCCTTGTTTGACTGTCAAGTAGCTCCAACCACTTCACGCAGATTATTTTGATATTTCTCCTCCGTCTTCTGCTTTGCGCATCCTCACTAAGAGCCTCTAGGTACATCAAGTCCCCCCACATTCCCCCAGCTTAAGAGCCTAAGCTCCAGTCCGAGTTGCAATGTCCAAGCTCCATCTACACAGAATTCTTAGCATGCTAGTGAGAGCTCCGCTAGCACAAGTCAGTGGACTCAGTTGCTTGTTCCCAGATGCAGTGTAGACACCACCGCCGAGGCTGCCCTGTGCGTGACGCTGCCAGTGAGTGTTCTTGGCATGAGGTGATACTGTATTGGGCCCTCTGATTATAGCAGAGCCGTCATACTCAATAACGCTACTGTCTGCCTAAAAGGACGTGCTTAGTTTGCAAGAACTGTCTGCAAAGGGGAGAATGAAAACACAACCAATAAAGACTAAGGGCCTTGATCCAATGCCCATTGAAGTCATTGGAAAGACAGTCATTGACAAACAGGTTTGGATCAAGCCCTAGGTGGACAACTGGGCTTGGAGATCAGAGTTGAAGGCAGGGCTACAGTTATTCCTAACACAGATGCACACCTCATCTCTTCAAGCCAAGTCATCTGCATCAGAAAGAAAGAAGAGATTCATTCTGCCCTTCATACTGGACCAAAATCTGCCCCCTCCCCCACACACAGCCCCATTTGCGTCAATGCTTTGCAGTGTCTTCACAGAAATGAATCCATTGTTTTTAAGTGACTTCAAAGGAGAGCAGCAAAGAATCCTGTGGCACCTTATAGACTAACAGACGTTTTGCAGCATGAGCTTTCGTGGGTGAATGCCCACTTCGTCGGATGCAAGAGACTCTTGCATCCGACGAAGTGGGCATTCACCTACGAAAGCTCATGCTGCAAAACGTCTGTTAGTCTTGCATCCGACGAAGTGGGCATTCACCCACGAAAGCTCATGCTGCAAAACGTCTGTTAGTCTATAAGGTGCCACAGGATTCTTTGCTGCTTTTACATAACCAGACTAACACGGCTACCTCTCTGATACTTCAAAGGAGAGAGCACTTGAAGTCTCAATATAAGCCATCTTCATGGAAGGTCACATTAAGAGTTCCAGCAAAACATCATGAATCATGTTTCTGTTGTGCAAGCTGCCTTCACAATCTGAATGAAGATACGGTTAATAACTTTATAGTAAAATATGCTACGTGAGATTAGTAGGTACACATGAAAAAATATGTATTACATCCTTTAAAACAAAATATACAATGTTAAGAATTTCATTGTTAAGAGCTGCAAAGATAGGAGTCACACACTACTAACCATTGCTTCAAAACCTGAATGAAATCACAACTATAATGAAGATTAACCAAGTCTGGTTATAAGATGCAAATAGTGAAGGAGCCTATGGAATCCCTTTATGCAGCCTTTGATCAGTTCCTAAATATTCCTACATTATTTCTTGCCAAAGCAGTTTTCATCCTTGTGGATAAAAGGGAAAAATAGCTTAATATATGACTGATTTCCACCCCCAAACAATTCTCAGCACTTTTGTTAAATTCACACCATAAAAAGTACCCCTCTACCTTCTTTCTAGCTAGATGCATACGTCTAAGATTTCCAAGGGGGCCTGCACCTCTATTTTAAAATTTTTAGGGGGTCTGCAAATGAAAAAAGGTTGAAAACCACAGTCTTAGATACAAGTAGCCATTTCCAATGTGTTTCTAGTGTTTAGTGGATAAACTGATTTCATTTTTTTTTGTAATGAGGGTATTTTATTCATGTTTACTGATTAAAAGCTAAAATCAGTACCCTGTATACAATGTATACATCATATAATTTTTCTTCTTCTTTTTCCTTTATGCTGCTTTTCCTGATGAGGATCGCAGCGGCAGCATAGAGAGTAGGGAGGACCAGACCTCCTTTTCCTCCACAACAGGTTCCAGAGCCTCCTGGGGGATTCCCCAGAGTTTCCAGGCCAGCCGGGAGATATATCCCTCTATTATTATTATTAATCTCTACATGTTACGGTCCCTTTAATTGAATGATGTGTTATATGGACTCCACTTCATGTATTATTCAGTTAAAGGAACCGTGTGTAGATAATTAAGGTTTCTAGTTTTATGCCCTAATCCTGCAATAGGATCCGTGTAAGCAGCCCTTGTGCTCCACTGAAATTAATGAGTGGACCTGGGGATGAGAGAGAGACACTGGAGCTAATTCAGCCCTGATGTAAGCAGACACAACTCCTACTGAAGCGCCATTGACGAGGAGCTGTTTTGCTTAGATCACTGTTGAATTTGTCCCAAAGCGACGTGCGATTCAGTAGAGAGATTGAGCTACTGTCAAAGATCCTGCGAAAGGCACCACCCCTTTGAAACTGGTCTGCAGCCAAAGAAGACGTGCGCCTTACATTTTTCAATTTTACAAAATGTTCATGTCTCATCATGCAAACCTAATTATGCAACTGGGGAAAATGTGGCTCCAATTACATTCTCCCGCAAGCTTATATTAGGGCTTTGTAAAACAGTGGACTGTTGCAAAGAGTCCTGGGGCTCATAAAGGCCTTTATGGCTTCTCCTATGCCTTATATCAATCTGTTAACTCTGTCTTCCGTTAGAATAATAATTGAAGTCCTGGGATGGGAAGACAGTATTATGTCATATGCAAGAATACCCTCCCACATTTTCTATTCTATTCTGGTGTCTATCGTCGGCAGCGGAGATCCCTCGAGGTCGAGGATGATTTTTCATACGTTTTATTTTTAATGGGTCCTTTTTGTGACTGTGGAGTCTGATTCTTGAGCCACAGGCTTGATGGCAGACATTGTTGGAAGACAGAGTTGGGCCGCAACTGCTGCATGAAAGTTGCCTTTCCAGTGTTTTTTTGCAATTTTCCTCAAAAGTGGACATTCCCTCTCTGATGAGTTTTCGCCAGTTATCCCTGTCCTGGGCTGCTGTCTCCCAGTGTGTGCTGTCAATGCCACATCTTGTGATGTTTACCTTGAAGGTGTCTTTAAAGCATTTCTTTTGGCCTCCTCGTTTCCTTTCTCCTTTGGTGAGTTGGGCGTACAGCAGTTGTTTTGGGAAGCGTACCTCAGGCATGTGCACACAGTGCTTGCTCCACCTCAGCTGGTGCTGGATAATCAGGGCCTCAACACTGAAGATGTTGGTCTCTGTGAGGCCACTGACATTAGTGCAACGATCCTCTCACTTTATGTTGAGGACCTTCCGAAGAAAGTGCTGGTGCTGGCGTTCCAGGTTTTTCAGGTGTTTTATATAGGTCACCCAAGTCTCACTGCCATAGAGGAGAGTTGGGATTAACACCGCTTTATAAACTAAACATCTAGTATGTGTTCTGATGTTGTGATTGTTGAACACCCGGTGAGAGAGTCTGCCAAAGGCAAGGCTGGCACAGCAAATTCTGTGCTGAATCTCAACGTCTATGTCTGCCCTCTGTGAGAGATGGCTGCCAAGTTAGGCAAAGAATTCTACATTTTCCAGTTCTTCTTTGTCAATATAGATCTTCCTTGCTGGGTCTGATGATTGACTGGGTGGAGAACTTTTGTTTTGACGATGTTTAGAGTTAGCCCTAGGCTTTTGTAAGCTTCAGAAAAGCAATTAAGGGCTGTTCGAAAATCCTCCTTTGAGCGTGCAACTACAGCACTGTCATCTGTGCACTGGAGTTCGGTTATTGTTGCCAATATTACTTTAGTTCTGGCACAGAGATGAGAAAGGTTGAAGAGGTTGCCATCAGTCTGAAATTGGATGCCAATGCCCTGTGGTAGATGGTCTTGGGTTAGTGCTTTCATAGCTGCTACGAAAATGGAGAAAAGAGTGGGTGCCAATACACAGCCTTGTTTTACACCAGTTCGGATGACAAAGGGCTCAGAGATAGTCACTGCACAGGATGGAGGCAGTCATCTGGTTATGAAGGAGTCTTACAACGGTGATAAATTTGCTTGGGCAGCCAAACTTTGACATGATTTTAAACAGAGCCTCACGGTTGACAGAGTTGAGGGCTTTGGTCAGATCGATAAAGGCCATATTCAGCTCCTGGTGTCCTCACACTTCTGAGATCTGAAGATGGTAGTACCCTTCCTAAAGATAACAAATCCATCAAAGAGCGCTGGAAGGAACGTGACCAAAAGCTTCTAAATCGAGAAACAACTGTGATTGATGACACCATCGACTCCATCCCTCAGCACTCAATCTGGGAAACTCTTGCTAACCCACCAACACCTTAAGAGGTCTGCAAAGCAAATAAACAAATGAAGAACAATAAAGCACCAGGTCCTGATGGCATACCAGCTGAGGTACTGAAAGTCAGGGGAGAAACACTGACTAACGAGCTTCACTTGCTGCTCCTCAAAATCTGGCGCACTGAAGAAATCCCTGCTGACTTACGTAATGCTGAGATCGTCACCATTTTCAAAAAGGGAGACAGGCCGACTGTGGCAACTATCGAGGCATTGTCCTCCTTTCCATCGCTGGGAAGATTCTTGCTAGAATCTTACTGAATCGTCTGCTCCCTCTTGCAAAGGAAGTACTGCCAGAGTCCCAGTGCAGCTTCAGACCATCACGAGGCACCACCGACATGATTTCCACAGCCAGGCATATTTTGTCTAGTTTCTTTACTGTACCTACCAATGTACCTAAGAGCCTTCCAGTAGTGTTAAGTGACATGATTAGCATCTTTAATTCTGGTCTTTTCTTCTGTCTCTCTTCCTCTCCCCCAGGGGAAAATTGTGTGTAGATTTTTTGAAAATAGCTGATTTCTGTGTGCTGTGCTGTGAGTTTTTCTTAGGCCTTGTCTACACTCACCGGGCGTTCGACACACTGCAATTGATTAACCGGTGGTCAATTTAGTGGGTCTTCAACCACCGATTGCTCTCCTGTTGACGGGAGAGCATCTCCAGTCAACATCACATAGTGTGGACTCTGCGGTAAGTAGATCTAAGTACGTCAACTTCAGCTACATTCTTCACATAGCTGAAGTTGTGTAACTTAGATCGATCCCCCACCACCACCACCCCCCGCGGTGTAGACAAGGCCTGAGTGAAAGCTGGTCAAAGTGTACCTTCTACGGGAATACAAGGAGAGGGGTTTGTGGTGGTTCCATCCTTTGAGAGTTTGTTCCAGCCCCCAAGAAAGCTCTGCCTCCTGCCCAAGCAAAATATGAGTTACTATCAAGAGCTTTGTTCTTAATCTTATTTCCATCTATTGATGCATGCCACAAGATTTTACTTTCAATCAATTTGCTTTATAGCAGGCTTACGTGACCTTCAATGATCTGCTTTTATCTTTATGATCAGTGCTATCATAACCAGATTAATTTGAGTATTTGTACTGATATATAAACCACAATCTCAGTGGTGACACAGGTCACGCAGATAGCACCACTGAGATTCTGGCACGTTACCATTAATTACCATTTCTTTTTGTAGCAGCCATGGGTGGGATTTCCAAAGGCACCTAAGCAAGTTGAAAATCCCACACAAATTATTTCTGCTTGAATAGTTAGGGCCTTGTCCTGCACCCACTGAAGCCAGTCAGAGATCTGCCATCGACTTGAATGGAGCAGGCTTGAGAAAGCTGTGAGAGGAGATGGTATTTCATACACTATCATCACTCTCCAGAAACACCCATGCTCCATGGCTAGCACATCTCTGTCACATGCAGCGTATTACATGTCTGTGCTCAGCATAGCACACAAACCCAGCTGATTTTTCCACCTATGAAAAGCACAGACAAATACACCCCCACCCATTCCAATGTCTTTTCATGAGCAATGTTGCACCCACGAGCCCAAATGCACCTCACCAGTTCCAATATACCTACATTTCCCCCCACACACACCTCCCAGAAGGAGTCCCTTACATGCTGGCAATCCAAAATATGTTACATACATAAATCTTCCCCTGAAATATTCTGGGGAGCTTCAGAAAACATCAAACAGCTCAATACAGTGGAATGGAATTAGGAGTAGCTAGCAAAGGAGCCAGTACCCTAGCTACAGAAAAAGGCAACATGATTATTGCTTCGCTTGAGGCTACAGCAAAAATTAAACCTGTGACAACATCTCTGGGCACTGCCGGAGTTGAAAGGTAGGACCTGTCATTTACAAGCTATTTAGAGTGCATGGATGGAATAAAGATACTGAATATTACCACGCAGAAACCAATTACAACAGCAGTGTGCATAGTTCAGATCCCAAGCCCATATTCCTTGCGGATACCTGTGTGGCCAAATGTGCAGGAGCCGTAGGCTTCCTGTCCTGCGGTCTGTACTAAATCATCCCAATTTCTTGCAAGTAGGAAAGAATGTGGGGCTTAAATGAGCCTCTGCGATTTTTGCCTCTTAATTAATAGAACTAGGGGAGAACAAGGGACGAGAAACATCTGGCATAGCTCTACAATACACTCATAAAGCTGCCACTTACTTGCCTTGACCTTGCAGAAGAAACAATGCAAGCACTGACAGATCCTCTGAAAAGTCTCAGAAATGAGGAAAAAGCCTTTGAGGTCTATTCAGCAGCTGTTGAGCGTGTCACCAATAAAGTGCATAGCTTTCAAAGCCAAAAACACCTGAGATCCATCATTTTTAGCCCCGTGCCTCACAAAGAAAGGGTGATCACCTGGTATCTTCTAATGAGGAAATAGGAGATAAAGCTGAATACTGAAGCCTCTTGTTAGACCAAAATATATTACGTGCGGTAAATTGCCTGACATAGGGAATAGACATCAAGATTTTTGCAATGGGTATTTTACTGATAAAAATGAATGAACATTTCTCCCCCGCCCCCAGCTTAGTGAGCGAGGCAGCCAATGACATGACCCAGGAAAGAGCTTCCTTCTCGATGAACTTTCAGTCTCTATGAATTTCATTAATCATCTGTCACCTGGGAAAAGAAGTGGGCCAGTAGAGGACATTCAGAGATGGATCTGCTTCCCCTCTCTCTTCTGTTGGAATTACCCCCAGTATTACTCCATTATATTCAGCGGGGCTTCTCCTGATTTGTCCCCAGGTAACTGAGAGGGGAACTGGATCTGGACACTGCACAGTATTCCCTATGTTAAACCATTCAGAGCATTCATTATTGTAGCTCCAACATGTAGTGGTCAGAGCATGTAGTGCTGCTGGAGGATACTGGAAAGCTATCCAAGTACCCCCACTTGGGTCTGTTCTTTGCTGGTTCCTTTCTGTGAAACAATGGAGAAAAGGATCCAGTTGAGGTGATTAAGAGATTTGCAAGATGTACAGTAAAAACCAATGTGAAGGCTCAGAAACGGAGATATGCGTTAACTGTTTTCCATCTCAGAGTCCTTATGCCATGGGCGGGAGGGATGTGCACTAGCAAGATGTCCTGTCCTCCAGAAAACCTTATGGACTGGGGAACAGTGGTCTATACTAAGCATCCCCTAAAGGACTATGGGAATAATGTCCACCCACCACTCCTGGAAGACCGATAGAAAGTAAAGCACTATACTTAGCCCATATAAATCACACCAGTTTAATGCCTGGCCTGCTCAAAAGATCTATTTTCTCATACCTGTGTCAGGTTTCCATTCATCGCTTGCTTGTACATAAAAGGCCGTGTCAAAGAATCAGATTTTAGTGGCAGCAAAATACAGTAACTTGCCTACGGGAAATAAACGCAGGCACCGTCTCATTTGTTATGTTGTCCAATTACTTTTCACCTTGAGCTTTGAGTTTTCAAAAATGAAAGTGACTCTTTAAAAGGAGTCTGTAAAAATCCACATAAAAGGACTAAATGACCTGGAAGCCCAAAATCCAGGCTACTCCTGAGAAGGAAAAAGACCCAAATTATAGTTGCACTAACAAATACTCTTATGGTGTTATCCACCACTGTGCAAAGGGCTTAATCAAGATCTGTCCCTTGTCAACACTGGATTAATTAGCATGTATGAATATTTATTGTTAAATAAATGAGCAGAAGAGTGACACACATAGTGGCAGCTCTGACAATTAATAAGACACTCGTGTCAACCACCATTCACTCTGGGTAAGAAAGGTGTTTGTGTGATAAACCTGGATTGAGACAATAAAATCATCTCTTTTAAAAGCTGAAGCAAATGTTATGGAGCTGGTAAATTTTAATGACATTAACATTATCCAGCGTTGTGATGCTAATTTGTGTGCCATACTTCTGAGATATAGAAGGGTGGAGTCTCTCACCTCTTATCAGTCTGCCACTCAATGTAAAAAAGAGGAGCCAGCTTTGAAGCGACAAAGGATCCTAGCTCTGATCTACTGGATTTATGGGTTTACATTTTAATTTCCAGGATACATGTCCTACGTGCATAGGTTCAGAATTTCAGATGGCATGTTGAAAAGCTTTGGGCCCAGATTTTTTTCAAAAACTGTCTAAAGTTAGGCTCCTAAACTCATGTTTAGGCACCCCAATAAGTGCACCTCAATACTTGCAGGAACACCGAACATGCAACAGTTTTAATTGACTTCAGTGGGTGCTGCTTAGCAATTCTGAAAAATCAGACTGCTCATTAGGATGCTCACATATTGACATGACAGCCTAACTTTAGACTCCCAGTTTTGGAAAATCTTGGCCTGGCTTTTTGTGAATTCCTCTCCCCGCTCCCAATCTTTGCTGAAATTTTGACAGAAATATATCCCTCTCGTAATCTGTCTCCATCCAATGTCTAAATGCAGAAAGCTAGTTTGCTAAACCACTGTGACACCCATTTCCTGACCTCAGAAGTCTTTGGTTTACGTCCTGCTTGAGTCTACAAGGAAGCTAGTTTTCTTCATGCATGTTTGTAAGGGTTCTTTGTCTACAGCTACAGTACTATATAATTTGGCCTGAATAAGCAGGGGCTGGTAGCTCCTGTTCAGGAGCTAGAATAGTTGTAATATGGCTAGTCACCAAGAATTGGGGGTGGGTGGGTGCATGGATCAGCATTCACGTCACACTCCCCATCAATACCTGGTCCAAGCCAGGGAAGCTAATGATCCAACCAGAGGACCAAATCTGGTGATGAATCCCGGTCGCATGCCACCTGAGGCACGTTGTGTATACGCTAAGAAGACCACTACCTGTGTTAGTCAAGCTTTGGGAGAGCCCAAGCAGATCTTTCTTGTCCACATTTGGCACCATCTGTCTAATGGCAACCCAGGTGGCTGCAATTGCATCACCAGGATGAAATTCATACTGTACAGATTTAATACAATAAGATTTAATACACTGGCTTTAAAATTTACTTTTTTGAATAGATTGTAATTTACCACAATACCTAGTCCATCACTCCAAAGGGTTAACAAAAAACCCTTTGATTTTTTTTCTTATTAACACACAGTATTCTCCTTTTTTGTTAAGTCTGTCACAACTCTCTTCCTCCTGTCTGGTAATCTTGCTAGCTGCACCGAAGGACAAAATGATAAAGCTTTGTCACGACGGAAGACCAAAAACTCCAAAATATTTCACCTGAATCCATGGTGCTATTATTTGCTGTTAACTAGAATGGGGCTATTTAAAACAAAAACTGAAGTACACAGGTGGTGACCTTGTCGGGCTTGAGTGGTGTGTGATGTTCAGTAGACGTGTACAAATTTACTGAGCCCCATCAATGACAGAGGCAAAATCATTATTTGCATAGATTCTCAATATGAATCAGCATTATAACGAAAAGCCTTTCCTGGGATCCTTTCTCACCTTGACTTGGTGGGAAGGCTTATGTACCCCGACAATCCAGAGAGCTATGCTGGTGGGAGTTTTAGTTCCTGGTAGGACCACCCATGCCGGACAGGGTAAAAGGCAGGGACCAAAGGAAAAGCAGCCGACTGGTCCTCCACACTTCCCACGACCTAGCCTTGTCACAGCGCCACAGGGTACGTCTACACAGCACAGTGAGTTTTAGAGCCCGAGCTCCAGCCTGAGCCTGAACGTTTACACGGCTATTTTTCACTCCGCAGCACCAGCCCGTGAGTCCAAGTCAGTTGAGCCGAGCACTGAGACTTGCTTCCGCTGGTGTTTTTTTGCTGTGTAGACGTACCCATTGAGTTTCAGGCCAGAAGGGATATTACATCATCTAGGCTGACCTCTTGTCTATCACAGGCTGCTAAACGCCACCCAGTCATCCCCATCCCAGGCTCAACAACCAGATTTAGACCAAAGTATTACAGCCCTCAGGGGACTAAACTATTGTCTGCTACAGGCAGAGAAAAATGTGAACACAACAAGGGAGCCTTTCCAGCACACAGCACAATAGACAGGGATGACGAAGCCTTGTTCATTCCCTACAGGTCATCTGATGCCACAGGAAGGATTCAGATCATAATGAAGCTATATATTTAACAGTCAGGGTTCTTGTTCTTACAGCAAGTTAAGGACTTAGTGGTAGATTTTTAAAGTATCTAGGTGTCCAATTCCCAATGAAATCAATGGGAGTGAGGTATCTAAATGCCTTTAAAATCTGTCCCTTAGTGCCTCATCCATACACTTACATACATGCTTCTCTTTATTTATGGGAGTAGAGCCATTGAACTCAATGGGTGTAAAGTGAAGTACGTGTTTAAGTGCTGGCAGGATTGGGACCTTAGATCCTGGGAAGTATTATAAATGCTATAAATGCTAAACGGAATCAAGGTCCAGAAAAAACTACTCGGTACGGAAAGGCCACAGAATGAGAAGTCATGGGAACAATACTGAATAATGATTATTTATAATTATTTCTACTGCTGTGGGACTTAGGAGCCCCAGTCTCGGACCAGGGCCCCGTTGTGCTAGGTGTTGTACAAACATTGAACAAAAAGATCATCCCTGATCTGGCCAGTTTACATCTAAGTAGAACAACATGGTTTTTTTTCCCCAGCAACTGGGAGGCTGGCCTGCAGCTACCGTCTCATCATTCCAGTCCCTCCCTAGACGTCGCATCTTCAGAGATGGCCACAAGAAGCGAGGTGATAATCACAGTTATTTTTACATATACGATACAAAAAAATCTTTGTCATTGAACCAGCACTATGTAATCGAACACATCTCTATAGTGAGTCACCAGGTGATGATATTCCTGTAAATACTGACCTTCCTTCTCTCATCCATTCCCCACTCCGCTCCGTTGTTACCCTCAACTTGATACTAAATGCCTAAACCTAGTGCTTGATTCTCCATCACGTCCCTTTTGCCAGAATTTACAACTGCCTGAAGTGAGTGAAAATTATTAGTAGTATTACGGTGGCGCCAAGAGACTCCTTAACTCACTGTGCTAAACCTGTCCCTGCAAACACACAGACATGGCAGACAGAGGGCACAAGGGGAAACAGAGGCACAAAGTGGCACTGCAGATCAGTGGCAGGGCCAGGAACAGAAGCCAGGTGCAGGACCATGGAGAATCAATTCCATTGATTATAAAGTGCTCAGCGCAGGGGTCATGCATTTCTTTTTGCTGATGTAGAGCACCGGTCTTGGCTTAATCATAATTAGACTTGGCAGAATTTGATTTTTATTTGTTTATAACAGAGAATATCAATGTTTATTGTTAAGCATTTTTTCCAATTTTTATCGATTTCAAGTTTCATGGCTGCGCAAACTTGTGGATTTTAAGCATTTTTTTTAATTGTTATCAATTTAAATTTTCACACTTGTAGGAAATTATGGGCAGGGTGAAACAGTAACTATTTAATGACAGTAGACATTCAGTTTCAAAAAGTTTTAGCCTTATAATCATTCAAACACAGACTGTCAACATCCCATGTCAAAATATATAGTAAATATTCTTAAATCAACCTCTAATAAATTCTCAAATAGCATTTTTCTTACTTTGCCTGTCTGTAAATTTCTATTATCATGGATGGAAATATTTTTTCCATCGATTTGTATGTGTTCGGTGAAATTGACATTTTCCAACATTTACTGATTGCACAAACAACTCTAATTCACATCTATCAGCGACAGTATTATGGGAAAGATTGGAGATAGGCCAGAAATAGGCATTACAAGCATGTAACAGTGAGTACCAAACAGCTGAGTGCTAATGCTGCCCAGGGCTTACAGTCATCGATATACCCTGAAGTGGTGGTTTTGGCCAAGATCCTCAAAGGTATTAACTGCCTAATTCATAGGCACTTTGTCTCTATTTAGACTAAGTTATATAGAACCCTGGGTCCCAATCCTGAACCCACTAGTATCTTTACTAACATGAGTGGTCCCATTGGTTTCCCATGAGCAGAATTACATGCATAAGCGTTTGCAGAATCAGCGCAGTGAACTGTTTCTGGGGAAGGCAATGCAAGAGGTGCAGCACTGCTGCAGCTGTCCAACCTCAATGAGGCTAGACTAAACATGCTGGTAACAGACCCCGCTTGAGCAGAATGCCTGCTAAAATAATTGCAGTTTGAAGGAAACATGTCTTGAACTGGACCACATACCAGGTGTTTCTCCCTTTGAACAGATCTGCATTTAAGTGGGGAGTTGAAAAGAGAGATGAAAATACCCATATGCAGTAGGGTCATTGTAAAATGTTAACAAGCAGCGTGATCTAATGGATAAAGCTTGGGACCTTCAGAGTTGATGTGCTGAGTGTCCCTGAGCAAGTAACATACCCTTTCTGATCTTCCATCTGTAATGAGGAAAATACTATTTACCTTTGGCATAGGGGCGTCCTGAGGACTGATATTTGTACAGTGATTTGAAAGGTCTACAGCCCATTGAAGCTGATGGAATGATTTCAATGACTATTGAATCAGGCCTAAAGTTACCTTTGCGTCTGATCCCACAGTCCTCACTTCACTGGGAGTTTCGTCCGAGTTTGCAGAATCAGGCCCATTATCCATAATGCCTTATGTACTTGCATGTCCTGTCTATACCCAGCATTGTAATGTATAGTCTTAGCAGCATAATGCAATGGAACTATACAATTCGGGATTAAAATGTGCAAGGTCAATTGTTGACTTTCAACTTCCCAAGTCCAATACAAGCCCAGCCTTGCCGTTGGTAGCAGATGCTGTATTAAGCATTTACAAGCTTTGCGAGAGGAAAAAAAAATCAATAGAGGGGATCTCCAGAATTAGATCCTCTGCCTTTTTCATCCAATTTCAAATTGATAAATAATAAATAATGACAGTAATAAACACTGTCTGGCTCAGGGATCACAGTTTTATTCAAAAACAAATCACAATTTCTTTGGAGTTTTCAGATGCTGGCTTGTATGTTCCTGTACGTCAAAACATTCAGACAGCGATTCTCAAAACAGTAGCATAAATATTAGTATGTGGACATTGCCTTGATTGTCCTTCGGTGTATTTATTAATTGTAGTAAAGTAGCAGCAAAAGGCTCTAACAGAGACCAAGATCTCATTGTGCAAGGTGCTGTGCAAACACACAGTAAAGCCCTCGTGTGGTTTTGCTCTCTACTCATCATTAAGAGTCTGAGGAAACCACACGGCCACAGCTAGGGTCCAAATAATTGTAATTACAAACATACATAGCCTACCTACGTATACACCCTGCGGCTCTCTTAGGTTCTGGTGGCTTCTGCAATAGAAGACAGAGAGGAATCCCTAACTATTTAAAGGGATACTACCCAATTCCTATAAACTACAGACACAGATAGTGTACAATCCAAACAGACAAAGGAATGAGTAGTATTCCCATTTTACAGATGGGGAGACCAGGGCACACAGAGATTAAACAGCCTCCCAAGGATTTTGCAGCAGAGCTAGGAATCAAATCCAAGTCTCTTAAGTGGCTCCTCTGTGTCTTAACCCCACAACCAACCTCCCTGTCATGGCATCCCTGAAGACACTGTTTCCATTAAGAGCCATATCCTATCACTTTGCTCATTTGTTTCATGACATTTGTGTCTGTGCTTCGCAGGTGCAAACACCTGCACAAATTCTAATGTATTCTAACAGTGAGCCCCAACAGATGTGATAAATGCAAATAGTAATACTTTGCATACATACAATACCTAGCTGTCATATATTGCTTTTCATCTATAGATTTCATAGTGACACTGACCTAGTGAAGTGCTTGCTCCATTTTGAAGATGAGGAAACTGAGGCACAGAGAGGAGAAGTGACTTGTCCAAGATCACTCAGCAGGCCTGTGACAGAGCCAGGAATTGAACCCAGGTCTATTGAATCCCAATCCAGTGTTCTCAATTGAACTATTTAAAAGACAAGTGGAAGTGCTAGTGAACATGCCGCACGAGCCTTCAAGTTTCAGCGGAGAGCGCATTTTGCCCCTTCTGCATGCTTTGCCTACAGGCATGATGAGCATATTTAGTGAGAAATTGCACCAACTGCCTCAACAGGTATTTTTAACAGATTGTTTGGCCAGTGGGAACCAGACCCCTCATGTGATTTTGGCTGAGAATGGCTACTCTGATAGACCCCCGCGTTGCAGAGCAATGGCCTCTCTCAAATGTAACAGTGAAAGGATGGAGCACCGTTCCAGCGAGGATCGTCAGGTTTGTTAGAAACCACATTGCTTGACGTAAGGCTTCCAAAACAGCTTTAATCCTCAAAGGGAGGATGGTCCAGTGATAGGCAAGCCGGACAGTCCTGTTTTGGAGTAGTTTGTTCCTTGTCTGGCACCAGTATTCTGCATGGAGGACACACTGTATCAGGCACAGAGGTCACGCAGACGGGGCAGTGCAGCAAACTCTTCAAAATGGCATCCTCCGTGTGGCTTGACCTTGCACCTTCCAAAATGGACCAGAATGTCCGGTATTCTGGGGATGCGTCAGTGGCCACCCTATCCAGTGGTTAGGCTGCTAGCCTGGGACTCTGGAGACCTTCATTCAGTTCCTTCTTCTTCTGTAGACCTCCTGTGTGACTTTGGACAAGTAATGAGGCCCGGATCCTCAAAGACATTTAGGCACCTCAGTTTCCCATCTGCAAAACAGGGATAAAACTTGGCCTGTGCTATGCAGGAGGCCAGATTAGATGTTCATAATGGTCTCTTCTGGCCTTAAAAATCTATGAAAAAATACCAGCAGTTGGTTAACTAGTAGTGTTAGAGAGGTGCCATGGGAGGAACAGGTATGGAGACTGAACTACCCACTCTCTGGATCAGGCCAGTGGAAGGACAACTGTCTCTTTGGTGCCTGTTCTGTGGCTAGAAAAGAGGTCTGCGAAGGACAGACCAAATTCTACACGCTCTAGGCCTGTCAATCCAGACCCAGCAGTACAATGGGCATAATCATGCAGGATATTGAGTGCCCTCAACTCCCACTGACCGCAGGGTGTTCAGAATCTGCTCAGCATTTTGCAGCCTTCACCCCTGGATTCAGGACTAAAAGGCCCCTCCTAGTCTCTGAGTCCACGCCCTGCTATTGCAGGCAATCCCTTCACAGAATCCCATTCATAAGCGTCTCGAGTTCCATCTTAAAACAAGGTAGGTTGTTTGCCTCCCTGAATACACATTAAGGAAAATGTAAATTGTTTATAGTGATTAAACACAAGTATTCCATTTCTTCTATCTTATTTCCCAAAACCAGAGCAGCTTTGATATTATGGGCCAGCCCCTCAGCTGCTATAAATCAGCCGTGCTCCACCGAAGTCAACAGATCTACACCGATTTCCACCAGCTGCGGGTCTGGCTTGGTGTATGAAAGAAGTACCAGAAAACAAGCTCTTTCTGACTCATTTGTGAAATGCAGACAGACAGCATGGCATAATGTAAGCAGCGAAAGAACATCCTTATAATGAGGATCATATCAAGACAATGAGGATCAGCAGGCAGAGGAAGTCTGAAAATAAAGGCTATTATTAATCAGAACATCAGAGTCTCCATATTTTGTTGAAACATACAGGGTTAGTTCCTCAACTGGTGAAGAATTAACTTCAGTGGAGCTATGCTGGTTTCCAGCATCCCACCCCAATGCCTTTCAATCTGCTGTACAGTTATTTCGCTCTGTCAGACTTAGAAACCCACTTAAAGACGTCTTTCTCAAGCAGTGCTACCACTTCTTTCTTCATCAGGACACGAGCAGGCACGCAGTCAAGCCAGTAATCAAGCATATTCTTTTGTTATCAGCCCTGCAGGATTAAGAGTAATCCCGTAAAGGAAAGTTGCCCAGAAAAGGTGCCAGAGGAGGACCCTGACCCATCAATGAACTGAGATGAACAAACAGCACTGACTGTTGACTTTGAACAAGGCTTTTGATCTACATGGCTGGATCCCAAATTACTGCATTTGGCCCTTTTGCTGCTGTACAAGAGAGCCAACTTTGGGTTATCATACATACGGGGCTGCACTGGCGTGGGGGTTGGAATAGAGCCCTACCGCTCCAGGTGAGGTTGGGTAAGTCTTGCGCCTTGATTTCATTGCTAAATGGCTGATTGTTGAGATGTGAAACCAGTCACTTGTCTCACTTCCTCAAGGCACAGTATGGCCATATACTCTTTTTCATGCTAACACCAGCCGGATAAGCTAGTTGAATTCCGTTTCACAGTAGTCAGTTACAACATATTTACCCTGGCATCCAGGCAAGGTTACTCCCTATCTATTTCAGACTGTTTTGTTTTACAACACCACATCCACACACACCCCAGGTTCGCCCCATGTTTCAAGCAGGATGAATATATGACCAAGGCTTGCAAAAGGGACCAATGATTTTGGGGTCCCAACTTGAGACACTGTGAAGGGGCCTGATTTTCAGAAAGTGCTAAGCACCCGCCCTCTGAAAACCAGGTCTCTTTAAAAGGGTCTCAAGTTGAGTGCCCAAATATACAGGTTTGGTTTTGTTGTTGGTGGGGGGTTTTTGGGGGGAGGGGTCTTCTTTCAGCATATTGAAGATATTAGAGGGGGCAAATGAAGATCAGATGTTGGACCATCAGCCAGCTGAGCAATCCCTGTCAGGAGGTTGACGCCATTGGTAGATCTTTGGGTCAGATGGGCCAGGTCCTCTGTGCTGGAAAGGCCATGACAAGGAATGCCCTTGAACCTTGGCATTCTGTCAAAGGAGCGTTATTGCCTTTCATTTCTGTTTCTTGGTCTGAGTCAACCACAACGACTCAATGAGGTGAAAAGAGCAGATCATAAAAAGATATTAAACTTTCATGAATCTTCATTTAGGCTAAATGAATATTTGGAGACCAGTTACTTCTTCCTACAGTGTATATTAGTATGGCACTAGGCTCAATTATAGAAATTACAACAAGATAGATTTGATTATATATAGTATAACGTGACCCAATGGCTGGAAGCTAAAAATAGAGAAATTCAGACTGGAAATAAGGCATAAATTTTTAACACAAAAGTAATTAAACAACTGAACGACTAAGGGTCGTGGTGGATTCTCCATCACTGACAATTTTTAAATCAAGATTGACTGTTTTTCTAAAAAATCTGCTCTAGGAATTATTTCTGGGAAGTTCTCTGGCCTGTGTTATACAGGGGTCAGACTAGATGATCACAATGGTGGTCCCTTCTGGGCTTGGAATCTATGAATTTATTATTTCATTTGAGTTCATATTTCATGCCCACCAGTGCAATATCTAGTCACCTGTCATGGCTTGGTTTTCTCCTGGTTTGGAAATAGAATTACTTAAAGTTCTCCAGTGAGGACAGGATACCGTTATTGGTCAGAAAAATAATATGCACTGATGCCATCATTTGGTATTATTTAGAGAAGACCCTGAACCACAGAGCACAGATCGAAATCCAGACACAAACTTCTCCAAAGCTCAGGGCGGTTGCAGTCTGGAGCTCTGATTTTTGAGGCACTGCTAGCCATGCCAGCTTGAGAATCTAGCTCTGGGTTCCATCTCTTGCATTGGTAACTTCAGCACGTTACAAGGTTTTTGTTCTGTTTGCTGGTTGAAATATATTGAAATTAGAAAGTCTGATGACATTTTCATCAAAATTTTAACAAGACCAAAAAACAACAGGTTTCATTTTTGTGAAAATTATATTTTTTAAACCAGCTCTAGTAAAGACCATATATAAAAAAAGCTTATGTTCTTACTTTATTATTTCAATTAAAAAAACAAAGTTACAAAACCTGATGTCAACTACCTTGCATAGTAAAACAGGTTTTATTATATTGCCTTGCAGACAATTGCAATAGCTGCTTTAGCCGAACAAAACTCTGAAAACTCATATAAACTGGTGCCCTGTTCCTTTAATGACATCTTCTAAATCACTCAAGCTGTTTATGTCAGCCCGCTCTAGTGTTAAATGCCCAGTCAATCACATTAGATGTGTTAAATACACTCTGGGGCAAGTGTGCTTCAAATGTTTAATGTTCTGTAAACTCCCAGGGCTAACTTGTCTGCAGTCACTAAGCAATTTGGCATCACCAACTTGAGGAAAACTGAAACAAACATAAACCCAATGCAGGAATGGAGAAGGGAAGCAGAGGACAAATAAACGATTGCATGGCAAAGGTGAAGGGATCATACAGCTGCTCCAAAGATGGATCTCTATGCAGTCACTGACCTTCGGATACAATTGTGGCAGCAATTCATATGTGGTAACATTTAAGATCCTTTCAAAGGGACAGTTAGCTAATTAGGATAAAATGCCTTCCATGCCAATGTCCTATTTAAGAGCATACACTGTATTTTAGCCCTATTGTTTTGAACAACGTAAAAGCCAGAAGAAAATGAATTACAACGTAGGAACATGGGAATTGCCAGACTGTATCTAACCCAGCATCTTTTCTGCAACAGTTGCCAATACCATGTGTCAGAGGAGTGAATTAAGCAGTTATGGAATAATCTACCCCAAAGGAAAGTTCCTTTCTGATACTTCAGTGGTTAGACTGACCCCTGAAGCGTGAGGGTTTATATCCCTCCCAGAACTTGTTTCTGGTTTAATACTTATGATTCTAACTGGGTATTTTCATTAACCAAATAAATATACATGCCCTTTTTAATCCTGCTAAACTCTTGACCTCAATTGTTATCTTGTGGCAGTGAGTTCCACAGCTAACCACATACCTAACATTCCCCAACCACCTAATCTAGCCTCCATCTCCACAGTGTGGAGGTCCCCACAGTAGCACTTCCACTGGATGTGTGGTGATGTCAGGGCCCAAAACGTGGGCTGCCTAACCTAGTGGTTGGAATCAGGAGCAGCATCAGAATGGTGGTCACACCAAGAGTGAAAGCTGGAATCAGCAACTGGGCTCAGGGCGTGGTGATAGGAACAGAGACGAGGTGTGGTGGGAGGAACAAAGAACAGGGCAAGACAGCAAGAACAAGGAGCAGAAACCAGGCGAGGAGGCAGCAACTTGGTCTCAGAGGTCTAGGCAGCAACAAGCCTAGTGACTAGTTGCTCAGACAAGGGATGGGACAGGAACAGGAAGCTTTGTAACCGGTGATGTCCAATCAGCAGTCTGCTGTTAGTCATCTGACCCGGCGGAGTCAGCCTGTGCACTGCCGGTAGTGGGATATTAGCAGCAGTTTGTTCAGTGGCAGAGAGGATAAGGCTCCCATTCGGCGGGTTCAAGATGTGTGCTACCTGACAGAAGGAGTACTGCAGAAAAGGATCTGGGGGCTCTAAAGGGTTACAAACTAAATATGAGTCAACAATTTAATACCATTGCAAAAATAAGCAAACATCATTCTGGGATGTGTTAGCAGGAGTGTTGTAAGCACAACACGAGAAGTAATGCTTCCGCTCTACTCTGTGCTGATAACTGGAGTATTGTGTCCAGTTCTGGGCACCAAACCTTGGGAAAGATGTGGACAAACTGGACAAAGTCCAGAGGAGAACCATAAAAATGATTAAAGGTCTAGAAAACGTGACCCATGAGGAAAGAATGAATGAAAAAAATGGGTTTGTTTAATCTGGAGATGAGATGACTGAGCGGGGACTTGATAACAGTCTTCAAGTATGTAAAAGGTTGTTATAAAGAGAAGGGTGAGAAATTGTGCCCACTGACAATGGGACAAGAAGCAATGGGCTTAAAATGCAGCAAGGACTATTTAGGTTACACATTAGAAAAAACTTCCAAACTGTCAGGGTAGTCAAGCATTGGAACAAATTACCTAGGGAAGTTGTGGAATCTCCATCACCGAAGGTTTTTTAAAAACAGGTTAGACAAACACCTGTCAGGGGTGTTCTAGATAATATCTTGTCCTGCCTCAGTGCAGGGGACTGGACCAGATAACCTAGCGATGGCTCTTCCGGTCCTACATTTCTATGATTATTTATCAATATCAATGCAAAAGGATTAAATGCACAGCAAACACTGAGCTTCAAGGGGAGCAAAGGAACCTCTCACAGCACTCCCCAGTCCCTGCCAAGCCATGCATTTCATTATGGGTAGACTACTGTGATGAGGGAGAAGGGGGTTGGGCAGGGTAGCTATGCCTGGGTTGGTGGGACAGAGCTTATGTTGCCAAACTAATGCATGAACATCACCCCGAGCACTGACCTTTCAAAAATTATACATCCTTCCTGTGGGCCTGCATGCTTCTGAGCACTCCTCTGAGGTGAGGAGAGCCCGACACGCCCACGGAAGGATGTGCTCAGGTCCTTGCAAGGCTGGGCTCTATGGGACTGACCCAAGGGAGTCCATTAAAAGACTCCCATTGATTTCTTGAATCAAGCACTAGGTCAACAAATACAAGCCCAAGAGCATTCCACATAGGTTAGGGGTTTGTTACAGGAGTGGGTGGGTGAGATTCTGCGGCCTGCATTGTGCAGGAGGTCAGACTAGATGATCATAATGGTCCCTTCTGACCTTAAAGTCTATGAGTCTATGTGTATGCCTTTAACCTTTCCAGAGTGCATTACTCCATGAGGGAGGAAAACTGTATTCATTTTATTTTAAAAGCATGCAAAAAAAAGGGGAGTAACCTCCTGAAACTTCGATTCAGGACTGACATGCCATTACATTAGTTTAATCAAAGACTGTCTGGTTGTTCACAGTCTGTTACAATGGAAGTAGCAAAAAGTGAGAGCTACCCAATATGCTCTGTTTTGTGAGCTGATGAGGGTGACTAGCTATTGCTATTGTATTACAGAACTTACAACCTGTCACAACAAATGATAAGCTACAATTCAGAGGACTACTTCATTTATTGCTCTGCCCAATGTTCGGCTTTGCCTGAACACCACAGCCAGTTATCTGGTACTCAGCCCGCTACTCCAATGGACTTCCAATGGGCATTAAATCAAGGCCTTAGACATTTGGCAATGCTACTCCCAAAGACATTAATGCCTTTGCTGTACAGGCCAAATTGCTTCACAGCTGCCATCTTGATTGGGACAAGTTACCTGCCGAGGCCAAAACAAGGAAAAACATTTCCAGCACGCTGTCAAAGCAGGCATCCTGTGTCTCCTTCACGCTTGGGATTTAAAGTGGGGCAGGCTTTCACTGGCTCCTATTGAGGGAACTCAGCAGGTGCTTTATCGTCGGCAGAGCGTGTCAAAGTCCAAGTTCCTGCCAATAAAGGGCCAGAAGTGATGTAAAATTTGCTCTGGGTATCTGAAGCTAGACAAAACATGAGGTCAAACAGGTTGTTCCCATAGCATGTAGCAAGCAGAAAACGATCTCGGTATCATGTACGCCGCAAATCGGGGCAAAGGTAAACGGTGTAATGATAAAGGATGACACCCAAAACATCACACGCGCCAGGGAAACCCTGCACGTTCCATCAGACTGAGCAGAAAACGTGCCAAACTGCACTGCCATAGAACAGAAGAGCGCAGTTTCGAGAGTGCATTGAGCAACACTGCTAAACCCCACACATCCTGCGCCCTCTCACAGCGGTACGATCCCTCAGGCCAGTCACCTGCAGACACCTGAGGCCGCTGGGCATGGCAGGAACTTGGTGCCCGGGGCTAATATTTTTTAGGGCCAGGTTTGAGTCCCACATCCCATGTGCCTCGACTCAGTTTGATATTTTCCAGCACTGACGTACTTGGTTTTTGCTCATTTCTTTCAGTCTTTTTGCACTTCTAGCATTACAGCCCCACTTTTCCCCATCCCCTGCCCACGCAGCCCAAATCCCCCCACAGCCGCACTCCCCTCTCACTACCCCACTCCACCTATGTTCCCTCTCTCACACACACACACACACACACACACACACACACACACCATGCTACACCCAGGCTCTCTCCTGCCTTCCCCGCCCCGAGTCCCCAAATATTGCACCTGTTCACACAGGCCATAGGATGTTGAGGATGAAAGCTCTGAATGGAGGCCATGGGGGACAATGAGAAGCTAATGGACGTTAATGTTGATAACTGGCCCTGTGACTTACCTATCCATACCGATATCTATTTATTTAACAAAACAGGGAATTTCCCCCAAACAAACACTTGGCTGGGTCAGAGTTACGGTTGCTCAACTGCAAATTCTACAAAGACAATCACTAAAGGTCAAGCAGATCTATAGTCACCATAGCTAAGCTCTTAGACTGCAACATTTAAAAGTCTTAGAACAAGACATAAAATAAATACCACAATGCTTTATAAAAGGGTACAATTTTCAAAAGCACCTATCTGACTTCAGAGGCGAAGGCGTATTTTCAAGAGGGACAGAGTCACTTCTGAGCATAGGCCCCAGAGCACCCACAGAAAAAAATTGGTGGGGTCCCGCCCTGCCCCGCCCCCCCTGCTCCCGCTCACCTCCACCTCCGCCTCCTCCACGAGCGCGCCGTCGCATCCTGCTTCTTGCCGCGATTCGCAGCATGCTGGGGGAAGAGGTGGGGCCAGGGCGGGGATTTGGGGAAGGGATCCAATAGGAGCAGGGAAGGGGTGGAGTTAGGGTGGGGACTTTGGGGATGGGGTTGGAATAGGGGCGGGGAAAGGGTGGAGTAGGGCAGGGCCAGGGACGGGGAAAGGGGTGTGGGGGCACAGGCACCGACCAGCGCCGGAGAAAGTTGGCGCCTATGCTTCCGAGCCCATTTGAACGTGAAAGGGATTCAGGCTCCGAAGCACCCAATGGCGAGAATTTCAAAGGTTACATAGGCACTTAAAGATGCAGAAAGACACCTAGCAAGATTTTCAAAGCTGCCCAATTAGATTAGGTGCCTGACTTCCATTGAAATCCGAGTTAGGTGCCTAATATAAGTGCATATAAACCCCATTAAGCACCCATCTGCATCTTTAGGCACCGAAATACCTTTGAAAATCTGTCCCTAAATCACTTTTGACACTGGCATTTAGGCTCTCAAGTCACATTTTGAATTTTTTACTCGAAGCAGCATCTTAAACATGATCTGTGCAACACAAGATTTTTGATTTCATTACCCAAGTACAGCTTTCTAAAAGATGCAAGATACTCCAACGCACACATGAATAGAGTGCAATCAGAATCTACAGTTTCTTTAATCTGTAGGTACCTGTACTCCCTCATTAGAAGAAAACAAAAACAACTGGGTATTTCTGATGTACTCACCTCCACCATAGGTAGTGGCCAACATAATTGAAGACACCCATGCAATCTCACTGTAGGATGTGCCAAAGAAATCCTGGATTTCTTTGAAGAAGATTGCTATGGCTTTAGGAAAAGCATATGAAAATCCAATGGAAATGAATGCTCCAAATACTACTGCCCAGCCCCAGCCCCCGTCAGGAGGGGTGTAGGCTAGGTGTGTGTTAGCTGGAGGCGACATGGCCAGGCTAAATTAAAGCCCAGAAAGCACTCCTCTGGAAGCCCTGAAAAACAAAGTGTACACACGCAAAATTAGTCCTTGGGCAAGTTCTCCACAACCAGTTCTCTCTCGCTCGCTCACTCTCTCTCAGTGGTAAGGGTTTGGAAAATTTGCAGCTGCTGAAGCAGAGTCAACAGAAATTTCAAACACTGCTTTAGAAAAACACAGTTCCTCGGTAAATGGCATGGTAGGTTATGGTGCTTCAGTGCAGCGGATAGCAGCTCACTCTAAATCTACTTGCACCCTGGCCTAGTGACTCAGGCTGCCCTACTCGCTGTTATCTACCGAACGATGAGATACCAGGGATCTCCATAATTATTCTTTTGAGGTGGCTATTACTTAAGAATAAGTCTAAGATTTTGTTACGGAGGTTACAGAAGTCATGGAATCCATGACTTCCAGAGACTCTGTGACGTTTTCCACTGCAGCTGCCCGGGGGACACAGAGCTCTCAGCCGTGGGCCCGCAGCTCTGAGTTGCCACAGGCAGCGCCGGAGGGGCAGGCGGCAGGAGAAATCCCTGTGCTCTCAGCCAGTGTAGCAGCGGTGAATGCTGGACCCTTCTCCCTGCCCATTTTGTCAGTTACTTCTAGTAGAAGTCAGGGACAGGTCACGGGCTTCCCTGAATTTTTATTTATTGCCCGTGACCTGTCCGTAACTTTTACTAAAAATGTCCCTGACAAAATCTTAGCTTTACTTAAGAATAACAGCCCAAATTTTGACCATTTCCACATCTCTTTGCAACTCCAGTGGCTTCAACTGGCTCACTCTGGGATGCAACTCCAGGAAAAATTCATTCTGTCTGTAACGTTCCCCTCTTTTGGAGAGAACAGAATTCTATCACTGTATCTCCTTCCTGCAGCTGTGTGTGTTCAAGGAAAACCTGAACCCCCCAATCACCACCACCACACACACAAGCAGGAAAAGGCAGAAAGTGGCTGCTTGAAAATGCAGCCAGGAGCACAAAGACAGCGTGACTGCTACCATCTGTGGGAACATGCACACTCAACACATACATGCACAATCATGCACACAGACTACACATAGGACATGCACATACACACAGAACACAGCAGGGGCAAATCAGACCAAAGGATTCTTAATCAAGGACCCTGTTATGTGCAATGCACATGCCCAAAGAACACAATATGTATCCACTGAGAACACACTTGCATATGCAAAGAATAGGTCTGCATTCAAAGAATGAATAGAACACACAGCACACGCATATGGAATACACATACACACCCAGCACACAGGCCAACATTGTGAATGCACATGGATACACAGAAACAATACAAGAAACATGCATATATAGCATGCAGACGATATGTGACATAGGCACATGGCACACAGATTACATCAGATACACTGGCTTATAGCATACACAGGACTCATATGCATATGGCACAGCAATAATGCATGAAGCACACGGGCATATGGAACACAGAGGGTACACAGGCTACATAGATACGTGGCAAACACACTGGGCTCACACACATGGCACTGTACAAAGAGTGTACACACAGAGGTACATCCATATAGCACCATTATAATACATGAAGCTCACATGCATGTGGCACACACAGGGTACACAAGAAACAAGCACGTTACTGCATCTAGCACACACAAGTAGGCAGATGCATGCAGCACACAGGTTGCACATAGGGTGCGCACACTGGCACATGCATATGGCACACAGGTGACACAGCGCACACACAGGCACATGCATGTAGCACAGGCTGCACACAGACTGCACACAGAAGCACATGCATGTGGCACACAGGCCGCACATAAGACTGCACAAGCAGGCACATGCATATGGCACACAGGTGATGCAGAGCGCACATGCAGGCACATGCATATGGCACACAGGTGACGCAGAGCGCACATGCAGGCACATGCATGTAGCACACAGGCCACACACAGAGCACACACACAGGCACCTGCATGCAGCACACAGGCCGCACATGCAAGCACATGCATGTAGCACACAGACTGCACACAGGCACAGGCACGTGGCACACAGGTGACGCAGCGCAGGCACAGGCATGTGGCACACAGGTGACGCAGCGCACACACGCAGGCACAGGCATGTGGCACACAGGTGACGCAGAGGGCACATGCAGACACACATGCATGTGCCATGTGGCACACAGACTGGGCAGGCAGGCCCCAGACAGGCACATATACGTGGCACCCCCGTCACCAGCTCAGCTCCCTAGCAAGCTCCCAGCGCCCCCCAGCTGGAAACACCCGAGACAGGCGATTGCCGGGGCCCCGCGCCGGGCCGGCCACTCACCTGCGCGCTGAGCCTGGCACTGCGCGGGCAGCGGCGGCGGGAAAGCGGAAAAACTCAATGCAACCAGCGCGGGGGGGGGAGGTAAAAACCCGCGAGGGCGGGGCCGGGGCCAGCCTGCCCGCTCCAGACCCGGGGGGGAGCCCAGGCAGGAGGGGGTTAACAGTGACTCCCTTCCCCCGGGACAAGTCTCCCCCAGCCCCACCCCAGGAGCAGCAGCTGATCAGCCCCCCCCCCTGCCTTTGCATGGGGCTGCAAATCCCACCCCCAGCCCGCGCGCGCCTCTTGCAGCCACGCAGGGGTGCAGGCGGGCGGGGGGGGGGTGGCTTTGGAGAGGCGGTGCAAACGTGCCAGCTGTTGCATCAGTTTCCTTGCAGGCGCTGACAGTGACCCTGGCTCCCCTTTGCTCCCGGCGCTGCAGGGAAACACGCGGCGCCCCTCCGCACACCCCGGCACTTCAAAGGGAGCTTTGCGGAACCGCCAACAAACTTCGCGCCTTGGTTTGAAACTGCCGGGCCGCAGCCGGATGCGCCCCCGCCACGGGCTCTGCAGGGCGAACCGGGCACATGAGATGGGGGGGTCCTGGTGCATTGTGAAAATAAAACACTGATCGGCTCTGAAAATCGAGAACCCCCCCCCCCCCCGGAAGGGGCACTGCCCAGTGCCATTCGCCCGGCATCGCCTTACCCGGGTTACCAGGTTCCCCCACCCACCCAGGAGTAGAACTGTGCAGGGGGCGGGGAACAGCAGATGCTTTTTGTTTTGTTTCCTTTCAATGTGTTTCCCGGCTTGGTTCCATGCAGGTGGACTCGTTTGTTGCACTCGTGTGCGTCCTACCCGTTTTGCTTTCTAGTTCTCGTGCGCCAGAGCCCAAGGCTGCAGTGTACCGACTGCAGAACCTGCAAGGCCGCTTCCAAATTCAAACTACAAGCTGTTTATTCAATGATCAAAAAAAAAGTAATGGCATTTATCTTACTAGTGGAGTGGGGGCCACACAACTTTAAAAAAAAAGTTACAAACGTTTTGAAAATTTTGCCAAAGAAAAGAAAAGATTTGAAGCACAAAATAATAGGTCTTTGAATATAAGCTATTTTCAACTTATTTTTAATATATTCTATGTAGCTATTTAAGTTATTTTCTGTATAAAAGCAAACCTAAATGCCTAAACAGTGGGCCAAAACCTGGCTGATCATGTCCCGTTTCCCCCCCCCCCCCCCCACCTCATACAGTGGCGGCTCCAGCGCTCCAAGCATGTGCCAGTCTCTGCAAGGGCGGCAGTCAGGCACCCTTTGGCGGATCTCTTGCAGGCAAGCCACCGAATCCGCGGGACCGGTGGACCTCCTGCAGGCATGCCACCGAAGGCAGCCTGCCTGCCGTGCTTGGGGCAACAAAAAAGCTAGAGCTGCCCCTGACCCCATAGGTGCTGGAACTAAGGGTGCTGCCCTTAGTTCCAGCTCAAAGTGGTTTCCATTATATACAGGATTTACAATTTGCTTCAATGGCATCCCCACTATAAAAATTGTTCCAGCAGCCTTGCTCCACCCCAGTTTCTAGGACACCCAAGTCTCCACTCACCTGACACATCCTAAATTGCCCTAATAAACATTGTAAAATGCAAAACAATCATGAACGAAAGAGCATTTGGGTCTTTTGTGGTGTTTGTTTAATTTTCTTTTATGCCCTCTGGTCTGCATAATCTTTAAAGCATACAAATAAATGTTATTTCTGAATGATTATGAAATCTGAGATTAAACTGAAAACCTCGGACCTTGGAAGATATGAGAATTTATAGAAAGTTTAAAATATTTATCACAAAATCCTGGATATTCTTTTCTATGCACAAAAAAGTGTAGATTTGAAAAATACCACATAAGGGAGAATTGCCTAACATTACCTACAAACAATGTATCTTAACATTTAACAGTTTGGTTAAAATAGATCTGATAAGGTGAACATAGAAATGGTTTTGTAGATTTGTTAAATAGCATCTCTTCACTTGTGTAGCCTATAGGACTAACCTGCTTGCTTGTGTATCCTATCTATAGCTATATAGATATCTTTTCTTACAGTTTAAGTATTTGGTTTATTGTAATAGGTTTATAGATTTATATTAAAGTAAGTTTGGCTGTAATGGAAGAGAGCTACAGGCCAGATCCTGTATGTTAAGCTAAAGCACAGTTAGCGTATCTCTCTCCTGTGCCCTTTTACCCAGAAAAGCAAAGTTGACCTTTTATCTTGTTTTTCCTAACCCAAATAAAGTGCCTACATCTAGGTCTAAGACCTTTACCTAGACCAGTAGACAATGAAGAATGGCATGTGGGGGGGTTCAGTGTTGTACCCACAGACTTAACAAGTATGCCTCACAAGACTGATGTGTGTACATAGCTGTCATCAATATGCACATACATAGCCTGTGGGTTAAGTGTACCCTAACATTTCTGTGGGTGAGGAATGAAATTTAGGCATAAGAGGAAGGATTTCCGGCATTTGCCCTATAAAAAGGTGACCCACCTCAATAGAGCTTTCTCCATTCTTACTGACGTCAGTTCTATTCTTATTTATTCTATTTCTACTCTATTTCTCTCTATCTATCTATTCTATCTATCTGCGATGGCTACTACTATTAGTAGGCTACAGGGCCGCCCAGAGGATTCAGGAGGCCTGGGGTCGGCCCCCGCCGCCGAATTGCCGCCGAAGACCCATCACTTCAGCGGTGGGTCCCAAGGCGGAAGGACCCCTCGCTGCGGGTCTTTGGGGCACTTCGGCGGTGGGTCCCGGAACAAAAGGATCCCCCACCGCCAAATTGCCACCAAAGACCCGGAGCGGAAGAAGCTCCGGGGGCCCGGGCCCCGTGAGAGTTTTCCGGGGCCCCCGGAGTGAGTGAAGGACCCTGCTCCAGGGGCCCCAAAAACGCTCGTGGGGCCCCCTGCGGGGCCTGGGGCAAATTGCCCCACTTGCCCCACCTCTGGGTGGCCCTGGTAGGCTATACTTGTTCTTCTTAAACTTTAAGTTTCAAGGGAACTAGGCTAAGCTTGGTTTCCCTAAGTTTTAGTCTTAGTTTTATTAGGTTTTGATTTTAAGTTTAAGTTAGTCAAGTAAACCCTAATTTAGTTTTGATAGCTCTTAGCATTAGATTTCTTCCAAGCCCTGCATCCCTCACTCAAGAATTGAGAAACCTGAACTGCAAGGCTTGTCGTGTGTCTCTTACCACCAGGTTATCAAGGAAGAGTGTGAGTATATTAACCAAAGCTTTGCTGCCTATAATACTATATTATCATATGTATCTTTTGAATAGCAGTGATGCAATTGTAACTTTGTAACTCTGGTTATTTTACCATTTACTTACTATTATTGATTTTAATAAAAAGTCTTTAAGGCTGTAGCTGTCTGAGTGTGAGCTTCCTGTCATACCCCCGAGGGTCCTTTGTAAATTCTGTGGAGCCTGATTCAGGACAAGAACTTTTATCTTCTGATCAAACAAATTGGCGATCCTAAAACCCATACTATTAATATTGATGGTAATAGTTATTAATATTAATAAATTAAAATTAAATAAAAATTAAGTTAATAAATTAAATTCCCATATTATCCAAATTAATATTATCAGTACACCCTAAATCAGGCTACATTTGTTTGTGCAAAAAGATAATTTTTTTCTGTTAAGCAGGTAACATCTCCTTTAACACTAATTTCCTTCTCATAAAACTGCATAGTATTGCTTTTAATCTAGAAATCTCATATTACAAATGCATGTATGTGTAATATAACAGCATATCACTTACATTTTGTTGTATCTCACCATGTTTATGCACAGCAGTTTGCTGTGTAATACATCATTATATTTAAATTCCTGCATATCAAAATTTTCTTTATGAAACTTATTGGTAACAATTTAACAAGTTGCCAGTAAATTACAGTTGCCTCCTCACACCTGTATTTAGTCCAACTTTGCCTCTTCTATTCTGGTTTATATAAGGGCCTGATTCAAAGCCCTTTGAGATCAATAAAAAGCCCTTTATGCCCCATCTACCACCTTTGGGATAAGGCAGCTATTTCTGAACCACTCCAAACTTTATGGAAGTTCACATCCAGATCTGAGTTTTGCAGCTAGTCCCTCTTTGTATAACACACTGAACCAAAACCCATCTCCAAACCAGAGACATTTTAATCAGGATTTGGAGACATGCAGATACAGTTATCAATCTCAACTTGGTGACGCAAGCCAATCTCTACTTTCAGGAATCTGGGACCATACAATGTTTATCAGGATAAACAGAACCCAAAATCATCTTCGGGGCTTGTAGACTAGCATCCTGTTGTGGTTATTTTTTGACATAATGTGATGATGTTATTCAGTATCATGTTGTGCAGTGACATGCTAACATATCACAACATGGTAGATGATACAGACAGGGCAAGTCTCCTTTCTAAGGGTCAGAAGAACCACACAGCCTGGTTGCCATACATGTCCTCATAGCCATAATGCAATATTTTCCCCTCCATACATTTGAAGAAGTGGTTTTTTACCCACGAAAGCTTATGCCCAAATAAATCTGTTAGTCTTTAAGGTGCCACCAGACTCCTCACTGTTTTTATAAAGCAAGAGGGACACTGTATTTATGGAACATTTAGTATTAGGGAGTATATTTTTCCAGCATGAAAGAAATTCATGTATGTAATTTCTTGCATCTAGATTGTACATGTACCACATCCTGATGGTAACCTAGATAGGCCTAACTTCTTTAGGCACCGCCACTGGGATCTTAATCTGGTTCTCCCGAATGACTAACACCTCTCATTGGAGAGACGGTTCTTTTCATACCATGCTATACTCCTTTTGTTCTTCTGTGTTCTGGGCCTTTGGCCTTCCATGCAAAAATCAGCCCTGCAGGCTCAGCAGGAAATCAAGCCAGAGTCCTCAGAGCCAATGGTCAGGAACTGTCCCTTAACAGCTCTTGCGCTTGCTGAGGGGTGGGGCTTTATCTTTTCATTCCTGGTTATTTTTCCAGCCAGCCTTATATTGAGGTAACCTAATGTATTCATATAGTAAACATCCCGATAACCAGGCCAACATACCACGTTGATAAATTATCACAGGGCAGCTCCAAATCCATCACAGTTATAACCTGCCTTTTCAAGAGAGCCTGGTGATTTTGATTTTAAAAAGGTATCTCATTTAAAGGGGCCTGATTGTCAAAAAAGGCTAAGAACCCACCCTCTGGAAATCCGATCTCTTTAGGTGTCTCAAGCTGAGCACCCAAAACCACTACTTTTGAAAATGTAGCCCTATACTTGCACTAATATCTTATTATTAATCCACTTAATGTGCATTGTTTTGTTGCATACAAGCAGATTTACAGCTGTTTAAAACAGTAAAAAATTCCATTCATAAAGACTTCTTTTGGCCTGAGTATGTATATCTTTATAATGCCACTAATCAATCAAAGAAAGCTTTTCTTTTCTTTTAGTTACATTAGTAAAGTCATGGGGAGGAATGCTGTCCATGCATTTCACAGGAAGCATGGTCATTAGAGTCCAAAGGGAAAACCCAACCATACATGAGTGCAAGAACTAATGTGAATCAATAGAGTCAATGTTTCCTTAGACCAGTATTTAAGCCAGAGCTTTCATGTGCCACTGAATTCTCACAAGGGTTGAAGGTTATCTGACAATTAGAAAATTACCATAGATAAACCTTAAATCCCTGAACCAGTCCAAGTTCTTTACTCACTGATCTCCATAGAAACAATTTATTATCCTTACATTAAAACACAGGTTGTTTTTTTTATTGGTTTTACTATATAGAGCCAATATGCAAGATGGCAAGATAGATTACACTATGCTGAGTAATCACTTGCATCTGAGATATCAACTTCAGTTCAAGGCAAATGCTTGGTAGTTCAATCTGACCAACAGAGTGAAATTCCCCCTAAACTGTAACGTCAGTGGAATCCAGATCCTTTTTCGCATCCAACAATTCCATTAATGTCCTCAGTGTGACCTTATTTTGGGATTACCTGGTACATTTGAAAATGGTTATGTGTGTTTAGAGTTCTTACAATATTCTTAATTTCGCTCAAGGGATCAGTACATATTACTGTGGATTATTGTTCGACAACGGTTTTTAATTCCATAAAGTCCTTTGCACTAGATCTAAAACAGATGCAATCATTACATTCAAGCTTGAAGACGTATCAATAGTTTCTCTCAATAGCCATAGCAGAACTCATGGCAGTATTAGCTTTATCCTCTTTTGACCAGGACTTTGGATTTCCTCATCACTGAGCATGACTAAACAAAGTTAACACAAAATGCCTTCCAAGAGCATTTAGCCACAGGCCCTCCAGCCCTTAGGGATTTATTAGCACTAATAGTTGCAAGTTAGGAGTTTTAATTAAATGAAAACTTACTTATTCAGATCCAGTGCTGTGATCTAGTGAGAAGCCAGCAATAAAGAGGACTGCAAAAGAATGGGCCACCATTGTTCATAGCCATGCTCTGAATCTAGAGTGACCAGATGCTAAGTGGAAAATATCGGGACTGCCGCGGGGGGTGTGCTTTTTTAATTGTTACACTCACCCGTCTGGGTCTTTGGCAGCAGGTAATAAACCTTGCCACCAAAGACAGAAGCACCCACCGCCGAAATGCTGCCAAAGACCGTCAGCGACTGAAGGACCTGCCGCTGGACTGCCGCCGAAGACCCAGACAAGTGAGTGTAAAAAAAAAAAAAAGTCTGAAACATACTATCGGGGCAAATGGCATCCCGACTGTACTTCGGTTGGGACAGGGGACAAACTCCTCAAAATCGGGACAGTTCCGATTTTATCGGGACATCTGGTCACCCTGTCTGGATCTGAGAGGCAGTTGTACCACATCTCCCTCACCCATCTAAGTCAAGCTGAGATTCTTGGTGGGGCAAAAACTTTTGACTGTCATCAACTTTATCAGATTTCAGGGTCAACCACTCATTCTGGGTGTTCGCCTCATGCGCTGAATTTCAGTTTCGGGTGTTATCCCACTAGTTAGATACTAGACCTCACAGTGTGAAGTTCTGCAATCTGTACAATTGCTCAGATTCCCCATTAACTAGAACTGGGTGGACATTCTGAAATCTGAAAGCAAACAAAGCTCTCTCAGTCCAAAATTCAGGCTCAGTTCCCCAGAAGACTCACATTTTCAGATGAAATTGGGCTGGAGACCCCAGGTTCCATCAACCTGCTTAGCATTTGTTCATTTGGTGAGTGAGATGCGGGTGGCCTGAAGTCCTCCCAGACATCAGACACACTATCACTGGAGATATGTTTGGGGCCTGGGCAGCTGGTTCACTCTCTTCACTTTCTGAGTTTTTGTTTAGCAGAGCAGTAATTAAACAATGCAAATAGAGACTATAGATATAAACCAAGGTACTGGATATTTACAAGAACTACGAGGAACAGACAACGATCCCAAATTTGGGATGGCATCCACAGTCACTGACATAGGTGAGAAAAAGAAACCTATCCAATAAAGCAAACTATGTGGCAATACAGGACATTGCATCCCCTGAACTCTGCATTTGCCATCCGCTAACTAAATTAATTCTAGGGATGGTTAGGTCTCAATTCAGAAAGAGGGCTGTGGGGAGCTGCAGAGGTGGACGAGTGTGGAGAATTTATGTAAATAAGTGTACCAGAAGCAATCCAAAACCCACTGTGGGGATTTTATGATAAAGGCCTAAGAACAGATCTTGGGGATCCAAAGATTGTACTCTTTGGAATTGTGAAATATACAGCTGGCTATTTTATTAAACTTTCTCACTTAGAGGGTAACATCTGGGAAAGACTGACACATAACATAGGGGTAGGTTTGTGGATAGGCCCATTACTAGGAAATCCTTTAGGGTCAGATCCTTCTGTCCATTCCATGGTGTGCACAAAGGTGCATCAATACCAGCAAGGAGGAGCCAGATAAGGAGGAATAGCTACCAGCAGACCGACTGAATAAGAACCATGGGCTTGAAGCTGCATGGGAATTAAAGGTGCATACATGACCAGAGAGGGGCAACCAACCTCAACAGCACGCTTGCCTCGCAACTCAGTGGGTATTTTGGTGGAAATCCTAGTCCCTCCAACACATACACACCTCTCAAAATGCTGTGTTCCTTCTGCAGGTGTACGGGACTAGCCGCCACAAATCAGGGATGCGTGGCAACTGGGGTGCGGAGTCGCACAGGGTATGTCCACTCTGCAGTTAGAGACCTCTGGCTGGCCTGTTCCAGCTGACTTGGGCTCATGGGGCTCAGGGCAAGGAGCTGTTAAATTGTGGTGCAGATCTTTGCGCTCGGGCGGCAGCCCGAGGTCTGGGACTCTCCCAGCTCACAGGGTCCTAGAGCACAGGCCCCAGCCCACGCCTGAATGTCTACACTGTAATTAAACAGCGCTGTAACCAGAGCCCCGCGAGCCCAAGTGAGTTGCATAGGCTAGCCATGGGTGTCTAATTTCAATGTTGACATGCCCACAGGCACCCTGCTGCCTAGGCAGCCTGCAGAGCTCAATTGCACTGATCCAGCTACATTTCCGTCCTCACATACTTCATGCAGGATTGGCAGGGGCAGCAACTGGCCCTGCAAGAGAGTTCTAGTGTATCGGTATGAACTGATAGCAGCACAGCAAGCAGCTAGGGACATGGCAATCTTCTCCAGCTCATCATGTCCCTTTCCATTTAGTAATGTTTTACAAGAGGTCAAGGAGAGATCAAAACAGAAATTTGGTGTTTGCTAAGCTCCAGTATTAATAGCAGAGAAGAGGCCAAACTGCCAGAGGAATTCATACAAGAAATAATTCTGTTCTCCAGGGAAATGCTTAAATAGCTCAAGTCCCAGGTCTATGTGGTAACAGCAGATGGGTACATACACCATCACTGCTGGAAAGGATGGTTTCCTATAAACCCGAAACTAGACATAGCAGTGAGATTTTCTTTTTTAGCAACTATTTCAATCAGAATAACCTGAATAGAGTGTTATTGTAGCCGTGTTGATCCCCAGATATTGGAAACTGGGTAGTTGAGAGAATAGCTTCACTAACTAATAAAAGATATTACTTCACCCATCTTGTTTCTCTAATAACCCACATTATGTAGAAAAAACAGATGCGATTCCTCTACATCTAATAACCAGAATGTTTTCACTTGGCAATTATTCCCTGGCTACTACATTGCAAATATCCTTGCTTATCTTTTAATCCTGGAGTGGGCCCTATTCTGTTACATTTGGGAAATGGTTACCCAAGAAGAGGGAAATAACATGGCTGAGGTTTTCAAAGCAGTGCAGGGGACTCAGCTATTCATTTTAAAAGAGGATGTGTGGCTAAATCCCCTCCACAGCTTAGAAAATCTCAGCCTCTGTATTTAATTCTATCCTGACTGGGGGGTGTAAAAGCTGGCAGTTTTTAAAATTATGTACATACATGGCCAAATGCATGGCTTGTGCAGAAAGATGTATAACTAGAAGGTTAGTCAGTGGGTGCTGCAGTGTCCCTTTGGACAGAGAAGAAACAGGAGTCCGTTGTTTGCAACGAATATAAAGGGGCTTGTTTATTGAGGCCACTGGACATAGACATTCTCTGTAACATAAAGTCTTTAAATCATGATTTGAGGACTTCAGTAACTAAGCCAGAGGTTGGGGTCTATTACAGGAGTGAGTGTGAGACTGCCTGTGACCTCCATCGTGCAGAAGGTCAGACTAGATCAGAGGTGGGCAAACTACATCCCGTGGGACCGTCCTGCCCAGCCCCTGAGCTCCCAGCTGGGAGGTTAGCCCCTGGCCCATCCACCGCTGTCCCCACTCCCCCGCAGCCGCTGCGCGCTGTGCTGCCAGCCCTCTGGCCCGTCGCTCCTGCCAGGCAGCGTGGGCGGCGTGGCTGGCTCCGGCTGGGTGGCGGGGCTGCGAGCTCCTGCTGCTTTGAGCAGCATGGGCGGGGGGGAGAGATTCGCTAAGGGGCAGGGGGCCCCGGGGGACAGTCAGGGGCAGGTCCAGGCACCAGTGCAGCAAGCAGGTGCTTGGGGCGGCCAATGGGAAGGGGTGGCACGTCTGGGTCTTCAGCAGCAATTTGGCGGCGGGTCCCTTGGTCCCTCTTGGAGGGAAGGACCTGCTGCCAAACAATGAAGGGGTGGCGGTGGAGCTGCCGCCGGAGTGCTGCAGATCGCGGCTTCTTTTTTTTCCGCCACTCGGGGTGGCAAAAACGCTGGAGCTGGCCCTGGTCAAGGGACAGGGAGCAGGGGACAGATGGATGGGGCAGATGTTCTAGGGGGGAAGGGGGGGCAATCAGGGGACAGGGAACGGGGGGGTTGGATAGGTGTGGGAATCCCGGGGAGGGCTCTCAGGGAGAGGGGGTGTGGATAGGGGTCAGGGCAGTCAGGGGACATGGAGTGGGGGGGTGGATAGGGGCGTGGTCCCAGGGGGCAGTTAGGGGCAGGGGTGTGGATAGGGGTCGGGGCAGTCAGGGGACAGGGAGCAGGGGGGTTGGATAGGGGGTGGAGTCCTGGGGGGCAGTTAGGGGCAGGGGTCCCGGGTGGGGGCAGTCAGGGGACAAGTAGCAGGGGGGGTTGGATGGGTCGGGCATTCTGAGGGGGGGCTGTCAGGGGGCGGGAAGTGGGAGGGGGCAGATAGAGATAGGGGGCACAGCCTTACCTACCCAGCCCTCCATACCGTTTTGTAATGCCAATGTGGCCCTCAGGCCAAAATGTTTGCCCACCCCTGGACTAGATGATGCTGATGGTCCCTTCTGGCTTAAATTCTATGAATCTATGATACCACAGTCATTCCCAGTCCATGGTTTTCTGCTCCCAGACTAAGGCCTTCTCTTCACTACCAAGAAAAGGAATGTTTTTACCTCAGGGTAGCGCACACATGTGAGCTAGTCTGAGTTAAAAACAGTGAAGACAAGGCACTTCAGTGTTACCATAAGGTAAACGAGGTGAGATCAGGCATTTTAGTTTTATTGCGAGGTAAATTAGGGCAGGATAGGGTGCTGACCTTACCTAGTTTACCCTATGGTAAAACTAAGAGCCTTGTCATCACTATGTTTTTACCTCAGAATAGCTTGCACGGGTCAGTTACCCTAAGGCAAAAGCCAGGACATTTTTAGCGGTGAAGACAATGCCTAGCTAAACACAGCTTGTGTTGCATAGTGTCACCACACAGGGTATCTCTAAATCCTGGACCGGCCAGTAGTGGAAGAAATGGGTGCAAAGGAGTCTAAAGATCTTGTCGACATAAGAGAACGTTGTACCAGTTTAACTTAAATTGTGAGTCAGTATCTTGCTCTTTTGCTGGCTCAATTAATGACTACAAAGTGGAAATCCTTCAACTGGAGAAAGTGAAAAAGAGACAGACTGACTTTATAGCCTGGTGGCTCAGGGCACTCAGCTGGGACATGGGGTACCAAGTTCAAGTCCCTCTTCTGGCTGTTTTAGAGCCAGCACTTAAGCCTGGGTCCCCCACAGCCCAGCTGAGTAGCCTGATGGTCAGGACACTGGCAATTCTGGGCGACTTTCCCTTGAAACATTTCTGAGGGGCTTGGTTTCAGCTCAGTGCAGAACAGGAAAAATCTTTGAAATAGCAAAAGTTTTCTCAGGAAGGGAAAACTTTCCCCACCCAGCTCTAGTCACTTGTTCTAACTAATCGAGGAAGGAAGCAGAGATCCTTTATTGCGTTTACCTTTAGGACACAGCTCAGAGAGGACAGTGATGATCGTGGCATTAAGTGCCTAGAGAGATTAGACTGCACGTCAGCCATGGCCGGGTTTGCTTTGGACTAGAGCTGTGCAGAAAAGACATGGCTGTCTGAAAGGGGATCAGACCCCTGAGCTTGGGTACAGAATGTTGCAGCTTGATGTTACTGTGGGTAGAGATGGTCTGTTTGCTTACGTTTTCCCCACTGCTTTGCTCTTTGTACTCGTTGGCTGTTGTCCGCCAGATCAAACGTAAGGTTTTGCTATTAACTTTCAAGGTCCTACCTGGATTGCTCTTCAGTGTCATTGAACTGTCTTTTGACACTTTTGTTCCTTCCATTGTACCCTGTTCGAACAGAAAAGATGAGGATTTTGGTCCCGAGGGTAGTGCTCGTTCAAGCTCTCTGCAGCCTTGGGTCAATGGAATGGCCTCTCAAACAGCCCTGAAAATGCCAGTCTTTTAAAGAAGGGGTTTGTCTACTCTTGAGCACACCAGATCTTCTGGCTCTAAGCTCAGGGGGCTAACTCAAGTCTCAGCTGGAGCAGTTCAGCCTGCTAAATTGAGGCAAGCTAGTGCAATTCCACCTATGCAGGCTGGGATGCTCACTCTGAGCTGCAGGAAAGACACACCCTTTCTTTCAAGCGCCTTTTGCCAGGCACTCCCTTAACATGGTTGGAAGCTACTATGACAAGATTCTTATTATAGTGATCACAGGCACGGAACCGGTTTCGAAAAATTACATTAGGCCTTTAGCCTCCGCTTCATCTCTTTGGGATGACACTTTCTATGCTTCTAGCACTCATGTTAAAGGTGAGTGTTTGAGAGGAGAGGAGGAACTATGATTTCAATTGAAGTCAATGTCAGAATGCCCACTGATTTCAGTAGAGCCCGCCTTTCATCCAGAAAACTTCAGCCATGTCTGTTAAGCCATTTTGGAATTAGCCAAGTGTGAAAAAAATCTTTAACTTTTCCTGCTAAAAATAATTAAGATTTTTTCTGTGCATAGTTAGCTCAGAAATTGCTGTGTTAAAAACTGAAGTTGAGATTTCCAAAGGAGATTTTCCCACACAATTTTCACTGTAAGTAATGAAAGTTGTGCATCTACACCCACGTGGAAACTTTTATAATCTCAGCAGGGTGACCGGATGTCCTGATTTTATAGGGACTGTCCCGATATTTGGGGATTTTTCTTATATAGGCTCCTATAACCCCCACCTGATTTTTCATACCTGCTGTCTGGTCACCCTAAATCTCAGCCTGAGCTTTCCTATGACTTAAGCAAGGAATACTCTGATAGAGCTGGTCAACATTTTCCATTGAAAAATAGTTTATGAAAAAATGGCCTTTCAAAAATGAAATTTGTGAAAAAGTTTCCTTAAAAAATGTTTGACCAAAAAAATTAACTCCATAAGACCCCCAAATTTTGGAAATTTGGTATTTTGAAATTTGTTTTCACCTTTTGCTTTCCTCTTTATCCTCCCCACCCCTTTGCTATTAAATACAGTAGAATGAACACTAGTGAGCACCCATCTCCCCCTCCTCCCCTTCTCATTTTCTCTTTTGCCCCTCTAACTTTTCCAAAGTTAAGGACATTTTGAAAAGTTTGATGAACAAAGAGTAAAGAAGAGAAAAACCCACCCTGCAGATTATATAGGGTTCCTAGGTGCTAGAGTAATACAAAAAATAAAAATAGTGTATGTGGTGTAAAAAAGAGGAAAACACAAAATTGCAGTAATGACAATCTGAAATTTATCTATAATTTCAATGTTTTAAAAAAAAGTTTCACAATTTTAAAACACAAAAATAAGCCCGTTTGAGACAAAAATGAATGAAATTTCTCCAGTTTCTTTTTTCAATCAGTGGTATTCATCGTTAAATACAAAACAATAGCAACGGAAATTACCCCTGTGCAGTGATTGCACACACCTTTCCCTTGATATGATCCTGCTTTATTTTTATTAAAGTTTTAAAAAATAATCATAGAATCATAGAATATGAGGGTTGGAAGGGACATCAGGAAGTCATCTAGTCCAACCCCCTGCTCAAAGCAGGACCAATCCCCAATTAAATCATCCTAGCCAGGGCTTTGTCAATAATAATTCAACCTACATTTTGAAGATCTGCTTTCATTTTTTAAAACTCAATTTTCCCAGTCACCGATCTGAGTGGAACACAGCACTTCACAGGATCTAGCCCCCCACAAACTTTCTAGAGGATAACATTTTTCCCCACCCAGTTTTTAAGCAGATATATTCCTTTCCTGACCCAAAGAAAGCCAGCACTTTCGTTTCACTCACCTCCCCCGTAGGTAGTCGCACACATGATGGAAGTCACCCATGCAATCTGGCTGTAGGACACATTAAAAACCATCCGGAGTTCTTTGAAATAGACTGTGAAAGCTTTAGGGAAGGAATATGCAAATCCGACAGAGACGGCAGCTCCAAATACCACTGCCCATCCCCATCCACCATCAGGAGGGGTATAGCCTAGGTCTGTGTTAGCTGGGGGAGACATAGCTAACCTAGATTTCAGCCAAGAAAGCAGGTCTCTGGGAGTCCTGAAAAACAAAGTGCATACCTACAAATTAGCATTTCATATTTAGCCCTAAACTTTATAGACTTGTGTACTAAGTTCAATCATGACACACATAAAACTGATCATTCATATGTAATAAATACCAAAGTCTCTCAAGTCACCCATTTTGTTCTTGGCAGAGCAGGTGCCATGCCACAACCCTCCCACAACTGCCTCTTAAAACATCAAGACACTATTCCAATGTGATGGCCTGAGAGTTTCTAACTTTTTACAGTCGGTTAGTGGTAATGTGTATACAGATATTCAGAGCTAAGTGGTGGAATGCAATCAGTCTTCAGTGCAGGAGGCAAATTCCCCATTGAGAATAATCAGTCATCTGACTCTGAGGACTAAGATTACTTTTCCATTAGTTTGCAGTCATCACCATTTATGTGATCTAGCCAGCAAAATGTTTCCTAAGCAGCACAGATATTTTATTTAGTTAACATCTTATCTTAAAGAATAACATCTATTTTGTCCCTTCAAAATGTTTGTGATAAAAATTTGAGGAAAAACAAATCTGTCACTTAAAATATTGTAGGTCTTCTGATTTTAGGTTTTAACCAATAAACACTGATAAGACGCTCCCGATACAAACTTTAAAAAATGAAATCCATGTTTTTCCAATGAACACCAGAAAAACACTGGAAATGGTTACTTACATGTAAGTACTTGTCTGCATAGAGCAGTAATATATAAGAATACACGAACGGCCACACTGGGTCAGACCAACAGTCCATCTAGCCCAATATCCTGTTTTCTCACATTGGCCAATGCCAGGTGCTTCAGAGGGAATGAACAGAACAGGGAATCATCAAGTGATCCATCCCCTGTTGCCCATTCCCAGCTTCTGGCAAACAGAGGCTAGGGACACCATCCCTGTCCATCCTGGCTAATAGCCACTGATGGTCCTATCCTCCATGAATGCATCTAGTTCTTTCTTGAACCCTGTTATAGTCTTGCCCTTCACAACATTCTCTTGCTCATATGCTCAGAGTCTAACTGATCATAGTATATGGGATCCTGAAGGAATTTTCTTCCCGGTCTGGCAGTGACCTTGGATTTTTTTCCAGCTTCCTCTGCAGTGTGTGGGTATAGGCCATCACCACTGTGGGAATGTTGGACATTGGGGCACAATAGTCTAGTCTCCTTAGGGCTGTAATACTTTAGCCTAATTTTGATTATTGGGTTTAGTGTGGCCTGTGATGTACAGAAGATCAGACTAGATGATCTGGTGATCTGGCCTTAAACTCTATGACTCTATTCCAGAATGCAAATTTGTGTCCCAACATTACTTTCTCTCTTGCTGCTTCCTTTGCATGTGTTAAAAGGCCATTGCTTAGTCATACACACACTGCCATTTCATTTCACTCTCCTATGAAGTGCGTCTCCTGCATTTGTCTGGAAGCATCTCTTTTGCGCAGTGACAGTCCAGGAGTCTTTTGAAGGCTCCACACCAGCAGAGTGGAATGCTAGAACCCTGATGGGGTTTATATCACGCTCTGTGTGTGTGTGTGTGTGTGTGTGTGGTGGGGGTACTGATGCAGATCCCTGGCTTGGGGAGAGGCTCTCAGGAGGGAAGAAGGTGATGGTGTAGGTCTCTGAGGAGACTGGAGAGCGATGCTGAACCTTGGAGGTTCTCTGCACTTTATACCTATCGCAGCACCTGCCAGGTCAGAGGGGAGGGGCTGCTGGCTCTTGGGGACAGAAGCTCAAAGATGGGAGGTGTATGAGGAAAGGCTTGGAAGAGAGAACTACCCGGGAAAGGCCTAGAGGAGCAAGTCTGGTGGGAAGGGGCTCAGCTGTCAGTCTGAGGAGGAAGGTCTGGGGTCCCTGAAGCTTAGCGGTGCTATAAATAAATACCCCTCAGTTTGAGGGCCTCAGGGATCAGTATGCACCACAATTCGGGAATGGGAAGTTGGGTCGTCTGAGACTTGGAGGGGCTTACGAGCTGGTGACCCCTCTTTGGTGGCAGGGCCCCCATTTATGTCCACAGAAGTTTGAGAGTCTCAGATAGGTGGTGTCTAAAGTTTTTGGCAGCGAAGAGATGGGGGCTGTCATTTAACAACGGCACAGAATCACAGAACAGGGAGTCTTAGGGGTAATGCTGGTTTTCTTCTTCTCATACAGCTTCTCTGCCTCCCTACTCCAATATACGGATTCTCCCAAGAACCTTCCGCAGACCCCGACCTGATTTCATTCTATAGATTTAAAGACCCACCTCCTCAAAGGTCTCTTGGGCTAAATAATGGGCACTCCTAGGAGGGGTTGGGTCTTGAAAATGGGGGACCCGATGGGGCTCAGAGCCCCAGGAGAGCTTGGCAGCTCAGAGATATATGAGCATGGAGCTGAAGGATAAGGGGAGCCCAGAACTTCTTCCTGCACTAAGCGGCGCTGGAAAGGTTACGGAGGTGACTTACCTTAGAAGCTGGTTTCTAGGAGCTGTTCTTACTGCAGTCGAGCTTCCCCTCCAGAGAGAGGGGAAAAAACAAAGCTTGCCCTCTTCTCAGGGTAAATGCTTCATTGTACGGTTTTCAGATGGGAGGGGAAAGCCTCATGATTTCAGGTTATCCCTGCTTAAAAGAATAATTCCATTGCATAAGCAGCAGGTGATTGGCCCCGCAGGGTGTCCGTCTCCCCAGCACCGCATGAGAGTGAGGATCTGACTCTCCCAGCTACTGACTTCCACAGGATCTCCAGCAAATGGCTGACAATTTCTGGAGAGCTGACTGAAAGTTCCTGGTGGGCAGCCCTTGGCGTATGCCTGACTCTTGCCAGAATATCAGATTATGTCCAGGAGTGAGACAAACCAGAGGGGATATTGCATCGTTAACATTCTTACCACACTCCCCAATCACTCAAATAAGAGTCAGAAGAAAATCACCTTCCTGTGCCTTTTAGGAGTCACTCCAGTCGCCTTCTCTTGAGATAAAGGTATTTAATTGATGGAAAAGACCAGTTCCACAGCAAGGAGGGAGAATGAAGGTGGACTGTCATTTGTTGCCTCAGCACAGCTGCATGTTTTTCTTATGTTTGCAACAAAGGGAGTAAAACTAAAGGAAAATTGTGTCCTCAGAGGAAGTAGATCAGAATTTCATCCCGTACCTGACTGATAGCTGACCATCCTGCAGAACAGGAGAGTAAACGGTGTTCAGGAAAGTGGCAAGAAAAAAGAATTGGGAAGTTTAGCTTATCCCTCAAAGAAAAAAATTTCAGGGAGAATACAGCTAGGTCAATTTATACCAGCTGAGGGTCTTTCCCATCAATTAAATATCTTTCTCTCCAGAGAAGAGGACTGGATTGGCTCCTAAAAGACACAGCAAGCTGGTTTTCTTCTAACTCTTATTTTAATGACATTCTTATTCATAGGATTCAAAACAAATATGAAAAAAATCTATTCTTTTTCAAGTCTGTGACAATAGTATTTACAAACATTCTGCTACAAATGATCCACTTATTTGTTGAGACTAGTTTGTTAGGCTGTCTGTGGACAACCCAAAGTTCTGAAATGTGAAGTTTATGATCCCTTCCCCTAATGGTTTCTGAACTGTGATCAATAGTTCACTGACTGTCTGTAGAGCCCTTGCTGATGGATCACAGAGAGCTGTCTTGTGATGTGGTACTAGCTGTTTCTCCTTTCCAGCTATTACATTGAATTAAAATAATCTAAAAATATATATATATTTTACTTTTCCATTTTAGCTATTTGAACCACTGTCAATGTGTGTAGGCAAAAAGCTGTGTCATCATGTTTTTAGTGTAAAGTACATTCTCATTTAACTTCAATCAGTTTCTCTTTTCCCTTTGCTATATTAAGTGTATTCTGGTCATTTCAACCCCCAGACCAAAACGTTTAAATTTTCAGGAATGTCAACATTTTATTTCGATCAAAAATGCCAAAATGAAAAATTTAAACATTTCCAAACCAAAAACTTTCCTAATTTCCTTTCTGTGAGAAATTTTGAAATTTCAACTTTTTGTCCCAAGTTGGGATAAAACAAATGTTGAAATGCTAGATTTTCCCATGGGATGGAAATGCTGACTATGAAATAACTGACAGGTGTTTTCTAACCTGTTCTTAAAAACCTCCAGTGATGGAGATTCCACAACATGCCTAGGCAATTTGTTCCAGTGCTTAACCACCCTGACAGTTAGGAAATTAGGATATTCTATCACCTCAACCACGTTAAGATGCAAGTTCGGCCCAGAAAAAGGGGGCACTGGTAGAAGATCTAGAAACAAGGAACAACGTGCTTTCTAGCTGTTTGCAGGAGGGCAATAAATAACCTGATGAACAAAAAAGACAGATGGTGAAAGCTGCCAGCATACTGATAATATTACAATTACAATTATATGATGTAGAAAAGAGCTACAAAACTTGAGTGGATCTAGTGAATCTGGGTCCAGCTAGGTACCTAAAACACTACAGTGGGCCAATAAACTCCATACAGAGGCACCAATTGAACAGAAAGACACCGTATTCCACAAAAACTACATGGAACCTCAGTTATTTCACGCTCTCACCTCCTTGGACGTTAATAGTTTAGCTAGACTGTCTTTCTGTTGTTCCCCCTCTACACATATCAATGTACCTCTCTCTTTCTTCAGGATTTGTTTCTTAACATTCTTTTCTCCTTCTGCTTCCCCGCAGCCTGCAAGCAAAATTCACCCGTTAGAAGGCCCGTAGAAATATAGGGCTGGAAGGGACCTCAAGAGGTCATCTTGTCCAGCCACATGCTGATATCCAATCCCTCTGCACAGCTAAGCCTTCTCCAAGCCTTTATGGTGAATTTTGCTCCTGTGTAGAGGGCCAGCACAAGACCTATGAATCACTTTTATCCTATGTAAAAACTGCTTTAATGGTTTAAGGAGGACTGAAGAGGGTCATAGGCTTGGTGCAGGCTCTTTGCTCAGGGGTGAATTTCACCCTTAATATGGGGAGAATTTTACACACACACTAATAAATAGGTTGCTTAGGAGTATTTAAAGATCAATGTCAGGTAATGCAGGCACACACTTCCACAGAAGAGTTTTGTATAACCCAATTTTAATAGGAATGTTTCCATACTACTTATCTTGTAAAACTCCATTTTGGGTATTTAAAACATTCCCCTGAAGTGTTTGTTATCCAAACACTGCAGCAGGGTAGTGAGGCCCAAGAAAATAAAGCTGATGATATGCAAGTCAATATGATTTCATTGTCCAAGCTAGTGAGAATTAAACTGCACCAAATATGAATATTCCATTTAAGTGGGACACTTAAGAAATTCTGCAGAGACCTGACACTGTCCGTAATGCATCGAGACACTATGTTTCAGCACTGAAGAAGAAATATTCCTCTATTTGGTTGATTCCCAACATTTGCCTTCCAAAGAACATAAGAACATAAGAAAGGCCGTACCGGGTCAGACCAAAGGTCCATCTAGCCCAGTATCTGTCTACCGACAGTGGCCAATGCCAGGTGCCCCTGAGGGAGTGAACCTAACAGGCAATGATCAAGTGATCTCTCTCCTGCCATCCATCTCCATCCTCTGACGAACAGAGGCTAGGGACACCATTCTTACCCATCCTGGCTAATAGCCATTTATGGACTTAGCCACCATGAATTTATCCAGTCCCCTTTTAAACATTGTTATAGTCCTAGCCTTCACAACCTCCTCAGGTAAGGAGTTCCACAAGTTGACTGTGCGCTGCGTGAAGAAGAACTTCCTTTTATTTGTTTTAAACCTGCTGCCTATTAATTTCATTTGGTGACCCCTAGTTCTTGTATTATGGGAATAAGTAAATAACTTTTCCTTATCCACTTTCTCAACATCACTCATGATTTTATATACCTCTATCATGTCCCCCCTTAGTCTTCTCTTTTCCAAACTGAAGAGTCCTAGCCTCTTTAATCTTTCCTCATATGGGACCCTCTCTAAACCCCTAATCATTTTAGTTGCTCTTTTCTGAACCTTTTCTAGTGCTAGAATATCTTTTTTGAGGTGAGGAGACCACATCTGTACACAGTATTCGAGATGTGGACGTACCATGGATTTATATAAGGGCAATAATATATTCTCAGTCTTATTCTCTATCCCCTTTTTAATGATTCCTAACATCCTGTTTGCTTTTTTGACCGCCTCTGCACACTGCGTGGACATCTTCAGAGAACTATCCACGATAACTCCAAGATCTTTTTCCTGACTCGTTGTAGCTAAATTAGCCCCCATCATGTTGTATGTATAGTTGGGGTTATTTTTTCCAATGTGCATTACTTTACATTTATCCACATTAAATTTCATTTGCCATTTTGTTGCCCAATCACTTAGTTTTGTGAGATCTTTTTGAAGTTCTTCACAATCTGCTTTGGTCTTAACTATCTTGAGTAGTTTAGTATCATCTGCAAACTTTGCCACCTCACTGTTTACCCCTTTCTCCAGATCATTTATGAATAAATTGAATAGGATTGGTTCTAGTAGACCAGCTATCATGAAGGAACTTAAAGGAACATTCAAGTAGTTCAAATCAAAATCTGACCTAATTTAAGATTATAAACATTCTGGCTGGTAATGATTTCTGTATCCATCCAAAATAACATAGGAACAAAACACCGCACACTGGAGATTAAAAGCCATTAGCCACCTTTCCCTTTACAACCTAGTTTTAATAAATTCTTCTTGTTCTTTTCCCCCAACAACTACAGAAGAGCTTTTGTAGAGGCAAAATGCCAACTAATATTATTCCTGTTAGCATGGAAACAAATCTTCCACTGGTTAAAAGTGAGGCCAAACTATTTGTTTTTTTTAAAGGCATCTATTTGAAGTACTGTACTAGAGTATATACACAGAGGGAAAGGGGCTTAGGGTGCACCACCACGGAATCCTGTTTGACCTTGAACAAGTCAGTTAGCCTATCTGTGTCTCCGTTCCCATTTATAGAACACGGATAATATTTCCTACCTCACAAGGGTGCCACAAAGGTAAATACATTCAAGACGGTGAGACACCAAGATGGTAACAGGGTCACACAAGCACTTTAGATAGATATGGAGGCAAAAAATTCAAGGTGCGAACCACATTGCTCGTAGCAGGTGCACAACTGTGCCTGGCCCTATACAAACAAATAGCGAGAGTCAGTCCCTGCCCTGAAGAGCACAGTCTAACCTGGCAAGACAGACAATGGGTGGAAAGGGAAACAGAGAGGAAGTGATTTGCCCACAGTCACACAACTAGTCAGTGGGAACAGAACCAGGTCTCCTGAATCCCAGTCCCATACACTAGCCCATGCTACTTCCTAGCATCTCAGCAATGGCTCCTTTCCGGGTGGATCATAATAAATGTGTAAACCTACCTGTTACCTCCCAATTTGCATCTGCTACAGGAACCTTACTAGCACTCTGGAAGTTGGACTGGATGCCCAACTCCGTTTTAAAATATTGGCAGCTGGCAAACACTGTCTGAACATTTATCCCTTTGTATTAGTTGTAAATTAAATGGTATCTCCGAGAGCAATTCTTCCTACTTTAGAATTTCCCGTCTTATTTATAGCTAATGTTCCAAAGCTGGATTTACAAAGCCTCCTGGACTGACAAACTGGATGGGCAGATGACCTGGAGAATTGGCTCACTTTCATAGTGCTAATCCCAGAATGTTGTGCTGTGATAAGTAGCAAGTGACAATTTGAGATGGTGCACACACACATTTTGTCCTGTGTATTTTTGACTGTATTGAAATCTGTCTGCTCAAGGGATTGTGGTCACAGGGGAAATAGAGTTCATAGGATCTGTTTCTCCTGAGATTAAACCCTTTAGAAATAATGTTTTTGTAAATCTTACTGGCCTTGCAAAAGGTGAAATTCCTTTAGACTTTTAGAATTAAGCAGCTTCTGCATTGCTGGCCTTTTGCTGCCAAAAATGTTGTTTCTTCTTTGCTCATACACACCAGGTTTAAAGCTTCTTTGGCTTTGTGCCATTCCAGGCTGGTGCCTTACAACTTGTACCAGCTAGGAGCTTTCATTTATTAAATATAAATATTTGTACTATTTTTCTAATGTGTGTACAATAACACATGGGTAAAGTGGAGTTTAATTCTCTCCTAGTGGCTATTATTGCCATCTGCTAATGAAGTTGCTCAGTGGGCTTATGCGTTAGAAGCTTGTATTTTTGCATCCAAATGTTCCAGGTTCAAACCTTGCAGAGCACCCATGAAGGAGTGCATTACACGTACATATTGGATACATTCTGCATTACTTGGCTACACAAGATATTTTGAGTGATTGCTGAAAGGAGCATAATGGTAAGAAAAGGTTAGACAAGAAGAGTGGCCAGAGACTTATATGACTGCTTTTATCTGGCTCTCTCATTTAGAGTCCTCCAAAGAAGGTGCATTACTTAGTTTGGTTTTTGGATGCAAACTCTAAATAGAACTGAGCAAATAATTTATAATGATTAGACACAGTCTTCCTGTTTCTGTACACAAAATGTTGAAGCAGAATGTATTTCTATGTTTGTTATATGCATTTCTTTTAAATTATTCAGATTTTCCACAAGTAGTTCTTGTACTCTGGCTTGTCAGCATGCATTTCATTGAGAACAGTGTTCAGAAAAAAAAAAGTTTATTTTTTTTAATTCACAAATCAAAAAAGTTAGATCAGCTTTACAGTCAGTGGACAAATATAGAGGGTGAAAATTTGCAAAAGTTACATTGAAATATTTCCCCTTTTCATTATTTTAAATTTCACGATTTCATTGAAATTCAAACACTGAAAATATTTCCACTTTGAATATTTGAAATTGGAGCGGTATTGGTTAGCGTTGCTATGACGTACGTCCCACCCCGCCTATATGGAGGAAAGTAACTCTGAAAATCAGGGTTTTGGAGTACATACAACATAAAATGTATTTTACTGTAACATTCTCTCAATTTTCTGTTCATGATACATTCCTGCCAGTAAACTTGTGCATTAGCATATTTGCAGAAATCCATCACTAACACAGCATGAATAGAGACCATCTGAATTAGCTGAAAAAATTCAAAATATTTATTAAAAGCTTTATTGCTGAAGTTATCCACCCCTAATTCAATATATGAACAGATTTCTTTGAGAAAGTAATTGTTCTGCTGTGTCAACTTAGGTTAGACTGTCAATTGTTTGGTAACATCTAGCAAGTTAATCCTACCAATATGCGTGAAGTTTCTGGAAAATTCAGTCTTGGGATTTTCTTTGTTAATTAGGTAGGTCCAGTATGTTTAGAATGTGCACTGACAGCATTCGGCAAAAGCAAAGGAGCTGTAGAGCAGAGATCACAAATTGTCACTATAAACCAGAATACGGCCCGGGATACTGGCGTTTGGAAAATATTCCTTTCTGGATTTATTTGGTACTATTTTGGTGTGTGGATTCTAAGTATTATGTTATCTTTGCTGGGCTGCTCTAACACTTAGGGCACTAAATGAGCACTTGTCCTTTTATCAGTTCAGAGTCCATCAGATTAAATAATAGGAAAAAGTTCAGCTTTTTCCATTTGCTCTACTCGGATTATGAGTTTAGGGCCGAACTACGTACTGCTCTTAGCCGTGGAAGGATGTACAAGAAGCCTCCTATCTTCTGGAGCATTTCCTCCAGGGCAGGACACACTAGCAGTCCCAGTACTGTGGGGGCTGGTCACTTCTGCTTTGGGTGGGGGTGGAGAAAGAGACCTTGGCCCAACCTCCCATGCTGTACCAGCTCAAAAAGCAGACCTGAGCCACAATCAATCTTCCCTGTACTTCTCCTCTGAGAGAGCCACACCATCCTCTGCTCAAGGTTTAACATAAGGGACACAATCTAGCTCTTAATGTTTGAACCATGTGAAACATTTTAGGAGAGTTACATTTTCAGAATGCAGCCTGACTATGTAAAGTTAGCTGAACTTTCATAAGTCCATCCATAGCAGATGGTTCCAATGAAACTTTGTCTACCGGGTAATTTTTATTTATTTGTAACAAGAAATGTGTTAAGTCCTACATGTTGTGTGGCTTTCTAACTGGATTTTAAAAAGCCTGAGGATAGTAGCACTAGCCTAACTCTGCTCCCATTGAAACTTGTGGCAAGGAATATATTCTTCAGTGCTACAGGAAACAGAATATATTTGTTGACAGCTCTCTCAGAGAGATGGAGCTGGAGAATGGGCGAGCCACTAAAGAATCCCTTTTCTGAGACTGGGCACTCAACCCATGTTCTGCTCGCTTTTCCTCTTTTGAATCTTATCCAGGGTTGGATATTTTAGTTGGGGGTGGATGAGGAAGGTCCTTTCTCTGATATTCTCTTTTTCCATCAGGACTAAAGGAACATCTGGGACTCATGGTGAAAATTCAGTTTTCCTCTAGGGAGTTTTGTCTTGTCTTTTTTGGGGAGGGGGCAAGAAAATCAAAATAATTTGCATTTCTTTGAGGGATGGGGTTGGTCCATTGCAGGAGCATCTTGCCACAGTTTCACCTGGGTATCTCCTTTACTATTCTTAACCAAAAGTGCCTTCTAGATACCCAGTTAGTGACCATTGCACTGGCTGGACATTTACAGGCATTTATAGAAACCTCTCCTCTGAATGACTCTATAGCCAATTTTGTTCATAGCTCCTTTGCTATCCTTTGGAAATAGCCATGAACTCTGTACTTGCTTGGCTGTGGAGAACAAAACACATCAGATAAAGCTGATGACTATAGGGCACTGGCAGATATGCCTACATTGGAAGTGGAGACTGAAGCACAGGAATAGCTATTGGAGAGGAGAGTAATTTAATGTTTACTCTTAATGTATTCAGTCCAATACAAAACACACAGGAGGACAGAGACTGACACTTCACTGACCTCCTCCATGCTGGTCTGATCAGCCTTTTTGCTTGGACTTTGATAGGAAGCATTCCTGGGTTTTGGCAGAAGCCTTTCAGGCATGGCCAGAACTGCCTGCAGTATAGCCTGAGCCACACAAGGCAAAAAGAGGCTTTCCCTTCCTATGGCTCCCTCCCAAGCACGAGTCTCTTACAACCATTGGCAAGTTTGTGAACAGAAAAGGCACTAACATCACCAAGTACCTGTGAGCAGGGAGGGAGAAAGGGAGGAAGGTACCTCGACTGCCAGAGGAAGGACATGCCAACCATTAATTAAGGCAAATGTAAAACCTCGCCAAGAGTCACTAAAAAATGCCCAGAAATGTAGAACACGTTGTAAGGGTACCAAAGCTAGAACAGGTTTCAAGTGGGAGCTGCAGAGTATTGCTGAGGGAGGCAGAACATTCTAAACTGAAGCTCAGAGTGGGCTCCAGTCAGCACATGGTCACACTCACCCAGGATTGACAGCTTCACACTGCCTTCCCAGGAAGCAATGGAGCCAGCCCATTAGCGCTAGGTCAGCTGTCTTTCCTTGAGCGAGAATGCAAGGCTCACAAACAAACCGTGTAACATACAAGCAGAGACTCTCCAGATGCGGCTTTAAGTGCTGTGAAATTCGTTACAAGGAGACAAATCTTGGAGAATGCACTGTGCTGCTAAGGGTGCTACAACCCCTTCTGTTTTTGCGAGTTAACTAGTTACTTAGAAGGTGAACTTGTGGTTAAAGTCAAAGAGCAGGAGGTCTCAGTTATCAGGGCCGGCTCTAGTATTTTCACCGCCCCAAGCAGCATGCCGAATTGCCGCCGCGGACGACGGGGGCAGTCCGTGTGCCGTTAGGGCGGCACACCTGTTTCCGCGGTGGCGGCAATTCGGCGGCAGCTTCTGTCTTCAGCCAGAAGACAGAAGCTGTGCCGCCGCAGACAGCTGAACATAGAAGCTGCCGCCGAATTGCCACCGCCGCGGAAACGCGCCTGCCGCCCTAACGGCACAAGGACTGCCCCCGCCGTCCACGGCGGCAATTCGGCACACTGCTTGGGGGCAAAAACACACAGACTGCCGCCCCTTGCAGATTGCCGCCCCAAGCACCTGCTTGGAATGTTGGTGCCTGGAGCCGGCCCTGTCAGTTATACTCACAGTTCTGGCCAGGCTTCCTATGTGACCTCAACCATGTTGCTTAACCACTCTGTGCCTCCCTTTCACCACCTACGAAATACTTCCCTGCTTCATAGGGATGCTTGAAAGATCAATACAAGGTTTTTACTTAGTGACCCTAAGATAGAGAGTGGTATGCAAAAATACCAAAAAGGGCAATTTGAACAAAATTATAAACAGCCTTGCAAAACTGTCTCAAGTCTTAACAGCCCAAGGAAGGGGGGGGGGGGAGAATGAGGGGAGACCTTCAAGCTGGTCCTGCCTGCATTGGCAAATGTGGTAACTGGCTGCTCTACATTCCTACATGTGTAGAGAGCAGAGATATATCGGAGGCCCCAGCAGCTTCCCTCACCACAGGATGCCTCAAAGTGCAGGGATGGCAAGTATTTGGGATGTAGGACTGCAGAGCTGGGAAGAGAGCACATGGATGAATTTCTACTTGCTCACTCTACCAACTTCATTTTAAAGACATTTATCATTAAAAACTGTTGAAGTCCATTGTATTTCAACAATAGGTTTATTTTATTATAAGAAACGTAACATGACATTAAGTAAAAATGCAAAAATTGTGCAATTATGGCAAAATGTTTAAAAATCCACACATTTGCCCTCATAGAACTACAGTACTTCTTACTAACATACCTGAGCACTGAACATTGGATGCCATTTCTAAACAGCAACAGGGAGCTCTTCGATTTCTTGCAGATCATACTCACTACACGTCTGATGCACCAAGATCAGTTTTAGTGATTTAATCGACATCAAAATTTAGAAGAAAATGGAGAATACAAATTATTTTGTATTTTGATAAGATTGGGAGGGGGCAATATTTAAATTTAAAGTATCAGCATAAGAGTAAGTGTCAATTTAATAAGGGCAGTCTGAACAAGACAGAAGAAATTATAAATGGGCAGAGAGAGGATGCAGCGAGCCACATGTAAAGTACGAGTACCTTTGGTGCGGTTTTAATCAATTGTTCTCAAACTGTGCAAGTTTATTTTTAAAGTCTGATGCTACAGCAAGACTTTACCAGTTATCGGACTTTTAAAGAATTTAAAAGCATTTAAGAAGTGGCAAAATGTCTCAGCTATATTTCTGTTTAAACAAATTATTCATGCATAAGATTCAGTATTTTCTACTCCTATGCAAGTTCCAGGATTTAGCTTTTAAGCACATTACAGTCTTGGATCACAATCTTATTTTGAATGGTTAAAGAAAATGGAGATCTTCGTACTTTAGTGCAGATAAACAAAATTAACAAACCTACTGCAGAATTAACCACAGCATATTGTACTTCTATACATCACATGACCAGTCAATTGTTAACTCAAAATTCTATTTAATATTTTCAAGTAATATATTGAAATTTGTTCTACTAAATAAATATAGAAGATTGTCAAAAAGCAGCAAGAAATCTTGTAAATAGTCAACAAAGCTTTTAAAAAACAACAAAAAGTTACATAACACTTTTTGGAAGAAAAAAGTTTTACACACTAATGCAATACTGTAAGGGAGGGTGCTTCAGAAAGTTTGCAGCTAGAGTCCTACAATAGCACAAATAGAGCTAGCCAAGGACTATGGAAAATGTAAAAAAAAAAAAAAGCCATGGAAATAGCCTTATAAGAAAAATTCTTATTGTTGGCTGTGGATAACAATAGTATCTTGAAGGAACTAAACAAAAAGAGAAACCACATACCTTAACATTGTTTAAAAATGCAATCTTAGCAACTATGCATATGCTCTCGATCTTAAACAGTTTCAGGGATGTTCTAGCACCCACATCTAAAAGAAGCAGTCTGGTCAATCTCTGAACAATGAGGTATGTAAATGCAAAGAGGCTTTTTTTTTTTTCCCTTTTAGTTTTCACAGTTCGTTTTTTGATATTTTGTGCAAGATTTAAAAAACAAAACCAAGTGAGTTTGTTTCTTTAAAAAAGAAATCCTACTTTGTGACAACAAGGCCATACACTGAGTCAATGTTATCCAAAATCTCTCAACAGCTATGCCAGGGTGTTAAACTATTACTGAGTGAAACATTTGGTTTATGGAAACAGCTGTTAATCCAGATAATGGCCATCCTTTGCTACAATGCTTACCATTATCAATTTAAAATAAATCAGCTTTCCTTTACCTCAATTTGAGAAGTTAATCAGTTAAATATATAGGAAGATACAACATGCTTCACTCTGGAAAGAACAAGATTTGCAACAAATTACACACCTGGCACAGTAGAGCTGATATGAGCTCTAGGATTAAACTTTTCCCTTTTACATCCAGTTTTAACGATTGAAGAAGCAGCTAAACTTTAAGCCTACTTTGTCATTAGAAAAATAAGTTAGATGTTCAATCCACAGAGAAAGTGTTATAATATATTGAATCCTTATTCTACACCTGCATTTAAAATTCTTTAAACCAAGGATTTCTGTGGACAATTTTGTTTTAATAAATCGGATCATGAAGACAGCTCAGTAGTGCAAAATTTTTCACATTATAGGTCAGAACAGAATAGTGAAAGGTAATGTGGGGGTTTGGAAAAAGGAGAATAATCAAGTTAAGCCACATTTTTCAGTATTACTTGAGCACATGCAAACACTTTATGAGAAGCAGCATGAGCTCTCCACAAAATTAATAGCCACTAAGGCCATATCCTGTCATCATTCTGTGCAGGAACTCGCACTGCAGTAAAAATATGTTAAAAAAACCAACTCCACAATGGCAGGATAGGGTCCTAAGAAGAGACTCCATTAATAATAGCAGGCTGTTTTAAATAGTGGTGTAGGGTTGGCATTCATTTCAGACATACAAGTATTAAAATGTACTAGCACCATCAACTTTTGGGTTTAAGCCCTTTATGGGATGGAAAATGTTTTTAAGCAGTGTCAAAACTGCTTTTCGAGCACTACATTTAATTGGCAGAAAATAGCTATTTATACTGTTAGCTTGATTTTAACAAAGCCCACAGATAGAAAATGATAGCGGACCTTTTCTGTTTCAGACAAATATACTTCACATTCTGCTTCCAACTTCAATATTTCTCCCAAACTAAGGTAGTGCACAAACAACATTACGAACATTTTAGTAGACTTCAAAACAGTACAAAAAAAAGAGAATCTGGAGCTAGCATTCCTCTATGTATTTTCAGTTGATCTAAAATAAAGACCAAGTGATATTGCCTCAGGATTTTACCCGTATTAAAAAAAAAAAAAAAAAAAAGTCACTTCAAACTAGCTTGGATGTCCTTAGCTATTAATGCTAATTTCTTTCATTGTAGTGCATAGTTATCCTGGCTCTTCTATGCTTTGTTTACTTTTATCAAAAAACACCCCTCAAGAATGACATGATTAAGTGTTTACCAGAAAAAAAATGCTGATAATTGCACTTGTAACCTCCTTCTTGCTCCCCTGGAAAATATCAGCAATTTTAAAATGAACCAGTAATTCCCTCCCCAGCCTGCAACCTTTAAAGAGCACCCATCCTCATGTACAAAAAACTGTCTCTTTCAGCTTACATTAAATACTGACAATTTCTTTGTTTTCTTTTAAGACATGTTTTCTCTAACATCAGATACCACTGAAATCACTAAGGCTTGTTACCGAATAAAATTAAATAACTTTCTGAAGACACTGCGGATACAACTTAGCAACAGCACATTCAAAATGCCGGCCTAAATCCCAAAGCCTATCTGGAGTCTCATACACTTTTTGCCATTGGTCAGTAACCTCATCATACTGATAGAGTGAATTCTTCCTGCTGGTTCTGAAAACATGTTCTTCAACAGTGACTTGAGTGGCTCTGACAAACAAATGGAGTTTGTTTTTGAAGAGTACCAGTTTAATATACGGATTAATGGACTGATCGCATGGGAAGTCCTTTTTTCTAGTCCACTTATTTAGCTCGATGTCATAGGCCTCTACGGTAAACATACGCTGATGATTTCCACAGATTCCAGCGATGTAGTAGATGGAGTCATTGTATACAGCTGCCAAGCCTTGGATTCTAGGCACAGTCATTGGGGTTAAAAAACCCCAGTAATCTTTCTGTGGATCATAGCAGAGGAAAAATTCTCCTACAGAGACAAAAACAAAAAATACCACAAGTGTAATAGGGGGCTGGGGTAGCACAATGGATTAGCTTCTTTATTTGTGTAAGCATCAAGTTAACCCACAGAACCATCCAACAGCAAAAGTTGCATAGGTGCATTCTCGTGCATCCTGTAAGATGTGAGCAATAACACTCTTATTCGGAAGTTTCCACTAGGAAGTTACTCACATATTTCACTAAAAAAATTCTGTACATTGACTATCAATCAGTTATTTCAGAAAAATAGTTAAAGGTGACATACTTGCTGTAACAAGCCTTTAATAAGATGAGTGTAGATTTTTAAGCAGCAGGCTGAAATAAAACATTAACAGATGAACATTCTATGCATTGCACCAAATCTACCCCTAGCACTCCCTTTCAATAAGACACACCCTAAGGGTCATTTGATTTAAACCCAAATAAAAAGATGGTAAAGTCAGAATTCTAGCTGAAACTCCAGACTGACATACTGCCGCATGCTTTTCGCTAACAAAATCTGGCTCTCTCTGCTCAGTCCAAGAGCAATAAAAAAGAGAAAGCAACCACTCTGCAGAACTCTCTACAGATCCCACGGAATCCTATCAGTCCCACTCAGTGCAGCTGTGGTGTGCAGCTGGGAGGGAATCATGGCACTGATTTGCAATATTGCCTCCTTGCAAACCTACATTGGTTTCTTCTCCCTCTGGAAGTAATGCTGAGCTGTCAGCATGTTTTGTGGTTTGCCCTTCACAAAGATTGGCAAGAACAGAGAGGGGAGCCTGTCAGGAAAAGTAGCCAACATAAGGCCCAAGACTGACATATTGAGCCCTTAGCCTCTACAGGTGCTTAGAGATGGTGTGGGATTTCTCTGCAGATCTTGGGCCTCCCACTCAAATAATCATCTCGAATTCTACAAAGCCAGTTCTTGGCTGTGTCCAGTTCTGGGCACCACACTTCAGCAAAGCTGTGGACAAATTGGAGAAAGTCCAGAGGAGAGCAGCAAAAATGATTAAAAGGTCTAGAAAATATGACCAAGGAAAGACTGAAAAAACTGGGTTTGTTTAGTCTGGAGAAGAGAAGTCAGAGCAGGGACATAACAGTCTTCAAGTACGTAAAAGGTTGTTACAAAAGAGGAAAGTGAGAAAGTGTTCTCCTTAATCACTGAGGAGAGGAAAAGAAGTAATGGGCTTAAATTGCAGCAAAGGAGATTTAGGTTAGACATTAGAAAAACACTTCCTAACTGTAAGGGTAGCTAAGCACTGGAACAAATTTCCTAGGAAGATTGTCTAACCTGTTCTTAAAAACCTCCAATGAGGGAATTTCTACAAACACTTATCAGGGATGGTCAACATAATACTTAATCCTGCCTCAATGCAGGGGACTGGACTAAATGACCTATTAAGGTCCCTGCCAGTCCTACATTTCTGTGAAGTATGTTACAATTAGGTCTGCATATATTCTTACAGCAGAATAATATAATTCCATTGGTAATGGTTTAATAACAAAATAACTGAGGCCTTTAATTATGGCACAGTAGTTGACATCACTATAATGAATTCAGGATCTCAGAACAGACCGCTGCGTATCCTACTGGTAAACTCAGTCAAGTTCTTCAGCATTTCCCCTTCACTGTAAAATCTCTTGCTCCTTGGGCTTACTTGTAGACTCCATTTTAGACAACACATCCCTAGTGTTTGTAAACAATCACAATTTCATGAAGTCTATTTAATCTACTCCAATTCTCCTTCACCTTGTATAACCTTGTGCTAAAATAGGAGGCCCATTGTCAGAGGTGGTCAAGAACTGGATTTTTTTTTCTGCCATGGATGAAAGTTTTCTGACCAGCTGTACTGAGTTTACTAAGCCTCTCAGGAAGTGGGGAGAGGTTGTAAAAGCCCCCAGTGAGCCTACAGATTACATGGGGTGTGGAGGCAAAAAGGAGGGTAAGTTCCCCCTCACAATTAGCCTCTTAAAGTATACAAGAGGTGGAACTGCTGCCCCACTTTGAGCAGCAATGTCATGTTTCCATTCTCCACTGCCCCTCCGATCTGCCCTCTGTTCTCCCACACCCCCATTTTCTCGGTTCCCTACTCCTCTGTCACTCTTAAAATCTGCAGGAAGTGACCAATTTAGGAAGTTCAAAGGAGTAGAAGCACTGGAACGAGACAACTCCCTTCCCTACTGATAAAACAAAATTGCTTACACAGTTAAAGCACCTTACCCTGTAAAACATAGATGTTCTCTTTATATTCCACAGCACTATGAAATTCCATTGCTACAGGCATTGGACAGACAGCTGTCCAACAGTTCTCTCTGCTGTCGTAACACTCCACAGATTTTAGTGAATTTCGGCCATCTCCTTCATAAACACGACCACCTATTGCATACAGTTTACCACAGCAGTGAACCAGTTTGCAGCCTATTCTGGCTCGTAGCAAAGGAGCTTTAGGTAGCCATCTATTGCCAGAGTGATCATACATCCAAAAGTCACTCTCTGCTCTGTGGTCTATGGAGACCTCACTGCTGCTTGGCCTGTAGCCTCCTGCAATGTAAATATCATTATCAGGTGATACAAGAATTCCAACTTCCCTCAAATCATTTGGTGGTTTGCATAGTTTAAACACTCTCCCTGTGACTGAATCTAAACAAGGCACTGTTTGCTTCTTTCCTGAGTGTTTGTGGGCAGCATCAAAGCATATGATCATTTCAGAAGCAGTCATTCCAAGCCGTTGTGTATACCCATTGGCACTAGGTTGTCCCTTCTGTACACAGCTTTTGGCTATAGCCTTTGCAAACATGGGAGGGATTCTCTCTAAAAATGTTTCTTCCAACAGAGGCATTCGGATGCATTTGGCAAATATTTCTGGAAGGTGCACTTCTCTTTTATTTTGTTCATGTTCAAACCATCTTATAACGCTGTCGTAAACATGCTCTTCTTTGTCTACGTTTAAGTCATCACTGTCCAGTATACTTATGAGTTGGTCTTTTCTCAGCTGGAGAAACTCTTGTTCTTTGGTGACACTCAGAAACTTTTTACGAATGTAGTCTTGTGATCTGTCTTTGAGTTCCTGATGACCATAGTGATCAGCAAAGATAAACACCCCAATAGAGTTTTGTGGGTCCAAATGACTGATCATATATTTAGCACACTGGTCCTGTATGGAAGGGATCTGGAAGATACTAGCTGCAGTGAACAAAGCTTGGACATTGGCCTCTGTCAGCATTACTCTGGAGGTATATGCATAGTTCAATACTAAATGCATTGACTCTGCTTCAACACCAACTATACGAACTTCTTTCTGGGTACTTTCTGTAAGGCCGCTAGTGAACATAGATCTACAAAAGAAAAATATTTAGCAGTTTATTTTCAATTACCTTCTATCTACAGGTCTAAAGATAACTGTAATATAGTTTATCATAACGTGCATGCCATTCTAACAGCTAGGGCTGTCGATTAATTGCAGTTAACTCACGTGATTAACTAAAAAAAAAAGGTATCGCAATTAATCGCAGTTTTAATCGCACTGTTAAACAATGGAATACTAATTGAAATTGATTAAATATTTGGGATGTTTTTCTACATTTTCAAATATATTGATTTCAATTACAACAAAGAATACAAAGTGTATTGTGCTCACTTTATATTATTTTTATTACAAATATTTACGCTGTAAAATGATAAATAGTATTTTTCAATTCACCTCATACAAGTACTGTAGAGCGATCTCATTATCATGAAAGCACAACTTACAAAATGTAGATTTTTTTGTTACATGACTGCACTCAAAAGCAAAACAATGTAAAGCTTTAGAGCCTATAAGTCCACTCGGTCCTACTTCTTGTTCAGCCAATCACTAAGAGAAACAAGTTTGTTTATATTTTCGGGAAATAATGCTGCCCACTTCTTATTTACAATGTCACCTGAAAGTGAGAACAGATGTTCACATGGCACTTTTGTAGCCAGCCACGTGCCAAATATGCTAAACTTTCGTATGCCTTTTCATGCTTCGACAACCATTCCAGAGGACGTGCTTCCATGCTGATGATGCTCGTTAAAAAAATACATTAATTACATTTGACACCGAACTCCTTGGGGGAGAATTGTATGTTTCCTGCTCTGTTTTACACTTGCATTCTCCCATACTTTTCATGTTATAGCAGTCTCAGATGATGACCCAGCGCATGTTTCTTTTAAGAACACATTCACTGCAGATTTGACAAAATGCAAAGAAGGTACCAACGTGAGAGTTCTAAAGACAGCTACAGCACTAGGCCCACAGTTTAAGAAACTGAAGTGTCTTCCAAAATCTGAGCACGACGGGGTGTGGAGCAAGCTTTCAGAAGTCTTAAAAGAGCAACACTCTGATGCAGAAACTACAGAATCCGAACTACCAAAAAAGAAAATCAACCTTCTGCTGGTGGTATCTGCCTCAGCACATGAACATGTGTTGGTCTGCACAGCGTGGGATCGTTATTGAGCAGAACCCATCAGCATGGACTCATGTCCTCTGGAATGGTGGTTGAAGCATGAAGGGACATATGAATCTTTAAGGCATCTGGCATGTAAATATCTTGTGACGCTGGCTACAACAGTGCCATGTGAACGCCTGTTCTCAGTTTCAGGTGACATTGTAAAAAAGAAGTGGGAAGCATTATCTCCTGCAAATGTAAACAAACTTTTTGCCTGAGTGATTGGCTGAACAAGAAATAGGACTGAGTGGACTTGTAAGCTCTAAAGTTTTACATGTTTTTTTTTTTTAATGCAGTTATTTTTTGTACATAACTCTACATTTGTAAGTTCAACTTTCATGATAAAAAGATTGCACTACAGTAGTTGTATTAAGTTAATTGAAAAATATTTTTTATTTTTACAGTTCAAATATTTATAATAAAAAATAATTATAAAGTGAGCACTGTACACTTTGTATTCTGTGTGGAAATTGAAATCAATATATTTGAAAATGTGGAAAACATCCAAAAATATTGATATAAATGGTATTCTATTATTGTTTAACAGCGTGATTCATCGCAATCAATTTTTTAAATTGCTTGACAACCCTACTAACAGCACATATCTGATCATCATTCATATAATGCTGTCACGGTCAGTTACCTAAATATAAAGTGCACTTGTACTCTTACAAGTGACTCAGAAATGACAGTCTGGAGTTTCATGTTTGTGTCTCATTAATTCCATATCAAGTTTGCTCAATTTACATATATAAATAGGTTCTCTCGAATTTCTAGTCTGCACACTCAACCCAGGATCATAAGTTGTAATGCACTGCATGTCAGTATGCTAAAATGTCTGAATGAAGTTAAGAAGGAAAGATAAATAAATTTTGAATGATATGATGATAAACATGGAATGGATCTCCCACATAGAAGAGGGTTGTTTTTTTTAAAAAGACAACGTGAAGATGAAATCATTTCCAAAGTAAGTTTCCTTAAAAATACAGGTGCTGCCTTTTCATTCATTTTAAAAGCAAATTGGAAGAGATCATTAAAAAAAGAGAGATGTTTATTAAATCTGAAATGTCATCACTAGCAGAAGTTACACAGAATACAGCTGCAAATGGGTATAAGTTTAATAATTGCTATCAATAATTAAAATATTATTTAATAAGTTACAGAAGTGATTTTGCATTTGGTAAATACTAGTGCAGGGACCTACATACTATACCTGAAATAAGGACTGATTGCAGCAAGAACATTCCTATGACAGGAAAATGTCTTCCCATGATCAACTTCCACTACAATATCTGTCAGCTGTCTTTCATCATACATTGTTTTAAGTTGTTGGAGAATACTGCAAGCATGAAAGGGATCCATTCCACTGCTGACTGTGTTTGAAGAAGGAATTCCATTCAGTGTTTGTGAAAACTTACTTAGTTCTATTTAAAAAAAAAACAAAATAGTTTTACTGGTATTGCAATAAAGAAAAAGCAACAGAGCACACTATCAAGAATATATCCATATTAACACAAATATACCATATATCAGCATTAAGAATGACTATTAATTTGAGATTCCTCATTTCTCTAAATTCCACAATCTCCTATGTGGATAAATCTGCAAATTACACCTATCAACTTTAAGATGAAAGAGTCACATGGTAAATATTTTGCACTTATATAATATATAACCTTTCACCCAGTTATCCCAATCCTTGTTGATCTATATGAAGTATTTTTTTATCCCATTTTTACAAAAGAATGAAACAAGTCAGTGACTCAGGTCCCGATTCTCCAAACACTTATGTACGTGCTTAACAATGAAATGGGAAATAAACATTAGCTACTGACTTTTCCAAATAACTGACAAAATTACAGAACTAATGTACAGTTTACATTTTCAATAGCAAGTACGCACAGCCATGAATATTAAATAACATTGTATATAAATATGTATGTATTTTACAAAAATTATTCAGTTAGCACTTGAAATTATTAATCAAATGTGAAAGGACTCGACATCAATTGTGAAAAGAAATGAAAAACTGTACGTTTCTGAAAATATCTGAGGATTCCTAATAAGGTAAAGCCAAAAATGAAAATTGAGCAATGTTTCCAGCGCAACAACCTGTTTCATAAGGGAAACAAGTCTTCTGTTCAACAACAACAAAGGAAAGCTCAACAGGAAAAATGAAGTGTTGAAAACTGCAAGTCGGATAATGCTGCTGACTGCACAGAAAATGGTCATAATGCATTCAGGGCTAAACACATTTTAAAAAGACATGATGGATGGGAGATTTAAATCCTGTCTTGTGCTAGTGTGCTGCAATGTTTCCCTATTCAAAAGTCAGACACAACCTTGCTCCCCCAAGTCCCAGTAAAATCAATAGGGCTCTGATGTGCACAAGAATCTGCTGGCAGGCTTGGGGCCTAAGATTTTCATTATCTCATTGAATCACTCTCAAAGCAATTCTCAAAAAACACTCCTTTTTCCAGAAAGAACTTTAAGCACTTCCCTTAAAATGAGTATTCAGTAAAAGTCTCTCCACAGCACTGAGTAAGACATGACAACTCTGATATTCTAAACTAGAGTGCATGTTCCTCAGTACAGGTGAGTCACCTGTCCTTGTTTAGTATTGAGAACAGTCAGTGATGCTACTCAGTAAAAAATAGTAACACTTTTCTAAGGGTATGTCTATGCTACCTGCCAGATCAGCGGGCAGCGATTGATCCAGCAGGCGTTGATTGATCATGTCTAGTCTAGACTCAAAAAATTGCCCATCGAGCGCGCTCCCATCAATTCCGGTACTCCGGTACTAGACACTGTGGTGAGTAGATCGAAGTACATCAACTTTTCAGCGTCATTATTCACGTAGCTGAAGTTGAGTAACTTAGATCCATCCACCCTCCTGCTCTCCTCCCCTCCCCCCCCAGTGAACACCAGGCCTTAGTTCAACTCCAACCCTTCCTCATGCCTCGAGATACAGCACAAACTCGAGAGCTGCAGGAAACATACACTTCCTTCTGTAGGTGTGAGACTGGAATGAAAATTCCCGCATACCCAACACTGGACAGGTCCAAAACAACTCTCCCACCTGCCAGTTGCCTAACCAACATGCAAAACCAAAGGAGCTCCCGATACAAATGGAGTTGGTAACATATAGGTTCCCACCCCTGCATCCCATCTTCTTTATTTGCAGGATTTGACACCACTGACCTGGAAACTCCTCCCACCAGCTCTCTCCCTCATCTCCCTTTTCAATCAGTTCCACGACTGCTCACCTCTGCTCCCATCCTCACTCTGTTCTCCCCAACATATATTCCCCTCAAGTAGCACCCCACAAACTCTGACCCCCCCACATTACTCCTTCTGCCTCATTCTCCCTCAGTTAGACCCCCAAATCTGCACGCCCAACCAGACACTCTCCCCCACATACTACTCCCAAAGCACCCCACCCACAATTCTCTTCCCCCTCACTCTGCCTTCAGACACCCTTCCCCCCCCCGGCACCCCCAGCTCTGCCCCCCTCAGACACCCTCCCCCCCGCCCAGGCACCCCCAGCTCTGCCCCCCTCAGACACCCTTCCCCCCCCCAGGCACCCCCAGCTCTGCCCCCCTCAGACACCCTCCCCCCCACCCAGGCACCCCCAGCTCTGCCCCCCTCAGACACCCTTCCCCCCCCCCAGGCACCCCCAGCTCTGCCCCCCTCAGACACCCTCCCCCCAGGCACCCCCAGCTCTGCCCCCCTCAGGCACCCCCAGTTCTGGCCCCCCAACACCCTCCCCCCAGGCACCCCCAGCTCTGCCCCCCTCAGACACCCCCAGTTCTGCCCCCCCCACACCCTCCCCCCAGGCACCCCCAGCTCTGCCCCCGTCAGGCACCCCCAGTTCAGCCCCCCCGCCGACAGCCCCAGCTCTGCCTCCCCCACACCCTCCCCCCAGGCACCCCCAGCTCTGCCCCCCCACACCCTCCCCCCAGGCACCCCCAGCTCTGCCCCCCTCAGACACCCCCAGCTCCGGCCCCGTGACACCCTCCCCTCAGACACCCCCAGTTCTGGCCCCCCCAGGCACTCCCAGCTCTGCCCCCTCAGACAACCTCACCCCCAGGCACCCCCAGCTCTGCCCCCCTCAGACACCCCCAGCTCTGCCCCCCCCCACATCCCCTCCCCCCAGGCACCCCCAGCTCTGCCCCCCCCCGGCACCCCTCCGCCGGCCCGGCCGCACCGACCTCCCAGCGCTGCCATTCTCGGGGTCCGGGCTGCGAGCGAAGGAAATGTCACGGCCGGGGCCGCTTGCCCTGCTCCTCTCCGGGGTGCGGATACTGCCTCACCAGCCAACCAGCCTCCCCCCCACCAGCCAAGTTACAACGCGCTGATTGGCCGGGGCTCGCAGTGCATGCCGGGCAATGTAGTCTTTTTCCCCCCCCCACGCGCCGGGACGGGTGGGCTGGGCCTTTCGCGCGCGGTGCATGCTGGGATCCGTAGTTCCTGAGGCCCGCCGCGGGGGTACCGCTGGGAATTGTAGTTCGCAGCGGGTGGCTGGGCCGGAGCCGCTGTATCCCGCCCAGCGTTCCTGACCCCGGCGGGAGCTGGCCCCGGAGCCTTGAGGCGGCTCGCAGGACCACCGGAGCCCCCTCGCCCGGCCCGGGCACATGATGAGGGCTAGGAGGGTTGCCAATGGGGGTGGGATGTATTCCTGGAGATTTCCTCACATGACATAATCTCCCCTTCAAGATTAATCTCTCATTCCTGGAGACTCCCGGCCACTCCTGGAGGGTTGGCAACCGGCAGTCTGAGGGTGCCTGTGCACGGGGAAGTGACTGGAATGGGACCCAAACGCCTGGCAGCTGTGCCACACCAGCTTCCTGCCCCAGCGCGCTTGCCCTGCACCAGCTACTGGGACGGGGGCACTTGTCCCACGCCAACTCCCCGCCCCAGCACGCTTCTCCCGCCCCGGCTCCTGGGCCCAGCTTAGCTGCCATTCTGAGCAATTTCCCCTATAGCCAAGCCATGACTGCACCACATACCCTTCCACACCTCCTCCTCCTTCTCAAATCCGCTCCATGGCCCCCCAGCTCCTTTCCCCTGTGCAGAAAACAGAGGCCGTGGGAGAGTAAATGACTTAGGACAGACTCACTAAGGGGGAAAACCTCCACTTGCCAGCTCGTGATTTTTTGTGCTTTTTGACAAGACTACTCACAGTAGTAAAGTTAAGCATAGGCCCAAGTGTTTGCAAGATTGTGGCCAAATGACAAAGCAGGATTGGGCTCTGGTCCAGATATCTGTGCCCACCCAGAGACTGTCTGACTTCAGTGGGGCTTCGCAAAGGCACAATCTTCCTGCATGTGGTTGCAGTTCCAGACTTGGGACCTTGGAGGGATTAGTTTTAATAAGAAAGTTTGTTTCCAAGTTATTTAGCCCTGCAAAAATTGCTACATTTACTGGAGAAGACCACAAGGAGCATGAAACAGAAATAGAAACAATGGCAATATTCCCAACACTGTTTATAGGGGATATGGTCAGTGGTATAATACTAATTGGATAATACAATTGGTAAGGACTTCATTCCATTATGTTGATTTTTCAGTAAAAAACAGCTAAAAAGGTTTAATTAGATTGTAAGTGCTTTGGGGCAGGGACCAGCTTTTCTATGTTTATATAGTCCCTAGCACAAAGGCATCTTGGTCCATGACTGGAGTTCCTAGGTGCTATGGTAGTAACTAGTAAAGAAGCAACTGAACTAATTTTAAAAAACTGTTTTGTTGTCAATGACCTAGAACAGTACAAAGCACAATCTCCTTTTCAGAATAGAGATTAGTGGTTGGAGGCTCCTGGTTTTGTTTGGAGTTATTTGCAATGACCAAATGATAGCCCAGTTGGAGAAAACAACAATGAACCAAGTTTCACTTTTGTGACTTGAATGGTTATCAGAAGGAAGGTATAGAACTGTTTTCCTTTTGTGAACAGCAGGGTAAATGGAAGGAGAAGCCACTAAATTCTAAAATCATTTAGGATGCTGATAGTTTTTTCTCTTTCCTTGATTTAACAAGATCTGCAATTCTATGGTAAGCAGAGAAGTGTAATGCTTTGTAATTTTAATTTTTTTATGTATTTATTTTTTGGTATACACAAGACAAGCAAAGAAAGGCACCATTAATTTAAATTAATATCTTAGAAAATAAAGTCTTTAACTATTTCTGAGATTTAAAGGTAAACAAGTGCATTACTGATGTCCTGTAGAAGCATACATTGAAGGTAAAAATAGTACTGTTCTATAGGGTGACCAGATGTCCCAATTTTATAGGGACAGTCCTGATTTTTGGGTCTTTTTCTTATATAGGCTTCTCTTACCCTCCACCTCCATCCCGATTTTTCACATTTGCTGTCTGGTCACCCTACTGTTCTATGTCATGACTGCTGCTTACATGGTTCTACTTTCTCTTGCTGGGAATGGCTTTACCCTCTGTTAGCAATTATCAGCAGTGCCCAGGCTGCTGTCGATAATCATACCACGCAACACAGGAATGATAGTGACTCTGATGAAAGAGGTGTAAAAGAAAATAGAACTTCATTCCTGCAAATCGATTCTGCAGTTTTCCAATTTCCCCATTCCGTACTAGTAAAGGCTGTGAAATTGACCAGAGCTATATAAAATGAAAGTGAAGGGAGAATAGCTACAACGCTTACCTTTTAGCAAATGACATCCTCATATATTTGTCCTTCTCTGACTGCAGATATCACCTGCATTATGTCCTCAGTGTGTCATTTCGTTTGGTGTGGAGACTCTGGCTTGTCTGGATTAGTGTACAAAATGAAGGAATGCAATGGAGAGTGTTTTTAATATAGATATATCATTTAATCTGATACTTTACAGAGGAAACATTTCTTCTTGCAACAACTCACCTCTATGATGTTTTTGGTGGATAAAAAATTTGCCACACACATAGCTTTAAATATTTGTTAAATAGCAGTAGTATCATATAGCTCAGCAAGAAAACATACCAGACGGAAACATTTTATGGGAAAAGTGTTATTTACCATTCAGTAGTCCCACAATCCAAAAATAGGGATGATATAGTTATGGCTCAGAAGTGACTTTAATTCTAAGCCTTTTATTTTACAAGTGATTACAACTTTATTTTTTTAAAATAAAAGTATCATATTTAAACTTAGAGCCTGATCCTCCTTGTGCACTCAGAACTCCCACTGACTTCACCAGGAGTCTTGCCTGCAAAAGAAACATAGGCTAAGATCATTTACTTCTCTCTCATTCTTGTGAGGAAGCCAAGTGGGTTAGGATGCCAAGTGGAGGAAGGAGTAAGAAGGGAGAGGAGGAGTTTTAAAGGAAGAAGAAGAACATTTTTTCATATATTTGTGAATATGCTGATCATAGGGGAGAAAGAACTTTGTTTGCACACATAGTTTGATCACTTACATTTTTCAGTACCTGGCTGCACCCACAAATTAAGTACAGTATTTGGTACATCCACCATAGAAATAGGGGCTGGCTGCAAAATTCAGATCATGGTCTGATTCTAAAACCACCTCTCTTTCTTCAAATTGTTCAGATCCAGGGCTTTGGGTTGAGCTGATCACCAGATAAGATGCCGTTTTTAATGAGCTAGTTAGACTACTGAGCAGAACTGATCTCCTTGAAAACCACACAAGTATTCAAAATTCAAGACTGACTGTTCTGCCAGAGCAAATTCCATCAGAAAGTGATGGAAAGTTCTTTGGTAACTGCTTAACTCAGATCTGGGATATCATTCTTCCTGGAGGAAGTACTGAATTTATTTCAGACAGAAATATGCTTGCCAGAAAGGATGTTTGATTAACCAGCTCTCAGAATTGCCGTGGTGATGTGAAACAGTAGAATTAAGAAATGACAATCTTGCTACAGCAAGCACCAAGGATGAGTTAGAAGTTAAAGAGAATTGTACTGGAATCTCTCTCCACATTATGCCCTACAGATGATTAAGAGGAGGAAAATCTTTGCTGATGTGAAAAACACAATTCTAAGTGCTCGGTATGTTCTCGATGGTCCTGTACCCAGTCCATCTACTATTTGAATGTATAGGAAACGTTCATTGTTAGAACATCTGATAGATTTCAAGACTGTGTCTCAGCCACACAAAGTGAAACTGTAAAGGGAAATGCTTGAAGAGTCCTTCCTTGTCCCAGTTACCAGAGAAACAAAATGGAGGAGAATATTGGCAGGGCACTGTGGTTTAAAGCGATCTTTTCCACTAGCCCCCTCTGCAGGATTAGAGCAACCTAGAATCAAAGCCTCTGTGTGGCAACAGTAGGTTGGCTCTGGGTCTCTGATCTTGCACTTTAAGAAGGATTGGAGCAGAAGGGTGTTGGAAAAGGGGCTTAAAGTCACCTTTGTGCTTCCTATATTCTCAGGCAACCTCAGAGCAGCTCTCACTTACGGTTAGGCTACAACAGTAGTCTAGCATGTATGGACAGCTGAGAATAGCTAGAGTCCACGTGCTCTGACAATGCCCCTTCCTCTCCCTTCCTACACCAAGAGGGTTCACGTGGAGTTGTTCCATCACCTGGGGGGTGAGCCCCCTTACCAACAGATTATAAAGGCAGAAGGGACCATTGGGATCATCTAGTCTGACCTCCTATACAACACAAGCCATACGACTTCCCTGAAACTAAAGCACCGCTTTTAGAGCAACACCCAGTTTTGATTTAAACATTCCCAGTGATGGAGACTCCACCATGATGTTTGAGAAGTTGGTCCAGTAGTAAATTACCCTCATTGTTAAAAATTCACACCTTCTTTCCAGTTTGAATTTGCCTAGCTTCAACTTCCAGCCATTGAAACTTGTCTCTTAGATCAAAGAACAGTCTATTATCAAATTTCTGTTTGCCATATGGGCACTTACAGACTGTGATCAATCACCCCTTAACCTTCTCTTTGTTCAAATAAACAGATTGAAATCCTAATGTCCCTCACTTCATGTTTTCCAGTCCTTTTATCATTTTCATGGCTCTTCTCTGAGCCACAGCAATGGGGTACGTATGTCCTGAGAGCTGTTTCCATCCTTTGATTGGCCTCTTCAAGACACAAAACCAGCATGAAGGGCCAGCAGGGAACAAACAATAAGGACTGCTATGTCTAATTAATCTGGGGTCTAGAGAGCCAGAGGGAACTGCCAGGTTCTGTCGGTATCTAGCAGCCTCAGTAAAAATTGGGGCTGATATTATTTGACACCAAGTCCTATCTTTTTTCTACTTAGAGGGACATTATGCCGGTCAGTCAGGTATTCGGAGGACATGATTATATTGTTGAATAGTTGGCTATAGCCATTCAGAATGATGTTGCTCCTGGAGATGCTGCTCCTATTAATTATTCTGATGGTGACGTAAAGGCATAACAGCGCCATAGTAACTGATTCCCTGGGTCGTGTGGAGATTCAGCAGGGACTCCGGCTCTGTGTCTCTGATTTCCACAGCTGGCAGATTGCATCAATGCAGGAACACAAGAAAAAGAGGCTGTTGAGGGCAGCATCACACAGACTCCAGATTCCAGTCCTCTGAGACTTTTTTTTTAAGCTGCACTTAGCTCGTAGAAGTTTTTCCAACTTAATAAAATAGTGGAACCTCTCCAGTTCAAATCAGAGCCAGAGCTGCATTGGACACTGTGTTGAAAAAGGGAAGAGAGGATAGAAGGTGTAAATCTCGGGAGGAAAATCACTAAGGCTTATTCTACACAACCTACACTACAGAGTTAGGTTGATGTAAGGCAGTTTATGTCAACCTAATTACGTCAGTGTCTGCACTAGAATGCTGCTTCCACCGAAGTAAGTGGCTTGCTACACCGACATCATAATTCCATCTCCACGAGAGGTGTAGCACTTATGTCAGTGTAGTTAGGGCAACGAGTGTCATAGCTAGGGTCATAGAACAGTGACACTATGGCACAGCGAGCATATTCTAATAAAAATAAAATAATAATACTAAAGGTGTTGTAATGACTAATTAGTTAATCTATGTAAAGTGATTTGAATAAGTAAAGTCCTACTGTATATGAATGATAAGAAGTAGCAGTATTAATACTGTTGCATTCTGAAACAAACCTAATATTTTAACTGGAAAAAAACCTGGCATTCACTTTGAACAATCTAACCTTGGAAAATAATCCCTTTAAAATTGTCTTTTATACATAAGGCATACTGTGTCATTGACTGCAGTACTATCACAAGCAGACACATTAATTTAGTTGCACTACTATAATTTAATACATTGATACATAGATTTAATTAGAGTGTTTTATATTTAATGATTCCAAGAAAATAACACATTTTGCTGGAGGAATCTTGTAAAAGGCACTACTCATTGTAGTTTAAATTGGGGGGTTGGGGGGATAGAAGATCATTAGGGAAAGTTGCCCTTGAAAGTAGATTAATCTTATCATACTGAGCACAGTGGGCATTACATTAGAATAGAGCAAAGACTGGCAGGGGGCAATTAATGGGGCAGATATTGGAGTGCCTTCTCTGATCACCACATACTGTACAGTGGATTGGGCCTTGCTGAGACAGGCTGGTGGAAACAAGAACCCTGATGAGATATGGCTCTGCTAATTTCAAGAAGTGCCACCTCCTAGCTGCAGGGGTAACTTTATTGAAACCATCTGTTGTTTTGGAAAAACACACACACCAAACTCTCCTCCCCTCAAAGCATTTAACCTTTGTTTCAAGGCAATCCAAAAATCACACTGCAAATCCCTCCTTAATCTGAGAATGACAGGCCCTACTGTTTCCAACAAGTCTCAACAGCTACCAAAAATCTGACAGACTGTTTTGGATCAGATGATTTTAATCTGTGGCAGCAGTGTATTTGGGAGCAAGTCTTTTAGAACAAAGTATACACTTATACATTTGACCCTACACCCTCCTAGAGTGTAATAATATAATTATAAACACACTGATAATGCTATATGTAAATGAGACTCCTACAATGCATAATCACAGGGCACTTTGTGATTTAAGGACTGCCTGAAATACTTGGTCTACACTGAGACGCATAAGGAGAAAAGCTTTGGTTCATGTAGCCCCAGTGAAAGCTGTTTTTCAGGAGCTATTCCCAGTGGCATTATTGAAGGAGAGACTCCCATTTGGGCTATGATGGGCTTTGTAGCTGGTGTATGGATCTGGTTCAGCAACGTATTGAATCATGGGCTTAAGAAGTCCAACCCTTTAAGTTCCTGGGACATAAAGCAGTATGTGATTACAGCAAAGCACATGGTTAAGTGCCTTGCTGAATCTAAGCCTCAGACTCCAATAGCACCACTGGCCACAGCAGGACATTCACTGGGTCTAAATGGACCAAGCTTTTTCACTGGTAAATTTCCATTAGGTACTGATGTGAACTCACACAACTGCATTATCTCATTAACGGGTAGATTGCCAGAGCACGTAGTCAGCCACCCAGGGGAGTAAGCCCCCTAAACACATACACACTTAGTCTTCTGCTCAGCCCAGCTCAGATTGGGATTCCACCTCTGGCCAGTCTGCCATTGTGCACAAGTGGCCAAGGTGGGACTCACCCCTCCATCCTCTCCCCATTCACTGAGTGGGGACACAGTGGGCATTAAACTGCTCCATATGAAGAGGTGAAGTAATTCTGCACGTGTGTGTGTGTGCACACACAAGCACACATGACCTGATGTAAAGAGCAGCCAGAGAAAGCCATGTGTGGTGCATAACAAGTCTTATTGGTTGGTCATACAAAACCCAGGAACTGTGCTACATATTCTTGAGTGCCACCTACGGGCACTTTTTTTATTAACTATTTACATTTCTTCAGAGCACTCCTGTAACAGGGAGGTATTGGTTACACTCCAGAGATACTCCAGAGGCAGCACAGCTACCTGCTTCCCCTTAGGGCAGACTGTAAAATTACAACAATCTAATTGGCATCGGTCCTATATGCAAAAAAAAAAAAAATAGTTTCATTAAGTTTGGATTTCTCGGTGCCTTTTCACAGTATGTTTTTCTTGCTTGCTTTCTCTTCACCTTGTGTTTTTAGGAGTCTTGAATATGAAAAAGACAGTCCCTGGGGCCAGAACAGAAAGACAAACCTTCACATTTTCGACTTGCATAAAATCTCTGGCTAAATGCAGTGGGTTTATTTTTCACCTTTCAGAAAACATTGTAAATTAAAGACAACCCTCAAACATATTCTTTTTACAAGTTATTTTTGAATCCACACTAAACCAAAAGCAAAAGCTGAAATAATTTTGTTTTACCAACCTACTTGCTGAATTTTATAAAATAGGAAGGTAATGTTGACATGAAAATCTTGACAGGCTAATGCACAATGTGTTGTGTTTTTAAAGGCTCCCCAGCGCATGCTTTTTATATATACTAGAAAGCAATGTGTCAGTATTCATTAAAAAAGCTGTGTACTACCTGGTATTGAGTTTGCTAAATAAGATGATGTCAGAGTAATGTTTCATTATACATAAATATATGCAAAGTGCAAATTCAACTGCATAGTTTGTATGCCATGAATTCACTCAGTATTTTACTGTCTGTATGTTAGTACTTCAATTTATTTGTTTATTTATTTTTGGAGCTGGTAATTTTTATTTTCTATTCTGCATGGTGGGTCCAATCCATTTCTAACTGTAATCTATGGAAGTTTTACCATTGACTTAAATGATGGCAGCATCAGGCCCCGTGAGCATGTATAAAAGTTGGTTACCAATTTTTAAAGAAAGGTTTAGGATGGGTATATGTACTAAGGAGAATTTGATGTTATTTCTCTCTGAAATCTCTACTGCAACAAAAATCAAAGCAAATTGTTGAGATCCTGGAGATTACATGCAAATACTCTTTCAGAATACTCTTCAAAAAGAAGGTTTCAGAGTAGCAGCCATGTTAGTCTGTATCCGCAAAAAAAAAACAAACAAAAAAAACCAGGAGTACTTGTGCACCTTAAAGACTAACAAATTTATTTTAGCATGAGCTTTCGTGAGCTAAAGCTCACTTCTTCGGATGCATAGAATGGAACACACAGACAGGAGATATTTATACATACAGAGAACATGAAAAGGTGGAAGTATGCATACCAACAGGCAGAGTCTAATCAATTGAGATGAGCTATCGTTAGCAGGAGGAAAAAAAACTTTTTGAAGTGATAATTAAGATAATTAAGATAATTAAGATAATAATTAAGTCTTCAAAAAGAAGACTCCATGTCCTGGAATCTCGATAACATAACTTTCTCAAATTTGATTGGATCATATTTTCTCACAGTGTTAATTTCATTAGCATGATTTTCCCCAAGAAAGAAGGAACCCACATTGTATAGACAAAAAGTCTTTATTTCTCCCCTATAACTGCCGTCTTCCTAAAGACATCTGGATGGTAAATTAGTAGTTTAAGAAAGCCACTCTCACAAATGCCTTCTTTTCAAAACTCTAACACATGGCATTATCTCAAAGCCTGAATCTGTGTTCTTTATACAAAAGGCCTTGAACTCTCTTTGGGTAGAACACTTTCATATCCTCTTGGATGGAACACTTTCATATCCTCTAAGCTCATACATTTTATGGTAATAAGCTGTGGGATTTAGCACTTCTGTGACAACATGCATGCTTTGTGCATAGCAGAGAGAAGGCTTTTCCAAGAAAAAATAGTTGGATAAAATGGATATAAACCAATGACATCTGGTCTGATGCTGTGTTTACTTCTTACTGTACTTATTATTACAATATTAACAAAGATCTCAAAGCTGAATTTCTAGCAGGACCTGTGCATAGTGTTTATCTACGATGGGTCACGTTCACATCTCCAGCAGAGATGGGGATCCATTCACTACTTCCTATCAATCAAGAGATGTGCCAAGCTATTTAGTTCTTTGTATAAGGCTTCTTGCTAGAGTGTCAGCACTCTAGCAATTTAGCAATCTTCAGTATACTTTCCCAATAGAGAAAACACTCCTTTAAAAAAATCTCGTACGAATTAGTGTTTTGGATCCGATAATACCACTTCTTCCTAATTGGCATGACATAGATTAAGGTGGCAAAGCCAAAGGATCGTGTCACAGTTTAGAAATAGAAAAACAACCTTCTTGCAGGGAGAAGCACTGATACGCCATCCAAATTAGCTATTTAATATAATCCCGCTAGTTCAGCAGCCTAAAATGCTGACATTTTAATATTCTCTTCAATATTCCCATCTCGTCTAAAAAATAGAAGGAATTTTCAAGAAATTACAGGCACATTTTATTAGTTGTTTGTACTGTGATAGTGCCTAGGAACTCCCTTGTGCTAGCACACGGTACCAGCAAAAGAAGTCTATTGGCGACATAGTATCAATAAACATCATAACTGGGTATTCTACGGTGCTCCATCCTGCAGCTTTTCCCCTTTTGCAGTTAATGGGACCCAGCAGCTTTGCCTTGCCTTGCTCATCCCCAGCTTTGCTGAAGACGCTAAAAGCTGGGAATGTAATTGTTCCTGGTCTGGATATGTCTACACTGCGAGGGGAGAGGTCTTAGAGCCTGGCCTACATCCCAGCCTGAACGTCTACACTGCAATTTTATAGCCCCAGCGCCCAAGTCAGCTGACCCAGGCTGAGAGACTCAGTGCTGCAGGGTTTTTTTATTGCAGTGTAGACAGACCCTGTGTGGGACTGCAAGGGGCTTCTTGGCTTTCTGTCCCCTTTGCACACTCATGCAGGGTCAGGCTCAATCTTTCCCAAACCCCCATAGGACACCACAGATATAGCTACAGAGCAAAATAGATATAAGCAGATCTCAACAGACAGCTATACACAGAGCGAGAATTACATTACTCTGTTGTAAGACATATCCAGTGAAAAATAAATTCAAGTCAAGAATTTTGGGTTGTTTAATTATTCTTTTTATTCTCTGTAAAAAAAAGTGAACTTTAAATGAACTGCCTATAACAGTGAGAACATGAGGGAATTCACTAGACTATGATGTTTATTATTTGTATTACTATGGAACCCAGAGACCTTGATCAGGAGTGGAGCCCCACAGAGCCAGGATAATGTGGGTGTGTTAGTTTTTGTGAGTCTCCTCGGACTCCTGTACTGCAGGCAATGCTCAATCCGAATTCACATTGCTATGTTGTTGTGGTAACCGTATGAGTTTCCCTGCTGTCTTTGTTCTCCTCTCTGAGCAGTGTAAGAAACAAAAGGGAGGTCAACAGTTTGAAAGTAGCTGCCTCTTGTGCTGAGTGCTGCCAGTTTCACTTCCTGGGGGTTGCACACAGTGGAAAAGGCTTGCAAAATCCCTCAATTGATATTAACTAAAGAAAGGAAATTGGCAAGATCTGCTGTGTGAGCACACAGCCAATGACCCAAGAAGACTGATCTGACAAGTGTGGGTTAATGTGAAGCTGTAGCTCGTCAATCCACCTTTCAGGACGGATCTCAAGGGACCACATTTATAAATTTTTAAAGTGGCACTTTGGTGCTAAGAGGTCAGATGCTGAACTCAGGAAGTTCGTTTCCCTTAATTGAGGCTATTTGTCGCTGTTGCTGTTTTGTTTGGTTTTTTGGGAGGGGGCGGGGAGGAGTTAGTAATACAGCGGGGTTACTTGATTCTTAGTATTTATTTATTATATTTAAAATTATGGTAGTGCTAGAAGCTCCACTCAAAGATTGGGGCCCCATTATGGTTCGCCCTGTAGGCAAACAATGAAAAACCAGTCCCTGCCCTAAAGAGCTGATTCGGGCTGTCTTGTTTCTTTTTTGGCTGCTCTGATTGAAAGGCAAATCTGGCCTGAGCCAGATACAATGCAAGCAGAGGCTGTGCAAATATCTACACCACCACAGACCCGGAATGATGTCCCCAGGAACTACGGACCATCACAAATTTCACCACCTTCTGCTCCAAGTGCAAGGCCCACTTCTTCTACCTGGCTTCTCTAATCAAAGAGTAGTAGTGTGTTCATTAAAAAAAACAACAACAACAACAACAGACAAACACTATCTAAACAAAACACTTCACTGCACACACTATTTTCTCCCTGAGGAGAGGGTGGTTAAAAAAAGAAAAAGCCTCATGTGACACATGTTAATCATGACACAATGCACCAGTGGAAGATGCTCAGATACTTACTATGGTGGTGAGGGCAGTAAAAGAACCTATATAAAAGACAGACTAGAATAGCTCTGCCATCCACAGTCATGTCAACCAACAAACTCTCTTATTCTGGCTTCTCTGAAAAGTTGTGCTGTAAATAAATTCCACTTGGGTATGTCTATACTGCAGTGTAAGCCCAGGGTTAGCAGAACTCAAGTTAGTAGACTCTGGGTTTGTTAACCTATTTGCCAGAAGCTGGGAATGGGCAACAGGGGATGGATCATTTGATGATTACCTGTTCTGTTCATTCCCTCTGAAGCACCTGGCATTGGCCACTGTCAGAAGACAGGACTGGGCTAGATGGACCTTTGGTCTGACCCAATATTGCCGTTCTTATGTTCTTAGCTGAAAACTGGATCTAGTGAAGAATGCCTGCTTGGTAAGTGGCGTATCTTGCCAACCAATGATGTGATCTGCACCGGCTGCTTGGGGGTTTCTGGATGGAGTTTATAAAGCTTTAAATGGTTAGGACCTTCCTACTGAGGAAACCACCTCTCCCCAGGCCATAGTGCCACAACTGAGATCAGCAGAAGTGCTAAAGATGGACCACAGAAAAGCATTCTCTGGGAAGACCTCTTTTCTTTGGAATGTGGGACTTCAACTGGGTGGAAATGGCCTGGCTCTGCTGATCTTCAGGACACGCTACAATGCACATCTTTTCAGGCAAATAATGCTGGGGGTGATGGATGGGGAACTGAGGAATTTTGTTTATTTTTCTTTACATTTTTAAGCAACTGTCAGAGGTCCCTAGGGAGTGTTCTAAATGGAGCCTTTCATTGTCTTACAAATCTCAGTAAAGAAAAATATAATTCCCATAGGGAAAAAAATAATGAAAATGACTATTAATGCCACTTATTTTTCTTACAAAGTATGGAATTCTGACATGAGCTGTGCCTGCAAGATTTCATGTTAGTCACACTTCGTCTACTGAAACAGGGGAAAAACACAAATCTTCATGCATTTGAGACTTCTTAAGGTTATATACCTTACTAAGCAACTACCCTACCTGACCACAAAGGTACCACTCAGAAAAATTCTGGCCCTGCTTATACATGAGCAACAAAAATCACTAAGGGCAAATAATTTGCTCTCTGATGCAGAAAGGTGGTCACACATACTCAGCTCAGAAAAGAATCTGGCTCTCAAAGAATAAAGTATCAGTGCCCAGGGGACTGAAAATCCAGATTCCGCCTCAAATTTGCCCCTATGTTAATGGTAATGCCTTTTTTCTCACTTTGAGTGGATTTACTGCTGTCACTGTTATACATGTGCCGGTGACCCCAGCTTTAGAAGTGCCCAATTGGCACCAATGTATCAATATATATTGTAAGTTATCAAAACTACATAGATCTGAAAGTTAGCTAAACAGATACAGAGACGGAAATAGACAGAGTACAGGGGCTTAAAATGGTTAGGTATCTTTGGTTTTCAAAAATCTTACCTCTTAGGGAGATCTGGCTTAGTTCTCAACCACATTGTTCTCCTCTATCTAATGCTGAACACTGGGATTAGTTCCACTCTGTGAGCTCAATTCACAGCTAAGCTTACCTGATGTGACATGAGGACAGCTACTCAGCAGGAAGGTTTGAAACCTAATAGTGGAACAGGAATATAGAAACTCCCCAACGACTACAGTGCACCAGCGTGTGAAAGCCTTAGCCGTCATTTCATCAGCGTGTCAATATGAGAACAGTGACTGCGCACAATAGAATGAGCTGCAGTTCTAGAAGATGATGCTTAAACAATACAAATAAGGGAGGCTGGATAACACTCAAGTGTAAGATACGCGGCGTTTGATATGCCAGTTTATTGGAAAGTTATTTTGGGTTTAACACTGATGTTTTAAAAAATTTGGATACATTAAAATTAGCACTTGGGAAATTTGAATTGCTGACATTCTGATTTTTAAAAATTGATTGTTATCATACAAAAGAGAAAAAAGGCCTAACAATGACAATAAAAAGAGACAAATTCAAAAGCTGAGTGTAATAGGAAACCATACTCATTGCATCATAAAATGATATTTTACATTTGTTCAGAGCTCTGTTATAAGAAAATCTGGAGTAAAAAAAACCAAAAGCAAGAGAAAATGAAAAATGAAGGAAAGACAACACATAACATAGCATGTCAGAAAAAGGAAATACCATCCAAAGACCATAGCATGTCAGAAAAAGGAAATACCATCCAAAGAAATTGGCACCATACAGAAGTGACCTCACTCATAACTGTCTCTGGCTCTGTTTCCCAAGTCTGTCAATAAAGAGACCCCATACACATCACCATCCATAGTCAATCTGTCAACAGAAAAACTCACATGTGCTTTGCTTCTGCTCTATGCACTATGTAAACAGGAGTTCACTTCTGCTATCGGCTACTGATTTTTTTCTAGTTTAAAAGCAAGGGGCCTGATCCGGATCCTTTTGAAGTCATAGAGAGTTTCATCTATGACTTTTTTATCAAGTGATCCATCTCGTCGTCCACTCCCAGCTCCTGGCAATCAGAGGCAAAGGACACCCAGAGCATGTAGTTGCACCCCTGACCATCTTGACTAATAGCGATTGATGGACCTATCCTCCATGAACTGCAGCCCAATAAAATACACGCGACTTCACAGAGCCCTGGGCAATTACTTATCCCATTGACTTCTGTGAGATTTATACTTGGATAGTCTGCAGACCCCCAGCTAGCATAAATCTGTAGAGTTTACACCACCTGAGGATCTAGCCCTGACAGTGCAGCCCATGAGAGCACAGAACACCGTGAACGCAAAGCCCATTTCTAACTAACAATACCCATTCTGATTCCCAGCGCTGCTACTTATTACCTGCCAAACTGTCCCACACTCTCAGACGCGCCAAATAACAGGTGATGAAAACAAAATTAGGTAGTAAAAGGGCCCAGGAGAAATTAGCAAATAGCTTTCCAAGCTTTCAACTTATTCACGATTTACTAGAAAGCTGTATAAGGTAGCCGGCCCCAGAACTAGCTAAAATGCTTCCAAGGGCCAGAAATCCCAGTCGGAATAGTCAACATGTACCTTGAAAGCACGGGGAATCGTTAAAAGTCAAAACCCCCACTAGCCTTTGATTAAGAAAGCAACAAAAAAATGCTAATCTTCTGTCGTTTAGCAGAAAGGCTTAAAAAGTGACTCACAAACAGCATGAATTATTCAGGCTAAGACCCATTGTTTGTCTATCATACACATTCAAGTGTCTGAGTTTAAACCCAGTGCAAGTGAACTGATTTATATTAGCAATGTAACAGTAAAATAGATAGCTACAAGGATTCACTTCCCTTGTGTTCACTACTGGTCTGTAATACATATGTTGTAGCCTCTTTCAATCTGTAAGCATTTTCATAACCATCTTTATAAACATGATGGGTATGACCCTGCCTAATTTACATGGATTTTAGCACCATGGTAATCCACTGATTTCAATGGAGCTAGTCCTAATTTATATGGGTGTGCAGCAAAATCAGAATCAAGCCTGCCATTTAATTTTTGTTGACTAAATTCAGGACGTGTGAAAAGGAAGATCCACGTACAGGACAGAAGGATTCGAAGCATCCATTGGAACCAACCCAAAATCTGATAAAGTGCAAATTGACATTTATTGATGTCATGCACTTACTCTGGGGAGCTGTTCTGGGAATTGTGGGAGAGGTACAATACTCCACTGGCCCTGCAGTGCCTTCATAGAGCGCAGGGAGTGGACACGGTGCCTGAAACAGGATGGCTAGATGGGGACTCTCATCACTAGAGCTTGCACTGGATCAAGCTGCAAATGGTACAAGTCTCCACTGTAGACAGGTCGGTCCAATCAATATTTACCATAAGCAAGGCTAGGACTCATGGGTGTTTTTAGTAAAAGTCATGAACAGGTCATGGGCAATACACAAAAATTCACAACCTGTCCGTGACTTTTACTAAAAATACCCCTGACTAAATCTTAAGAGGGCCACTGCTGGGGGGTGCCGGGGTGCTGCTGAATGGGCAGGGCTGGCTCCAGGCACCAGTGCAGCAAGCAGGTGCTCAGGGCGGCCAATGGGAAGGGGCGGCACATCCGGCTCTTCAGCGGCAATGTGGCAGCGGGTCCCTCAGTCCCTCTCGGCGGGAAGGACCGGCCGCCGAATTGCTGCCGAAGAATGAAGCGGCGCGGTAGAGCTGCCGCCGAAGTGCCGCCGATCGTGGCTTTTTTTTTTTCCCACCGCTTGGGGTGGCAGAAATGATGGAGCCGCCCTGTGAGTGGGGCCACTGCTGGAGAGGAAGCCAGGGAGGTTGCTGTTTGGGGGCAGGGCCAGCCACAGCACCAGCTGCTGGGGGCCGCCGCCAGCATCTGCTCCAGCCACCCAGGGACTGCCACTGGGGGCTGCCAGGGAAAGCGGCTACTCTGGCCACCCGGGGGCCACCAGCCGCAGCTGCACTGGCCTCCCAGGGACCACTGCTCAGGTGGTCCCTGGGGCCAGCAACACCGGCCACATTCTCAGGCAGTCCCCATGGCTATCTGCCCGGGGCCACCCAAGCAGCAGCCAGTGTGGCTGGCCCCAGGGCCACTCCGGTAGCTGTCAGTGCAGCTGGCTGCGGGGCCGCTCTAGCATCAGCTGGTGTGGGTGTCCCCGGGGACACCTGAGCAGCTGGCTTGGGCGACTCTGGGGTCAGCCACACTGGCCCCCACAGAAGTCACAGAGGTCACTGAAATCACAAACACAGAGCCCTAATCATAAGCTACCCCAGCCTACTCCATGCTAGGAAAACATGGAAAAGTGTTCCTGTCCTCAGTGGTGCAGCTCCCAGAGCTACCAGCAGTGAATGCTGTAGTGTAGACAAGGCACAGGTGTCTTACTCCCATGATGGCTAACCCAGTTCACAGTAGGATTCGACTATCTACACTACAACTCCCATCATTGGTAGCACTGATACAGAAAACTCACACAAATTTTCCTGTATTGAAACACTTTTGTGGCTCCAACACACAAAGAATGCAAGAGGATAGAGGGAGCCAGCCAGCGACCATGTGGCATAGGAAAATATTTATTCTGCAGCCATGAGAGAAGGACCTATTGGAGGAATGCATAGGTGACTATCATATACCTGGATATCCCAGGTAATCTGTGATCTAGCTCTGTTTTTCCCCTTCTGATAACTGGGATCCAGGCATATCCCCTGCCATTTATGCACCTTCTTAGGTCCTGGCACAGGAGGGATGAGATGGTGCATCTGCTGCTTTTCAAAACCAGTGCAGCTTGGTAAGCAGTTTTCTCCCCCATCATCTGCTTACACAGCAGAGGACAGCCTGACCCTAGGCCTTGGGGGGGTCTTACAGTGAAGTTTGGTTAAAATTAGCCAAAGAGAATGTTTCCCACAAAAGAAACTCTTGTGTAGATGGAATGGTGAAATCCAAAGAACTGAAAGCAGCACGGTCTTCTTCCAGCATATATAGTATGGACAATGAATTAGCTATTGGGTATATGTTGTAGCCACCGTATCACAGCAACATCATCCAGAGACATCAAGTGCATCCATCAATTATCCAGGTGATAAAGAGGACAGTCCATAATCAAACGCCACACTGTTCTTCAGCTCTGCAGAGGCAAGATGGGGAGCTCAAGAAGCCCCAACAGTAACGATGTAAGTTAAACTGCCCATTACCACAACGTACCCTGTTGTAATGAAGAAGCTTTCCATCCATTCATACGATTGTTCTGAGCGGCATTCAACAGCCAATCTACAGAGACTACAGGATGCAGATCTGAATTGCCCATCTGCAAAGAAAAGCACAATCGATGCAAAATATAGTCCCATACCTCCCATTGCTGCTATTCAGTAATGCATTCAGGGCCCACTTCCGTGCCAAATCACTGGCAGAGCTCTGTCAGCCAAGATTGGATGGTTGGAGACTGGAGTTGTCCTGGTCACACCACTGATGATATGAAGGGTGGAGTTGATCATGAAGTCCAACTTGCCCCAGTGATGACTGGAGCCCCATGCTGCCTCAGAGGATTTGCCAAGTGCCATGATTAGGGCACTGAGAAATATCCATATGGTTGCAAGGCTATTGCCCCATGACTTGCCACCAAGCCTGCGGAGAAGTGCAAGTCATGTGTTCTCGATGTGTTGTTGAAAGGACAGAGCATGATCAAGCTCTATCCCCAAATAAGGAGGGTACAGTTAAAAAAAAAATAAAGATTGGCTGATTGTTCAGAAAGACCTGCAGCTGTCGATGAGCTAACCAGTGAGCAAGATGGAAACAAGATGACACCATATTTAGTGCATTTAGTTTAAGCCGTCACTATGAAAAATACTTGGCTAAGGTACCACGGTCAGATGACAGGGGAACTCCAGCTTCTCAAAGCTCCTTCTGACTATTGCCAGCAGTTGTCATCAGCATCCATAAACTTAATTGCTGAGGTGGGTGTCAGGTCAGTTGTATATATATTCAAGAGCACCGGAGTACAGATTTCCAGGGAAGTCTATTGTTCATATGACGTGGGCATGATGGCAGGACTAGAGATCACAGTGGCTGCTAGGAAAGCATCTGATCCAATCTCATAGTGCTTCTTGATCTTTGGCAGTACGATCATGTTTTTCCCACAGCACATGTTTTTGTTTTTTGTTAAAAAGTGAGGGGGCCAGGACCCTTATCCCCCACCCCAGTTCTGGGGAATAGGAGACCCCTAACACCCTGCACATGTGTCAGCAAATGCTGTGGCAGCCCACCTTGGGCCAACAACTGACCAGTAAACCCAAATTGAGATCATGAATGAAAGGCATTGTCTGCGCTCAGGAAGATTTGGTCAACCCCCTCAGCTGACTCCAACTTATCACAGCTAGTCACTAGGGAGAAACTGGAATCAGCCATTTCTTTCTTTAAAATTTTGCAAGGCTCCTGGGCTGGACAAAATCCATAGGGAGTTCCTGCATCACACAGCTGAAAGTCGCAAAAGGATGATGCCAAGACTCTACAATACTTGTCTGGAATACTGTACCGTTCCAAAGTCTGGTGAACGTCAACTTCTCAAGCCCAGAGGGAAGGCAGATGTCCCGAAGAACTATCACCCAATTGCTCTGATCAACCTCACTTTTAAGCTACTTGAGAAACTTAAACATCCCCTGGCAAGGAGTTCCACAAGTTGACTGTGTGTTTTGTGAAGAAATAATTCCTTATGTTTGTTTTAAACCTGCAGCCCATAATTTCATCAGATGCCCCTAGTTCACAGTATTGAGGATATGTCCAGAAGCATCTTCTTCATATATATTTTGGAAACAAGGACCAGGGGCCAGCTTTACCAAGCTATTTAGGTGCCTAAAGATACAGATGGGTGCCTAGTGGGGTTTACAAAAGTGCCTGGGCAGGGTAGGGGCCTAACTCCCATTGAAAGTTAATGAGAGTCAGGTACCTACCTGCATCTTTAGGTGTCAAAATACCCTTATAAATCTGGCCCCATATCCTCATCTAGTGTAAACTGGCATTGCTCCATTAACTTCAATGGAGCTGTGGGGATTGGCATCAGCTGACGATGTAGTCTTCTGCAATATAGCAGTGCATTTGCTGATGCACTGCTGTTGAAAGTCATCTCGCACTACAGCACATCAGGCTGGTAAAGAAACCAATGGGGTACCAAGCAATAATGTTGTTAACTGCACATCTGTGTTTGTTGATTTGTTTTCAGCTGATGTGTTTTGCAAAAAAAAAAAAAAAAAAAAAAAGGAGAGAGAGAGAAGCTCAGTGACAAAGAATCCCCTGGTAAAGCTTCTGATTCAACACATAGCAGTCAAGTTAAAATTATAGGTGACAATTACTGTAACTCGATTAGGCACAATAGCAAAGTCACTTCCCTAAATCACTTTCACAACTCTCCTAGGAGGTCTGAAAGTTGTAGTATATGAGGTTCATTTAATTTCTAATGTAGTAATTATCACTACCAAATAAAAAAAAAAAGAAAGGCAAAAGAAACCAAGGAAATAAATTTAGCACTTGAGGTTTTAATAAAATTTTTATGTGCAACCCAGTTGGATAAAAATTGTTTAATCAATCTCATCTGGTTTGCAGACTTTCCACTGAGATCCTGCTTCATGATATTATAAGGCAATATGCCATACCGTCCTCTGAGCATCCTGAGTTACAGGTAACATCCTGCATACCAGTATTTTTGGGAGGTTTATTTTAAATTCCCAAATTTCAAATTTTGTTTACACTCAGTTCAGTGATTTGGGGGTTTTCTTGACACGCTTCAGGACTAGTAGCTTGGGGTATTGACCAGAATTTTATTTTAAAAAAAATTAATTTCAAATTTACATTTGATTTCAAAAATATTTATTCAAAACAAAATGTTGAACTGTTTCATTCTGAAAGTGTCAAAACAAACAGTTTCAACATTTCAGAATGTTTTTTCTCAAGTATTTTTTTCTTTCTGGCCAAAACTATTCTCCAAATACGACCCAAATTTATGAATAGTTTTGGTGCCCAGAAAAATGCACTTTTTGTGTGTGTGTGTCTGAACTGACTGTCTATCAGATTTAGGCTCCCAAGTCTCTCAAGGAAATATAGACAGACTTGAAAATTTAACCCTTAAACAATATGCAAGAGGTGAACAAACAGACAAGATGGGTGTGGTCTGGAGATTTGTATAAATGAAGGAGGATGAAGGACAAATTAGTAACAGCGAAAGATTAAGCCACGCACATTAGCAGTCACACTTCTCATGGGTCACAAGGGGCACAGTGTAAAGGTTTTACTGGCATGAGTTTGGGATGATCTGCATTACTCACACAAGTGGCAAAGCCATGCATAAGGCAGGCAGCCCAAAACCATAAATGCCACCCGTCAGCATAATGTAGTCCAAGTGGGACTGTCTAATCCCATCAAACGGGAAGTGACAGAATTACTTCCCCTGAGCTCTATTGGTATTCCTTAATGATGCAAAGCGCTAGACTCTGAGCAATAAAATAAATAATGGAATTTAAAAAAAATTAAGGTGACTTCAAGAGCGGCTGAATTACAGAAAATACAGGTCCCAGAGGACCTGGGAGCTGCACATGTTCTACTGGCCTTTCCTCAATGCATCCCAGCCTGGCCGTCACTCCCTGGCTGCTCATCATCTTTGGAGCTCCTCTGCCAGCACCTCCATCCTAGAGCCCTCTCCAGGGAGGATGGAATTGAAGTTTGCACTACAAGAAGCATCAATGGAGGAAACCTGCCAGTGATCGAAGGACAGCCTGCCATATATATCAGCTGCTCCAACCCCAAACGGCTGCAGACTCCTGACCTTGGCGACTTTGCATGGTTGGGCTTTTATGTACTGGCACCATTTCCTTGCCCTGCAATTTCGGGGGCCACTCTTCTCTCATTTTTACTCTCATTTTCTTCACTCTGAACTTGACAGCCCAGGGGGACAGCAAGCCAGAGGTGTTCACTTGGTGGGCCATGTCGAAGTACACGTTAGATTACTATTTACAGTTGCACCACCTACATCAGGGCCCAATTGATTTTGGAGGCACTGTGCAAAAAACAGTGTGAGAGAAAGACACTGCCCTGAAAACTTAAAACCCAATAGCCAAGACAAACCAAGGGTGGTGGGGGGGAATGACAGAAGCTCTGTTTTGCACATGAGTAGATGAAACACAGCAAGATAGGAGTCTGATCCAAACCCCACTGGAGTCAACAGGAGTCATTCTACTGACTTAAGTGGACTTTGGAGCAGGGCTTCAGTGACTTGCCTGTGGTCACTTTGTGGCAGAGTGAGGAACTGAACCCAGATAACCTGGCCAAAGCCTTGCCAGCAAAACCAGTCTTCCTCTATAACACTGCACGTATTTAGTCCTGCATTTTTCAATTTCTGTTTGCAAAAATTGCAACTATATTAGCAGAAAGAGTATTAGAATAAAGATATAAATACATTAGTGGGAATCCTATTTTGTTTCATTAGATTTCACCCCCTTACATACACACACACACACACTTAACAACAGAACAGAAATACCTTCTTTGCCAACAAGTAAAAGAAGCTGCTTAAAATGCTTACTTAAAAAAATTACTTAGTGCCAGTTTAACTGAGCACTTGTGAAACTGAAATAAACAACAATGAAAAGGTTTGCCCAACACTACATTTATTTATACTATAGAATATATTGCAACAATCACTTCCAGTCCTCCTTTTTTCAATATACAACTATAAACGGATTTAGATTTTGGTCCGTTTTCTTTGCGGGAACACATTGCATAAACATGCAAACCAATCAATCATTAGAGTTTTTATTGCTTTTTGTTCACAGCTACTGTGCTAATAATTTCTGAAGTGACCCAATGCCTAACAGGTAAATTGATGGCCTCAAAATCAATATGAAACTCATAAATACTTAGACATCATCATAAACAAAACTTATTCATGAGATTAAAACACTACCAACGTGGCAATTTGAAGTAACAGAATAAACTGCTGACCAGAGAATTAATGGAACTTGCTTCAATTGATTTATTTTGGATGGAAGCTGATTAAGCAATATTTCACCCCGATGCACATTAGTATGGTTTATAAGCTGTCCTGAAGTTCTTTTGAAACACAGCCAGGCAAATTAAACCATTTTTTTGTGAACTCTCAGGATTTTTCATTAACTTCCTTCCTTTAGGCCATGCCAGTTATCTTCTGTAGCTAACACACCTGGGGCCAGACTCTTCACCTGCTCAATAGTGGACTTAAACTGGCCAGTGCAGAATTTCCCCTGTTCAGGGAAACTCTCTGCTGGTGGAAGTGGTGAAGGGAATTTCTGTATCAATTGCCCTCCTACCATGGCAGCAGAGAGAGATGGAGCAAGGCAGAGTAGAGTTACACCCAATTCTCCACGTGCTTATAGTCACTGAGGGACATTACACCTGTGATGTACGTTAGAGATTACAGGGCCAGGCAACACGGTCTCCTTCTCTCCACTGCATCTGCATGGAGGTCAAGCAAGGGGAGAATCCAGCCAGGAGCAGCTCTGGATACATTTCCTGAAATAACTGCACTGGAAGCTTCATCAAGCAAAGTCTTTGACACACACTCATATTCTCTATCTATGCAATTGCAATCAGATCGATGTGAGTATCACTCTCATCCCACATGGGTACACACTTGCATGGATCTGATTTCAGGATTGGAGACAAAGACTGGTGCTCCACAGTAATGGTCCAAACCCCTGTACTTTCTTTATTCTAAACTATAGTGCTTTGAACCTTTCCCATGTAACACTGGTTCGGTTTCAGTAAGGGATTTCTATTTTACAGCTCCATTGTACAGAGCCGTTTCTTTAAAAGACTGACACAAATGTGAGGGGGTTTGCAATTACACGGTTTTTAAAAAGAGTTGGGATTTATATTTTGTGTTTCCTATGAAAGGAGAGAGGAATTCCTTCCTGGAACACAGCAAGGGCCACGAGAACCTCATGTTCTGATCCCTGTGGTTCAATACCCTTGACGTGGATCCTGATTCTCCTCCCATTTACACCGATATTGAGGAGGGGCAATTCCAGTGATGTATAGAGTTATACAGCTGTAAAAATGGTGTAAAAATGGAGGAAAAACAGCCCAGAATATTTTTTTAACCTCCTTCCATTCTATTCTTCTTCTGTTGTTTAACTTTTGATAACTTGGGATGATTTTAAAATTCATGGTTTATGCTGGGTATCAAAATGTTATTTTGTCTGATTGCCTGTGTAACAGGGTCGGACTCACCCCTGCGGCACCTCCTGCTGGTTGCTCTGGGGAATTAGCTCTCTCCAGCGTCCGGAGTGCCCTCTGCAGGCCAGTGATCCACCTGTTTACTATTGGCCCCGAGTCCCTCCCTGGACCCCGGTGCCCTCTTACATGGGGTGCTGCCCTCAGCAATAACCCCTTTCTCTTAGGGTCTCCCCTCCTTGGGGAATCCCCACCCCACTATCCCCACTTCACCTCAGTAGTGGCTACTGCCCAGTCTCTATCTAGCCCCCGTTCACTGGGGCAGACTGCAGTATCCAGTACTCATCATCGGCAAAGGGGGTTTGGACCTGCTGCCTTACCTGCCCCTAGGTTGCCCCCTGCAACTCCCAGTACCTCTTAGCCCTCTACTAGGCCGCAGCCTCGGGCTTTCCAGGCCAGAGCTCCCCAGCCTGTCCCCAGCCCTGCTTCACCCTAGGTACCTTGTCTCAGCGCCTAAGCAGCCAGGCCCAACTCTCTCTATAGCCAGAGAGAGACTGTTTGAGCTTCTGGCTTCCCTGGCCTTTTATAGGGGCCAGCTGTGGCTCAGTTTGGGGCGTGGCCTCACCTGCAGCCACTCCCTCAATCAGCCCAGCTTCTAGAGCAGCAGCTCTCAAGCCCCGTCAGGCCACTTTTAAACCCCTCAGGGCAGGAGCAGGGGCCACCCTGCTACAGCCTGATTTTGAATGGAACTGTCAGAACCTTTGGGTTTTATTGACAGTGGGTCTGATTCTGGCTCTGAACAGTGATTCTCCTCCAAGCCTTAAGGCTCCCATTCTCCAAGAAGGTTTTCCCAGGACAGAAGGATCGGCAGAAAAATTAATGCAGCCTCTGGCCTCCCTAGCCCAGCCCTTGTTCCTTCTGCACCTGCCAAGCTTTGGAACCTTAGCCTCAAGAAGGGCTTCCCATGGAGTCCAGTGTAGATAAGACAGTGCCATGGTGGTGGCTAACTCACCCCCCATGGGGCTGGGAAGAGTCACATGGTGGGTTCCCTCTGCCTCGTTAATATTAGGGAAATTATTGGGCTCGATCTGCAGTACAATCAGCTTCTGAGGGCAAGGATAACAGCTGAGATTTCTTCAAATGACTAGTGATTTGGGGTCCCAACTTGAGACACCTTACAGGGCCTGATGTTCAGAGGGCAGGTGCTCAGCGCTTCATGGAAATCAGGCCCCTTTAAGGTGTCTCAAATTGCAGGCCCCTCAAATCAATAGTCTCTTTGGAAGACCTTAGCCTTTGGCTTTAACCTGCAGGTACAGCACCTGTGGCACTTCATACAAAGTGTACTACTAACAGCAGCAGGCACAACACAAAAACGAATTAAGCACAGCCAGAACTATGACTTCTCTGGCTCGTCTCTGCAAGTTAGATTCTGCGTGTTGTTTCTGACATTTTTAGGCAACTATTTAGTGCAATTATGTTTAGAACCGACCACGGGAACATCATACTAAGATGTGTTCCAAAAATGAAAGCAGGGATGGATACTGCCCCGAAAAACATCTAGGGCATGAAAAGGAAACTTTGCTCTACATCTTACTTTTCTATGTCGATGTGGCTGTAACAGCTGTTTTAACTCACAGTGCACTGCTGCCATCTGCTGTCCTTGAAGCTTGCTCAAGGAGGAAAAAAGTTCACAGAAACCTTTGAGAGAGAAGCAGCTGAGACTGTTTGATCAGCCTAAACAAATGAGAGGAGACTTGGTCCTAGACAGTGAAAGGACAAAGTGGTTTAAGCAAATCTTCCTCAATAAAAGACAAGCGTGTGTGGACACTGGAGAAGCATTACATCTTGCACACTTGGAGGTAACATGGGGAGACGAGAGAAAAGAGGGGATGCATTACTTTAAGGACTTTGCCCAGAAGGAAGAGGAATCTAGCTGATGTGAATGACGGGATCACAGAATTACTTCTGATCATTCTGCTACGAGAGAGCCAAGTGCAAACACTTATGTAAGGAGGAGATTTGCAAGGGCTCAGAAGGTAGGCACTCAGTTCCCTTGGATTCCCAATTGAAGTTGACGGTCCAGCAATTTGTGCCCTTGAAAACCTTCTCCTAAGTATATTTTAATGTAAAAGTAGCATTCATTAACTGCTGGAATGTGTGTTTCTTTCCCTGGTATCTTCTCTGTAAACTATTGAGCAGGATGGCCCCAATTCAAAGGAAACACACAGTAGTTGCATTGACTTCCAGATAAGAAGGGAGATATGACAGCTCAGATAGCTCTTCAGCAGCATTGATCTTCATTCTTACCAGGCTCTATAGATGATTTTATGGATTCACTTGTTTATTATTACATAAGACCTCTTACCAAGGCAAGCCTGCATCACACCATGGGTAATGGTGCATACACTGGCTCTGAGACATGTTGCTTTTCCTTCAATAATACAATGCATCCACCTGATGCAAATGTGGCTCTCCAGATAATTCGGATACCTGTGGTTTTCATGCTTTTATAAAACAAACAAGGTCAAGTTCTGCCCCTGTTGATGTTAATGGTGAAATACCCATTGTCTAATGAGCTCAGAATTTGGTGGCCTCTGGTTATTTCACAGATATTTGCAGGTTTCAAACACAACCCTCCCCCCCCCCCTTTTTAAAAAAACTTTTTAAAAAAAGAAGTGAGGTTTTTTTACCCACGAAAGCTTATGCCCAAATAAATCTGTTAGTCTTTAAGGTGCCACCGGATTCCTTGTTGTTTTTGTACAGAAAATTAAAAACCTCAGCTATAGTTTTTAAAACAATATTGATTAAAAGGCTTATACACTTGGTTTCTTTTGCTATTTATAAGTTCAAACACAGGCAAGAAGTCTTACTTCACTACATAGCAATAAAAATAGTCTAAGTCATCAGTTAACCAGCAATTATATATATGGCATTATCTTTTCACCTATACAGATGTTTCAAGGCCTGCCTTCTAAAAGAGTCAATACTTGCTCACGATTAATTTCTGTATAAATGTTAGAGAAATAGTTTAAAAGCATATGGTTACTTTCCCACACAAAACATACACGTGTGACCAATATTACTCAAAAATGAATTAAAACTAGAGAAGGTTCATTTTGTTGCCTGAATAGTTCTGAGTTTTGTTTAGTGGAAACATTGAGAAGAAAAACGTCTGGAAAAAAGCCCACCATCCTTGGTTCTCACTTCTATTTCTCTATCATTGTTATTGGAATGGCATTTATTTGTATTGTGGTAGCACATTGGGGTCCTTATCAGAGCTCGGGGCCCCATTGTGCTAGGCGTTGTACACACAGAACAAAAACTCATTTCCATCTCCAACGAGTTTATAATCTAAGTATAAATGAGAAACGGGTGGGAGCACCAGGAAACAACGAGATGGATCTGATTGGCATAGTCAACCGTAGGCACAGCAAACTCATTGACTAGCCATTGTGAAGCCATGTTATCTTCCTGTTATCAGGCATCACCACCCCTTGCTTCCAACACTTGTCGCTGTCCCTGACCTCTTATGCTGCTTCCAAGAAGTCCCTGAAAGGACTGAGGGACTCGCAGCGATGTCTGGGTTATGCACACTCCCCACAATCTCTGGTGAGAGCATCAGGAATACTGCCAACATGGCATCATGAATATGGATTCAGCCTTTGCCTAGTCATATTTCATGTCAACATTTTTCAATTGCTTATTTATTTATTTGGATGTAAAATGTTAAACAGACGCCTTTCCAACACCTTTGGCACCCTGACTTCACTGCTAACACACTAAAAATTCCCAGCAATCATTTCAAACAGGAACTCAGCCAGCCACCTACGTAAATTCCTTTCTGCCCCTTCATAATCAAGGCAGCATGCCCTCAGCCCTTTCCAAAAAATCCTGCCAGGATTACAAGGGGGGGCTCCAGCTTGGGCAGCCCTGTTGACCACAGGTGTGGCAGTATGGCCTGGGGAGAGAACTAGGCCCGTAGATAAGCCAGCACCAGGCTATTTTAGGGCTTACAGGTCAGAACCATTTGTCTAAAAACATTTTCTTCTGGTGTAGTGATACAGAAAGACTCTGGGTTACTCAAAGTAACATATTGGACAGGCTCTCTATGTCTTCGTACGGTATTACTTTTTAGCCATGCTTTGGAAGCAATAAGCCACTCCAAGGTGTGCATTAGGAAAGCTGCTGGCATGCTTCTGTAGGAGCAGAATTTTATAATTGTACTATCAGAATTAATGTATGATTTGATTTCATCCTGCCAGCCACCCTTTTTGAATAGCAGAAAGGAATGACCCTCTGGGACTCTGGGATTCTGTTTCCCATACGCATTACAAATTGGGTCCTTTTAGTTCTTTGTTTTAAGGGTTAGTTAGTAAGTGACAGGATCCTGTATTGTGTCTTTGTTAAGTAAATTAGAGGAAGGTTGAAGGCCTGGGCCTCAATGTGAATTGTTTTGGTTATAAAACTTAGCAAGGTTTAATTTACAATGTCTTTTTGCTTGATATAAAATACGGCTGTTTGTATTCTCAAAGGTCTCTGTACAAGACTGTTTGTGTGAATGAGGAATGCGTGCATCAGGAAAAGATAAGGTGTGAAGGCCATTGTTAACCAGATGCTCAAGAAAGGAGGAGCGAAGACACTTATCAAGACTTATTGACGCCAGAGAACCATCAACGCGCCTCCATGATTGAGGAAGGGCAGATTGAGGACCCTGAGGTGGAGGCTGGCGCCCCTAAAGACAATTGATTAAATCAAATCCGGGGCAGAATGACCCTCTCAGAGGTGGAATGTTAACATCAAAAAATAACACCAATTAAGGAGTAACCGGATAGCATATGCTAACTGCTGTATTCTCAATAAATGCAGCGTGTTGCCTTCTCCCCTATAAAAGATCTCGGGTGTGCTTTGTTTAAGCATAACATTTTCTAGATGGGACCAACCACTGATCTCAGTTAGACCCAGGTAAATGTGGCATGGCGCCAGATTTAGATAGGGGGATGGTGACCGAGCTCAGAATCTGCCTTTTGGTCTTCAACCACAGCACCTCAGACAAGTCCCCATAGCCAAGTAATGCACCGCTGTGGCTTACTGCCTCCACCCCAGCCAGAGCCCTCACCCCCTCCCACACCTCAACCCCCTGTGAGTGAGGGTGGGCAAAGTGAGCAACAGAGGGGGGGGAGATAGAGTGAGGGGGGCAGGGCCACAGAGGAGGGACGGGGCCTCAGAGGAGGGGTGGGGCAGGGAGTGGGGCAGGGGTGTTCAGTTTTGTGCGGGTAGAAAGTTGGCAACTCTAGTTTCTACTGGGGATGGACACTTAAGAGAATCCTGTGATACCTGGCTTTCTTCTCCCCTCTAAAACTGTATTTGTCATATTCTCTCACCAGTGCAGAGCCATCAATGTATCATTTTGGATGCCCGGGATTGTATGTAATGCCACAGGGGACAGGAACCACAGCCCTCCTAGGGAGTAAGAGCAATGGGGGACGTGGGGGGTGATTAGGAAAATTCACTCAGGTTCTAACACCTCCAGCGAGGCATCACCTCCTGGGGAGACTCACTCATTCTGGTTCAGACTGTATTCTTCGGAGGCCAACAGACAAAGAGAGGACTTTGGGAGAAATGGCCCTGAGTCAATTTAAACACAGGGTTTCTTCCTGATCCAACAGACAGACAGGACCTGGGGCACTGGAACAGGGGGGAGTCAGGGGCTGTAGCCTCATCACATCTGAAAGGGTGAACGACAGGGGGGGGGCTGGAGAGGAGTGAGTGGGGGGCAGGCTCTTGAGGTGAAGAGGCAGCCCGGGAGTGGGGTGGGGCCTTGGGGGAAGAGGCAGTGCAGGGGTGAGGGCTCTGGGAGGAGGGGCAGTGTGAGGACAGGAGCTTGGGGAAAAGGGGCTGCATGGGGGTGGGCCTCAGGGGGAAGGGGTGGCGTGGGGGTGGGGCAGGGCCATGGTTCAGGCACTGGTAGCCCCCCCCCCCACTTTAGGGTGCTTCTGTCACCCCTGGACAGGACATTCTGTTCAAGGGGGGGCCCCAAACCTAAGTAAAGGGGTGGCAAGATGGACGCCGAGCAGAGCGCCTGTGGAGACTGAGGTGGAGGGAGGTGATCTCTGGTAAGCTTACGAGGTGTGTGGAGGTGCCTTTATTGTATTGTTTTTAGTATGTTTTCCCTTTAATGCTTTTACCTGAAGAATAAGTGTGCTTGTTTCCCCCACTCAATATATTTATCATCGTGTCCCCTAGACCTGCTCAGGGGGCAGAGGGATCACTCAGTGGTTTGAGCATTGGCCTGCTAAACCCAGGGTTGTGAGTTCAATCATTGAGGGGGCAGTTTAGGGAACTGCAGTAAAAATCTGTCTGGGGATTGGTCCTGCTTTGAGCAGGGGGTTGGACTAGATGACCTCTTGAGATCCCTGATATTCTAATACTGACTCCTGGGCCTAGAGCTGCAAACCACAGCATGATTTTGCAAACACTGTTTTGCACCCTTTACCTAACCCTACAGATGTAATCAATTCACTTCTTTGAAACTACTAAACTAGCTCACTTCTGAGTGCTCCCAAGCTTTGGCCATATGTTTATTTAGGCCTCAGTTCATCAAAGTAGATGCTTTATTTTAAGCACATGTTTAAATCCCATGAGACTTAAAGGTAATTAAGCATGTACTTAAGTGCTTTTCTGAACTGAGGCCATAATGGACAATGGTAGTGAACTGGCAAAATATGTGTCATATTTTGACTTAGGCATTCTATATTTTATTGTCTCACTAATGTTCTATATTTCAACAGTGAAACAGAAACAAGAGGTTATAAAAAGACAAGTCTCCAACCCCAAGATTTCAACTGGATTCAAAATAGTATTTTAATTTTCTGCTTAGATAAACAGATACACACAAATAGGTTTAAGTCTACTTTATGCACTGTGAGTAGTTCTAGAACACAGAAGAGGAAGGAAGGCTGGTCCAATGGTTTGAGTGCTAGCCTCCAACCTGGAAACTCTGAGATCAACTCCCTGCTTTGCTACGGGCCTCCCGTGTTACCTTGGGCAAGTCATGGGATCTCTCTGTGCCTCAATTCTCCCCGTTCATAAAATGGTGACAATAGCTCTTCACAGGGATGTTGTGAGGCCAAATACATTAAAGGGGTGCAGATACTATTGTAATGGGGACCCTATAAGTGGAGAGAGAGATGTATAGAAGTCTTCATGGGATCAGGGCTTCACTACTGAACTTAGGGTCTGATCCGGCAGTCACTGATGCAGGAGTGGGCTGTTAGTACATCCATGCAAGGGCAAGTCTGATGTAAGATTTTCCATTAGAATCTGTTCTTATGTATCACTAGTCAAGCTGTGTTTAAAAATAAATAAGCCACCCCCCAAAACATTTATTTACTGCCATTTCCACGCTTTAGATACTGCCACATAAAACAAGCTGCACTAATTAAGCATGAAGTAAAGCCACCGCTAAAAGAATGATAATTATTTTATCAGCTCCCAGGGTATCATCTCCAGTAAACTGAGCTTGAGTTAATAAGCAGACAATGTTCAGTATCACACTGCTGCACTTTGAAAGCTAATTTAACTATTCCATTAAAAATGAAAATATATTCAAATTAAAACACCCATAAGATATGAAGGGGGTGGGGAGGACTTCCAAGAAAGGACATGAAATGCATGAGTAATTTCCCATCAGGTTGCAGTTCCCTTAACTGACCATGACAGGCAGAGATGAAATAGAAATTTCTATATCAAATAGGAACACAAAGGAGAGATGACCTTTGATCAAATATCTGTTTGTAGTTTTGACATGGAAATTTGCATTAAAAGAATTTATGCTGGACACTTACATGAAAAGCTAAGTCAAAGCATGTAAAGGAAGCGAGAGGTCAAACCATCTTACACAGCCTGTCAGATGAAAGCTGCATTCTCTTTGCAGTGCTGTTTTCAAGCAATTTAGACTCCTTAGCACAGTGCAAAGGTTTTTGTTGTGCACTTTTTCAAAGCAGTGTTATTCATAGCCTGGGAAGTTTGTTTTCAAATCCAGCACCAAGCAAATAATTATTCACAGAATGGAGCTTTTAGGGTGATGACCACACCATACTTAAAATAACAACAAACAACAACAAAACATTGTTCAAACACTATATTTTTAGTGCTCTGAACTGTTTTCCAGGATAGAAAAATTATGCTAAGAACAAAGGGCCAGATTGTTAGCTAGTGTAAATCATCAGCTGACTGTCCGGCTCCATATCTGCAGTCCTATGACTATGGCCTTGTCCCAATTCTGCAAACTTAATGTGACTACACTTGTGCATAAAGTTAAAGCAGGTGTCAAAGTTTATCAGATTGGGACCTATATGACATATTTTCTAAGGCCAGTGCTTTAATGTGTTCTTCCATTCAGGTGACAGGTGTTAGTGTTCAAAATCAGTTGATTAAGGTATTTACAAATGATTATATTAATATTTGGATATACAAGCAGATATTCTGTTATGAACTCACACAATTCCATAAGAGCAAGGAGATTTACCTCCCGCCTCCTTATCTGTAACACTCACTGTTTTCTTCCAGTTGCAGGCTGAATATAATGATTTTGCTGGTGCAAGATTTTGCAAATGATCCCAGATTTCATGGCTATGAGACTCACCTGATTTATGAGGTGAAAGTATCCCTCAGTTCTTTTAGATCTTTTCTTTACTCCCCCTCTTTCTTACCTCTGTGTTTCCAGATTTTTCACTATCTGAAGCCTCTTTATGGGTCTGACTATGAAGTACACACAGCCCTCCATTTCCCTGAGTAAGGACTGCAGGATCAGGACCAATGTTCCAATTCTACCACTTCTCTTCCTCCATCAATCACCCCATTGTGGCCTATTGTTGCAAATGACTTTTCTCCACCATTAAATAGCATGCTGGGTTCTAGCCACACACCTAGCTGTAATTGGGGACAGCTGTGGTTTAGTTTGTTAATTAAATGACAATACCAGTGAATAGCTTTTGAGTTTTCCAAAGTGCTGTCACTATGTCCTGTAGTCGCCTACCTTCTTTCTCTCTCAAAGTAACTCTTTCAACACTTAATACTGTGTGCCAACTGGAAAAAATTGGGCAACAGTAAGTGTTTCAAAACCATTTCCCCATATTTTTTAAATTTCTTACAGGAAAACTGAAAAAATCCCAATTTGAAAATATATTTTTAAAAAAAAAGGATTTTCCCCATGAAACTTTTCATGGGGAAAATCCCAGTTTTCTGGCAAGCTTTAATTATGTCCTATGAAACATGGCTCAGCAGTTCTGAGTCTAACCAGTAGAGGTCATTGTGCATACACATATACCCCACATATACTCTAACTACTGTATATGTGGAGGCATGCAATTTTGTCAATATTTTAAGTGTTCAGCCTTCTGAGTCTCAGAAATGGCAGCCTTTGCATTCTTGAAATATAAGCCTTGAGAAAGTTACATTGAAGAATTATATCCCAACAGCATCCAACACTGAATAGACAAGAACACAGCTTCATTCTTGCAAGTACTCTCTTTTAGAGGCGTGTTCCAATTTCCACAGTACCCATAATCAAGGAAAATGTCTTGGAGTACCAACCCATAGCTAGGATAGTGTTGGGACTACACAAACTTTCAGCTCACATCTATTGCTAGTGCTGACAACACTGATCATTGAGCTAGGATGGCGAATTCTCCTTCAAATTCGCTAGCTGCCAGCGACCCAAAGAGAAAAGCACTAAATGAATTTGAAAATGCTTTGGCTTGACCTGAAACTTTTCAAACTCACAAAACTTGAAATTTTTCACCGTGCATTCTTTCATCTTCTGCCTCTGCCTAGTGGATAATTCTGACTCACAGGAGACCTAATGCTTGACACAGTACTAAATCTACATCACAACCATGAACTGGGCAATAAATCATCAAGAAATCTGCCCAGTTATAGGGGTGAATTTATGTGGCAGTGGAGAAAGTTGTCTGGAATTCTATAGAAAGGCTAAATGGCCAAGATTGTCTTGTTTCCTCTGCTCCTTGGAGGAATCTGTGATACACTTACTGAAGTTCATCCAAATTTTATGAAATTTGAGGATTGGCTTTGGCACTGAAATATTGAGTTTCCTGAATCTATTACCCTGTTCTCTGTTTATTTCAGATACCTACCGTATTGTTAATTCATCTTAACACTGTTTAAGCTGTGGAAATGGATTTCTTCTATGGGTCAGTACTGAGCTGATCTAAAGCCCATTGAAATAAGTGGGAGTCTTATTTCAGTGGAGTACAATCAGGCATTTTATTGTTTAGTGCAATGACAGTTAATAAGAGCAAAATCACCAATGTGTTTCTTCTTTTTTCTGTCTCTGCCCCTTTGCAGTCCAGGGTCATAAATATCAGTCTGACTTCTACAACATATTTGGAAACTGGATAAACTCTAACTATCTCCTGATAACTGGAAGACATGCACATTTAGTTTCTGTACAGGCTGGACGAAAATGCTGCTGCACTTTTATAAAAGCTGGTCTATAAATTCTTGCTTGAAAAATCTTATGCTGGGGACAGGTGTGTATTACAAATTCTTATAACTGGTCTGCAATCAGACAAGAAAAATCTTTCCAAAGAGATCATGCAAGGGGACAATTTATAGCACACAGCGGAGTGGGGTTCTTTTGATATCAGTTGTATTATGTCACAGTGCGACAGTTTCTTGGCTGGGCCTCCAAAAAGCAGAAGGAAACAGAGTAAATATTTCTCTTTCTCCTCTCCCTCCTTCGCGACAGTGGTCAAAAGAACGGCTTCCAATGATTACCACGATGGGCTTTTACTTCTTGGAATTTATTTCTTGGAAATAAAGAAGAACATTTCAAGCAGAGGCAGCCATTTTCCATTCCCAGTTGTGAGAGACATTTTTGTTCGTGTTCCCCTAACAAAATGGGATCCAGGTCTACGACCAGGGCTCCTATGTGCTACAATAATGGAAATAATAAATAATTATAATTATTTTTCTCCAAAGCCCACTGATTTCCCATTGACTTCAATGAGCTTTCCACCACGCCCTTTATGAATAGTCTTTCAGAGGCAATAGTTTTAAAATCATCATGCCAGAGAATTTAAATTGACACAAGTGCAAACAATGTAACTTTGTTTTCTCTCACTCCCAGATGCAGAATCTATTCAACAGTAGACAGGTAGGCTCCAGTCCTCCATTCCTTACTCACACCCCGAGATGCTATTGATAGAGTTGTATTAACAGTAGGAAGTTCAAATGACTCAGCCACCTCAGGAAAAGCACAAAACTAGCTAACTTGAGGATCTGTCTCTCTGTATAGGAAGAAGACGACTCAGAAAAAGAAGCAGCAAAGAGTCCTGTGGCACCTTATAGACTAACAGACATATTGGAGCATGAGCTTTCGTGGGTGAATACCCACTTCGTCGGATGCTTGCACCAATACGTCTGTTCATCTATAAAGTGCCACAGGACTCTTTGCTGCTTTTACAGATCCAGACTAACACGGCTACCCCTCTGATACTCAGAAAAAGAAATTGGTTTTAAAGTTGCTAACCTTGTGTGGTGCAGTCCTGGCCGTTCTGCACAATACAATGTAGTTTAAAAAAAAAATAACACCCATCCTGAGCCCTAAGAAGCAATTCTAGGTTTTATTAGATTAGGAAACTTATCATCTTTTGAAGATATAATTTTAATATTCTCTTTGTATATGCGACTGATTCCAGTATGGTACTAACCACAATCTCCTTTCAAAGTACAGTAATAACAATCAACCATATCTATGCATAACAAACTATCAGACTTCCATAAACCATGCACTCAAACCAACCTGTGATGATTTACCAGCTCTCTGAAATTGGTAAGTCATTGGAAGATGTTATTGTTACCTGCCCTAGTACGTGTAATTGCAAAAATCATTAAGTCTCTTAAAAAGGTGATCAAGGGTATGCCTTGATGTGAAGCCAAGATCTTCAATGGAGAAACAATCTATCGGACAAGAAGATAAAGCAGAAATGAATGAATTTGAGTTATTCTTACTAGCACTGAACGTTCTTAATGTAGGAAAAGTGTAAAGGTGGGGGAGGAAAGTAATGAAAAAATGACTAGAAAGGAAGTGATCCTGAATTTCCATTGCAAATGTGACAAATCTGGGGTGACTGAACCGATAACATCTTGAGAAGCTTCTTAACAGTGAAATTCTGTAAGAAAAGTGTTAATTTCAAAGGAGACAGAACATAATTTGAACGGTTAAAGTCTTGGGGCCAGATTCTCGGCAGGTGTAAATCAACATCACTCCATTGACTTCCTTTGAACGATACCTGTTTATGCCAGCTCAGAATCTGGCTACTGGACTCCAGTTATCAAAGCTGTTAAGAAAGAATGCAAAACGTGCTCTAGCCTGCCTGCCTCCTTTTCTCCAGGGTGCTCATCACCACTGTATCCAGGAGCCGATGAATAAACGAAATAAAGAATATTGGAGCAATAAGGAACAAAGCAAGAATATTTGGAGTAAGCAAAGGTGGTCGAGGGCACCTGGGACTGGATCTGGTACAGAACGTCATTACTGATCTGTGTGTGTTGCCCATTGAGGGCCTTGATTCCTCCTCACATCTACATGCTGGCCAGGCACCGGGGTGGAGAGGCAAGCAGCACTTTTTCCAAGACTGGTCTTGCTGACTTCCTACCAAGAGCGAGAGGGGAGGTACTGGGACACATTCTTACCACGGGGGAGAAGTTACCACAGCCGTTGGAGGTACAAGACTGTCGAAAGGCTCAGTCTCGCCCTTAATCAATGTGTTCCCCCATCCAAGAGCAGCCAAAATGGCATATAACTCATTGCTTGCTAGCCACTATGACCAAAGAGTTCAGCCAGTTGCAGAAAGGCAAAACCATCTGGGGCAGAAGGCTGGACGGAGTAAAGTGGCACATGCTTATGCCAGGTTTCTGAAAGGAACAATAACTGCACCCATGGGAAGTAACAAAATTGCTCTACTTAAAAAAATAATAAACAACAAAGCATTAAGCAGTAAACGAGCAATGTAACAAGTGCTTCATCGTACTAAATAAACAGAATCTAGTAGGTAGGTTTTACCTGATGTGCTTTAGGACGCCATCTGCAATGAGTAATGTCATGAGCATTAGGGGATGGTGACTCTTGCGGCCAGCAGTTAAACTTCACCAAGGTTCCTGCACAGAATGTATTACGTTGCTGATCATTAGAGAGCAGAATGCCAATATCATAAAAAAGTGTTCACGTCATTCTGCATATAGGGTAGTTTAAGCCACCAATATTTTAAACAGAGTGTGGTACATGTGTCAAGAGCAGTTGATTTAAAATCCTAATGCAAATCACTCAGACAATACACTGGAGTCAAAAATCTAAGTCGACTCGATCACATTTGAGATTACAGCACTAGAAGAATGGCCTTTGTCACTCCAGATATGATGGAAGGAGCTGATTGAGAAGAAAAATGCTTGGGCATATGTCGCAGAATGAGAAAGAGGGGAAGAAGGAGATTTCTTCATAATTTAAAAAAAAGTCTCTTCAAAAAACCTGCTCTATTCTGGGGAGCAGGAGGACACTGAAGTTGTATCATTTACCTGCTGCCTGAGAAGGGAACAATGGATTTTAGATTAAATTCAGATCAGTATCCCACTCCAAGAGTAGATATGAAAAGGGACGAGGAAGGAACCTTTATAGCTGAGAGGTCAACAGGCTGAATTCAAACCCACCCACGGTGGGTGATCACAGCTCATGTAGACACACCCGAACTAGCTTTAATCTACTGGAGCAATGAAGGTACTGCAGCATGGCACGCAGCATGGAACCCGGGGTTGCAGGGATAGTCCATGCTGAAGTTGGTGCTGCTTCAGTGCCCAAGCCAGCTAGATGTCCCACACTCACTGCCTGCTTCCTGGGCTCTGGCCTTAGCTGTAATTCAAAAGCAATAACACAACAGAAGGCTCTGTCCATGCTTCCACCTCCACTTAGCTGTTGGAAGTTTTATAGCTCAGGAATTATTGCATGCTCACATCTTTCATAGTTCCCGCTCCCTGAGAGAGCTACTCCTACTTCCCTTGCATCCAGGGGGGATTTATCATGCTACACTTGGATACAATGAGCCAGTGGGAACTAATCAGCATCTCCCTGCAGGATTCTAATACATGTTGGCTAAACAGCAGTCCTACCACCCTACATGCGTTAAAATGAGCGAGTCCATCTATGCAGGAGACGGAGGGTCAGTCTGAGACTATGGAACAAGCTCCCACAAAAACTAAGGCCCATTGCAAACCTCACCACCTTCCGCTCAATGTGCAAGGAGCATTTCTTCAGCTTAACAAACACAGAGCAGCCTGTACTGTTCCCCCCGCCTTTCCTTGCACGTCTTCAATGGGAGGACTTAATTCTCTCAAACTTGGGTTTCAATCATATTCAAATTGCAATTTTATTTTTCAGTGGCATGCTAAATCACAGGCTGTGAAGCAGGCAGGCATAACTCAGCTAATATACTGGCTCCTTAGAGCTTCCATCTAAGTTCCAGGACAAGTGGGAGTTTTAATCCCTTTCAGGGCTTGGGCTGGCATCTTCACAGACAGTGTGAACACTACTGCAAAGTGGGGGGGAGTAAAAACGATTTGACACCGTTCAAGATCTTTTCCTCATTTCTCCATAATGAAACCTGAACAGAGACAAACTAAATTATTTCACCGGTGTTTAAAATGGTCAGAAATCAACTGTCCTGCTCAAGAAAGGAAAGAATGGAGTTCCTATGGGCAAGAACCCACCCTCTCTATTAAAGTTAACTGGGATAAACTACACAAACATGTTTCATTGCTCTCGGCTATGGTGTATCCTGCCCACCCATTTCACTAACCTTCCCTAACAGCCTTCCCTAGTCAATAGGTAGGTAGGGTCATTCATTGAAGTGATTACTCCATGCCTCAAACACAGCATCTGGAAAGAGTTTTTGCAGAGAATGGTCATTACAAATGATACATTATTATGGGGATGCAAATTCTGATTATCTGGAGCTCCTTAATTTCATCTGGCATCCTATCCCACAGCCAGCTTTGGGTGAAAAATTGAAATCTGCTGCAACAGCTGCCAGCGCTGCTGTATGGTGCTACGGTCTCAACACCTGGCATTGTGGAGTCATGTTCTCCAAACAAAGAATTATTGCTTTGATAAAAAGAATTAAGCGTGTCAAGAGCAAGCACATCTGATGTCTACTGCCAATTGGCTCGTGACAAATTCCTGGGAGAAACTAAATGTACAGTTCTCATGTATGGATCATACTAATGCTGTAGGATTATTCAACTCTGGCTGTTACTCTGCAACAAGGAGAAAAGTGTCCTGATCTAGAACATACGGTATTGTTTCCATGCTCCGCCTTCATCACATCACAGGGTGACTGGCCCTTTAAAAGGCAACAAGTCCAACCACACTTGTGATCCACTTAGCTCGCTTCCCCAGGCGGACAAAATGAACAATGTCACATGACAGGGAGGGCATGTGACTAAATCAGCCTTTCTGGGGTGTAGATAAAGCAGAAGCCTGTGGAGAATCAAAGGGAGAGCGAAGGTAGGTAGGAGGCTGTGGGAATGGCTGCTGGATAGCAAGCAGGGAGACACTGAAAGGAGCAGCGGGGCTGCATTAGCTACTCTAAACAGCAAACCATTTACTTTCTCTCTCTCTCTCACTCTAGCCATAACAGTTTATTTATAATCCATGAAACAATTGTGACTATTGTAAAAAACAACTCTTTAAAAGACAACACCTTCAGGGGGCGTTCCCCCAGTTTTAGTGCTTGCTGCTACCACAAGTTCAATGCAAAATACAATTATGTTCATGCACATACATATTTACACTGCCCTAGGACTCTGCTCTGGGGGGATTTACCCTTCCCGGGCTCTGCGGAATGGTGTCCAAGCCCTCTGTAGGGTACCCCAGCTCCTTAACATCTGAGAGACAAGTGATAGTCCCTCAATCTCCTTCAACTCCCTCCCCACTCCAAATCCCAGCAAATTCTAGTCATCGTCTTCTCCACCAGGGCAGAGAGCCTGCCGTCTAATCAAACAGGCAAAATCCTTGGAATACAGTCTTCTCAGCAGACCCTTCTGGTCCACGTCCTGCTTCCCTGCTGAATCCTTCAGTCCGTCCGTCACTCCTCCTATTTATAAACCCACCCCTCTCCCCTTGAGTTCCCATTGGTTCCACTCTCAGCTAGTGACTCTGGGAGTGTCCTGCTCACAATTGAAATCACCCAATCAGCACCAGACAGCTAATGGGCATGCCTGCCACACCCAATCTCTGGATAGATTCTGGATCATCCAGCAGAACCCTCCACCCCACACTGGCAGGTCTTTAGGCATACAGAGCCCTCCCCCACCTCCCGCTCCCCAAAGAACTATACATCTTCCCAGCTATTTCTTACCTTATTTACACTCCTAAATGCTGCAATGCCAGCATATGGATCACATACCCACTGAGGCCCTGATTCAGAACAGCATTCCTATTCAGGAAAGTAATTAAGGATGTATTTAAATCCCCCTGAAGTCAATGCTGTCCTGAATAAAGATGGACTCCCACCCATGCTTAAATGCTTGCTGGAATCAGGACCTCCGAAATTATTTCAGCTGGTTTGTAATGATGATTGAAAGAAATCCGCCTGTTTTTCCCCTCACTATGTTTCTATTATCTGAAGTCCAAACTAATATTAAACCAGCATTCTCAGTGTCTTCTCCTCTGCCATATGGCTCAAACTCCTTGCTCGGAGCAGGGTGACTTGTCCATGGGGCAGCGAGAAGGTGTAACTTAAGCTTCAAGAGGAGTTCATCTGAGAAGAGGCAAAAAGAGCTGGTGGCATGCTTAGAACTTTGGGGTTTGAGCAGATACACGAGTTCAAAGGAATCCAATTAAAAGGGGGGAAATTATTGGGGAAAAAAACGTAAATGAATGGGGGGGTATGTTTGTTTTTTAAAATGCTTGTTACCTTGAGGACTGCAAAAACTGAATCCCTGCCAGAGCACTAAGCTAATAAATGTTATGATAAATATTCCTTCAACACAAAGTCTCTTTGTGGATTTAAATTAATCTCAGACGTATTCATTAATTCATAGCTAAGGATTAAATTATATTTTGTTGATGACCTCGGTGTTGTCTGTCTATAACCAGATTTCTCCTAAAAGATAGCAATGCTATTTAATCATTATGCCAACCTTTGATTCCACTTGAACACAATTACCCTGCATTTTGACTTTGATATGTCATAAATAGCTTTCCTTTCTCCCATGAATGTGTGCACACGTGTTGTGTGTATATACCAACACATGAAAATATGGATTGTTACATATTTAATCTACGCAGTGTGTGTATCTGTCTATATACATACGTACATGTTGAGTCTACATGTTGGGAACAGTTTAATGCCTTCCTCCTGGCCACAAGTTACGGCTAAAGTATCCACACAGGCTAGAGCTGATGGGAAAAATGGTGAACATTTTTCCCTGAAAAAAGGTCACATTTCTCAGTGAAAATATTTAATGTAATTTTTAAAAATTAAAGAAAACATTCTACCACTGGCAGAGCCATGAAGATGTTGTTCAGCTTTTCCCAAATAAATGAAACTTTATTTATAGGCGCTACATGAAGCACCTATCTCTCTGGATCTTCGAGATGAGTCATACAAATCAGTGGGATCTGCCCATAAGGAACAGATCCCAGTTGCCTCCTATCTTGGTATCCAAAATGCAACAGCTATGTTCAATTTCAACTACAGCCACTTGAACTGTCTTCAAATTTGATTTATTTTTTCCAATGAAAAATGGCTGAAATTTTGAAACAACAAAACAATGTTTCCGTTGAATTTACATACTCCTCCCTCCCCAACACACCCAGACACACACTTTTTGACCATCTCTAGTTCCAAGTGCCAGGAGGGAAGTGGCCCCAGGGCATCCACACAGGGGGGCTCTGTGCCCGGGACACTCACCAGAGGAGGTTATTGGCAGAAAGTGAATGTGGGAATGGCTAATGGGCCTGTTCAGAGGTCGTCTTCAGGTGAAAGCAACAGTCTGTATTTACCACTCATCAAGACCCAGGAGTGGGACCATGACTTGGCCATGCCAGCATCCCAGGGCCTATTTGTAGTTTGAGGGAGGGGGAATAATCCTTCCCCCACACACTTCCCATGGACAAAGAGGGAGACAAATACTGCAGGACCAGTATTCGACCCCCCGTTTAGCGGACGCTGCTTACTTGCCAGTGGCTTTTCTGGCCCTTTATAAAAGCTCCCTCTGCTTTTTCTCCCTGTGAAATATAGTAGTTACTATGGAAACTAATTGGCATGGCTGGAGTATGCAGGCCTCTATGTGCCTACTGTAAAGTCACTGTATATACACACCTTGGGTTGAGAAACAGGTGGTTGCAATGGCTTTGGTGACTATTGTATATGCATATAAGGGGTCGTTTTCATCCCTGGTGTACCTCTGTTGACCCCAGTGGAGGGAGGTACACAAGGGATGGATTTGGCTCTGTGCACCCATACAGACATTGTACATGCAGCTGGGCATACAGAGGTTTATTAAGGAAATGCAACACCCAGAGTTATTCTCCTACTTTCTGCTGTTTCAGAAGTCATGGGAAAGTGAATGTGAGAGACTGTGTGATTCATCATTGCCTGAAAAAAACACGAGACATCTAGATCTAGATAGAACTCATTGACTGATGTCTCTTATACCCCATGTCAATCTGTGAAATGATCTGGTAACAAGTAGAGCTAGTAATTACTTTTAGCAGGACAGGTAATACATGACTGGATCTGCGGTTTCACTGCATTGCCCAGCAAGTAGAATACATTGCTGTACGACCGCTCCTCTAAGCAACTTTATCGGTATGTTGTTGTTCTGTCATTCCAAATTACACAACCAAGCTTATCCTCCATTTCGCTTCTCTGCTACATTGTTCATAATGGCTTACAGAAACGTACACCATTCCACAACATGATCCCAGAGCAAAGGACGGTGTTTTCCCGATTGCCTGTCTCCTTGAGTATAAAGGCATCTCAGGTAGAGCTGGTCAAATATTTTCCATCAAAATGCTGTTTGTTGGCGGGGGGGCGGGGGTTATGCCAAATGGCTTTTCACAGACAAAAAAAAAATCTGTTGTAAAAACCAAAATCAAACATTTGAGGTTTTGTCCCCAAAAAAAATTTATATTTCATCTAAAACATTTTCATTTGACCCAAAGCCCCAAAACTGAATCAAAAAAAATCTTAGGGGAAAAAAAAATCATTCTCCGATCACCTCTAATCCCAGTGTTTCTATAAAGAGTTTCTGTGTGTGACTGACAGGACTCAAAACACAGAACTGCCAGCCTCAGTATATATTGGTGGGTGAAACTTCCTTTCTTTTTTTCTTTCTTTCCTGACTTAGCCTCCTTCTCTAACTGGTTATCTTTATCCCCAGGTAATACAAAGCCAGCGTAGCCAGCTCTATGCCATGCTGACAAACCTGGCCAGAGGGCTGAGTCGCGAAGAGGAAGCAGGAGCTGCTGGAGTGAGAGAGTCTCTGGACTGAGAGAGAGAGAGAGAGACAGAGAGATGATGTGCAACTGCAGGAAGGGGAATTGGCCTCACAGAGCTAATCCCCAGAATCAACAGGAGGTGACACGGACCAGCGGTGAGAAAGGCAGCTTGTTTTGGTGCATGGAACTGCCGTGGGAATCAGAAGACATGCTTCGCTCTGCTATTGACTCACTGTGTGATCTAGAACAAGTCCTTTCCCTTTTTTCTGCCTCAGTTTCTTCAGCTATAAAATGGGGATATTACCCATCTGGGAAAAATGCTTTAAGGTGTGCAGTTGAGAAGTGCCAAATATTATAATTACTTTCTGAATTACTAACACATTACATCTCCCTAGGATCTGAATCATGTTCGAAATTATTGGTGACACCCCCTTAAACAGAAACAAGTAACTCCAAATTTTAGCAGTCTGTTCTTAGTGGTGTCAAGTCATCTGATCACATTAGTTAACCAGGATATTTTCCACAGCAAAATGTCAAGCACACACTGGTCAGCTCCATATCAAATTCGAGTTTAATTTAGGATTCAGGACGTAAGTCTGTGACTGACCCAAGGTTAGGGTCCGGATTCTCATGGGGCCAGAGTCTTGTGAACTGTCCTCATGAGAGTTCAGCCCCAAATGGTGGCTATCTCATGAGATCAAGTGTTATCATGAAATCCCTGCTATAGTAGGTTGCAATGGGTCTGATCTGGTCCTGTAAAGCAGTTTTGTATCCTATTTAAACCCAAAACCATAGTAGCTGGCAACCCTTTCTTGGAGCAACTTACCAAGAGTTGTGGTGGATTCTCCATCACTGACAATTTTTAAATCAAGATTGGCTGTTTGTCTAAAAGACCCACTCTAAGCATTGTTTTGGAGGAGTTCTCTGGCCTGTGTTATGCAGGCGGCAGACTAGATGATCACAGTGGTCTATGACTCTTCACTGAAATTCAGAGAAGGATTCAAATCAGAGGTCCCAGTTTGAGCCATTCTCTAATTTTCAAGCAGTCCAGCACTGATATAAAAACACCTATTCACGTGCAAATTGTTTTAGCTCCTTTACAAATGCTTGCTGCTAGGGTTGCCAAACAGATGTGACACAACTGCTGAGAAGGGCATAGTGGCCTCATGTCTCAGCCGCTGTCAACTGAGCTGAGAAACAACATTGGAAATAGAGAGACAATGAGCGGGAAAGACCAGAGCACCGCTGACAGACACATTTCAATACAACGCACTCTCACCAATGAACTAGTGCAAATGACATGTTGCAGCAGGCTCTGTTCAGACCCATGGAAGGGTTTAGCTTCTAACTAAGGTCAGAGCTACACCACAAATGATGCTGCGCCGAATAGTCCATGTTGGTCTTTTATTATCCCCACCGAAATGCTCCTTCTGTCAGCATACGCTGAATCTACACTAGGGAGCTCTACTGATCTATCTATAGCTGTATCAGCAGAACATAGGTAGCAAAGACTAGATCTCAGGGAAAAGAGCAGAGAAATTGCAATAGACATTAGGTCAGACTGTGCTCCTTCCGTCTGCTGGAAATAGGAGTCCTCTAAAATCAACGAGGTCCTGGGATATACATTTTGTCTGCCAAGGATGGCGTGGAGGTTGACAGGGAAAGCGTCCCCAGGAAGTTTCAGCCCACAGTTAGATCAGTCAGACCTTCCCAGAAGTAATGACTTGCTTGTTGTTATTTAGTTAATTATTCAAGAGAAGAAAGCAGAGTTTGGCCAAATAGGATGTCAGATTTTGTTAAACAGTATAATTTATATCGTTAGGTATAAATTAGAATAAAAGACACAAACCCCCAAAAAACCTTCTAGGCACCCTAACCATTAAATTATACCACTGTTCATCAGTTACGACCACCCAGCAGCAAACATAATAAAAAAATATTGCTCAAAATTCAGCCAGCCAGTAACTCAAAACACCTCCTATAGCTCCCCCACCAGGAACATATCCTCAGCCTTCTCCAAAATAACCCTCTTAATTAAATAGCCTTTGCAGCACGTCTGTTTTGGACCAAGGGAGGTGAGAGGAATGATGGTTCAGTGATTAGGGCCCTAGCCTAGGTAACACACTATTATGCTTTACATATGTTATATAGCCACAGGGCACCGTAAGGGTTAAACTCAAAAGGCACGCTATAAATCTGAATGATTAATTAACTACTTTAATGATCTAATACAAAAATCAAGGCTGCACTGACCCCTGAAGAGCCATTTCGATGTTTGTCACATAAGGTAAAATCTAGCTGCTTGGTTCAAATGCTGCTTTTTATCCACTTTGGGGCTTATGAATCCCAGATGGGAGTGGGACAGGCCCGCAATGAAACAGGCGTGCCTGAAAACATAACCCACATTTTAATTTTAATAGGACAGAAAAATCCTGTCAAAATGTTATGTTGCTCGTTTTGCAAGAGAGATGAGCTGGACTGGGATCACATTGAGGTGGCCTTCATTACAGTCCAACCATTTTTCACGGCAGCTGCATCTGTTTTGCACGGAGGCCAGGTGCTCTCAGAAATAAACTACCCATTACTAGCTTTGATTATAACCAGTTCACATTACAGATTCCAAGCCTAAAAGGGACCGTTACGATCATCGAGTCTGACCTCCTGCATAACACAGGCTGTAGGCCTTGGCTTAGCCATTCCCGCTTCAAGCCCAAGAACTTGCGGTAGAACTGAAACATGTCTTTAAGAAAGGCAGCCAGTCACAGGCGCTGACCTTCCAACGTGCCAGGGGCAAAGGGGAGAGTGGTCTACCCCTGGCTCTGCCCCAGGCCCCACCCCATCCCTATCCGCCCTCGCTCCACCCCTGCCCTGCCTCTTCCCACCCTGATCTGCCCTCTCCCCCAAGCACACTCTGCCTTCACTTCTCCCCCTCCCCGAGCCTCCTGCGTGCCATGAAACAGCTGATCGCAGCAGGTGGGAGGCATGGGGAGGGAAGGGGAGGCACTGATCAGTGGGGCCCACTGATGGGTGGGAGGCACTGGGGTTGTTGGGGGAGCTGATGGGAGGCTGCCGGTGGGTGTCAGCACTCACCATTTTTTCCCTGGGGGTGCTTCAGCCCTGGAGTACCTACGGAGTTGATGCCTATGCAGCCTGACTCCACGTGATGGGCTCTTCCAGTGGTTATTTATGCTCCCTGTTAAAAATGCACCCCTTTGTCCCAGTTTGAATGTTGCCTACTTCAACTTCCAGCCATCAGGCTACAACTGCCACTATCACCTTTGCCACTCCTTGGAGCACATATAGGACCATATGACCATTGTTAACACAACTGGACTGCACTGATAATAGACTGGTGGATACTCACAGCTGGCATGCAAGTCCGCTGCTTGGTAATTCTTCACTCCAGCTCTCACCAGAAAGTCTTTGAGCAAAGTAACAACCTATATTTGTTTTCCACCTGATTAACCTATGGTGGGACCCTTACGAGTGAAGTATCAATAGGAGACAGTGGCCATGGCTCATAAATTTAATTACTAACCTTTAATTCATAGATGGCAGACTCAATTCTTCAAGCATCTAAATTAATCCGGCTTTACTGACAGCGGTAATCAATTGTTCAGCGGTCTACTTTTTGCTTAATTACTGTTGCACTACATTACATTTTCAAAATGTCAAGCATCCACTTCTGAAAATGCAATAAATCACTTCTCCATAGTGCCAGTAGCAAGGCTAAGGTAGGAGACTGTTATTCTCTCGCACCTGACCTTGGCTACACGGAGCAGAAATTGATCATTTACTATAACAGTGAAATATCATTTAGAGAGAAGTGAGTCTCAGCTAAGAACCTCAGCTGTCTAAGAAGAAGGCCGATGACTTTCTGAGCTTAGCCGGCACATGCCGAAATGAAGCATGCGATGGAGCGCTCTTAAAACTGGCTCACTAATGAGAAGCAGCGTAAACTGGAGAACAAATAGGTCGAATATAAACTGCAGCATGAGCAACAACAAAATAACAAGATCAAATCCCATCTGTCCTAGATTTTCATCATAACAGCACACTAAAATATCACGCCTCTCCAAACGTTTGTTTTAATTATGGGATCTAGGGTTTGCATGCATGAAGCTCATTCGTGTGACTGGAAGTCACTGTACAGAGATGAAGAGAAGGAGCACTTATGACACCCCTGAAAAGCCAAAATTCAGATGTAGGCTCCAACCCATCAGTTGAGGGGCTTCTTGCAGCCTGAGCAGTATAAATATCTCGCAGCCAACATCTCCTCTCATCACTTGGAGGCTCTGGTGGACTCCAGCACAGTCCAAGATCTTGTTTGCAATTCCTTGCTAATGAAGTAGTCAGCTCCAGCTGATCCCAACCACTTTTCCTATCCCCAATGCCTGGGCTCCCTGGCAAGCCCTACCGTGAGGGCAGGCAGCTGAAGAAGATATTTTCTTCAGGGAGAGAGTTTTAACCCTTTCCTTGCCACCCACAGGCCGGGATCTGTACACTCCAGCAGAAGAGCCCTCGTGGTTTCAAAGATGCTCTTTTGGCTAAGGGAGGCTTCACAAGACAGCTTAGGCGGAAGGTATTTGGTTACAAGGCAAAACTGGAGAAATGGGAATTTTCTTAAAAGGTATGACATTTTATTAGGAAAGAAATTCCAGCCCCAGTTTCCTCTAATACCAGACTTTCATTAGCTCCACTCTGTTCCCCATGTCCCTTGAGCTAACACCCTTGCTCAAGAACATGGCTGAAGTACACGTTTACAAGATGCATGCTTTGGTTAACTATTAGAGACCTCTATCTTTCCAAGCACATGCCTAACTTTAAGCATGTGCTTAAATGTCATTGACTTCAATGAGGTTTAAGCATGTGTTCAAGTGTTCCGAATGATGTGGAAATGAAAATTATCGATTTAATTTCTAAAGTTGCCTTCTTTAACTACTATACATAACTTCCTCCCTGGGGGTGGGGGGGAGCGGAGCAGAGTGTGAGCTAGAGGATAGAGCACTGGACTCAGGAGACCAGAGTTTTATTCCTCACTCTGCCACTGGCACGTCTCTGTGCCTCAGTTTCTCCATTTTGTAAAACTCTAAGATCTACTGATGAAAAGTGCTATCTAACAGCAAGGTGGTTATTATCATCACTTTTGCAACACACATCTTTCCAGGATGCAGATTTGGATCATAGACAGGCCAGTTATGCCCCACTCTACCCTTCCTATCAGTTGAACCATAAGAGCAAAATGCTCTCATTAAATAAAGGGAAATGGTGAAGCTTTGGAGCATATTTTTGCAGCGTGGCTAAGCTCTGTCTAAAGCAGATTTGTTAGTCTGCCTCAGTATCTTATTGCTCCAGGCACACTTCTCTTCTCAACTGAATCCTACATCTAAACCGAGGCAGATTAGCTGCAGCAAATATTTGATTCCATTTTATGACAGCCACAGATACTAACCTGAACAATGCCAGCTGAAAGGCACAACATACTGGGGAGGGATGCCAATTTGGACTCAGCCCTTTGGAATCTAAGCTGCAGTGCAGATTAAGTGTCCAGATGTTGGAATAATAGCTGTTGCAAAGTCTGGTCCCAGGTGTTCAAAACAGCAGAGCCTAATAAGGCAACTAAATAAGATACTAGTCAATCGGTCTCCACTTTTTGGAGCAATAACTTTCCAGGCTTCTTTCCAGATGGAGGGATGAATTTGCTACATCTTTACTGAAGATTCTGTTTTCTTCTGGCATTGTGTAATAACAGCGCAACACTGGGACTCATTAATGATTCGCCATCGTCTCAGCAGCCTGACATACTCACTACACCTCACACGCTGTCGTCAGAATCTGTATCTAAAAAATGTCATGTAAGGCGTCATATACAAATTGGTAACATGCCGGTCCCAGAAAATCATTGCCCGGTGTACATTCAAGGTGTGTACAAAGAGTTATAACTATGTGCCAGAAATAAGATACATAAGGTATCCCAACCAGGACACGAGGTATCCCACCCTAAACAAAGGAATGTGGTTCCACCTGCTTGAATGTCTCTCCCCGGCAAATCATGAGACATTGCAAATGTGTTTACATAAAAGGTAAACAAAGCCATTAAGCTAACGAGGGGAGGAGGTAACAACTCAGCTATCACCAGCGGGGATTGGAACCAGCATGACGTTTTCACCAGGTGTCTCTTCCCAGCAGGAGAAAAAGAACTTTATCTGAGAATACACTTCAGTGGGTTACTGGGCTATAAAGACAAAGGGTCTGAACCTCAAACGATAAGCAATTGAATCAGCAGGATGTATACAATATTATTGTATTATAAAAGTGTATCAGTATGGTCTGTATGAAAGCCTGTGACACACTGGTGATTATCATCATTGTGAAATGTGTTAACATTTATGAGAAATTATTGGGACTCACTGATGATACGCTTTAAAGTCTGTGACCAAACCCAGGGAGAAATAGGTTATCTCCCAGACAGGAGGGAAGGCAGCTATCTACTGGCCTCCAATGTAAATTAAGCATCATGGAATCAAAACAGTGGAAGCGCCATTGACACACAAATCAGCAGGGGGATGGGAAGCCCAGAGGAAGCCTTCCTGCTTCTTGTAACAGGGGCAATGAATTTTGGGAGATGTAAGGAGAAATAGAAAGCCATTTTGGTATCCATCACTTGAGGGATTCAAGGGCCGAGAGCTCTTGAAATCACAGAACATCAGATCCTCAGCCAAGGGGGCTGAAGTCTTTGGGGACCAACTATAGGTGAGAAACCTGCTAAGGCAAAGATTGTGACTTGCTGGAGTGAATTTTTAATCATAGAAGCATCTTTTTACTTTTCTTTGCTTGTAACCCTTTCTATCTTTATTCCTTACACTTGATATCACTTAAACCTGTGACTTTTGTTTTCCTTTTAATTTAAATCAGCACAGTGCTGTGATTGAAATGAGTTTGTCAAAGCCCAATTGAATTGATGAGCTGCAGGGTATTGTCTCTTTGAAGGAGCAAGGAACTTCATAACTCCTGCAAGTGTTCCCTGAGAGGGCTGAACACTGCAGGGAGATGGTTTGGGGGAAATTCGAGACTGCGGGGGGTAATTCTGCAAAAAGTAACTGGGGGGGGTGGAAGCCAGGGCGAGACCTGCATGCTCATCTGCTGACTGTTGGTGTCAGGGCTGAGAGTGACAGCAGCATAGCATGGAAGGCACCCATTGTTGCAGGGCAAATGGTGACCATCCTCTTACAGGTCTGGGATGAACTCCAAAGTGTCACAAGCATATTGCTAGGAGAACCTGCCATGCAGGGCCGGCTTTAAGCCGATTCCCTGGAATCGGGCCCTAGGCCTTAGGCGTCTTTTTAATTTTTATTTTATTTTTTAACTCACCCGGTGGCAGGAGGTGAAGGTTCTGCTCTGGATCTTCGGCAGCATTTTGGCAGCGGAGGGTCCTTCAACGCTGTGGAAGACCCCCCCACCGCTGAAGTGCCGCCTAAGCCCTGGACCGCCACTGGGTATTCAAATCAGGCCCCGCCCTTCATAAAGCCGGCCCTGCTGCCATGGATCAGGGTTATAAAAGTTTACGGACAGAGCTCAGTCTCTGCTGACTCCAGTGGCTACTGTTACACATCCTAAGAAATGTTGCAGCCAAGTAATGAAAGCATGCCTATATTCCTGGCGCACTTCATGAGCATAGCCAACTCTTCTGACTCCAATGGCCTCATTTGCTTTCATCAGCAGAAATGGGGCTCATCCTCAGCCCATGGCAACATACAAGCAAACCCAGCATTTCTCCATCCAGGCACCTCCCCTACAATCAAGAGTTTATCTGGTGTCTCACCACACTCACCCACGGTGGCTTGAGTAGATTTAAAGAGAATGGGATGCTCTCACCACACCGGCCAACCTGTTAGTGGATGTTGCTTTCCCATGTCAGGGAGAAGAGTAGGAACTGTTCCTTTGCACGTCTCCCCGTTTCAATCCTTGCTTGCTCCATGTGTATCAGTGCAGGCAAGACACTGGTAGGCAACTCTCTCTTCCAGGGAGCCTTAGCCCCCTGGTCCATCCAGTCTGAGACAGTAACAATCAATGCTTTACAGTGCACAGGATACTCCTTGTCTGTCATATTGCCACTGGAGATGGAACCAAGACAACACTTCAACCACAACATGGTTCAAACATTGAAGGAAATTCACTTTCGAGCTTGGGCTCATCTCAAATTTGTAGCAATCTTCAGGTGAAACAAGAGAGTCTCCTTCTGAGCCCAGATCCTGCCTTCATCTGTACCCTAATGGGTTGGGTATTATTGTTGTTTATTATTTGTATCACCGTAGAGCCTAGACGTCCCAGTCATGGATCAGGGGAAAGAACTATCCTTCTACTTTTTGGATTAAACCCCACTTTTTCTTTTAACTCTGTGTTTAATGAGGTCTGCTCTTTGATCAGTACCAAAGGCTCCCAGAATAAAAATAATAAATGAGATCTTTCTTGCTAAAATATAGAGATTTTTTCAGCAATGAGATTGGGTTCAAATATGTTTTGAGAGTTTAACATGCATTGTACCTAGTGTCAGCCAAGATGATAAGATAAATGCCATCCTAGGAGGATACTGCCAGAAATGATGAGGATGGGACTATGTGGGGAATGTTACAGATCAAATCTCCTCTCTCATTGTGTTTTAATAGAAAAGCTTTTCACCTAGTCGCAAGGGTACAAATGAAAATCTTCAAAACAGAAGTGGGATTTTTTTTTTTGGTTACCCAGACATGCATCTGGATAAAAGCATTTTTCTCTTATGGAAAGCAGAGCTGATTAGAACAGAGTGGACCACTGGCAAAGCAAAAGCAATCAGAAAAAAAAATCCTAGTACAATCTTTAAAATCACTTTTGGAAGCAAAATAGTCTGGAACAAAAAACATCCTCTCTATATATTAATTAATATGCACTTCCACCTGACTTTAAATGTCTTGAACCTTTCTTCTCATTTATGCTAATGGCATTTACTTCATCGGGGACAAAAATATATATTTATGGCATCACCTTTTGGTTGAAAGGGATCGTTTTAAAGGAGCTGTAAAGCTCAGAGGAGTCTATTATAGCTTCCCAACTGAAATTTATCTACATCTCATGGAGAATATAAATAGGGTGGAAGGATAATGAATGAGCCACTATCTACAAGGGTCTGGGCATTTGAGCAGATAAATATTAGTGTCTCCAAACAGCGTGGGAGAAGGCATCACAGCAGAGTGACCATGAACCATTTTCTGTGCTGGGAAGAGGGTGTACCCGTTAAGGACCCCGTTTTGCTGTCTTTACTCAGAAAATAGTCCCAATAAATCCAGGAAAGATGCAACTTGTGTTGGGTCTCCCACTGTTTCCACCCCCAGCTCACCCTCCCTACCTTGCAATGGCAAAGTAGTTCACTACAGGCTTCCTACTTCTCCTCTGTCCTGGCCTGGAACACGGGCTCCTCAATAAGCTACAAGAATTCAGCCTTCCATATAGAAGAACCAAAGTGATTTCCCTGCCACTGGGGAGTGGGGTCTAGGGCTTGCCTTGTTCCAGTGCTCCAGCCAGGGAGCAGGGTCGGGGGCCACTCCACACAACTCCCCGAAGCAGCGGTATGGCCCCGAGCACCGCCCCCACAGCTCCCATAGACTGGGAACCGTAGCCAATGGGAGCTGCAGGGGTGGTGCCTGTGGATGGGGCAGTGCACAGAGCCGCATGGCCGCGCCTCCACAAGAACCCAGAGAAGGGACGTACCGCTGCTTCCAGGAGCTGCCTGAGGTAAGGCCTGCACCTTTGAGCCCCTCCTGTGCCCCAACCCCCTGCTCCAGCCTTGATTTCCCTCCCGCCCTCCAAACACCTCGGTCCCAGCCCGGAGAACCCTCCTGCACCCCGAACTCCTCATCCTCAGCCCCACCCCAGAGCCTGCACCCCCAGCCAGAGCCCTCACACACCCTCCATGCCCCAACCCCCTACCCCAGCCCTGATTCCCCTCCTGCCCTCCGAACCCCTCGGTCCCAGCCCAGAGCACCCTCCTGCACCCCGAACTCCTCATCCCCAGCCCCACCCCAGACCTCACACCTCCAGCTGGAGCCTTCACCCCCTATGCTCCACTACCCCATCCCAGCCCGGATCCCCCTCCCGCCCCCTGAACTCCTCATTTCTGGCCCCAGCCTGGAGCCCACACCCCCAACCAGAACCTTCACCCCCTCTTGCACTGCAACCCCAATTTTGTGAGCATTCATGGCCCGCCGTACAATTTCTATTCCCAGATATGGCCCTTGGGCCAAAAAGTTTGCCCATTCCTGTAATAGAGACATCAGTGTAGAGACCACTGATGGAAAGAATACTTTCCATTCAATGGGCAGAGTGGTATTTCAAAAACAGTCTGCAGATAGTCCAGAATCAGAAGAAATATCATTGAAGCATGGGAAAGAGAAGTCACTTACTCTCCCCAGGCAATGAGAGTCCATTATGGAATGTGCCGCATTTGAAAAACCTAGAACACACCCAGAACCAACTCACCATGAAAAAGTACTTGAGAAAAATCAACTGTCTGTAGTCAGAACAATCTTCCTTACACAGAACTGTGTTTATGCCAAGGCAAAGATGACTGGGGTAACCCACGCACTCTCGACAGAGATCATAATGATGAACAAGATGATGATAATGATGTTGACTAGAAATGTTACAGTGCTTTTACATGTCAATTACACCTGTACTAATTTATTACTAGATTTTGTTTTACCCTTTAGATTGTTGTGCGATCATCTGAGGTCACAAAGAAATCCAGTGTTATGTCTTGAAATAATTCACAGAGTCATTAAAACTAACAGAAACAAATGCAAATATTTCCAAGTGGTCATTTTAATGTGTAGATGGTGTTTATCCTCGTTTCTATGGTAACGTCACCACTGGACACCTCCACGTCACTTTACAGTAGACATAATAAGCTTTTGAATGATGCAGGATGTGCGTGCCTGTAGAAAGGGCACATTTAAGTCAACCAAATCAGCGCTGTCTGTCACTCACAAATGGCATTCAAACAAAGGAAGCACAAGAGGGCAGTGTCGGCACATTCTGAAGGGAAAGGGATTAACATGACAATCTCTATCACTGCTGACATGGAAAGGACGTAAACACTTTTGGCACAAGCTGCTTTAATACAGAGCTGCTCCTGTTTAAGTTAGTTTCCATTATGCAATGCACCTTTATGGGCTTTCAAGCCAGGGATATCTTTTTGTTGAAAGAACTGAATTAGTTTGACCAGCCAAATCAGCAGAACTGGGTGCTCAACACTTCAATCACTTATAACTTTGCCAATCTTTATCTGTTTGGTCTGCAACGTCCCACGCCAGGTGTCTGCTTCAGGCTAAATTTGTCTCGAACCTTTCAGCTAAAACAGTTCATTCATGTCTAAGAATGACATTGCGTAAGAATACATTGTTTGCCCACGTTAGGAAAAAAAGTACAAATTTGAAATTTGGCAGAGAGGTGGCCTTGGTGGCAAAGATATGCCTTTTGCCACCCCTGTGAAAATCCAGCTAAATCTGGCCAAATTACAAGCCTCACGTGCTCATTTCAGGCTTGTTAGCATTGGGCAAATAAATTCTCCATACACACGTTCCCACTGAGCATGCTCCTTCCCCTCACAGCTCCTGCGTTGCCCACAGAACAACTGAGCCTATGTCAGAGAGAGCCCAGGGATGCAGGGGCCGAGCAGGACTTTGCCTGAAATTCCCCCCACACACACACACACCTGCTATGGTAGCAGGCGTCAGGAGTGTCTCTGCTTGTGCTGTCAATGCTCCTGGTCCTAGGACCAGGCAGCAAAGAGGAAAAGGATGGAACAGGAAAGGAAACTGCAGGAGCCGAGGGGTGGGGAGAGCAAAGAGGAAGGGAGGCAGGTGTCAGGGTGGGTAGGAGGAGGCGGCAGGAGATAGGGGGTTGGATAGATATAGGAGGGAAAGAGGGCAGGTGTCAGGGTTGGGAGGAGCAGAGGAGGAGGGGTTGGATAGGAACAGCATGGGAGGGGACAGGTGCTGGGTGGGAGTGGATAGGAGCACGCCACATGGGAGGGAAGGTAAGAAGGACTAATTGGGGTGTTGGAGGGAGGGGTTGAAGACAGACCTCACAATTGTTCTCCAGAGTCTGTTTTCATTTTTGTTTTAAGGTTAGTCTCCAGTTCTCATGGCTGCAAGGAAATTAGAATGAGACCCAAGTGTAGCTAATCCAGCAATGTCTGCCTGAATTTGCAGAGAGACTGAAACAATAGTTCTGAGGTCTGACCTGCCCCATTAATTTCAATGAGTGCTAACTCAGATGCCAATGATGACAGTTTAAGGGTCAACATTGCGCATAAAAGCAGGTAGGAACAAAGAGGAAGGCTCAACGCTAAAGCTGGAGCATGCAGTCTGTATTCATTCTGATGGCCAGGCCTTTGACACCACAGGACAGGACTGAAGAAGGGTGTGATTGGTTTCATTTTCCTGAAAAGGTGCGGTGGGACTCAGCTTTCAAAAGTCTAGGAAATGCTGCTATAATCCTTACATGGGTACAACGTCCATAGAATCTAGTGGAAGTTCTAACCTTCCTATTGACTGTGGAAGCAGATCTTACATTTGGATTTAGCTAATTCTTTTGAATAGTTTGTTTTCCATTCTCTCTTTCTCAACATCAAATCATTTCACACTGAATACCCTTTCGCTCCAGATACTTTAGGAAACATCTGGAGATTCACTGACCACTACTTCAGTACCAAGTAAAACCATTAGAATTGAACCTGCTACCTTTTAAGATGAAGTCCAGATTCAGTCAAGCTTCCCATAGCTCTTGCATGCTGATTCGACATTCCGGCAAATGATTTCTTTTGGCCTAAAAGTACATCCCCGGATAATCTGCCTTACTGGCAAAACAGCTTTTCTACCTTTCAAATGTGACCAAGATAAAAAATACCTTCCTGCCTCAAAACACATGTAGAACCAATGCCAGAGGAAATGCACATTAATAATATATTCTTTGCATGAAAGGACAGCAATGAAATCTTAAAGTGATTTCCCCAGAATATAAACAAAGCTCAGAGTATCACATGGAGATTAAAATAATCCTTCAGATTCCCTACAATTTTCATAAAAAGAACAGGAGTACTTGTGGCACCTTAGAGACTAACAAATTTATTTCAGCATAAGCTTTTGCGGGCTACAGCTCACTTCTTCGGATGCATAGAATGGAACACACAGACAGGAGATTTTATACATACAGAGAACATGAAAAGGTGGAAGTAGCCATACCAACTGTAAGAGTCCAATCAATTGAGATGAGCTATCATCAGCAGGAGAACAAAAACCAAAACCTTTGAAGTGATAATCGAGATGACCCATAGAAGGTGTGAGGAGAACTTAACATGGGGAAATAGATTCAATTAGTGTAATGACCCAACCATTCCCAGTCTCTGTTTACATCTAAGTTAACTGTATCTAATTTGCATATTAATTTTTTTAAAACAAAAACAAAAAACCATTAGTACTGTATCATAATCTTTTGAAAGCTGTTGTTTATATTCCCTAGGATTTCTGTTCAACAGTTAATAAAAATAGTTGCCTAGATAAGAGGTCCCTGAGGCGAAGGAGTTATTTCTAAAATAAATTGCTTATTTGAAAAATTGCAGTAAAATTACTATGTTTGAAAAATATGAAACCTTTTGTATTTAATCTGGGAACAAGAGGAAAAGACAAATCTCTCCTCATATCTCATATTCGTAAAGTATTTCCACACGTCGGTGGCATTGATACGACATGAGGGAGAGCCTGTAATAATTGTTTGTTCTCTGTTAACATTGTTGTCTATGTCAATGTATGTTCATTCATTTCAAGTTAAGATGACTTGGTATGATATTAAACTACTTTCTCACAAACCAGATAATAGACCCACTTTGTCATTTCACTCTCCCATGATAAATTAGCATCATTATTAGCAAGGTACTGTACTGAAATGGACTTCCAGTGAATGTACTGCTGCTCTCTACTGGATGTTATTGGAATAGCATGACTGTCCCAGATAGATTGCTAAATGAGGCCTGGTCTACGCTATGGGGTTAGGTCGAATTTAGCCGCGTTAGGTCGATTTAAAAATGACTGCTCCACACAACCAACCCCGTTCCATCAACCTAAAGAGCTCTTAAAATTGACTGCTGTACTCCTCCCCGATGAGGGGAGTAGTGCTAAAATCGACCTTGCTGGGTTGAATTTGGGGTAGTGCAGATGCAAATCGATGGTATTGGCCTCTGGGAGCTATCCCAGAGTACTCCATTGTGACCACTCCCAAGGCGGGATCCCTGACCCTGAAGCCGGAGAAGGCACTTCTGGTGAGTGCACATTTGTAACTATACAGGGTTTAAAAGCAATAGTGTTTAATGTTTAATTTGCCCTGAAGAACAGGGATGCATTCGTGGCCAATACAGCTACTGGAAAGGTCTGTTCACATGTCTGGGGATGGAGCAGGAATCCTCCAGGGACATCTCCATGAAGTTCTCCTAGAGGTACTCTGAAAGTCTTTGCAGAAAGTTTCTGGGGAGGGCTGCCTTATTTCATCCTCCACAGTAGGACACTTTACCACCCCAAGCCAGTAGCAAGTATTCTGGAATCATTGCAGCACAAAGCATGGCAGTCAATGGTCCTGGGTTTTGGTCGCATTCAAGCAACATTCGGTCTATATCTTTCTGTGTTAGCCTCAGTAAAGTGATATCATTCATGGTCACCTGGTTGAAATAGGGGAATTTTTGTAAGAGAACAGTAAAAGGACCCCCTTCATGCTGGGCTGTTTGCACTTGGCTAAAAGGGATCATCCCGGAGAATAGCCACACGGCCGGGGGAGGGAAGAAGGGATCATCCCAGAGATGAGCCACACGGTGGGGTGGGGGTAGGTGTGTGCTGCACATCCACCCGAAAACCGCAGCCCCTCCTTTTAAATGTGAAACCCAATCCATTGCTTGCTCTAGGAAAGGAGGGCACTGCAGTTTGAAAACATTCCCACATGTTATGAAGGCATAAGAAGCCAACCCCGCGTACCAAAAGGCTTACCATGGCTGCCTGGAAACTGAATTCTGTTGCCCAGCCATGTGTGATGTGTCACCATACCGGCAGGCGCTCAATATAACAGGCAAAATGCAACCTTGTACTTAAAGTACATGTGCTGTCTGCTGTGAATTGCTTGATTCACTGAGAAAGAGTCTCCCTTTTGTTCTCAGAAATGTATCATCTTAAATTTTACTCTCCCTTTTTATCTGCCCCCAGGTGCAAATATTTCTATGCTCCCCCCTATCATCTCCATCCCTGAGGTTATCACAGATTAGAGGGTGGAAAAAAAAAAACCACACTCACGATGACATGTTTTCCGAGCTCATGCAGTCCTCCCGCACTGATAGGGCGCAGCTGAATGCATGGAGGCATTCAGTGGCAGAGGCTAGGAAAGAATTAAGTGAGCGCGAAGAGCGGAGCCAGGATGAGATGCTGAGGCTAATGGGGGAACAAATGGACATGATGAAGCATCTGCTGGAGCTGCAGGAAAGCCAACAAGAGCACATACCCCCGCGGTATCCACTGTATAACCACCTACCCTCCTCCCCATGTTCCACAGCCTCCTCACCCAGATGCCCAAGAACGCGCAGGGGAGGAGGCTCCGGGCACCCAGCCACTCCACTCCAGAGGATGGCCCAAGCAACAGAAGGCTGTCATTCAAACAGTGTGATTTTTAGTTTTACAATAAACCATGTGGCCTTGTCCTTCCCTCCTCCCCCACCCCACCTGGGCTACCTTGTCTGTGATCTCATTTTTTCTTTTTTAATGAATAAAGAAAGAAGGCATGGTTTCAAAACAATAGTTACTTTATTTCGAAGGGTGGTTGGTTTACAGGGAATTAAAATCAACAAAGAGGGTGGGTTTGCATCAAGGAGAAACACACACAACTGTCATACCGAAGCCTGGCCAGTCATGAAACTGGTTTTCAAAGCCTCTCTAATGCGCAGTGCACCTTGCTGTGCTCTTCTAATCGCCCTGGTGTCTGGCTGCTCAAAATCAGACACCAGGCGATTTGCCTCAACCTCCTACCCCACCATAAATGTCTCCTCCTTACTCTCACAGATATTATGGAGCACACAGCAAGCAGCAATAACAATGGGAATGTTGGTTGCACTGAGGTCTGACCTACTCAGCACACAGCGCCAGCGAGCTTTTAAACGTCCAAAGGCACATTCTACCACCATGCTGCACTTGCTCAGCCTATAGTTGAACTGCTCCTTACTACTATCCAGGCTGCCTGTGTAAGGTTTCATGAGCCATGGGAGCAAGGGGTAGGCTGGGTCCCTAAGGATAACTATTGTATTGGCATTTTAACATCCCCAACGGTAATTTTCTGGTGTGGGAAGTAAGTCCCTTCTTGCAGCTGCTCAAACAGCCCAAAGTTCCTAAATATGCGAGCGTCATGCAACTTTCCCGGCCATCCCGGGGAAGTGGGATACCGGGAGGAAGCACAAGCAGGAGACTGCAAGAGGGGAGATCTCCTGTCTCAGACTGAGAAAGCGGGACAATCAGCGGGTTATCTTAAGTGCCTATACACAAATGCAAGAAGCCTGGGGAACAAGCAGGGAGAACTAGAAGTCCTGGCACAGTCAGGGAATTATGATGTGATTGGAATAACAGAGACTTGGTGGGATAACTCACATGATTGGAGTACTGTCATGGGTGGATATAAACTGTTCAGGAAGGATAGGCAGGGCAGAAAAGGTGGGGGAGTTGCGTTGTACGTAAGAGAGCAGTATGACTGCTCAGAGCTGCAGTATGAAACTGCAGAAAAACCTGAGTGTCTCTGGATTAAATTTAGAAGTATGAACAACAAGGGTAATGTCGTGGTGGGAGTCTGCTACAGACCACCGGACCAGGGGGATGAGGTGGACGAGGCTTTCTTCCAGCAACTAACAGAAGTTGCTAGATCACAGGCCCTGGTTCTCATGGGTGACTTTAATCACCCCGATATCTGCTGGGAGAGCAATACAGCAGTGCACAGACAATCTAGGAAGTTTCTGGAAAATGTAGGGGACAATTTTCTGGTGCAAGTGCTGGAGGAACCAACTAGGGGAAAAGCTCTTCTTGACCTGCTGCTCACAAACAGGGAAGAAATAGTAGAGGAAGCAATAGTGGATGGGAACCTGGGAGGCAGTGACCATGAGATGGTCGAGTTCAGGATCCTGACACAAGGAAAAAGGGAAAGCAGTAGAACAGAGACCCTGGACTTCAGAAAAGCAGACTTCGACTCCCTCAGGGAACTGATGGGCAAGGTCCCCTGGGAGAATAACATGACGGGGAAAGGAGTCGAGGAAAGCTGGCTGTATTTCAAAGAAACCTTATTGAGGTTGCAGGAACAAACCATCCCGATGTGTAGGAAGAAAAGTAAATATGGCAGGCGACCAGCTTGGCTTAACAGTGAAATCCTTGCTCGTCTTAAACACAAAAGAACAGCTTACAAGAAGTGGAAGATTGGACAAATAACCAGGGAGGAGTATAAAAGTATTGTTCAGGCATGCAGGTGTGAAATCAGGAAGGCCAAATCACACTTGGAGTTGCAGCTAGCCGGAGATGTTAGGAGTAACAAGAAGGGTTTCTTTAGGTATGTTAGCAACAGGAAGAAAGTCAAGGAAAGTGTGGGCCCCTTGCTGAATGAGGGAGGGAACCTAGTGACAGAGGATGTGGAGAAAGCTAGTGTACTCAATGCTTTTTTTGCCTCTGTCTTCACAGACAAGGTCAGCTCCCAGACAGCTGCACTCTGCAGCACGGTATGGGGAGGAGGTGACCAGCTCTCTGTGGAGAAAGAAGTAGTTCGGGGCTATTTAGGAAAGCTGGATGAGCACAAGTCCATGGGGCCGGATGCGCTGCATCCGAGGGTGCTAAAGGAGTTGGCCGATGAGATTGCAGAGCCATTGGCCATTATCTTTGAAAAATCATGGCAATCGGGGGAGGTCCCGGATGACTGGAAAAAAAGCTAATGTAGTGCCCATCTTTAAAAAAGGGAAGAAGGAAGATCCAGGGAACTACAGGCCAGTCAGTCTCACCTCAGTCCCTGGAAAAATCATGGAACAGGTCCTCAAGGAATCAATCCTGAACCACTTAAAGGAGGAGAAAGTGATCAGGAACAGTCAGCATGGATTCACCAAGGGCAAGTCATGCCTGACTAACCTAATTGCCTTCTATGACGAGATAACCGGCTCTGTGGATGAGGGGAAAGCAGTGGATGTACTATTTCTGGACTTTAGCAAAGCTTTTGATACAGTCTCCCACAGTATTCTTGCCAGCAAGTTAAAGAAGTATGGGCTGGATGAATGGACGGTAAGGTGGATAGAAAACTGGCTAGATGGTCGGGCTCAACGGGTAGTGATCAATGGTTCCATGTCTAGTTGGCAGCCGGTATCAAGTGGAGTGCCCCAAGGGTCGGTGCTGGGGCCGGTTTTATTCAATATCTTCATTAACGATCTGGAGGATGGTGTGGACTGCACCCTTAGCAAGTTTGCAGATGACACTAAACTGGGAGGAGTGGTTGATACTAGGGCTAGGGCTAGGATACAGAGGGACCTAGACAAATTAGAGGATTGGGCCAAAAGAAATATGATGAGGTTCAACAAGGACAAGTGCAGAGTCCTGCACTTAGGACGGAAGAATCCCATGCACTGCTACAGACTAGGGACCGAATGTCTGGGCAGCAGTTCTGCAGAAAAGGACCTAGGGGTTACGGTGGACGAAAAGCTGAATATGAGTCAACAGTGTGTCCTTGTTGCCAAGAAGGCTAATGGCATTTTGGGTTGTATAAGTAGGGGCATTTCCAGCAGATCAAGGGATGTGATCATTCCCCTCTACTCAGCACTGGTGAGGCCTCATTTGGAGTACTGTGTCCAGTTTTGGGCCCCATACTACAAGAAGGATGTGGATAAATTGGAGAGAGTCCAGCGGAGGGCAACAAAAATGATTAGGGGGCTGGAGCACATGACTTATGAGGAGAGGCTGAGGGAACTGGGATTGTTTAGTCTGCAGAAGAGAAGAATGAGGGGGGATTTGATAGCTGCTTTCAACTACCTGAAAGGGGGTTCCAAAGAGGATGGATCTAGACTGTTCTCAGTGGTAGAAGATGACAGAACAAGGAGTAATGGTCTCAAGTTGCAGAGGGGGAGGTTTAGGCTGGATATTAGGAAAAACTTTTTCACTAGTAGGGTGGTGAAGAGCTGGAATGGGTTACCTAGGGAGGTAGTGGAATCTCCTTCCTTAGAGGTTTTTAAGGTCAGGCTTGACAAAGCCCTGGCTGGGATGATTTAGTTGGGTTTGGTCCTGCTTTGAGCAGGGGGTTGGACTAGATGACCTCCTGAGGTCCCTTCCAACCCTGAGATTCTATGATTCTATGATACTTAAGTGCTTTTCTGAACTGATGCCATAATGGACAATGGTAGTGAACTGGCAAAATATAAGTGTCATATTTTGACTTAGGCATTCTATATTTTATTGTCTCACTAATGTTCTATATTTCAACAGTGAAACAGAAACAAGAGGTTATAAAAAGACAAGTCTCCAAACCCAAGATTTCAACTGGATTCAAAATAGTATTTTAATTTTCTGCTTAGATAAACAGATACACACAAATAGGTTTAAGTCTTTGCAGGATTAAGCCATGCTTAACTTTATGCACTGTGAGTAGTTCTAGAACACAGAAGAGGAAGGAAGGCTGGTCCAATGGTTTGAGTGCTAGCCTCCAACCTGGAAACTCTGAGATCAACTCCCTGCTTTGCTACGGGCCTCCCGTGTTACCTTGGGCAAGTCATGGGATCTCTCTGTGCCTCAATTCTCCCCGTTCATAAAATGGTGACAATAGCTCTTCACAGGGATGTTGTGAGGCCAAATACATTAAAGGGGTGCAGATACTATGGTAATGGGGACCCTATAAGTGGAGAGAGAGATGTATAGAAGTCTTCATGGGATCAGGGCTTCACTACTGAACTTAGGGTCTGATCCGGCAGTCACTGATGCAGGAGTGGGCTGTTAGTGCATCCATACAAGGGCAAGTCTGATGTAAGATTTTCCATTAGAATCTGTTCTTATGTATCACTAGTCAAGCTGTGTTTAAAAATAAATAAGCCACCCCCCAAAACATTTATTTACTGCCATTTCCACGCTTTAGATACTGCCACATAAAACAAGCTGCACGAATTAAGCATGAAGTAAAGCCACCGCTAAAAGAATTATAATTATTTTATCAGCTCCCAGGGTATCATCTCCAGTAAACTGAGCTTGAGTTAATAAGCAGACAATGTTCAGTATCACACTGCTGCACTTTGAAAGCTAATTTAACTATTCCATTAAAAATGAAAACATATTCAAATTAAAACACCCATAAGATATGAAGGGGGTGGGGGGGACTTCCAAGAGAGGACATGAAGTTCCTAAATATGCGAGCGTCATGCAACTTTCCCGGCCATCCCATATTGATATCAGTGAAATGTCCCTTGTGATCCACCGGTGCTTGCAGCACCATTGAGAAGTACCCTTGTGGGTCACGAACTGCTTGGCAAGATGGTCCGGTGCCAAGATGGGGATATGTGTTCCATCTATTGCCCCACACAGTTAGGGAACCCCATTGCAGCAAAGCCATCCAGTATGACCTGCACATTTCCCAGAGTCACTACCCTTGATAACAGAACGTCAATGATGGCATTGGCTACTTGGATCACAGCAGCCCCCACAGTAGACTTAGAATCATAGAATATTAGGATTGGAAGGGACCTCAGGAGGTCATCTAGTCCAACCCTCTGTTCAAAGTAGGACCAATCCCCATGCAGATTTTTACCCCAGTTCACTAAATGGCCCCTCAAGGATTGAACTCACAACTCTGTTAACAGGCCAATGTTCAAACCACTGAGCTATCCCTCCCCCCTTGCCCACTCCAAATTGATTCCAACTGACTGGTAGCAGTCGGGTGTTGCAAGCTTCCACAGTGTTATTGCCACTCGCTTCTCAACTGTCAGGGCAGCTCTCATTTTGGTATTCCTGTGCCTCAGGGTGCGGGGAAAGCAACTCACAGAGGAAAGTGAAAGTGGCCGCATGCATGCGAATATTTCGCAGCCACTGGGAATCATCTCATACCTGCAACACTATGCGGTCCCATCAGTCTGTGCTTGTTTGCCTGGCCCAGAATCGGCATTCCACTGTATCAACCAGCCCCACTGCCACCATGCTTTCCCAATTGCAACAGCCCGTGCTTTCAGGAATGTCTGTGTCCATGTCCTCATCAAAATCCTCCCTTGTGCTAGTGTCTCTTAGCCCAGTTCTGCATATACTCCAGGATAATGCACGAGGTGTTTACAATGCTCACAACAGCAGCAGTGATGGTGAGCTGAGCAGGTTCCATGCTTGCTGTGGTATGGCGTTTGCATGGGTAACCCAGGAAAAAAGGTGCGAAACTATTGTCTGCCATTGCTTTCACGGAGAGAGGGGTGACTGAAGACATGTACCCAAAACCACCCGTGACAATGTTTTTGCCCCATCAGGCAATGGGAGCTTAACCCAGAATTCCAGTGGGCAGCAGAGACTGCAGGAACTGTGGGATAGCTACCCACAGTGCACCTCTCCATAAGTCGATGCTAGCGATGGTAGTGAGGACGCACGCCGCCAACTTAATGCGCTTAGTGTGGACATATGCAATTGACTGTATAAAATCGATTTCTAAAAATCGACTTCTATAAAATCAACCAGCACTTATATCAGCAAAACTTTTGTCGCTCAGGGTGTGGAAAAAAACTGCTGCTGTAACTTGTAAGTGTGGACATGGTCTGAAGATTACAGTGGTACACCTGCTAAAGTAACCAAAAGGAAAGTAATATTAAAAGGAGAGCTGGTCAAACCTTTGACATGCACAGGGGGAAATTGCTTTTCAATAGCAATTCAATATTTTTTTCAATAAAATGGCCTTTTTTCAATAATGAAACTTCCTGTGAAAGGATCAGCATTTTCTGGATTTTGTGAAGGTCTCCACACTATTTTTAACTCATTTTTTTCCTCAATGTTTGTTTATTTATTTATTTATTTATTTATTTGGTTTGCCAAAACCTGCCTTTTCTGACTGAAAACTTAAGTGAGAAATTACACTTTTGGCAGTGTAGTTTTGGCAAAAAATTCAATTAGAAATATAGAAAATTCAATTAGAAATATAGAAAATTTAGCAACCCTACCCCCTTTTCCCCCAAAAAAAACTGACAAATTTTGAATCTTATGAAATGGAAACTACTTGGAAATTTCAAATTTTTTCTAGTTTTCAGCCACCTCTAATAAAAAGCTAAACAAAATTGAATGACTCTATCCTGGCTTTGAGAACATTTTGGTGTTTCATCCTCTCAGAAATGTTTTGCTGAGAGTAGGGTGAGGACAGCTTTTAACAGGGTTCCTGTTAGTAAGGTGCCTAGCATACACTGTCTGTTTAAATTTAACATGTATTTAGAGTAAAAAAAATGCCACCCAAGGCCCTAGGTGCCCTAAGACATCATTAACAATACAATAAATGCAGTACAATCCCAGTAGCATTAAACTAATCCTTCCAACAGGAACTTAGCCAGCCATTCACTTACAGAAATTCCTTTCCACTTCTTCATTGTTATAGGGAGAAAGCATATCCTCTGCCTTCATCAAAAAGCCTACTGAACAGATGGCTTTGAATGTGAGAACATAAACGTGGTGGCAGCTCCATGGGGTGCTAGGCTAGTCCACTTTGGACAACACATTGGCCTTTATTTTTAAAATCTTGGCCACAAGAGTTCTGCATGTAAAAACATGTGCACAATTACAGCCCTGTGCTTTCAAACACAGGGCCAGATTCTCAATGCCAGTTTTAGCTGCCTGGCATCGCTCGCTGCCATGACATGGCAGCTGCATAGTCCCCTGATATCAAAGGAATTGACAGGTGGTGTAAAGGCAGCAGATCTGGCTTTATGCCAATCCTTCCTGGCCACCACCACCCTAGATGAGTCAGCGGGGGGAATGTCATGTGCTCCAGCAACCAGTAGCTGGGCTCTTAGGAGGCCTGTTCTGGCTGACTTAATTTAAAGCAGCCTTTAGGCTGCTTTAAGTTACACCAGGAACTGAACTAATCCTCCACCCATTCCTGAGATTTTGGGAGCAGAAGGGTGGCTCAGAACTTTTTCCTCTTCCCCTCTTCAGGACCTCTACAATGTCTTTCACCTACCAACCAATCTGACATTGTGCCAGCTTCTCTGACTAGTTCCCATGAGAGTTTTTTTCAAAAACCACATATTTTCATTAGAGCTCCTAAAAAATTGGAAACCAGCTCAGGTGGATCAGGTCTTAGTTCCCATTTCACACTCTCCAAATCAAAGCTAGATATTGTCATTCACAACAGACAAAGGATAATAGGATTTGGTTTTCATCTTGGCCTTAACTCAGTCTTCATATGCATGAGGGTTTGCACACACCTTCCCCGCCCCGTGCACATCTTGTGCGTGATCGCTTGTGAGGTGCCCATGTCACAGTGAGCATACACTCAAAAGCTGGCTGCACTTCAACAAAAACATGATCAATTTCACCTATATGTTCCCATGCTTGAAAAATCTGCCATGCCCGCTGGACTATTCAAGCATTAATACAATGGAGGGGTGGATAGCTATAGAGGAGTCCTCGTTCCTGTACACTGTCACAAAGACACAGCATGGGAGGGAGTCAGGATGGACAGACAACCTTGGGAATATCAGAAATGCCTTTGTTAAATTGGAATAACGTTAGTTTGTCCTTTTATGTTCCATGCCAAGATCTGAAGGCTGTTTGCTGTTGTCCTTTTCCCAGCCGGCTAGACTGAGAGGCAGACAAAACAAGTAGTTAAACAGTCAGATTTAATGCTGTCACAATTCCAGTGATTATATTTGCATTTTACAAAATGTTTAAAATAAACTATATAGGAGACCAGATGTGCACTACTGAAAAAACCCTGGTCTCCTTTGCTGAACAGCCCTTGGCAGCTTAATTGGGCAGCCCCATATATTTTTACCCTGTTAAAGTGGCTGCTCTTCGCCCTTCAAGTCCCTGAAGAGCAACTATTTTTGATCATGGCCAGTCCCCACGAGTCTCATTAAACTCTCTGGTAGCTGTTTGCAAAGGCAGGGTGCTAATCTCCAAAGATAAGAAGTCAAACCTTTCACTATGCGGACTTTTTACTACTTGTCTCCCACTCTCCCTTGTATTTCATCAACGGCCAAGACTAAAAACCTATCTAATCTGTCAGAGGGGCCAATCTAACTGTGATTGTTAAATGCTTTTATGGAGAAAAATGGATTGCAACATTATAGATCTTGTGATTTAGCACATAAAACAGATGGAAAAAATGCTTCTGAAATTGTTAATGATAGGAAATCTGGTCGCCTAACTAAATAGATTAGCTTGTGACACAAAAATAAATACAATTAAAACATCTGAGGTTTATAGCACGAGGTGTAGGAAATGCTCGGGATTTGATGGTGTGAATATTCTGTTGCAAAAGCAAAATTCAGTGGTGATTTTAACTTCATCCACACTTTGCAAGCTTACAAACTTTGCAGTCCTTTGACCAAGGTTCTGGGACTATTACAACCCCTATTAACAGTTCCTTGGAAACAGTCTGTCGTCTTTGTTGTGGTGCTGGTGTACTGGGAAAACAGCTGGCTGCAGGAGCTCCACAGTCTCAGGTATTCAAAAGTATTGCAAGAAAGAGTTAAAAGGCACAAACTCTTGCTCCTCGGGACACACACTCAACACTGTCCAGCCTCTGGTACTTACCTTCTCTTGTGCCCAAACACAGCCTCTGCTAATGTGTGTGTTGGAGTACAGCCACCTAGCACTGTACCAAAACTTACAGGATCAAGGCCCTAGTGGATACAGTGGCCAAAGCGAGGGCTGGCAAGCAGAATTTATGGGTTACATTTTAGGCTCTGTTTCTGCTTTACTGTGCAAGTCACTCAATCAGCCCACACCTCCGTTGATCCCCTTGTAAAACAAGTACCATAATATGGCACGGCAGCTGTGTCACAAGTTCTGGGGCACAAGTCATCCCATCTCCCGACCACAGAGTGAATCACCATGAGATGCCCTTTCCGAGTAGTGAAAAGATGCACTTCCTAAAGCCCCGGCAAGGGATTGTAACATTTCCTGGAGCAGAGATGAGTGAACCCTCTACCCAACAGCCAAATGTCAAACCCCAAATCCTTCACTGATGTTTAGGCTAGAATGCTGAAGTTTAAACACACTGAACACTTCCAGATTTCCAGCATTTCAAGAGAGACTAATTTGGCAGAGCTCGCACGTGTGATTTTATTTCAGATGCCATAACATTGGCTTTTCTGTGAAGTGTTTGGCTTGCATTTAAGCAATTTCTGTCTCTGTTCCTTAATTTCACTTTTTCTTTTCTTTTGCCATCCATGGTGAAGAGCTGACAGGACTCAATGACTCATTCCCAGGAAGACCGTGGAAATGGTGCTTACAGGGAGGAAGGAGAGAACAAAAGAGGAGGCTGAAGAAAGGAAAAGGAAAAGGACTACACCGTGGGAAATTAAAAAGGAGGCTAATAAATACTCTAGTTCAAATATCAGAGGGTGAGTGAGAGTGAGAAGATCCAACAGGTGGGTGAACTGTCTCCTGGGATTGGGCAAAGGAGAATTTGGACATTTATGCATCCAGAATATATGGACAACAAATGGACTCCCCACAGACCTTAAGGCAATGATTTAAAAAGAAGGTACTGGACAAACTCATGAAATGTGGATTCATAGACTCATAGACTTTAAGGTCAGAAGGGACCATTATGATCATCAGGTCCCAGAACTGCCACAGGCTTCTGGTGAGACCCTGGGCAAGTCACTTCGTCTCTCAGTGGCTTGGTTACCCAACAATAAACTGGGGAAAATAATTCATCTCCTCCCCTTTGTCTGCCTCATCTGTGCACTTTGGGGGAACGGATTGTGTCTTATGTGTCAGTACAGCCTAGCACTATGGGGCCTGGGCACTCGGGTCCAGTGGTTGGAACCGTAGGGAGTCAGGCCTCAAGGGACAAGCCAGAGTGGGTAGTTGGGGTCTGGAGCCAAAGGTCACACCAAGGTCAATAGCCAGGAACTGGATCCAAGGGTCAAGCTGGTGTCAATAGCTAGGAACCAGAGTGCAGGATGAGGAGGCAGCAACCAGGAACAAGGCAGGGTCTGTCTCAGCAACAGGTCAGGGATCTGCCTTGTTGAACAGACAACTGCCTGGTGCACCCTCCGGGCTTCAATAGTAGGTCTGGGGCAATCACAGGTCATAAGAGAAGCTGCCAGTCATCTCTATCATGAGTGGGCACCTCCTGCCGTGCCTGATCTCCCAGGCAGTATGGTGCATTGACATTACCTCCACACAGGCTGCCTGCTGGTGGCATGGAAGCACCACTTGCCTGGGGCCCTTGCAGAGCTGGTTTCAAGTCCCACAAATCCACACAGAGCCCTGCTTTCGGCTGTAGTTTCTAGAAACTTCCATAATCCTAATAATAAAGGCGAGATAACGCCAAATCCACAGATACTGGTGCTCTGACAAGTAAAGCTATGAAATCGCTTCAGTCCCTTAAAGGGACATGCTTTTTAAGCTAGTGGGGCTGTGGATATTAATATATCCAACGTCTACCCTAACATAGCAAGCACTGAAGAGATCAAAGATTTTCCATGTTCTTCCTGATGTGTATATGCAACCAAACGGGGAAACGGACAAAAAAGAATTGTTAAGGAACAATCTATCATTTTTATGTTGTGACCTCCCTCCCCGCAATGCCTCCTTGTATCTGGAAAAAAGAACAATTGTCCTATTGTACTGCCTACACATTTTTCTTCACACTGTGATCCTTGGAAAGGCTCAGACCATTCTAAAGAGCTGTTGTCTTTTATCTACCACAACACTAGTGCAACATATCTCACACTTATACGGCAGCCTACTCAGTTCCCATTCACAATTCCTCAGCTAAATAATGCCAAAGAGTTAAGTCTTTGTCAAAAGACTTAGTTACTGGAAACGCAAGAAGTGAAAAAAGTCTCTCAGTGCCATGTGAACACAGACAATCATGGTTTGTAACTGCTTTGTTTGATGTGTAATGACAGAAATTAATCATTTTATTTAACAGCATTGCTCTTTGTTATGTAAACTTTGTAAAGTCAGCCTCATCTGACCTTTTTCAATTAGGGACAAATTGTTTAAAACGGTCATCTTTCTGGAGGCCACAGTATTCCTATAGCAACCTCTGGGATTTCATTGTAATTTCAGCCCAGAGTACTTACAGCTGTGGAGTTATATGCTGAATGAAGATAGAAATGTGAAGAAATGCGCTTCTTTCTATTTAGTAACCATCCTGTCAACACATGTTGGTCCTGGCACACGGATACTGATTTTCTTACCATATTTTTTCAGTACTGGCTGGTTTTATAATTTTTTCAATGCCATCCATCACCTTGGGTCTGGGAGCCCCTCATACATGTTCGTGGACATTTACTCACGGGCATCCTGAGAATAAGGGAAGTATTATTGTCTCCATTTTACAGATGGGGAACTGAGGCAAAAATCAGACTAAGGTCCAGGTTCTCAAGTGATGCAAGTTAACGTCGCTCCACTGATGTTATATTAAGTCAAGTTGAACCAGACTATGGGGCCCACCGTTAAAATCAAACACAACTGAAGTTTTCTGAAAATACAATAACAGCGCTACGTTTGTTAAGCTCAGTACTCCCTTGTCACAGTACCAAGTTCTTCCAAGTTTTTCCAACCTTATCAAATGGCTAATAGTGAATATAGTAGAGTTATTCTCCAGATACATTAATTGGTTTCCATAATAATAATAAAAAAGACAAACCTACTGGATCTGAGAAGCCAGAACTAAAAAAAATCAGCAGCTGATCCATCAAATAATATCACTTGACACTTCTCTGTGATTGCTGACTGAGGAGCACTTCAACAGATATTTAATCACTCTAATTTTTACTCTGTAGCTCTTTAAGATCCAGACTTATTGCTGTATTTAATGGATAATTGTCCTTGCTAATCTAAACATGCAAAGCCCAATATAAATATAAGAGTAAATTCAGTTTTAGCACCAATGTGCTAAATTCATTGATAAACTGCAAAAAAAGAAAAAAGAAATCCAGTGCATTCCTCAACATAAACAGATAAGGAGTACAACACCAAAACAAATCATGGATTCATAAATTCCAAGGCCAGAAGGGACATCTAGTCTGACCTCCTGTATTACACAGACCATAGAACTTCCTCAAAATAATCCCTAGAGCAGATCTTTTAGGAAAACATCCTTGCTTGATTTAAAAATGGTCAGTGGTGCAGATTCCTGTGCATTCCAAAGCAGACAACACTACAGGAGAAACTCATTCTTAAATGAAACCATCCTCACGTTTTCTTGGAGTTTCACCAACTCCTATTGCATCATCACTCAGCACCAGTGTAACAAGAAGAAAAAGTGTGAATCTTCACCCACTCTCACTTACTCACTCAAGCCTCAGGGACTAGAGAGGTCAGGAAAGCAGTGAAGAGAGAACCATGTTCCTGAACAGCATTGATTTTCCCCATTGTCTTTAATAGAGTTCCCTCCAACACAACCCAGCTAATTTGAGGGCAGCAACACAAACACTGTATTGGCCAAGCCTGATTCCTTGGGGAGATCTCTCACAATTGCTTAATAGGAAGCAAGAAAACATAGTATAATGTAGACTGAGTTACTAAGGCCTAGACTGTGCGTCAAGGCATAACCTTGAGCAAGTGGTAGAGTATAAACTGCACCATCCCAGGAGTTGCCCTGGGATACATTGTGCCTCAGGGCTTGTCCTCATTGAGTATTGCCTGTAATATGAGCCCCGTAACACACCCAAAACCCTTTAACTTGAGTGCGGTGGTGCTTTTAACTCAAGTGGGCTGGCCCAACAGCTAACAGCTCAAGTTAGTACAACTCATCAGCTGCTAACATAACCGCTCTACAACGCCAACATACGCTAGCACCACTCAAGTGCCACTCAACCGCCAGTGTCTTGCCATAATTCCCCCTCTGTGCCCAGAAAGGACAGACACGTTCTCCTACGAATCACTGGCAAAGAATTTATAGCACAACTCAACTTACTGCAGTGCTAAGAAGAACACTGGGTCGTGCCTCCAGAAGTCCTAGAGCCACATGTGAGTGAGTGCAGTGCCAATGTGGACACAGCAACCTGAGTGTTAGTTCACAATGTGGCTGCTCTCACTTGAGCTAGGGTGACTTGAGTGAACGCTGCAGTGAAGACAGACCTTCAGACTCCATTCTGAGGCGCAATACCTGGGGGAAGATAACTCACTGCCAAAACTCCACCCACTCCCCTGCCCCACCTGAGCAGAAGGTGGAGCAGCCCCGTGGAGGCTGCTCTGCTGTCTTCTACTGGGACTACATAATCTGCACAAGAGGGTGCCTTATGCCTCCTAAATGCCCTGCATAGGGCCAGGGACTATTTTGGTCTCAGTCTATTCATAGAATCAGAGTTTAAGGCCAGACGAGACTGCCAGATCATCCTGTATACCACAGGGCACCACCACCACCTGCACACTAAAATGATTAAGTGAGATATATCCAGATAATACTGGCAAATAGCCCACACTGATAGGCAGAGAAAGACAAGGACATTGCCAATCTGATTTGGGGGAAATTCCTTACTGACCCCACGTGTGGTGATCACTTAGACCCTGAGCATGTGAGCAAGAAGTAGCCAGCCAACTCAGAGCCCTGGCCCTCCCCATTCAGGGTCCCATCTCCAGCTATGACCAACCCGGATGCTTCAGAAAAAGGAGATAACAGCAAAAAACAACTCATAAAAACCCAGAATACATGGGTGAGGTAAATTCATGGAGGTTAAGTCCATTAATGGCTATTAGCCAGGATGGGTAAGGAATGGTGTCCCTAGCCTCTGTTTGTCAGAGGGTGAAGATGGATGGCAGGGGAGAGATCACTTGATCATTTCCTGTTAGGTTCACTCCCTCTGGGGCACCTGGCATTGGCCACTGTTGGCAGACAGATACTGGGCTAGATGGACCTTTGGTCTGACCCAGTATGGCCGTTCTTATGAGGGGGAAATCCCTTCCTGACCCCTCTAGGTGACAGGCTGAAATCCTGAAGGATGAGCTTTTAGGAACACAAGACATAAATTAGAAGTGAGCCGTGACCCTCACCATCACAAGCAACCCGGCCATACAATCACACTCATCGTCCATCTCTCTTATAACTAGGTAAGTTGTTCTCCCCCACCACTCCTACTGGAAGACTGTTCCAGAACCTCACCCTCTGGTAGTTAGAAACCTTCAAATGTCCAGCCTGAATTTATTCGTGGCCAATTTCTTCTTACGTCAACATTGTCCTTTAGCACAACTGATTATGGGCCAGATTCTGCCACCCTTAGTCATGATAAGTAGAACCTTACGCCACACAACTAGTTCCATCGAGATCACCGGGTCTGCTCACAGAGTAAATTAGTTCGAAATACGAGGAAGCATCACTGAGCCTTATTATTTCAGTCATCCGCAATATATTTCTGTTGCATTAGTAGAAAAATATGGTTGCTATCCATTGGCCTAAATAATGCCTCTGTACTTCTGTGGATGGTACTGTAGCCCAGTGGAAATAATTTCTGTCTTCACAGTAATGAGTTCCATTCCTCCAGGGGTTTATTTTCACTAAACATTTATCATAACTTATTTATTTGCTCAGGGTTACTGAGATCTCTGCCTTTTCAGCCTGTAACTATCTTTAGCTCCCAGAAATATTCTACATTTAAGGAAAGCATTTAAGCCACTTCGTGTGGAAGAAATAAAACAGAACATTTTGAGGCACAGAGTCCAATTTTCATAACATTTTGCATGTCATAGACTTCAGTATGAACTAGGGATCACACTTCAAAAACTTTATAACCTTTATATTTTACACAGTCTATTTTACCCAGTCCAAAACCTCCTATGCTTGAGTTTAAGAACCTTATTATTAATATTTGCATTATAGTAACACCTCAGATAAGGGCCTCATTCTGCTAGGTGTTGTACATACATATAGTAAGATACAAAAAAAAGCTTACTGTCAAAATAGACAAGACAAATAAAGGATAGGAAAGGAAACTGAGGTAGAGAGGTGCCCAAGGTCAACCAGTAGGCCTGTGGATGCACTGGAAATAGAACTCCAGTATCCTGCCATACAGTCCAATGTCCTATCTACCAGACCAGTAGAGCCAAAATTGTTTCAATTGTGCCTTTTGAGATGTGAAAATCTGAGCCGCTAACATTTTTCTAAAGAAACTTTTTTATATATATACCGTAATTATCACATCTATATGACAAAAAAAATCTATTTTTAAAAACTTTGCTTTTCCTTCTCTTGTTCTAGTCTGCTAAATATTTTGGATCGGTTAGAACTCTGAAAAGGCAGCAAATGTACCAGTGCTATGATTGCTCAAAAATATGACGACATCTTAAAACTAGGCTTATTCATTTTATATCCAGCCCAAACTTTCAAACTCAAATGCCCAAAGGTAGGCATGTAAATCCATATTTGGGCATCTATTAAAAATGGCTTGACTTTCACAGGCTCCAAGCTCTCATTGACTTCAGGTCTAACTTTCAAACAATCATGCAGTCTTCAGTGTTCAGTTCACATCCAACACTTGTCGTAAGGGCTTGTCAGAATGACACACCTTTATAAAACAAGCACACAAATGAAGGATTTAAAAAGTGAATTTGACAATTTCTTAATCTGAAATATATAGATTTTTACTGCTGCAACCATCAACAGTTATTCACCAAAATCATCATGTATTCATATTTTGGCTAAGTTTAGCTAAAATAGATACTCTTGTTCATATGGAAAAAAGAGGTCTTATATCCAATAGGTGGCACCATAGTGTTTACATAAATTTGGTAACTGACCCATGAACGTCAATACTATAAATAATAGCCAAACAGCCTGCAGCACAAAATGTGTCTATTCCCCACTTTGATAGCTTGAGATGTGGTTTTTAATTCATAAAGACTTCCAACACTTGGCTGAGGCTGGGATGTGGGCATAGGATTTATCTTGTATTCCAACTATAAAACCCCCAAACATTTAATTTATTTGCTCATCTAGGCTCCTAAATTTTGATCCACCTACCTGTTCCACATGCTGGATGCTACAACTTCTATAAGGAACATTTCAAAAAGGCTTCTTAAAAATGGGTGCCTACAACTTTCAGGTTATGATTGTTTGCATGTGTAACCCCCCTATGTGCACACAATTTATTAGATATTTAGTTGCCTGATTGATATATGATTAGCATGCTGGATTTTTATACCTGCACTTGTAAAATTGCAAGTACAGCTGTATAGGTTGCTTTTGAAAATGTCATGGTTACAAGGGGTCCAATCTGACAGCCACTAGTATAAATGGAAAGATTCCCACTGACATCAATGGGCATTGAACTAAACCCATTTGCACTCTAGCACTTGGACATAAGGAAACGCTTCCTTTCCGTACTACACCGTGAAGGAATAATTCAGATAATAGCATCATGCATGGCTCATACTGACAGTAGTATTTTCACAGCTAAATTTCCACCTACTACTTTGGAAAGGCTTGTGAGCATGTGGTATTGTTCCGTATTACAGACAGCAAGTGACAGATAAAGCATCAGGGGAACAGCCACAAGCCTTAGCTAGCTCTGTGTTCCTACAAATATTGCCCACTGGACATGTCAACGTGACTGCTTACCATACTGCACTCTGCGGCTGGAGCAAGTGCTTGCAGAGACCCAGGTAGGAGAGGCAACCGTCAGTAATGAAGTTCACCCTGCTCACTCATACTGTTGGATTCAAAGGGGTTTACTCATGAGAGAAAGGCAAACAAGATTTGGCTCAAAGAGAGTCAGGCTCATTTATGTCAAAGCCTAGATTTGGGCTCCTTTTGATGCAGGTATAAAGACTGGTATTAGAGTAATACCCAGAATATATTAGGGACTGTATACACATGTATGAAGACATAGTCCCCCCCAAAAAAGCTTACAAATGTAATGTGGTCTCATGAGTCCATTGACCGCAATCAAGTTGCATTGTTTTACACCAGCTGCGGATCTGTTCAGTGTCCACGTGGAGTGCCATCATCACTTGGTAGATTATCATCATGACTGGCTGCGAAACAAAGCCACGGCTTTCTGCGCTTCCCAAGGACTGATGGTCATGTCTATGGAGCAGGAGAAAGCACCACTAGCGCTTGTCATTGTTAATGAGATTATGCTGTCCTAATCTCACACTGAATCGGATTTTCATGCTGTGTGTGGTTATCACAGGCAACGAGTGAGAAGGCAAGTGCAGCCCAGAGCAAGTGATCCTGGCCCTTTCAATTACATTTAACAAACACTGGCCATAAATCAAAGGATATTAATGTGAAGATTTTAAGTGCTGATTTGTAGATAAGTGCTGAGACTAGACAAGCAGGGACTAGTGAATTTGACCGAAATTCCAGGACAGGAAGACAATATAGTTGTCCCTATAGGGATTTGGGGAAAGGAACATTAATCTATATACTATATACACCTCTTGCAGGGGGAGAAGGATATAGCTATTGGCATACTATAAAAGTGAACAGCTGTGCTATTTTTCAGTGTTATGCAACTGTTATGCTCCCAAATACTATAACTAGTGTTATGTTTAAATTCTTACCAAATCCTGTTTATCTTGTTTCAGTTTCACAGAGAAATCATGTGAAATTTTACCAGGGTCTGACAATTGCGGACTGCAGTTCCAGCATTCAGTTCTTTCTGTGTTTACTTTAAGACACAGGTTGGAAAGGAAGAGAGTTTGCAACTTTACGCTAAAGAGCTGTGTCAGACTAATATACATACATACATATTGTGGCAGAGCTCTGACCTTGCCCCCGTGGGTCCTGCGCTTAAAGGCGGTTTATGGTAGCCTCAGTGGCTCACTGTGACCCTCCACGCAGCCCTTCTCTCTCTAGGGCTAGGGTTACAGACTACTGAGCCCTTTTCATCATAGGCTGCAAGGAGATTGGTGAGAGAAACTTCCACAGTCTCTGTTGTCCCTGGGAGCTTACTTCAGAACAGTTTAGCCTCCTGTCCTGACAGGGGCCTGACTTATCCTCCCAGGAGCTGTTCCTGTAGTGGTGGGTTGGGGGGAACCCGGGCCTGTCCTCTACTCCGGGTTCCGGCCCAGGGACCCTAATGGTAGCAGCTGTTGGGAGCCAACCTTTCACTGCCAGAGTTGCTACATTTCCCTGGGCCACTTCCCCACAGCTCTCCTGCTTCTCCCTTCTTCACCCTTACCTTAGGGCTCCCTTACCGACGACTTGAGTGTGTCATCATTAACCAGCCCTTCAGCCGCACTTGCTCTTCTCTGGCTGACTGGAGTGAGCCCTTTTTATAGTATCAGCGGGGCCTTAATTAGAGTCAAGTGGTCACATTAGCTTAATGGCCTCACCTGACTCTTTGCAGGTTAATTAGAGTCAGGTGTCCTCATTAGCCTGGAGCAGCCCTTGCTCTGGTCAGTCAGGGAACTGAAAACTGTTAATCCAGTGGCCAGTATATCTGCCTTCTGCTGTACCCAACTGGCCTGGGTCTATCACAATATATATACACATATATCTATATATAGTAAGTGCAATTCATTTCAAATCACTGGTCCTGATTAGGGAGAGACTGTTGGGCGAGAACTGAAGTCGAACTGAATAAGGCCTTGCCTACACTAGAAAGTTGTACACTGGTTTAGTTAAAGTGGTACAAGCTCCATAGTTATATCAGTAGAAAGGTGCATGGGAAGGAATCCACCACCCCACCCAATCCTTGTGCCAGGCTTTCCCCAATTCCCTTTTACTGTGCCTGGGCGATCGGGATTTCATCTTGGTTTCTGACCTGGCCTCCCTGACTTAGGGATCCACATTTGAGGCCTGTGCTTGTAATGCTGTTACAGTATTTCTGTAAGTTACTTAGAGATAGGCCTGGACTAGGATTTCAGATCCAAACCCATCCTAAATTTTGCATATGCTCAGAGATCAATCCCCAGATCTGAACCCATCACCAAGGTCTTAGCTCTGGATCAGGTCCAGAATTGGAAAGCGACCTTCTTCCAGATCATTTGAATACAGCCCCGCTTAGAGAAAAATGTCACAAGAGCAGCTGGTCTCCCAGCATTTCTACCATTTGGGGTTAAAATGCCTAGAGAACAGATCACAGGAGTTTGATTCCATTGAATCTGAACAAGAGCCTTGTGCTTAGCTGAGCTGCTAACTTGAACTTTCCCACCCTCTACGGTCATGACGTGGGTCTCACCGACATCTTTCCTATTAGAAGAGCTTAGCTCCCATTGAGGTACCTAAATAAAACAGCCATTTTCAAAAGTGCTTCTCCCCCTTCCCCAGCAGCTCCCACTGGGGACAACAGTTGGATGCTGAATACTTTTGAGAACTGGTCCTTAATGTCATCCTCCAGAAACACCATTTTTTTTCCAGTAAGATACAAAAATTCATTTAAAAAAAAAATAGGATTCCGATGCAACATTCACCTGGAGCCTGTCTATTCCTCATCCAGGAATAGCCAGGGAAAATGCTGAGGGGAAAACCAAAATGTCATTCTTTACAATGTCAAAAATGAGTAACCCCAATCATTGATGTAAAATGACTCTGCAGTGCTGCACGTTTCTCTGCATTCCATAGAAAGAGTTTAGTAAGCTCGTCAATGCCGATTTCACATTAAATTCCTTCAGTGAGAAGAGAGAAAGATGAAACTCATACAGCTCTTACACAATGGAACAAACTCTTCACGTCTAAAGGGACAAACAACAACCTCTTTACAGCCCAGCTGAGGCTGATTTATTGTAACGTGCAACCGATATCATATGAACAGATTTTCTAGCATTCTCATTGTGGCAGACTAGCCATTCCCCGGCAATATTCCCTGAGCAGCAGTGTGCCCCTGTGTTGAATAAATACAAAGTATGTTTCTGGTTCAGACTTATTAATAGGGAGGACAGTGATTTTATGGCTATGAAGGCAGCTGGGCACAAAATAAAAGAAGAGGTTGCCTACCTATTTCCAGTTCCATTGTTCCATAAGGAAGATGCCCTTTTTATAATTCAAGGAGGCCTATCTTGTCATGTCTTTTCTTTGTGCTTACAGCATTTGGCTCTATTGATTCTTGATGCAAAAACCTTAAACATCTGTTTCATATTACCGGCCATTTGAAACATGGTTTGCCACTGTAGTACTGACATCAGTCAGGGACAGCCATTAAATCCTCAGTTTTGTTTAGAACAAAGTTGCCAAATACAATTATTCATTATGATAAAAAAAAAAAAAAACAGCTTCCCGATCATTGATGTCGGTCTGTTGGCTGGTGTTCCTTTATTAGACAGTTTTGGCCAAGAGTCTTCAGCAGTCATTGTTGATATTGCTAGTAATTTGTGGCCACTTCCTGCCTAATGATATCATCTTTTCACCTCTGCCATTCTTTGTTGATTAGAAGTTCTCTGATATCTGAATGACTCCTGGACTATTGTCGCATTTTTAATCCCCAGAGGTCAACAAGATTTACAACTGAACCAATTGCTGGACACGACAGTACACTTATTGATATATCAGAGCATTTAATATCCTAAAGTTGCAACATGAGTGTCATTCATATGCTGGTACACTACACAACCATTCCTGATCTTGCAGTCCTTACTCATTCCTTATTTTGGCAACAAGTCAACGGGTAAGGGCTACAAGATTTAGCTAGTTGTGTGCAAACCAAGCTCCTCTTCAATGAAGCAGATGGAAATCTGCAATGGAGTTAGAATGAGAACTCCAGTATCACATATGCATCTTGGCCTACAGTGAAAGGTTAGGGTGAAATCCTGGCCCCCAGTGAATTCAATGGGAGTTCTCATCCTAGGACTTAAGCAACACCGCACAGATTGAAGCTGCATTTTCCCTACAGTGGTGGTAGCAGGTGCTTCTCAAAGCTTAGTTATTATTATTTAGGAATCACGGCTATCCTTGAAAACCACCTGCCTTTTTGGGTTGGAATTGGTGGTGCTACTGGCTTTTCTGTGGGAGCATTTGGAATCCTGACCTTTTCCCTTTTGGGGAAGGGATAGCTAAGTGGTTTGAGCATTGGCCCCCTCCCAACCCAGGGTTGTGAGTTCAATCCTTGAGGGGGCCATTTAGGGAACTGGGGTAAAAATCTGTCTGGGGATTGGTCCTGCTTTGAGCAGGGGGTTGGACTAGATGACCTCCTGAGGTCCCTTCCAACACTGATATTCTATGATCAGAGAGGTTTCGATTCCCATTACAGTAGAGCAAAGGTTGTAAAAGACATCCTGGAATGATGATTTTTTTCCCTCAGTTGTATTGGGCGTAAGTAATGAGCACCCATCCCTTTATATTTCACATGATATATTTGCAGGTAGGTTCAAAGCAGCAGGATTGTTTGGGCTTTTTAGTACAATCTTGTTCTTTTCTATATTATAAAGCACAAGACAAGATTCAGCAGAGGCCTTCAGCATGTGCTTAAATCCATCCCTATTCCTCAAGGTACTGATGCATTTTCCTAACTTTAAGCACATGCTTAAGTGCTTTCATGGGAAGGGATGATGTGAATTGGGACCTATGTGATGACACAGTTAATTGATTCCTTTAAGAACAGACTGTATTTCCCCCTAAAAGGCTAATACTGTAGCTCTCTTATTCATCTCAAAAGCTGTTCTGAAGCTGCAGCTAGTTTGATGGGGTTGGCATTTCTTAGAAGCTATTTATTCACCCATGACCAAAGTATTAAAGAAGCTCTCTCTGCAGTAAATATGCACAAATGGACACACACACTAGGAAATTCTTTGTCTTGTCCCCTGCTCTGCTGCTGAAGGAAGGCACGTGGTTTCAATGATGTCTTTGTTATCTGATCAAGCATCCAGTCCAATTTGCAATTTTAATGAAAATCAGACACCTGCACTGCAACTGATCGGCACTCACAGGATTAGCAACAACAAAAAAGGAGAAGCATTCCCCTCTTATCGGAGGAACTGAAGCTACTAGTGTCCTGTTACAGAAGGCCAGACTGTGATTTCAGATGTTACTAGGAAGAAAGGGACCCTTTATCCACATTTGGACAGAGATCTTCTCAGATGGAGAACAAATCAAAATTACTAGTTTGCTGTAACGTTAGCTTTAGCACTGAGTACACGCTAGGGAGTTCTGACCTATCCATGATCTCCCTATGAGCTCCAGATGCCCTGTCTCAGTGCTCCAGATTAAGTTATGACCTTTAACAGCCAGCAAAGAAAGTCATCAAACTATTACACTGATCTCTCCTACTAGTCCTTAAATTTATAGGACTAGACACCTGGAATACCAGAGTCTTTTTGGGTGCTGTTTTTAGCTGTTTCTTGTTTTGTCCATGATGGTCATTTTTACCCTGCTCCTGGGTGGTTGGATTTGAGAAAGATTAAAAGCATCGACTACGCTATTTTCCTAAGTCAGAAAGTGTCTTCTAAGATCATGCCTCTTGACTATGTGTGGAGGAATGTGATGACACTTTAACTAAAGAGATCTGAGGACACTTCTGAAATGTGGCCAGGTCCTACCCTATCCAGCATCATTGAGTAAAACTCAGAAGAGATGTAGGAATTATGTAGGCAGAGGAGGAAAAGCATAGGAAAAGTACAGGGTTCTCCAGGATAAGACCCAGGGACAGTAAATGGAAATAGTTTAGTCTGATGGTGGCCAGCACATGGATCCTCATGGCTAAGGGAACATCTGATAGAAGTAACCTCTCTACTCAATAGCAGAAAAAGGCATCGCATGAGCAGCTATGAGTCCAGTAAGATCCGGAGGTTCAACATCACCAACAACTGGAAAACAGATGCAGCTTCCATTCTAGCCACACTCACAGAGCGCCATTTCTATAAGTGTCACCATAACTGGACATGTTCAATGAAGCTGACAGTTTTTCCACCAAGTTTTGTTTTCAAAGAAAGGCTATTTTCCCAATTAAAATATTTGTATTGTGAAAAATTTCAAGCAGCTCTATCCAGAACACAGTAGGATCAACTTCCATGTAAATGGCCAGTGGGCACCTGGGGAGGGGCTAACATCTTTCCTTCTTCTTGAGGGAAAGCCTTATTTGCTGCCTATTCTGACCTCTTACTGTAGCGTAACTCTAACAGTGCACCACAGAGCGCAAACCATACAACTCGAAAGAAAGGGCTTGCTGTAAAGAGGAACCTATATAGCTTAGTTCAGGCTCTCCACCCCCTTTCCACCTGTAAGCGAGTGGACTCTCCCCTATGGCGCCTCCTGCTGGTTGTCCATGGGAATTAGCTCTTCCAGCATCCTGGAGCGCCCCCTGCAGGCTGGTGATCCGCCTTACCGCTGGCCCCCGTGTTCCTCCCAGGACCCCAGTGCCCCTTTCTCTGGGTTGCTGCCCCCCTGAAAGTACTCCCACACTCTGGGTCTCCCCACCCAGGGGAACCCCCACCCACCTTGCCTCAGTATAAGGCTACCACCAGTCACCACCTAGCCCCACTCCCTGAGGCAGACTGCAGTGTATGCCACTCACCACAGGCAAGGTTGGGTTGGACCTGCTGCCTCTCTCTATAGCTGGGCTGCCCCTCTGCAGCCCCGGTACTGGTCTTAGGCCCTCAGCTAGGCCCACAGCCTGGGGCTTTCCTAGGCCAGAGCTCCCCAGCTCCTCTAGCCTTCCTCCAGCCCTGCTCCACTCCCAGTACCCTGCTCAGCTCCCTAGCAGCCAGGCCCTGCTCTCTCTACAACCAGAGAGAGAGTCCTGAGCTTCTGGCTGCCCTGGCCTTCTTATAAGGCCCGGTTAGTCTTATAAGGCCCCAGCTGCAGCCACTTCCCCCAATCAGCCCGGGGCTTTGCTCCCAGCCCCAGCCCTCTCCTGGGCTGTTTCCAGCCCTGCAGGGCAGGAGGGGGTAACCACCCCACTACACCGCCCTATTACAAGTAAAACACATACAGATCCTGGGTCACTGACGCATTTTATATATATATATATACACACACACACACACACACACACACACAGAATAAGGCTCCTTATATTTCTGTGCTTGTGGGTTGCAGAAATGCAACAATGCTTTTATAGCAGGACTATTTTCTACTAACTCTGAGTCGGCCTCGTTTTTCCTAATATCAATTTTTTTCTTTTAAAAAACATGTGTATTTCACAACTGCCTTTAGCAGAGCTGGCGTCACAGAAGCTGTTTCAAGACACTTACGGCACAGTGAAGCTTCACCCCATAAAACAATGGAGGGTGGTTTTCAAACGGATGATTTTACTACTTTTCATTCTGCTTTACTTTAGAAATGACCTTTCCACAATGTTGTCAGTGAGTCTGGACATCATGAAGGGTAGTAAAAAAAATACTAATTCCAAGGGTGGGCTGTGGCTTCCCTACCACACACACACAATCACAGGGCCTGATCCAAAGCCCAGTGAAGTCAATGGTCAGCTTCAGATTGGGCCCATTTTGAGCAGCACTGCAAGACATTTAGACACACACCTGCAAGTGCATTTATCTTTGTTAATTTTATTTTTTTTAAGTACTGCAGTAATTTCAAAGCGGAGCAAATCCTTAGGGATCCATTTGATATGCCTGGCGTTCAGCTGAACGGCGTTCACTACACTTCTCTGTTTCCTCTACCCCCCCTCATAAACACCAAGTCTGACAAAGCCATAAAATGACTTAGACAAATGTTTTGACTTCATTATAATACTCAGGCTGAAAGTTCCGTGGCATGGTAAGACTTTGATCACGGCTCTGAGGCGGGTGTGTTCAGATGTGGCTATGGACTGAGGACTAAGTAATGCAGAAATGCCTTGAGATCAGTGCACAGGAGGCTGATTCGCAGTCCTGTTAAGCGGTAAAATCTTCAAAAGCATCTACATCCCTTAGGAGCCTATGTCCAGTTGAAAGACAACGGGACTTAGACTCCTAAGTCATGTAAGAAAATGGGACTTAGATGCTTTTGAAAATTATGCCAAAGAACATTTTAGGTGCCTCTGATGGCATGAAGGGCAGTTTTAAAATGGGTTGACACAGCCCCTGAGAATCACATCCGCACTGAGGGCCTCCCAACTGGTACAGAGCTTCCCTAAGGATGCTGCATAAGCCCTACCCCCCACACCCTGCCACAAGGGGTGAATTGGGACCTGGCCAGAATACACTTCACTATGGTTGTCCTCCCAATGCTGCTGAGACTGCTCTAAACCACACTGAGAGTGAAGCAGGCCACCTGCAAGCCCCTAGCTTGCTTGAGGTCTCTGGGCCCTAATACAAAGACCACCCGGCAACAACTTTGTTATTACACCCCAGGTTTTTAGCATCTGTGGTATAACAGCCATTAAGAAAAATTAAAAGCTTAAAAATCAGCCCAACATCTGCAAAAAGCTTTAGGACAACCATAGCAACTGCACGATGACCGCTGTCTGTGCTCATCAGTTGCTGGTTGCAATTAATTGGTCTAGTGTGCAGAGGAACGTCCACGGAGTCAAACGAGGAGGGAACCTCTTCACATTTGACCTTGCCCCGGGGTCAAAGATAGAGCAAATGAGCTCTGTACTGGAGCAGAATGGATGGAGAGAAGGTATCAAGGGAATCTGAATGGAAATCACAGGTGCACTCTTCCCTGCATCCTCCCTACAAAGAGGCCCCTCTCTCTCTTTTTTTTTTTTTTTTTTTTTGGCAGTGATCATGCTCTACTTTTCTTGTCTATTTGTGAGTTATGTTTGGTTTCTGCTAAGACAACAGAAACATCACAGAGCTTTTTTAAAAAATCTCTGGAAAAGGTCATTTGGAAGCACATCTGATTCTCTAGCAAAACTTTACAGCTGGATTAGTGGATGTTTTGGCTCAGCAGGGTCCAAAGGTCCAAATTTCACATTGAGGTCAAATGGCTTATCCTCAAGACAGGTGAGAAGATGAGATTAGCAGCTATGTAGCTATACCTTCAAAAAACTATACCATTAGAAAAGACTAATAGACGGTGATACATACATGACACGGGGAGATGCACCTAGGATAAGGCACTGGATGCTAATACTTACTACTAGAGGGATGTCAGCAAATTGGAAGAAATTCAAATAAAAGCAACAAAAAGGTGATTAAGGGTCTGCAATGGTGCCCAACCTTGTTACACAGGAGGGCCACATAAAGCTAAGCACAACCCTGGGCAGGCCAAACACTGATTTCTATTTTAAATTCAGCTTGTTTGGTATGCATGTAGATAGGATTTAGAGAGGTTGTTTCTATGTACAGTATCATCTATTTACACACTTGTGTAAACTACAATGATGTAAACAGGACAACAAAACGCTAATGATTTAGCCATTAGTATTTTGTGTGGAAGCAGGTAACGGGCCTTATGAAATGCTCTGGTGGCCATGTACTGGACCGAAGGTTAGGCACTCTTAGTCTACAGGGATTGCCTGAGGAAGAAAGACTAGAAGGAATAAGTATGTATAGGCTGGCTAAATGAGGTCGAAGAGGGGAATCGAAAATGGTTTGAAGATCTTTGAAGCATGCAGGAACCAGAGGAAGAGTACTCTTCTATGTGGCCCAGGAGGGCATAACTAAAACTAATGGGAGAAAGCAAGCCCAGGAGAATTGAGAATGACTGTCTTGATGATGTCCCTTTCCAGTCTCGGGTTACTCACGCTCCATCCAGCAGCATCCTGTTCCATTACCAACCGTTTTAAAATTTGATCCCTACTGTCCACAGCCTTCCCCACCACTGTTGCTCTTCACAATCCATTCAGTACTTTAACATTCACTGAATTTCAAAACACATCTATGGGGTTGGATATTGTATTGTAATAGACTCACTGCCATCTAGGAACTTCCTGGCTGTCACAACGGTGCTCATCGCAGCTACGTAGACCTTCCATGACACCAGGGCAGGGGCAAAACTGTTACACTCCTGCCACAAAAGAGTGGGAACCTGCTATTTGATCTAAAGGAGCAACTCTGATTGCTGCACGTCTTAGGTGCTAGCCTGCTCATTCCAAAGTGGACACTGTTAAACATATACACTAGACAGTTTGTTACAGTATTACAGGGAGGAAGCATGGTCCAATGTTAGCATGCTAACCTGGGAACAAAGAGAGACAGGTTCAGTCCCCTACCCCATCACAAACTTCCTGTGTGACCTAAAGCAAGTTACCTCCTGCCTCAGTTCCCCACCTCCCAGGCACATTCTGTGGATCTATGGATCCAAGATTGTGAGGTGTTCAGATACCACAGTAATGGGGAGCTTGGATAGATTTTTTCCTGTCTTTGAAGATAAAACAGATTCAATATTTGTAACGCGGTGCAAGCTTTTTAATGAAGGTCGAGCCAAAGAGCTATCTAAAAATCTCTCTGTGAATGCCCGCTGCTCCTTCCTAGTCTCTCTCAGGTACCCCAAAGGTTCATTGGCTAAAAGTGAAGACATGCAAGAGATCCAGCATTTAACCTAGAAAATAAATAGTTCAGCTTCAACTTGAAATGCAATGTTATAAAGGCTAAATCATCCAATCAGGGTACAGAATAAATAAATTATAATTTTGTAATAAATTAATAAATAAATTTATGAATAATACCATGTGATTTAAGTGACCAGTCACAAAGCTTCTAGAGAAATTTGAAGATGAATCATACATTAAACTCTCACTATGAATGGTTTGTGGACAGTCCACAGGCTCAAACATATTTGTAGAGACTATTGGAACCATTTGAATTCCAAATAAGTTAGTAAATATTGTGACTGGTTCATAAATTCTCTGCAAAGAGGAGAAAAGGGCTACAATAATTGACTAAATTGTTCACAATTAACATCTCTCTCCTGGGTATCTGCAGCTAGTTTAAGGTCAAATGAATCACAGGTTACCGAGGCTGACGTGACCTCTGAAAGCCTTTTATAGTACAGTTTTATTCTAAGCACATCACCAGCCAGAGCGACAGCTACTGTTTCACCATTAGCTCAGCACCATATTGGTGATTTTATACATATTGTCCTTGGATCCAAGTTTGCAGGACTTGCGAGGTTTAGATCACAAGTCATTTTCAATCCACATGATGTAGCCAGCAAAAATGTTATTATTTCTCTATGAAAAAGACAACGTTTTGCTTTCTTGCAAATTCTGACCAATTTATCCAAGAAACATTCGTTTTTTGCTATCACGGCTATTTGTCGATGCAAAGGGGAAGTTTCACCTCTGGACAAATTTTCAAAATTTCTTCATGAAAATGCATAGAGCATCATTTTGAGCAATGTGAATACTCAAAGCAAAATGCTTTTGCATAGTTCTATGGACTAGCAATAACATGAATGAGGATGATTCTGCTGGAGAGTTAGTGTTGTTCTCTCTTAGGGCTCAATCCTGCTAGGTGCTCAGCACCCTCAGGAAGTTCTCAACACACCTGGCAAGATCAGGCCTTTGACAGTCTTTGGTAGAGGAAGCAGAAAGAATCTGCCTTGAACCTACAGATCTTTTATATCAAAGGTTTAAGCCTTGGCCCCCTTCCACTTCCATCTCTGAGAGTCTAGATCCATCTAGCCAGATTTTTATACAGCGCCCTTCCCTCCACTATCTGAGCACCACATATGGAGTAGCTTCACTTTTTGTCAAAGATGGGGATAAGCCAACCAAAATGGGCAAGAAATGGGTGAAGTTCAGCAACCCATCATTTTCTTGCTGGTCAGGATACTGTAAAGCAACAGGACCTGCGCAGTCATTACCCAACTGATTTTTTGTTAATCTTTGAGGTTCAAAGCTAGGTTTTGGATAACACTATATTTCTAGCAATGTCCAGGAGAATATTCAATGCAGAATGGGTCTAACTGACCACCAGCAACCACAGATGCGTCACAGAAACACAGCTGCAGACATACTTTTCCAGAGATGAATTAAGGGGTCTATAAAGACTGAAGACTGGTCTCGTTGGCTCACCTCCATCTTGAAATTGTCCTCCTTGCAGTATGTGTGTGAAATGAATGTGTGTATGAACGGTGAGGGATTCCAAACATTGCAAAAGGAAGCACGCATACTGCATAGTGAGATGTGACACCCATGGGCTAGAACTTATCTTGTCAAGTATTTCTCCATTGTGGGCTAAATTCTGCTGTCAGCTACTTGAGCATAGACCCTGTTGACTTCAGTGAATATCTAAGAGGGTAAGTTAGCCCAAAGGGAAGGGGTGGGGAATTACAGTGATTGCTAGTGCACATGGAAACACTTCTGTCTTACTCCTGTGACTTCAGGCCTGCCCCCTACACTCTCCCTACTTCTGTGTCAAATTGCTCACTCTTCCACCTCTGTCACTTGCTAAACAGCTTTGGGAAGGAGATGCCCTTCAGCTTCAACAAGGGAGAAACTAATCACATGGATTGGACTCCAGATATCAAATGCTCAGAGGACCACTCACTACCAACAGTTTGCAAACAACTCATAAGCACCGGAAATCTGGGAAGTGACGAGCAGCATTGACTTTCATCGGTAAGGAGAAGGGGATAGATGGAAATTTTGAAAGCAGGAGACCAAGGAGGAGACCATATGACCATTGGCTTACATGAATGTGTTAAAGGTGAGTTTAGCATAGCCTCCTTAAGGAAAACAGAAAGTACTTCTTTGAACTAGCAACTTTATTGACCTCTCACATTAAAAACTGGTCAAGATTAACAGATTGGCAACTTTAAAACCCTCTTGGAATGATCAAGCCTGCTCACTAGCACTTCAGGGACACAGAAAGTACAGTTGAGTTAGCACCTACCCAATCTAAAAATCTGTTTTTATGATGGCCACAATGTTTACATATTCCAAGTTTATTGTGCAAAAGTGTCTAAGAAGAGGAGAAAGAATTTAGCCTTTTTTTTTAATGTATATACAAAAAGTGATTTATTCCAGGCTGGAGGTATGAAGGATTTTCTTTTTTAACCTGCCAAAATCCAGATATAAACATCCTAAGAAGTATACATTATAATACATGTATATATATTTAATAGCATGGAAGAGTCCCAAGAATTTTTGGAAAGCAATATGAAAATTGGGATTTACCTTGATGTATTTACTTCTTCTCAGTTTGAGATTTATAAAGGGAGAGCAATATAAATCCACATGTGTAATGGAGGTACTAGTCAGACAGCACTGCAACATCTAGGAAGTAATTTATATCCACCTCTTCCACTATAAAATGTGTGTGTGGTTTATTATCACATTCTTTTCCTTCGTTATACTTTCGCTGGGTTCCCTCATTGGAGAGGTCACTGGATATATGAATAGCCAGTTTGTGAACAGCTAGTAAAATTTGTGTTCTGTTTACTCAGTTATTGTTATACAACTGTGCACCACTAAGACAACTTGGTACAAGTTTGCTATGTTGTTTATTCCTCAAATATATTGGCCTTACAGTGGTCAACTCACCTAAAAAAATGGTTAATCCAGCACTACTGGAAGGGACTCAGATACTAGGGTGATGAGCTCGGTATAAGAACCTGTATTGAATACAACAGATCCAGTGAACTTCAACCACCACTAAGCATGAGGATGATCGGGATCATGTACATACATTAAATGTTACTTTTGGGGGCTTTCCCCTTGCTGGATAACAGTATCTACCTAGACGTCATTGCATCTGAAAATATCTCCATAGAATGTTGCATTTTCTAGGTTATCACAGTAGCAGACACATATGGTTGCCAAGATGGGGTGAATGCTATGGCAAATTCTAAGAAGTCATGTATAGCCTTCTTCGCAGATAGGAAGTTTGAAAGCAGTGTGGTTGGAGTACAACATTTATTAAGAATAGGAGGCAAAATTAATTTCAGGGAACAAATTTGTACTTGAACAAAATTTGGCCATTTTGAATTTGAACAAACATTAAACAAACAACAAACATCACCCCTCTGGCAGTGCAACTCGTATCGAGGTGTCCATTCAAAGCTCAGATGTAACAAAATTTGGATATTTCCAAAAATCAGGCAGGTGAAATTTAGATAAGAACAAATGTTCTGTAACACGAAATTGTATCCCAAATGAAAATCTGCCCCTTGCTCGTAACACCCAAATGCAACTCTGTGAAAGGCCATAGAAAGAAGACTTGGCCGATTATCACTTCAACTAAATACTGTCTTCTTCTGTGTTGTGTGATTCTACTAGAGAGTTCTGGAGCAACCTTAACTTCATGAAGTCAGACATTGCCACTCCTAATTCTAAATCAGGATACTGAAGACGGTCAGTGGCCAATGAGCCACTCTGTCACCAAATGGTGGCACCAAGCTGCAAAGCAGGTGTGAGGCGACATACTGTGGTGTTACGTCTGCAATATCAGTAGATGACTATAATGAATACTTTGCACTCTTCCTAGAGCCTTCTCTCAAGAGATCTGAAAGTGCTATACAAACATTAATAAAACAGGCTCACTTCTGTGAAGTAGGTAAATAATATATATGTTCTTTCTGCAGCTCAGTGAGCCAAAGCATTCAGAAAGCCCAGTCCAGTCATCCCAGTCTGGCTTATTCCAGTTGTGTTCCCAATGGTCCTTTGAGAAGTCCCAGTTACTATTATCTTTAGTAAAGACAAGTCCCCCACCCCCCCATTAATCACTCACTCTGTGATGCAGAGATACCTGCCATTGACCAAAGAATCACCTTTGGTCTTAAACAATCACGGCGACTTGTTTTTATGGAAACCAAACATTTTTCTTCTGTAAATTTTCCTGTTAAACACACACAATCAGGCAAGAAATACTGTGAAAAATATTGAATATCAAGTAGATGGAGCCTATTTTGATTTTCAAAATGCAATGTGGAAATTATGACACTGACGTGTTGTTAATGTTCTATGAGGGATGGTGTCCCTAGCCTCTGTTTGCCAGAAGCTGTGAATGGGCGACAGGGGATGGGTCACTTGATGATTCCCTGTTCTGTTCATTCCCTCTGGGGCACCTGGCATTGGCCACTGTTGGAAGACAGGATACTGGGCTAGATGGACCATTCTTATGTACTTATGTATGTTCTTATGAGTAAACCAACACATGGTACACATCAGCAATGGCTCAACCAGTATCCAGAAAGAAAAACAACATGTCTAAGCCGCAGGCTACTGAGTAAGGCCAGAGGCACCAAAACTGATCACACGGTTGGGCAGAAAACAAACTTTTGAGTGAATTCATGAGAAACATTATTTCAGCTAAACAAAAATCACCACCATGGACAAAAAACAACAAGAAATCCCAGTTATCAGCAGAAGTTATCTCAAGCCCAAAGGAGAAGACCTGTCTAGAGAAACTTCAAAAGAAAACAAAAAACTTTCTTTGAACCATAAAAAAATCATCTTTGAGGCTTTACAACCAGCTTTAGGACATAAAATACATTTTAAAATGTCTAGAAAGTAGAAAAAAAGAGAACTCAGTTAATCAAAACCTCAAAACTAGAACTGGTTGAAAAGTTGATGATGTCTGAAAAAAGAATGGGGAAAATGTAGCCAAAATTTTACTAACTTTGCCCCTGCACCATTTTTGACCAGCTATAGAATGAAAATGCTTGAATTTCAGTGAAATTTCAAATTCTGAAATTTGAAGAAAGAAAAGAATTTGGCTGTAAAACACAGTATATTTCAATGAACTGTCATCACAACATTTGCCTGTGTACTGAAGCAGAACATGGTGGGTATTGTCTGAAGTGTCTTTGGAACATCTTCACTGCAAAGTGACTGAGGTGTGATGAAAGAAAGGATCAGAGGAGAGAATGGTGGTGCACTGAAGAGGACCAGGGAGCATCAGAGAGAAATTGCAAAGCAGAGTAGCCTGTGCAAGATACCCGAGGAGCAGAGCTGATCAGAAAGTGGGGACAAAAAAAACCTGCAAACGTTTTCACATAATTTTGTTGTTTTTTTTCCCAGAAATGTCTTTTTTGTTACAGTTTTCCAGCCAGACCCAGAAAACTGAGATTTCTAGTTAACACAAGCTACCTGGCTTTGACAGGGAGAGGAACTGGATCATCTGATAGGTCTTTTCCATTGCTAGCTTTCATGATTCCATCATCTGCCTATCTAGGTATTTAAAGGGCATTGTCACAGTGCCCTTAGCTGCTTCCAGGCTGAGGAGGGGCGGGACTAAGGGAGTCAGATGATGCTTTGATGGTCACCTAGGCCTTATTAAAAGGGCTGAAGGAGATCGGTTTGGAGCTGAAACCACAGAGCAGGCAGGTTTCTGTGGAAGGCCCTAAGCAAGGGTCTGCAGGAGACTGAGAGCGAACTCCAGGGAAGGAGCCTGGCAGGCTGAGGAGAAACCCAACTGTGGGGAAATGACGGTTTGTTTCTTTGGAACTTTTGGTTGGATTTGTTACCCCAAAAAGGGGATTGAGCTCAGAGTGACCCAGCTGGAGGGCTTAGCTATGGGGCTCTCTGGGAGGGAGAAAACCTGGGTGAGGAGAAGCTGAAGCAGGGAGTGCCCGCAGCACAGGAGCGCTACAGGGAAACCAGCAGGAAGCACTAAAGGGCAGCTACAGCCCCCAGACAGAGACCCATTACCATACAATCTAACAGACTGTTCCTTTCGCATCACCTGGTAGAGCTGCTCCCTTTGCGGCCTGCTGCAACAATGTGCACAATGCACCTGCAAGTGCAACCATCCGATGTAAGGACTTCAGTAACTGAAGACGACTTCTCCAGAGGCTAGTCACGGGCTGGGAAACACTTTAAAGGAGCCCAGTTTTCAGCAGCTGAATACTCAACACCCAAAACGAAGAGACCCCAAATTATTAGTCACCTTTGAACATCTTGGCACGCATGACCGAACACATGAAATATCTGACATTACCTAGTATGCCTCATACATAAAGCAGTATGTGAAGGTGCATGGACGCTGTACTTCAAAAACCATCCCGCCTGCCAGTGTCGTTCGTCCTGATCAAAACCTAAAGGGAAATAGCTTCATTCTGATACCTTCTTCTGGTGAAAAAATAAAATGCATATTTACAGCTAGAGATTCGCATGTTCAAACATTCCAAACGAGTTTTTTCTAATTCTGTTTCTTATTTCTCCATTCCCTGAAAACTGATTGAGATTTTCTTAACATGAGCTCCAGGAAGATCAAGGCAATTTACAAAAAAAGCAGAACTCCACTGAGCTAGATATTTCTTATCAATCTTGGACTGGGAAAATAGTGATACTATGTACCAGTGACCATGCCGTTCACAAATAAGATACGCGTAAGACCTACACAGATGAATTTGAGAGGGGAAGCACACATTAGGCATTTTTGTCTGTCTTGAAAAAGAAACATTCTAATCAGTCCTTGCATTTTCTCTTTCTGGAAGTCGCTGATTTTTTTTTTGTTTTTTTAAACCTTGGATTGATTAAATGCCTTCCTGTTGAAGCAGAAGCTAGACAAATCACAAAAGCAGAACACAGATATCAAAGTTAAAAGGTCTGCTTCCCAGGATGCTGTTTTCCTGCACTATAAAATGGAGTTATTCTTCACTTGCGAGAAAAGGATTTTTGTTTATGGCAGTCATTTTCTGGTTCTATTTTGTATGCATGGCTGTGGCCATGCAAGTGTTTGAGACTCGACGCCTTATGCTTTTCACTGAAAATTAGGCAAACGTCAGCTCCCCTTTTTATACAAGATCTTCTGCTCCTTATCCAGTTTCACACATGAATTCCATGAGACAACTCCCATGAGTAAAGCCATGCACATACTTAAATGTTTGCACAATTGGGGGAAAAAATAATTAAATTTGATACCAACAGAGGAATTCTAGGTATTTACAATTGACTAACTGAAACCAAGATGTGTGTCTGAGACCTTTTCCGACAGTAATATTTTTCCATTTTTGCTACTGGAAAGAGAAACCTCCACTTAAACCTATTTACTATCACAAACTCCATTTTTTCCTTTCATCTCTCGAGTATGTTTTTTCCCTTTGAAATCACTAAAAAATAAAACAAACTTCCTTTTTAATCTGAATTTCCCTCCCATAAAAAACACAATACAAAGGCGGCTAACATGTGAAGGTAGCATTTATCTTATCGCATTGGTATCAGCTCACTGTGACGTTGTCCTCTAGGAAGAGGAAGATATTGCATGAATGTCAATATTGCAATAAGATAAAGGCTTTTTTTTGTAAATGTAAACCACTGTATGTATGCATTCATTCAACGCAGTTCTGAAGTTCATACTTCCAGATTACCCTGTCTTAAATATTACACATTTCATTGGGGTGGGTTTTTTTGTTTTTCTTTTCCCTCCATTATACTTCTCTATGACTTTATGGAGAAAGCAAGACAACTCTTCTTTCTAGATTTGTTTTTTAACTTCTGGATCTCAGACTGTCCAGCTTCTATGAATATCCAGAAAGGTAAAAAGCATATGATATTTACATCTAAGTTATAATGTAAGCAAAGGTATTACTTGGAAGCATGGAGAACAAAATATTCACTGTGTTACAATATTTAGCAGCAGATATCAAAAAAGCTCCCCACATTCTATGACTGATTTTTGCTTCTAAAAGAAAAGCATCTCCTCTCCCCGTTTCAAGGAGAGAGAGGTTGTCAAAAACATTTCCAGCACCTGAGTGTAGGTCCACCCGTTGCTGTATCACGAAAATAGATTTTCTGAACCCCCCACTGAAAGATGGTAGCTCCTCCTTTGGAAAGGAAAAAGTAATTCTGCGGCAAAAATTTCAAAACCACCTAAGGCCCCTAAATCACTAAGTTCGTTTTCAAAAGGGACGTTGGCACTTAGGAGTTATGTCTGAGGTTATGTCTACACTGCACCGCAGTTTGGATTAGGAGGATACGAATGGCAGCGCCCACCCAAGTGCTGTGCTTAACTCCCCTGTGTGGGAATGTGTGGGCATGAATTAAAAGGTACTTAAGTTCTCGTTAACATTGTCTCTTCAAGCAGGACTACGTTAATACAAACTAGGTACCTTTTCGTTGCCTGCAGAGTCCATACAGGAATTGCAATGCAGCACTTTTATGCACACTGCAGATCACACCCCGGTAATCCGGGACAAGCCCTCAGTCCCATTGACTATCAATGAGAAATAGTCTCCAGATCTTCAAAGGTATTCAAGCCCCTAAACTCCCATTGATGAGTTATGCCTACCTCTGAGGATCTACACTGCGATTGCCTGCATCACTTTTGAAAATGGGACTTGCACTCGCAAGTCACTTAGGCCCTTTTGAAAATTTTACGACCCAATTCTTTTGAGTTAGGCAGTTTAAATTTACTCCAGTCCTCCCCAGGTGTACTGTTTCATTTGAATACATCTGCCATGCTATTTCACTACCAGCGGTGACCGTTCTATTTCACCAGGGAGACATGCCCTCTAGTGTAAAAAGCCCACACAAGGCCCAGTGGTCACTTAAGTCCTTGGAGTGGACAGGCACAGAAACACTCATGTGGAAACTGAACAAAATTTCCACTGCAATGAGGCAGAAACCATCACATCATCTTCTCCTGGTGGTTCCTTACCTCCCTGGACGGGGCTCTCCTCTCTGTATACGACTCTCCCAAAACATTGTTTGCATTGAGCCCAGCATTTGGATTGGGTTTCTCAAACTGCCTGACAGTTTATGCACTATGGACCCCGTCCAACAGCCTATTGGAGACAAGTGACATCATCCTGGGAAGAATGAGTGGGCATAGGGAAGAAAAACTGACCATGGAAGACCAAAGGGAATGAGATGTGGTGAGGGTGTCAAGAGACAAAAACACCCTTCAACACAACAGTGGGAGTGATCCTTCGAGGTTTTGATCCAATGCCCGTTGACTTGAACAGGAAGGGAAAATGAACAACTCCCTCTGATGGCCTTGGAACTATACCTAATTTGAAAACTCTTTGAATGACTCAATATTGTCTTAAATACACTTCGCCGTTCGACGTCTGAGCCAGCTCTAGTGGCAGTGGATTGTGGTGAAGTGTGGATGCTCTAACTTCACACCTGCTCTTAGCTGGTATGCTATTCTGTGACTTCTTGTTCCATGCAAGCTGATCACCAGAGGGGGTAAGGCTTCACAAGCAGATGAAGGTAGAGATGTTGCTGAGAGAGCAGTGTCCTGCATACCTAAAGGTGTGGGCAACTGGACATGGCACATAAAGTACTGGATGGGACCCTTAAAATGTTACCACATATAGATCCCCATAAGATTTAAGCCTGGCCCTGCGTTACATATATTTTCACAATTCATGTTATGGTAGGTCTTGTGTTCTCAGATGATGCACATCCATTTTCACTTATGCAAGTTTAAAGCATGAGCATAGTCCGAACGTTAGTACAACTTTAAGCCTTCCTTATCCATCTAGGTCATTTGACCACTTTATTGGAGTTGTTTATCTTAGGTAGCTTACATCTGAGCCTTTCCCTCGTCAAACATGAAATCTCAAATTATTGCAACTCACTCTCTTTGGACAACATGACATCTGATTTCCAAACGCACCGTGCAGATCATTTCTCTGCCGTTTTGTGAAGTTCAAAGCCTGTAAAAGAGAAAATTTGAGAAGTATAAAAATTCTGATGAGACTTTCGTGCAAAAATTACATGAATCATCCAAACTGCTAAACAAGGATGGGGACCTAGTGTGGGGGCGCGATGAGCGTGGGCATTATCTGCAGAACTTCTATCTATCAGAGACCCCCACTGTAAAATATTAATTGGGATATTTTATGTGTCGAGTGGCAGCTAAATTCCTGTTGAAAATACTAATACATAACATCCTGTCATGCTGACCAAAATTCTCTCATTGTTTTCATCTGTTGTCTCTTGTCCATTCTTGGATTGCAAGCTCCTTGGGGAAGAGACAGTCTTTTTATTCCGTGTTTGTACAACACCTAGCAATATGTGGTCCTGGTCTACCACTTGGACTCCTAGGTTCTACGATAGTACAAATAAGAACAATAATAATAAAGAATATTGATCTTTACCCACCTTCAGTGGGAGTATGGATCATGCAAGGAATGCAGCCTTGGGCTCTAACTGAGTATGCTATGGTATTGCATTTTCATCGTATGAAGTCTTCAGCGGTTACTGCCTTCAGGGCCAGATCTGCATGTATCGTAAGATCAGACCCATTAAAAAAAGATTATCAATGTGCAAGAATACTGTACAGCTCAAAGCAGCTCTGTGTGAAATGAAAAGGAGAAAACCCTGTTTGTAACAAATCTCTCTCCAAAATGTCACCCAGTATTTATGCACGATTTACAAGTACACTAACGATGTGTCCACTCCAAAGCAAGGAGATAGTTGTGAAATGCCCTACCACGGGGGACACTAGATTCAAGAACGAAAAGCTCCATAACAAAATGAGTTCCTTGGTCCAAGGTCTACCTACAGCCTTATTGATCATTTTAGTTGCAATTGTAATTAGAATGCAAATCAGTCTTCTTCAGTGACACAATGGTGACTATGAGTGCTACAAATTTGACCCTGACAGTCTCCATAGGATAGCACAAAATGCACTGCTTTTTGTACCCACCCTCGTGGCAGATTATATAAAGCTACATTATATGTTATTGAATGAAGTTTGCCTATTATCAGATGGCAGGACCTAAGGCAACTGTAGCAAAAAGCAGGCCTTTGATGTAGCTTCTGAATCAAGTGGGTAACCTGGAATATTCATATTGAAAGGAATCAGTTAAAGGAAATCTGCATCATTTTCTTTAGCATAGTTCAAAGAACTTTCTCTCTCTTGCTTCACTGATGCATCATGTAAGTGTGTTTTTCTTTATGTGTATACAATTATCTTTGAAACCTTTTTAAAAGTATGAATATGTACCTCAAATGTCAGTAAATACAGCCATGGAGCAGTAAAAGGTCTGTCTAGCACAAAAGGGCTATAATGTTCAGTGAAAATATATAAAGAGTAAAAGTAAATATACACTGAACAGAAAGGAAAGATAAGGAGGAACAGAACAAAATATGGAGGAGCAGACAAAAAAGAGAAGAGTAGAAGTGAAAATATATTTGGTTTGGTCCTGCTGTCATTGAAGTCACTGGGAGCGTTTGACTTCAATGGAATTGGAATCAAGGCCTTTATTTAACAACATAATTTTAGGAATATAAAAATGAATTAGTTCCCAGTAGTTTGCAATAAATACACTACTTCTCATATGGACCTGTTTAGTTAACAATCATGCTTAACAAAAATGTTAATGTTAACAAACATTTCTTTCATGAAAGCCTTCAAGTCCAATTTCCAGCACTTAAAATAATATTTGCATTTTACCATATTAGACACTGGTTGGATAATCCTCCCACAGCCTTGTTCACATGTAATAGGCACATTCAGAGTTAATGGATATTGCATGACTCGGTAATGTGGCCAATTTGATCTGGTATAGATACCCAATTTTCTCTTTTAAAACATTGGGATATCCCAAAACAGGTCTGATGGTTCCGTTTGAGTAAGTGCATTTTAACATAACTCTGTCACAACTTAAGTCAAAAACTAAAGTAAAAAAGGTGCTAATCAGGAACTGCTCTTCACTGAGGATGCTGCCCCCATAGCCCACAATGAAGATCTACTACAAGAACTCATGGACTCCCAGTTAAGTGCCTGTCAGGCATTTGCTGTCACCATCAGCATTAAGAAAATGGTTGTATTAGGATGGGGGATTCCAGAAGATCCTTCAATCACCTTAAATGCAAACCAGCTAGAAGTAGTCCAAAGTTCAGCTGTTTAGGTTCTACAGTGACCACCAACCTCTCACTGGATGGAGAACTAAATGTTGCACTGGAAAGGTTAAGCCCATTACTTCTTGTCCTATCTTCAGTACCTTGATCACATTCCTCTTTCTAAACAGCCCTTATCATATTTGGAGACATAAAAAGTTCCCCACCTCAGTCTTCTTTTCCCAAGACAAAATATGCCCAGTTTTTTAAACATTTCCTTATACATCAGGTTTTCTAAACCATTTATCATTTTTGTTGCTCTCCTTTGGACTCTGCAATTTGTCCACATCTTTGCTAGAGCGTGGTGCCCAGAACTGGACAGAGTTCTCCAACTGAGACCTCACCAATGCTGCGCAGAGCGAAACAATTACCTCCCTTGTCTTATATATGATACTCTTCTTAACGCCCCAAAATATCAGTGTTTTTCACAACTGCAAATGGACTTATATTAAATTTGTGATCTACTAGAATGCCTACATCCTCAGGGTCTGTGTATTATGTCACTGAAGAAAATCCACCTCCAAGGGCATTATCACATCTTGGGAGTTTTTCTCCCCCTCGCCCCCACCTCCGCTCCCCATCCCCCAGCTGTCAAATTCTTCCCAAAAAACAAGAGAACCTTGACAGGTAAATTCATCTTGGGTGTAGCTCCATACAAGTCAAGGCTCAGTATCAATAAATCAGTGCTCTGTCAGAAAAGCAATCGCACAGTTGTTTTTATCTGCTATTATCTATGAGTTTAATTGGACTACAAAAAGTAACTAAATTTTTAATGATAGCCAGATTCCTCCCCATGCCAGTCTGTCTTTTGACCTTCAGAAATTGAAAACAAATGAATAATTGAAAACAAAATCTTCGATCATCCAACTTTAGGCCTTTTTTGAAGCTCAGCTAACAGACCTCAATAGAACCTTCGTTTTCCCTAGTGGAAAAAAATGCCATAATTCTATTAATTCACATTTTTATGAAGTATTTAACCTATTTTCTTTAAAATTTACAAAAACACGTTCATCTGTTAATTTCCCTCCTTCCCATTTTTTTCCGTTTAAAAGTATGGCAAAACATAAGATCTTGAAGGACAAATTCTGCTGTGACTCAGACAGATCTAAATCTGAATTATGTCAATGAAGTTACTCCACAGTTATGTGGAGTAAATGAGATCATATTTTGGCCCTTGTGTATGTGGACTTCAATTGAGATACTCTTGAATTAGCCAAATGTTGTGCATCAGTAATGGATTTTGTTCAAGAATGATTTCTTATCACAGGAAACTGATTTTCTATACACAAGATAGAGACAAACGTGAAAGTTATGAAGCAATCACTATACTCTGTTAATTAGCCATCTTTGTACTGCGCTCAAGTTAGTTCATCCTTCCCAAAGAAGGTGTTGGATTGCTCTTTAAACAATGCCATAAATAGTGATATTCAATTTATAGATTTCCTTCTGCAAGTGCCACAGTGCTTAACAATGTAACAAAACACACCATAAACTACAAAATAAAATCCACAAGTACTGTAAATCAGAAGGCACCAGGCCAAATCCTGATAGAATTATGTAAATACTTTCATTGACTTGAAAGCAGGACTAAGCTTGTGAATATGGCAAGCAAGATTTGGCATAGCCAAGTGTGGCAAGGCACCTCCTCGGTCTCACCAGCCTCAGCTGCTTTTAGCCTCGGTGAGACAGGCTTGGGTAAACAGGGGAAGTCCGGTCCTTCTTTCCACCAGTCTTTTATGCTTGTTTTTCTCCCTTATGGGAGGGAATGCAGCCTCCCGTCCTAGTGAGGCTCACTGTCTTGCTGCTCCTAACCTACTGGCAGCAGGACTCCTTCTCTCTTCCCCCTCTTCTCCCAACAGGGGAGGGTTTAAAAAGGTCTCAGGCAGCCCTTAATTGGAATCAGCTGATCATAGAATCATAGAATCACAGAACTTAAGATCAGAAAGGACCATTATGATCATCTAGTCTGACCTCCCGCAAGATGCAGGCCACAAAAGCTGACCCACCCACTCCTGAAATAATTCTCTCCCTTGACTCAGCTGTTGAAGTCCCCAAATCCTGATTTAAAGACTTCAAGTAGCAGATAATCCTCCAGCGAGCGACCCCTGCCCCATGCTGCAGAGGAAGGCGAAAAACCTCCAGGGCCACTGCCAATCTACCCTGGAGGAAAATTCCTTCCCAACCCCAAATATGGCGATCAGCTGAACCCCGAGCATGCGGGCAAGACTCTCCAGCCAGACACTCAGGAAAAAGACTTTCAATATCCCAACTGACCTCAGGTAACTCCCTCTCAGCAGGGCCGCCCAGAGGATTCAGGGGGCCTGGGGCAAAGCAGGGGGCCTTTCACTCACTCCGAGTCTTCGGCGGCGGCAGGTCCTTCACTCGCTCTGCATCTTTGGCAGCACTGAAGGACCCGCCGCCGAAGTGCCGCCGAAGACTCAGACCACCACCAGGTGAGTAGCCATGGAAGGGATTCTCGGCCAGGGCTCACGGGGCCTGCGGAAAATTGCCCCACTCAGGGCTGGCTCCAGGGTTTTTGCCGCCCCAAGCGGCGGGAAAAAAAAGAAGCTGCGATCGCGACTGGCGGCAGCTCCACCCCGCCGCTTTCTTCTCTGGCAGCACTTCGGTGGCTGGTCCTTCCCTCCAAGAGGGACCGAGGGACCCGCCGCCGAATTGCCACCGAAGAGCCCAACGTACTGCCCCTTCCCCTTGGCCGCCCCAAGCACCTGCTTGCTGAGCTGGTGCCTGGAGCCAGCCCTGACCCCACTCCCCCCACCCCCGGCGGCTCTGCCTCTCAGCTGATCCTAATTGATTCTCTGGTAACTCCTTCTCAGCTGAACCTGACTGATCTGTAATTACCCCTCCTCGGTTGATAGGGAGGATGGCTTTTTAACCTTCTGGGACTGTTTTCTACCCCTGCCCCTTGCAGCTGTCTGTCCTGAGTTTATCACACAAGGTAAAAACGAAAATGGTTGTAGTCAGACCTTGAAAGAACTGAGATAATTCTGTCAAAGTGAGGCCACGTGCCAGTAAGTGCTCGTAGCTGCATCCACTCACTGGTAAAAGAGTCAAATCCGAAGCTGAATGCATCGTGTTGAGGTCAAGTTGTATCAAGAGCCCAGAGCGTGTCTCCAGCAAAAACTAAGTTCCATTTTTGTTGTCAATATCTGAAAGCTCTTAGTCCTTTTTAACATTTTCTCCCTCCTTTTTATTTTATTTTACTTTCCAGTAATTGTGACCAGAATCAGGACTGAAGAACGCTTGGAATAATATTCAGCTATCTGTAAATCCATTCTGTATTGCCGTGATCTGGAAGAGAGTGTATTTTCACCTCTGCCCTATACTGGATGGAATCAAATCTGCTCAGTCATGCGTCAGGACCTGCACAGTTGACAGGAATTCTCATTTAGCTCAAGTTGGAGAGGCCTGGCTTTTTTGCTTGGAGTTCTAGTCCCGCTGGCATCATGAAGTTCCAGTTGGAGCTTCATGGAGCGTTGCATAATGACAATCATGAAGCTCTACCTTGCTGCCAAGATGTTACAATATGCTAGGATGACCACACAGCAAGTGTGAAAAATTGGGACGGGGTGGGGGTTAATAGGAGCCTATATAAGAAAAAGACCCAAAAATCAGGAGTGTCCCTATAAAATCAGGACTTCTGGTCACCCTACAATATGCATAGTCACGTCCCCATGCACCACGCTGTGTGGTCAAGAGATTTTTCTCTCTCTTCCAGCAGTACCTATAAACCTAGTCCAATTGGTCTTATTGAGACAAACTCCCACTAAGTTCAATGGGAATTTTGCCTGAATAGGGACTGCAGAAGATCACCCAGACAGTTTATACGGCACAGCCTGCTGATTCAGTTGATTTCACAACAGATTGCATGCACATTTTTACATAGCCAATAAAACAGATGAGCAAGCAATACCCACCTAGCTGACTCTCAACATCCTGTTGACTTTCCAAAGGCTACATTTGCTGCCATCATGTCCTCCTGCAGATCTATGGAAGGCCTTTGTTTAGGCAAGATGCATCAAAAATTGGCTAGAACTGCTATGACATGACCTTTATAGTATGTGCAAACATAACTGTCCAAAGCCTTTTTGTTGTAGGCATTTTTCCCCCCGTCACCGTGGCGAACAATGACATCTCTGTAAGAACAAGACATGCAGATACAAAACTCATACATTTAAAAATCAATCATTAAAACAAAACTCGGTCTTCGGTTTGGATCTGATTTTTGTCCAAGACGAGTGGCAGAATGATTTAGCCACCACAATTTCCATCTGCTTTGCAGCTGCTGCCGAGATAAGTTATGGAACATTTTCTAGCAGCAAGGCTGTGCTGGTGCTAAATGCTGCGCTTTGCTGCTTGTGCTACAGTCAGTACTTTGGGGGGGGGAGTGGTCTTTAAAAGAAGCCCCTTGGATTTCTTTACTTTGAATAGAAAATGTTCTCTGAATTCCCTCCTTGGGTTTTGGTCTTGTTTTGGAGGATGGTGGTGGGGGGCGGGAAGGGGATAGGATGTCTATCCTTCCTCTTATTTAAGACAGGAACCACTGTCTCTAACCCAGAAAGGAGAGTAGCTGTGGGCTGATGGGGGAGAGATTTTACCTTTGAGATAACCTGTAACTGATCCCAGTTAGAGATAACAAGGCAGGAGAACAAACCATCAATAAAAAGTGTATGCACTTACTGAACTCTGAGCGATACTGCTTTTGCAGATCAACAATCCAGCCTAAGTCGGAGTAACCCTCAGCTTGTACCTGATACCCTATCTGCAGAATTTTGCTATCTCTGCACCACGTGGGGTAAATAGTCAAGACCACTCATCTAAACAGGCAGGGCCGGCCCACAACATTTTGGCACCTGAGGCGGGGAGCTCAAATGATGCCCCTATGCCCCCTCCCTTGGGCCAAAACTTTGAAAGGTCTCAGTTCTGCTTTCTTCCTGTTCTACTCCTCTCATGGTACTGCTCTGCTACCTACCCCAATAAAGGAGAACTAACAACTTAAAATGCCTTGTTCAAAAATTTTAAGTAACACTTAACTTTCAAATGCCTGAACAGCAAAATGTAACTTTTCTTGTCTGCATAGTAAACACTGGCATTTTCATCTGTTTGAATAATCAAAGTGGTGCTTTCCGTGCCTTCTTGGTTGCAAAGATTTTAACTGCTTCCTGCTGAAGGTCCACAGTCTGGCTCAGTTCATGCTCTATTGAGGTGGATACAAGGCCAATCAGCCTCTCCTGTGTCATTGTGGAGCATAGATGTGTTTTTATTAACTTCAGCTTAGAGAAGCTGTGTTCTCCACTGGCAACTGTTACAGGAAGTGTTAGAAGTGTGTGCAGAGCAACAAAAACCTTTGGAAAGAGGGTGGTCATCTTATTTGTGCACATATATTCCAGAACAGCCTTTGGAGTTAATCCTGTTGAAATGTATCTTGAAAGGACTTTCAGTTCATCACCTAAATCACTCACATCGATATCGCGCATGTCATCATGTGTCAACACTGTCTCTAGTGCCCTGCATTGCTGGTGTAGGTCTTCTTCAGGTATAGTAAGGAGTTTTGGAATATCATACAACATCCCAAATATACTGCTGTGTTCCTTGAGCTGCATGAAACGTTCAACTGACTGTATTGCACAATCTAGCACCTGGTTAAAGAATTCAACTTTGAATTGTTTGGGGTCTCATGGGATTATCCTGTGCCTCGTAATCAAAAAGTCTTCTTCTTTGGTGACTCGTATTCTTGAATGGGTGGGAAAATAGCTTCAGTGTGAAGTTCCTCTGCCAACTTCTGTGCACTCTTCAGAACATTTTGAAATCCCTCATCTGACCGGTAAGACTGTAGGTATGACTTTGCTCTGTCCAATTGTTCCATTGCTCCAGGTATATCAAGGTCAACACCTTGGAGTCTCTTGCTTACTACATTTATTTCAAACAGGATGTCATGCCACAACATGAAGCCACAGAGAAATTTGAAGTTATGTATGTTTCTGGTTATTCCATTTCCGTCTGCCACTCTTCTCCCATGAACAGTTCCTGTCATAGTATTATCATCCATAATGGCAACGATGGCATCATCTATCTTCCCAATTTGGTGTTTGATAGGCTTTATCGCCTCCACTCGACTTTCCCATCATGTGGCACTCAGTGGTTTCAGTGTCAGAGAGGATGTTCCCAGATGTTGCTTCAAAATTTGCCATCAATGAGTTGATGCAGAGAAAAATACATAGATGCTTTGAATTACATTAAAAAATTCAGCAGCCTCACTAGAAGCTGATGCTGCATCATTGACACCAAGTTCAATGAATGAGAACTGCATGGGACAAAAAAAGCTCGAGGGTTTAACTCTCGGATCCGTGTCTGCAGTCCTCCGTTCTTTCCTCTCATGTTGGCACCATTATCATAGCCCTGACCTCTCATGTCAGCTATCGCAATTCCCATATCTTCCAGCTTTTTAAGAAGCACATTTGTCATACCAGCTCCTGTCATATCATCAATGTCAATAAATTCTAGAAAATGCTTTCTAACAGTCACCATTGCAAGGACATTTTCACTAGGTTCTGTTGTTACAAAATGCACCATGAAATCATTTGTTCCATATGGCTGATGTCAGATGTGCAATCCAGAATAACAGTAATATCTTGCTGACTTCAGATCTGCCACAATCTTCTGTTTGACTTTTGTTGCCAGTAACTGTGTGAGCTCATTTTAAATTGTTTTGCCAAGGTAGTGGTGTGTGTACATTTCTTGGGTGGTGACTCTTCTTAGGTGCTCCTGGAGTACAGCATCAAACTCAGCCATCAGCTCCACAATTTTAAGGAAGTTTCCATTGTTCAGCACATACAGCTGATCTGAAGTGCCACGCAGTGCTAGGTTTTGGGTAGCAAGCATTCTCACAATGGCAATGAGCCTTTTCAGAACATTTTGCCAGTAGAGAGACTCTGATGCAATCTTCTCTTGATGCTGATCATCTATGGTGGCCTTTAACCTTAGTCTCATCTCAAGCTCTTTCCACCTATGGAATGCTCTCTGGTGATTTGCTGACTTCTCATGGCATGCCAGATTTCTAGCCAGATTTTTCCAGTCCTTTGTTTCTGTAGAACCCAATGTGGCTGGAACATTAGACTGGAAGAGTTTGCAACAAAAACAGTATGCAGCATTCTGGGGTTTTGAGTGCATAAGCCATGGCCTCTCCACTTTGTCACCATTGGGGATTTCACGCCAGTAATGTGTTGGATGGAAACTTCTATTTCCATTGTCTTTGGGGAACATGAAGTTTTTCACTTGCTGTGGCCCATGCAGTACAAGAAGTCCCTCAGGCTACTGCTCAAGTGGGTCCACAGTCCTGGATCATCTAAACTTAAGGAACTAAACTTAGCAGCAGCTGTTTCTTGCGCCTGCACCACACTCTTCTCTGATCTACACTTTCTTCATGGTTACATCTATTTGAGATGGAGATATGGATGCTGCAGTAGCTGCCAGGTCACCTGCACTCTGACTAACTGGAAGATCAGGCATCTCCTCACCACTCACATCCTCACTGGGGCCGGAAGGTTCACTGTGAACATTTGTGTCTATGTATTTCAGGAGAGCTCCTTCCTGCTTAGACAGAAAAGCTTCCTTTGCTTTCTTTCTTTTTCTGAAAGCTGCCCCAGAGGGGTGTTTTCTTCTTTCACTCATGACTGCTGTTCTGTGCCAGCTATAGTGGCTCTCAACACTCAATTGAAGGGGACAAGTAAGCAGGCTGGTAGCAGGGCCTGAGTGAGGGAAGCTATCAGCATCTTAAGGGCCTAACTGGCTCCTACTACTTCAGTTCACTGTCTGTTCTCCTCAAGTGGGTTCCAGGAAGCAGCGAGAAACAGGAAGCTCCTTAAGAAGCTGGTGTGAATCAGTCCAGGGTCCTGGGGGTGCTGGAGAGGTACATAAGAGGCTCCTCCTCCTCCTCCTCTCTCTCCCTGCAGCTCCTGCTGCTTTCTGCTATTCCCTCTCACCTTTTCTCCTGCCTGCCTGTTATGTCTCTTGTGCCCTCCTTCCTCCAGCACAGCACTCCACCATCTCTGTGCATCTAGAGAAGAGAGAATACATATGCACCAGCAGCAGACACAATTTTCTACACTCTGGGTCCTAGTGGCTCCCCTCCCCCCCTCCAAACAGTCTGGCACCAGAGGCAGCCGCCTCAGTTCGCCTCATGGTAAGGTCAGCCCTGTAACAGGCCCTGTCATTGCCAGCATTGTGCTTTGCCTTAAAAGCCCTTCTAGAATGGCTCTGTAACATGTGGTATCGCTAAAAGGCGCGGCCCTTCCCATGGCTTTCTAACTGGCAGACAAATGATGTTAGTCTGGAGTCAGAGGCATTTAAAACAGCAGATATTGTCGTGCTTTGAACTGATTTTTTTACTGAGCCGTTTTAGAAGTCAACAGTGCACAGAGATTGTGACCTATTTGTAATTTCAGTGTATTAATTTCATTTCCATTGCCCCATTTAAAAATTAAGACACAGGGGGATATAATGCATTATAATAAGCTGATGGCCAGTTTTTACTTCCCAGTATGGCATATACCATTGTTGTTAATCATCATGTGTACTGCAATTTTATTTTTTCCTGTAATTATTTTCACCCAGAAAGCATCAAATTCCTTAAGCAGCTGAGGTCACAAAATTATGCATTCTGGGATGTCTTTAGCAAAGCAGATTTTGAGGGTGGGAAAGAGAAATTAACATGGAGATTTTCCTTCTTGTTCCGTTTGTAGTTTAGTTTTACTCATAGTTGTACTGACTATTATAACCCTTTTGTACCACACATACTGTTTACTGCTTCATGGCTATATTTACTGAAATGTGGTACACGTTTTTAAGGACATCAAAGATAAAAATTACATAAGCTATTACTAAACAGAAGGGAAGTAAATAATTGAAAAATCAGTTTACAATAATGAAATATCCCCCCCCCCCAATTTTTAATCTCTAAATGCAGCACTGGAAATGAAGTTAACATCCAAAATTAAAACACATACTCACAGAGAAAGATCTGACCATGAAGGAAATGCCAAATAAAGGATATGGACACTCAGTTGCCTTCAAAATTGATGGGAATTGAATATCTAAATCCCTTCAAGCATCTTTGAAAACCTCAGCCTAAAAACATATTCCTGTGTTTAGTAGATCATGCCATCTCAGAGGGGCATCCAGCACATATTTCTGTCCTTAACTCAGTTTTCATTTTAACTTTGCAGTTTACCTTTAAGTAATCAATCTTCTAAATATTAATCGGGCTTCTCAGATGTCTGCTATCATAAAAGGCTCCAGACACTGCCAAGAATGAGATTACAGTGAAGATTAGTATTTATCATTATCTGCCTCTCTTTACAAATTATTTTAAAAACAGCAAGACTCATAAAGGCCCTGCATACTGTACATCTGTTAATAATATACACACCCATCACTGGGAATAAAAGCAAGTCCTATTTTAAAAAACTACACAAGGAATACAGCAACCAGAATAGTCATTTTTCACTCTCTTATCAGTTTAGTGGGAAATTGGTCCCCATTTTATTATAATTTGAAAAGACTTTGAGTCCTTTATTTTGAATTTGTACATAAAGGGCTGAAATGCCTCCTGCCAGTCTCAGGGTTACAGCCTGATTTGGATAAAGTTTTGCAAAACCATGTATCGCTATTAAAAACACAAGAAATGGGCAACAGGCAGTAATGTTTCCCATATGTTGTGCATTTAACAGTAATTGCAGCTTGATCTGCACTACAAATTATAGGGCTGATCCTGCCAGCTGCTAAAGGCCCTCAACTTTTGTTGACTTGAATTGGGGGGTGCTCAGCACCTCACACCATCAGGCCCTGTAACAGGACTGATGACTAATTCCTGTGAATCATAGAATCTCAGGGTTGTAAGGGACCTCAGGAGGTCATCTTGTCCAACCCCTTGCTCAATGCAGGACCAATCCTCACACAAATTTTTGCACTAGATGGCCCCCTCAAGGATTGAACTCACAACCCTGGGTTTAGCAAGCCAATGCTCAAACCACTGAGCTATTTCTTTGTCTTGCTTCCACAGACACCCGTGAGGCAGGATCAAATCCAAAGTAATTTGGCTTCGCTGGGAGTTGGATCAGGCCCTAAATGACTTGAAGATAACCCTTTTTTTTTTTTATGCAGCCATATAAAGTTACTGGGTGAATACTGCGTATAATAGCAATTGTATTGGTGTAGCAGAATAAACAACTCCTCGATTCCATATGCTGGACCCAAGTTTAGCTTGTGTAGGTTTGTTTGCACTCATTAGGCCTGTTACACATTCCCTGTGCTTTATCTTGATTGAATAAAGCATTAATGAGATAATCAAAATGAATGCCTCTCTTTGGCTGTCCCATAAGCATGTCTGGAATTACACAACTAGTTTGAAATGACTGCTGGAAAATGAGACTGGTGTAAAACTGTAAACATGGTGCCATCTGGCTTATATGTAGTTTCATGATCAATCAACATCAAATTAGAACCAGAAATTATTATTAAAGTGGAAATTAAGTGCAGATACCAAATGTGAATTCATACTTACAAATTTTAGGTGAGGTTTTGCAATGAAATGCCAAAAGCTACATTTGATTGTTTTTCAAAAGATCCTTTGATTAGAACTTACAAATCTTGGAGAGGGGAGGAATCAAACTTGTGTCATAAAAGAACATGAGGATACGCCTTCTGCACATGGCCACAGGATTAATCACAGGCCACCACTCCTGCTGGAAGGTTGCAACATAACACTACTTTATTTCATAGAATTTAGAATATTAACACACAAGAATCCAAAACCAGAGAGAGGATCAGCAAGCTCCTCCCTAAAACAAAGGCACAACTCAGACCACCCTTTCTGTAAGCTGGCCCTTTGCAGACTGATTGCTGCTAATCCTTACTGCACACTTCCCTACAGAGCCCCCTGGCCCCAAAGCAGGACCCTGGAAATTTAAATAATAGTTCACAATTTTAAGCCAATTTTCATCACACAACTTTGAGCTGCTCGGATGGAAGGCTCTCCATCAATGCAGAATATGACAGCTGCTATCATCATTATCGAGCAGTCCACATTCTACAAGAGCTATGTAGGATACTTGTAACCTGAATGGGCCAAGTTGTAGCCTTCTGGATGGATGTAGGGGGAAGGAAAACAGCACACATTTCCCCCCAATTGTTCTCTTGCATGGGTGGGGTTTGCCCTCAGAACCAGCACACTGTATTTTATTTATATTATGTTTCCGTCTGCCAAAAATTACATGACAGATTTTCCAGGAAATCTTCATTTTCTTAGATCCACCAGATCTCTGAACACCCTTCCCCACAACTCCCCACACCCCACCCCGCATACTAATTCCACTCTCTTTTTGACATCTCCATTATTTTAAAGAAACGGTGTTACACCCCATTTGCAACACAGAGCAGAGCCTGTGAGTAGCCCACTAAATTCCACAGCAGTAGTTCTGGGTGTGCAAAGAATGCTGGACTGGGATGGAAGTATCCAAACAAAAAAGTATTGTAAAAATAACTTACAAAATTTAGAGGCCCAAACTTAGACACTCCCATCTTATCCAGCACAATGGGAGTTATGCACATAAGGTATGTCTACACAGCCAAGAAAAACCCGCAGCTGGCCCATGCCAACTGAATCAGGCTTGGGGGGTTCTGGCATTGCTTGTAGACTTCCATGCTCAGGCAGGAACCTGAGCTCTGGGACCCTCCTGCCTCGCAGGGTCCTAGTGCCTGCACTCCAGCCCGAGCCTGAAAGTCTGCACAGCAATGAAACAGCCCCACAACCCAAGCCCTGAAAGCCTGAGTTGTCTAGCAAGGGCCAGCGGGTTGCTGTTTAGGCATACCCACAGAGGGCTTTCATGGTGAAAACAGCTAAACCGAAAGTCGTGACACAAGCCTGCAAAAACAAGGCAATTCACAAATAAAGCAGAAATATACTATCTGTAGACTTCTCCTTCCGGGTGATGTCACGGTATCCTCTTGCACTGAGGACACCTCACCAGGGGAGGGAATCCCAGTTATTAGGAAGAGACTGGTAATAGCTGGGCCTGTGATGACTGGGAGAACTGCAGGGTGAATTGCCTGCTGGGTGCGACGGTTGCTCATCTCTCAAGATATCTAGACAGACTTATGTGCAGTGCCGGGGAGGAGCCAGTGGTATATGTAAATACCAACGACATAGGGAAAGATAGGAGAGGTCCTGAGTCCAAATTTAGGTTGCTAGGTTAAAAGTTAAAGCCCAGGACCTTCATGGTAGCATTCTCTGAAATGCTTCCAGTTCCATCCGCAGGGCCAGTTAGACAGGCAGAGCTGCAGGGTCTTAAAGTGTGAATGAGGTGATAATGTAGGGAGGAGGGTTAAGGTTAGGATGACCAGACAACAAGTGTGGAAGATCGGGATGGGGGTGGGGGGTAATAGGAGCCTATATAAGAAAAAGACCCAAAAATCGGGACTGTCCCTATAAAATTGGGGCATCTGGCCACCCTAGTTAAGGTTTATTAGGAACTGGGGAGCCTTTGGGGAAAGAAGGAGCCTATATGGGAAGGACAGGCTTCACTTAAAGCAGAATGGAAGCAGATTGTTGGCATGTAAAAGGCCATAGAGATGTTATTAAACTAAAGTCTGGGAAAAGCTGACAGATGCAGAGGAGCATGTGGTTCAGATAGAGACATCCCTTAGGAGAGGATCTATTGATGGAGATTCTCTATATCCTAGTAAAGAGGAAAGGATAGAAGTTGATAAAGCACAGGTAGGAACTAAAAAGAAACAGTCAAACAAAAAAAGAATCCCATTCAATGACATCATAAAAAGGCAGACAGCTAAAAAGTGACAAATTTTATAAGTGCTTGTATACAAATGCTAGAATTCTAAATACTAAGATGGGTGAACTTGAGTGCCTAGTATTAAATAAGGATATTGATATCATATATTACAACAGAAACTTGGTGGCATGATAATAACCAATGGGACACACTAATACCAGAGTACAAAATATATAGAAATATGAGATAAAGTTGACACCGTTAATGACTGCTTCTTGGAGCAACTAGTCCTGGAACCCAGAAGGGAAAAAACAATTCTTGATTTAGTCCTAAGTGGAGCACAGGATCTGATCCAAGGAGTAAAGATAGCTGAACCGCTCAGTAATAGCAGCCATAATATAATTAAATGCAACATCCTTATGGCGAGGGGTGGGGAAATAGCAAAGAAGCCCACCACAGTAGCATTTAACTTCAGAAAGACACAAAAATGAGGAAGCGAGCTGAACAGAAATTAAAAGGAACAGTCACAAGAGTGAAATGCCTGCAAGCTGCATGGAAACTGTTTAATAATACTGTAATAGAGGCTCAAAATAAATGTATACTCCAAATAAAAAAAAATAATAATAATGAGAAGACCAAAAAGATGCCACCATGGCTAAACAGCAAAGTAAAAGAAGCAGCGAGAGGCAAAGAGGCCTCCTTTAAAAATTGGGATTCAAATCCTACTGAGGAAATTAGAAAGCAGCATAAACTCTTGCAAGTCAAGTGTAAACGTATAACTAGGCAGGCCAGAAAAGAATTTGAAGAGCAACTAGCAAGAGTCAAAAACCAACATCAATTTTTTTTTAAGGACATCAGAAGCAGGAAGCCTGCCAAACAATCAGTGGGGCCACTGGACGATCAAGGTGCTAAAGGAATTCTCAAGGAAGACAAGGCCATTGCAGAGAAGCTAAATGAATTCTTTGCATCAGTCTTCACTGCAGAGGATGTAAGAGAGATTTTCACACTTGATTCATTAGGTGACACACCTAAGGAACTGTCCCAGATTAACATGTCAGTAGAGAAGGTTTGGGAACAAATTAATAAATTCAACAGTAATAAGTCACCAAGACCAGATGATATTCACCGAAGAGTTCTGAAGGAACTCAAATATGAAATTGCAGAACTATTAACCGTGGTATGTAACCTATCACTTAAATCAGCCTCTGTACCAGACGACTGGAGGATAATGTGACACTGATTTTTTTTTTCAAAAGGCTCCACAGGTGATCCTGGCAATTACAGGTCAGTGAGACTAACCTCAGTACTAGGCAAATTGGTTAAAACAATAGTAAATAACAGAATTATCAGACTGTGACAGAGTGCAGAGTGCAAACAATTGAGCCTGCACTCTGATCACTCAGATATTAATTAGTTCCCCTTGAGCAGTGTTTCCCAAACTTGGGACCCCACTTGTGCAGGGAAAGCCCCTGGCAGGCCGGGCCGGTTTGTTTACCTGCCCCGCCCGCAGGTCTGACCTCTCTCTGTTCACCTCACCCTCCGGTGAGAGGGCCAAAAACTAGGATAACATTGTAAAGACACTGTTGCACGTGTGAGGTTTGTGACTGCCCACAGATCAAAGACATCCTCCAGCATAACAATATCTAAGTCCATGCTGTCATCCTAATGACTACCATAAGGCTATTCATAGGCATAACATGTTTATTTAGTTATTTATTGTAACTATTTAGCATGAGTTAGGATTTCAGAATCTGATTCTGTTATTAGTAACATCTTAAATTGTTAAAACTAGAAGAATTTTCATAATCTGATTTATTTTCACCATATATACTGTTTGTTTACTTTTTATATCTCACTCAGTTTGGACAATCTGCTCAGTTTCACTTTTGTTCTTAGTCAGTTTCACTTTCTGGTTATCATGCCCTAGGCATCAGGTTGCAATGTCTGGGGTGCAAGCTGTTCAGGGAAATGTTTAAATCTGGACTTAAAAGCTGGTTTTAAAAATATATATATTTCTGTTAACAAATAACTTTTAAAAAGTCATTTCTCTTAAAATTCTCATTTTAGCAATGAGAATGACTACGTGTTGTACTTGGCTTGCAAGCAGAGTACACAACACATTTTAGTATCACAATAGGCAGGAGATTGCACATGTTCTAAACATTGCAGCATCTTGATTTCCAGAGGTAGTAGTAGAAAAATTGAAGCATTAATATAATTATGATCTGATAATAAAAATGTATTGAGTATGTTGCTGGGAAGACAAAAATTACTATTTTCTTTAGTAATAGTTTACACAACTGAAAATTTCTCTTTCAAATCAGTGGGTGGGAGAATAATTGAAGTGTTCCTAGTCTCTGTTTGCCAGAAGCTGGGAATGGGCAACATGGGATGGATCACATGATGATGACCTGTTCTGTTCATTCCCTTTGAAGCACCTGGCATTGGCCACTGTTGGAAGACAGGATACTGGGCTGGATGGACCACTGGTCTGACCTAGTATGGCTGTTCCTATATTCTTATGAGGTAAAAGCATATTTGTTTAGATTATGCTGTAGTTATAGGAGTGGAACCAAATGCTCCTCTTAGGTATGCCCCCTATTATTACTCAGTTGAAGACACTCTTCAAATGCAAGGGATCTGGTCTGATCAAGTGCCCGTTGAAATTAATGGGAATCTGTCTATTGAATATGTCCCTAATGGAGAGGGGAGGGAAATGACCCATTATCTGAAAAAGGAAAGATTCAACCAGGGTGAAGAAAAAGGAATACAAGATGAAAGAGCCAGTCTCCCCTACATTCCAGCATTTATGCAGGGGGATAAAACGTATCTATTCCTTTAGCTAGCTAGTTTGTAAGTTACACCTTTATTTAATTTTTCCATAAGCTCCTGTCTTGCACTGAAAGGAAGGAGAATGTTAGAAGCTGGTTGCTCTATTACAGCCTGGTTACAGCTTGCCTTTTCACTGGAACGTCATTAAGGTCAGCAGATGCCAGGATATAGACACTGTTTTGTCTGGGCCAAATCCAGCCCCAGGATAAGTGGGCCCATCACACTGAATTCAGCAGAATTGTGCTCTTTCATGCTGGGGCTGAGTAAAGTCCCCTGGGGGGAAAAAAACCCTGACTCAAGTTGAGCTCAAGCAGCTCTTATCACATACTGGAAAAAGATCTTACAGAAAGACAAGACACAAGAATCCAGAATTAATGCTTTGGGGGCAGGGTGAATTCTCCCCCCACCCCAACCCCCAGCCTTGTCTACCACAGGTGTTAAAATGCTGAGCTGCAAATAGGTCTTGGGGGACTTTAACTGAACATATTTCAAAGGCTTGCAATCCCGAATGGAAAACTCAAGGGGTGACAAAAAGGGCAGAAGGTCATTGGTGTAACCAAAAAGACTGTGACAGATTTGTTTTTCCATCAGAAGTTGACAGGTGAACTGTGTACATCACATTTGACAGCGACAAAGAGTTGCCAGAATGTCAGGAATCTGCATCACGCTTAACGTTGGTCATCTCTCACTCCATCACCACTTCAAGCACCAACATTTGTCTAGTGAGAGGCCTTTTCCATTCAGATGTGTTTAAGAAAATAAATAAATAAATACGGAGTTAAACAAAGTAGCCAAGGGCACCCAGAGAAAATATTCAGAACATTATGAAATATGCATAGAATATGGGGAATGCTTTCTTAGCCGTGTTTGGACTATAAACAACCCAAAAAAAATATTCACACCTGCACTGGGAATCCTGCCTAAAAAAGTCCAGCCAAGTATTTGAAACGAAGACATAGTCATACTTTTCTAACCTCCAGGCATTTTAACGTATATTGCCAAGACAAAGTCAAAACACAGGGGGAAAGAAAAGCACAAAGCATTCATAAACCAAATCCGGCTTGCCTTACATAGGTAAACACGGGGCCAAATTCAGTGGTTCTTACCTGAGCATGTCTAGAAAAGTTTGTGTAAATGAGGTAAAAACAGGCTAGTAGGAAGCACTATAAAATAAGAACTTTGATTTGATTGGCCACTTAAATCCCACTTAAACTCTCAGATTAGTGGGATTTAAACCTTGAACTGTACTCTCTGCTCAGTGGAGTTTCGCCCAAGGTGAGTGAGATTTGGCCCATCAACATACCTGTGATTTACTGAACGAAGCGGGAACAATAGCAAACTCCACCTGGCTATCATGATATAATTTGCTTTATTCTATGTTGCTTAAAAGATATTCCTCTGGAAAGTTTCTCCAAGAGGAAATGGAACAGCGTTTGGATTTCCCTTAGTGAACCATCTCTGAGTTAAATAGCAATACTATTCTCTCAGGCATCTTCATAAAAGATAAAAACAGGCAGAAATAGAAAAGACGCGTGAGTTTGGTCATCTAAGGAATACTACTGTTCACTTTCTGCAGTGAAGTTTGACAGTAGCCTAGTAACTAGGTGTAACCAAAATATTGATTGGGTTTCCAACCTTGCAAAGTCTGCTTACTGCATAGAGACAGTTTGTATCAACAAACAAATCAGCCCCTTGCTGCTGCTCTATGTTTAGTTACGTGCATCTTTCTGAAAAGAAATAGAAAGGTAATGACTTAGATATTTATAGAACAATTTAAAACATGATGCACAGCAAACAAGCCATTTGTCCTCTGCAGTTATTCGCAAATGATTGGATTGTGTTTTTAAATTCCTGCTCTTATGAATGCATGGCTGGATTTGTAACTGTTGGATCTGCCAAGTGGTAGCCAGACACCAGAGCAGACATAGACAATTAGCTGGGTCTCTCATCGCATGGTTGGACTTTCTGTGTGGTCCTGTTCTTCACAGCTGCTGATATTTGAACCAGGACCCATGTGGTGCACAGGAAACAACTCTAGGTGGTTGGTCAAAATGGAGCTGACCGAGCCACTAGGAACTGGGCTAAGCTGAAAGTTACTCTTTATAGTTGCTATATTTTCTTCCCCTTTTGGGAAAGGCATGTGGGAGCCAATCTTGCCCTCACTGCCAGCTCTTAAGCTTGCCAATTGGTGGCCAGACATGAGAGTAGACTCAGCCAATTAGCAGTGTTCCTCTCCAGTGGCTATGTGCAGGCCTCCTGCTGAGACTTGTGGTAAATAAGCCAGCAAGCTCTGGCAGGTAAAAACCAAAAGGAAAGCTACTTTTGGCTAAACCAAAGAGCTGAGCTATGCTAAGCTCATCTTAAATATGCAAAGAGTCATGTCCAGTTAACGGGAAGTTGTTGAGTTTTTTAAAGGTTTGTGGTCAACAGCTCTGCAGGTGGCCCTGCATTCTTTTCTAGCAGAACTGCCAGATTTCATACCAGAATTGGCTGCATGTGTGTGGAAACACACTAGTAAGATATGTGCCTGGCCAGATTCCTTTAGAGTTTCTAGTTATTGATTCATGGAATTTAAGGCCAGAAGGGATTTCTGAGATTGTCTAGTCTGACTCCCTGCATAAAACAGGGGAATTGGACATCCCTGAATTAATTCACTCTTCAAGTCCAGTAGCTGTGGTTGAATTAGAACATATTTTTAATGTATCAAAAAGAGGTCAAAAAGGTGCTTGGATAGTTTCTCAGAACACATAGGTAGTTTAAAAATGTTACCATAGGTGATTTAGGAGATTAAACCCCATTTTCTTCATGATTTAAGGAATTAGGAATTTAAGTCCAATTGATTTTCCATGAGATTTAGGCTCCTCACTGCTGAAAATGGGACCTAGGAGCCTACGTCACTCAGACACTTCTGAAAATGTTACCCTTACTGTAAAACCCTCCCATTTCTTGGGGATTCCTGATGGACAGCCACCTCTTGATTTTCTAAGACGCTCCCAAAACATCCATTTGAAATGTGTAGTGGTGGTCAGTTGGTTCCTGGTCTGAGGTGCCCATTTAAAAGCCAAATATGAAATCTGTTTGAATGAAAAGATTTTAGGAACAACTGCAGAGCAGTGGTATAAAAATTTAAATGTTGAAACCGTAATATGACTTCTATTAAACAAGGGGCAGATCTGCAGTTGGTGTAAATTGTCAGATTGTGATAGCACTACGTGACAATTTATGCATACTGAGGCCATGTCTATGCTACAAGATTATGTCAACCTAACTCATATCAGCATATAGCCACTGCAGTTATTAAAATCACTTGTGTCTATGCGCACTTCACTCCTTGTGTCAGGGGTGCACATCCTCACCAGGAGCGCTTGTACTCATTGTATTGTCAGCATTGGGCATTGTGAAACAGCTCCTGAAAGCCAATAGCAGTTGATATAAGCAACGCAGTGTCTGCACTGACAATGTGTTGACCAAATTACATTGACCGTGACTCTACACCACTCAGGGAATGGTGTTACTAAACTGGCGTAGGGAGGTACTTACATCAGCGGGAGTCAAATTTAAGTGAAGACACTTCCACAACTAGGTTGACGCAAGGCAGCTTATGTCGACCTAATCCTTTACAATAAACCAGGCCTGAAGATCTACCCTAACAATGATACTTGACAACTTTGATTTGAGTGAATGTAAATGTCTCCTGGAAAATATAGAAAGAGGCAGGAATACCAAGTCTATAGTAGACTGATCCCATCTATGGATATCTCATTTCCTCCTGGTAATGGTTGAGAGCCTTTATTTGAACTAGCCAATTCCACTAACATCAAGGTCAACAAAAAAACTCTTTTCTTTAAAACATTAGACACCTCTACCTCTTAAAAATAAAGGCATGCAGAGACAAGTTTGGTTAGGTGCATTTGACACATTGCACAGGAGTACCTAGGAGTCATCACTACCTGCCTTTGTTGGAGCCTGTTATGGATCAGCTCCCCAAAACCACCAGTCTCGGGCAACGCAAGTACTGCCTTCCAGGCTTCACTCTCTGTGTACAGGCAGTGATAAGCACACACCAGTCCTCGGCATGTTCCCTGCAGAGTCAAGCCCCTCATCCACTGAACACTCTCAGAATTATCAGGCCAGCTGTTCTCAAAGGACAAGTACACACCAGCTTTTAAGATTCAGCTCAGGCTCACCACTATGCCGAATACCACTGCACTTAGATATATTTATAGTGAAAACAATAAAAAGTGTCTGATCAAAGAACAGAGATTCTGGTGACAGGGAGTAAGAATGTTAGAGACAAATTGTTACATATAAAACAAAATCATAACGTTTTCTAGAGACTAAACTTAACCAACAAGTTATCCTCTTGTCTGTCCCCCAAAAAGTTCTCTTTAGCATTTTCAACAAAGCCTGGTTGAGTCCCCATTTGCATGAAGCAAATTTGCTGTCCATTTACTTCCTAGGTGAGGGAAGATAGGCTGTCTTCTTTGTCCCCCTGATATAGCAGAGCAAACCATTGATGTGCACCTCAAGATAGGGTTCTCACACCTCCCCATGCTGTTAATGTCTTCCTATTACTTTTCTCTCTCTGCAGTTTTTCACACTCCTTCAGTGGCATTCGGTCCAGAACAGTGCAAGAAGACGCATTGTGAACCAGACAATACTTAATTTACATGTGAACAGCTATGTCTTGTCTGAAAGAAAATGTGTTTTTCACCTTTGTTGGTGATCAGGCCCTAGATGCAGCCTTTAAGAATGCAATTTTCAATGTCTATACATAATTCCTTACCCAACATTCATACACGTGTTTCATAATGATATCGATAACCAGTGTGACACTGCCTTTTATTTGAGACCTTACTAGACATTCGTGGGGAACAAGAATGTATGTGCCAGGCCTAAGAGATCCCTGTAATCCCTCTGCACCCTCTTGCCAGTTGGCATTAAAGAGGCTCCTGGGTCACAGCATTAAATATATAATATCCATAGATGAATGGTGACAATCCATCAACCTCCTTGACCATGGGATGCAGTTTGAGGAAGAAGGACTGCTAAGCAGAGATAGGGTCCACCTATCGAAGAAGGGGAAGAGCATCTTTGGATACAGACTGGCTAACCTAGTGAGGAGGGCTTTAAACTACGTTCAAAGGCGGCAGGTGACCAAAGCCCACGGGTAAGTCAAGAATATAGAGACCTGAGAGAAGGTTTGGAATTTGGTGGGGGAGCATGGACTGTTATAGCAGGGATAAAAGAGAGACAAGACAGAACTCGGGGAGGTGGGGGGAACAAATCAGTATCTTCGATGTCTGTGTACTCATGCAAGAAAGATGGGGAATAAGCAGGAAGAACTTGAAGTGCTAGTAAATAAACACAGCTATGATACAGCTGGCATCACAGAGACCTGGTGGGATAATACGCATGACTGGAATATTGGTATAGAAGGGTACAGCTTGCTCAGGAAGGACAAGCAGGGAAAAAGGGGAGGAGGTGTTGCCTTGTATATTAAAAATGTATACACTTGGACTGAGGTTGAGATGGAAATAGGAGACAGACTTCTTGAAAGTATCTGGGTAAGGATAAAAGGGGTAAAAAACAAGGGCGATGTCATGCTAGGGGTCTACTACAGACCACCTAACCAGGAAGAAGATGTGGATGAGACTTTTTTTAAACAGCTAACAAAACCATACAAAGCACAGGATTTGGTGGTGATAGGGACTTAAACTACACAGACATCTGTTGGGAAAATAACACAGGAGGGCACAGATTATCCAATAAATTCTTGCAATGTATTGGAGACCATTTTTTATTTCAGAAGGTGGAGACAGCTACCAGGGGAGAGGCTGTTCTAGATTTGATTTTGACAAATAGGGAGGAACTAGTCGAGAATTTGAAAGTGGAAGGTGGCTTGAGGGAAAGTGATCATGGAATGATAGAGTTCATGATTCTAAGGAATGGTAGGAGGGAGAACAGCAAAATAAAGAATGGATTTCAAAAAGGCAGACTTTAGCAAACTCAGGGAGTTGGTAGGTCAGAACCCATGGGAAGCAAGTCTAAGGGGAAAAACAATTGAAGACAGTTGGCAGTTTTTCAAAGAGATCATTCAGGGTACAAGAGCAAACTATCCCACTGCATAGGAAAGACAGGAAATATGGCAAGACCGCCCTGGCTTAACCAGGAGATTTTCAAAGATCTAAAAATAAAAAGAGTCCTACAAAAAGTGGAAACTGGGTCAAATTACAAAGGATGAATATAAACAAACAACACAAGTATGTAGGGACAAAATTAGAAAGGCCAAGGCACAAAACGAGATCAAACTAGCTAGGGACATAAAAGGTAACAAGAAAACATTCTACAAATACATTAGAAGCAAGAGGAAGACCAAGGACAGGGTAGGCCCGTTACTCAATCAGGGGGAGAGGTGGAATTATATCAGAAAATGTGGAAATGGCAGAGATGCTTAATGACTTCTTTGTTTCGGTTTTCACCAAGAGGGTTGGTGGTGATTGGACGTCTAATGTAGTGATTGCCAGTGAAAATGAGGTAGGATCAGAAGAGGCTAAAACAGGGAAAGAACAAGTTAAAAATTACTTAGACAAGTTAGATGTCTTCAAGTCACCAGGACCTGACGAAATGCATCCTAAAGTACTGAAGGAGCTGACTGGAGGAGATATCAGAGCCATTAGCGATTCTTTGAGAAGTCATGGAAGACAGGAGAGATTCCCGAAGACTGGAAAAGAGCAAATATAGTACCAATCTATAAAAAAGGAAATAAGGACAACCCAGAGAATTACAGACCAGTCAGCTTAACTTCTGTACCCGGAAAGATAATGGAGCAAATAATTGAGCAATCAATTTGCAAACATCTAGAAGATAATAAGGTGATAAGTGACAGTCAGCGTGGATTTGCCAAAAACAAATTGTGTCAAACCAATGTGATAGCTTTCTTTGACACGGCAACAAGCCTTGTGGATGGAGGGGGAAGCAGTAGATGTGGTATATCTTGACTTTAGTAAAGCTTTTGATACCGTCTTGCATGACCTTCTCATAAACAAACTAGGGAAATACAACCTAGATGGAGCTACTATAAGATGGGTGCAAAACTGGTTAGAAAACCATTCCCAGAGAGTAGTTATCAGTAGTTCAGTGTCATGCTGGAAGGTCATAATGAATGGGGTCTTGCAGGGATCAGTTCTATTCAATATCTTCATCAATGATTTAGATAATGGCATAGGGTACACTTATTAAGTTTGCGGACGATACCATGCTGGGAAGGGTTGCAAGTGCTTTGGAGGATAGGATTAAAATTCAAAATGATCTGGACAAACTGGAGAAATGGTCTGAAGTAAATAGGATGAAATTCAATAAGGACAAAAGCAAAGTACTCCATTCAAGAAGGAACAATCAATTGCACACATACAAAATGGGAAATGACTGCCTAGGAAGGAGTACTAGAAAGGGATCTGGGGGTCATAGTGGACCACAAGCTAAATACGAGTCGACAGTGTAACGCTGTTGCAAAAAAAAAAAATCATTCTGGGATGTATTAGCAGGAGTGTTGTAAGCAACTTCTCGTGTCTTATTCTTCTGCTCTACTCTGCACTGATTAGGCCTCAGCTGGAGTATTGTGTCCAGTTCTGGGTGCCACATTTCAGGAATAATGTGGACAAATTAGAGAGAGTCCAGAAAAGAGAAACAAAAATGATTAAAGGTCTAGAAAACATAACCTATGAGGGAAGATTGAAAGAATAGGGTTTGTTAAGTCTGGAAAAGAGAAGACTGAGAGGAGACATGATAACAGTTTTCAAGTATGTTACAAGGAGGAGGAAAAAATTTGTCTTATCCTCAGAGGTTAAGGAAAACAAGAATCAATGGGCTTAAATTGCAGTAATGGAGGTTTAGGTTGGATATGAGGAAAAGCTTCCTAACTGTCAGGGTGGTTAAGCACTGGAATAAATTGCCTAGGGAGGTTGTGGAATCTCCATCATTGGAGATTTAAGAGCAGGTTAGACACACACCTGTCAGGAAAGAATCCTGTGGCACCTTATAGACTAACAGACGTTTTGCAGCATGAGCTTTCGTGGGTGAATACCCACTTCTTCGGATGCAAGGATGTCTTGCATCCGAAGAAGTGGGTATTCACCCACGAAAGCTCATGCTGCAAAACGTCTGTTAGTCTATAAGGTGCCACAGGATTCTTTGCTGCTTCTACAGAACCAGACTAACACGGCTACCCCTCTGATACTTGACACCTGTCAGGAATGGTCTAGATAATTACTCCTGCCACGAGTGCAGGGGACTGAACTAGATAACCTCTCGAGGTCCCTTCTATGAGTCTATGGGATGTACTTAACATTAAGAATTGCATGTTGTTGGGTTTTTTCTTGATAATAATTCTCACATCAATTCTTTCAAAGGATAGATTTGGTTCCTAAACTAGAACCAAACTTTTCCAGGGGAGGAGATGATTTAAGTTCACCCATAGCCAGCAAGTTTCATCCAACTGATTTGATCTTTCCTATGCTGGCATCTCTAACAGCTGGCATGCCACACTCCACACTGTTGGTGGCAACAAAAGTAACTGGAGGGATGGTGCTGTCCAACACATGTATGGAATTTACATCTGTATCAGTAACAGTGCCACAAATGCATCCATGGAGATTCCGCTAAAAGTTACATCTGCTCTTTCTCTCGGTCTACAAAGGGGCTGAAATGGAATGATGTGTTTGCAACAGCTGCACTGCCACTGGAGACTCAACAAATCTGCTAGCGCTAGGCTCCTGAGGGAACAAACAAACAGCCAACTACAGGGGAAACAACTGAGGATACTTGCTGCTGACCACACTTCCTGCATGTTCAGACAATGCTCTTCTCCTGTCCAAAGTGACAGAGAAATGCTACCCCAGTACAGAGAAGCAGACAGGAGGAGACCGAAGCACTAGACCTCACTAGCCCCTCAATGAATGCCACGTTTCAAGCTCTAGAGAAGTCAGGTTGGTTCAGCTAAATAAGATAACATGTATATCATAGGTCGGGTATTTTGTACTTGTGTTTTGTTATCCTTTCCAGAGGTGCTGCTACCAAAGCATGCCTTTAAGGCATGAGCAGTGAAAGGTGTTAGATCATCCCCAGAAACACACACGCCTTCCAAGGGTGGTATTTCAAGAACCGCTTTTATAAACAGTCCTTTTTAAAAAGAGCTCTGTCTCCGTCTTCCCCAGATTAAACTGTGCTGTCTGTCTCCAGACTACATGATAAATCAAACCAGCCACACAGTGTTTGCAAAAAACATAAACAGGTGCTTGCAACATAGTCTGAGTTTACGAGCATCCTCTTCAAGTCACATCAATTCACAAGGTTTGTGACCACCCTTCTGGGGCCTAAACCAAACCCACTGAAGTCGATGGGACCTCTTTTAATGGGCTTTGGATCAGGCCCATAAATAGCTATAGGAGGGACTATTAATAGTACGCCTGGTTTTTAAGAGAGGCAGTGCGGTCTAAGGGATAAAGCAATAGATTAGAATCATAGAATCATAGAATCTCAGGGTTGGAAGGGACCTCAGGAGGTCATCTGGTCCAACCCCCTGCTCAAAGCAGGACCAATTCCCAACTAAATCATCCCAGCCAGGGCTTTGTCAAGCCTGACCTTAAAAACCTCTAAGGAAGGAGATTCCACCACCTCCCTAGGTAACCCATTCCAGTTCTTCACCACCCTCCTAGTGAAAAAGTTTTTCCTAATATCCAACCTAAACCTCCCCCTCTGCAACTTGAGACCATTACTCCTTGTTCTGTCATCTTCTACCACTGAGAACAGTCTAGATCCAGGGGTCAGGAAATGGGTTCTGGTCTATCCCCAGCTGTGACTTGGGACAAACCATTTCTCTGTACTGTAAGCTCTTCAGGGCAGGGATCGTCACTTACTTTGGTCTTGTCTACACAGTCCCCCGGGGGGACTATGGGGGTGTGAACTGCAAGGCACACTAGGGTGTGGCACTCTAACTGCCCCATGCAGATTCTGCTCTGGATCCTAGTCCGGTTTGAGACTCTATTCATGCAAACTTGGCCCCTTTTAGTGGGTGCTAGTGGAAGGCAAACCCAAAAGGGAATGCGCAGTGGTTGAACTTTCTGGACCACCCTGCACTGCGTTCCACAGGGGTGGTAATTGCTGGCTGGGATGCACGTTTTGTTTGGAGCTCTGTTTTTGCCCAGACCCGAGTCTCTGCTCTGGGTTCCACAGGTATGTGCTGTATGTGCGTACTGACCGAGATGATAGAGAATCTTGTGTTTTCGAGGGGCACAATCATGTTATGTGAGCGGGGTCCTCACAGGGCAGATACAGGGCAACACTTTAGTGTGTGAGTTGCAGTGCGCACTAGAGTCCACACTGCGGGGCCGTTTTTGTGTTACAACACCTCGCACAACGGGGACCCTCGATCTCAGTTGGAGCTACTGTCATACACATTATAAATAATGGCTGTGCGTATGAGGAAAAACAATGTACCAAAAAAATCCTAGTCACTAACACAGCCCCACATCTGGGTTAGTGATAGGTAATATTTTATAGGGCAGCAGGAATCACCATAAAGTTCCCAGCATACACAGAGAGTTAATTCGCTACCCTAAATCTATCACGGGTTAGTAGTGAATGAAACTGGGCGTGGATGGCTGTTAATTGGTTTAGAGAAGCCAGGATGATCCCAGTCAAGAGTCCAGGGGATACATGTTCAGACGTCAAAACCACCATTTCAGTAACTTGTATCCATGTTGACAGTGTTAGTAGAAGGCCCTACAGTGTGGACAACTAGGGTGTCAGTTGCAGTGTGCACTAAAGCGTTGCCTGGTAGCTGCCCTGCGTGGACCCTGCTCGCATGATTGTGTCCCTCAAAAACACAAAAGATTCTTTATCATGCATCCGACGAAGTGCGTATTCACCCACGAAAGCTCATGCTCCCAAACGTCTGTTAGTCTATAAGGTGCCACAGGACTCTTTGCTGCTTTTACAGATCCAGACTAACTCGGCTACCCCTCTGATATTTATCATCTCGGTCAGTACTTACAGACTGAATGGGCATAGGGAATAAACCGCCCTCATTCCTCAAAGGTGCTCCCATGAGGCCAGAGATGAAGCACACCAGCAGGGGACAACGTTGAGGAAGCTTACCACGCTGTACCTTTCTTTGGACAATAAAGATGCCAGACTGAAGTCTTCAGGTTAACAACAAATTCAAACCCAGTGATGCCCAGTCAGGCCCTAAACTCACACCAAAGCAAACAAAGTTTTATTTTTAAGCCTCAATTTGAGACGTGATCTATTTCTGCTGGTAAGAAATGATTTCTAGTCTGACCTGACAAAGCCCTTTTGGGATGTGGTCTGCCTTGGCCAAAGACAAGACAAATGTTCACCACACACAAAGCAAGACAAAAGTCACAAAACGTTGTCCAACAGCTTTTTGTCATACAAACGCACTTTCAAATTGTCAGGAGATGAAAGAAAGTGCAATTAAATATTATTTGACTTGACTATGTCACCAGAAGTAAACATCATCTGTTGTCCTGATGGCTCGCTTTGGCTTGCGAAACAATCTTTGCTGCCAGAGCACCCAAGAAGTTTTTAAATAAGGCTACTGCCAAAATGCTCGGAATGGAGTTTTTACTGCTTCACGTTCCATCAAACCCTTCGGAAAGCTAAGCCTTCGAAGAACGTCACGTTCCCAATGGGTGGACGTGCCTCAGAGTGCTTCTAAACAGCCTCAGCTCCCGTTAAAGTTAACTGGAGAAGCGGAGGGTGCTTGCACCTAGACCGCAGAAGACTCAAGAGATTCCTGGTTCTGCCAGTCACTTTTATCCATATCTCAGTTCTCCATCTGTAAAGCAGAGACTATGCTCCGTTCTGCCCTCCTTTCAGGAACATTCAGTCCAATAGCTGAGGCTACAGTCTAGTCAAGCAGTTCTCAACCAGGGTCTGGGGGCCCCCCCGGGGGGCCACAAGCAGGTTTCAGGGGGCTCCGCCAGCAGGTCAATGTTAGACTCGCTAGGGCCCAGGGCTGAAAACTGAAGCGCCGCTGTGCCCGGGATCCTGAACCCTGCCCCCTGGAGCTGGAGCCAAAGCCTGAGCAACAAAGCTTTGCGGGGGGCCCTGTGACATGGGGCTCCAGGCAATTGCCCTGCTTTCTATTCTCCAACGCCGACCCTGGCTTCTGTATGTGGAAAACAGTTTGGGGGGCACTGGTGGACCCTGGAGTTTTTATAACATGTTGGGGGTGGGGGACTCAGAAAGAAAAATTTGAGAACCCCTGGTGTAGTCGAGCATTGGCCTAACTCTCTGCTCCTATTAAAGTCAGTGGTGAAACTCCCCTTGTCTCAGTGGGAGCAGTGAGGCCAGGGCTGAGTACAGTTGTATGCTCCCCCTTCTAATCACAAAGGGAATTATTCAAGTGACTTTCGGAGACATATAGGCACTTCTCACAACATTATGGAAGGAATGCAGCCCGGAAAGACACAATCCAGGGCTTTGGTGTTCTTGCTGTGCTGTGTGCAAAACAGAATCTGCCCAAGTTACCTTACCTTGATACCTAACTGTGCATCTATAAAGGTTGCCAGAGTTAACAGGAGGAAAGTGGCTGGAGACTATCAATTGTATTTTGTCCTTGACTCGTGTACAAAATTCCCATTAGCGTCAACGGGAGTTCTCATGCATAGATGACGGTATATGCAGTAAATAGTCCTGAGGAGTATGAAGACAAAGAAAGTAAGTGAGAGAACCTAATGCTACAGCAGGAATTTTGACATGGATGGCTATCTATCTGGGGTACTTATTTGGCCCTCAATAGCTGGGCATCTCCTTTTTTTTTTTCAATGTATTTAGCCTCACAACACAGAGTATTACCCCCATTTTACTGCTGGGGAACCAAGACACAGAATGAGTAAGTGACATGCCCAAGGTCACACCAGAAGTCTGTGGCAGAGTAGAGATTTGATCATAGAATATCAGGGTTGGAAGGGACCTCAGGAGATCATCCAGTCCAACCCCCTGCTCAAAACAAGACCAATCCCCAACTAAATACTGTCCCTGACAGATTTTTGCCCCAGATCCCTAAATGGTCCCTTCAAGGATTGAACTCTCAGCCCTGGGTTTAGCAGGTCAACGCTCATTTGATCCCAAAACCTAGGTTAGCACCCCATAGGCTGAACAATCCTTCCTGTCACGTTATGGCAGTTTGATTATTGCCAGATAAACTTGTTGACTTCACCATTACCTTCTTCCCTATTTGTTTGTCTCATCCACCTGTTGCATCTTGCCTTTACCCAGACTGGGAGCTCTTTGGGGCAGGGATGGTCTTTTAACTGCACGTCTAGCACAATGGGTCCCTGATCCAGAACACGATAAGAACGAACAGGCCAGACACAGCGGGTTAACGGTACCAATGAAATAAAGGACAACTGAAAAGTTGATTTTTCATTTCCCTCCCACCCCCTTACTATTTAATTCTCTTTTCTCCTCACCCCAGTAAGCCAGCAAGGGTGGGAGAGAAAGGGATTAAAAAACAGGGCCACTATTAGGGTGACCAGATGTCCCGATTTTATAGGGACAGTCCCGATTTTTTGGTCTTTCTCTTATATAGGCTCCTATTACACACACACCCTCTCCCAATTTTTCACATTTGCTGTCTGGTCACCCTAGCCACTAGGGAGTGGATATTTTGTCTTAGGACTCTTAGAAAATGTGTTTGCAGTTCTGTGCTGGCAACATTCCTAATATACAAAAGGAACCATGGCAGCAAGAAATGCAAGAGCCTCCCTCTTGTTTAAGCACCAAGATATCACACAATGGAACGTGCCAGAGTAGGGATTGCTGCTCACTTTCAATGCACAGCATGAGGCGCAAAGCTGCAATTCACGTCTCAAATGCTCCGGACAAAATGTCGTCAGAAACATTATTGCATAGCCGACAATGTCTATTTGCAGTTTTAAACTGTGTACTTGAGAAAATGGGACTAGGGGTCTTTATCCCACTAACTTTTATTCCCTTCACATGGTCTCACTGCCAGATTGGTCACTTCATTTTTAGAGAAGAAAGTGTAAAGTAGTTATAAATGTTTAAATCTCCCTGAAATGTGACTTTTTTAATCCGTTTAAGATCTCTACTTGTATCAGGTAGCATGGGCATGACAACTTTGATCAAGAGCAGGCAGCATACGTAGGTCTTGATCTAGCAAACATACATGAGCTTAACTTCATACATAAGTAGTCCCCTTGACTTCAATAGGATTAATCACATGCACACAGTTAAATAGGTGCATATGTAGCTGTAGACTTAAGGCTTCAGAGGGATGGGTCCTGTGGTTAAGGCACTAAACTGTGCTTTGGGATATTTGAGTTGAGTTCCCCGTTCTGCATCATGCTACCTGTGTGACCTAGGCAATTCACTCACTCTCTCTGAGCCTTGGATTCGTACCTGTAAAATGAGGATCATTTTAATGCACAACCTCACAGGGATATGGAAGATGAATCTGTTACTATTTTGAGGTGCTCATTAATTACAGTGAGAGGGCACAAAGAAGGCTATGGGAAAGTCACTATTTTCTAAGCAACACACCCAGGCTATGGTGAAATGTTGCTATAACAATATGGTGAGGTTTTGCACACACGTGCCCACTCTTGCCTCAAAAAGAGCATGCACTTTGGGACACGCGACCTCACAGGAGAATCATTACACATAGGAAAACTTGTATTGCCAACCTCAACTGTTGAAAAATCATGAGATAGCCCCCCAAAATCATGAGATTGGATTAAAAATCATTTCAAAATTGAAAGTAATTATTTGAGGATTCATTTGGCTTCTGATGTCTGGGCCTTTAGGGACTATGTTTTCAAGTTTTTCTCCGTAACCATGGGGGCTAGAAATTCACTTTAAAAAAAGACCTGAAACCCTCAAATATCCACATGCTTCCAGGAGCTGGCGCCTTAAGAAACACACCAAATATAATGAGAATCACTGTAAATTGTAAAAATGGTCAACATCGGGGAAAGTCACCCATAATTCAGCTTCCAAATTTTGTTAAGGGGCATTGAGAGAGCTGAATGTTGTCAGTTTAATTATATTAGTAGTCCTATTGATTACCTCATCTCTATAACATCAGTCACAGACCCATATCCCTCCCCACCACCAGAAGTCAGAAATTAGAATTCCTTTTTTGCAAAAAACATTCAGAAAAACAAAATTGTTTTGTTCAAAATACTCCATGAATATTTGTTGGCTGAAAATATTTTAAATGAAAGTTATCCTTTCATAGAGGGGGAAAAAATCATTTTGGGTTCCGTCCACTTCCCCCTCACCATGACCCAGTCCCTCCACCCACGTGAAAACGGAGGAGAAACGTGAAAGGGAATTAAAAAGTACCTAAATGAAAAGTTTGCAAAATCAGATGAAGATTTGTTTCAGTTTTTTTTCTGAAAAATAATGATCAAAACTGAAATATTTTGTCAAAATATTCACTTTGATCAAAAAGTCATTTATTAAAAAATATTCAAACTACTGCATAAAGAAACATTACACATCTACCTAAATCATTACCATACACAAAGCCCCATTTTGCAGATAGCTTGCAAGCATCCCATTGAGTTCAATGGGAATTTTGCTGGTGGATGGAGTAGGACAGTGGTTCCCAAATTTGTTCCGCCGCTTGTGTGGAGAAAGCCCCTGGCGGGCCGGGCTGGTTTGTTTACCTGCCGCTTCCACAGGTTCGGCCAATCCTGGCTCCCAGTGGCCGCGGTTCGCTGCTCCAGGCCAATGGAAGCTGTTGGAAGCGGTGGCCAGTACGTCCCTAGGCCCATGCACATCAGGTGGCAGTCCTAAGGGGGTTTCTGTGACCCAACCCGTCACAGAGCCCACCATATATTCTTACCTACCTCTGCTAGGCAACATAATTTGAACTGTGTTTAAATATGGGTTTGCTAATGACAATTTCAACCATGGTGGTGACACAATATAAAAGAAAGCAATTCCACAATCCAAACGGAAAAAAAAATAACCTCCTGAAAAAGCAGGAAAAGTTAATATTGTCCAAGTTAAACCAATCTGACATTTATTATATCGCAGTGCGGTCTATTACTTAATGTTGCCCGACACTTCCCATTATAAGATCCTGCTTTCAGTTGCTTCAAAGTTTGCCAAACTTTAACCATTTGGACTGAGCGTGTCTGCCTCTGGCTGAAATTTCTGGGAAAGTTTGAACTGTTTCCTAATATAATATTAGGGGAAGATGAATTATTTTGTCCAGGTTTTAAAAAATAACCTCACCTCCGTTTTACTAATCTTTAGCATTTCCACACTTTGGAGAAGAGACTTGGAGTTTGGCAGCGAAGGTGGGGAGGAGGATGTGCTTTTTGCCATTCCTGTGAAAAAATACCTTAATATGGCCAATTATAGGCCTCCAAACAAATCCTGTTTCTCACTTGCTCAGTAGAGGCTTGTTTGGCAGCTAAATTCCCCAAAGAGTCCATCTGCACTGAGCATCATCCCCTCCCAGCTCCTACATGCCAACCAGACTGTGCATGTGCTATCCCTGCAAATTCCACATTCCAGCCCATGACGGCAGGGACTAAGCAGGACTTTCCCATTGACAGCACCTTCCAGCAGCCAGGGGCCACTGTGGCACCAGGAAGAGGAAACCAAGAGCAGGGAGGTGGTTTCACCAGTCCAGTCATGCTCCCCCTGCTGGCACCCAGGCTGTGAAAAGTAGGTGGTGGCATTTCTGGCTCGAATGCAAAGGGACGGGGAACCATGGGAGTGGCCTTCTTCATTCAGAACATACGATGCACCTGATCTGGATTTGAATCAATGTTGCGTGGTGAAGGAGTCCGTTGTCAGTAGGACCCCAATCTCATTTGCTGCAGAAGTTGGAAAGTGTGTAGTGAACGAGGCAGGAAAAGGAAAGGACGGTAGTCATGGCTAAATCAGTTGAACGTTGCCATAGAGAATTGGATTCTGTCCTGGTATCTGCCCCAGAGTTCATATGGAATTCTGGGCAAGTGACATAAACCAGCCTTTTCACAGCTCATCACTAATTGTGTGTTTCCTTTTCTGGGTAACCAACATGAGACACCTGGGGTCTGATCAGCAGACGTGCAGAGCACTCATAGTTGCAACTGAAGTTGAATGGAGCTATGCTCTAACGTATTAAGTGCTATAAAAATCAGCCCCTCGCTGTCTCAAACTAGGCATCTAAAATTAGGGAATAGTTTGGGATTTAATTTCTCCGTGCCTCAGTTCTGCATCTGTAAAATGGAGATAAGACAACCTGTTCTCACAGGGGTGCTGAGAAGATAAATTCATTAATGTTTCTGAAGCACTCTGATCCTATGGGGATAAATGCCACAGAAGACAAAATTAATAATGTTGTATTCAGTGCAGAGTTCAAATAGTGTGCGCTACATAAGGCCTAAGCCTGTGCACAGAATGAGGAGGATAAAAGTAAATAATGAATAACTAATTCACTCAAGGAGATAGGTGTCCCATGGAAAAGTAGTATGTATTTAAAGAATTTATTCTAATGCATACACACGAGGGGGCCAAATTAAGGTTTCACAGTGAACCTTAATTTTGGCATATCCTAACTTTTGAGTGTTTGAATTTGCAACTTGAGTGTTCTTTAAATGTAGTGTTTAGGGTGTAATAAATATACATATTACAAAGGGTTCATGTATTTGTTGATGTTTCAGTTAAGTATAGTCTCCTTCTGAAGACAAAATACGAACGTAGGAGATCTGTGAATGCTCTCGCAGAGTTATTTTCTAGTCAGGATAGCTCAAAGATGCAGCTGTGATTACATCATTCATTTGTGGTGGAGAAAAGTAGCCAATAAATCAAATAAAGCCAAGAGAGATTTCTGGTGCTTTGACATCAGACACTACACAGAAATAAACACACAAGTATAAGTAAATGATCACAAAACGCCAAAGGGGAAAAAGCAGTTAAGAACAGCTGAAAGCCAAACTATATTAAGCCACATTAAGGATTTAGCAGAAAAAAGTAAGAACATAAAAACATAAGAACAGCCATATTGTGTCAGACCAATGGTCCATCTAGCCCAGTATCCTGTCTTCCGACAGTGGCCAGTGCCTGATGTTTCCGTGGGAATGAACAGAACAGGGCAATTATCAAGTGATCCATCCCCTATTCTCTAGTCTCAGCTTCTGGCATGGAGGTTTAGGGACATCCAGAGCATGGGGTTTTGTTTAGTTAATAGCCATTGAGAGACATATCCTCATCTATTTCTTTTTTGATCCTAGTTATACTTTTAGCGTTCATAACGTCCCCTGGCAATGTGTTCCATAGGTTGACTGTGTGTTGTTTGAAGAAGTTCTTCCTTATGTTCATTTTAAACCTTCTGCCTATTAATTTCATTGGGTGACCCCTGGTTCTTGTGTCATGAGAGGGAGTAAATAACACTCCCCTATCCACTTTCTCCACACCAGTCATGATTTTATGGATCTCAATCACATCCCGGATTAGTTGTCTCTTTTTTTAAGATGACCAGTCCCACTCCTCCTCATCTCTCCTCATATAGAAGCTATTCTCTACTCCTAATCATTTTTATTGCCCTTTTCTGCATCTTTCCCAATTCTAATATATCCTTTTTGAGATGAGGATACCAGAACTACACACAATATTCAAGGTGTGAGCATACCATGGATTTATATAGCGTCACTATGCTATTTGCTGTCTTATTATCTATCCCGTTCCTAATGGTTCCTAACATTGTGTTAGCTTTTTGCACTGCCCTAGCAGAGAAGTATAGAAAACCAGGAGAAGTTTATAATGTCTGCAGTTTTAAATACATTCTCTCTTTATACAAAGACTGAAGAGCATATAGAGGAAGGGGTATCCACCAACTGCAGTCCATGAAATTGGTGTCAAGTTTTAGACTATTGCACCTTGAAAAATGAGTGTTAATATATAGTAAAATATTACAATAAACTCTTGTTAGCTAAAATTATAAAATAAGATATTGTATAATAGAGCTAAGAGATTACAGCATTTATACTACACATGCTCAGTAGCTGTTTTATAGTATAAATGTATCAATAATAAAATGTTAATATCCTACTGATTTCAACATTTCAGAATGAATGCACCATTCTATAAAAATGGCCCATAAATACGCATACAGAGAGAGAAGAATTAAAGCATTGCTTTTGAATAGCCATTTTGGGGGTAACTTCTTGTGCTTTGTTTGCCTTATACCTAATTAATCAAATCGTGCTCCCATTGAAAGCAGTGGGAAAACCCTCATTCACTACACCAGGGTCCTACAATGCTCCTTTCACTGTTCCAGGTATCCCTGACCACAATGGGACCATGTGGGTAACTACGGTGAGTGGGACTTGGCCAGACCTTATGCCTCCCACCACATTCTGTCACGTTAACTCTGCTATAATGGACTGTGCTGTTTAAGCTTGGGATTTTCAAATATGCTCTGCTCTGGCCTAACCCATGGCCTCTGGCATCAGTGTAGCAGAATCAGACAAACGCCAACTGCTTTTGAACATGCCACCCCTAAAGCACTGGGTACCAAGCCAAGGACTTCACACAGTTGGCATTCAGGCTATTATAAGTAACAGCGAGCAGAGCTAGAACCAGTGATGACTCCACATGAGTCATTATGTGTGCCACTGTAATCTTTGCTCTGTGTAATTTTGTTCTGGTTACTGAAGGCCACTTTCAGAAAGTACCGTACAATGGTGCCGTGTGACTGACAGGCTGGTCAGCGAAGTCCTACTACTCCTATGAGCTCCAATTCAGCAAACTACCCCTGTTCAACAAAGCGCAGGCCTAAGTTTAAGCACATGCATCATTGGCTTTAATGGGACTGAAGAATACATGTAGGTGCTTCTCTGAAACGAGACCTTGGAGCCCCTTTACTGGAACAGGCACATATTTTGTTACTGTTGTTTTCACGCAGAGAGGAAAAATGGGTGACAGTGGGTCGTGCGTGCGCTAGGCGAACCTTCATCTCACAGTGCAGCTCTGTCTCCCTCTGGTGGCTGAGCCATACAAAGGTTTGTGTGTCTGTTACTGCCTTTGATCTGACAGACTTGGGTCTTTCCATTCAGGCAATAGATGCTCGTGCTCGGAGACCAAGAACTCCTGGGTTTGATCCCCACTGCTAATGACCCAACCAGGGGATTTCATTACTGCAGTAAATATCTGTTTGCATGCAGAAAGTGTACCAGGTGCCATCATTCCACAGGCAAAATCAGCATGGTGGTGAGCAGTGGTAGGTGTCATTAGTGGATGCAGACACTCTCCACAGTCATTTCAATAACAGCTGGACTGATCCCTATGCACCTCTGGGTATAATCGAAGATAAGAATCCTGATTGCCTGCCTGTAAAGCGCTTTAAGAGCCTTAAATACAGAAGAGGAAATTACTATTCCTCTTTATATTTGAGACTGGATACTAAATGAAAGAACAATAATTTGGAAAAAGAGTGATAATTCTGAATACATTTATTTGCTGTGCAAAATATTTTGTTAGCCAGCCAGTATCAGACTCTTAGTGGCTATAGATAGAAGGTTACTCAAGAGGTAAAACTAAGGGCTTGTCTACATTTACCTGCTGGATCGATGGACAGCTATCGATCCAGTGGGGGTCGATTTATTGTGTCTAGTCTAGATGTGATAAATTGACTGCCGAGCACTCTCCCGCTACTCTACCAGAGCGAGAGGTGCAGGCAAAGTCAACTGGGGAGCGTAAGCTGTTGACTTATCACAGTGAAGACACAGTGGTAAGTAGATCTAAGTATGTCGACTTCAGCTATGTTATTCACGTAGCTGAAATTACGTAACTTTGATCAATCCCCCCCCCCGCCCCCCGAGTAGACCAGACCTAAGTTACAGCCACACTCTGTGTCTCTTTCCCTGCATAACAAGCAGATGTACCATATAGTGATCTATTCAGTGGTTTGGAAAGTAATTAACACGTAACCTTGACGAGAAGTGCCAAATGGAAAAAGGTGTGAGAGTCAAATATTTCAGACTGATTTTACTGATTTGGACCTTGATCCAGCAAAGCGCTTTGGCACATGTACAATTTTCAGCACCGGGGTTCCACTGAACAAACTGGGATTACTCACACGTTTAAAGTTTTAAATACTGCATTTTGCTCAGTCAGAGCCTTAAAGAGATGAAAATAAGTATGTGCTTTATAAAACATTTATTGTTTGAGGTGTGAGGGATTCCGGTTTTGTATTATTATACAACAAATTAATATGTGTGGGGAAATCCTAAAAAAACCCTGAAACCTATATGAAAATATGGTCACCACATGAAGAAAGTTGGTACGAATTTTTCATACAAAGGTTCTGTTCTATCTGTTCAAGTGAAGATATTTATGATGTCTGCAATATCATTCCAGATTTGTCATGGTCCATTAAATATCCACCTGGACATTGCATCATTTAACTACTGGAATGTGTAAGCATTTCTGCTTTTACTGAAAGAGTAACTATTAGCTACAAAAGGTCTAAATATTATATTATAAGTTAACAAATGAATCATAAGTGAACCATATAATAAAACCATATTTAATTGTAGCAGAGTGACAGTTACTGGTGTTTTTTCTGATCATAACAAGAATCTGAGGATAGGCTACATGTCACCTTCATTCTGGCCTACACTTTAGTTTATTATTCTTATCAATATTTTAGCAGCGTATAAAGCTTCATCTGAAGTGGAGGCCCTTTTCTGCTAGGTGACGTACAAACCCATAACAAGCAACAGCCCTGACAACCTCACAGTCTTATAGACAAGACAGATATTTATTAAGGACAAAAATAAATTTCCCTTTGGTTTCGGTATGAAAGTGATCATTTTGCTGAAATGGTATAAACGTACATAGCAAGGCTATGCCCAGAACTGGAAACCAAATTATATTTTTTGCACAAAGTGTTAAAGTTTCCACCTCTTACAGCTCTGAGTAAGCATGTGTGTTAGTGACACCCCTATAGGTTTGTTTTGGCAGTTTTATGTAATTATTTCACAATACAAAAACAGTCTACTTTTAATATTTATAAAATTGGGTTTGGTGAATGCGTGAGTCAAATTTTAGTCAAAGGCAAGGGGAACGGTCTTGAGGGCATACCTGATTCTCTCATCACCACACATCAGTGCACTATTTGAGTGCAAAATGCAACCCAGTCCATACCTGTTAAAGGGCTTGATTACTAGTCTTCCACCTCTCACTAATGGTGATGGGAGACCAAAACAATTTATAACCCAACATATAAAACTGCTGTAATGGTGAACGTACCAGCTGTACCATCACATGATACTGGAACATTGCTCTACAAACACGAAAGCACCCGGAATAGCACCCGAACATGCTAAGTCTGAATGTAAAGACTGACGAATGTTATTTCTCCTGAAAACATTTTCTTTGCCTTCCTTTTCTTGGCTGACAAATGAGTTAAGAGCCAGTCACGTTTATTTCCCCCTATTTTAGTTTATTCTCCAATCTGACAATTCTGTACACAAGTAGCAGAAAGGGAAACCATAGTAAATCTTTCCAGGGCCTTGAAAACACTAATTCATTCACCCAGTAACTGACTGAATGGTTGGAGAGGGACTATGAAGGCTTGAGATCTTCAAAAAGCCCCTAAGTGATTTAAGAGCACAAGTGATTTATCCAAGCCAATGGGATTTATCTAAGCCACTTCGGCCAGGTCTACACAGGTTTTTGTACCCACCTGGCTATTTTGGATAGGGATGTGTTTTTCTCCTGAAATAATAAAGTGGTACAACCCCTAGTATGGATGCAGTTACACTGATATAAAAGGTGCCTTAGGCCATGTCTACACAGTGAGTTGTTACATGGCAAGCCAAGATACAAAGCTACAATGCACCATCTTGCCACGTGGTAACATCCCGTGTAGACAAAGCTGCAGCAGAGCAAAAGTCCGTGAGTGTAGCCTAACACACTGCATTTCCAGCTGCACCCTAGGACGTCACTGCTCTACAGCAACATCCACACCGGACACTACTGTGCAGCAAGCTGGCATGTATACAGTCACACTCCAGCTTGCTGCGCAGTAACTTGGCGTGTAAAACAAGCCTTTATACAGATGAAGCTTATTCCCCTTACCATACAAGAATAATTATACCAGTACAAGGCACCTTTTTATTGATATAACTGTATCCACAATAGGGGGGCTGCACCAATTTAGCTATCCCGGTATAGTTAAAGCAGTACACCTTTTGTGTGTAGACAAGCTCTTAGCCACACCAGTATCAGACACTTTTATACCAGGCTAAGTGCATCCATGATAGAAGGTTGTACTCCTTTAAATATACTGGTTTCAAACCAATACAGTGCAAGCAGTAACAATAACTGTATGTAGACAAGCCCTTAGGTGACTCAAACATCCTAGCTGTGTCTTTAGGATCAGGTTTTCCCAAACAGATCTGCTCCCATTTAGACACAAAGTGACCAGATTTTTCTGTGCCTGCAATCCAGAACTCTGGAAGTGTTGACAGAGGGCACTGAGCACTTTTGACAGCCTGGCCCCTAGGAGATAAGTGATCATATGTGCAACCTCTAGCAGTGATGATATTTTGCTCCCAAGTGTCTCCTATGTACAGACAAGGTACCTGGCGTGTCTCACAGATAGTCACTGAAAAGCCACAATTGCAGCACTGATTAGCGCAGGAGGAGGCAATCCTGCACAGGGGCTGACAGGGATTAAACCCAAATCTCTTGTGCGGAGGGGGTGGGGGGACGGATTCAATGGGATTTTTATAGTACAGGGGAATGTGAGAAGATGGATGTTCCAGGAGAGAAAGTTCCTCCTCCTGGGGTGGAATCATTCCATGAGTTCAATAGCTTTAGGATCAGGCCACTTACAGGCCAGTGTAGGAAAATCGCAGTCACCGGTGAGCAGAACTGGGCAGAGAGGAGCAATTGTGTTTCACGGAGGATTTGGAGGTTTCAAAATTTGTTCTTTTTTTTTTTTTTTTAATTCGCCATGAAACAGAAATAAAAAGCAAACGCATCTTGAAAAGAAAAATCAAAGCCTTTTAGTTTGATCATTTCAAAATGAAATTTCACCAGGTGGGTAAAAGGGAGCCAGGAAGTCCTGGCTGAGCCAGGAGCTTCGGTGTGTGGGACCCAGCTCCCCCAAGGCTTCCAGCTCCCCGTCAGCCTGCCAAACGGGCTGCCCTGGAGCTATGAACAATGGAAGCCCTGTAGTTCCCAGCCTCAGGCAGTCTGCCTGGCAAAGTGCCCTACAGCCGCAAGCCCTGGGAGTCCTGCAGTCCCCAGCCCCTGGCAGGGTATCCCAGAGCCATGACCTCAAAAGCCCTGGGTTCCCCACGCTGAGGCAGTCTAAGGGACCAGAGATCCTGGAAGGCTGAGCAGCCGAGGAGCAGCCAGGTGAGCTGGCAGGAAACCTGCCCGGTTTTAGGAAGAAGTTTTGCGGAGATGGTTCAATTTCAACCAACATTTTGTATTTTGACATATAAGCAAATTTTGACAAAAACCTGTTTGGTGAGAGTTTTTCCAACCAGCTCTCCCAGTAACGAGAGGTGCAACCATCTACCTGGGCATTCCTACCACACAGCAGAGCTGCTGTTGTTTTCTTTGTGCTGACACGGGGTTAGCCTCCAAATCTGTACAGAGTACGATGCTGGCACTTTGTAACTGCCACAGACATGGTCTATGCTCTAGACTTCCGCTCCATGTAAGGGATTGCATCTCGGACCAGTGTCTCCAAAAACACCTTCAGGACACCCTGAGTCTCTTGGTAAGTCAGGCCTTAGATGCGCGTCACGATGAGCCAAGCGGCGAATAGCTGGCTTCATAATGCTTTGGATATCACCCCTCAGTACTTTTCTTTGGCACTTGGTGCCCCCTTTTCCAAGCCCTTTAGCTCCCTTGGCATGACCAGACATATAGGCTAGATCAGAGCTTAAATTCTTAGACTATTCCGCAGGGCGAGTCTCCCCCTCGCCCAACATGCTATGAATGGGGTTGAAAGTGTTTACGGGATGCGCCGCTCCAGACAGCCTTGGCTGAATTTAAGCCGTGGGCTAGGTTTACAGACGACAGAGTGGCAATCTGAACCAGTGGTGTCCAATCTCAGGTACCCATCAGGCACAAGTAGGTCTTGAAGAAGTGAAATGGGGCTTACAAAACGCAAAAACCCAAGGCAGTTCTTAAAGGGCCTGATTCAAAGCCCATTGAAGTCAATAGGAGCCTTTCCATTGTACTTGAACAAGCTTTTGGACCAGGCTCGAAATCAGCTTTGTTTCCTTTGATAAGTCTCTCCTGCTGAAGGCCTCCACCCTCCTTGTCAGATGCCAGAAGCATTGGGAGTGGTGGGGGGAGGGAAAGGAAATACACGATAAAATTCCTCTGTAGAGTTAAACAATTTTATCAAACCATTTCCTGTCAAAGTCATTTCCCCCAAACAACCAGCTACTCTATTTACTACAAACCATGTCAGAAGGGAAAAGTGAAGGGAGTTTTACAGTAGTAAGACTATTACTGAAAAACAAAGAATTGCTGGAAGTTTTAAAATTCAAGTACCGTGCGTAGGTTACTTTGCACCTGTTTGAAAAGGCTGCAGCCTGCATAGGCTGTGTGCACGTGTTGCGATGCAGCTGTTTACGCTAAGAAAATAGTTTGCATTGTAAACAGCATTGGACTGCATGTAACAAAACCCCTGCAGATCTGGAAAAGTGCTGAGGTTTTCCTTTTATGAAGATGATGCCCTCGGGACTTGGGAAATCTGTTTTGCTTTTGTCTTTCCACAACCTTTTGCCCTCAAATTCAGAAGTGAAGTCAAACAAAATGTACACCTAAGCTTAGCAGGAGGAATACACCGGGGAAAAAAGGACCTACAACAAAACTGAAATTTACAACACTTCTCGTTTTGTCAGAGTGGCTTGGAATGCTGTACGATCTGAACTATGCAAACTGCAGTTAGGTACAGCTAACCACAGCAAAGAGCTTGTAACCCTACTTTTCAATGGATATTGATCAAAAATTACAAACACTTGCAGGAAGGACATGCCATGTGCAAGTGGCATAGGTGGGAAAAGCCCAGCTCCCAGCACCTCAAACTTATATCAAGGCAAAATAAATATTATTTGTATTACATTAGCCCCTAGAGGCCCTCCATTGTGCAAGCCGCTATACAAAACACATCGCAAGGAGAGGTCCCTGACACGAAGACCGTGCAATCTAAATAGACAAGACTAAGGGAAGAAGGGGAAACTGAGTCACAGAGCGACGAATTGGCTTGTTGGAGGCCCCACAACAGGTTAGCGGCAGAACTACCAAGTCTCCCGAGTCCCAGTCTAATGCTCTATCCATTAGACCACACTGCCCAGGTCCGGCTCCAGCACCAGCCGACCAAGCATGTGCTTGGGGCAGCACCTGGGGCAGCACCTGGGGCAGGGCGGTGCTTGGGGCTTTTTTTTGGTTCAGCTGGGCAGTGCTGGAGGGTTTTTTGGTTTCGGCCCGGTGGCACTCGGGGGGGTGGGGACTTGGGTGGCGCAGCACAGCGCGACGCTCGGGGGGGGGCGGCGCAATGCTTGGTGGGGCGGGGACTTGGCCGGTGCGATGCTCGGGGGTAGGGGGGGGAGGGTGTTACAGCAGGGCAGTGCTCTTTTTTTTGGCTTGGGGCGGCAAAAAAGTTAGAGCTGGCCCTGGCACTGCCTCTCAAATACTCAGCTGATTCAAAAAACAAAGAATGGTTGGCAATACGGGGCCTGATCCAATGCCCATTAAAGCCAATGGGAGTCTTTCAGTTGGTTAGCTTACCATTCTAAAGGTGATATAACTAAAAACACTAGCCGACGGTTGACACTGGAGAAGAATTGCTTGAAAAACAGACACTCCTAACAGCTAAGCTTCAGCGAATGGCAACAGGTGAAAGTGACTCTGAAGTTAGCTCCGTTCTTTCCCCATGTGAGAAATAACTAAAAGCTGACAGCTGCATACTTTATGGCCGTCTCCCACTGCTTTATTTTCTTCCCCAAAAAAGAATGGTTAAAATTTATGGCTCGAAGTCGTAACTGATTGCCGCTGGCAAGTTAACTGAAGAGATCAATTGTTCCATATGGCAAGAGCCAAAGAACTCAGGGCTCTATTCACAAGGAAAGACTGATCTGCTAAAGGGCAAAGACATGCCATTTTTATTGTGTGGTAGAGAATTTTCACATTTGAATTCAAATTCCTAAAGAAAGTGTGGTATGCAAGAGACTTCACTACAAGGCCCTGACCGACTGCCTGTGTGAGCAGACAGCATATGTATGTGGCAAGAGAAATATCCCTGAGCACAAAGGTTCTGTGTTCGCATTCTCTTGTCCTCCGGAATGTCAGATATTTTTGCACAATCAGAGGAATTATGTGCAAAATGCCTGTAAGGCAATGCTGAGAGTGATCTGAAGTGGGCAGTGACATTTTGTCCAGTCTAGACTATTAGCCGTGTCATTTTCATCCATTGCTTTGATAAACTTGATTACGCACTTGAGAATTCTGCCATTCCTACTGTCCATGCAGTTGATCTGTTCTACAGCATCAGTACAAATGGCAGGTATCCCCGATTGTAGCAGCTTTTACAAGCACCCAATACCCGACTCCTAGAGAAAGATGAATGCAGAGAGGGGTTGTGGCTGGTTGGAGAAAGGCACCAGAAGTGAAAGCCAAAGGAATATCAGACCCTTAGATTGAGGGTATATCTGGCATTGTTATTTTCATTTATTTGTATTTTTGTAGCCCCTAGGAGCCTCAGTCAGGACACCACTGTGCTAGGCACTGCACAAACATAATAAAGATGGACCCTCTGCCTCACAGAGCAACATCTGTCAGAGTTTTGCAATCACTGTTAGCATACCAGTTGATTTTCCATGGCCCTATTAAAAGCAGTGACCAGGATGCATTCCTCCCCCCATCTGTGCCTAGCCCGGAAGCTGAAACTAGAGCTGTTTGAAAATTTTCAGATGAAACGTTTTCCCTGGTGGAAAGGGGGGTTTTTGTCTCAAAAAAAAAAAAAAAAAAAACCACCAAACTTTTCTGCAGGAAAGGATCAATTGCAGTGGAATTTTCCATCTGGAAAACAAACAAATCATTCGATTTGGATCAACATTAATCTCTGCACCATGAGCCACTGTGGATCCTCATGGGAGTTGTAGTTTTGGGGCCTAAGGGATTTTCCAAGGGGCCTCAGGGAGTTAGGCACCAAATTTTAATCAGCTTGCAGTGGGAGATGGGCATTTAATTTCCTTAAGTGGGTTAAAGCCAGACATGAACTTTATTTGCAAACAACTAACTCTCAGAGTGGACTTTACTTAGCTTATCTCCCATGTTAAGATTTACCAAATTTTGATCTGGAACCCACAGCTTCTGGATATCTAAAATGCAGTTCTCAAAAACATGTATGCACTTACCGTGCTAAATCCGGACCTTGGGCTGGGAAGTGAAAAAAAAAATAGAAATGACTTTAATCTGTGTAATGCAGAACCAAAGATTAGCTCCGGCAGAACAAGTCCCCATCTGGAAAACGTACTATGGAAGTTTACTTTCATGTGCAGCATTGATAGCGCTTTGGAAAGCTGACAACACAGATGTATTGCGGCTCAGTGTGACTAATTTTAACAAGCTGCTCACACAGTTACAAAAGGCAGATATGTTGGCATTTCTATTCTCAACCACCTGGTCTGGACAAACATTTTCTACAAACACCACATGTGTCACAGGCGTGGACCCAAGAGGTGGAGCAGGGAGGGAGGAATGAATCTAAACCTCCACAGCTTAATGGTGCTTTCGGGCCAGGATTGTAGAGGTGGGGGCTCAAAGTGTTCAGAACCATTTAAGATGATCCATAGCACAATGCCGTAAGACCTCATACGGAGTCCTCTACGCTTCACTGTACCCACTTGCAGCTATTCACTTTTCTTACCTGCAGACAATGGTCATGAGAGATTCTACCCTTTAAAAGAAGGTTTGTCAAGCTGTTTATAGACTTGCTGCTTAAATAGCTCATATGAATATTAAAAATATTAGATACCGACACACTCCTGAATTCAAAGTTAGTCTTGCAACTATTTCAACTCTAGAGGAGAGCGGCATAACAAGAACCAATGGCTGGAAGCTGAAGCCAGACAAAAATCAAAAAGCAATTGGACCAATCCATGTGTTGGTGGATGGGGGTTTTAAGAGACTGTAGACAAGCCTGTCTTTGATGAGCTAGGAGGTAAATTTGAGGGGAGAGGAAAACAGGGGTATGGGGTGGGAAGAAGGAGAAGTGAAGTGTAGATGGGTTATTGAGCTGTTCCTCAGAATGTGTGCAGTCAGGACGGGAGCTTAATAAACATAAGAACTTCCTGGACAATGGGTTCTCTGGCTGCTGCTTAAATCTTGGTTCTTTGTGTCTGTCCTCACACCACATGGTGTCAGAAGTGAGTGAAGCCCTCTTTCTAAAGGAGTGAAGGAAAGACAAGAGACCCCCAGCAGGCTGCCAGAGTGGTGAGTGAGTGGGGAAAGTGGGGGAAAAAAAATCAGGCAAGAGACCTGTGAAAGCTGCAGCTGGAAGGAGGCAGAGCCTATCTTGGTGTAGCAGTGCAAAAACCTCTGTTTGAGAAGTTTCATATGATTAACTCAGGCATGGGTCTGGCGATTTGAGTGATTGTGGATGGCTTCTGGTTTAACAGGGAAAGCAGAAGAATACAGGTAAATGCTTTAATATTTGCCCTGCGTGATGCTGCTGATGACATCCTGTGTGTCCTACTGATGAGGAAACCACCAGTGAAAGAGGCTTTTGTTGCCCATTTCATCGACAGAATATTCTGTGTGAAAGGGACAAATTTAATAGGAGGTGCCAGGAACAAGGGGAAACAGTTGAGACTTTTCAGCAAGAGTATGAACCGCAGCAGTAACTTAGTTCTTTTAATGTTTCATATTTGCAAATAAGAGACAGGATAGTTGTTGGCACAATTTATCAGCACAGCTTCAGTTAGGCCCAGATCTCACACTAAGAAAAGTTATAGCAAAAGTGAGAATGCAAGAAATCACAAAGAAACAGCAATGTGACTTATATGTTAGTGTAAGAAACTGTGTCAGACAATTTTGACACAGTAAAGGGAAGAGACACAAACGTGAAAGAAACAAACAGTCAGACCAAATAGACAAAAGAAGAACAGTGCAGAACTAGAGAGTGGAAGACCAAAGCATCTTAATAGAAGGGAAACTTGGAAAAGTTGTGGAAGATGGGGACAGGACAGTCCAGCAAAAGAGGCAGAATGTAGGAGATGCAAAAAAAGGGGACATTTTGCAATAGTATGCAGGTCACCAACAGTAGTGGAAACCATCCAAGAGGAAGTGTTATCAGATGAGTCCATACTTCTAGGGACTATATACTCAACAGGATAGACAACACCTTGGTACACAAACATGAATCTAAACAAGGACTAATAATTCTACTAGGGTTGCCAGGCAATACAAGGACTACAGCTAGTAGAGAAATGAATGATTTAATGACAAAAAACAAACTATATAGGAGATGTAGCCATAAGTCTTTGAGGCCTTCAAAAGGTGTCTAGGCTACACAAAATAAAACTGGTGCTATCAGTCACTTTTTGCTCTCACATCCCCACACCACAACCCTATAACCTTGCTGAGGAAAATCAAAGAAGAATGAAAGAAAATGGAATATATTGGGGTGGGGCGGGTATTTCCTACATACAAGAACCCACTGACTGGTATGAAGGGATGTCTGTACTACAGAAACCCAACGGCAAAATCTGGATGTGCGTGGACCCTACATAACTTAAAAGCATGTGCAGAGAAAAAGACCTGGTTCCCACAGCTGACCAGACATTAGATAAACTATCACAGGCAAAAATCTTCGCAAAGTTAGATGCTAAAGCAGACTTTGGCAAATGCCCCTTCTAAAGAATCTATGCCATTAACTACATTCATCATACTATTTGGAAGTTACTGTTTTAATCTTCTTCCATTTGGCATCTCTTCGGCTCCAGAACATTTCCAAAAGAGAAGCTCTCAGAGTGCGCCAGCTATGTCTCATGTCCTTTTCTGTGCAGATGATTGGCATATGGCAGAGATAAAAATTGACATGAGAGATTACATGAAGTTTTGAGAGTCTTCCAACAAGCTGGCCTCACTCAGAATGAGAAATGTGAATTTGGAAGGGAGCAGATAAAATTTGTAAACACCTAATTAGCAAACAGGGAATTCAGCCACATTCAGATAAACTGGAGGCATTACTGACCTTACTTGGACACCATGACACTTCTGCTGTAAGAAGTTTCCTGGACATGACAAATCACTTGGTGAAATTCTTACCAAACATAGTTCATGTAACAAAACCATTAAAAGATCTCCTTATCTGCCACACTATGTGGATCTGGGAGGGGGAGTTTCACACAACAATGTATTTAATAAAATACAAAAACTACTGACATTTATACCTGTTTTGGGACAATACTAGGTAAACCATCCAACAACGGTAGCAACATATGCGTCTTCTTATGGTTGTGTGAGCACTGCTCTTAAAAAGCAGCCATAAGGAGACTACAGACCTATTGCATTCATATCAAGACGCCTCAAAGAAGCCAATCTGGGGTAAGCTCAAATGGAAAAAGGAATATTTAGCATTCATTTTGACCTGTGAACGGCTCAGTGCATATCTGCTCAGCCTACATTTTAACACTGAAACAGACCACAAGACCTTGGTGGCATTATTGGGTTCAAAACCACTGGAAGACCTTCCATGTAGGATTCAAAGATTTTGACTACAGTTGATGTGATTTTTTTTCAACACTCAACACATACCAGGGAAAGCTCTGATAGCAGCAGACACTATCTAGAGTCCCAATTAATCAGCCACTAACAGAAGAAAAGATTTTAAAAAGATGTCAAAGTCTACATTGACCTTGTTGTGGCAGCAGTTTCACCATCTGCCAATCATCTTCAGGAAATTAGAGATGAACAGCTAAAGGATGAGAGTTACCTGAAATGTACTCAGTTATGCTAGAGTAGGTGGGGTCAAAGGAATCATCTTCCAATAGACCTAATACTGTATAAGCAGGACCAAGATGACTGTCATGTGGCTGATGGCCTGCTTCTGAAAAGACAGCGCATTCTTAACCCCACAGTACTTCAGAATGAGATGCTCTCCAAAATCCATAAGGGACAAGTATAAAAAAAGTGCAAGGCACAAGCAAAACAATCCAGGTGGTGGCCTGGGCTAAGTAGACAAATTCAGCCCTTAGTAGAGGGCTGCCAGGTACGCAATAAGGAAAATAAATGTCCAGGACCATTGCTGTCTACAAAGTTACCTTAAAGACCTGGACAGCAGATAGCAACAGATTTGTTTTTCTGGAAAGGTCACACACATGCTATTTTCAATTACTTCTCCAGAAGCATTGACTTGGCTATATTTACAGAGACTTCATCGGCACAGGTCATCCAGGAAACAAAGTCAATATTTGCAATACATGGAGTTCCCAAAGTTCTTATATCTGATAATGGGCCTAACTTACTTCTGAAACATTCCTAACATTTGTACAGAACTTTGATTTTGAACAGAGTCCACATTATCTCCAAATTAATGGGGAGGCAAGGCAGACTTTTTAGACTTCTACAAAAATCTGTGGACCCACATAAAGAACTCCTGGCAAATTGGTCAACACCCCTTGCATCTGGACTATTTCCAGCAGAACATCTGATGAGATGACTAAGGACAACTTCATCTGTGGCACTGACACAGCTTAAAAACTGAAGTGTCCCAACCTGAAGTTCTTCTAAAACAGGAGGCTGAAATAAAAATTTGGCAGCAACTAAACTTCCATGTTCGGCATAGAACAAAAGCATTATCTGAACTGAGACCTGGGAACTAAGTGTGGATCAAAAGCTCCCTGACTTTCTGAACTGTTCAGAACTTGACAGAAGCATCCAGATCTTAGCTAGCCGAGACTCCAAAAGGAATCAGGTTCATCTTCAATATTTCCGAACGTAACAGAGAGAGGATCTGGGACCGGCAGGTACTGTGTCAGGAAGTGAGCCCCTTCCACTGGGAACTCCACATGGAAACTCAAAAGACATGAGAACATGGTCTGGACTGGAAGATTGATCAGACCCCCCTCAAGGACAGTGTTTAGAATGCAGACTATTTGAATGAAATTAATAAGGGGACATAGTAGTGTAAATAGTTTTAAAGAATTTTAATTTTATTTTGAATTGCTGTGTGTGTGTGTGTGTGTGTGTGTGTGTGTGTGTGTGTGTGCGCGCATGCACATTGGTTGACCATTTAAGTTTTAAGCTTTTGTTACAAAGAAAGGAAGGGAGATATGGAGCAGTTATACAGTTCCTGGTCCTCCACAGTTACCAGACAGGACCAAGATGTGTTGTAGCAGGTTCTTAATAAACATGGGAACTTCCTGGTCAAGGAGTTCTACAGTTGCTGCTTAAAGCATGGTACCTTGTGCTTATGTCCTCATGCTGCAGGAAGCCCTTAGCCAAATCTCGTTTGGTTCTTTCCAGAGAAAGAGGGCTGGTTCTTCCATCTCTATTGAGAACTAATATTTGGAGTCAGGCTTGGGAAATGGCAAGGATAGCTGAATGGAAATATTTAATCTCCTACAGTTAATCATGGTTCGGTCTTACAGTAGGGACATGACTAAAATGTATTTCAATCATATTTCAAACCATGCTGCAGCCTGGAAAAGTCCAAGGGCCTAGATTCTGCTCTTTTCCCCAAGAACTCCCATCACTTCCATGTTACTATCTACTTACAGGGTAAGACTGCTGGCCCCCCAGCTCATTCAGTATCTGTGGTGCATGGACCATTTGCTTCATTGGTGGACCATCATTCTCCACCCTGGATGGTGAGGAGAGGGGACATTAAGCAGTCCTCCCTGCAGCAGGGAGCAGCAAAGAGAGACATGCCTCAAAGGCTGCTGCTGACTGAGAGGAAAAGAAAGACACAGCACTCCCTCTAAGAAAATGATACATAAAGGCCTCTGCTAACCCTCCTGACTACATGGACTAAGTTCAGCTAATTAGACCCCATGTGACCATTCAAAAACCAGCCAAAGGTCTTTTAATTTCCCAATTGGAAAATTATAATTTTGAAATTTAAAAAAAAAAAGCTGGAAACATTTGGATGAAATGTCTAGTAAATATATTCCTAGTTTTCTAGCAAGTTTCCCGCATTCCCTCGATTCCACTCCCAATATTGAATTTTAAAACATTTACAACAAAAAAATCTCCCCCCAACCATCTCTACAACCAAACTCATAGTTGAAAAATATAATTTGAAAATTTCTCACATTTCCACTTTGTAGAAAAAAGTGGAAGTCAAAAGTTATTTCACAAAATGAACCTGAAAAACAGGCAATTTCTTCACACATATACACACACCATTCATTTGCTATAAATATTTTGCACAACTCTAATTTTGAACTATTCTTAGAATCTAACGGGTTGGCCTGAACTACTCACTGTGGTATGTAACCCATCGCTTAAACCAGACACTATACCAGATGACTGGAGGATAGCTAACATAATGTCCATTTTTAAAAATGGCTCCAGGAGTGATCCTGATAATTACAGGCCAGTAAGCCCAACTTCAGTACCAGGCAAATTGATTGAAATTATAGTAAAAATCCAAATTATCAGACATAGATGAACATGATATGTTGGGAAGAGTCAACACAGCTTTAGTAAAGAAAAAAATCAGGCCTCACCAATCTATTAGAATTCTTTAAGGTTGTCAGCAAGCATATGGACAAGGGGGATCCAGTCGATATAGTGTACATGGATTTTCAGAAAGCCTTTCACAAAGTTCCACATCAAAGGCTTTTGAAGCAAAGTAATTAGTCATGGAATAAAAGGGAAGGTCCTCTCATGGATCAGTAACTGGTTAAAAGATAGGAAACAGAAGGTAGGAATACCTTTGGAAAAGAAGGTAAACAGTGAGGTCAGGGTGACAACGTTTGCAGATTATGCTAAATTGCTCAAGATAGTTACAAAGGGATCTCAGTAAACTGGATGACTGGGCAACAAAATGGCAGATGAAATTCAATGTTGATAAATGCAAAGTAATGCACATTGGGAAAAATAATCCCAACTATACATACAAAATGATAGGGTGGAAATTCACTGTCAAGAAAAAGATTTTGGAATCATCATAGACAGTTCTCTGAAAACATCTGCTCAACGTGCAGTGGCAGTCAAAAAAGCTAACAGATTGTTAGGAACCATTAGGAAAGGGATAGATAAGACGACAAAATCTAATGCCACTATATAAATTCATGGTTTGTCTACACCTTGAATACTGTGTGCAGTTCTGGTCAGTCCATCTCAAAAAAGATATAGTAGAAGTGGAAAAAGGACAGAGAAGGGCAATAAACATGATTAGGGGTATGGAACAGCTTCTATACAATGAGAGGTTAAAAAGACGAACTGTTCAATTTAGAAAAGACAATTAAGCAGGGATATGACAGGTCTATAAAATCATGAACAGTTTGGAGAAAGTGAATAGGGAAGTGTTATTTATCCCTTCACAACACAAGAACTAGGGGTCACCGAATGACATTAATAGGCAGCAGGTTTAACACAAATAAAAGGAACCATTTCTTTGCTTGATAGTCAACCAGTGGAACTCATTGCCAGTGGATGATGTGAAAGCCAAAAAAGTATAATGGGTTCAAAAGGAAATTAGATAAGATCATAGAGGATAAGTCCATTAATGGCGATTAGCTAAGCTGGTCAGGGGTGCAACCCCATGCTCTGGCTGTCCCTAAACCTGACAGCCAGAAACTGGGACTGGACGACAGGGGATGGATCACTCGCTAATTCGGTTTTCTGTTATTTTTCTCTGAAGTGTCAGGCACTGGCTACTGTCAGAAGACAAGATACGGGGGTAGATGGACCAATGGTCTGATCCATTATGGCTGTTCTTGTGTTCTTGTCTGGGGCACTTAGAAGTGAAAATAAGATTTATCGATTGTAATTCACATCCTCCTTAAAACATTAACTGTTGGGCTAAATCCAGCCTGGTTTAGCCACACAGCACTCCTGATAAGAGTTGGGATATGGAGAGCAGGATTTGGCATCTTGCATTTAGAATATCGTCCTGGTATTCTTTTTCTCTGAAGTCTAGGTCCCTATCACGAAAATAGGTTTAACAACTCACCCACTTTCTAGCCAAGAAAGCACTGTGATTATTCTTCTGCTCAGATCATCTGGCTTCAGCGTGAGCTACATTCATCTTTCTAGCACGGAAAGTGTTTCCAATAGCTGGCAGATGTCTTTCCTCTCTTTGCGCCACCTCTAGCCCTTTCTCAGTAAGTCCTGCAGGAAATACCTTACTAATTGGAAAGATTAAGGAAGTCTCCAACTGAAGATTGAAGAGAAAGTGGGGTCAGATAGAAAAGAAACGAAAGTTTTCCCTTTTTAAAGGAAATTAATCCAATAGTTTTATTTTAGTATTAAAAAATAAAATATTTTATAGCTGGGGCACCACAAACTATGTAACAGGGTAGAAGTGCTGTAACAGTTGGCACAGGGAACTTCTCTCTCCCATGGAAGAAGTTCAGTCATACAGCAGACTATAAAAAAAGTCCAATTTTATACCTCTCACACAGACAAGACTGCCCTTTGATTTCAATGAAAACTTTCCCTGAGTGTATAAAAGTGTATAATTTTTCTGAAGCAGAGGGCTTACGTGTGTGCACCTAAATACCACACTTCCATAATAGATGTCTAACCTAGAAGCATGACTTGCTCATGCAATTCCATGTGCAAATTTACATATGCAATTATGCTCATCAGCTTTTGCACACAGACCTCATATTTGGCCATTAGTGCCTCTTCAACAAGAGCTGAAGAGAGATGCCCAGTACTACCAGCATCTCACCAATTTTTAGGATTTGAAAGAACTGTCACTATTCAAAGGAATGCACAGGGCCTGTGGGTAATGCAAATCTCTAGAGATGTCTCCGTGGAGATGGAGTTTGGTACATGCTCTCCTTCAAATGGTGCTGAAGACAGTAAAGATAGAAATGAGCCACAAAGTTCTCTAAAAACGGGGAGCTGATATTTAAGCTTTTGTCCTCAGCCCATTGTGGAGACAAGATAATCCAAACTCTTACAAAGTTTGAGGGTGTTTCGATCCAGAGTCCAGGCTTGGGCTATTCTCCAATTTAAAAAGGTAATATTGAGGCACGTGCTTTTCAAATCAATTCCAGAGAACTGTCTTCCCCAAAGGAAAGAAGAACCCAGTGTTTCCTGATATTTGCTTTCATCCCTGACGGCTTCCAAGTTGTGGTTAGCCATTAAATTATAACAGGAACAGTCTAACATATCTGTGCTGCACCCAGCATGATGGGGCCCCAATCCTGACATGGACCTCTGGGCACTACAAAAATTAAATTACCACTATTTGGGTTTCTCATGGATATGTAATTAAATTTTATTTAGTATCTGCTTGTTGCATCAGAACACAACAATGAAGGCCTTATTCTGAGCTTTGTGCCTTCTTCTAATAGTTTTTCTACTTGAGTGAAGAGCAACCATCATCTTCTTCAAAAATAGATTTTAGCTTCCATAAAAATCAAAGGGGCCAGCCCTACACCCATTCATGTTAACTGCAAAACTCCTAGACTAGCAAAAGTGCAAGGATCACGTAAAGCGTGCAAGGATCAGTTATCTGATATTTAGTACAAAGAACATGCATGGATGTAGGACACTCAGGCATTTCCCATGCACTTTTTCTGGCATGGGTAATAATTTTAAGACAAAGGTTGGACTTTCAAGACTGGACTTAGGGCATAGTAAATGTACTTATTCAAGATGTAAGTCACTGACAGTAATGGCTGTGGTCTCCAACATCTAGCCAGGAAACTCCATAATTAAGGCTACCTCCACTACAGCGGCTGGGATAATTTAGGCTAATTTTCAGGCGTGGTATTATTTATGTCACACCAGTCAGCATTTATCCTGAGGGTCAAAACTCTGCACTCATTTAAAATGAATTTCAAAGCCATTACCTGCTAGAACATCTGGAAATGCTTAGACATACGGATCTGGTTGCTATTTGTGCTGCTAAACTGCTACCACATTAGACTGTGGTGGAAAGTTACTTCACTGTTTTTATTGCAATTGTTATCACACAAAGGTGCTACACCTGTCCACAAAGGAAAGGCTGCAAGATATGAAATAATCCACTGGCAGGAACATTTGCAGTTTGGTTTCTTCATAACTGATCACTAGCTATTTAGACCCTATGCCAGGGCACTTCATGGGATGCATGCGTGTCCCAGGGCATCTAGACTGGTGCTTTAAGGAAGCTGCTTTGCAGCTGATAGGAATGAGAGTCCAGGGGTCAGGTGACAGGACTGTAAAAGTAAGAGGAGAAGCCAGTAGCTCAGTTCAGCAAACTCTTCAAGGAGATCAGGGAGGAGAGGAGGCTGTTCTCCATAGTTCCCAGGCACAGACCTAGGGAAAGAAATCTGCAGGACCCTGCTCTGGAAGCCTCATCTGAGACCCAGGGTAAGGAACCTCAGCTGGAAGTACTATTTAAAAGGCCTGGGAAATCGCTGGAAGGAGGATGAAACCCTGAGAACAGGGAGAGAATTGTTGAGGACTGTAAGGATGGGTAAGCCTTGGTAAGGACTACTGAGATCAGAGCAGGAGGTTGGAAAATTTCAGTTTTGAGTTAAACTGTTATTTTATGCTAATAAACTCAGGTAACCATTTCCCTGCCATTGCAGAGGCCTCGAGCACCAGGGCACCTCAGTCCCTCCTATTGTGACACACAACCATTTAGTCTCCTGTGAGCTGTCATACTTAAAATCCCAACAACCAAAATCAGACCAGAGTGTGGGCGGTGTTGATTGCCAGTGATACACAGGACATCAGACTAGATGGTCCCGTCTGGCTTTTTCCTCTTCTGAAGTCAGATTTTAATCATTCAAAAGCACCAGTGGTGATGGTTTGATTGACTGGGCGAAGAATTAAACTGAGGCAGCAGACAAAAGCCGCTGCTATAGACCCCTATTCAGCAAACTGCCAAGCCCAGGGCTATGGTCCTACACTAATGGTGGCAGATGAAGGTCAGCGTCAATAAATGCAAAAATGACCCACATTGGAGGGAGTAATTAAAACTACTCAGACCCAGCCCACGGATCAACATTTACTGTATCGATTCAGGTATCCGTATACTGCAGACAGCTCCATGGAAAGCACTGCTCGATATGAGACTGTGGTCAAAAGGGCAAGAAAGAAGTTAGGATGTATAAGGATTAGGATGGAGAAGGACATGAAATTATAATAAATTAACCAACAATTTTCATTTAACACTGTGTGCAGGACTGAGCACCCCATCCTATAAAGAATATTGCAGCATTAGTGGAAGTTCAGAGAAGGGTGATTACATTCATTAGAGGCAGGGCAAAACTCTGATACAAAGTGACTGAAATGACTGGGATTGTCACCTTGGGAAAGGAGGTGAATCAGAGGAGTAAATGAGAAACAAACAGTATCATACACGGAAAGGTTTATTGAAATGCCACACAACAAGTTGCAGCATCCATTTGGAGTCTGGCTCAAGATCAAGGCTCTTCTTTTAAATCAGGATTTATCAGACAATGATGCCAATACAGTATGTAACGGCTGTGGCCGGGTACACCTACCATTGTTTTAACATTGCTTTAACTCGGCCTTAAATGACAAGACTTCCTGTTTGATAACCAAATTATCTGTTAGGAGTGGCACATTATCTAGAGATTTTTTTTTATTTTTTTTATTTATTATTTTACTTTGCTGACTGTGGAAGCCAAAATATTCCTGACCTGGCCGCAGGAAAGAAAAGTGACAACTCGCCCAGTCATTAGCTTGAAGTAGAGGTTCCAGCTTGTAGAACTCTTTAAATTACATTCTTCAGAGGACGGTCCCCATCTCAAAAACCCTACCAATTTTTTATATTAATTGCAATTTGTGCAAAGGATAGTCACCCAAAACTGAAATGTGTTTTCCAGCCAAGAAATATACCATCCTACCTGAAATCCAGCCCATCTAAACCCTCAGCCATCCCCAAAAGCCCTTGCACAAAGGTGGTCTTTGTAGCATGTGATAACACTCAGCAGATTTGGGATATTCCAGGCCAAAGGGCAAGTTTCAGAGTCAAGGGCACCTCAGAAAAGACACCCTGCCTTTTTTTTTTTTTAATACAGAGAGGCTCCATTTTGAACACCTCTACTGACCACAGTATGACAGCGACAGACAGACAAAGTAGCAGGCATCCAACTCCATTTAAATCTTTACAGGTCAAAGCCAAACACCTCAAATTCCACCTGGATCTAACAGGTGGCCAGAGCAGATTACAAAGCACTGGTGTCCCATGCTCATCCAATAATAATTAATAATAAATAAATACCCAGCTCTTCTATTGTCACCTTCGAAAAGCACTATAACTATCGCATCCTGCGCCAACTTCAGCTTGTGAATGGATTTAAGGAGCAGCCAGTTCTAGAGAGCATTGCCATAGTCTGTTCTAAAGGTGACAAAGGCAAGAGATGACAGCATCAAGATGCACATCCAGTAGGCCACAACCTCATGACCAGGCCATTCTGGTCACTGCTGTAGCACAGATGTCCAAAAGCAACTGGGGACTCAATGCCACCCCTAAACTGAGAATCTAAGTAACCAAATGGAGTGCAAACACCCTCAGAGCAGCAGATCTCTCTGCTGCCGTCTGTGGTTGCTTCCCCTAACCTACCCTCACCTCAGTCTTGCGTGGATTGAGTTTTAGCCCATTTGTCCTCATCCATGCCACAGCCTCTACTAGACATTGGTTACAGAGTTCAACCACATTGGCTCATCCAACTCTGACAGAGACAAGCCATGATGAACCTATTTCTACACACACTCATTGGAATCCTACTGACGTAGTTAGACAACTCCCTTTGGCCCTTTGATATGTTTGTCATGAAGTCAGTGGAGATGGCATCACTCTGCTTTAACTATTTGCTGAAGCTTGTATATGCTCTGACTTCTTAGGTGAAGAATGCAAAGTGAATTTGGAAGTGTAGTTAACATGGTTTCAGTAAAGCTAGCAAGGTTTCCTCAGTCTTCAAAACCAAGATATGTTCTACCACTTATTGTTGCATATGCCTCTACACTTCGAGCCCTTGTATTGCTCTGCTAAATGAAAACACCTTGCAGTTATTGGTAATATTAGCTATTATTTTCCATCTTTCAAAAAAGAGAGAAACACCTCCTAATCTTAATCAGTTCAAATAGGTGACATGACCTTAATTAAATTCAGTTGTAAACCTTTGGCAATTATACAATTGCAGAGGCTGTAAAATGGTTTCAAATATTTAGGTGTGGTCTGTTTTAAGACTGCAGATGTCTTCCAGTTTATTGAAACAAGAATAACTTGCATTGAAATTCAAAGTATTTAACACCATTTTGATTCAAACCAATTTTTCCAGGGTACAGATTTCTGTCCGAGATATTTTATCAAATCCACAATTTGGTAACACGAACACATACAATGCTGCCTTCCTACTGTGATTTAGTAAAGGCACAATCTGGCTCCAATTGTAGTCAATGGAAAGATTCCTATTGACTTCCGTGAAAGTTGGATCAAGCCCCAAATGTTTTGCACCGATGTTTTCTACTCTGTTTGTCCAGATGAAAAGAACAAAACTCAAAGAATAACCCAATGGTAACTGTGACAAGAGCTCTATTCTTTGAGCAAGACAAGAGCCCGGTAAGGGTCAGCCACTGTGTGAAGGGAAGAGAGAGAAAAGTGCTACATGGCACAGAGGAATGTGAAAGAAAATCTTTGATTTTTCATTCCGAGAGCTCCCCACCCTCTTCCAGTTTCCCACCATCTATCATTTTTGAATTTCATTCATGGAGAATACGCCTTCCACACTGCTGCTCCTTCATCCCTAGTGAGTGGCTAGCATTCAGGCTCTCTTTTCCTAAACACTCATGCAGAAGCGCTAAGCTTTTAGGCCATAGGGACCCGCTCTGTTTAGGAAAAAGTATGTATGCTTAATGTGCAGATGCAAAACTCCAGCTTCTTTTGCTTTCTGTGCTGTTGCAATGTCTTCTTGTTTTGATCCAGTCCTTTCTGACCCCTTTGATTGAATTAAGCAGTCAACCATGTTATCCTTAACACCAGCAGGGAAGATGCCACTGTTTGCATAGCACATGGGAGTGCTTATGTCAATTACAATTTCTGAATAACCCAGCTTCTAACTGTCAGCTTTTATCATCACATGGGGTTGTCTTTTCTTCTGGCCCTTTCCTTCTTCATTAAAAAGGCAACTTGCCTTTGCTAGCAATTAAATTATCCAATCATACCAAAGCCAGTTACAATTGATCAAAATAAAGAGTGGATATGATTTGAATATAGTTGATTTGATTCTGCAGGTTCTGATCAAATTAATTGGAGAACGACATTAATCACCAGCTGAATTAAATAGAAAGCACTGCGTATTGACTTATCTAGTGTGCTGTTCCTACAGGGTCACAGAAATCAGAACATGCTCACAGGATGAGCATTTCCAGCAAGATTTTACAAAGGCAGAAGACCCCACCCCCCGTTCAAAGACTGAACAGATGCCACCTGTAGCACAAAGTAGGGCAACGCATGGGAGATGGGTTTGAGAAAACCTGACATGGGTTTAGGAGGGCTCAGCAGTCTGATGCTGGGATAATGAAATGGGTTTGCATTACTAGTCTGGGAGTCCCTTTGAGACAACAGAAGCAGAGAGAGCCCATGCTACTGTTTATTCTAAAAAACACAGACTAAAAGTGATTGACTAAATAACATTGGGCAGCAACGGTGCAGCCTGTCAGATGAGCAGCTAAAGCATGGCATTGCTTATAAGCAGAGCTGGTTCAAAAATAGGGGATAAGACCAAAAAATTTGCAAAAAATCCACGAGTAACAACCTTGCATTTAAAATATTTTCTGAACAGCATTTCTGAAGGGTGAAATGTACCACTGGGCCACAGGCCAGCATAAAGACCTATCTCTACTGAAGTCAAATTATACCTACACCAATGATTACAAAAAGAGCAATTTTATGGTATTCTAAATAGTTATGTTTCAAAAGAGACACCATAGGTATAAAAACCTCATCATTCCTAAACCACAAAACTCATTTGATCCAAAAGGACCAGCCAGCTAATGAGAATGACAGGAAATTGTGCACTGTCTTTATATTTCTGAAAGAGGAATCTGCTGGATATGAAGTGTCCTCTCCCTGCTTCTCATTTACAATGAACTCCTATGTCCTAAAATGATTTTACTGAAACTTATCTAATGATCAAAACCCAGCTACTGTTGCATGCACCATTTCATTTAAGTAAAGTCTGATGGGACGAGTCACATACCGTAGGCGTTGCATATTCTAGTTCCCCCAAAACACATCTTTAGGCTGCATATACGTCTTGTATAAAAATACCTTAATTTGAAGAAGCTATTCATGCTGAGTACTAGAGGAAAGAGTTACCTAGCCCCGATAGGCTTAACTTCTGTACTTTTCTTTTCAATTTTAAGATGTATTCCTGAAAGGAAGCCAAAATCGCCAGTAACTGTTTGCATACAAGAGCATTTGGTATGGGCATTTCAGCACTGTGCCTCATCTCATTTCAAAACAAAAATGAGCAGGCAGGTTTTATTTTTCCACGTTAGCAATACGGCCTTGTAAAACACAATTAACCTTGTCATTAAACAATATCTCCTGAAGTGAAAACCTTGCTCTATTTAAAGAAGTGGACCTGTTTTATGTTAACTGTAAGTTTCAAACCTTAAACAAAATATTTGTGCTCACATAAATACTTGGAAAAGGTAAAACTGTCATAACACCCTATTTGGTTATTAAATTTTGAGCTTGCCTTTTGCTTACAACAAAATTTAAAACAAAGATTGTATTATGCATGCTCGGTTTATTCAAAATTTCACTATTTAAAAAGTCCCAAGACAATTCCAAGATATAAACAGATTGCAGAATAGGGTGTGAAGGCTACTGTCAGAACTAAGCTTCAATTTAGCATACAGTCTTGCTTTAGTACAGGCAGTATTGCTTAGTGTGAGATTATGCACAGTCAAAAATACCAGGGGGTAGCCGTGTTAGTCTGTATCCACAAAAACAACAAGGAGTCTGGTGGCACCTTAGGGCAGGTCTACACTACGGGGGAAAATCAATATAAGATACGCAACTTCAGCTACGTGAATAACGTAGCTGAAGTCGAAGTATCTTATATTGATTTACCTACCGTCCTCACGGCACCGGATCGATGTCCGCGGCTCCCCATGTCGACTCCGCTACCGCCGTTCGGGTTGGTGGAGTTCCGGAGTCGACAGGAGTGCGTTCGGGGATCGATATATCGCGTCTAGATGAGACGCGATATATCGATCCCCGAGAAATCGATTGCTACCCGCCGATATGGCGGGTAGTGAAGACGTACCCAAAGACTAACAGATTTATTTTGGCATACGCTTTCATGGGTAAAAAACCCACTTCTTCAGATGCATGCATAGGCGCTGACTTACATGGGGCTCTGGGGCTTTAGCCCCATGAATAAATCCCAAGCAGGGGCTCTGCCCCACCAATGTTTTTTCTCCCCTGCTTGGAGCGCACCGCCGCCGCCGCCGCCAGGGCTGGAGAGCTTCCCCCCCGCCCCGCCCCGCCCCGCCCCGCCCGGCCCCAGAGAGCTTAACTGCTTGAACGCAGGCAGCTGCGTCTGTGGTCTCAGCAACAGCAAGCTGCTGCTGACTGTACCATCTCCGAGGGAGGGGGGGCCCGCCGTGCTGGTGGCAGCCCTCTCCTCTGCCCCACCCTGGAGGCTGGAGGCTTAAACGCAGGCATGTCTCTCTCTCCCTTGCCTTGCCTGTTGCCTCTGCTGCTGCCGGCTGCTGTTGCTTGCTGGAGCACTGGCCGGGGGAGGGGAGGGGGCTGTGCCATGCTTGGCAGCCCTCCCCTCCCCCTACCTGCAGGAGATGCAAAGGCCACTTCCGGCCAGGACTCGGAGACTGACCTCACCCACCTGAGCAGGTCCTGGGCTTCCGTGAGTGTTTGACCCTATGATTCCCCCCCAGCCCCCACTCCTGCCCAACGCTGGGGAAGGGGCAGCCCCATGCCATCCCCTCCCACCGTCCCCCCCCCCCACTGAAGCTACGGTGAGGGGCTGCAGGCTGCAGCAGGGGTCAGGGAGGCAGGAAGCCATATGTGAAGGCAGTGCCCCTCCCCTCCAGCATCCACCCACCACAGGGCAGATGGGGGAGGGGGATTCATAGACCTACCTGAGCAGCTGGGGCTTGGGTGAATTTTATGACACCCTGCTCCCCTGCCCCATAGCCATCACCATGCAGACCCCACTTCTGCCCCATGCTGGGCAAGGGGCAGCCCCATCCACAGTGAAGTTATGGTGAGGGGCAGCAACATGGAAGGCTACCTGTGATGGCAACCCCCACCCCCTAGTACTCATCACAGGGGAGGTGAGTGGGCTTTCTGGACCTGAGGGGCCCTAGGAAGGAACATATGCAGTGACTGTGGTGCAGAGTGAGTGTGCTGTGGGGGGCAGGGGGGAGAGGAGGGGTCCCTCCCCTGGAGCTTGCTGCTGCCAGTGGTGGTGATGGGGAGTCCTCTCTGGCCCTAGCCCTGGGGCAGCCTGTCTGCACCCTAAGTTCCTCATCCTCAGCCCTGCCTCACCCCAAAGCCTGCACCCCCACCACCAAGCACGCTCCTGCACTGTGAACCCCTCATCCCCAGCCCTACCCCAGAACCCTCACCTGAGGGGAAAAACATGCAACTTAAATTTGGTGGTCAGTTTGGAGTATCATTGTATTTAGCACAATATTTGATTATTTTACACCCTTCAAAGTATGTAACTGGTCGTATACAGGTGTTTTCTCTGAATACTGTCTGTGTGCCTCAGTTTCCCCAATGTATTTCTTAAGGCTCTAGATGGTGGGATAAAGGGGTGTGATTGTTGTAAAGCCCTAGAGGGCCAGTGTGATGGTGTCTGCACAGAGAAGGGCTGCAACCCTGCCTCCAGGCAACTGATGGCCTGGGCCACTCTCCTGCAAGATGCCAACTGAAGGTGTTGGAGAACAAAGAGATCAGGTGGCCTCCTAATGCCTGGAAAAAAGACAAAGGCCAGAGAGGAGGGAGAGTCAGTGCCCTGTGCAGACTTTCGGGAAGTGCATGGTGTAGAAGAGGATGCTGGGAAGCTCTAGAACAGGGGTTGGCCGCAAGCTGATTTTTCATGGCATGTGGTGCAGGCTGAGCTGCTCAGCCCAACCTCGTTCTGGGGTTCCCTTTGCTGGCCCTTACTAGCCAGAGTTCCCGCAACCCCACTCACCTTGCTTCCAGTTGGAGTTTCAGCGCAGGCCCCCTGCCCTGCTCAGCCCTACCAGCCACCAACTCCACTCACCGCAGCTGCCAATCTGGGGTTCCAGCCTCTGACCTCCTGCCAGCCAGTTATCAAATTATAACTCAGAAGCCTGTGTGCAACTTAAAGTATCTAAATAGGTGCCACCAGACATTGGAAAACTCAACAAGGAAAAGCAAAGGCAAGGATCACAGTAAACGGTTGGGGTCGTAGTTTAGTGGTTTGATCATTAGCCTGCTACGGAGGGTTGTTAAAGCGTATGCATGAAAACTCAGCACACCACTGCTGAAAGGTTGGTGACCCCTGCTCTAGAACTACTCCATACAAAGACAGTCAGGACTCTGGGGGCGCCTCCTCTCTCTGAGCATACTGTCTCCAGGGCAAGAAGCTTACACCTTCCTGGGTCTGACCTCGGAGCATTCAGCATGCGCTGTCTGCACAGGTGGGGCTCCTAGGTAATAAAACAGAGCTTGTAGGTACAGAAAACAGGACCCCTCAGTCAGATCCACTTCTGGGGCTGGGTTCCCCAGCCCCAAGTTCTGGGTGCCTCTCTCTTTCCCCAGCCAGCTCCAAACTGACAGTCCCTCTAGCCCCTCCTCTGGCCTTTGTGTCTCTTCCAGACCAGGAGGCCACCTGATTTCTTTATCCCAACACCTAAGAAAAGGGTAATTCATCAAGTGATGGCCTGAGTTCAACACCCAGCTTTGAAACTGAAGTTATACAAAAGAAAGAAGCGGCAAATCCACAAGATAAGAAAAGGAGTTTTCAGCAATCTTGGCTATCAAGATTTAAGTGGTTGGAGTCAGGGCCGGCTCTAGACCCCAGCGCGCCAAGCAGGCGCGTGGGTAGCACTACGTGGACATAATGACAGTGATTCAAATTTGATGCAGCCGGGGGGGGGAGAGGGAGATTACACCCATTCTGGGCCCCACCAAAAATTATACAAACCTGCCGCCTATGGATGCATGGAGTGAAATACTGTGAGACTACAGCCTTGCTGAACTCAGGGCTACCCACCAAGCCCTCTAGGTAAAGTCTGAAGCATCCATGACATGTTCTAACAGAAGGGATAAACTATTAGTGCGTTTTTAAGCAGGCCAGCCTGACTGTAGCTAACTAAGCTGTTCCCTAGTATAGGCTACTAAGGATAGCCTCAAATCAAAGCTCTGAATCCAATCACCCCTAAACACTAGCTGCAGTTCTGCAGGAAGCAGAGTTTCTAGATCTGAATTGTACGGCTGCCCTCTATCAATCCATCCAAGGTTCTGAATACAACTGAACAACCCCCCGGGCTTCAGAATCCAGACAGAAATCCTAAGGCTGCTTCGAAGGACAGCGTAGCTTTCCAAATTCTGCTGCTCTCAGAATGAAATGAGCAAGGGCTGTACAAACAATTGAATTTGTTACCAACAGTTCCCTTCCACAGCGCACCCTTAGTCCTTCGGGAACTCCTGCGCAGTTCAGAGGAGAAATATTCAGATTCCAGGGAGGGGGCAGAGGAAAGGACAGGTCATTTGGGAGCTGGTCCGACTCCTTTTCTGAACAAGGATAGTCCTGGAAAAAGCCAACTATGGGGGGGAATAGTAAGAGGCCACACCAGGACCTAGGGGAAAGGGCCTTCTTAGACTCAAAAGATGGTGCTAAATGATATCATAATGATGAGTCAAGCAGGGCCGGCTCCAGCTTTTTTGCCACCCGAAGCGGCGAAGAGAAAGGGGAAAAAAGCCGCAATCGGCAGCACTTCGGCTGCTGCTCTACCGCCGCTTCATTCTTTGGCAGCAATTCGGCAGCGGGCCCTTCCCTCCAAGAGGGACTGAGGGACCCACCACCGAATTGCCGCCGAAGACCCGGACGTGCCGCCCCAAGCACCTGCTTCCTGTGCTTGTGCCTGGAGCCGGCCCTGCTTGAAGGCAGGCCTGAGGGAATCAGCAAGGACTTGGCCTCCCCAAGGGTGAATGGAATTTAAAATTAATCGGCTATGGGGAGAAAGCAGCAAAGATACAGATCAGAGCTTTATTTGCTCCCCTCCATTAACACTAGCAAGCTCCCTGTTCACCCTCTGTGATCCCTGTTCATCTGCTCTGCAATTGATATCATTAACCTGCAGCTTCATCCTCAGCCCCTCATACTGCAACGTTGCAGCCCTCTAGCACACCTCTGTTGCATAACAGAAGTGAGTTGTAGTAACGCCCTGAAGGAAAGGAAGGGCGCTTATTATCGGGCAACCATTCTGGGCCCACCTGCTAAAGCAGAACAGTGAGCTTGGGAGGCCTCTGGCACGCGGTCCTTTACACTCCATGGAGGGAGCTGGGGAAGACACACACACACACACACACACACACACAGGCCTAGCAGAATTCTGCTGCACAGAAAGGGGGGGCACATTTGGGGGATCCTTCGCAGAAGGTCTGCATCCCCTCCGGGAGCTCCTGGCATCCTCCAACAAAGCCGGGGGACAGGAGTCAGGAAGAGAAGAATCAGGGGATACCCAGTGCACTGGTTCCTACACACATCCATTGGCTAGATCCCACTTTTCCAGCAACGGTTTTGGAGCATCACCTCTGAAACAGCAGCTGAGAAGTGGGTCCCCTACTCCCCTGCCATTCTGTGGCCCGAGGGGGACCGAATCCTGCCGCCACTGCCTCTATGAGCTCCTTGCACTAAGCCCAGCCTCTCAAAGCTTGGCAAGAAGCAGAGCAGGATTTAGTCCTAGCTACCCACTCAACCGATTGGGACGATGACACCAGATGCAGCATAGTCCAATTGATTATTTTTCACTCCTTAGCTACTAAAACAGTTCACCTCTGCGAAGGACTCATTAGCCTTGGTGTAGAAGAGGGGAAATAAAAAACTCTCCACCTGGACAAGTAACCATAAAAATGTGTGAGAACTAGACTAAACCCAACAACTGGATACCAGCTTCCTTGCCACACAGGCAGAGTCCTAGCCATTTCCCAGTTATCCCTACAAGGTATGCGCTGGGCGAGAGACCCCTGTGGCTGATCCCTATAATGCAGCAGAATCTGTCTTTAGTTCTGTGTTTCGCTGGTATATTTCCACAGCTGTGAGCAGTCAAGGATGAGGATTAGAGTTCAACATAAACCAGCAGGAATCCTAGGGACAGCTGCAGAAATAAATAGTTACTCTTCAAATTAAATAAGCATCACTATAGCAGCTAGCTGCTTATTTACAAACTCAGTCTTGCAATCAGATCTGCTAGCACGGACTCCTGCATCCATATCGAGCTCCCGGCTACAAAGTTTGGGGCTTCACACAGGCACAGGGCTAGAAGACAGATGGTAGGATCAAAGCTGAAACAGAGGAAAGAACTGCCTACGGTATGTAGCTTCCAGGTGCAATCCAAGGTGTTGGCGATTATCTGTAAACCTCGAATAGCCCAATGCCCACTGAGAAGCAGCTTCTCACCCTATATCACATCCTGGCGGAGAAGCTGTTGCTTTCAGCCCCGCAAATGCTTACATTTAGGCATGGTGATACTGCCATGATTAGTCCCCACTCACCCCAATGGGAGTGCTCGGCTACAGTAGACATTATGCCTAGTAGTTGGTGCACTGGGCCCTCAGTTTGTGGTAGGATTTTCTAAGTTGAAGTATCCTTCTTCCATTGCGAGTCTGTCAGAGGCTGAGTCTGCAGAGCTAGAGGGCAAGAAGTCAGGCATTTATCTGATCAGCACCTGGTTAGCCTTTCTTCTTTTGCTCTTGGCTTCGTTCATAATTTTAACCTTCTGGAGTGACTTGCATGCTGCAATCCTGGGAGCTACTCAATTGCCCAGACATTCTGCCTCTTTTTCCAGATTGGGCCAGATTTTTCAAACGCAGGTACCTTACCTTAGGATCCTAAATCTGTACTTAAGCTTCACTAAACGGCCTGATTTTCAAAAGTGCGGGCCATTCACAGCAGCTTTCCCTAGAGTCAGAAGAGCTACAATGATTTCCAGCAGCTGAGGATCTGTCTCAATGGGTGGACTTGGCTACACTGCACAAAGTCACTCAGCATGCAGAAGACAAGTGTCCACAAGAGGAGTTATTCCAGAAGCGTTCTTGCACTTTAAATTCACTCCTTAGCTTATTCTGCACTAATATCCCTTGTAGACAATCCCTAAGGCAGAACACCTGTGCTGAGCCTCTATATTTCTTGTAAAGGTTGGTTGTAAAAAAACAAACAAAAAAAAGGGATTCTAATTGGCACATAATTTTTCCATCCATTGCAGAAAAGGATGTTTTTCATCCATCAGCCTGAGCCACACACACCGTACCCTTCCATTGACCCAAACTCCTTTTATGGGAAAAGCCTCGTTATCGGAATCCACCGTGTGTCCCTCCTCTGCTAGGGTGACCATCTGTCCCGTTTTGGCTGGGACAGTCTCTTTTTTAAGCCTGTCCCAGCCATCCCGACTTGATCAGCTGGCAAGAGCAAAGGGGACAAATGCCCGCTTTTGTCAAAAAAGTGGGGTGCAGAGGAACGTGACGGGGGGGAGGGCGAGCGGAGATACCAGCCCCACGTGGGGGGGGGCAGTATTCCAGCATGCAGGGGGCAGGCAGGGGAAATATGGTCTCCCTATCCTCCGCAAACGCTGTGCATTTGGATAACTAGGACAGCAACGTGTCTAAATTCACGCGACACCAGTGCCACAATGTATTCCCTTACAGGGCTGGGACATTGGGTCCAGTTCAAAGTGCAGCCCGTGGAACTACTTGTACCCACAGCGGCACCCTCTCCCCTCAGGGAGCCCTGCAGCCAGGACACCACCCCTCCCAGTGACCGGTGGGGCGGGGAGATCTCCGACACCGTGATAATCCCCGGGGGACTGCGTCCAGCTGCAGGCCACGGAGGTAGCCTGGGAATCAGGACAGTCACAGGGCAGGCAGGGGAGGGACTCCCTGCTGTATCCAGACCTTCGCTGCCCCTCAGCTAGAGCTCAGCTCAGAATAGCGCTTCCCTTCTGGATACAGTTCGGGGTGTCCCCAAGGCTGGGAGTGTCCTGTAATACCTTCTAAATCAAGAGTGCCAGCAAATTCTACTTGCCTGGTTTACACAAGCAGTTCTGCAGAAGCCTATTAAATGACTTTTGTGACTACAGCAGGTGGACTGTGGCTTTCTATTAGCACACAAACACACAGACCATAAAAGCATCTGGTAGCTGCTGGAGCCTAGAAAACATTTAATACAAACAACTTTTAGACCATTATTATTTACTATGTCTCTAGTGCCAAGAACATAGCTGGAGCGGCACAAACATCCTTACTCTTCCCAGGGATTTCAAAACTATCTGGCTGACTCTGCCAGGTGCTGAGCACTCTCCACAGCTTAAGCCTGGCAGAATCAGGCTCGAAAAAAATCAAACACGCACGGGTTCCAATCCTGCCGAGATGTAGAGCATCATGTCTACACTACAGCCACTCCAGTGGCACAGCCCCGGCGCTGCAGATGTGCTGCTGTAGCGTAGATGTTTCCCCCAAGGCCCCACCCTCCCCTGCCTCTTCCCACCCCGCTCCACCCCAGCCCTGTCTCTTCCCACCCCTTCCCCCGAGCATGCCCCATCCCCGTTCCTCTCCCTCCCTCCCAGCACCTCCTGCACGCCACTGAACAGCTATTCTGCTGCATGCAGGAGGCACTAGGAGGGAAGGAGAGGAGTTGATTGGCAGGGCCACTGGCAGGCAGGAGGCACTGGGGGGAGGGGGATTTGGCTGCTGGTGGGTGCTAATCACCCACTAATTTTTTTCCATGGGTGCTCCAGCCCTGGAGCACCACGGAATCAGCGCCTAGGTTGTTGTAGTTAATCCACCCCTCGAGGAGGTGGTAGCCAGGCTGACAGAAGAATTCTTCCACCAACCTAGCTTTGTCTACACTGGGGATTAGGTCACCCTAACTATGGCACTCAGGGCTGTGAAAAATGTTATGCTCTGAGGGCAGGTCTACACTAAGGGCGGGGGTCGAACTAGGGTACGCAAGTTCAGCTACGTGAATAGCGTAGCTGAACTCGAAGTACCCTAATTCGAACTACTTACCCGTCCAGACGCCGCGGGATCGAAGTCCACGGCTCCAAGGTCGACTCCGCCACCGCCTTTTGCAGTGGTGGAGTACCGGAGTCGACCGCGGCGCTTCCGGAGTTCGAACTATCGCGTCTAGATCAGACGCGATAGTTCGAACTCCGAGAAGTCGAACTCACCGCGTCGACCCGGATGGTAAGTGTAGACTAGCCCTGAGTGACGTAGCTTGGTTGATCTAAGTGTAGATCAAGCCTTTGGCATATGAGCAACTAACTTCTGTGGGACAGTTTTCAGAATCAGGGTCATACTTTTTAAGCATACATCTATGTACCTACAACCTGGTCTACACCTAAAAATTTAGGTTAACCTAGTTATGTTGCTCAGGATAGAAAAATGTCATGCCCTGAGCACTGTAGTGAGGTCGACTTAACCCCCAGTGTGGATGTGGCTAGGATTTTCCCCCCCAACCTAGATAGAGGAGGTGGATTATCAACATCAATGGAAAATCCCTTCCAATCGATGTAGGAAGCATCCACCCTATGGCATTACAATTGCAGCTCCATAGCTATGCTGCTGTAGAATAGACATACCCTAAGGTACTTCTGCAGCCCCTCATTACTGTAGTATGTGAGCCCCTCACAATCTTTAATGAATTTATGCTCCTATCACCGCTGTGTTCATAAAATGGGGATAAACAAGAGACTAGGGGTACATTTTTCAAACATGCTAGAGGTGCCCAAGAACCATTTTCAAAAAAAGACTTAAGCACTTCTGAAAACGTTACTTATTATGACTTACCAAAAATCAGATAGGAGCTCTGTGACTGAGCAGGAAATAGAGCCTATGCTTCAACTGAACCCAAGCCCCAGACTAGCACCTTTACTACGGTCCATCCTTCCTCCGGTATAACAGACCATCTGCTGGTTCAACTTGAGGTGATGCAAAAAAAAAAAAAAGAGTTATCACTGTTGCAAGTTCTCACAGGAGATGTGTGTTTCAAGGTAAGGTCAGAAACAAGAGAAGATAGCTATCAGATGCACAAGAGCAGGAGACAATTCCATCTCCAAGCAAAAGAGGTAGCTTGGGAGAAGCTACAAAGGAGAGACTGAATGCTCTAACATCTCAGGAGTTATTGATCTCCATACAGCTACATATCAACAACTATATTCGGACAATTCTTATTTGTTTTTAACCCAGGAAGTATATTGCAAGTGCCAAGTCCAGCCTGGGTTTTACCAGAGGACTTCCTCCACTAGAGAATTTAAACATATTGCAGCTCTTTTGTAACCATTTTAGCATTCCCCATTAGCCTTATATAAGGATGTGGCTAGTCTAGTTTTTTTCTAAATGTAAGGTCAAACAACAGCCCTACTACTAAAGATTCCACACCAGTGCATTAATACTATAACTCTTTTATCTCAAACCAATGTTTGTTCATAATCTTAACACACCCAGTCTACAGCTATGTGCCCTGTTGTCCTAATTCCAAGTAAAGGCGATAAGTAAAACAACGCACCATTTAGCTGCAGTTCTTCACCTTAAGAAGTAAGGTCAGACCTAACGTAAGAAGGTGGAATGCTAAGCATTAACCAAGTCTGAATTCAGTCCAAACAATAACTGTAGATATTTCTGTAGTCAACCAAAGGAACACTGGTCTTCCAGTGTGGAAGGAGTATGTGTATCTTGGCTCAAGCTAGAGGCACATGAGACTACCCTCCTTGTCAATCAGCTCACCTTCTTGTTAAAGCTTTAGAACTTGGTTTTAGTCAATGGAGACTTTTAAAAGGTGGAAAGCCAGGAACAAAAAAAAGTTACAGCAAGGATTTCATCCACTGAACCTGAAGGTGGAAGAAATCCAGGAAAGGCAAGTGTGATAGCTGCCATCTTAGCCTATAGTGGGGACTGAACCAGAATTAAAAAGCATGAATCTCTACAGCATGAGCTGAAGGACCAATCTCTGCAACTGGGGCTATAACAGACTCATTCTCTGGGGCTCACCCACAGTACGGATACCATGCATCTGTAGAGTTTAGAGCAGCAGTTCTCAAACTGTGGGTCGGGACCCCAAAGTGGGTCTCAACTCCATTTTATGGTCACCAGGGCTGCCGTTAGACTCGCTGGGGTTTGGGGCTGACGGTAAAGTCTGTGCCCCACTGCCCAGAGCTGGAGCCTTCAAGCTTTGGCGCCTGCCAGGGCAGTGGGGCTTGGGCTTTGATCCCCCTTCCCGGGGTCGTGTAGTAATTTTGGTTGTCAGAAGGGGGCTGGAGTGCAATGAAGTTTGAGAACCCCTGGTTTAGAGTATTCATGGGGCCTCCATTACTATAGAACACCTGACAATCTTTAATGTGTTTGTCCTCAGAATACCGCTAGGAGACAGAGGAGTGCTATTATCCCTATTTACAGATGGAGGACTGGGTCACACAGGAAGCTTGTGGTAAGAAAGGGATCTGAAATGAGTCCTCCCTCTCCCCCCACCACCAGGGCCCAGGATAGCAACCTAACCGCTGAGGCCATCCTTTCTCCCAACAGACACTGACCAGTGGGTTACATATGCTCAGCAGCTCGGATTATTTAATTATGTTGTGTAATTCTAAAGGCTAAAGAATTTAGGACGGGACTCACACAGCGAAGAGGAAGTCAGGGAGGTCTGCTGGGAATCAGGGAGTGGAAGGATTGATATTCTCTGAACCAATCTGAATTGGATTCAGCTCAGGTACAAGTGTGGACAGAGGTGTGTGTCTCCAAATAAAGACCATCACACCCACACACACACTCGCACACAGGCACCAAGGGAAGGGCAGAAAGTTTGCCAGCATGAGCACATGTATTTCAAAGTGTTCACCAACTGTGAGCTTGATGGTTCTAAGAGCACTTCATTATGGAAACACTTGGAAACCAATCTTCTAGGAGTTGCTTCGTGCTAATCAATGCTTTGACCGAAAAGATGACACATTTTGAGAATAAACAACGTAATACAGGAACAGGGGAGGACAGTGCCACATCCCTCTAAAGATGAGCAAGATAATTAAATGCAAGGCATGTTTTATCGTTTGCTACTGGATACCAGCCAACACCACGTTACCCTGAGTATTTTCCTTGTGGTGGTGTAATGCCAACAGACCCCAGTTGTCGGCAGGCAGGATCAAACGTGGGCCCTCTAGAGCTAAATGCATGAGCCTCTACTGCATGAGCTAAAAGCCACATGGCTGTTAGCTAAGGCTGTAGAGCAGACTCATTAATCTCTCTCTCTACCTGGTCTTGATGCCACTAGATGGGACAGAACACCACACCCAGGAAGTTTGTGGGTTAAAGTGGTATAAATGACACCCTCCTTTTTCTAGTTTGAGTCAAACCAGTCACTCTCTACTAAGATGAGGAAGAAAAAAAATAGTATCTTTGGCTACTAATAATAGCTTGGCAAACAAATTATTGTCTTTTAGGCAGGGAGCTCTCAGCAAGGAAGGGAGGCTGGAGTGCTCGTGTGGTGCCACTGCATTCTCACTCACTCCCTTTCCATTACAATGTCAACTCCTCTCTTGCACGGAGGTCACACATGGCTCATCATCTGTCAATAGCTAATCAGTATCAGCACCAAGAGATAAACTCACAGTTGTGCACAGACACCCCTTAGGACCTGCTTGCCTCCTCAAAGTGAGGCACAAATGGAACTTCAGTAGCAGATCATGGACTTTGTGCTGGCTCTTCGAACAGGTGGTGAGATTCACCACAAGGACATTCAGAAGCAATAATGTTCATGTGCACAGGAAATGTCCCCTCATGTAAGAAGAGCAAAAGCTTCAGCTGCAGGGGTGTCCTAGCGGTCTGCGTTGATGGAAGCAGAGAGAGCTTAGGAAGGTTATGTGGGGGTGTTGGACTGAGTCTAAAGGGTCTTTATATATTTCTATGCTTCCTATAAAAGTGAGCAGCATTTTATACACACACGCTACTGCCCATGAACAGGAACATGTTCCATCTTTCACTTCCTCGTTGAACCAGTTCATCCACTCCACTTCAACAAGCAGAAGAATGGGATGCAAGTATGCTTGCCGGGGGAACAGACGCGGGGAATGCACTAGCTCCACTGGATTCTCCCAACTTCACAGAACGCCTCTGCACTAAAGCTATTGGGCTATGTGGGACAGGAGAGGGAGAACCGCTATCGGTGTTCTCACCAGAACTGGCGCACATCTCTGCTCAGATCTCATTGCCTCCACTAACACGGTGAAAAACCATTAGCTCAGAGTCTGTGGCTACACCGCCTTCAGAGGAGATATTTATTTCCTTTTAAGTCATAATTTATGAAAACAGTCAAAGAGGAGTTTAATAAACTGTAGTACTCAGCTTGAGTTCCAGCTTAGTCTCCCTTGTGTGCCAGGGCCCTCACTGTGTGGAACTCTATGCAGCACAGAGCCATGTAGTGGCTGACTGATAGACTGCACATAAACATATGTATGCGGTGTAGTTGTAGCCGTATTCATGTTGCTCCCAGGATATTAGACAAGGTGGGTAATAGCTTTTATTGGACCAACTTCTGTTGGTGAGAGAGACACGCTTCTCTGTCTAAACTTATGACCATTTATATACATGTTGATCTGTTCAAAAATTATTTAGATACAAAATTATTATAAATCAGGAAGTATTTATGCAGATGGTCATCTTTACCATAAAGACCTCAGTTTTCTCCTTTCGTGGAGGGATAATAGTAAGGCTGGAAAGTAGCAGCAAGGTATATTGCAATATATGTTACAGGCTTTTCTCCTGCACAACAAGATTAGATAAAGCATAAAGCCCTGTTAGAAGCCACACTGTATGTAGATTACTATTAGGATGTGTAATACAAATGCAGAAAACCAAAAATGGAAAAAGAAAGGATGCTCATGAGTATGGAGACAGAAGAACAGATGAAGATTTGGTGTTTCTACCAGAGCAGAGAAATAATGCATCTTCTAGCCCTGCACCAACCAGCAGGAAGTACCGTCTGAAGAAAAACAGGGCAAAGCCCACCCAATTCAGATACAGTACACATCTATGGTGTATATGCTTTCCACTTATTTCCATTAGAGCAGTATTGGTCCTCTCTGCCAGCCATTGAGCACATGAGAGCTCCGAGTCTTCCACTTCTCCAGTACAGCTCTTAGCAACTGTCAGGGCACTACTCAAGCTTGGTGCGTGGAGGGGAGAGCCAAGTCATCCAGACACTCAGGAATGCGTATCTGAGCAGCAGGGTGGCTCTGCACTCCTAGTATTTCTGATAGTTCATGACAAGTGTCGGAGACCCATTTTACTGATGCTTGTCATATGCTTGTCTAATATGGGAATGATTTATCATTCACGTGGCCGGCAATAATGGTCACACAATTCAATATTTTAGTTTGGAAGAATCCTAAACTGGAGGGCGTCAGGTCACAAATTATACACGCGATTAGGGTCTGAGCCTGTTCTGACTGAAGAGAATGGCAATACTCCTATTGATCTTGTTGAAAGTTGGATCTGACACCTTAGAAAATATGTCCTGTAGGCAGAGAACTCCCTTCAACTGTACATTCTGTGCCTGCTTACGTTCTATCTGTAACACTCTGGTTACAACATGGGAAATGTCTAGATTTGAGTCTTTCTTCCCCTCCATGCAATGCACAGACATTGTACTATTCACGCATGATCCTCTAAGTGCCTAGGAGAGCAGATCTTACAAGCTTGACTTGCAACGACGGGGAAATCCAAAGGAAAAATTCCATCGCTTTATCCAGTAAAAGGGAATGGAAACACTTGCGCAGAAACTCAAAGGCATCAATTAGCTCCCCAGTTTTGGTGCTGTAGCACTATGCTCTGTTATCTGCCCATTGGACTCTAGCCAGCTCCTTTAGAGTAGAGCTGGTTTGCATTGTAAACGTCTCAGTGTCATGGGGTTTAGAAGGAAACAAATATCCATGAAGAAATGTTCTCCTTCAACATTTTCCAGGTTTTCAGCTAAACTGAAATTGTCATCTTGTTTCTAAAAAAAGAATCCGTTGCAGGGTTTGTCTCCTGGCCCTTCCGTGCCCACGCTGGGAACGGGCTAGAGACGAGAATGAAAAAGGGAAGAGGGAGGAGAGGAGAAATTAATAGGACAAATACCAAACTTCAGTTCTGAAAGCCCAAAAGAAAACAAGATGTTTCATTTCACTAACCAAAGAAACAAATTCCATTAAAAGTTTTGAATGAAAGAAACTTTGGTTTCCTTGCAAGTTTTTTTAAACACAAAACCACTCACCGTTTCTTTATCTGTTTTGCTCTATTGATGAGCTGCACAGTGATTGAAGGAAAGGCTCCTGCCTCCAAACATGAGGCAGTTTCCACACTACCCGATTCCCTGGGCCCCTTGCCAGCTTTGGAGGATACCTCCAATTGCTCAGGAGCCTGATTCTGGGCTGAGCCTCTGAGAAAGTGCAACCAGGAGGAACAGGGAGCCAAAAGTGACACATGGCAAAATGAACAGAATCTGGCCCAAGAAAAGCAGAGCCGTTAGCTAGGTGGAGGTGGTGATGGGGATAATACCAAACTGAGTTAGCATGTGGGAAGGTTGCAATGGGAAAGGTATCCAGGAAGGGGTTAAGTGAAGTGGGAAAAGCTTAGTACAGTGGGACAAAGAGGACCAAGCGGCATCCTGGATAAATGAACTTGAAGACGAGGCAGAGGAAGAAGAAATGGCTGCCATCATTAGACAACAAATAGGGCCACAGAAATACAACAAGGAACAAGGGCAGAGGTGTTGCACTGAACCTGGAAGGCATAGACAAGAATCTTAAACTTGAGTCGGTAGCCCAGGGCGAGCCACTGGAGAGGTTCAAATAAGGGAATGCTAAGCAGGAGGAGAGGAGAAGGATGCTGGCAGCTATGGTCTGGATGGATCAGAAGGGAGCAAGCTGAGAAACTGCTAAGCTACAGTGGAGGTTGCTTTAATCAAGGTGTGAGATAACCAATGCCTGGATAGGATTTTAGCTAAATGGACAAGGAAGAGATGAATCGTTATATGGCGCAGAAAAGAAAAAGTACAGGCCATCACTGCAATGTGTGGACACCTTTCACGTAAAATAGCCCCTCACAATCCCCACTTTGTGTGGGGATTGCATCCGTGGAGAGCTCATCACAAATTGTTGGCAGCTACACCCACGGAGCCTCTCTCCTGGCAAAGGGTCTCATGGAGATATTGAGGAGACAAGATTATAGCCTAGATCCTTGTGAGACCCCTCTGATGAGAGAGGCTGGATTTCAGGAGAATACACTCCTGGAAACCATATTTTTAAATCTTTCCTCTACACCATTTAGTGTCATCTGCTCAGGTTTGGAGGCTGCATTGAAGGTCAGATTTAATTACCTGGGCTTAAAATACAGACGATGCCTTTCCTTGTTCAGGAGGCACCTCTTCAGAAGCCCTGGATGCGATTAACTCAACTTATCAACTGTACTTTTTTTCCCCCCACATCCATTAAGCAGCACTGAAGGGAACTGGAGTCTGGAGATACATGTTTCTTACTTTGCCCCTTCTATTCCTCATTGATGAATGGCTAAAGCAGACTTGCAGTTGTCTTTGAAGGCTCTGGCAGATGAACATAATGAACCAATGATGGATGGGAGCAAATAAACCACAATGCGGGAGAGCGCACAAGGCAACGATTTCTAAATGGCCCTCACATCTTTGCACTTCAGAACTGGCTTTTAAAAGCCTGTTTTCTTCTTTTTATCTGGTTCCAGTTTCTGCAGTGGCTTTGTATATGTTGGATGGGGAGGGGGGAGGGGAGAATGGGAATCTTTACGTATAAACAGAGGGTTCCACTTTCTCAGTCAGACAATAATGAAGCATTGTCATTTGGGGAGTTCAGATAGCTGGGAAACCACTTCAAGGCCATGCAAAACAACTGGGCAGCATCAGAAAGAACAACAGTTGGCAAACTGAGCAACAGAGTTTAAAACTTCAATATAATGAACTAGCAAAACACAGCTGGTTCTGTCTGCTCGCTATACTTGATGCCAGTTAAGAGCTATTTTTAAGAGATTATTCTAAATGTTGTTTAACTAATTTGAACTTCCAAATATTACCAGATTTGAATCCTGCTCTAATCAATCTCATCTGAAACACTGTGCGCTTAATCCACACAGTTGGATTGTTAGGGCCCCTATCTGCAAAAGGAAAAGATCTCAGATATCCATTCTTTCCTTATCCTAATTAGTCTTCATTCTTTCCTTTCCAGCTATTAGCCTCTCTCCTTCATTGCTAGGGGGTGGAACTGTTCTCATTGGAAGGCTAAAGGATAGTAGAAAACTCACATCCGAAGAAAAATTGTTCCTGAAAGTGAGTGGCACTCGTATGCTACAGAGATGAGCGCAGGATAAAAACTTCCATAGAATGGAATAGAACGGAAGCAGGTGTGTTTTGCCAGAATCTGTGGAAACTGCTATGTACATTCCCAAGAGAGACACACTCCTGTTCTGCAAACCCTTATGCACACAATTTTACCCAGCAGAGATTCTCCAGGGGATCCACAAAAGGTAAAGTTGTGTGTGTGTGTGTATATATGTGTTTGCAGGATCAGGTCCTATTTGTGCTTTGTCGTAGAGCTCAGTTCACAGGATTACACACGATCCACATTGAGCATTGCTCTGCTAACACAGCGTCTCTGCCAGCTTGCCATCTCCATGTTCCCCGAATATACTCTGCCACTTTGACTAGAATGTCTTTGGCTTGTGTGAGTTTAATCTAGGGTATGACTGAACAATTGTCTAGGGGTACAAAGCACAGAATATTAATACTACAAGGACACCTAGAGGCCCAACAGAAATCGCAGCCCCATGGTGCTAGGTCAGAGGTTCTCAAACTATTGTACTGGTGACCCCTTTCACACAGCAAGCCTCTGAGTGTGATCCCACCCTTATAAATTAAAAACACTTATAAATATATTAAACACCATTATAAATGCTGGCAGCGAAGCGGGGTTTGGGGTGGAGGCAGACAGCTTGTGACCCCACAGATAATAACCTCATGACCCCGAGGGGTCCCGACCCCCAGTTTGAAAACCCTTGTGCTAGGTGCTGCACAAACCCATCATTAGAGAGCGAAGCCCTGCCCCACAGAACTACAATCCACATAGACAAGGAGTGGAACAGGAAAGATAGGCAGAGAGGAGACGTTACTACCATTCCACTGATGTCTCAGAAGTATCTGGAGTCTCAGGTCAGTGGACGTTGCTGGGTCTCCGTCTCTTGGATTATCCTGCCTCTCAGACACCCAGCTGCTTCGGTAACAGAGACAGGCTCAGTCCAGCCCATGAAGTGAGCTCTCCATGGGACCCCACCTCCAACCTGTTCGCAATCCACGGCTAGTACAGAACGCAGCCGCTCACTTATTCAGCAGTGCATCTTGCACAAATCCACGACACCAGTGGCTCTGGAACCTACACTAGGAAGCTCATTCATCTGGTTTTAAGACAGACAGTCCTGCTTTTCTAAGGTTTGTCCCCTGTCCGGTACCAAGACAAAAAGCAGACGTGGTTTTGGTGCATGCAAGCTCTTGCCACCAGGGGCAGGGTGGTGCATTCTGCTGAATGGCATCCCCCATGTACAACATGCATGTGAGTTCAGTGGGGGTTGGGTCGTGCAGGATGAGGTGGGTCCATGCTGGTCCCAGAAGTCCCGGTATTCTAGTGATGTGTGAGTGGCCACCCTACTCTTCACTGGCTGCCTATTGGTTTCTGGGTGACATTCAGGTGTTTTGATCTATAAAGCATTAATGGGCTTTCAAAGTGGTCTAAGAGGAGTTAACTTTTAATAGGTGTTTGGATTGCTAACGGGATTTGGGCACCAAACTCCCTTAAGCTCCTTTGAAAAAATCTTAGTCTATGGCTTAGGTCATGCCTACGTGAGAAATCTACTTCCTCCCGCTGCTTCTCAAATTAGAAGTGTGACTATCTGAGCACTCCCCTCTGTGCCTTGAGAAATCTTCCCCAGCATTTGCTTTACTTTTCCAGAGAGGAATGACAGTGTTCAGCAACAAGTATTCAAGAACGTTGGGGTGCCACAAATAAGAATCTGAGCAGTCCCTCACTCTCCCTTCAGCTCACATTAAGTTTCTGGATTTTTTTCCTATTCAGTAACATTCACATCTCAAACATAGTTATGCTTTTTTAAACTGTGTAGTTTATACAATGGACATTGCCACTATGGGAAAGCTGAAATAAACACTTTATCCAAGGCTGTGGTCTAGTATTTCTCAGAATTTTTTAACCTTCAAATATTTTGAAGGATCTACCTGCAGTCAGCTCCTGGCTGGAAAATGGTATTGCAGATTTTGCTTTGAAGTGAAGGAGTTTGGGATAGAAATATCACAAGTGACCCATCAAGAAGATTGCATAACGGAAGGAAAGTTTGCTACCCAACTATTTGTTCTTCCTTCTCCTCTCCACCCACCCATAGAGAGTTTAGAAGGGGGGCAAATCTTGCAAACTTTGGAACTGTGGAAAGTTCTCCATTGATTTCACCTGGGAATTGGATTGGGCGCTTTATTGATAGGAGTATTCCTGTGGGATCCCAGCCCCATTGAATTCAATAGTGCTAGTCAAGTGTATAAGGAGAGTGAGATTTGACCTGGTATGGTTGCCTTATTCTTATTACTAGTGGAGTTCAACTGGTCTGAATGGGGCTGAGTTGCGTAAATATGATGAATAAGATCTGGGCTAGTTCTATGATACGAGTGCCCAGGGTAAAATATCACTGAGATCACAGACAGCCTAAACTAAGTAACACACAAAATCCCATTCCCAAGGAAACAGTTACAGACACCCCTTATAAGTTTGTCAGTGCTTTCAGATGCGCATACTGTAGCACAGCAGGGGATACCGTCTCTGTTCAAAAAACGTCCCATGCATCTGCTAGGTTACAGGGCAGAAGGGCCTTTGAAGTTTTGTTTGCATTCCACTGCAGCCTCAAATAAGAGTTCTCATCGGTAAGAGAATTCACATACATATTAGGAGGTGAAGATGATTAATTGCCTGTCCCCGCTCTCAGAAAGGGGAACTGCTCAAAGTTGTCTTGTTGACAGTGATTTTTCAGAGCCATATGGCACTTCCACATCTCATTAGTAACATGCACACTGCATTCATCTCAACTCTGCGCTCGGTTTCTAGTTTCATCCTTCATGCTGATTAAGAATATGAAATACCAACCTCCAGCTGAAAATTTCTGGGTCAAAATATATTAAAGAAATACTGTATTTAAATTATTTCCCTTCTGCCATTTCATTCAACATTTTTAACCAAGGCTGCCATCTTAAGCTAAGGGACTTCAACAACCAAGTCTCATTGAAATTCGCAGAGAGAATTAGGCCTCCTCTATTCTAGTAGAGACTCAGCCTATATCAGCAAAAGAAATATACAAGTTCCCCAGATGAAATGAACTATACTGACAATAGGTGTCTTTTGCTGGTACAACTGCATCCGCCCTCAGACTTTTCCCAGCATAGTGATGTCAGGCAGGAGGATCATTTTCACACCTCCAACTGCCAACAAAACTTTGAAGTGTAGACCAGGTGAAGCCCAGCCTTAGTTTTTATTCTACGAACATTTACTCTGCTATATTTGAGATCAGACTGAGAGTACATATCAGTAATTTAAGAGTAAAATCTTTACAGGAATATTGCAATTATCCCCGAAACAAGCCTAGAAATTTCAGAGTTGGTTACACTTAAAAAGAAATCCACACAAGGTCAGGAATTGCACAGCTAAGGCACCTGCGGTTACATCATGCAATAAGCATGCAGTTATAGTAGTTGATAATAGCGGCTGTAGTTCTACATTAAACGACATGGATTTTTAAAGACGCATTAGGGTATTTTCTCCCCCTCGTGGTATAACTACAGGACAGAGTCAAGGTTGTTTGGGTGCCTTGAATTGTGCCTGTTTAACTGCATTTAAAATGATAAATGTATGTAGTCAGTTTCTCTAAGAAATTAACGATGTAGCAATTTTAAGAAAAAGTAATTCTTCCCCTGTCATTAGGCATTTAGCCAGAGACACAAAGAGTACTTCTCCCATGGCAGCTAACAGAAGAATAAAGAGCCTTTCGCAGTATGGATAGGTTAATCAGAAAGTGCTAACGTGGGCAGTCTGTGATCCTGGTCACAAGAGTAAGGTACGTAATTAATGCCAAGTTCCACAAGAAAGAACAGCTGCGCTAGAAGCTGAGCTGAAGCCTGGTGTGAACACCCAGAAGGACTATATAATACACTGTACATTCCCCTTTGGCAGACACGCTGGAAAATACCAGCACTCTCATATTATACAGTCCCTAAGAAGGACAATTTCCAAAATGTATTAGTGCTGCAAGGGGTCCCTTCTGAATTTAGGAGCAAACCCAGAGTCCCACTGAAGCAGGCAGGCCAATTCTGCCACCCATACTCATGCCAAGTACTACTTTACTCTAAGAGTAATCCAGTCCATTTCAATGGGGCACCACATAGGGTAAGGTACTACTCAGTATGAGTAAGGTTAGCAGACTCTGTCCCAGTCTGAATGGGCAGACACCAAAGGAGAGGAGCTGCGTCCATGAATGTGCTTACTGTGTTATTCTGGTTTTTATCTGCTATTTTTTTTTAAAAAGGTTATTTAAAAACCTGGCAGCCAGGCAAAGATAAAGTGATTTAGAAGTTTGTTTTAAATCAGTTGCATTTCATGGCCCATAAAAATAGGGATTTTTAGAAAAAAAAAATTTGTTTAAAAAAAATCAGTCGCATTCCCATCCCCGAGTCACTAGTGTCTTAACCAGGCTCAGTCTCTGAGTCCTGATCCAAAGCCCATTGAAGTCAGTGGAAAAGCTCTACTTGACTCCAGTGCTTTTGGACCAGGCCCCCAGCATGCAGCAGGAAAGGAATCACGTCCACCCAACCCGACAGGGGCTCCCGACCAGGAAAGGTACAGAACCGAGGCTGTATCGTTGACAGGTGAAGAGCAGTGCTGAGCTCCTGGCAGGACTTGCTGCTTCCTTGCAGTCCATCGGGATGAGGGTGCTGCAGAGCCATGGGATGGTAAAAATAAGGCACGCAGCATATTGCGAGAGCTGTCATGCAGAGGGCCATAAAGGATGGTGGGGCTATGACAGTTAATACCAGCCGAGCTTCTACCTCAGCATTAGGATCCCAACCAGCCCTCTGCCATCGCCCGGCCCCCATTGCTCCCCGCGGCTGCCGGCTTTGTTCCTAGCAGTGCTGCTCTCACCACACTGCTTCTAGCTGGCAGGAGAATTCATGAAAATCCTAAAGATGCCCCCTATCCACACTGCTGCCTTCCAACCAGTGGAACACAGACTGCAGCCCTCTGTGGTAAAGAGTCTGCCAGCAGGGGGCGCAGCGATCCAAGCCACCAACTCCCCCTCCACTCTAGGGCCTGTGGGCAGTGCTTCAAAATGGCGTGATGTTGCCCAGGACGGAGGTGGGGCTTGCCAGCTGGGCTCTTGTAGGAAGAGCGGCTATTGGAGTGCCACTGACTCCAGAAGAGGTTAAATCCCCCCGACACACACAGGTATAGATGCCTACTTGCACCCATTAGAATGCAGCATATGCCGGGTTGTGCTGAAGCACCAGCGTTGCACTGCAAACCTTATTGTGCCATGCCAAATACTCGTGCTTTGGTTTCCTGCACTCGCCAGCAGGCTCTGCAGCCTGCAAGGTCAAACCCTTCATCACGGAAACACCCTGTTAAATTCCGAGAGCAACATTCCCTAGGGGGGAAAAAAGGACATAACCATGTAGGGAGAAGATCCTGAGAAGTGGAAACCAGGTTCCCATGAAAGGGTGGAAGTAACTGTCATTCCTGCTCCTTAAGGCTTTAATAGCCACACAATACATCCCTTCTCAAGTAGTGCTAACATGCCAACAGAGCTTTATGCGCTCCACCTAACATATTCCGTGCGCAGGGTACTCCTCATAAACATTACTTAATATGGGAATGAGTCCGTCCATAGCCCCCTGCCAGTCAGATACTGCTTGACTGAACCACCAAACAAAGAACTTTGTGTTTTGGGGAAAACTCAGAAATAGCATATTGTCGTTCTGGGGTGTGCAGGGGGGGGGGCAACACACTGTATACACTTGCTGTCAAACCAAGTTCAAAACATTTACTCCCGAGCCCCCCTTTACTGTCACTGACCTGAGTTCTTATGGTACCTTATGGATTTGGTAAACATTTATAGCATAAAAGTGACAATATCATATACACTGCCCTAATATAAATCACAGCTACCATTCTTTGTATATACTGGAAACTGTAAACGTAATGGAAGAACTAATGGGGTTCTAGGCTGCACAATGAATAACTACAGATGTTTCTCGGACCGCTCTACAGAATTCCAATGCACCCAGAGTAATAGATATCAGCTAGGGTTGAAGTAATAGGTCTGATGAGTGAAAAGCTCTTTACTCCTCCCCGCCCCCTCAGTTTTTCAAATTTTACACCTGGAGAAAAAAGAATGAACAAGCACTGTTAGACATTTGAGAGGTGAATGCACAGGACATTTAAGAAGTGGAAAAACATCTGCTTAAGCCAGATAGAAACCAGATGGGGAGGAAATAGGCAAGAGGATAAGCAGAAATGTAGTCAGGAAGAAGACTTCAAGAAGAGAAATCTGCTTACAGCAGGTAAAAGCATTTACCCAAAGGCAACAAGTACCTTGCATGGTGCCATGTGAACTACCAAACAGCTCAGAGATGGTTCTTCCTGGGGAAGAAGGAAAGAGGCTGACACCAGCAGTCTCAAAAGGACTCTGAGTTGGGAGGTAACTCAAACAAAGTGGCAGCTTTAAGAAACTCAGATGTTCTCCAGGAAGCTCTCTCTATATCAATGTGGCACATGTTGGCTAACCAACCAGTTATGGAGCCATTGGGCATTCCACGAGAGAATGTTTCTCTGGTGATTAGAGCAGGAAACCAGGAGCACTAAATACCACTGATCACTGAGTAACCTTGGATAGGTCATGTGAGCCTGTGCACTTCAATTTACCCATCTCTAAGATGGGTACAATACTTACTGGTGCCTACATCACAGGGATGTTCTGAAGCATGTATTTAAATACATTGACATCCTTGGATGAGAAATCTTCCAACTGCAAAATATTTTGTTGCAACTTCATAGAATAAAAACAAAAGACAAAAACAAAGCCATGAGACGCAAGCATTTTTCACTATCCCACATGCAGATACAGGTCATCTCTAATTTCAGAGACACCACAGGAATCTATTGCTTTTACACATGTCCCATCTACTTCCTCCCACTACCGCCTTATTGTTAACTGCAATTTCTTTCAAGTGAATGTACAATGGTCAAGGTGCTTTTACAGGGCTAGACTTCTATATTTTACCCTACAGATATTCCCATTGCAGTCAACAGGAATATTGTGGAATAATGGTCTATTCAGTGTGTGGCCCAAAGCTATTAAAGAGGTAACAATATCAAAAAATAAAACCCACAGACGGCATTGTTATATCCTTGGGGCAGCCGGTGTAGGAAGCAATCACTTGAGGCCAGAGAGCAGGCAGCTAACCAAAACCTCCATTTTATTTACAGATATCAGAGAGCTCACTCAGCCGGTTGAAACCAGCTGAGCTAACCCATAATAATCTAACTCAGTTGCCATAGCAACAAAAACCATGACAACCAAATACACAACAGGCATAGATGAATTTCTCATGCCATGCCACAATAATACCCATATAATTTCCACCTCCAGCTAGTCTGTACCCCTCAACTCCCTCCCCCTCTAACTGCCCAAGAAAGATAAGCCTTGAAGGTTAATCAAGAGAAGAGTGAGCAATGACCGAATTCTACTAGTCAAGGATAATTTGATAGCAGAGGACTGGACTTGGTGACCCAGGAGGTTCCTTCTAGTCCTATGTAACTATAAAATTGATTTTATATTAGACAGTGTTACAGTCATAGCCCTAGTAAGTACTTTACACAGGAATATCTTCTTGTTCCTCCAATCTTGCTGATTAGCCATAGTCATTAGATAGAGACCCGTTAGAAATCCAAGATTAGGGTTATTCACTTCCTGGCTTATGAAAAACAATGGCAAAGAGCATTGAAAGAAAACGCCATTATAAATTGAACTGTGAAGCTGACTGGTGCTGTGTAAATATTAATAAGGTATTGCAATGACATGGAAGATTGCAATACCAGCAGTATATTGCCTGGGGGCAGGTCTGCCATACAGATGGACATGTTTTTAGATTGCTAAAACATGGTTCAGAGGTAAAAATGCATCTCTTAAATTGTGCGTCTGTTTTCATGTCGCCTGAGCTTAGATTCTATTTGCTGCAGTTGAGTGAATGTAAAAAGATCCGCACAGTTTTTGAAGCATTGAGAAGCCCATTCTATAGCATAAATATTAGAGCTGGTCAGAAATTTTTCAACTACGCATTTATTTATTTGGGGGGGGGAAGAGAGGGGGCAAAAAATACAGATTTGCTGAAACCCAAACTTTTCACAGGAAAGGGTTGGTTTTGACAAATCTCCCATTTAAAGAAAAAATTGTGGGAAAAGGTTTTTAAACCTTTAAACCATTGTCCTTTCTGGAACAAAAAGGTGCTTTTAAAAAAAAATTCTAAACGTTTTGTTTCAAAACTAGATGAAATTATATTAAAACTAATTTAGAATATAAAATGGTCAAAAACGAAAAATGACCCATTTCAAAATTATGAAAACAAAATGCTTCGATTGACCTAGAGCTTTTTTATTATTTAAGGTCACAACATTTGAGATTTTGACTTTTTGGCACAATTCAGGATGAGAAGCATTTTTCAAAATCTTGAAAATTTCCCCACGATGAGAAAACTGTTTCCCACCCACCTCTAAAAATAGCTGAAGAATGGCATCTAATTGTTTATTTTCAGCTTAGGAAAACCCCCTCTATGAAGGGTCCTTCAGAAAGGATGAGCTTCCCAAAGTGCCCAGCCATCTGCAAGGAGCTATGGATGTCCAACCATAATCCTGATAGACCTCAAGATGGAAGGTAGCAAAGACAGCACAAGAGGGGAGAAAAATAAAGTCACTGGAAAGTTAGACTTGGGGACAGAGGGACGCAGTTAAGCTAGAGAACAAGAAAAGAATGAGGAACTATATCCCATGGCAGAATAGAACACCCTCAGGTTTTGTTTATATAAAAAAAGTTAGCATACATTTTTTAACTGGAAGCTCCACAGTGATAACCCTAGAAGTGAGGAGAAGGAAAGAAAAATAAACAGAGAGAGGAGCTAGGTGAGGTGAAACGAACTCATCACGGAATGTTTGATCAAAGAATAATGCCTTCAATTTGTTCCTTCATGTATCTATAATAAATAAATAAGGAAATCTTCCCACTGGCAGAAAAAACCCTCCACAAGGCATGAGTGAACGTTTCTGGTTTGTGAGCCAATGGAGCATCCAGCTACATGTACAAAACTGTTTTCTCCAGCTTCCCTTCCTGCTGGCTCCCAGGCTTGTCTGCAAACCACAAGCTTGATTGGAACTGGCAAGTGTTCCAACTGTACAAATGCATGCAACACCTGGAAGACAACTACTAAAGTTTAAGAAAATGGGGGAAAAAAATGGGACACCGGCCAAACGCTGTTGTCACACTCCCCAGCTGCTTGTACTCACCTGCCTGCAAGAGAAGGAATCAATAGCTGCAGGGACCAGGCTCTCTCGTTCACACACAACCAGCTCTCTCATTTTCTCCCACTAATTACTGAAAGCTACTTTTTTGGTTGTACGCTTTAACAAATACAAACCACCCACAAAAATAGCTGAACCCTTTGATGTTCCTAGAAAATGAACCTGGGGGACTGGGAAAGAGCAATGATGAACTGACCTTTGCTAGGGAAGTGACAGCCTGGCAGACAACTGCTACACAGCACGCTGCTCAGTACAGTTGATGGAGAAGATGAAATGTTAGTCAAGGACTTCAGGGCAAGCCACTAATCTCAGGAAAAGTGCCATGGAATCTTTGATGTCCTTGCAGAACAGACAGTGCCTCTGGGTCAAATTCTCAGCTGTGGTAAGTCCCCAGCACCACTGGCTTCATCTACACAGGTTTTGACTTCACTTATAAAAGGCCTCCTGATTGTAATCAGCAAATACAGCGACATGAAGACAAAGGTCAGATGTGGGGAGTGTAAAAATCTATTCATTGACTTCATTGGAGAGATGTTATTTTATATCAGCTGAGGATCTGGCCCTCGGTTTTTGGAAACATCGGGAAGACCCACCACACACAGGTCCCATGTGTGTTGTCCATTTTGTCTACTCCAGAAAGAGGAAGAATTGAGCTGACACTCCACCCCACATCCCATCAGAAGCCAAATCATCTGCCAGGCATCTGGTTTTCGACCGGAGCACCCCATTTGAAAAGGGACCCTAGCAGCTCCAGTCAGCACTGCTAACCAGGCAGCTAAATGTCCGGTCAGCGGCACAGCAGGGTTAAGGCAGGCTCCCTGCCTGCCCTGGCTTCGTGCAGCTCCTGGAAGCGGCCAGCATGTCCCTGTGGCCCCTAGACACAGGGGCTGCCAGAGAGGCCCCATGCGCTGCCCCCACCCTGAGCACCAGCACTGCAGCTCCCATTGGCCGGGAACCGCAGCCAATGGGAGCTGCAGGGGTGGCACTTGCAGGAAGGGACAGTGTGCGGAGCCACCTGGCCACCCCTGCGCCTAGGAACCAGACATGCCAACCCCTTCCAGTAGCTGCCTGAGGTAAGTGCTGCCTGGCTGGAGCCCTCACCCTGAATCTCTTCTCACACCCCAACACTCTGCCTCAGGTTGGGACCCCCTCCTGCACCCTAACTCCCACCCAGAGCCTGCACCCCAATCTCCTGCCCCAGCCCTGAGCCCCCTCCCAAATTCTGGACCCCTCAGCCCGAGCCTGGAGCCCCATCCTGCTCCCCAACCCCCTCATCCCCAACCCCACACCAGAGCCCACACCCCCAGCCAGACTCCTCACCCCCTCCCCCAGCCTGGAGACTCCTCCCACACCCTGAACCTCTCATTTCTGTCCCCAAGCTGGAGCCTGCACCACTAGCCGTAGCCCCCACCCTCTCCCGCACCCTAACCCCCTGCCCCAGCCAAGTGAGTGAGGGTGTGGGAGAGTATCAGAGAGGTAGCCGTGTTAGTCTGGATCTGTAAAAAGCAGCAAAGAATCCTGTGGCACCTTATAGACTAACAGACGTTTTGCAGCATGAGCTTTCGTGGGTGAATACCCACTTCGTCGGATGCAAGTAGCGGAAATTTCCAGGGGCAGGTTTATATATGCAAGCAAGAAACAAGCTAGAGATAACGAGGTTAGTTCAATCAGGGAGGATGAGGCCCTGTTCTAGCAGTTGAGTGAAAACCAAGGGAGGAGAAACTGGTTCTGTAATTGGCTAGCCATTCACAGTCTTTGTTTAGTCCTGAGCTGATGGTGTCAAATTTGCAGATGAACTGAAGCTCAGCAGTTTCTCTTTGAAGTCTGGTCCTGAAGTTTTTTTTGCTGTAGAATGGCCACCTTAAGATCTGCTATTGTGTGGCCAGGGAGGTTGAAGTGTTCTCCTACAGGTTTTTCTATATTGCCATTCCTAATATCTGATTTGTGTCCATTTATCCTTTTCCTTAGAGACTGTCCAGTTTGGCCGATGTACATAGCAGAGGGGCATTGCTGGCATATGATGGCGTATATTACATTGGTGGACGTGCAGGTGAATGAACCTGGGCGAGCGAGTGACAGAGTGATTGAGTGAGTGGGGGGTGGGGCCTCAGAGAAGGGGCAGGGGGCAGGGCAAGGGTGTTCAGTTTTGTGTTATTAGAAAGTTGGCAACCCTATTCTGAGGAGACAATACGCTTGTGAATTTACAGAGTTCTCCTCCCACTTCAGTGCTTAGTCACACCAGAAGTATTTACAACTTTGTTTTGGTAAGTCATTTAAAAAGTAACCAAGCAGAAGAAATTTATTGCCTCCAGTGTTCTTCTCTAATAGCCAGTGTAACAGAGATTCTTCTCATTATGATTGGCCTCTGTCTCAGTCCTGATCTGCACATATGGTCCAAGTTAGCAGTGGCTCCCCTTTATCACAGAGAAACATTCTAAAATGTGAGACTGTTCCATCCTCCTCCAGTCTGTTTGAGGGTATGAGATAAAATCCACACCAGGACAACACTGGTTCTGAGTCAGGTCTCACTTAAAAGTTACAGGATGATTTTGCAGACTGGCCATGTTGAGTGACATGTTATTTAGAATCGCTGCAAGCATAAAAAGGTAAAAATGCCACATTTGGAGCCTGTTGCTGCCATTTTCTCTACTTCACAAGAAAAATGTTTTGCTGTAATGGGCACGTCAGACCAGATGATCTGGTGGTCCCTTCTGCCTAAACACTATGCCTCTATGGTGGCACACTAGGAAATACATACAGGCAACTATTTGCCACAGAGTGCTGAGCACACTCAATTCTATTGCAGACACTCTTGAGTCTGGTTCTTGGAAAATGGCTACAACACACAAAAAATACCCCACATTCAAGCCACCATGTAGCTATCAAGAGCCCTTCCATGTTAACACCGTCCTTTCGGAGGACAGTTGTCTGCTTATATGTCTATCGCACACACCAGAGCATCTGAGCACCTCACCTTTAGTGAATTTATTTTCACACCATCCCTGTGAGATAGGGAAGTGTCATTATCTCTCATTTTGCAGATGGGCAACTGAGACATAGAAAACATTCATTACCTTGTGCAGGGTCACACAGGAAGTTGTATTAGCCAAGAATGTAACACCAGGTCTCCAGAGTTCCAGTCCAGTGCCTTAACCACATGGTCATACCAAATTACCCCAGAAAGTGATTCAGAAAATAAAGTGAACATTCTTCAGGTGCCTCAAGATGCCATAACAAATCTAATGGAGATAAAAAAACATCATATTAGCTGACATGCTATCATTCCCTTTAAGAACATAAGAACAACCATCCCAGGTCAGACCCAATGGTCCATCTAGCCCAGTGTCCTGTCAACCAACAGTATCCAGTGCCAGATGCTTCAGTAATCCATTGCCTGTCATCCACTCCCAGCTTCTGGCAGTCAGAGGCTTAGGGACACCCAGAGCATGGGGTTGGGTCCCTGACTGTCTTGGCTTATAGCCACAGATGGACCTAACCTCCATGAACTTATCTAATTCTTTTTTCAGCCCAGTTATACTTTTGGCCTTCACAAGACGCCTTGGCAATGAGTTCAGACTCACTATGTTGTGTGAGAAGCACTTTCTTATGTTCGTTTTAAACCCGCTGCCTGTTAACTTCACTGGGTGACCCCTGGTTCTTATGCTATGTGAAGGGGTAAATAACACTTCTCTATTCACTTGCTCCAAACCAGTCATGATTTTATACTCCTCTACCATATCCCTGCTTAGTCATCTCTTTTATAAAAGACAACCAGTCCCAATGTTTTTAATCTCTCCTTGTATGGAAGCGGTTCCATATCCCTAATCATTTTTATTGCCCTTCTCTGTACCTTTTCCAATTTGAATATATCTCTGTTGAGTTGGGATGACCAGACCTGCACATAGCATTCAAGGAGTGGGCATTACCTAGATTTATATAGTGGCATTATATTTGCTGTCTTATCCTAATGGCTCTTAACATTCTGTTAGCTTTTTTTGACTGCTGCTGCACATTGCGCAGATGTTGTCAGAGAACTATCCATGACTACTCCAAGATCATTCTTGACAGATAACAGCTAATTTAAAAGCCATCATTTCCTATGTATAGCAGGGATTCTGTCTGTCTCAACATTCTTTACTTCCTCACTTATCAACATTGAATTTCATCTGCCATTTTGTTGCCCAAGCACCCAGTTTTGTGAGATCATTTTGTAACTCTTCGCAGTCAGTCTTGGGCTTAACTATCTTGATGAACTTAGTATCATCTGCAAACTTTGCCACCTCACTGTTTACCGTTTTTCCTAGATCATTTATGAATATGTTGAACAGCACTGGTTCCAGTACAGATCTTTGGGGTACCCTGCTATTTACCTCTTTTCATTGAGGAAGCTGGCCATTTATTCCTACTCTTTGCTTCCTATCTTTTAACCAGTTAGTGATCCATGAAAGGGCCTTCCCTCTGATCCCATGACAGCTTACTTTGCTTACAAGCCTTTGGTCTGGGACCTTGACAAAGGCTGTCTGAAAGTCCAAGTACACTAGATCAACTGGATCACCCTTGTCCATATGCTTTGCCACATATTTTGTTGTTTGAGCTATTAATTCTTTTTAATTTTTTTGTCGCGTCTTTATTTGATGAGCATTGAGATAATCAAGTATACCAAGAGTGAAAATCTGGCAGCCCCAAAGACAATAGCAAAACTCCCATTGACTTCAATGGGGACAGGATTTCACCCAAAGTGTCATGCATTTAAGTATTTAAGAACATCTTTTACTGGACCAACTTCTGCTGGTGAAAGACAAGCTTTCGAGCTTACACCGAGCCCTTCTTCAGATCTGTGTAAGCTTGAAAGCATGTCTCTTTCACCAACAGAAGTTGATCCAATAAAAGACAGCACCTCACCCCCCTTGTCTCTCTAATATCCCGGGACCAATACAGCTACCACACTGCAAAACATTTAAGAATAGGAGCCTTTAAAGAAGACACATTTTGAATTTCAGCAACTTGGCCATTCAGGAAATGGATTCCCAGGCGAAGCCAGTGAAAACTGTGGGTGCCAAAGGACTGCAGGAAAAAACTGACATTTTTCTTACACAAAGGACAATGCTTTCATATGACAAATCAAGGGCATGCCAATGTTAGTTTTTCCACTCAAAATGATATTTAGTTACATATGCATTAAATTCTATACATATTTTAATTGCTTAAAATTGCTAAAAGAAACAATTATATCTGGGGAAACATTTTTTCTGCAAAGTTTGGAGCAATTCCTTATCCCTCTGGAATATGGAGAGGATCACTAACATTGTGACACTAGCTACAGCATGACTGCCATGCAATGCTGTGAACAGGAAGTAAGCATTTGTTTCGAAAAACATCCCTGAGAATTTATGCAAACAACAAGAAGTATTTTAAAAAGCATGCACAGAGCTGTCTCCTATTAACAATGCAGATCAAATGATTCAATCCAACTGCTTCTGCTTTGCCTAAATAAACGCCTGGATCATTCATCAAAGTGGGATTGTTTCCTAAAATATACTTCCTTGAACAGCACAGACAGCTTTTTCTAGGATCCTGCAATGATGTAATGGGAGAAAGTTATAGGCATTCTGACAAAGCCATTCAGATGGCTCAAAACTCTATTTCCCAGGGCTCCAGCCAGACAGGTGCAGATTCAGCAGCCATCAAAGCTCGCTGTGATGAATGGATTTATCCACCACATTACCTTCCGTTAGCACATTGGGCTATCATTTGAAGGCTGCTGGTCACCTAACCCCAAATCTTTAAAGCAGCCGTCTCAGCCTATGTAAGTTTGTTAGGCTCTCAGATAGCAGCAATGAGCTTGGCATACAATAAATACAAAATTAGCAGCTTCACTACTAGTGTTAGCCCAGCGAGGTAGCTCAAAGCTAGCTCGGGTATGGCTACTCGTGCTGCAGTCACACCTCTGACAGACATACCCTTCTGTCCCACCTGCGGTCACACAGGAAGTCTGTGGTGGGGCTGGCAGGGGCGGCTCCAGGCACCAGCACGCCAAGCGCGTGCCTGGGGCGACAAGCCACGGGGGGCGCTCTGCCGGTCGCCGCGAGGGCGGCAGGCAGGTTGCCTTCGGTGGCATGCCTGTGGAGGGTCCACTGGTCCCGCGGCTTCGGCGGACCTCTCGCAGGCTGCCGCTGAATTTGCAGGACCGGGGACCTCCTGCAGGCAAGCCGCCGAAGGCAGCCTGCCTGCCGTGCTTGGGGCGGCAAAATTCCTAGAGCCGCCCCTGGGGGCTGGGGCAAGGTCTACTGGATCCTAGTCCAGTGCCTGAACCAAAAGACTATTGGACATTCATCTCGGTTTCCCCCCTATTTACCAGTACAGTCAGTGCATTTGTTTTAACAGTCAGGGGCACAATCCCACCATAGGGTTTTGCTGAGAAACCGCCAGAGGAAGGCATCTGGAATAATAGTTCTTCATACTTCAAGACCACAATCAAACAGCCTAGACTCGAGGTAGAACCGGTTATCTGTCTGAACTTAGGGTAAGTTCTAAAGGTGGAATTGGCGTTAAACAGGTAACACCTCCTGCCAGTGTTTCTCTGATACTGGGTCATAGGCTTCAGCAGAGGAAAGGCTTTGAAGCCCAAAGGAAATACCCAGCAAACACAGCCAGCTGTTAGCTCAAACAGTATAATCGCTCAGCAATTAGTAATCACAACTGATTAGGGTAGGTTTGGAAAGGTGTTACAAATAGAATTGAAGTAATGAATGCTGGATCAAAAGGAACGGAGTTGAGAAAGGAGCCCAAACTGTATAATACGTCTTTGTTAACCAAGAACAAAAAGTTGCGGGGAGGGGGGAGAGTAGGGACGGGGCTGAATGAAGAATACCTGATAACTTCTCATTAAAGAGCTCATGTAAAAACTGCCCCTTCTAAACTGATTGGTCCCCTCCTATGTGGGGAGGGTTAGCTCAGTGGTTTGAGCATTGGCCTATTAAACCCAGGGTTGTGAGTTCAATCCTTGAGGGGGCCACTTAGGGATCTGGGGCAAAAATCAGTACTTGGCCCTGCTAGTGAAGGCAGGGGGCTGGACTCAATGACCTTTCAAGGTCCCTTCCAGTTCTAGGAGATTGGTATATCTCCAATTATTACTCTTTATACTATGGTAGAGCCTAGAAGCCCAGTCATGATGGACCCCATGGTGCTATACAACCATGGAAAAAACAGATGGCCTCTGGCCCAAAAAGCTTACAACAGTCGCTGTCTTGTGAAGCCCAAAATGCCGGTACGCTGGGCACGCTTGAAGTGTTCCATTTGGTTTCAGCAATAGTAAAGCCTTCAGAGACTCTCCCTCTATTTAAATGGGGGAAGAAGAGTGCTAGAACCATGGAACTCTGAAAGCAAAATAAAGTTTAAGCACGCTCCCTGGACTTCTGCCCTGGATTTGAGGGGTGTATATACCCTAGAATGTGATCAAGCTCTTTGCAACCATATTACGTGCACTCTGAATTAATAAAATAGACCACCACATAGTGAAGGATTGATTTGAAGACAGCCTTTCAAAAGCAAGGTCATAACTACTGGCAGTTTTGATAATCAGTATAGGAGGAGGGGAGGAAAATGTAAATAACTGAGAATTTAAAAAAAATATGTGGCTGGACAGCATTGAGTCCAGATGCCTCTGATAGTAAAAGTTATTGAAAGTTCAGAAAACAGATGATTTAGTAGGGGGTCATTATGACCTGTGTGTTTTGTATAAGTTAGTTATAAAAGTTGAGATAGAGTAATTAGGAGCAGTCTTCGGAAGCTATCCTGAGAGAGACATCTTTACGCCCCAGCAGAGAGGTGTTTGGCCAGCGCTGACCTGTTATTTACCTATATTCTGAGATGGTATTGAGTAATCACCTGGGATGTTCTAACCCTATTGCTTATGTTTGTGTGTGCTTAAATCTCCACATAGCAAGCAAGTGGGCAAAGAGTAGGTGGATCCTGGCTCCATGCCATCCCACCCACCGCAGGCCAGAAAGCAGGGCTGACCAGGTGCAGACTAGGGGAGGTGGTCATTTACCCCTCTCTCCATGCAAGTGTGGCACAAAGCAAGAGGAGGAACAGGGACGGCGTTACAATTCTTTCCTGGAGCAGCACAGCTACGTCCCACCCCTTGCACAGCGATGAGGCTAAAGGCTCGAAGTACCATCCCTTAATCCAACAAGCAATTTTCACCACAGAGACGATGCCTTTGTCTAAGATGCCATGTGCCGTTTTCATGCAACAGAGCAGAGATGGCGACCGATAAATATATTTCTTTACTTCCATGGGTTGTATGGAACGCTATATTGACAGTCACTGGCAATCTCATCCAAGAGACATGAGGAATATCATTTACTGTTTGCATAGAGCTATAGCCCAAGACAGAACTCGTCGCTTTGGCTGGTTGTTTCCCAGAATGTATATGCAAAGGATTCACATGGAAAGCAAAGTGCCACTTGCATATATGTAATGCTTTGAAAGGCCATTTAAAGATGTGTTTGTGTAACTATTCTGAGTGGCAATGCTACAGTCATTGATATGGCATGGCAAACTCTGAAATACTATCGTTCTGAGCATTCTCCTTCTCCCTGCTTCTAATTATTAATGACGTTGGCACAAAAGCAGGATCTGTGTCTATTAAATCTGCATCTGCTCCTGTTTATTCCCATGCAAAGTTATAATCCTTTGCGTCACCTCAACTGTGTGCTATGGAACTGATTTAGGATGTCCCAAACAGAGGAGTATGACCTCAGGTGGAGAATAAGTAGAACAGATCAACTCTGAAAGAAAACAACGCTGGTTTTGTGTAACATGCCAGTAGTAATAAATAAATTCAGAGATGAGCAGAAGGGAGAAGGGGAAGAAGCTATGCAGAAAGGAAGGAAATCTGATGTACAGGCAGAAGAACTTTTAATAAAATGATTCAGAGAGTTTTACATGTGGCATCATGGTTCTTTACCGGTCTCTAGAGAATTGCCTGAGAAGGGTTAAGCCACAATAAAGCCACAAATACATTTTGTTGTTTGCATCGTGGTGTTGTGATGACATTGCACCATCCGTATTGCAAAGTAGTTAAATCAGGATGTTGTGCTACACGTCAGAAACATCGCGCTATGCAGGCCTCTTGGAAAGATGGGACCCAGAGGAATCTATCAGTGGAGAAGTCATTGAGAATTCACATGTAGCTACAAGGAAATGAACGGACATTACAGGGAAGGTTGACTGTATAGTGCAGGGGTAGGCAACCTGCGGCACGCGAGCTGATTTTCAGTGGTACTCACACTGCCCGGGTCCTGGCCACCAGTCCGGGGGGGGGAGGGAGCTCTGCATTTCAATTTAATTTTAAATAAAGCTTCTTAAACATTTTAAAGACCTTATTTACTTTACATACAATAGTTTAGTTATATATTATAGACTTATAGAAAGAGACCTTCTAAAAACGTTAAAATGTATTCCTGGCAGAAACCTTAAATCAGAGTGAATAAATGAAGATTCGGCCCAGCACTTCTGAAAGATTGCCGACCCCTGGTATAACGGCTAGAACTTCAGGAATTTGTGTTGACTACACAGTGACACTCTGGATTTGGCCTGTGGAATATGCTAAAACTATGCTTGGTACCTGGGTCCTTTCAGCAATAAGTCACTTCATTTATTGCAGTGCGCGTCCGATTGGTACCAACAGGGCCATATATTTGGAATACAACCAATTCAAACACAAGCTAACAGCCCCATTCACTTGCTGGGCCTGAATGGGGCTTTCCAGGGGCACTGAAACACAGGAAGAAGCTTTTACAAGGTTGTTGCTTCCTTTATAGATGGAAAGACACGAGCTGAATGAAGCATGGCATAAAAAGCCCTTTCCTTCCCACTGCAGAGGTAGCCAGCATGAGAAAGAAGTGACGAAATGTTGTTCTCTGGCTGCTCGGAAAGGCAATAAGAGGTGTGCAAATAGTCATTTTGACAAGAGTAGGCTACGCTAATCATGGAGGCAGGAATTGCTGAGAAGCACCAGTAAATGCTGCCACAAAGTGATGTAGCAAGACTCCAGTGCAGATGAAGACCAAGCACAGCTGGTGGGCAACAAACAGCATGCAAGCTTTGAGCTGTATGAGAGAACTTGCCCACCAGATCTGCCCAAAGTCTGGACTTGCTAATTGTAATCAATGCAAAATAGGCCTTCCCATTGACTGCTCCATGTGATCTGATCTCTCTGAAAGCATGCAAGTTGTTCCTGAGTTCTGGATCCAAATGAAAATGGAATTGCCTTGAAAATACAGCAAGGCGACTAATAAATAACTGACTGATACAGCTCTTAGGCATGAAGCTGTGTCACTGCAGCATTAAATACAGACACTGGTTTTGTGGGTTTACACAGTTTATTGATCACATTCCTTGTTATAGTTTCATTTAGCCTTTTACTTATTCAGTACCAAGGGCCTGATCCTGAGAGGTGCTGGACACCCCCTGCAAGGTACAGTGTGTCCTCAGCTCCTGCTGAAGTTAATGGGAGCAGAGCATGCTCAGCGCTTTGCAGGATTGGGCCCTCCATCCATGATTAGGCTGCCAGGCCTCTCCCCCAAAAGGTGCGGTTGAGCAGGATTTGATATTCCCTGCCTAAATAACTAGAAACAGCATTGCCCTGCTGCAAGGGCTTGGGTTTAAAGATTTTAAAGTGGGGTCGTCAGGTCTAGTTCATTCTGTTAGTCATCCATAAAAGGTGACTGACAATGAGAATCATTTCCCTGCTCAGCTTAAAAAAACCTGAAAACAACCACCTGGAGTTTGTAGTGAAAAACTCATTTTGCAGATTTCCCACAAGCTGAAAACGTATTGCAGTTTAAACTATATATGTATGTCACCTATCCTAAGAAGAGCTGTCTGGAACCAAGAAATATTCTTGCTTGGAACCATCTCTATTCAGAAGCCAAGTTAGAAACACCGGAGGAGATTGGCTTTTATCTCCATTATAACTTTTTATAGCATTTCTATCGTGGGGGAAGGTAGTTCATGCTTTAGCTAAGGCTGAATTCCAGCTTCTCTGCTCACCCTTCATGATTTTTCCTAGCATATTCCTTTTGGGTAAAGAGTCCCACGCTTCCATCTCAGCCCAGAGATGAAAGCAATTAAAGTTACACAATATAATTAGAGTTATTATACTGTGTAATAGATGTCTTCATACCACAATACCTAGGAACTGATGTTAATGGGGCTCATCTGTCAGTAAGACCCATGGCTATAGTTTTGCTTTTGTAGTCAGAATCTTGACATGCGACTTACTGGAAAGCTCAGATCTGAGCAAGCAGCTTATACCAGATTTTAACACCTATTCTAGATGACTGGAAATCTGGGGAAGGGCCAATTCTGATTCAGATTTTGAACCCTTGAGTTTGGATCTGGAGTTTTGGGCTCAAGCCATCTGAGAAATAAACAGATATCTAGGAGGTGCCGCTCCGCTCTGCTGGATTCATTTCTGCTGTTGGAGATCGGGGATGTCTACACTTAAAAATGCTTCAGCAGCTGAGCTGATGTAGCACTTCAGTGTCGATACAACCGACACTGATTGGAGGGGTTCTCCCATTGGCATAGGTAATCCACCTCCCAGAGAGGCAGTAGGTAGGTTTGTGATGGGGTCCTGCTGGCCATCCTGGGGATTATCTCTGTCAGTTGGTTCACCCTCTTCACAGGGTGCTTCTCCTGTCGTCCCTCTCACCCTGCAGACCCACCTCACTCCAGGAATCACAGCATCCTCTTTGTGACTCGGCCCTCCAGTCGGGTCACCAGCCACGTTTCCCCCCTTCCCCAAAAGCCTTCTATGGAAACATTCCCAGGCAATTGTCTCCTGTGCTGCCCTGATGGTGCCACTTCCCCAGCGGACAGTAGGGGAACCCAGGACCGCCCTCTACTCTGGGTTCCAGTCCAGGGCAGGGCTGCCCAGTGGATTCAGGGGGCCTGGGGCAAAGCGGGGGAGCAGACATAAAAAAAGGCGCCACCCGCTGCAGCGCTTGTACTCACCGGGCGGTGTTCTGAGTCTGCGGTGGCAGTGGCGGTGGGTCCTTCACTCGCTCGGAGTCTTCAGGGTGGCGGCGGGTCCTTCACTTGCTCCGCACTGAAGGACCCGCTGCCAAAGTGCCACCAAAGACCCGGAGCGAGTGAAGGGCCTGCCACCGAAGTGCCGCTGAAGACCCGGACCGCCACCGAGTGAGTAGCCAGGGAAGGGATTCTTGGCCAGGGATAGCGGGGCCTCTGCAGGGCCCTGGGCCTGGGGCAAATTGCCCCACTTGCCCCCCCACTTTGAGCAGCCCTGGTCCAGGGACCCTCAGCTCAGCAGTTCTGAGCTCTGCCCTCACTGCGCCTTCCCTGGACTGCTTCCTGCTTTTCCTGGTCCCCCGGCCCCCTCCTCTGGAGTACGAGCTCCAAACCAACGCCCTCTTCCCGGGGAGTGACTGCTGCCTGCCTTGCTGCAGCCTTTCCTGTTCTCAACTCCTAGGCTTTATAGACCACCTATTCCTGCCCCGCTGAGCCTCTTTTAATCAGCTCCCTGGCTACTCCTCCAGGTGTAACCTGGGCAGTTAATTGGCCTGCCTGGCCACTTTGACTCCTTCTAATCCTGTGTGGAGTAAACATTCCATCACAAGATTGACAGAAGAATTCTTCCATCTACTCAGCACTTTCTGCACCAGAGATTAGGTCAGCATAGCTACATCTTTCGGGGTATGGATTTTTCTCACACTGAGAGACGTAGCTATGCTGATGTAAATTCCCAGCGTAGACCAATTCTTAGACAGTTAAGGTATTGTGTACCTGCCATATCATTTGGTCATTGTTTCCTTTCACTCTTAATCCTTTTGCTTTCATCATCATATATCATCATTCTGTTGGGTTGAACGTCCATTGATTCACAATGGACATTTCTAGAGAAAATACAATATGAGCTACCTTTTGCAGGCATTATTAGAGCACTCATCACCATAATATGATGCGCACACTAGGATAGCTATAGAGATCACATCTTGTACTTACATAGCCCCTTTCATCCAAGAATCACAAAGCACTTTACAAATATTGAGCTCTCACGTCATCTGCGTGAGCTAAAGAGCTATTAGACTCATTTTTAAAAGGTGGATAAACTGTGGTGCTGATGGGGTAAATGACTTGACCTGATTCTGCAAGCCTTACATAAGCAGTCCCACTGACGTCAACAGAGCTCCTCAAATGAATAAAAATTATCAGAAGAAGAACATAAGAATGGCCCTACTAGGTCAGATCAAAAGTCCATCTAGCCCAGTATCCTGTCTTCCGACAGTGGCCAGTGCCAGGTGCCCCAGAGGGAATGAACAGAACAGGGAATCATCAAGTGATCCATCCCCTCTTGCCCATTCCCAGCTTCTGGCAAACAGAGGCTAGGGACACCATTCCAGCCCATTCTGGCTAATGGCCATTGATGGACCTACCCTCCATGAATTTATCTAGTTCTTTTTTGAACCCTGTTATGGTCTTGACCTTCACAACATCCTCTGGCAAGGAGTTTAACAGGTTGACTGTGCGTTGTGTGAAGAAATACTTCCTTTTATTTGTTTTAAACCTGCTGCCTACTAATTTCATTTGGTGACCCCTAGTTCTTGTGTTATGAGAAGTAGTAAACACTTCCTTATCTACTTTCTCTACACCAGTCATGATTTTAGAGATCTCAATCACATCTCCCCTTAGGAGTCTCTTTTCCAAGCTGAAGAGTCCTAGTCTTATTAATCTCTCCTCATACGGCAGCTGTTCCATACCCCTAATCATTTTTGTTGCCCTTTTCCGAATCTTTTCCAATTCTAATATATCTTTTGGAAGTTGGGGTGACCACATCTGCGCACAGTATTCAAGATGTGCGTGTACCATGGATTTATATAGAGGCAACATGATATTTTCTGTCCTATTATCTATCCCTTTCTTAATTATTCACAGTATTCTGTTTGCTTTTTTGACTGCCGCTGCACATTGAGTGGATGTTTTCAGATAACTATCCACAATGACTCCAAGATCTTTTTCTCGAGTGGTAACAGCTAATGTAGACCCCATCATTTCAGCATGAGTTAAGATTTGCGGAATTGGATCCTGCATTTCTTCACTCTGACTGTGATCTAGCCGGGGAATGGCACTGCTTTTAGCCCTCTCTAGCTCCCTCAGCTTGATGCCTGCAGCCATGCCACTAGAGGTGGATTACAGATTTATGGGGCCATGGGCCAGAGCAAGTGGGGGCCCCTCCTCATCCCTTCCACTTGCTGTCGCCCTCCTCCAGCACTCCTACCAGAAAGCAGGGTCGGGGCTTCCCCCACTCCCCAGCAGGAGCTCCAGGCGGGCGGAACAGGGTCAGAGGTGCCCATTTTTCCAGGACCACCAAGTTGGCCAGGTCCTGGGGCATGGGCCCTGGTGGCCCAGTGGCTAATCCACCACTGCATGTCACTACCCATGATTGAAACACAATCCCTCATCATATAGAAACAGTTCTCTCGCCCCCTCCCCCTCCCCCCCGAGAAGCACTTCATCATGAAGCCTTACTATGCTGATTTCACCAGCTGCAGGTTTGCCTACCCAACAAGCGCTACAGTAGAAGCTGAATTTTTCACATCCCTGAGCAACCAGGCTAGGTCGACCTAAGTTTTAGGTGTCAGACAGGCAGCAACTCCACATCCTCCTGTGCCTGAAGAGTTGCCTCGGGTATCACGTTTGTCTGGGATAGTTTATAAACTCTTCAAGGCAATGAGGCTGTCATTTGGGTACTTTGCTCTGCATCACTTATAACGCATTCCGGCAACTTTTCGGTTAAATGATCTCGTCCATGTGAATGATGGAATAAGGCAAACGGCCTCCTTGATGATAATTGCCCAGCTATGGTCCTTTCCAGATAAATCAATACAACTGCTTTCCCATTGCAACATGTGCTCCCTAACAGAGATAGCTGCCTTTATAAATGCATTGAACAATTTAAATGCAATTGCAATTGTTAGCCTAGAAATTATGGAATATGTATATATATTAGTACATATTTTCAGAGCCTGCAGCAGGTGGGAGAAAGAAAATAATCAATCTTTTATCTAAGGGTATTTCTACACTACCCACCGATCGGTGGGCAGCAATCGATCCAGCAGGGATTGATTTATCGCCTCAAATCTAGACACGATAAATCGACCCCCGAGCCCTCTCCTGTTGACTCCTGTACTCCAGCGCTGTGAGAGGTGCAGGCAGAGTCGACGGGGGAGCAGCAGCAGTCGACTTACCGCAGTGAAGACACCACAGTGAGTAGATCTAAGTACGTCGACTTACGCAACTTCAACTACGTGACTAACGTAGCTGAAGTTGCGTAAGTTAGATCGATCCCCCCTCCCCCCGCGCAGTGTAGACCAGGGCTAAGATCAGATTGTGGTTATGGCATGGGACTAGGACCTGGTTCAATTCCCTGTGTGAGCCATTCAGCTCTGTGACTCAGGTCACCATCTGTACATGGTGGGTAATACTTCCATTCCCAAATCTCTCCTCACTTTGTCTTGAACGGAAGAGCAGCCCTGTGTAGCTCGAAAGCTTCTCTCTTTCACCAACAGAAGTCGGTCCAATACAAGATATCACCTCACCCAGCCTGTCTCACTAATATCCTGGGACCAACACGGCTACAACAACACTGCAAACATACTTTGTCTTGTCGGTTTAGATTTTAAGCTAGTCAAGGCTCACCTCTTCCCACGTTTGTACAGTGCTGAGCAGAATGGGGTCATGATCTAAATTGGGCCCCGTCTGCAGTATTGTGAAATCAATAAAGCTGGAATATACAAGGGGTTGCAATTAAATTCCTCACTAGGGCACAACCACCCAGGAAAGGATCAGAAAACTTTTAAAGTTTGAGGCACATCCTTGCTGAAGTGGAAATAATGGCGCTTTGTCCCAAACGATATAAAATATGTATTACAATTAAATTTTCTATTGGCAAATTGCTCTACAATTGCAAACACAGATGCCTGAGTGAGGCAATTAGAATAATTGTAGTGTGCTAATTATAGTTTGATGGATTCTGCACGCTGTCAGCAATTATCTTTCAAGCACGCGTTTTCTGAACGGAGTCCAAACCCATAAAAAGACACTGATATAATAAGCAATATCTTCCTCATTGGCGTGCTTGGTCATTTTAAAGCCTTTTCTAAACAAATACTTTGTAAGATCAAAGATGTAATTAAGTTTAATGAGGTTTTAGGAAGAAACACCCTTTGTATTCGATACACTTGTTAGCAAACTCCTTGCAATAAACATTGGAGGTGAACTGTCCATCCAGTACTGGGACCGTGCCACCCGCCCAGAGCTCCGGGGCTGGGGATGCTCTGGCCATGCCACCCACCCGGCCTGCTGGGTCTGGGGGTGCTCTGGCTGCGCCGCCCACCCAGTGCTGGAGTTGGGGCGCTCCAGCTATGGCGCCTGCCAGGCATGTTGTGGCCTTGAGTGTGCAGGGGGGCTGGCGGCCGTGGGAGGTGTGCTCCAGGCTCTGGCAGGGGTCAGGGGATGGAAGGGGAGGGGCGGGTCCTCAGGCAGAGGGGGAGGGGCAAGGACTAGCCTCCCCCAACAACGCGTTGTTCACCCGCCACTCATGGTGCTGTAATTCCTCCACATGGATGCTGTGGACACATGGAAGTACGTAGATCATGTTAACGTCATCCTCTTTCAAAAGGATGAAGGGCAAGTCTACACTACCAAATTAAGTCGACTTAGGTTACATCGACATACGGCCACCGCAGTAATTAAATTGCTTTTGCACGTCTGCACTACGCTGCTTGTGTCAGCAGTGTGCGTCCTCACCAGGAGCGCTTGCCCTATTTAACTGTCCGGGTGGGGCGTGGTGGGACAGCTTCTGACAGGCAGCAACAGTCAATGTAAGCAATGCAGTGTCTACACCAGGGGTGGCCAACCTGAGCCTGAGAAGGAGCCAGAATTTACTAATGTACATTGCCAGAGAGCCACAGTAACACGTCAGCAGCTCCCGATCAGCTCCTGGCCTCTAGCCCCCAGCGCCTCCCGCCTGCCAGCGGCCCCGCCAGTCAGCACCCTGCCTACCGCAATCAGCTGTTTCGCATGTCCAGGAGGCTCTGTGGGGGAGGGGGAGGAGCGAGGGCATGGCAGGCTTGGGGAAGGGGCAGTGAGGCTTGGGGGGAAGGGGCGGAGTGGGGGCAGGGCCTGGGGCAGAGCCAGGGGTTGAGCAGTGAACACCCCCTGGCACATTAGAAAGTTGGCGCCTTCTGAAGAGCCGCATGCAGCTCTGGAACCACAGGTTGGCCACCCCTGCTCTACACTGACCCTGCATCAACCTAACTACATCAATTTAAGCTTCATGCCTCTCGCGGGGGTGTAGTTATTAAGTCAGGGTAATGGGTGAGTTACATCTGTGGGAGCTGCATTTTAGTGTAGACACTTAGGCTATGTCTACACTAGAAACGTCAAAGCGCTGCCGCGGGAGCGCTCCCCCAGCAGCGCTTTGGCGTGGGAGTGTGGCCACGCGCGAGCGCTGGGAGAGAGCTCGCCCAGCGCTCCTGGTAATCCGCCTCCACGAGGGGGAATAGCTCCGAGTGCGGCTCCCAGCGCAGGGAGCCTGTCCACACTAGCGCTTTAAAGCGCTCAGACTCGCTGCGCTCAGGAGGGCCATTTTTCACCCCCCTGAGCCAGCAAGTTAGAGCGCTATAAAATGTAAGGGTTGACAAGCCCTTACAGAGTTAGGGCCGTGTAAGCTGTTTTATGTCAGCCTAGACCCGGGCTTAGTTAATGCGAATTAGGCACCTTTTAATTTCACACCTACACCATCCACGTGGGAGAGTTACCGCACCGCACGCTAGTGCACGTGGCAGTAAACCCCTGTCATCTGAACTGCAGGGCCCTCTAGACAAATCCTAAATTAGGTACCCTAAATCAGAATTTAAAGCCAGGATTTTCAAACTGATGAGTCATTTTGGGCGCTCAGCATGTTAAAACAGCCTGATTTTCAAAAGTGCGGAGTAACCACCCTCTGAGCATTATCCTTCTTTAAAAAGAGTCTCACCTTGGGTAACAAAAACCCACAAAAATGCAGGCCCAGAAGCCTAACTTTACGCTCCTGTTTTTTTTAAAATCCTGACTGTATTTTTGCACAATCTCAGTATTCATAGTAATGAATCTACTCGACTCTCCCTTTTCCAGATTCTCTGGCAGGATCTGTGTGATATGCCCTGCTTGCTTTTAACTCAAAGAAAAGTACCTGCAGATTATTAGGGATTTCTAAAACCACAATCTCCTCCCCCCCACCCCATTTTCTCCAGCACTCATGTTTTGCATGAAACCAGACCCACCCCTGCTTTGGTTTGCATAACAAAAGCCTCGCCAACAAGGTTTTATCTAAACAAAAGCCCCTGTCTAGAAATAATGCCTATTGATTCCTCCCAGAGAGATTTAGGGTCTAGTCCACACAATAAATGCAGTGTCTGCAATGAAAGGTCAGCTTGGCATCAAAGCCCCAAAACAAAAACCCCCAGACTCTGCAGCAGTGAGTTGTGTGTGAAGCTGCCTTATGGGAGGACAAGAGGCAGCTTAGTCCAAGAAAATACAGTTAGAAGCCAAAAACTCTTGAGGTCTTCCCCTGACTGTGTGACATAGGGCAAGTCACTTCACTGCTCTCTGACTCAGTTTCCCCCATCTCTAAAACAGGGATCAGACCTCCACGCAGGCAGGTTGTAAAGATGTTAGCGGTCAAAGCTTTGTGCAATTAGTGTACCAGTGAGCACCCTACACAAGAACAGCCATTCTGGGTCAGATCAAAGGTCCATATAACCCAGTATGTTGTCATCTGACAATGGCCAATGCCAGGTGCTTCAGAGGGAATGAACAGAACAGGTAATCATCAAGTGATCCATCCCCTGTCGCCCATTCCCAGCTTAGAGTCATAGACTTTAAGGTCAGAAGGGACCATTATGATCGTCTAATCTGACCTCCTGCCCAACGGAGACCGCAGAATCTCACCCACCCACTCCTGTAACAAACCCCTAACCTATGTCTGAGCTATTGATGTCCTCAAATCATGGTTTAAAGCTTCTGGCACCATCCCTGCCCGTGCTGGCTAATAGCCATTGATGGACCTATCCTCCATGAATTTATCTGGTTCTTTAGTGAACCATGTTAGTCTTGGCCTTCACAACATCCTCCAGCAAAGAGTTCTACAGGTTGACTGTGCGTCATGTGATGAAATACTTCCTATGGTTTATTTTAAACCTGCTGCCTATTACTTTCATTAGGTGACCCCAAGTTCTTGTGTTATGCGAAGGAATAAACACCTCCTTACCTCAGTATGCTAGTAGCCCCATTCTCAGGCTGACCCATCCTGCCCACCCCGCCCAAGAGTTACTATGGTCCTGCTTACAGGGCAGGATTGGCTTGCAGCCCAGCAGCATAGGACTTGGGAACCATCTTCCCACTCCCAATGGGCAGCCTGGTGTGCAGGGGATTGTCAGTATTCAGGCCACTTCCACCTCAACACCATTGTTTCTTTGAAGGGAGAGAGGAAAAGCTACCATTTGGCTCCCACCTCCAGCCCCTTCCCTGCTCTCCTTGGATAGCTTTTAGAATGAAGCCACGAGCGATACACGAACAAACAGTTGTGCTGCCACTATTTTAATTAAGGGATCAATCCCACCTCCCATATCCCAGCTGGAAGTGCCCTCTAAGGAGGAAGGAAGGGGAACCAAATAAATTTAGCCATTAGTTCTCCCAGTTAAAGTGTTCTCATTACCTTAACCCAGGAGGGGCGCAACCCATCTCATCCTGCAGCCAGTCCACAAAGGCAGATCCCACGCAGAGCTCCACAGGCACCTGGCTGCAGTGATCTGGTTGCAGAACAGGAGCCAGATCAAGATGCACAGGGCTGAAAATACGTATACTTTGTTCCTAGCACGCACACACAATGGCCAGAATTGTCAAGTACCGAGCCCCTACTGCTGGGGCCAGTTTGTCCAAAGGGCCCAGTTCCTACGTGGGCACTGAATAAGTGGCCAGGCTTCAGGACGGCTCCACGCCCTGCATGCTCAGCTTTTTTGAAAACACTGCTCTAGTGGTGGCTATGAAGCACCTGGAAACTCTGGGACTCCGAGCCTAGCCTAGAGTTTATATACTCCGAAGAGGGGACAAAAGCCTGGAGGGATATCTCCCCAGTAGATTCCATTTTGAAAAAAATCAGTGAGATTTGGTGCAGCTGGGTCCATTCCAAAAGGCCAAAGGTTTGCTCTCCAGAAGCTATTTGTTGCAATGGTATTCCCTCTCTGACAGGGATGGGAGAGGAGTCTAGAACAGGGGTGGCCAACCTGTGGCTCTGGAGCGCTTCAGAAGTTAATATGCGGCTCCTTGTATAGGCACTAACTCCGGGGCTGGAGCTACAGGCACCAACTTTCCAACATGCCGGGCAGGGGCGGCTCCCGGCACCAGCGCAGCAAGTGCATGCCTGGGGCAGCAAGCCGGGGGGGGAAGCCTGCCGGTTGCCATGAGGGCGGCAGTCAGGCTGCCTTTGGCGGCATGCCTGCAGGAGGGTCCACCAGTCCTGCTAGTTCAGCGGTAATTCAGTGGCGGGTACGCCAAAGGCGCGGGACCTCCCGCAAGCATGCCACTGAATCTGCATTACCAGCGGACCTCCCGCAGGCACACCACCGAAAGCCACCTGGCTGCCGTGCTTGGGGTGGGAAAAAACAGAGCCATCCCCGGTGCCAGGGGGGTGCTCACTGCTCAACCCCTGGCTCTTCCACAGGCCCTGCCCCCATTCTGCCCCCTCCCCTGAGCCTGCCATGCCCTCACTCTCCCCTTCCCCCTCCCGGAGCCTCCTGCACACCACGAAACAACTGATTGAGGAGTGTGGGGAGGAAGGGAGGGGGAGGTCCTGATTGGCAGGGCTGCCAGTGGGCAGGAGGCACTGGGAGTGTATGTGTATGGTTGGGGAGAAGCTGATGTGGGGCTGCTGATGTATTACTGTGGCTCTTTGGCAACGTAGTAAATTCTGGCTCCTTCTCTGGCTCAGGTTAGCGACCCCTGGTCTAGGGAGAGGGGAATTTCCACCTGAGTCATAGACAAACACGTTTTCCTTCAGTCTGGTGTTAGAATTTTAAACTAGAGGCTCCCAGTGAATCACCAGCTAGTACATCCCTGAACTACAGCCACTGTGATATTGACTCAGAGGCAGGGAAGAGCTCTTCCCTGCTGGCAGGGCCGGTGCAAGGAAGTTTCGCGCCCTAGGCGAAACTTCCACCTTGCGCCCTCCGCCATCCCTGAGCCCCTGCCCTGAGGCACTCCCCCCGCCCCAGGTAGACAGGTAGACATTGGCTTGTGGCACCAATCAGCTTAGGCGCCGCAAGCCTGGGAGGCGGGAGAAGTGAAGCAGCCACGGCGTGCTCGGGGAGGAGGCGGAGCAGGGGTGACCTGGGGAGGTGAGTTCCCCTGCGTGCCGCGGCCCCCTCCCCACTTGCTGCAGGCGGCCCTCCCTGCGCTCCCCTACTCCAGCTCCCTCTGCCTAAATGCCAGCAGCGACCAGGGCGGCCGAAGATCCGGCTGCCACGGTCGCTGCCGAAGAAAATGCCGCCCCCCAAATCCTAGTGCCCTAGGCGACCGCCTAGGTCGCCTAAATGGTTGCACCGGCCCTGCCTGCTGGGGAGGCTCCACAGTGCTAAACTTTGTCTAATGTTGCATTCGACAGCTTAAGAAATCAGAGCTCTCCTCTTCAGATTTTCTGGTCCCTGTTCCCTTTTACACCTCTCTCTCTCTGGCTGTCCCTTTGGCAGGTAGACATTCAGTACCCCACCGATCTTGGAGAACAAAGCAGACAAGGGATATGTGACACCAGTCCTCTCCAGCCCCAACATTTGTTTACTGTCAATGAGATATTGGCCCAATAAAGAGATCACGTTACCCACTTCAGCAGAGTCTGGGGATGGGCTCGTCCCTCTCCCGGGGGCAAATCACCTTCATCCAAATCAGAAAACAGGAAGCTTGGTTTCTCCCCCAAAGTCCCATAATAAGACTGACCCTCCCAGTGCTGTCCTGCTTGGACCCAAAGACTCCTCCTGAGACAAGTCCAACCTTTTCTATAAACTGGCTACTCCTTTTCCAGCAGGACCAAGCCAGTAGATTAAATTACCCCAGGTGCAGCTGACCCCATGCACTTTACCCCTTCTTTTCTGGTTCCAATCCCTTACAAACACGACAGGTGAAACAGGATTGGGCTTTTTTGGGGGGGGGAGTTGGGAGGCTCTACATCCCAGTTGCCCTGGAGGACACTGCAGTACAAGATCACTGTTTGTGGAAGGTGCTATGTTAGCAGTGTGTAACACTAACATTAGTGCATGCAAGTATTCATTGCCCAGTTTTAACCGCAAGTGCATTTCACTGAATCACAAGTGACGATAAACATGTCAAGAAGGGTCAGCTGATATTCTTGAATCCTCTACAGAGTCTTAGGGTTTTGTAAACAACAAAACCCATCATCCAAATGTGTTCTAATGCACCGTAAGAGCATACTCGAGTACCATAGCAATGAGTGTGGTATAAGCATCTGAACAGTCTATTTAGCTAATCCTGATGCTTTCATGATAAAATACATGCAGGTTTCTCTCAGATGGACTCAGGGTCTGTATCTTTCCGTTTTCAGGTGCACATAAATTTAAGTCTTTGAAGCTGCGGAGACTCCAGAGGGGTGGTCAGAAATAGCATAGGATTACAGAATACTGGACACAAATGTGGTTACTGCATGCAGCCAGCAGGAGGGCAAGAATCTCCACTTGTATTCTACCTCCCCACCAGACTCCGAAGAGAAGCTCTTCCATAGAGTGTTCTGGATTGGGGTTTAGGGCCATTAATTGTGTATTTGTGTGCCTGTGCCCCCTGCCAAGAAATGGGCTAGGCAGACAGCTGATGATTGCAGTGAGCTGGTGTTTGGAGGAGAAGCTGCTACAAGAATACATCATTTTAATACTTTTGAAGTGTATTCACACCTCTGTTTGGGGAACCACTCCAAAAACGAAGGTCATTTGTGTAGACTGGATACCGAAAATGGAGAGGATGGTTTATTAGTGGTGTAACAGTGGTATGGCAGAACAATGGGCATCTCTCCCAGAAGATCAAGGGTTTCAGCAGATATCTGAACTACAGATTTCTGTCCATTCCTCTCCGTGGCCCAGTGCACAGTGTCAGATAAAATGCACCTGTACAAGTGGAGAAATGCAGCAGGTGGAATTAGGCTACATTAAGGAGAAATTTTAAAGAAATCAGTGGAAACGAAAAGGCAGGAGAAAAGGAAGAATGACTTACTGGCTGGCCTCATGTTCCATATACCAGAGAACACCCTCGAACACTTTCCCACACACCAGCAATGTATAGCATTGACTAGCATCGCTAAGTCCCATGATGGAGAAGAAGAGTGGTCTAGTAGCCAAGGCACTGGGCTGGGACTCAGGAGATCTGTGTTCAGTTCCCAAGATCTGTAGGGTCCTAAGCAAGTATCTTGAGGACTTGTGTTCAAGAGTTAATGGAAGTTGCAGTGCTCAGAACCTCTGGGGAAAAAAACACCTAGCCTTTAACATCAGTACCTCAGTTCTTCTCCTGAGAGATATAGACTATAATACTTCCTCTCCCCCAGCCTTTGTCTCTAAGAAATTTGAGGGAGGGACCATCTTTTACTATGTCTGTATAGCACCAAGCATAATAGGGCCCTGATCTCACCGGAGATCTCTAGGGACTACTGTGATACAAATAAAAATGGACAATATTTGTGGCACTAATTCCATCCTGTAGCGATTTATGCCAATTATGTGACACGCCCCCCCTTCTAAGACTGCTATTCCATATTGCTAGAATATAGTAAAAAAAATAAAAATCCAAGTTTGTCATTAAGTTCATATTTCCACTAAAAGTGGAAGACTCTGTTATGTTCACATATCAGCCTTCAACAGCAGGGACTATAGCATTTCTCTAATACACAAAAGAGAAGTTACAGCAGAAGTCCACCTGTGATAATTCCTAGCCCTACCTGACCAGGTAAGTGGATCGGGGGCAGATCCCAGCCCCACAGTTTTTTCCATAGAGGAAAAGAGACACTTGCACAGTATATGAAAGGGAAAATAAAACCTCTTTGGGGCCAAATGCTTGGTACTTTATTTTAAAAGTCAGTGCAAAAACTTCCTTAAAGTACTCTGCGCCTCAGGCTGCTTCTGCAGCATAGCACCAAATGTTAACTGACCCAACCACACTACATACCGTTAGCAGTTCCCCGTCATGGAGCAGAAAACAGGTTTTCATCCATGCAGCAGCAACAACAATCTCATTAACCACCACTACCCCTTATATGTACTGCAGCAAAATGGCTACAGGTGCCATGATCTCTTCCCTTGAGCTCTGAAAAGATTCCTTTGGGTCCAAGTGTCCCTCTTCCACGTAGATGAATGTAGGTAAAACAAAAAGAATGATTCTGCACCCATTGAAGTAAATGACAAAGTGCTGGTTGACTTTAATGGTGCAGCATTAGATGCCAAGAAAACTGAGAGTCCCTAAGATCTATATCATCTGTCACGGGGTCTAAACTTTGTAGATAATATTAGGTGCATTTTCATGATGCCTTGTGAACATCAGTGCTAATGGAATGGCGTGTTCATGTTTTCCTCTCTAATGTCTGAAAAGTAAACATGAAAAATGGAAAATTTATTTTGAAAATTAAGAAAAATTACCACCATTTTATTCTTATTATTATGATACCAAGTCCCTCTTCTTGCTCCCACTCAAACCAGTGTGAATGTTTTCTTAGGGCCTGATTTTCAGAAGTGCTGAGTACTCACAGCTCTAGCTAAAGCCAGTGAGAGTTGCAGTTGCTGAACACTTGTGAAAATCAGACCCTTCATGTCTGAATATGCAGCAACTATACTAACAAATGAACAAGTTTGAAAAAAAGTGAATTTCTGTGTAGACTTGACTCCTAGAGGTGACGGTTTAAAGCTCTCTACTGGATCTTCTAACTTATTGTGCAGAAATGAGACAACTGCACAATGCCTCATTATTTCAGTTCCATGGGACACTTGGAGAAACTGTATCTGCAGGCTGCAGAACTAGGGCAGACAAAGGTGATGGAGCCCTAGCCACAAACAAAAGAATCCCCTATGGTTAGCTGCCAAAGGTTCCTAATTCTGACAGGGCAGGAATACAGTGTGGTACCTTTCCACAAGGGCAAAACCAGAGAATCTGCTGTTAGTTTTGGCCTGGAAGCATCTGTGACTGTGTGTGGGCCACAGGTAAAATAACAGTACCAAAAAGAGATTGCTTGATTGGTAGCCAACATCTTGACATAGAATGGAATTGCTTGACATTGCACCTATAAGCCATCCAAGCCTCTGTTAGCAAAGCACAGACACATCTAAGTGAGAAAAGTGTATGTTTTCCTTTCGAGTCTATCAGCTGTTAGCATGTTGTCATTTAGCCTCATATAATCCTCCCCTGAGTGTCGACATCACTGTTCTCTCCAAGTACACTCAGACCAATCAGCAAGATGTTGTCAGTTTGGGCAAACTTCCATAAATGGGTATGGAGAGTAGACATGACTTCATGCTCCTTACTAGACTGGGGGCATTGCCAAAACACTGAATCCCCTTTCTACTGACACAGTGGAGAGAGATTTTCAGATCTTGACTCATACGCTTTGCACTTCATGGCAAGCAAACCACAGAAATCTGTGGTGACTTTGTGGCCAAAGCCGCAGAGTTCTGATATTTTGTTGAATAAGGCTGTTAGCAGATTTGCAATCACACACAAATTCTTTTTCCACAGACCTGCTGTTTCCTCAAAATAAGATGGAGCTAGAATAGCAACATTTCAAGTGGCAGCATTTTTATGCGTCCAGGGCAACCTTTATGAACAAATCTGAATAAAGAATGTTGCCACTATTTTATGTTAAAAAAACAAGAACAGGTGTCTCTTAGAAGATAAACAGAGCATTTAAACTGTATATAGGTACAGTGCTCAATCCCATTAAGTCAATGGGGCTCTGTTCCAGCAATGCTGCAACTGACTGCAAGTTCAAGGGGCTGCCCATGCAGGACTGGGCCATGGAAATTTTGTTGGAGTCAGTGGAAGCAGAATCAGTCCCATATTAGTTGCTTCTCTTCCTAAAGATAAATGCATCCCTTCACACAGATCTAGCTGCAGGATCAGGGCTCATGTGAGTGGTTATACAGTGTACCCTCATAGCCTGGTGTTCTGAGATGGCCGAGTACTGCCTTCCAACGAAACAGTGTATGGGCCTGATCCAAAGTCAGCTGGAGTGTTTCTATTGACTTTAATGAGCTTTGGTCAGGCCTTAAAAGCATGTGTGGAGCGTATTGCTGCTTTTATCAACTTTTCTGTAACACTTTTGTAACAACTGTCTAATGGGTCATGATTTGACTAATTTTGGAATGCAGGCTCTTTGGAGCATATCATCCATTAGGCATGGACTCCCCTATCTGTCTGTATCCATCTGTTGTCTCTTGTATTATACCCAGATCATAAACTCTTAGGGTAGGGATCATCTTTTTTGTCTATGTTTTTATAGCCCCTTGTACAATGGGGTTCTTCTAGTGCATGACTAGGGCTATCAAGCACTTCTTGTTATTAATTATTATTACCCACATGCAAATAGTAGGCATAGCAAAAAAACAGAAATAAAAATGTTAAAGCTGCCTTCCTTCTCCAATTATTGGCTTTAGAGTTCAGCACTGGCTAAGGAAGAAGATAATTCTTTCCTCTGCTCTTCTCTGTAGAATGGGGATTATAATACCCATATTCGCAAGGCACTTTTGATACCTATGCTAAAAAAAAAAGTGCTATATATGTGCAAAATATATAGTATAATTAATTAATTGTAATGATGTCTATTAATTATATTATATTGGAGATGAACTCTGGATTCCCTCTATTGGTTTTTGACAAACTTGGTTAGTTGAGTTTGGGCTTTGCAAAACCACAGTTGGTTGGGGGCCTGGTTCTATTTCACTTTACAATACTAAAGTATTGAGTAGTGAGGAAGGTGTCCTGAAAGAAAGAAAGAAAGAAAGAATCTGGCTCACCCCTTCTCTCAGCTTCCCCTTTAAGAAGCGGTGCTAGCGGTGGGAGTCTCCCGTCCAGCTTTCACACCTTGGGTGGGAAAGGGAGGCGGGACCTCTCACCTCTGATTGACGGGCCGCCAACATCAATGGAACGTTGTGTATCCAAACCGGGGGGCCGGCTGTCCAATCCAGCGGCGCGCGGGCACGCTCTAGAACGCCGGGCGGCCAATGGGAGTGGAGCGAAGGGGGGGAATGTTGCGATGTATCCAACGTGGGCTTGAGACGAGAGCTGCGCTCGGGGGCCGGGAACGCGATAGCGGCTGCGGGGGGCTCGGGCGGCAGCGGCCCGGGGGAAGCTCGCGGGGATCGGTGCGGCTGGCTGGCTGGCAGGGCTCGTCCCCGGCCCGGGGCCGGCAGGAAGGGGGCCCGGGAGCGCGAGCAGGGGGAGCTGCCGCCGCCGCGGTGGAGGAGGCGGCGCTGCCCGTGCGGGGAAGCTGCCTGAGAGCGCGGCATCGGCCCACGCGGGCAGGGCGGGCGGCGATGCAGCCCCCGGCGGTGGCGGGGCAGCTGCGGGACTGAGCCCCGCGCCCTGGGCTCGAGGAGCGAGCGAGAGACCGGCGGGGAGCGGGACGTGGCCCGGACGCGGGGACTGAGCTGAGCGTTGGCGGACCCGCGGGTGGGGGGCTTGTGCTGTTGCCGGCGGCGCTTTAGCGGGGAGCACGTCGGTGCCTTGATTTCCCCACCCCCCGCCTCGGCAGCGGAGCCGGACTCTGCCATGCAAGCGCCCCGGGGGGCGGCAGGGCGCTGACAGGCGCCGTCCCGGGGCGCCCCGGGTGCTGCAGTGACTCCGCGCGCGGGGGATGCAGCCCTGCCCAGCCGCCTGCCTTCCGAAGCAGCCGTAGCAGCGACTCCCGGTCACGCCGCCTCCCCCCCTCCGGCAGGACTTGTGCAGCGGAGAAGCCAGTCGGCCATGGCGCAACTGGTGGCGCGGGGAGCCTAGCGCCGGGCCCGCCGATCCCGGACCGCTTGCTGGACACGCTCCGCTCAGCGCTGCCTGGGACTGGCCTGGTTCCGTGCCGCTCGCTCCGCTTTGGCCCCCGGGGGGCAGCGGGACAAAATGGCGCGGCCGGTCGTGGGGGCCCCGCTGCTGCGGTCCGCTCCTCGTTTGACTTTCCTTGTGCTGGTCCTGATGCGCCCCGGCCCCGGCTCCGGCTCCGAGCCGCGCTGCGCCGCGAGCTGCGCTTGCACCGGGGAGCTGCTGGACTGCAGCCATCGGGGGCTGACGGAGCTCCCCAGGGACCTCCCCACCTGGCCCGTCTATGTGTAAGTCCGTCGGTCTCCCCGGGGTGGGAGCCGGGCTCACCTCCAGCGTTCCTGGTTCCTCTCTTGGGTTGGGGGGAGAGGGGAGGGAGGGTCAAATCCTGTTCGCTCCCTTCCTGCGGTGCCTGAGGTTCCTCCCCCCGCCCCCCCGGGTTCTTGCTCCTTTGCCTGCTCAGTAGGTGATGAATTCACGGGCTCTTCCTTTCCCTTCAGGGTACGGTCCCGCTTGCCACGGACTTCAGCGGGCAGCAGGGTCGGGCCTGATCCTGCAAAATGCTGAGCCCCTCTCGAGAACCCAATGGGAGTTGAGGGATTGGGGGGCCTGGCAGTAGGTCCTCAGCAAATCACAGGATCGAGCCCTTGAAGTGTCCCGGTTCATATCCTCCCCGCCCCCCCCCCATCCTTTAGGCCCTCAACCTGTAAACAGTTATACAGGTGCTTTCTTTTTTGTGAGTCTGTTGAAGTCCAGGCTTGAGGTTAAGCACACACCTCCCTGCAGGATCCGTGTATTCCTTTGGTGCTCTGTGCTGTTTTTGTGCCAATGATGAATAATAATAATCTTAGAGTTTGCTGTCAGCCATTGACTGGGGCGGCTTTTCCCTATCTAGTCATTGTAGTTGTTGTGTGCAGCGTAGTAGTTGTAGCCCTGTGGGTCCCAGGATTTAGAGACAAGGTGGGTGAGGTAATATCTTTTATTGGACCAACTTCTGTTGGTGATACAGAGCTGGGTGCGGTTCCAAAGCTTGTGCCTCTCACACACAAGTTGGGCCAATAAATTGTAGTTCTTAGCTATTTTACTTTGAGAATCTGCAACATTTCAGCTGCTGATTTTACAGTTGCGTAAGGCCTGGAAAAAACGTCCTTAGTTAAGCACATCAACTAAAAGGAATACTGTTATTACTTTTTTTTTTTTTTTGCTGCATTGTTACTGGACCGGCTTGTGAAAAAAACAGACTGTGTACTCCCTTTGTGTTGAGTTAGAAACTTTTTGGCGTTTCTACAGAGAGTGTTCAAAAACTGGTCAGCGGTGTTTCCTACACATAGGAGTGTGAAGGTGTTAAAGATAAGAGTGACTGTTGTAAAAATGACACAGCACTATCAAGGCAAAGTAGAACACGGTTTGCACAGGGTAGTTTAGTTATTAAAGACTTTGCACTTTATGAAAGGTGTACAATAATCCGACTAGGCCATATGGTCTTGAACTCATTGAATTTTTTTTTAACTGTTAGTTTGGTATGCTGGATTCTTTATAAAAAAAAAAAACTTTTTCTTCCAGTTTAATGACACAGGCCTCTTCCTACCATACACGTTTAAAATTGGCTCTTGTGCTTTTTTTGCTGCACAGTGTGAAGTTACTGTACAGATCTCATGTTTCTCCCTAATTCAAATTGAACATTGAAGAGAGGGATGGAGACAAAGGAAAAGTTGCTGTGTAGTTCTCTGTATTACAGTGTGCCTGGATAAATAGAATTCTTCTCAATCTGAACTGCTCCCTCTTCATGTTTTTGTAGCTATAGTTTTAATACTGGATGGAAAGGGTAGGTGAGAGGAATTTTTGTAAACACTATGACCTGGTGTAGATGAAGGCCAAATTTTCTAACTTGGGTGCTAAACTTAGGGCCCTGAATCCATATTTGGGCACCTCAACGAATGGCCTGATTTTCAAAAGTGCTGAACACCTCCAGCTCACCTCACCGTTTCTGAAAATCAGTCCATACATGGATCTAGGTGCTTGAGTTCAAGTATTCAGATTAGGAAATTTTGGCTGAAGCTGTTACACTTTAACACTCAACCATCAGATATTTTTAATTGGGAACAAAGTTACACAAAAGTGATTTTTATATCCTGTATTGTTTGTGGGGGGTGGATACATAGCTTTACTCGAGTTCTAGAGTAGCTGTTTTATATGTTGATTTCAAGTACAACTTGGAAGTAATGTCATGTTAACTTGAAATCAGAATTCTGCTTCTCTCTCTCAAATCAATCTAGAAGGTTAATGCTTCAGATAATTGGCATATCAACCACCATTTACAGTGGAAGAGAGAATAGGTAATATGGTGTGTCTGAGTTTTTACTGAAATAGTACTTAAAGGTAAAAAATGAGTGAAGAATGATATTTCAAATTCGAATAGTTGCCATTTCTTTGCAGCTTATTTTGTAATTTCAGCAACGTCATTAACTATAATTTAACTTGGTAGACTATCTGAAATGATTAAAAGGTTCAGGAAACCTAAGGGGAAAGTTGAGGTCAACTTTGACAATTTATTCATTTCATTTGGCTATCAGAATGCAGAAGAACCTAAAGTGTATGTGTGTGTATACTTACATAAATAAATATCCTTAACTGTTACCTAACCTTTCCGAAATGAAGACTAAGGAGGAGGGGGGAAAAGAGAACCTTGATGCTTCTGTCATTGGGGCTTTTAGGATCTGAAGAGATGTATAAATGGTTGACTATATACTACTTCTGGTTATGTAGATATACTGTACATCTACCAGGAAAGAAAATGGTCATTGATGTTTTTGTGGAGATCATTCAATTTGTTCTGAAGTAGAATTATTTTGTTAGAGGTTTGTTATCATTATGCACTTTTGACTATAGTCAAAGTACCTGTTTTAGATGAGATTATTGGGAGTTATTCTCAGTTACCCTGGTCTTACTGGGTGCAGAATTTGGCCCTTTATTTTCAAAAGCAAAATAACTCCTCATGTACACCTGTTATTAGTTGTACATTTGTATGGTGAAGAGTTCTCAATTCAGCCAAAACTGATTATGATGGCTTCTAATCTCCTGAGCATAATTTCAGAATCTCCATGTTTCTTTTTGAACAAGACAGTGACTTGTCCGCATAAAAAGTGTATTAATAACTCAGTTTAATTGAATTTACTAGTCTGTTTTTACAGACATGCTAATGCCCAGGAGTGTCATTCATATGGAACAGATTTTTGTGTGTTTTGAGTTCAGTTTAAATTTTATTGGTGAAGTAATCACATTCATAAATCTACTGCTACAGATCTGTGGGTTGTTGATCTTTTAACAATTTACACAAAATCTGATTTGTCAGTTCAGCTAATTCTTTGGTTAATAATTAGAATTAGAATTAGAATTTATAAAGTGGGATTTAGCAATGATTTTTGTACTTAATAATATATCATTTTTTCTTTTTTGCTGTCCCTGTAAAATATGAAAAAGCAGCCAAAGAAGCTGAGAAACTTAAATGCTTTGCTCTAAAAGTTATGTGGTTTCTAACTAAAAGAATTACATTTATTTACTTATCTAGATTGGTAACAAAACAAAGCCACCTTTCTTTTCTTTTATGATTTCTACGATAGGTGCTACTACCATAATACAAATAAACAATAATGAAAGCTCGGTTCTAAAGTGCTAGTTAATTATCAACTGGCATTTAATCTATATTTGATTTCTTCTTTAAAATAGCACTGAATGTTGGAAACAGTAATTGTATTATATACAAATGCAATACCTCATTTCATTTTAACACTTAAAAAAAGCATTAAGGGAGGGAAGATTTTAAAAAGCATCCAAGAGATTTAGGAGCACAAATCCTATGGACTTTCAAAGGGGCTTGGGCTCTTAAATCCATGTAGGTACCTTCGGAGATATCCTTCTAAAAGCTTACTCTTTAATTAGTGCCCTTGTGGCTAAGCAATCCTTGGAGTTCATTTCTACTGTATTACAGATAGATTTATAACAGTTTAAACAAATAACCTGTCAGGGTTGGCTTGTGATAGTTTTGAAACCAACTTTATTAAGTTGTATATTTGCTTAACAGGACTGTCAGTATTGGAAAAATGCATTGGCATCATTTGTTGTTTGTTTTTGTTGCCTTTAGCTACTGTAGTATTAAGAGGTTTTTTTGTTCAAAAGCAATAACTGATTTGAAGAAGAGTAATAAACTGTGGCCACTTATAGTTAAGTGTTTAAAAAATGGTCAGTGATATTTTGTACACTCGTACATATGAAAGGACCATGTTCTTTCTCACCACAGTTTTGAGCTTCTAACTGGGAACAGCAATTGAGCCCAAGAGTAAGTTGAAACAGTTCAGCATAACCCCTGAAGTCTGTTTAATAAACCACATCAGTGAGCCACCATGCAAACCTTGCAATTAACCAGTTGCAGCTCTGAAAAGTTCAGCATCTCTGGAAGGAGCTGAAAAAAATCTAAATCCACTGGGTGATCGATTGATATCTCTGCTTACCAGTGTCTTGCTTTGAAGCCTCTTGAGCTGGTTAGACATCAAAAGACGCAAAATAAGTCTGAAGTCTGATTTACATTAGAATATTATCCGTGGCACAAACTTCAGTGCCAAGCTTAGGAACAAAATGCTTCGTGCTCAGAAATGCCAGGTGCAGAGCTCTGAGAACATCAAAATAACTTTGGAGATCAAGCAAAGTGTTATAGCCATTAAAACAAAGTGCTCTCCCTTTTTCATAAAGAATAGTAAAGAATTTATTAATTCCCTGGTTAGTTACTGCCCTGCTCAGAGACACCCACAATTCTTTTCCCAGTTGAATATGGAGTAACTCCAATAATTCCAGTGAATTTCCTCCATAGTTACACTGGGTTACATGGAAGAAGAATTTGGTCCTTTGGTTTATTACTCCTGGGTGAATTCTTCACCAAAATATTAAACATTCTGTGCACAATATTTTAAAATTCTACTTATTTTATTTGTCAAAATAACACAACGTGATCATTCCAGTTTCCATTATTTTGGTAATTTATTTCATAATACCTGTCAGCAAGTATGTCTGTAACAATACAGACAGACACTAAAAAAAGATTCAGGAAATGTTTTTGACAAATAGATTCCGTATTGGGCATATCAATACATAACTTTGAGTAATAATTCATTTAAACTACAATACAGAACTGTATTTCCCGCACCCCTCAGAAGCAGTGCAAGGGCTTTGGAGGAGTCAGGGTAACAGAGGAGCTGAGGGAAGTAATTGCTGGGAAGGAGCCTGGAAGTGAACCTGGAGGGTTGTTGCGTGGGGGTAGGAGAAGTATGGAACAGGTTCTTTTGCGGGGAAGGGATTGTTAAGGAGTTGGGGAGCCTCCCCCATGCAGACCCTGGCTGACCCCTAGCTTCTCCCATTCAGTCAGGCACATCTGCCCTGTCCCATGTGTCTCTGCACCCCCACTCAGCCACCTGTCCCCATGTTGTTCTGCACCCCATTCAGCCCCTCCCCCGGTCTGCCCCCCATTAGCCCTTCTGAGCCCCAGTTTGTGTGACCAACCCCCTCCCCCCCACGCAGCCCTGTATGCCCTGCTCTGTCTGTCTCCTCCTTCTGACCTGCAGGCATGTCACTGTGAGAAGGCAGCCTCTGCTCTCTCCCTATCAGCTGCTCACTGCTAAGGTGAGCCGGCTGTTCTGGCACCAGCTCACCTTACACAGCAGCCCCTGGTGGGCAAAAGGCGTAACTGCAGTGCCTCTCCAGCAGAATGTATTTTTTGTGGTGGGGGAAAAAAATCTTCAGGGGTCATTAATTCTGCACCTGCGCAGTGGCACAGACTTCCCCGGGGTAGTTTATAGGGCAGAATATAATAGCCCAGACTTTGTAGTTTATTGAGCCATTACAACTGTATCAATATGTACGTGATCTAGTACACAGTCTCGTGCAGTTTCTTGAGTGTTTAAAAAAAAATCACGTTTTTATCTCTTCTGTCTTAAATGTGTCAGTGTAACATTATGGTTGTGGTGCAAAGAATGAAATTCAACTTTACAGTTGGGCACTTATGCCTGCGTATCCAGGTGTGCATGAATGTTACATGGATAGCCAGGGCAGAGTATTAGGGGGTGTTAGTTCTATTGCCATCCGTGAAGCTATGACCATTTACACTAGTTGAAGATCTACCGCCCATGAATTTCAGGAGTTTAAAAACGCAGATTACATAGCATGTTTTTATTCAGGTTCAAATTTTCACAGGTTTTTAAAATGTTCAGATTTTGACCAGCTCTACTGAGGCAAGTATATTTTGATCAGTCGTGTAATGATATGCCTGGATTTCAAAGGAACTGTATGGCTCATTTTGGAGCCTTTTATCTCATAGCTATTTATCAGCCAAGGATGATAGTAACAAAAGTGATATAGGTGCTTAGGAGCCTAAATCTCATTGAAAATCAATGGGACTTACGTGCCTAAATGCCTGGGTCACTTAGGGCCAGATTTTTAGGTATTAGGTTCCTAAAGATGCAGATAAGTGCTTAGTGGGATTTTCAAAAATGCCTGGCTGCCTGAAATCAAATGTGCTCAAGCATTTGCATATCTTCCAGCATGGAGTAATCCTGTTCAAGTCAATAGGCACTTAAGCACATGTAGTCCTTGTTGAATTGGGCCTTGATATGTGTGGATCCTGAGCTACCTGTTTGAAGTCCTCGGTGAATGGTGCTGGGTGTGGAAAACTGCTCTGCCATTGCCAGTGGGTTACTTGCTTTCTGGACTTCAGTTGCTCTCAACTAAAATTCTGTCTCCTTTGGAAATGTCAGGAGAGGTGGGGGTGAGGGGAAGAGTTTGTGCTGCTGATTTGACCAAGGGAGAAGAGAGAGATCCTGGCAATTCTTGCCTCCTATGTCTAACTCCTGTCCTTGCTGAAATAATGGAGCAACGATTAAGAAAATCTGACAGCTCATTTGTGCTCAGCCCTTATGCAGCTGTATGGGGTCAGAGTAGGCAGTAAGAAACTCTCTCTTCCCTCCGCTCCCTTCCTTTGTGTAAATCATCCAGAATTGCAGCTTTGGGGGGTGTGGAAATAACTATCTTCTGGGAGCAGAGGGGGTTGTGGAGTAGGGGCACCTATAATATAAACCAGTGGGGAATACGCTGCATCCCTTAACAAATTGCCTGAGGCAGAATGCTCCACGCTGGGCCGTGTTCACTGACCCCAGTGCAGGCCGGTGGCTAAATTCCACAGTTATGGTCCTAACCTTTCCGGAGAATGAAGGAACTGTAATCAATATACAGCATGGGTTTGTCATGAATAGATCTTACGAGAAAATCTTGATTGACTTTTATTAACAGAAGTACAGACTCCAGTGGATGAAAGGCCTGTGGTAAGACTATACATACTCTGATTTGAATAAAGCATCTAGTTCCCCTGAAATAGTTTACTCAGAAATGTAACCTCTAAAGGACGGTGTTCTCCACTGACTAGCCATTTTGTGTGTGGGGTGTTAAGACTATTGTAGATGAGATCTGCGTGTTTGCAGTTTTCATGACAATCCCTGTGTTGTGGAATGCCTCTAGCCTCATCCATTCTGTCGATCAGTGTCCTACAGACTTTGTTTTATAGATGTCACTGCTGCTTGCCCACTAGAATGACTATCTTAACCAGACTTTCAAAACAATTCCTCCTCTCCCGCCTGGTAGGTGGATACTTCTGATGCACAGCAAGGAAACACACTTCTAAATGATAGCTCTAACCCCCTTGAAAGTTGGGGTCTGCAGTGGAAACCCTTTCATGAGCTTAACTGTATTGAGACTAGTGTGATTAGAATGCTCTGTAATCATTTTTGTTGTAATTACCAGTCTTAGTTCATTTGAATGTGTGTGTCGTCTTTTGGCTTCATTGACCACACTCAGCATGCTTTGGACAGATTTTGCTATTACCGAGAGACCATGCTTAGCATGAGCCTGCTGCTGGTCTAGCGGAGCTTTCCTCAAGGTCTTAATGCCTACCCTGCACCAATAAGTGGGATACGAAGCACTTTAAACTCAGTAATTCTAGGATTGGATGTGTGTGGGGAGGGATGTAAAATTTTATATATGAGACTAGGAACAAAGCCTAATGACTGGAACACAGCGATTAAAGGGCAATTCTAATCCCAGCTATTGAAGATGTCTCCTAGCTCAGTGGTTTGAGCATTGGCCTGCTAAACACAGGGTTGTAAGTTCAGTCCTTGAGAGGGCCATTTAGGGAACTGGGGTAAAAATCTGTCTGGGGATTGGCCCTGCTTTGAGCAGGGGGTTGGATTAGATGAGGTCTGTTTTAACCCTGATATTCTAAGAAATGCTCTTTTAAATCTATTACAAGTCAAAGGACTTTAGGACCCTGTGAGAAATGCCCAGAGTACTCCTCCCTCTTTCTGAGAAACTTCATGGCCTTTAATCACTCTGGGCTTTCCCTCTCCACAGCCACTGCAATTCAAAAGGCAAGAGTCCCATACAAAGGGAGCCAGAGCTCAATGGCTTTGTTAATATTCAGTGTCATTTACAATGGGCGCACTTTGAAAGGGGGAGAATGAATGGTTTGGGAGATGAGAGGAAGAGAGACTAAGGAAAAATCCCCAGAGCAGGGAAACAAGCATCCCAGTGGGCACTGGAGAAGTAAAAACGGTGTCAGTTGTTCTCAGAAAAAATATATTATTTTCTTAGCTTGTGCAAACTGTTCTAAGGTTCTGCATCGGGAAAACTGCTTAATCTCAGATGAGTTATGGCTAGAATGACTGAACAGGGAGCAAATCTGGAGGTATGTTGCTGTCTCTCTTAGCCTCATGGAAACGAGGGGAAAACCATATGCCCCGATGAATTGTATTGATTGGGATCTTGGGCGCCAATTCAGCAAAGCACTTCAGCACATGTTTAACTGTAAGGAAGGGAGTAAAATCCCATCCCTATTCCGGAAGGCATTTAAGCACATGCTTAAATCCCATAAGAGGCACTTATGGCGGCTGTGGATTTCTGAGTGCAGCCGTGCCCTTTTCCCTGGACCATGCCTCCCCTGCTCCCCAATATGCCACGGTCCCTGGTAGCAGATTAATTTGGTTTCCAGCTGCTTTGTACCTCCAGGTGGGGTAGATAATCTTTATTGATGTCTCAGTTCGGTCCTGGTTCATTTCCAGGATGTATCTTCCTGTCTTCACTGCAGGGTTGACTTGAGAGATAATTTGAGTGGTTCCTGAAACTTGGGTCAGGTTCACCACCCAACCTCTTAACTCCAGCGCGCTGGTGCTTTTAACATGAATTAGGTGACCTATCGGGGGGATATAAACTGCAGTGTGAGCTAGCATAACTGGTCAGCGGCTTACGCAATTGCTCTGCAGCACTAGTGCTGTTTCACAGCATGGCCGCCCTCACGTGAGGCCAACGCAAGAATGAAGCTCTAGCCGGAGGGAAGTTCACTCTTCTTATTTATCAACCTGATAGGAATGGGGTAGAGAAGACTATTAGCACCTGGCTGGGAATAAGAGGAGGGATTTCACGTAGGCCTTGTCTACACTGGCAAGTTTCTGCACAGGAAAGCACCGTTTTTCGTTGTAACTCCTGAGGTGTACGCTCTACCAAGCCACTTAGTGTGCAGAAACTGCGCAGTTGCAGCGCTGTAAAAAACCCACCCCAACGAGAGGCATACAGCTGTCTGCGCCAGGACTACAGCACCGCGGTGCCAGTGTAGACACCCTGGTCGATTACAGTGCTGCGATTGGCCTCCGGGAGGTGTCCTACAATGCCTGGTCTCGCTTCTCTGGTCATCAGTTTGAACTCTACTGCCCTGCCCATAAGCGACCAACCGTCATTCCCACCCCTTACATTCCTTGGGGAATTTTGAAAGTCCCCTTCCTGTTTGCTCAGTGACGCATGCAGTGGTCTGAGCGCATCTTTCCAGGTGGCCATACCTGTTCCATGCACCAGGCGATCCGCTTGGAGCAATGCCGAGCTGCTGGACCTCATCAGCATTTGGGGACAGGAGGCTGCCCAGTCCCAGCTGCGCTCCAGCCGTAGGAATTATGATATCTATGGACAGATTTCACGATATGTGACAGAAAGGGGCCATGACCGGGACACAGTGCAGTGCGGGGTCAGAGTGAAGGAGCTGCGGAATGCCTACCACAAGGCATGGGAGGGAATCTGCTGCTCTGGTGCTGTGCGCACGAGCTGCTGGTTCTACAAAGAGCTGGATACGATACTCGGTGGTGACCCCACCTCCACTGCGAAGGCCACTGTGGCTACTCCGGTGGCTCGCATACCAGTCGAGACTGGACCGAACCAGGAGGAGGAAATCTTGGACGAGGATGTGGAGACGGAGGGGGACCCAGAGGCAGAGGACGACTTGGAGGTCAGAGCTGCATGCAGCCAGGAGGTCGGAGCTGCATGCAGCCAAGAGCTCTTCTCTACCCCGGAGGTGGCTAGCCAGTCACAGCTGTCGGATCTTGGCGAAGCGCAAACAGGAGAGGAGGCCCCTGGTAAGTGGCTTTGATTTTGGGAATCGCTGAAGCGAGTTGTTGGGGGCAGGAGGGTTGCAGAAAGGAGGCTTGTGTATGTATGATGCGTTTACCACCAAATGTCTAGTCTGCGTGGTGGAACAGGGTGTTGATTACTCCCTCACTTCACGGGAATCTGGCCGAGAGATCTTCACGAAACTCTCATGGAGATACTGGGCAATCTGCTGCCACAGGTTCTTTGTCAGAGCTGCTTTGGTTCTTGCCCCATTAAGGGTAACTTCCCCGCACCACTCTGCTGTCACTGGTGGGGGGTGGGGGGAACCCATTGCTGCACACAGGTGAGTTGCATAAGGGCCAGGGTGGAAGCCTCAGTCTTGGAGAAGACACGGCCTCTGGAAAATGTGGGGACAGGAATGATTATAAGGCTGCCCCCTACAGTGCTGGCTCTCCCCAGGAGCCACGTGCCCAGTGTACAGTGTGGTCCTGGAACACTGATTTCCCCTGCCCTTGCGGTTACTCACCACTTTGGGGGTTTTGTGGGACATGTGCTTGCCTGGGGTCAGCCAGTTAGTGACAGGTATGTGAATAGTGGCTGTGTTTTAAATCACTGAATCGGTGGTCTGTGTGTTGCCAACAGTACTGCTTCTGTAAAATGTTGCATTTTGGCTTCACAGATATGACCTTGGGAGCCCAGCCTCCCTCTTTATCACCAGCTGAACGGCTGCGCAGAATTAGAAAGCGACCATGAAGTACTAAAGAGGACTTTCTGTGTGAGGTCACGATGCACTCCGCGGCCGAAAAACAGGAATTGAAGGAGTGGTGGGACAGCGAGAAGAGGGACCAGAAGGAGAACGCGGCGCACCAGAACAAAGTCACGGAGCGGCTTTTAAACGTTATGGAGCACCAAGCGGTCACGTTCCCGGCGATACTAGCACTGCAAACCAAGCAGATCTGCGCCCGCCCTCCCCTGTAGCTGATATCGCAAAACTCTTTCCCATGCGCCCCTCCAGATGCCGCCATCATGCTCTTATCAACCTCCTGGTTCCAGTCTGTATCCGCTGCATTTCACTCCTGCCCTGTCACAGTCCAGCACTGTGGACTCCCAGTACCCACTGCACTCAACCCCCGTCCCTCTGCATTTTTGCTTTGCTGAAGTATAGTACCCACTGCACTGTACTCCAAAGGAGAAGGTTGGATATGATACCTGGACATACACAAATCTTTAACTGTCCTGGGACTCCCTTCCATCCCCCATCCCCCTCAGCATTGATGTGTTTTTGTTTGTTTGTTTGTCTCTCTCCTCCGGTTGTTCTTTTTTAATAAAATAATTGTGTTGGTTTGAAAGCAATCTTTATTCTATTAACTGAAAACAAACAGAGCCCTTTAAAGCAATAGGCAATTTTCTTAAACCTTCATATTACATCGTCTGCATCAATCATAATCACCTCCTAATATTACAAGCATTGCACTCCTGAGCATAGCAACAAATATTAGTGGCTTTCATCTTCAGATTGCTGCCTCACGGCATCCCTGATCTTTATGGCCCTGTGCTGCGCCCCTCTAATAGCCCTGGTCTCTGGCTGTTCCAATTCAACTTCCAGGCACTGAACCTTGGCGGTCCAGCTCTGAGTGAAACTTGTACCCTTCCCTTCACAAATATTATGGCGTGTACAGCACACACCTATAAGCATAGGAATGTTGTCGTTGGCCAGGTCCAACCTCCCATATAGGCAGCACCAGCGGGCCTTTAAACGGCCAAAAGCACTCTCAGCAGTCATTCTGCACTTGCTCAGCCTGTGGTTGAACTGCTCCTTGCTGCTGTCAAGGTGCTCCATGTATGGCTTTATAAGCCATGGTGTTAAGGGGTACGTGGGGTCTCCCAGGATCATAATTGGCATTTCGACATCCCTGAAGGTGATCTTCTGGTCCAAGAAGAAAGTCCCTGCTTGCAGCTTTCTGAACAGGCCAGTGTTCCGAAAGATGTGAGAATCATCCGGACCAGCCTGCGTTAATGTCTGTGAAACGCCCACGATGATCCACAAGTGCCTGGAGAACCATTGAGAAATACCCCTGGCGATTAATGTACTCAGTGGCTAGGTGGTCTGGTGCCAGAATTGGGGTATGCATGCCATCTATCGCCCCTCCGCAGTTAGGGAAGCCCATTTGTAAAAAGCCATCCACAGTGTCATGCACATTGCCCAGAGTCACGGTCTTTTGGAGCAGGATGCAATTAATGACCTTCCACACTTCTGACAACATGAGTTCAATGCTCGACTTTCCCACTCTGATGTGGTTGGCAACTGATTGGTAACAGTCTGGAGTAGCCAGCTTCCACACCGCAATCGCCATGCGCTTCTCCAGCGGCAGGGCAGCTCTCATTCTTGTGTCCTTGCACCGCAGGGCTGGGGTGAGCTCATCACACAGTCCCATGAATGTGGGTTTCCTCATCCGTTCTGCAGCCACTGCTTATCATTCCAGACGTGCATGACGATGTGATCCCACCACTCAACGCCTGTGTCCCAAGCCCAAAAGTGGTGTTGCGCTGTGGTGAGCACCTCTGTGAATGCCACAAGCAATCTTGTCATAGCTAGTACGCGTGGCGAGATCAATGTCACACTCCTCTTGCCTTTTCAGTTTAAGGAATAACTCCACTGCCACTCATGACATGTTACTGAGAGCGAGCAGCATATTGGTCAACAGTGTGGGATCCATTCCTGCAGACTGAAGAGGCAGAGCGCACAGTACACAAACCGTTGAAAGATGGCGCCAAATGTGGACAGAAGCACAGGGATTACTGAGATGCGAAGCAATGCATCATGGGGAATTTGGGACAGGATGCAGGATGCCCTGCAACCCCCTCTGCCTTCCCACAACCCTTAGCGGCAGAAGAGGAAGAGATGCTCTGTGGGATAGCTGCCCAGAGTGCACCGCTCCGAATACCGCTGCAAGTGTGAACACGCTGTTGTGCAGGCAGCTGACAGTGTGAACACACAACAGCGGTTTCCCTTCAGTGCTCTCTGAGTGGCGCTGTAACTCTGCCAGTGTAGACCTACACTTAGTGTCACTTTTATAGTGTGACTGAACTGTAAATACACCGAATGCTACTCTGTTTTCATGGATTTTGGTTTCGTACCATAACTGGATGCAGCATCTGGGATACGCTGTGGCCTTAGTGATGACATCATTGTCTTTCTTCCATACCTGCACTCTTTCTCGCCTTAAAATCCAGCTGTTACACAAAATGTATCTATATGAAAGGCTCCTCTCCAAATCAGTTGGAGGGTGGGGTGGGGGGCGAAAGGGAAGTGGGGAAGTAAAATAGTCAGTGTCCTGCTCGCGATTACATATAAAACAAGGAAGAAACATTTCATGAATGGCTCAGATCTTGGAGATCCATCCAGATCAATGAAATGCACTGAGGCATGTAGCCTCACGTATCCAGGGGCAAACTGCTTCTATTGTGCCAAAATGTTTCAGGTAACTGGGGGCTGGAGAAATATGCTTTGGAAAGGGGCACGATTTCTCCCTGCCTTTAAAGATGGAGCTGCTGTGTAGCTGTTACTTCAGCCTAAGGACTTTGCAGCCTTGCTGCTTCCCCAGACTCCTGTAACGGTGGCTTCTGCTTCCTTCATCTGGAGTGTACATTTGCACAGAGATCCCCTGTACATGCACAGCTGGGGTTGCACTCCTCCTTCATAGCCTGCCTTGCCCCCTCTCCTTAGCCAGCAACACTGCACAATCCAGCTGTGTGTGAAAGGGCAGAATTTGCTCCTGAATGCAGCTCTGTAGACTGGCTTGTGCATTCTTTATGCATCCAGATCCCCTACTGAGGTCAGTGGGAGTTTTGGGTGCAAAAGGAATGCAAGATCAGGCAATAAGTATTTACACCAGAGCAAATTTTATATACAGTAGAAGTTTTTGAATTCACATTCCTGACTGGCAGATCCATTCCCAAATTACTGAATTTTACAGGTTGGCAACTGACCAAGCAAACAGAAAAGCAAGAACAATGTCATACATCTTCCTTTGTCATGACTCCTCTCTTGGTAGTTCCCATTATTAAGTCATCCTGTTGAGGGTTAACTGAAGGCTGCACTGCAGTTTGAGCATATTGAGTCCTTCAGCCAAGACTCTTCCAGCTTTGGAGCTGTATGTGATGTGTTCCTTCCAGGGTGCTGCCTGGAACTGGGGTACCACTGAGCCCCCTGACCCACCAGCCTGGGCTCCCTCTCACACTGTACTGCTGTGACACGCTGCAAAGCCCTCCAGCCTGCACTCACACCAGCATTCGTACAGGTAGGGACACACCCAGCTGCCGTTACAAGCAGGCTCTCTGACCAGCCCCTGCATGCGAAGGCTACTCCCAGCTCTTCAGGCACGCACCCCCTCTGGAGTATAAACCCAGAATTAGACCGTCTTGCACTGCACAGGGAACTGTACAGCGTAAGCTCATAAAATTTCCTCCTCCCTCAATGTGGAGAGGACTATGCAACAGCCTTCCGCCCCTGAGTTATGATTCCCACACTTCACTGCAACTCACTGGTTTAGATAAAGCAAAAACAAGTTTTATTAACGACAGAAGATAGATTTTTAAGTGATTACAAGTGAGAGCAAACAGATCAAAGCCGATTACCTAGCAAATAAATAAAAAATGCAAACTAAGCATAATATGCTAAATCGATTGGATTCTCACTCTAAGGGATGATACAAGCAGGCTGTATATTGTTAAGGGACAAGCTACACTTGCTTTACAGCTTGGAATCCCCGGGTGTTTCATTCGCAGGCTAAAAATCCCTTTAGCCTGGGTCCAGCACTTCCCCCAGTTCAGTCTTTGTTCCTCAGGTGTTTACAGGAGTCTTGTGTGGGGAGTGCAGAACACCAGATGATGTCACTTCCTGCCTCATATAGCTTTTGCGTAGGGCGGGAACCCTTTGTTCCCACAACTTGGTTCCCAGACCAGTTTGTGGAAAAGTACTGACGGCCCAAGATGGAGTCTAGAGACTCGTGGTCTCCTCACATGTCCTTGTAGAGTCATAGCAGCCATTACTCGGAGGCTGGCTGTAGCGTTCTCAGGAAGGCGCCTCAGGTGGGAGATAAGCTTCTCCTAAGGCCTTTTGTTTTTTCCTAACGGCCCATTGCTGTGAATAGGCCCTTCCCCACCCACTATGTACATCAGGGCATCTCAAACTTCATTGCATCTCAACCCGCCTTCTGACAAAAAATTACTGCATGACCCCAGGAGCCTGCCCAGATCTGAACTGGGGTGCCTGCTCTGGGTTGGGGGGGCCAAAGCTGAAGCCCAAGGGCTTCAGCCCCAGGCAGGGGGGCTGTGACCTGAGCCCTGCCCCCTCAGGCTTCGGCTTCAGCTGTGGGTGCTGGGGCTTGGGCTTCAGCAAGTCTTCGCCAGCTCTGGCGACCCCATTAACATGAGGTCCCAAGCGGCAGTTTGAGAACCACTGATCCAGAATGAAAGCATCTTGTCTAGTGGGTGTTACCCAGGTGTAACTACATTTGAAATACGGGTACATAGTCAATAGTCATAACGTCAGATCCAAAAATGATACATGCATAGAAATAGGATAATCATATTCAGCAATTCATAACCTTTCCAATGACACCTCACGTGGCCTATTTTGAATAAAATATTATAATTATGTCAATCATATCATAATATCACTGAAGAATATGAGCACATTATGTTCTCTTTTTTTAAATATTTCTTCAGTATACTGTCAGCCCATCAGTCTGTAATTTCTGAGAAGTCTACAAGTGTGCTTTAATATTTTCATGGTCCCTTTCTTGTGTTCTGGTGAATGTATCCAGGTATTATGATTGCATTTGTATGGTTGTATTCTCAATTTGAGGAGGAATTTGAGAATGTGCCCTTTGAACTGTCGTCATCTGTCTATTTGATTTTTTTAAAGTGTTAATCAAATTGGACTCTGGAGTGAAATTACTGGTTATTTGCACTTGTGCCATGAGCTGCTTTTCACTCCGTATATGTTGGTGGTTAGCTGAGACTGCTCAATGAAAATTTCAGTAGAAAAGTTTCAAAGAGATTCTTTATGTACTGAACAGCTTTTACACTGAGTTACAGGTTTTATAAAGCACTCTTTAGTGCCATGCATTGGTTGCATTTATAAAATGCTGTGCTACTTGTAGTGGCTGGCTGAAAATCTGAGCCAGCGTTTTAGCAGTTAGGTTCTTTGTGTCTCAGTTTTTGGGTGGTTAGTTTACTGTTGCTATTTGTAAAGAGATTATGATTTGTTTAATCTACAAATCAAAAATATTTTGTGCTCCATTGATGTAATAAAACTAAGTTTGGAAGGCTGCCGACCAGCTGTTATAAACAATCTTTTGTTAAATATAATCAGTTTGTAGTAAAGGCTTCACTTTAAATGAAAGAATGTATTTTTAGATTAATTATTTCAGATTAGAAAACGTAAATCTTGTCTAAAATTTAGAGCATATCCCATGTTTTGAGTTCAACTGGAAATTGTGTTTCAAATGTCAAAGCAAACACCACACCACCTCTGAGACCCCACTCCACCAGTGCAGTTTTGTTCAGAGAAGAATTGTTGAAGAAGGTCTTCCAGGTGGGTAGGAAAAGGGAGTTCGAACTTATCTTAAAACATGAAATCCAGATCTGCACTTCCCCCAGATTCAAAGTGCCTTAGATCCAGTGTTCTAGTTGGGCCCAAATCAAGTACTGGGCAAATAATTTGGGTCCCCCATCTGTTTGTATTTGTTTTATAGTTACCAAATGAGATTGGAGCCCATTGTGTTAGACATTGTATGTACACATCTGCCCTAGAGAGTTTACCAGCAACACTAGAAATAAAACTCTTAATGAACCTGTTTTGAAATACAGCTCCTGCAATTCTGAACATGTTTCGCCCAGCCAATGTAGATTAGGCCATTTTATAAAGACGGTTAAATATCATGTTTTAGGTTGTCTTTGGCCAATATAAACAGAGGTTTGCTGTTATCTGTCATCTAGAATATAGATCTAAAAAGTTTTATGCTTGGCAAATTAGACTGTGTTTATACAATATTTAAAACCAGTTCAGCTGATGCAGTTAGATCTGTAGCCCAGACAGATATCTAAAATGAAACTGTATACTTCCTCCGAGAGCAGGAATGGCAGAGGGGTCGAGAACTCTTGTGATAAATTGCACTTGACCAGAAGTTAGTAAAAGTTATTCAGGTTGTGTCTGGCCACGGAGCAGGAAGGCTGTGTTAGCTGGGTCATGTCTGAAACATGCTAACCGTTTCTGCCTGCTGGTGACGGATTACTTTTTTCTGCGTGTGTGACGTTTAAGAGTTGACGGGGGTGGGGGAGGAGGGAGATAGGGGTGACATTACTGACTGAAGGTTTTGCTCCTGTGCTCACGCACCACCTCCTCAGAAGAGGTAATGGATTAGAGGACTGCTGGTCTGTGAATTCTATCATGGGTAATAAAATGGAAAGCAGAGGAAACTGCCTGGCTGGAAGGCCTGTGAAAAATGGTCCCTTAAATCTATTCCAGTTGTCCAAACACTGCTGACTCTTCCTCCTTTTCTGTGTGTGAATGGAGCTAGTTTGGTTAGTAGGAGATACAGGAGAAAACTGGTTTAAGTAGAAGTTAGCTTGCAGCCCCTCAGTAGCAGAGAAGCCATGGACCTGTGGGGTTGCTGTATTTTCCATGGTTTCATTTAAACTGCCTGAGCCGGGCTGCAGTCTGTTCAGACTTTGGGAGCCGTGAAAGAACACAGGTAAATCTTTCCCAGGGCGCAGTTGTTGGGTAACAGGCGTTGTAAGCTGATGCCAGGGTGTGATTCTCCTAAGCCTCAGGATGCTTACTTAAAGGCTGCATTGGCACTGGAGTAGAAGAGCCCAAGGCAGCTGGGTGTCTAATTGCAGGCGGTTTCAATGGCTTCTGGGTGCCTAGCTCCTTTAGGTTCATCAGCCTAGAGAAGTAACATGTTTTGAAGCATAGGGGAGCAAATGCACTTGTGCACGCATTGAGTTACTGCACCCGCAAGCCTGGGGGTGAGTCTGCCTTGCACCAGCTTGCTACACAGTAAGTTCCCAAGTGGATGCTGCGACAGCTGGCATGAACGTATTACTTGTTGTTTGCAAAGGGAAGGATGTCACTAGACGAGGAACAGAGCAGCATTATGTGTCCTGAAAAATTCTCATCTTCCTCCTTTTCTTCCCCTCCTTCCACAAGCACTTTATCATTTTTGCACCTGTTTTGTGGAGGTAGTTTCATGGGCATGGTCCAGAGCATGAATTTTGACCTCTGCTTACGTGAACGAGTTGGATTGTGCTTGTCTCTCTTACTTATTGTCTGGCATAACTGGTGAGGCTTGTACGTTGTCCAGAATGCTGTGTTTATGCATGTAAGTCACAATAAACCTTCCTCTCCTTATGAACCAGGATGCAGATTCAGATCAGCCTCGTGTTTCATTTGTTTTGGCAAAACGGGAAGATTTGGCCCATTTCAGAGGATTTAAACAAACCACATGATATTTCACTTTGAAATATGTGCCATATTTTTTTGTGCTAAGCATATTTTAGTGCTGTTCCTATCTGTATAATCTGTAAACAATGCTGGGATGTTCACTGTCTCTTGACACAGGCAGATATTAACTACCCGAGTGGGTTTAAACCTTTCTGTAAAATGCAGTTGTTTTTTATGATCTTTTAGATCATATCTATTGCAAGGAGCGAACACATGAACTAAACAATAAAGAAGAAAAATAAATTGGTTGGACGCCCTGTGGCTTGGGAATATTATGTACCAGGAGTTGCATGTTTTTTTTAAATTTTACAGTGATGTAAAGACTCTCTTTTTCCATCCAACCATCCCCCTTTCCAGCAATTTGGCTCAAGATGTTTGGTTTGTTTCACGCAACCTTGCAAGCTGTAGACAAGCACAACCCCAGAAAAACAGCATCTCATCTTTTACTCTGTGCAATCGAAAGCCCATGTAAAGACCCTCCATTGACCTCAGTGGGCTTTCGACCAGACCCTGTGTTCCAGTGGGGAATGAATGCCTGTTGTTTTTCTCTTTGCTCTGCTAGGTTAAAAACATTACATTAGGCTGATAAAGCCGAACCCAGGGAACTTTCTCTCTTCTGTGCGAGTGGGGAGAGGGAAAAGCCTTTTCTGATTTGGGAGGTGGGCTGCAAAGCTGCTCTAAAGCTGAGAATCATCACTCCTAGTTTCCCAGCACTTGTATCTCAAGTGTTAGCACTTTGTGTCCTATTTAACAAGAAACTGACAAGCTGTCTTTTCAGCGAGCAGAGACCTGCACTGAACCAACCTCATCTCCTGGTGTTTTGGAGATCACATATGTTTATCTCTGAGCGGCATGATTTGATCCCAGTGAAATCACTGGGAGCTGTTCCACTGATTTCACTGGGAATTGGATCAGGCCCCGTTCAAGTGGATCTGATATCATTCTTGCCTGATCGGTTACAAACCATATTTTGTACTAGTTCGTGATTTTGCTGCCTGGGACAAACGATTATATCGATTTGTTAGAGTCTGTTCAGATAATAGACTTTAAACAGATTGAAGTAATTGTTTTTCTCATAGGTTTTGTAATGGTACCTATTGGTATGCTAAGCTCTTTAGGACAGGGCCTACCTATTCTGTGTGTACAGCACCTAGCACTATAGAATTTGCTACTTCCAATACCAATAATATTAGTAACAGCAGAATGGGATTCAGTGCTTCATGTATTGTCAGTGTAAAGGCATGTTGTTGCACCATCAGCATTTGCATGGAAGGGGCTGCAAGTTTTTGGAGTCTTTTAGATTATGGGACAAGGCGTCCGCATCCCAAATATTGACGCCATCTGGGACCCCAGATGAGTTCTGTCTGCTTCCATTGCTTCATCCGTAAAATAGGGCTAATGATGCTGCTTCTCTTGTAGGAGCATTGAGATGGTTAGTTTGTATAGCACTTCATTGTAGAGTAAGTGCTTATTATTATGATCTTCTTAGATCATATTCACCCATGGGGGTGGTTCTGATTCCTCCAGCTTTTTCCCATTTGGGAGAGGGGCCTGCAAGAAACGGTGGATCATACTCCAAAGTCCTGTGGATCTTGGGTGATCTGCTGCAGACAGAAGGTGGTCTGTGTGGTGGGCACCAGGTCAAGTTCTGTTTGTTGTGTTCTCTCTCCTCCAGCTCTCTAGTAGCATATTGCCATGGATGCCACTGTGCCAGGGAATCCCAGACAGGCGAATGCCCCTGGAAATCCTGGGAAGGGGAAGAAGGTTCTGCAATAATTCAGCTGGGGGTGGTTTCACCTTTTGTCCAAGCTTTCGTTTCCATGTGGGGTAAGGAGTGGGGAATGATGCACGTCCCCCGGGAACTGTGCTCTGCTGAGTGCACCTGGATATGAGTGGAACCGAGGGCCAGTCCAGAGAGGGCGATGTTGTGGAGAGGCTTCACTATCCCATCCCACCAAATCCTAGGTGCGAGACAGGGAGATCCATGTATATAAGGGACCTGTTATGTGAACCTGTGGGTAATTTCTCCCTCTCCACTCCCATTATTAAATATCCCATCCCCACGTTGAGGCGCTCGTTTCTCAGCAGGGAGCTTAAGGAGTAAGCACTTGGCACAGTGAGGAGAGCAGGGACATGGGCCCTTAAACTTTATCTGTATGGGCAGACGTTAGATAAGGGATTTCCTGCTAACCCAGTGCATGCCTTCAGGCAACCCCACAACCCTCTGTGGATTCACAGTGGCTCCCTCCTGCGAGAGATGTGGGCAGACGCAGGTTAATGGAGTTCCTTGCAAGTGCAGGGATCTGCTCTAGTCTTTTGCTGGGTGGGGGCCTTAATTTCGAAGCTGTTGGGGCAGGGTCCATGTCTTTTTTCAGGGGCACAGTGTCACTATAAGCAGATGCTAAATAATAGACTTACTCTTCCTATTGCAGCATTAGTATTTTAAGGTATTTGGGTTATTTTACCCCTCCCCCCAAAAATGTACAACAACAAAATGAACAAAAATACCCCCCGAAAACCCAACCCCACAATTACACCCCAGTCCATCTCTCTTTCGCCTCAGGTATTTTTTTCCCCCTAACACAATCATTGGGCTGATAATTAGCCTGTGGTTTGTAGCAGGCTCCCAGACTGAATCTGGTTACCATTGTTTACTTTTTTTGGTTCACCCTCCAGCTGTGAATACTTGAGCTGGCTGGAAGGGGTATCGGCTAACACCGGGACCAAGGCTTACCCGGGAACAGACTGTGCTTGATTAAGCCATTTAGACTTGTTGTAAATGTCCAAAAAAAAAAAAATTTTTTTTTTTTGACAGCAGTTGGACTTTTCAAGGCTGCGTGTTAATTAAACCACAAGTCTATTGGTTTCTGAGTGAGACACACAGTTAAAATAAAAAGAGGAATTCAGCGCAGACTGCAATCCTGGATGTTTGGAAACACAATGTGGAAGTTTCCCTGTCCAACAATTTCCAATTACTTCCTCTATGGGTTTCCTGAATAATTCCGGCCAAGGGTTATAAAACTGTCTCCTTTATGGCATAAGAACAAACACCGTCTCCATCAGATTTTTTCCTCTTCCTCACTCCCCATCCCAAAATATTCCTGTCCTTCCCAAAATGGGCTACTTGTCCCTCTTAGATCAGGCCTCCTCTTTCAGAGCCTAATTGCAACGTTTGTCAACAGCAAAAAGCGATTGTCCTCTCCAGGAAATTGGTATTCTAGCCAGAAAAAACAGCAGTGCTTGTTAGATTGTTTTTTTTTAAATTGGAAAATGTGCTCTGAAATGTTTTGTAAATGTTATGGTCAGCGGCGTCTGAAATTCTTCCTAACTTTTTTTTAGGGGGTGGAGGGGTTGTTTTCTAATGCAAGATTCTTCTGCTTCCACTTATTTCCTCCAATGAAGAGGAGGAAAGTTATTACTTTGCATGCAATTCATTTGTTTTGGAAGTGTGATATAAAAGATTCCTTGTTAGATCTTAGTCCGTTGAGAACAAAGACTAAGAACAGGAAAGGAATAAGCACTCCATATTGGTAGGGGCACTGCCCTAAATTGCTATACCATTTAATTCTTTGTCCCTTTTTTGTTATTCACACGCCATAATTTTCTGCATTTCCTGATCTGAGCTGCAGGCTGAATTTAGGCCTTGTAATTCAAGGTGAGTGAACCGTGTCAACTTTTTGTGTGGAAGGGAAGAAACATGCAGAGAGATGGATTTTTTTGGTCCAATACCTGAATACTTAAGCCATGTGTTTTAACTGCAGAATCTATTGGTTTCCATCCAGTGCCCTTATTTAGCTCAGTTTTGTGTGATGTATGTTCCAGGAGAACAGGAAGGAAACAGTTTCTCTCGTGTGCTGTTCATGTAGAATCCACCTGTGATTTACTGAAGAATCCTTGTAATAAGTTACAAAATAACATGACAGCAGGGGCTACTAGTTGCATCTGGCAGAAGACTAGGAGTCAGGCCTAGGTTCTGTTTTTGGCCCTGCCACTAACTGCCTGTTAGGTGCAAGTCACTTAAGTCCACACTTAAAAAAAAAAATCTACTTGTTTTGGGCCAACTTGAGACACCAAAATCTGACTTTTCAGAAGTGCTGAACGCTGGTGGATCCCATTCATCTTAATTGGAATTGAGGATGCTAAGCAGCTTTTGAAGATAAGATCCCAGCTACCTCCAGTTGGGCACCCACAAACAGAAGCACACAAACCAAGTGGACGCAGAGGTTAACCTTTCCCTTCCTCAGTTTCCCCACCTGTAAAGCAGGGATAATAATCACTATCCACTATAGCAAAGCTGTAGGTAAGTGTTGAATATTAATATGACTGAAACACTTACAAAAAGTAAAGGGAACGTTCCTTCTTTTCTATCCATTCGTCAAAAGGGTCCGGGTGCAATAATAGTAAACCTATATCTGGAGTGTTTAAGTAGCTTAAAAAGTTAGTCATGCAAGCCAGCTGGCGCTTGTGAAGGGTTTGAGCGGCGTGGGGAACACTCATGCACCTCTCAAAGACCTATGTATTATTTGCATTGCAGTAGAACCTAGGAGTCCCAGGCCTGAACTAGGATCTATTGTGTTAGGTGCTGTACAAAGACAGACCCTACCCCAGAGAGCTTAAAGAGGAGTTTTGGCCACTGAGAGGGCTTTACCCCAACTGAGCGATGAGTGCTCTTCTTAAAGGTTTGGCGAGTAAGCACTTTCAGAGCACCATTGACATCCATCTTAAAGGCCAAGAAAATTGGAGCTGCAAGTATATTTTATTCATTTTTTTCCTAGCTCTTCCCTGAAGGGAACATCCAAGCCCACCAGCCTTGATAGGAACACAGACTTTCCTGGTCTGGCGCAAAACAAAACAAAACAAAAAACCCCATAACCAAACCCCAGCTGGAAAAGTACGTTTTGGGTGATATTTGAGGTCCTAGCTACTTGTGAAGCCATCTTACTAAACAGAAAAGCCTAACTTCTTTCGCATCTTGTCTTTAAAGCCTGTCCAGATGAAAATAGTCAAGTTTTCTGCTGTGTTCAAGGAAAATGTTTGGTTTTCTTTTGCCCACATTCTGAACATTCCTTAATAAAATAGTGAGAGACTAGAAATGTCAAGCAAATTCTTGAAATTCTGTGAATGTCTCTAGCCATGAGATGCTTCCAGAAACTGCTCGACACAACAAAAGTTGTTGATACAACTTGTCCATAGCGCAAGAAGAATGAAGAAGACCTTTATTTTAATATGTATCTTACAGATTTGAAATAGCTTTATATTGGACGTGTACCAACTCTGTTATAAACAGAACAGCCAGAACCTTTGCAAAAGAGGAGAGAGGTCTGAACTAAACCCTCATTGTGTCCTCATATACTATTAGTGGTAAGACACAAATGTATTGATGCAAACAAATTATATACTAGATGAAGGAAGAGGAGAGGAAGGATGACCCAGTGGTTAGGGTGGTAGCCAAGGCTTGGAAGACCCAGGTTCGACTTCCTGTATGACCTTGGACAAGTCACTTAGTTGTTCTATGCCTCAGTTTCCCATTTGCAAAATGGAAATAATAGCACGTCCCTATCTCCAGGGGGTGTTGTGAGGATAAATATATTACTTATGATTAGGTGCCGAGATACTGTCATAATTAGGGCCATGTAAGTACCTAAGAGAGAATGCGGATTACAGCTAAACTGTCCAGGGAGGAGTCAACCACTTGGGTGGAAATCTTTATTTTAAAAAGTAAGATTAATGCTTTGGGAGATCCATGTACATAAATGCTGTAAAAATGATAACAAAACATGTCTGTATGGACAAAGAAAACAAGCAAAAGGACTTTGGTAGCCTAACTGAAATGTTTGTTACGTACTAGCTTCATCTGCTGAGAAATACTGTGGGAACCTTTCCAGGTGTGAATTGCACAGGTAGACCTGAATTTTCCCGCTGGTGGAGAACTTGCCACCAGTGGAGGTTAGAGAGACAAGGTGATTGAGGTAATGTCTTTTATTGGACCAACTTCTGTTGGTGAGAGACATGGCCACAACAACGCTGCATGCAAAAATGGAGGTGGTTTTTACCAAGTGCAAGAGTCTGCTTAACTTCTCACAGTCAGAAGGCAGGCGAGGTAGTTTAAAATAAAGAGAACACCTGCAGATAAAAAGACAGCTCTCATAGACAGCTTACTCTCAAATCTCTGTGCAGATGTTCTGACACCATAATGATGGATGGGACATAAAGCTTTACAACCCAGTTGCTGGTTGGGAAAGATGTACTGTTCCTGTGAAAACATTTAGTGACAAAGGCTTTGTTCTCATACAAATGTTTCTTTAACGGTTTTTGTATTTTTGGCCCAAAATTTACATTTTTTTTTGTCTTGTCAATGAAACCTCCAAAATGTAATCAAATTTGCATATTTCCCATGGAAATTTCCATTTTGACAAAAAAGCCATTTTTCGAAAAAGCACACACACATTAAAAATTGTGAGCAGCTCTACCTTCTGCTTATATGATGTGTCTACTTAGGCCTGATTGTACCTGTGGTTTATGTGTGTTAATTGCAAGGGGCTTGGGGTATTATTAGACATGTATTTAATAACCAGAGACAAAGAGACCCAAGAGTGAATGAGACTGGGAAATGAAGTATTGTCTTGCACTGAGGGGTGATCTTGGGAAATCATGGTTGAATTGCCTGGTGACGGTGATGTACCTGCAGTGTTGCTATGCATGCTGTAGGCGTTCAGGAGATAGGTTCCGGGGTCCAAAACTGTCAGTCCACCTGTTTTATAATAAACATATTTTTGATTGAAAATAGTTAAAAAATCAACCCAAACCCAGTGCAATTGTGAATCTGAATAACCTGGGAAATTGGATATAAACTTTTCAGCCAGTCCCTATCTCTGCAATGGGCAGAACCAAATATGACAGAACTTTGCATCATGGGCCCAGCTGCAGTCTGGACAGAACTTCAAAAAGTTTTTTTTTTTAAATTTTAGGTATAAAAATTAAGATGGAAAGTCAGAAACGCTGGGCTGTTTTCTTTGCAGAGAGATGGTCTGACTTAAACTAAAATTGCTGATTGTTTTTTTTCTTCCCTCCCTCCTCCCCCCAATAAGTTTAGAACCACTTCAAAGGCTCAGATGTGTTGGTGCCAGACGCCACACAGTTATTGTTAGAAGAAGCTGAAATATAATTGAAAACAAACCTTTGTTCGACAGAGCATATCTGGCTAAGCTTTTCCTCAAGAGAAAGATGATTTCTCAGATCGTTTTCCTCCAGATTCAATGTCTACACACTTGTCCTGGCAGAAGGAATCATCTGTGAATTCTTTTACATCTGGTAACTGTTTGCAAATCTAGAAATTGCATATTTTAAAAGGTTTAAAGACTCCCTCCTTCCCCTGTACAATAAGGCTTAAAGTTACAAGCATATTTTCAGAATTCTTTTTGGTAATAAAACAGATCAAATTGAAGCTGGCAGAATAATTTGAGTAGAGATGCTCAGAGCCCTAAAGTCGGAGTTTTTCTTTGGCAAACTCTGGGTGATCCTAGTTGCTTTTCTTTTAAGATTTTTCTTTTCCCTTTGACATTGGATATTGTTTGACATAATATCATAATGTCTAAAACATAAGTCAGATCAAGTGTGATTTTGATGTCAGCGTTCATTTTAGCCTTTGTTTTGATATGTGTTATAAACAGTTTTGGAGGGTAGGGAGACGGACCTATTTTGTTGTGTTCTTGGCTGTTCGTTGGGCAAGTCACTGACTTTTCAAAGAGGTTTACCTCACGTACATTGCTTTGGCTCTTTGTGCTTCTGTTTCCCCTTTTGTACAGTTGATACTATGAACCTATCTCCTGGGGCAGGAGAAATAGGGTAAAGGTGTGTGGTACTTAAATAATTATAAAGTGCTTTGAGAACCTGTAGACGCTAACTGAGCACTTCTAACAGCTATTTCCCATGCATAAATTAGAAGATTTCAATTCTGTCACTAAGGGTATGTCTACTATGCTAAAAAAGGTATATTCTTAGCTAACATGGATTACTGTATATAACCCATGTTAACTCTGATTAAAATAACTATGAAGATATGGCAAGTCAGTTTTTAATGAGCGTTAGAAGCTCAGGCTAAAGTCCACAGGATAGCCTGGGGTAGAACTTGAGCTGCTAAACTGAATTAAAAGCAGAGTTGCCGTGTCTCTTTACTATTTTAGCTCGAGATAGCTAACATGGGTTAGCTAACCCAGTTAAGAACACGCTTTTTTTTGGAGTGGCGATGTAACTTAGGGGATCAGAACTCTAGTCTCCTGCTGGATTTTAAGGCCAACTTGAATAAACTTCAGCAGCTATCCTCAAGTATGAGCAGTGGTGGATAGACCCCTTCGGAGGATATGCAGCTGTAAAGCATTGGTTAAGAATGTAGGCCCCAGTAAGTAAGTAAGTAGGAGAAGGAAGGATGGTCTGGTGCAGGGGTGGCCAACCTATGGCTCCAGAGCCGCATGCGGCTCTTCATAGGTTAATATGCAGCTCCTTGCACAGGCGCTGACTCTGGGGCTGGAACTACAGACGCTAACTTTCCAATGTGCCGGGGAGTGCTCAGTGCTCAACCCCCTGCTCTGCACCAGGCCCTGCCCCCAACTCCACCCCTTCCCCCGAGCCTGCTGTGCCCTCGTTCTCCCCTCCCCCCCCACCAGAGCCTCCTGCGTAACAGCTGATTGCTGCGGGTGGGAGGTGTGTGAAGGGAGTGGGAAGCAGTGATTGGTGGGGCTGCCGGTGTGCAGGAGACACTGCAGGTTGGAGCGAGGGGAGCTGATGGGGGGTGGGGTGGGGGGGCTGCTGACGTATTAGTGTGGCCCTTTGACACGGTACATTGGTAAATTCTGGCTCCTTCTCAGGCTCAGGTTGGCCGCCCCTGGTCCGTGGTTAGGGTGCTAGCTAAGGACTCAGGGAGCCAGGCTGAATTCTCTGTTCTGTCACAGACTTTCTATGTGACCTTGAGCAAATCACTTAACTTCTCTGTGCCTAAGTTCTCTGTGCAGTGGGGATAATTGCACTGCTGTTCCTCACAGGGACATGGTAAGGATCAATGGCATTAAAGACTGAGGTGCTCATGTACTGCAGGGGTGCAACCAAGTGAGTGCCTCAAAAAGAGTCTTGTAAGCAGTTCAGTTCAATATGACAGCTCTCCTGTATAAAGTTACCCATGTGCGTCAGCGTTTGCAGGATGGGGTTCCTAAAATCCTACTGGTCCATCCAGTCCAACTGGATGCATGATGGTAGCTGAATAAATTCATCATAGCAATCAGTTTTGTTTTCTTTTTGTTTTCCTCTGCCTCCCCTATCAAGCCCCTTAGCATATGTCTCACTGTTGTTTGTTATTTCTGTTACACTGTGGTTAGTACTCACACATGTTGTTTCTTTGGTTTCGGCACAGACTGTGCGTGTTGTCCACGGCTGGAGCCCAAAATGTGAGCTATTTATAAAAGTAAAATATTCTTGGGTTTTTCAAGTGGTGTTTGTTCCCCAGTCTCTCTCTTCCAGCGTGTGCATGTTTGGCTGATTTAATGTAATCTCACTGCTGAGCGTGAGATGGAAATGCCTCGCATGCTGAGGACAGAACAGAGCTTCCGTGAGAAACACGGACGTAAACATTTTCCTGGGCTGTGTTGTGTTTAACGCAGAGATGGGCCTGAACTCGGATAAGAACTTCCTTCCAAGTTCAAAGGCACCTATAATGCCAGTGTAGGTTGGTGTCAGTTTCTTAACCTCTCCGTCCCTTCTGTGCTAAGAGCGTTTTTTGAGTATTTTGCTGTCTCACCCAGAAGAACCGCACTAGCTGGATAGACTGCCTGTAACATAGCTAGAAAGGTGGACCAAAGCCTTTAATGTACTGATTGTATATTAATAAAGAGCCAAGCAGGAGGGTCATTGCCAAAAAGCAGCAAGTGAGAAAGCCAACAATATCAGTGTGAACTTTGCACTCTGGAAAGTGTGAAGTGATATTGGTGAAAGGAGTTTATTGTACAAGAGGAACACCGCGGCCCTCTTTGATGCCTGAATTTCTTCCCTCGTAAACCAAACCAAAGAATAATCAGCCAGTAGAACATAGGGCTTTCCAGTTAACCAGTTCTGTGCTGACCGGGTTACATCCTGACGTCGTCTCTCTTCCTGGTGCTCCCTGAGCACATGCCTAGCATACAAAGCCACTTTTAGAGTGTATGTACTTACCTTCAACATCTGGTTTGGATCACCTTAAGCAAATTTTATTACAGAGGTGTAATTTTCTGCTAGGACCCTTTTCGCCTTTAGAGGCCTGTCCAGATATATCACATAGACCAAAATCAGCCTCGAAAATCTACGAAATAGTTTAGTGTAGAGCCATTAATTAATATAACAGCATGGCCTGCTACCCGGAATGGTCCCCTTTTCCTAATCTGTGACTGCACTTCACTTTCTCATCTCTTGGCTATTTATTCGCGTGGTTTTTATACGGGCCTTATTAAGCACCTATAGCATAATGATTTTACAAAGATTCGCGTCAGCTTGGAGTGGATTAGGGCTAGTTCCTGTTAACTTCCTACCGTGTTTTGTTTTCTAACACTCCCTGCGCGAAAGATGTGCTAACTCGAATTTCGGGTGGCAGCGTAGTGCCAGGCACCCTGAACTGGCATCACTTGGCCATAATTTGAAATGGGGCACTTTCAGAAGCGCCTAGTAGGTCACTGCTGTGGCCAATGGACGATTCAATTATCTTTTTTTGCTTTGGAGCTCCTTCCTGAAATGTGCATGATCTGGCATGGGGGTCTGTATCAGGCCTGCAGCAATGGATTCTTCATCTGTAAAAGCGGTTACAGGTGACCTGCAAATAATTTTCAGAAATTGGGCTTTTGTTTCTTTACTATGTATCCAGTGCTTTGAAAAGTATGCTCCCCCTTTAAAAATGTCAGATGTAAAGTCTGGTCAACCCTGGCTTTTCTGAAGAATCTCTTGGGGAACTCAAGATGTGTTTTTATATGTTTCAAACCTTCACTAATGGTGTGCAGTTTAAGAAAATCTTCGGTTATCCATAATGTTAATTAGTCATTGCAGTAAAATAGGCATAGCCAAAAAAGAAGGGGGGGGAGGTATATCTGACTAAAAGTCTCTCTCAGTTGTTCAGCTTTCACTCTCTTAGTGAAATGATAGCATGATATAAGCTACCTCTGCAGTCATTGCAGTGTCTTCCCCAGCCGACAAGATCTGAATGTGTAATGAGAAAATGTTTTGGGGTTGTTGTTGTTTTTTTAAAAAGATGGCGAGCAGGAAGGTTGATTTTGTTTTGGTTTGGTTTATTTTGAACATTTTAGGCCAAATGTTTTCATGCTTCCTTATTACATTATAAAAAATCCACACACACACACACCCCCATTTTCCCCCCTTATAAGTGAAATAACCGTGATAGGTGCAGATTTAGGTTAAAGAATGCATTTTATTCTAATGGCATTTTCTTTTCCCTATCCTGAGTTGGACACTGTCCCAGTGACAGAAATGCCCCAGGATTCATCAAGATGAAACACTCCTTACCCCTTTCCACCCCCCAGTTCCTCCTGCCCCTGAGGAGTTTTTGTTGATCCTCCACTGGATAAAGACGGACAGTTCTTTCTCTCAGCAATACGTTTTAGCAGCCTGAACGATGGTTGCCGTCGGGTTTGCAACCGCGCAGCTTCAGAGCTAATATCAAGAGGTAGGCTTTCGAGCTTGGGAGTTGTAAGGCTCACATCAAGAGTGGGTAGGAGTCAGAGGGGACACAACACCCGCTGCTCAGTGGGCTGCCCCTGGTTCCTCCCAGGCCAAGCAACGATTTGAACTTTGAAACCGAGCTTCAAAAAAAAAAAAAAAAAGCAATGATTTCTAATTCCTCACGTAGGGTAAGGGTCAGAGCGCGCAGATTGGGAAACAGTGCAGAGCGCAGAATTGTTTTGCATACGGGGTACAGATAAACACGTGGGAGTTTGGCCGGTGTGGTTGAAAAAGGGAATGTTGTTGTTTTTTAAATGGACTTTATAATCTTTCTCCCTCAAAGCAGTAAAGCAATTCCCGATTTATATAGATTTCCAAGGAAACATAGTCCCCTCAGCCCTCCCCGTTGAGTTGACTTGTGACCAGCCTTTTACAGCGCATATATCTCTGTATTTAAGGGCTGTGGGGGAATTTTGGCTATGGCCCTGCAGCCCAGTAAGTAGCTGTACATGTGTCGCTTGTGCTTCCTATGTTGTTCCACTGTAGCGGCAGTTTTTCCCCCGCCCAGCCCCAAGGCCAGCCTGCTGTTGCTGTTATGGCTGTGCAGCTATAAATTAGGCAGTAATGTGTTCTCAGGCCTATCTAAACTGAGACAGGGTAATTGCTCTGGACAGGTTTACAGTAGGGAGGTGTGAAGGGCCTGCTGTCTGTCTGAACTGTGTGGAGGCAGGAAGAGGAGGTGGGGGATGGGTAGGGGAAAGGGTTGTTAAACATGGGCAGGCTGGGGGTGGAGGGGGGGCGGGGAGCGCTGGTCTGAGGTAACTAATTGAAAGCTGTTTGTTCCTGTGTGACATAATGAGAAGGGAAGCAGAGGTGGTGGGTCAAAAGCTCTGTGAATGGATTTTCAAGCCTATTTTGAAACTGGTCCATGCTGTGGGGAAACGGTGGCTTAGGAGTGAGTGTGGAAGAGGGAAATCTCTTTCGAGAGAGACTTTATGGCAGAGCACAAAGCGACAGCATTATCTGTCTCCAGGAGGACACAAGTCCCAAGGGGTCTGATTCTGCAGCCCTCAAGGACACCGTCTAGGATTTACTAAGTGCTTGAGACTCCTTGTGAGGGCACACTAGTAGGGTGATCAGCAGTTGCAGAATCGGGCCCTACATTTGCACACATATTTGTGCATCCGCTTTAGTGCATGCATGAAAAAAATTAATCCGAGCTTCCCCATTTGAGGACTGAAATCCTGGTGCCTCTTTCAGAGAATTTCAGCGGTGGGTTTTTTGTTAAGTTTTGTTTTTAATTTTTGTAACTTTACCATGAATGTAGGGATTTCAGAGCAAAGAACAGAGACTGTTTAAGCTAGTTTGACCTACCAGAAACTTTATGAAATAGTTGGATTTGATCAACTCTTAACTATTCTTAGACTCTTTGGCCTTCAGTTTAACTTCTCCCCCCACATCTCCCCACGCCTGCTGGACAGCATTTCTGTTTGTACATCTTTCTTTCCTCTCCACCCATGCATGTACTGCTTTTTTATGAACCAATACAGGATCAACAGCTGGGAAAAATGAGCATCTACAAGCAGATGAGAAAAAAACGTAGCAGTCACTTTAGTGCATTATGGTAATGTCAGTAAAACAGAGTCATGGCATGTCAGTTACCTTTGGGTACCTGATAGTAGATTGTTCTCTCCTCCCCGCCCAGGCCTTTCCCTTCATGATGTGTGGAATATCTAATGTTCTGCACATTGAGCTGTCCTCGTTGTTATTTTCAAGTGCAATTTACAGACAAGTTCTGCTTGTTTTTAAGAGTAATAATAATATAATACATAATACCAGCTCTATGTCCCTCTTTCATCAGTAGGTCTCAAAGCACTTTACAAAGCCCCATTTTGCAGATGGGGAAACTCAGGGGCAGAGAGTTGAAGGGATTGTCCACAGTAATGTAGCGGGCGAGTCTTCTGAGTATCGGTCCAGTGCCAATATCTCGTGTTCATGTCAAGCAAGCCTATTTTTAATACCTGTTTTGTATCTGAGAGGTAATAAAAGTGCCTTGTGATGTGAGAAGGGCTCGATTTCTGGTGACTGTCAGAGGAGTGGGTTCACAGTGGGCGTACACTGAGAATTGTACATGGAAATCCTGTTGTTAAGGGTTTTGTGCACACACAATTCCCTGTGAACCTTGCTAAAATTTCCTCCCACCATCTCCATAAAGACTGATTCACCAAAACTTCCTGTCAGCATTTACTTACACTCCTCCTCTCCCCGTTCCTTTCTTTCTCACTCTCTCTCATTGGCTAAGGAAAAATGTGTCTCTTCCCCGGTGTGGCATTACACCACTTTTGCGTTACCTTATGGGCAGGTGTCCAATTATTAACAAGGGATAGAGAGAAAATAAAGATCTGAAAATTTAAAGACTACATGCTAAAAAGCAGCTTACTCTTTTCTGCAGAAACTACATAGAAAACCTTTGTTTATGTAGGGCTTTGTAATTAATTGCATACAGTAATTGATCATTGGGAATGGTGCATTTTTAAGCAACAGCTTTATAAGGTTGGTTGTAAGGGTTGCAATGAGCCCGGGTGTATGATAGTTAATGTGTAACCATGTAAATAGGCCGCCCTGTTTGGACACTTTTATGTGTTCTCATAGCAATTAAAAGCCATAAACATGCCCAGTACGCTGTCTGTTTATAGTAAAATGGAAACCTTTATCAGGGTTTGGTTATTTGCGGGAAAGCTGCAGTTCATTGAACTATGTTTGCATGATCTCAGTTAAATGAGGAAATGGCAAAATACCTGTTTGGATTAACAAGGTTGATTGTGACAGCGTCACAGGTGTTGACATTGCATCTCAGTCTCTCGCTCAGCATATTTAAATCAAAATATTTCAGGGTCATCTGAAGAGTAGTACTATTTTATTTTGGCCTCCTGTTTACATAAGCAATGGATTTGTTGCTCTGGGACAGATGATTTTTAAGGCTTGTCTCTTTGTTTTTTTCATTAAAAACCTAATGTGGATGTGCCAGATATGCAACAGATTTCTCGGGGTGTATTTCTACCCGTCTCCCTGTCGAGATTCTTGAGCCTGGGTTAATCAGATCACACATATGGGATGTTTGATAATGCTTGTGAATGATTCTAAGTTTTAGGTTATTTACTTAGAGTTTAGCTTTAAGGGAAAACTGAGGATTAAGGAACTTTCATTTCCTGTCTTTACCTGTTTGACATAGCATAGAGTGAAATGCATTGAGCCCTATTAAGATTGAGATATTGGGATTCCTGATGCCAAAGTATGCAGATGATATAGTAGACCGCTCCCTCTGGATATAACAGAAGGAAAGACATTCAAGTTGCAGATAAATCTGTTTCAGGGCTTTGCAATGACAAGTTACCCAAACAGGAGAAAGAGGGGGGAAGAACCTGCCTCAGTTTACGCAATCATAATTGCACAGCCCCAGACAAATATTGACACTAGAGATCTTGGCAGGTTTGCCATTTGTAAAATGCCCCTGGGAATAAAAGATCTTTTCATTGGCACATACTGCATTTATGCAACCCCCCTAACAAGTTAGTACAGGTGGTGCACACAGCAATACTGTTAAAATACAACTAGTCTGTTAATGATGTTTTGAATGTGATGCTTGAAACAATGCAGGTGCCACAGGGTAGTTTCACAGTCACCCTTGCATGATGCAGCACTTTCTAGTGTAGAGCCTAGGTATTTTTCTTTCCTTCAGTGATAATGTTCTGTTGGTAAAAGAAGTCGTCGTTATAGCTAAGTGCATAGGCTGGTACCAATCTTGACAAACTGCTGAGATGTGGCCTCTTAACTTGCTTCATGTCTGGGAGCAGAGAGGCAAACTATTGTAAAGTGTTATTGTCTTATAGAGACTAGTTACATTAGTTAGGTTTGCCACTGTGGCAACTATTTCTCCAAAAGCACTTGCAAGAACCTGCACATTAGCTGATCTCCCTCCTTCAGTTCTATTGCAGAATACACTGGAGAATTGTTAACATCAGCCAAATACTTCGGTAGTATTGTTTCTTACTGTAGTGTGGACAAAAGGTTAAATTAAGCAGTCATTTCTTCAGTGTTGTTTCCTATACAATACTCTGGAGAAAGTTCAGTGTCAGTTAGTTTTACAGAGCCATTTGTTGTAGATTTGTTAGAGAAATGCTGTATTATATGGTCCCTTTGCAGTCTGTTTCTCCCCTGCCCCCATACCCCCTAAAATGCAATGCAGTTTATTTTTACACAGCTTCTTTCACACATTGGGTCACAAAACGCTTTGTAGTGAGAGTCCATCTATTCCAGGGGTTCTCAAACTGGGGGTCGTGAGGTTATTACATGCACCCCAAACCCTGCTTTGCCTCCAGCATTTATAATGGTGTTAAATATATAAAAAAGTGTTTTTAATATAATGTAATGAGGGTCGTACTCAGAGGCTTGTTATGTGAAAGGGGTCACCAGTACAAAAGTTGGAGAACCACTGATTATTCAGAGTATCCTGGAAACTTCTCATCTGATATGCCACTCACAGTGACAGATTGAAAAAATAATGTTTTTAATCGGACATTGCTGCACTACGAAACAGGCTTGGAAATTAGATGTAAAATATAGTAGAACGTACAAATTGCCATATTCAGCTGAGCCAGTGGCCCATCTTGCCCAGTACCCTGTTTCTGACAGTGGCTGGTATCAAAAGCTTCAGAGGAAGGTCGAAGAAAACCCTATAGTGGATGACTGTGTAATATCTTGCCTGAAGGAAATGTTTTGTTTTTACCCCAGGAGGTTATTGGTTGATTATGCCCTAAAGTATGTGGGTGGGTTTTTTTTCTTTTTCTTTTTTCTTTTCTATAAAAATGTCTAATCTTTTGTTTTTAAGTCCTCTTAAGTTTGTGCTCTCAATGATATCATGTGGCAACGAGTTCCATAGGTGGTTCTTTTTTCTTTACACTTCTGTACTGCAGCCAATCAAGGTGCTTCACAAATATTAATGTCTTGAGTCTCATGATGCCTCTGAGAAGGATCTTCCCCATTTGACAGGTGTGAAAATTTAAATATGTAGAGGTTAAAGCTTATGTTTTCAAAAGTGACCTCTGAATTTTGGCTTCCTCAATATTTGAATGTCCTCATTTACACACTTTGGGACTATTTTTTTCCAGAAGTGCTGAGCACTCACGGCTTCAGCTGAAAGTAGTGAGAGCTGCGGATGCTCAGCACCTGGGAAAATCAGGACTAGGGTGGCTAAAATTAGGGAACGATTCTGGCTTAACTGACTTGCTTGAGGTCTCACAGAAAGGTGTCCATGGAAGAGCTGTGAACAGAACCACAGGACTTTCCCTTCCCTTCCTCCTAGATGTCTGACCATTCATAGTACTGTGGGCATGGGCTCCAGTTCCTGTTTTCCTCTGCTTCCTTTCACGTTCCTCGTCCCTGTCAAGTCTCTTCATAATGTTGCCCCACTTACATCTCATTTCTTATTACCCTCCCCCCATCCCCTTGAGTGCCTTAGATTCTGCCATGATATTCACCCTGCTATTTAAAGTTAAGCACATGCTTAAGTGCTCTGCAGGATGGGGGTCTAGGTTGTGAGGATAACCTTGTGATAAAGTGCCTCCATCATGAATCTTTGACCACTTAAGCTGCTCAGCGTCGCTGGCTGGTTCTTGCTCACATAGCGTCTAACCAATCGTCATATGTGGGGTTGGCAAGGGATTCTCCTCAGGTCACAATTGCAGCGAACTTTGGGCTTTTTTTGCCTTCCTCTGCAGTGTGTGGGTGTGGGTCACTTGCCAATGTTATCTCACTAATCATTTCCCTGACACTGGTGCACCTTGGTTCCTCCTGTTCTTTGCCCAGAGCACACAATAGTTCAGTCTCCTGTGGGCTGTAATATTTTGGTCTCGTTTTGGTTGTTGAGTTTAGTGTGTGGGTGTTGGTGGCCTGTGGTGTACAGGAGGTCAGACTCTGATCTGGTGGTCTCTTCTGGCCTTAAACACTATGATTCTAACTTCATCCTGCCCCACTAATCCATGTCTACCTCCTCCTCACAATCCAAATGTCTGAACTGCTTCAGGGTAGGAGGTTGTGACACACGAGAGCTAGAAGTTGCAGATTTGTGCCATAGGAAACAGATGCATACAGCTCTTGCTTCTAGTCCTGGGAGCCCATGAGATACCAGATCTTAATAGAAATAGAAAAGCACATTCTACGAATTTTCTAAAATGTTATTAGCTATATTTTTTTCTCTCCTCCTGAGTCCATTACAGTTTGACTCTCACTACTAAAGGAGCCTGGCTTTATCAGAGGAAGGAGTTAAAAATAGTACCAGTAAAAACTTTTTAAAACTCTCAAACATTTCTAAAATAGTTCTTCTGTAAAGTATGTGGCATTATGCAATGATATAATGTTATAAAGGTTTTTATTGGCATTCTTCTGGGATCATCTACATAACCCGATCATGAGCAATACAGGTGTCCCAAACTCAGGTGATAAAACCTTTCTACCATCTCGTGATTGTACTCATGGTTTATTTTATAATTATATCTATGCTGCTTTATTCAACTTGGATCTATAACACTCTCTCTCTCTCTCATATTTATAAGTTAAATGAGAGTAAGAATATAAGAACAGCCATACTGTGTCAGATCCAGTGTCCATCTAGCTTAGTATCCTGTGTTCTGGCTGTGGATGGTGTCAGATGCTTCAGAAGGAATGAACAGAACAGGGCAATTTGTCAAGTGATCCATCCCCAGTCGTTCAATCCCAGTTTCTGGCAGTGATGGGAGGACTGGAAATCAGCAGTAGACTTAAACCTTCTGTGGATTTTGTATGTCATATGCTTGGACTCTGGCTGCCTCTGCATTAGAAATCTTTGTACCAGTCTCCCAGCAGCGGTGCAGGTGTTCTGGTACTATGAGTGGTGTACTATCACTAGTGCAAAAGAGGTTCAGAAACTTCACTCACATCTGCTCTGCCAAGCTGCAGAAGACAACTGAGCCCTATCGATATTAGTGCTTGCACTGTTGCTAGCATTCATCAGGTGCACTGTTTTTGGATAACAGGCGATATAATTTTCCAGTGTTTTGTCAGTCTTACTGCAGACTTCATTCAAAGTATCGAGGACACCAGCTGGCACAGAGGGGCACATCTTAGTGCAGAAATTGTCTGATGGATGAATGTCCTCTCCATTTGCAGTTCCATATCACATCTGTGGTAACTAGAGCAATTGTTTACATGAGAAGAAATGTACGGGAAGTATTTTAATATGTGTCAAGCAATATATGACAAGCTAGGCCTCTCTGGCCATCAGCATGTGCTCTGTGGACCACCGTTTGGAAACCTCTGCAGTGCATCCTTGAGCTTATGTGATGCAAGCCGTTGCCTCTTGATTGCCTGAAGTGCATTATAATTATCCGTTACCAGGCACTATAGGCTGCAATTATAGTTTGTGATGTTGGAAAGTATGGGAGAAATTGAAACTATTGTACCGGCGCACTTGCAAGGAAAGTATTTTTATCTAATAGGAAAGTTTTGCTTGGAACCTAAAGTATAATATGTATTCGTTTTAGTTTCAGCTGACTCTAAAAGGCTGCTTTTTTCCATGTCTTGCTAAAGATAACTTCATGATAGGTTTGTTTTGCTTGTGCTGGAAGATAAACTAACGTATCTGGCCTTTATTTTTCTCTCGTGATCTGTATGGAAGCATTTTCTTTATAAAGCAACTGCTCCATAGTGAAGGTCAATAAAACCCATCGAAGGTCAGTTTAAAATAAAGGGGCAGAGCATTTGATTCTCTCTGTCTATTTCTGTAGTGCTGTTGGTTTTATTTCTAGCATTCTGTTCCCGAGCTTCCTCTAAAAATGAACAGATTGAATCAGTTGGACGCATGACAGCTACCAATTTGGGGTTAGAAATCCATTAAATTGCCTGGTGCTTTATTGCTATTATAAAACTGCTTGAAATGAAAGTGCATTCCGATTGGACATTGATTACTCAAAAGAAGAGAGGGTGTGCGCCTACATAAATCACATACCTTTACTGAAGGTTGCCAGTTTACAATTTTTTTAGCACAAAATGTGCATGTTTCGCCCATAAAATACTGTTTTGTTGTTGCAAAATTTTAAAAAAGTACAATTTTAAAACCAAACATGGAGAGCTCTCTGCTGTAGATTTCATACGTCTAGGGCAGTGGTCCCCCAAACTTTTGAGGGTCATGCTCCCCCTTGCCCCGTCTGTGCCCCCCGGGGACAGGAACGGGGCCGTGGCCCCGGAGGAGGGGGAATGCGGCAGGGGTAAGAGGGCTGACATTGGGGGTGGGTCTGGGGCTGGTAGCGGGGCCGCGGCCAGGGGCCAATGCTGTGGGTTGGGCGGGAGCAGTGCTGCGCCAAGGCTGGGGTCAGGACCAGGTGCAAGGGATGCAGCTGGGGGTGGGACTGGAGCAGAGCTGGGGAGGGGCTAGGTGGCGGCCCCTCCCTGCCCCCCTGTGGGGGCTAGCCCGGGCCCCGCCATGCACCCGGATGTTCCTTCACGCGCCACAGTTCGGGGACTGTCTAGAGGGTTAGATCCAGACTTTGTGCCCTGCAGTGCTCTTGACTTGTGATTTATGCCATGCATACGAGTCCTTCACCCTCATTGCTTAAGAACATAGACACCGTCTTTCTCAAATCAGCCAGCAAGATCTTCACATTCCTCAAAAATCTTTCTGACAGGCTGTGCAGTGGAGTACTGCGGAAAGTCCAGCTGTCTAGCTTGATTTTAAGATGGGTAGTTGTAAGATGCAAGCCAATGTTGAGGAGTAACTAAAACTTACGTTTCTGGGTATAAGCCGATCCCTCCTGGAGTCAGGAATGGATTTGTCCTCCACAGACATAGCTGTACAATTAGCCAGGCACGTTTTGAGACTTGTATTATTTCCCCGCTCCGGGCACCTTTTTCAGGAACACCAGGATGCGCTTAAGGGTCGGATTAAGCAAATTTCTGCAACGGGAGATATTTGCAGAGATGGCTGTTTTGTCTGATCTCTTAATAGCAGTTGTTGTAGAGGAGCCAATAAGATGGTGGTGCAACTAAAAATGAAAACTAATTCACACTGAGATGGGTGTCTGACATTCTTAGCTGAGCGTTGGAAGCGTGCATGAGAGAAAGCATTAATTTGCTAAATAACTTGGCATGCCTGGCCTTGCTTGGTGCATGTCTGGCTCTGGGACATGGTGACCCATTATGTTTTATTCCCTTCAGCTTTAGGGGGACAGGATGTGATGTAAAACTAGTCTGCTATTTTAAAAAAGCAAGTGTCAAGCGCAGGAGAGGCACAGCAAACTGGCAGCACTTGTATTCTGAAGCTGTAGTAGAAATATCCGCCTGCTGTTTTTATAAGATTTGGTTTTTGCCTGACTAGTTTTAACCAGCGCATACATATCCCTTTGTGCTCTTTCCAAGCCGCATGTGTTTTTGGGGGGGCAGATTAACTATTAATAAGAACAGAGAGAGAATGAAAGGATGAGTAAACACCTTCTTAACAAGTTCTCTGCCCTCTCCAAAGAATTAATGATTGATTGGACTGGCTTTCACAGAACCAGGCGGAGCCTTTCAGACTCGGGGACTGGAAAAGGGATTGGCTAACGTACAGTCGTGTCCCACAAGCGCTCACTGAGCCCGTAGGTAGTAGCTTCAGCTCTGCTTGGCCAAAGTGAGTACAAGAGTAATATTGCTCAGGAGTAATCCATGCTCTACTAGATTGTAGATTTAGTTACAATGTTAATGGCTCTTGGGGTGAGAGGTCCTGTTTAGCATGGAGAACGGTGTCTTTAAACTACTGTGTTGAATGCCTCGTCCTCACTTGAATTTCATCAGTGGCTATTCATGCCCTGAAGTAGTAGTTTGCAGTTTAGATATGGGGCAGCCCTCCCAAAGTGAAAGGGGCATATTTTCACAGCTCCTGCTGATAATCAAGAATGCCTCACACCTCAGGTTGGTGCAGTCTCCTTCCTAAGGAGCCCATGAGAGCGTCACGCGGTGCTTATGATGACCAATTTCCCCCCCGTCTTTATTGGAAGGTGGGATCAGAAAAGCATACTGAGAATTTGTCATTTGCTCGATTGGTTTAATGTTGCAAACTTGTTCTTCTTTTTTTGGTTTTGGCCAACTGAAAAGCACCTGGAGTGAGCAGTGAATATTATAAACCCATTCCGCAGCTTCCTACATGCTGGGAGACTGTGTATTAACCAGTGGTGGCACTTATTAACTGCATCCTGGAAGTTGGACCCTGTGACCCCTTTATTAAATGCATGTTTCCAAGAAATAAACGGAGGTGTGGAATGGGGGGAAAACTTTAGTTAAACATTCCGAAGTTAACAGAAATGCTTGGGCTTTATTGGCATTATGAAAGCATTTGAATCTCTGGGAAGTGCAGGACACATCATTTTCTAGCAGAAGGCTTATTTTAGAATATGGCTGTTGGATGTTAGTGCAGGGCTGCTGACCTGGGATGTTTATCTTAAACCACGAACACTTACGTTCAGAACAGTGTTCAGGGAGTGCTGAACTCTCCCCATCTGTATTCGACCAATAATCCTGCAGCTGGATTTTGGAAAGGTTATGATACGAGCTTTGGGATCTCTGCAATTGAACTTAATCATTATTGATTCCTCCAACCCCCTGCACATCTTAAAAAAACAAAAGGTTTAACATCATTTATCTTCAATGAGCAGCCATGGAGTTGCACAATTTTACAGATGAAAATATTTTCTTTGCTGGAGCACAGAATTTTAACCTGTAGTCCAGTAAATCATATTTAATGTTGATTTATCAGTGCCCTGGTGTATTATATATTGGTTAATGGAGGTTTAGCAATTATGCTCAAAGACAGACAAGTACAGTATATTACATAGTTTTTAATCCTCAATAAATTGAGTTAGTATGTTAAATACACAGTTGGGATCCTTAATTGAAAATGTTGCTAGAAAAGTCTTCCCTCACATTGATCCACATAAGAAACATGCCAGTGGAACTAGGACTAATTTATGTAATATAATTAAAAAACAACAACCACCAACCAAACTGCACTTTCTGTCTTCTAGAGGTAGAATATTCTTTTAGAAATCTCTGTGGGGAGAAAAAAAAAATCTCTTGTCTGATCAACATGACAAGTTTGTTTATATATGGGGTAAGCACGTTATGGTTTTAGGACATGCCTTGTTTTGCTGATTAAAATGCCACTTAATGTCACAAAACAACAAACATAGAGCATTCCATGCAGGTACAGAGGGTAGATGAAAAATGGAATTTCAAGTTCATTTGTGGATTAAAAAATCCTCCTCATCCTATTTCCTTGCCCCATTTCCCAGCTAGTCACCCGTGGCAAAACTGGCAGCCTGTAAGGGTACAGAAGAGAAGAATGAGAGGGGATTTGATAGCTGCTTTCAACTACCTGAAAGGGAGTTCCAAAGAGGATGGATCTAGACCAGTGGTCCCCAATGTGGTGCCCGCGGGCGCCATGGTGCCCGCCGGGGCATTTATATGCACCCGCCTAGTGCCCAGCAGGGGACCTGCCGGGGACAGAGAACTCAGGCTTCGGGCGCAGTGTTCTCTGTTCCCAGCAGGGGAGAGAAGCCACGGCCCCACGCCTGCCAGAGACAGAGAACTCTGGGGCTGCAGGCTGCAGGCTCCGGTGTTCTCGGTCCCTGGCAGGTGTGGGGCCGCAGCTTAAGCCGGAGAGAAGCCGCGGCCCCGCGCCTGCCGGGGACGCAGAACTCGGGGGCTGCAGGTGCTGGTGTTCTCGGTCCCCGGCCGGTGCGGGCCCCACCTAGTGCCCAGCAGAGAAGAGAATCTGGGGCCCCGCACCTGCTGGGGACAGAGTACTCCAGAGCTGCGGGAACCGGTGTTCTCTGTCCTTGCGGCTTTTCTCCGGCTTCTCTCTTCTCTCTGGATTCATATATTATGTAATATTTAATATGTTTTTTTGTATTACAAAATAAGCCTTGAAAAATCGTTGGCGCCCGCCACGCTCTTCTGAAAACATGAATGTGCTACTGGTCACAAAAAGGTTGGGGACCACTGATCTAGACTGTTCTCAGTGGTAGCAGATGACGGAACAAGGAGCAATGGTATATCAGAATATCAGGGTTGGAAGGGAAATCAGAAGGTCACCTAGTCCAACTCCCTGCTCAAAGCAGGACCAACACCAGGTGAATCATCCCTGCCAGGGCTTTGTCAAGCCTGACCTTAAAAACCTCTAAGGAAGGAGATTCCATCACCTCCCTCAGTAACCCATTCCAGTGCTTCACCACCCTCCTAGTGAAAAAGTTTTTCCTAATATCGAACCTAAAGCTCCCCCACTGCAACTTTGAGACCATTAGTCCTTGTTCTGTCATCTGGTACCACTGAGAACAGTCTAGATCCATCCTCTTTGGAAACCCCCTTCAGGTATAACGTCTCTATTCCTCAGGTCTATACTTGAAATACTACAGCGATTCTGCTGTAGCACTGTAGTGTAGACACTGCCTGTGCCCCAGGAGGGATTCTCCCGTTAGCATAGGTACTCCACCTCCGCAAGAGAGGTGGGAGCCAGGTCAGTGGAAGAATTCAGTGCTGTCTATGCTGAGGGTTAGGTTAGTTTAACTGCACCACTTGGGGGTGGATTTTTCACACTCCTAAGCGATAGCTAACTTTGTAGTGTAGACCAGGTCTCAGTTTTCTCATTTGGCGCTTGATTCTGCTCCCATTGGAAATGAATGACAAAACTCCCATTGATTTCAATGGAATAGGATCGAGCCTTTGTGAAATAAGTAGAATATATTCACCTCTCTCATTGGAAAGTTGAAATTCAGGGTATGTCTAAACTTACCACAGCTGTAACGGAGACACTTACTACAGTGATGGAAAGTGTTTTTCTGTTGCCCTAGCAAATCCGAGAGACAGTAGTTAGGTCAGCGGAAGAATCTTCTGCCCACCTAGCAGGGTTACGCTGGGGTTTAGGTCAGCTTAATTACCTCACACAGGATGTGAAATTTTTCACAGCCCTGAGCAATGTTAATTAAGCCAACCTAATTCTGTAGTGTAGCTGTTTGTAATCCTCAGAGATCCTCAGAAACTTTGCACATAGATTGAAGCTTATTTTTATGTCAGTGCTAATTCTTTTTAAAAGAATGTTCCTTAAAATACTTGGGGAATCACTTAATGGGACACTTCTAAAAATCATATCCATGAAAACAAATCCATACTAGTTTGCTTAAGACTGTTAAAACTGAATGAATTTCGAGATCTTGGGTTCTATGCAAATATAGTTTGATATTATTTAACAAAAGGTTTTTGTTTTTTTTGTCTTTGTAAGTCACTGAAAATTTTATTTTCCCCTTCTCTCTGGGAGAATTGATAGCTCATAGATTCTTTAAAATTTCCAGCTGCCTCAAGCATTGTGCAAGTGGATCGCACAGTGCTAGTGATTGTTTACTGGATTTGCATGCACCAATGTCTTTGCATGCCAAATATGTGCTGTCCTCCTCTTGTGGGTGAAAACAGTTGCACTTGCAAAGTGGCAGGGGAAAAACTCAGGCCGAGACTTGTCCCCTAAAGTTGTTTAAATATGCTGAAGATATTTCATATTTTCTTAAATTGTGAGTATCAACTGTGTTAAGTTAAATTGTAGTACAGTACATTGGATTCCAGCTGTGTTTTTTTTAAATTTATAATAATTTGCATTTGAAGATTTTCATTAGTGACTGAATATAACTGCAACAGGTATTGCTTCTTTGGTAATCATTCTACATTAATTTCCATTTAATCAGTATTATTGTTAGTCATTGCTCAGAAGGATTCACAGTGCACTTGTTTGGTAGCTGGATGGCTTCTAATGGTTTGTCTTCACTGCAAGGTTAACGTGATTATAACTCAAGCATTGACTTTAAGTTGATTCACAAAAACTTTCATTCAAGTGTGGTGCTGCTACTTAGTCGAGTTGGCTGTCATGGGGGGCAGGGAGGGTATAGGCTAACGCTCAGGTGAGCACAACTCGTCAGCTGCTATTCCAAATGCTCTTAGTTGTGGATGCAGGTTAATGCCACTCAGATGCTGCTAGACTTCCAATGTCTTCCCACAATTCCCCAGCTGTTCCCACTCCTCGATCTCTAGGTACAGCTGGCGTGCTCTTAGCAAAGCATAGTATGCTTGTCATGGCAACAAGCCTCTGCTGAAATACGTGTCCCTGCCTCACCTGTTCTGTATCAGCCTCCTTTTTTTTCCAAAATAAGGGTCACATGGATTGTGCTAATGCCAGCATTTGGCACAGACCAGTTTGAATGGAGAGTTGCCAGACTAACCCCACTTCCAGGCATGTACCCAGAAAAGACAGGCAAACTTTGACTGGAAGCTCTTTGGGGCAGGGGCTAGCTTTTTCTGTGTTTCTACAGTGCCCATCACAGTGGGGTCTTGATGTATGACCAGGGCTCCTAGGCTCTATCTTCATACAGTTATTAATAATTTCCCCCATAAGAGACTGCAAAATAATTCACGGAGTGGCTCAGTTTACTGCAGTGCTAAGAACCAGGGCAAGGATGGCAGCTCGAGTATTGTTTTGCATTGTGGCTGTTCTCACTCGAGGAAGGCTAACATGAGGGAAATAACTTGAGTGCACGTCAGTTGAGTTAACTTCGCAGCAAAGACAAACCCTTAGTATTTTTCCTTCCTGAATAGAGTTTAAAGACTATTATGGGACAAGCCTGAATTTTAGAACAGTGACTTGTCAGTGCTGACCTGGCTTACAGAATGCTTAGCTGTGGATCAAAAGACATCAACATGACATGCTTTGTATAGTGATGCTTATTTATACGAACACAGTAGACTATAGACACTTGGGAATGATACAGTTCATTTACACAGTGTATTTTATTTTAATACATGGGCCAGGGACTTAACTTGACAGAAGCCATTTGAAAGATTGAAAAACTTAAGTTACCATTGAAAAGTCAATAAAGAAAAACTGCTATATATACACATGGCTGTGTCAATTACAACTTTTGAAGGAGCTTGACTTATTTTATCCCTGGAATTGAGGGTGCCTAAGGTTGTAATGTAATGATTATTTAAAAAGTTTAGAAGATAGAAATTTCCAGAATGGGTTGGACCAGTGGTCCACATGTTCCAATATCCTGGTTCTGACAATACAAGACGCTTCATTTCTTGCCTCAATCTCTGCTGCAGAAAGCAGTTAAGGAATAAAAAGTTCTTTCCAACCCTGGAGGATGGCTTATGTGGCTCCCTCGAGTTACCACTATCTCTAGAGGTAGATGGGTAAATCTGGCTCAGTTGCACATTCTCCCATGCAGTGCTGCTGTCAGGATCTGCATGAGTTACAACAGCCTCTAGGCTGCTTTAATTTATAGCAGGGGAGCGAACTGGATGCTTGGCTTGCCTGGGTTGGGGGAGCACAAAAGTGGTCTTCTAAAGCTACATTTGAAAAATCCTCCACCCCAGAACACCCCCAAGATGCTTTTAGGCCATATCAGCTGTTGACATTTTTAGGGGGCTGGTAAAAGTATTGTTACCCCTCATTATCCTGGCTAGATGGGTAGTAAGTTGAACTTTGAGTTTCTCCAGTGCAGGGGATTCTACAGCCTTTCCTGGAATTTGTGAACTGGTTTAAATTCAAGCAGGCTCTGTTCTACAGTTGCTTGTCTTCAGGAACAGGAACCCCTCCCCCAGCCTGTCCCCAGTAAATCTGCTCCTTTCGCTTTTCATATCCAACCAATTGTGTGCTGTGCGGTAAAGCATCTACAGACATTTGGAAATGGGCGGGGTGGTGTCTGTTGAATATACTGTGGACTAGGCAGCTATCTTTCAACAGATTAGCAAGAGGAATTTCTATTGCAGGGCTCAATTGTTCAAGGCTCTCCGCTCCTTTTGTGCGTGAACAGTGAAAAGTTGTGTTATGACAACGGTTGACCAAATGTTTAATGAAAGCCGCAGCTGGCAGTAACAGAGTTCCCAGACATTCTCCCTTTCTCTCCTGCCTGTCACTGCAAGGTGCAGATATAGTTTGGACCCAATCTGCTTCACTGACAGATAAATGGTTTTGACTTAAGAATCTGAAGCTCTAACCGCACTGAGCAAAATTCTGATGCCACTGTGGATTGTACAGGCTGGAAATCATTTGTGTGTTTGTTAATTTGTTCAGCAAACAAGCCAATAATTTCTATTTTGAAAGGAAGGGTTTTTTGTTTGTTTTGTTTTTGTTTTTTACATGTAAGCAGTGTGAACAAAGCACACTATGAATGCTGCTGCGTTAGCACCTTGATTGCCCCTTGGGATGTGTGGAAAGAGAATTTATATAGCATTCTCCGGCTGAGCAAAGTCGTGCAGCTCCATGGAATTTGGTCTCCTTTAAAGGAGGCCTTCATTGGTAAAACTGCCTTTGGAATGTGCAGCGTTATTATGGCACTTAAAGAGCATGGGAGGAGGTTGAGAATCAGGATGTGTACCTGATTATTTAGCCAGGATTCCGCGCCCCAACTCAGATATACACTGTCATCTTTTTAGTCACGTTTACAAAGTTCAGTGGCCCGCAGTGCTATTTTACAGTCCCAAATAAAGGCAAACACTGCTGGATGGTTCAAAGACAAAGTGGACAAATACACATAGAAGGCCCCTCCTGCGTCAGTTGAACATAGCCTCAATTCTTGATCATGCCTCCTTTAGTGACAGGTATGGACAAAGTTTACATACCAGCACATAAAGGAAGAAATGAAGAATTTGTAATAGTTAAATCTAAAGCATAAAACGGTTGCAGAGCACTGCACAAGGCATAAAGCCAAGCTAGCTTTTCTTAGTTCGGTTGCTACGATTCCTGTTTCGATTCCAACAGGAGACTAAGTCATCAACAAGTTGAATTTTAGTAGCAACCCACTGACTAATCACTGTGGTTGAACTCATTCTCCAGACAATATTCTGGAGTTTGTGGCCACTGGGTTGTGGCTTCTTGGGGATACATGAAACAGTGTAACTGTAGATGATATTCACATAAGACTAGTGTGTTGCAGCTGCATGATCCAGAGCTGACAGGTAACTTGGCTAGTACTTTAGGGGCATGCTGGGTGCAGATTTTTTTAGTAATAAGAAATCTTAAAACATAAGGCAGAAATATTTGCCCAACACAAAAGCCATTTAGCAATTGCATAGTTCGGGCACTGCATTAGACAAAGGAATTCCTCATGGAAAAAAAACCTGCTTGCTCGCTCTCAGCTGTGGTATATTAGAAACTTGATCATTTATACTAATTGGAGAACTGTTTCTCTGGCACTTAGGACCAGTGTTTCTGATCCTGGCACCCCATGCCACTCATATTCTCCTGCTGCTCTGTGTGAAGTTGATTTGGAGAGGCTCAAAGCTAATGGTGAATTAACAAACAGTAGCCTTGGCTTTTTTTTGTTTGTTTTTGTTTGTTTGGTTTTTTGCATTTAAACTGATCTTTAAACTGCAGGGAACATTGTCTTCCTCTTCCTTTATTTGCATTCCAGGAGCACCTAGAAGCTCCCTACCAAGATTGGAGCCTAATTGCGCTAGGCACGGAACAAACTGAGACAGTCCCTACCTCGATTTTATTTACAATCTAAATAGACAAGACAAGCAAAGGGTGGCAGAGGGAACAGGAGCAGAGAGGCGAAACGGCTTGGTTACACAGCAGGGCAGAGCCAAGAACAGAACCCAGGTGTCCTGACTCCTAATGTAGTGCCCCTACCTACTGAATCATACTGCGTCTCTTTAGCATTCGCATGTTCTGACCGACGTGCCATATACTCTGCATCAAGGAGCTGAATTTTGGAACAAAGCCCCTTTGTGTTATTGATGCTGCAGTCTAGAAAGTCTCCGGTATCTTAACATAAATTAAAACAGTGATGATCTTGCTGGAATACAGCATATGAAAATGAGTAGTACAATTGGAGCAGGAGCTCCTGTGCTGTTTAGTTTGATATATTCCATTTATTTTACGCTGACCCCATATTTTCAGTGTTTAATGGGCTGCAGGTTTCTGTATCGATAATGCAGAACTGCATCGTATAGATGGGGACAGCAGGAAGATGGAGGTTTGGGTAGGTAGGGTAGGGTGAATTGAGTCTTGGGCACCTAGGGAGGCATGCAAAGCTGGGATAATCAGACATTACCATTAACTGAATGTTTCTGCTAGTGTCCAGCAGTAAAATAGTTAACAAAGTTGACATTTCAGTTGTCTTGTAGATTTCAAAATTGGAAGCCCAAAGTATTGAACATGGATGGTTCACATGTGTTGTTTCAGGTTGTCTGGAGACTCAAGAAGATAGCACTGCCTTGATTTACCCTTGGTTCCTGTTTTTCAAATTGTATTTCATAGCCTGTGAAAACCAACCAAACAACAAATTTAGATATTGGTGCCTAATTCGGCAGTGCGGGGTGGAGTTGGTAAATTCCATCGCTGTGGTTGGAATAGGCAAAATACTGTTATGACACAAGAATAGACAGAAACTTGTGTGATGGCCCTGAGAGTCTTCAGATCTCTGGAACCATAACAACAATGTAAAACAGGGATCGGCAACCTTTGGCACGCAGCCCGCCAGGGTAAGCCCCCTGGCAGGCCGGGCTGGTTTGTTTACCTGCCCTGTCCGCAGGTTTGGCCGATCGCAGCTCCCTCTGGCTGCGGTTCGCTGCTCCAGGCCAATGGGAGCTGCAGGAAGCGGTGGCCAGTACGTCCCTCGGCCCGCACCGCTTCCCGCAGCCCCCATTGGCCCAGAGCAGCGATCCATGGCCAGTGGGAGCTACGATCAGCCAAACCTGTGGACGTGGCAGGTAAACAGACTGGCTTGGCCTACCACAGGGCTTACCCTGGTGGGCCGATTACCCTTAGTCACCTTAACCTGTGAGCCTGAGAAGCTTTAACCTGCTGAGATCTTTGCTTTCATGTCATCATGATTAAGTGTTTGAAGCACTGATAGAGGCAGCAGAAGCTCTTTTCCCTTCCCAGGTGTGCTGAGTATCCGAGTTTTTAAAGGCCAGGTACACCCACGGGGAGGAGATATTTTGCATTCACAACTAAAGACTAAAATGTTGCGATCACAGAATTACCCTTTAACCGCTGTTGGGAAAACAAAATGTGTCACATAGTGAAAATGATGCTTCAGCTAAACAAGAAAGCCCCTGCCTTTTCCATGTGATATTCCTCTGTAATGTTTTCGGCCTGCTTTCCCCATCTGTAACATGGAGATGATACTTTCTTGTGTCAGAGGGGTGGTTTCATGTTTGCAGAGAGCTTTGAGATCCTTGCACAGAAGGTACGTTATAAGTAGAAAGTATTAGAACATTGATTTTTATGATTTTTGTCTCTTTGCAGAATGTGATTTTTGTAATACACAGCACACTAATAAAGGGTATAGAATGAAACTATGCTGTCTCGCTGCGTTCATGAATTTAGAAGCTGCTTAGCTGCAAAAACAAGTTCATAGGAATTAGGAGGATTGCAGGCTTTGTCCCCAAATCTGTATGCTGCTTGGGTAGGGGTGCAGAGGTCTGCTCGCATGGAGCAGCTTTAAGGATTGAGCCTTAGTGTATGTCTTGACTGCAAAATTAGCCCAGCCTGTTACTCAGGTGTTGCCCCTAGCCCACCCATCCACACACATCACTCCCACCTGAGCTTACTGGTACTTTCAGATGAGCTGGTAACTCACCAACTGGGATGAGGATGCAGGCTAAATAACTCCAGTGCTGATAATCTTCCAGTGCCTTCCTACCATCTTCCTGCCCCCCCTTCCGTATGCCCCAAAGGGCAGACACATTCTCTTGCAACTCACTGGGAAGGAATCGGAGAGCAGCTCAGCTTACTGCAAAGCAAAGAACCCTGGAGCCCTAGCACCGCCAGTGAGGACGTGGTAACTCAACTGTGGCTTGGCAGGGTGGATGCTCACCCCCAGTCTACGCTAACCCCGGCATGCAGACCTGGACGCTGATTACGCAGGCTACCTCTGCAGTGAAGACACGCCCTTAGAAACAAATGCTTTACCATGAGTCTATTTCAACCCTTGGCTTCTGAAGAATTGACAATAAAGTTCCATAGACCTTTTGTATCTGTATCAGTCTCTAGCTCTGCAATGTCAGATCTTCATCTACACAAGGTCCTGATACTGGCTACAGAGGAAGGATGGTTCAGTAGCTAGGGCACTAGCCAGTGGGCAACCTGAGTTTAATTCCTTACTCTGCCACAGATTTCTGGTGTGACCGTGGGCATGTCACTTAGCCTCCCTGTGCCTCAGTTCTCCATCTGTACATTGGGGCTAATGGCACGTCCCTACCTCCCAGAGGGTTGTAAAGATAAATATACTATATTGTGAGGTGTTCAGATAATACAGCAATGGGGCGGGGGCCATATAAATACCTAAGGTAGAAAGATATATTCTCATTTATACCAAGCCCTTTATTCTGTCAGAAGAGGGTAAAGTGGTCTTAGTGTACATTGCCATCCACCCCAAGATGGGGACAATATATATCTTCAAGTCAGTGGCACTGCTATGGGTACCCGCATGGCCCCTCAGTATGCCAACATCTTTATGGCTGACTTAGAACAACGCTTCCTTAGCTCTTGTTCCCTAACGCCCCTACTCTACTTGCGCTACATTGATGACATCTTCATCATCTGGACTCATGGAAAAGAAACCCTCGAGGAATTCCACCGTGATTTTAACAATTTCCATCCCACCATCAACCTCAGCCTAGACCAATCCACACAAGCGGTCCATTTCCTAGACACTACTGTGCTAATAAACGATGGTCACATAAATACCACCCTATACCGGAAACCCACTGACCGCTATACTTACTTACATGCCTCCAGCTTCCATCCCGGTCACACCACACGATCCATTGTCTACAGCCAAGCTCTAAGATACAACCGTATTTGCTCCAATCCCTCAGACAGAGATAAACACCTACAAGATCTCTATCAAGCATTCTTAAAACTACAATACCCACCTGCTGAAGTGAAAAAACAGATTGACAGAGCCAGAAGAGTACCCAGAAGCCACCTACTACAGGACAGGCCTAAAAAAGAAAATAACAGAACGCCACTAGCCATCACCTACAGCCCCCAACTAAAACCTCTCCAGCGCATCATCAAGGATTTACAACCTATCCTTAAAGATGATCCCTCACTCTCACAGATCTTGGGAGACAGGCCAGTCCTCGCTTATAGACAGCCTCCCAACCTGAAGCAAATACTCACCAGCAACCGCACACCATACAACATAAACACTAACCCAGGAACCTATCCTTGCAACAAAGCCCGATGCCAGCTCTGTCCACATATCCATTCCAGTGACACCATCATAGGACCTAATCACATCAGGCACGCCATCAGGGGCTCGTACACCTGCACATCTACCAACGTGATATATGCCATCATGTGCCAGCAATGCCCCTCTGCCATGTACATTGGCCAAACTGGACAGTCTCTACGCAAAAGAATAAATGGACACAAATCTGACATCAGGAATCATAACATTCAAAAACCAGTGGGAGAACACTTCAACCTCTCTAACCACTCAGTGACAGACTTGAAGGTGGCAATTTTGCAACAAAAAAACTTCAAAAACAGACTCCAAAGAGAAACTGCTGAACTCGAATTAATATGCAAACTAGACACAATTACCTGTGGTCTAAACAAAGACTGGGAATGGTTGGGTCATTACATTAATTGAATCTATTTCCCTATGTTAAGTTCTCCTCACACCTTCTATGGGCCATCTTAATTATCACTTCAAACAGTTTTTTTCCTCCTGCTGACGATAGCTCATCTCAATTGATTAGACTCTTCCTGTTGGTATGCATACTTCCACCTTTTCATGTTCTCTGTATGTATAAATATCTCCTGTCTGTGTGTTCCATTCTATGCATCCGAAGAAGTGAGCTGTAGCTCACGAAAGCTCATGCTTCAATAAATTTGTTAGTCTTTAAGGTGCCACAAGTACTCCTGTTCTTTTCACCCCAAGAAGGTTTTCCCTTAGACTGTGTTTCTGCTAAGCCAGTGGTAGCACCAATAGGAATGTTTCCCCAAAATTCCCTAGTGTAGAACACGCCTCAGATGGCTTTCTTTTTCTGTGTCAGGCCTGTAGGATGTTCTCTATTGAACACTCCTTTTTGGTCTGTACTCAGGGCACACACAAGCTCAAACCTGATTTTTGCCTTGTGGTTTTTTTTGAAAAAAGGTTGTAATATAATCTCTGGACAAATTGCACTTTAATTGTAGTTGTGCTATGAATATGGACTTGGCTTTCAAATGTTACTCTTAGTTTAAACTGTAGTTTGACTTTTATTTAGATAAACGTCGTTGAGTTCATAGTGAAATGGATATCTGCGCTAGACTAGTATTGATTTAAAGGTCTCCTGAGTGTTTTAAAAGACGGTAGGAGCGTACAGGACAGCATATTTTTAAAATAGATGCTTATATGATATTTCAGACCTAGATACTAGTGTAGCTATTAAGGATCTACACTGTGCTGTTGATAGGCATTGTCCTCTTTCACAGCAGGTATTTGCAGAAGATTGCATGTTTCATGCTAGCCAAAGAAGACTTTCGAAGTAGTGCAACTTTTCCATGTGTGAGGGGAAAATTACACAGTTCCCAGTGAGCAATTGAGCATTCTGAGCAGCTGAATTTTGGGGGGGTTATCTAAACCTAAGGCATCAACCTTTTTGGGTCAGATTCAGAGGCGGAATATGGACAGTACAAACTCCAGATCAGCGAGAGGATGTAACCTCCATGCAGAGGAGGCAGAAGGCCTGGGTTGTAGCAGGAGTAATAGCCTAAAGCAGGCTGTTGAATGATGTAAAACTAAAACAGGCCCCCTCATATTTATCTTGTATCTCCGGGCACTTGCTTTTTTTCCTGCTACAACCCCACCTATCTGCCTCTTCCTTTTGTATGTTATGCTTGTAACAATTTACCAACACCACCTGCATCATATTAATTAGCCCCCATTTGAGTCTTGCACATGGTTAGTTGATTGGGTTTTAATCATTATTTACTCTACCAGTAAGTCCTCCTTACCTGAATTCGGGCAGGTTTTACCTGTAATGTGGGGTTTGCTGATCATGCAGCTGTGGGAATGGAACTTGGGGAGGTGAGGGTTTCACAAAGCTGTAGCAAAGCGTAGTTCTTTAGAACCGGGGCCATGTATTTGTTTTCTCACACGCTGTTGTTCATTAATTGTTCTAGTCTGCCCAAGGGTTATTCACTGCAATGGTGGTGAGTGTTTGCGCAACCATATTCCCAATAATTTGGCACAATTGTGGATGAAGTACAGCATCATGTAGTGAGTTCCAGGCCGAAGTCTATGGTAAAAAGGAACCATTCAGACATATTGATGGATGTAGCCTTGTTAGAAAATGTATTGGACGTACTGAGACGATGATTCACTAATATAATGCACAGGGAAATGACCTGTTTATCTGCGATCAGTAGCTTGGTTATGAATAACCAGTAAGAAAACAATAAACTTAAATGTATCCTATTAAGACAAATTAACTGCATATGTTAATATGAATGGAGGAAAACCTAGGGAATACCTGTGTATGTTCTGCTAGTAGAAACAAAATATTTGGCTCAATTACTCAGCAGAAAGTTTCCCTTCCCCCTCCACCCGATTTCTTAAGTGCTCTTATAAAACAGCAGATCATCTCACAATGCAATCCAGAATAATAAAGATGACCCAGTTTTGCTGAGCACAGTGACTGTAGTTTGCTGATCCCACTGTCTCTTATTTTAACAGAAACCTGAGCTACAACAAGTTGACGGAGATCGATCCTTCTGCCTTTGCAGAGCTGCTGAACTTACGGGAAGTGTAAGTATTTTTTCCAAGGCTTTAATTGCATTCTTGCCAGGCTGGCTCATGGAGCAATAGGAAACTGTATACAGTTTCCCAAGACACCCCTTAGTTGACTTGCATCAGCAGATCGGACTTGGTGTATTTTTCATACTGTACCTGTGTGCTACCTTTTCTGTAAATCAGTCAATTAGTAAAACACAACATCTCAATTAAACTGGCGTGCAGCTATTGGAAATCATTGATGTTTGCCTCACTCTCTACTTCATGCATGGCTCTGTGGGAGTAGTTCAGTTAACGCACCTGAGCACACACACGACTCTGCTGAAAGACTATCCCTGCAGCAAGGCAGAACAGACTGAGCCGTGACATCTGATGCCAGCCTAACCCAAATCTCCCAGGAAACAAAGGTGTAGTGTAATGGACAAGAAAGCACTTCACTCTGTCTCTTCCTGCCTCTGGAGTTTGTATTGCTTTTGGAACCAGTACAAATTTTGTTTGCAGTCTGCTTTGAGAACCTAAAACGATGGGTTTTGTTTCATGTTTGGGGGGGAAGGGGAGGGACTGGTGAAGGACAGAGTACTAGTAAAAGAGATCCCCTCATCACAGATGATATTATCAGAAGGAATTTCGACCCTGGACTTGCAAGCTCTCGTAATTCTGATCTCTGTAAACATTCACTGGTTAATGCCCAGGTTGCTGCTCTGATTGTCAGATGTTATTAGCACGTCCATGGGCTCTGACTTGGGGTAGTGAAAAATGAAAGTGACTCAATGTCTTCAGTGGTAGGTTGAGGTAATGGTCTTTCATTAGAATGTTAAATTACTGGCATACTTGAGGTTTGGTTTCTGTTGGAAAAGCTACTGGTGCCCCCTGGGAAGCTGGGGAAACATTTCCTTTTAGAAATGTCACTGCGCACTGTAGGTATTATGTGTTTCTTCTTGTCCTTCATCCCTTTTCATTAAGCATTAGCTCTTGTGCCTGATCCTGATGTCTTCAGACAGCCAAAACAATTTACATCAGCTGGAGTCTTGTCTGACTGATGCCTGCAGGATTGGACCCTACAGATGAACCTGCTACTTCTCCTCCTGCCTAATCTTCTGTGGCCCTCCTAATTACAGAGCAGTCAGTTGGTTATTAAGTAACAGGTTTGTGATTTTAGGTGAGGAATATGCAGCAAGAGGAGCTGGAGTGCTCTGAAACAAGCGTGATTATTTATAAGAGCAACAATGAGAAAAAGAAAGAGATACAGGCGAGCAGTAATGGTTTCTATATAATTACACTTTCCGAGTTAATTAAACTCTGGAAAGCCTTAAATTGCTCAGGGTGTAGAGAATAGAGCCACAGAGCCAGTCCCACTGGTCTTGTGTCACTGAATGTTACCCTAACACAATAGTGGCTTGGTGGTGGTTTTATATATGAAAGTACCTGAAGACATATGACCTCAGGGGCTGGCTGGGGTTCTGAAGATTGGACGCTTGGCATCTCAATTCTTGCTGCTTATATTGCACCCGGTGAGGATGGGACTCCATTGCGCTAGGCGCTGTACCAATACAGAGTAAGAGAGTCTCTGCCCCGAAGAGTTTACCACCTACAACGGGGGAAGGGATGCAGCACACAAGCAAAGTGAAGGAAGACCCTTCGCATGCCTCAGCCCATCTCTCGGTGGTCTCTCAGTGAATCAAGACGACAATTGAGATCTGGGAGCATTATATCTGATTGAGCCACTTTGCTGGGATAGACATTTAAGAGTGTTGCCAAATTAAAAATCACACTGAAGTGAGAGAACTGTTTGCATATTGTTGTTACAAGTCAGCAAAAGAAATAATTGTTTACAAAACAAGATTAATTTAAATTGCCCTTATCTCTTCCCGTCCTGCACAAAGGATGGCACTGGTCCACTTCTCTTCTACACTGTCTGCTCATTACAAGTTGCTTTGCTCCTTGTGGTAGACTTCTGATATTTGAGTCTAGGTCAGGTGTAGTTTTGAAGCAGCTGCAAGAAAGATTGCTCCTCTCATTCCTTTGGAGGGGGTCCACCTTTTGCCTAGTGGGGGGTGTCAGGTATTTGTGTTGCATTATTATTAATTTTCAGCAGCCATCGTAAGGACCCTTCTGCAGGTTTTCAGAAAGGATTTTTTGCTAAGTGCAGCCGTGCATTGGCCTTTTAACTTCACATTATAGCAGAGTCTTTCAGTCCATGCAGAGGAATAGTTTTAGGAGGGGCAGGGTGGGATTGTATAAACAGGAATCTAGAAAGATTGTAACAAGAGACCCTGTGAAATTCTGCATCATGGAGGGGGCTCCTGGACCCCCAGGGGGTGTTAGTCTTGCAATGAGTGCTACCCCTTGCTCTGTCTTGGCAGTGGCATGGCTGTAATTGCTTCAGCATGGTCAGGGGGAAGCAAACAAGATGGCCAAGAAATTAGGTAATTTTGCAGCAGCCAGACAAGCGGCTGTTATAATAATTAATTGACTAATTCACCATACAAAGAAGGGCTCTTTAAACTGAGGAAGAGCTGGTCACATGACACGGATCTGCTTTCACTCAGAGAAATGCTTCAGATATTAGGCTATGGAAGAGACATTTCTGTATCTGATAGCTCAGTAGTGCAGTAGTAGCAAAACCTCCTCCTTAATTGTTGTTGGCTCTGTAGAACAGTAGCTGATGGGTAATGTTCTTCAGAAAGAGTGCAGGTATCCTGATCAGAGCAAAAGTTCGCTAGACATGTGACAGATGTGTAAATAGAGTTAGTTACCTGTTTTGAATTATTTAAAGTTATTGTATTCAACGTTTTTTTTTTAATTAATGGGATTAAGGCAACAAAATGGTGGCTTGTGGGCCTTTTTTGAACTACTTGCATGACACTTTTAACATACCATCCTGGCTTTTCCTAGGTGTGTCCCTGCAGAGAGGCCTAGTGGACAGAGCACTGAGCACTAGGTTTCAGGAGACCTGACTTTTACTCCCAGCTCTGGTACTGACTTTCTGGGAGACCTTAGGCATGTCACTTCCCCCTTCCTGTACCTCCGAGACCCCATCTGTGAAATCAGGATAATGATACTGACCCCCTTTGGAAAGCGCTGTGAGATCTGTGGATGAAAAGTGCCAGATAAGAGCTAGTCGTGCTCTTCAGTTTCTAAAGCAGCCAGTATCCTGCTTCCTGCCTGAGAGTAAGAATCAAGGTGACACGTCAGTGTGGGGAGGAACTCAATGTTTGTAGCAGAGATGAAGCCTACAGGTGTGGTAGGAGAGCTGGCCTGGGAGCCAGGAGATCTAGGATTAATTCCTGGCTCTGCCATGGACTTCCTGTGTGACCATGAACACATTACTAGTCACTGGGTATATAAGTGTTCGTAGGACTGCGGCCTGACTCTTTTTCTCTCTCCCTCTGATCCTCATCTTGGATGGAGCTTCTCCCACTTAATCTCGAGGAGGCTCTGGTGCTTACACCTGGTCCACACAAAGTTTTTATGAATTTAACCAAACTAATTTTTTTATCGAAATGGCTAAAGTGGTACAGCCACTGGTGCGGTCACAATCCTACTGGCATAAAAGTGCCTTATGCTATAATTCATTCCCCTAAATGTACAGGAATGAGTTTCACCAGTATAATCACCAATATAACTGCACCCACACTAGCGGGCTATACTTGTACTAGTTTTGAACCAGTATAGTTAAAATGGTATAAAAATTGTGTGTAGACGAGCTCTTTGGGGGCCGGGGCTTCTCCTACTATGTGTGTGTATCACGTGGATGCTGATCACAACTGAGGCCTATGGGTGCTTCTGCTGGATGAGTAGGGGGGAGGGATAGCTCAGTGGTTTGAGCATTGGCCTGTTAAATCCAGGATTGTGAGTTCAATCCTTGAAGGGGCCATTTAGGGATTTGGGGCAAAAATCTGTCTGGGGATTGGTCCTGCTTTGAGCAGGGGGTTGGACTAGATGACCTCCTGAGGTCCCTTCCAACCCTGAGATTCTATGACTCTATGAAATGCTGCTGATGGTCATGAGGTCAGGCTTCTGTTCCCAGCTGTGCCACAGACTCCATCTCTCCGTGCCTCTGGTTTCCCATTGTAAAATGCAGCTAACGATGCATAACTCACCTGAGGTGTCACAAGGTTGAATTTCACCATAGTAGGTGGTTGTGCACCGCCTAGCACAAAAGGTGCACATATAATTATCCTCCCTCAAGCTCAGCTCCCATTAGCTTCCGTGGAAGCTGAGCCGGGGGGTGGGGACTGCGCCATTAAGCGCTCACAGGTTGGTATGGTGTTCAACAAATGCTTTTCAGCATGGTGGCTCTCGAGTGGGTAGAAGGGGGTTTAACCTGACGTGCTTTTGGTAGTGACTTTGAGATAGGAACGGCAGATACACCTGAATGTGGAAACATTTGCCCAATGATCAGACTTGTAGGCAAGTTACGCTCCTGATGACAGGTATTTAGCTGGGCATTCATACAAAACACCTAACTCAGGCCAGATCAAGCTAGTACATACTTCATTGTGAGCTGCTTGTTTAAACAATTTAATTTCTGTTTGTTCCAGACGCCTGAGTAACAATGAGCTGACAGCAATTCCATCCCTGAGATCTCCTTCTTCCCACATCGTCTCCCTCTACCTGTAAGTCATTGCTCCAGCATGCCTGTTCTTTTTGCTTTCAGCAATCGGCTGTCATTTACAGGGTGGTTTAAAGTGTTACTGACGGAACGCCAGTTCCAGTGCTGCCAGCTCTTGTGCTTTTATGGTGAGTCTCATGATAATGTGGTGGTTTTACTTAAAGCCCAAACTCCAGGAGTTAGGAGAACCTCAGCTCTTATTAAAGCAAATCTCTAGCCTGCGTGATTGCAGAGAAATGCTGGAAGATGTGACCTGAATTGCACCCTAAAGGCTAAAATCCAGAAGGCAAATAAAAAGAAACCAAAATTAATTAATTAATTAATTTAAAGAAATCTCATTTGTTTGAGCCACTCATGATTTTGAGAGGCCTGACTTTTGACCCTGGGGATGGCAGTAATACTGCAATTCAGAGGCATGGAAGGAAGCATTTTGGGAGCTGTAAGCCTTATGCAGGATTGTCACAATCGCTCTGTGTAGTAAGACCGATTTCAAATAAGGTGAAGCTCCCCAAAGCTTTCAGCCCCTGAGTCACTGGAGAGAGAAGAATGATGAGTAGGAGCATTCAGAACAGCTGCCTTTTTATGAGCATTTATGTAACTAAACTGGACATGCATCTTCAGTTAGCAAACATTGGTATGAAAGTCTGAAACGTAACTTCTCAGGTGTGGAGGTATTTCTCTGTACCGCTAGCGACGGCTGGGATTACACATCTTAAAGGCTGTGTAAAGAGAAACTTAGCCCGCTGCCCAAAACCTGCTTCCTGCATCCTAAGTCAACTCTAAAATTTGCCCAGGGAGCGATCCAGCCAGCTAAATCAGCAGTAAACCCAGCAGCATCCTTTATCAATACATTGTGGCTGGCCGGTAGGAACACCTTTGTGTCTTACACTTTAACCTTGGGTTTGCCTCTCCTGTGTTTACTTTTAAAAAACGAAACAGAATCAATAGGCAGCGCTGAGGGGACTTGGTTTTAAAATGCTGTTAATCAGATTGCTGCTTGAGTCTGTAGCTCTGAGATTTGTGCTGGCAGTGAGCCCTGGGTTCTGAAGGCAAAGCACGCCTGCTGAATGCCCCGTCTCCCTTTTTACGTTAACTCTTTCCAAGGTCCAGAAGGAGCTGTGACTCTTGGCTGAGCATGGACTAGAAAGACAGTATTGTAGAAGGATGGTGTGGCTCTAACACACCCCTACTTTGTGTAAATGAAGCATGAGGTAGCTTGTGTTAGCATTGGTGTAGCATTCAAAGGCCAAATGAAAACCTTGCAATGCTAGGGTGAATTACCTCTCAGAAATATTATTTTATGGAGTCATCCAAAATAGGTAGCCTCCCTTTAGCATCTCAACAGAGCCTATGGAGATGCCTCCAATTTACCAGAGGGCTCGATGGCCCAGTTCTGCTCAGCAGTGGAGCTGCTCTGGATTTCAGTGGCTGTGGCTGAGCAGAATTTGACAGAGAGACTCGAAGCTTTGGTTGCTACTTCGGACTGTTTCCCTTCCTTCATCCTGACACCTATAGAGGAGTTGCTAGACTGGAACCGTCTTAGACTAGTGGCCCATTCTGTCTCTGAGGGTCTGTCTACACTGCAATTACAAACAGATGGCTGGCCTGTGTGAGCCGACTCGGGGTCAGGATCTTCAGGCTAACGGACTGTTTAATTGCGATGTAAATGTTTGGGCTCGGGCTGGAGCCCGAGTAATAGCCTGAACCTCATTTCGCCCCCCCACCCCCCTCCCCGGTGCTTCATCTCTGCCTGATAATGACAAGATGCTTCATTAAGAGATCTGGTAATTCCTCTCATCATAGGACTGGAAGGAACCTTGAGAGGTCATCTAGTCCAGTCCCCTGCACTCATGGCAGAACAATCATGGAATAACCTACCCATAGCAGAAATTTGTTCCTAACCCTATCAGTTGGTGGGTTGGTATGTGCCCATAGACATGAAGGTTTATACCCCCCGCCCTTTCTTTTTTTTTTTAATGTGGATGTTCTCATTATCCATACAAATGTCTAACGCTTTTATCTTTGCAAGTTTTTGGCCTCATTGATATCTTGTGGCCATAAATTCCACAGGTTAATTATGTGTTGGATAAAAATCATTTCTTTCCATCAGCTGCCTTTCATTCGATTTCATTGACTGTTCTTTGCTGTTGTATTAGGCGAGGGTAAATACAAGCACCTGATTTTATCTTCTCTGTACAATTCATTATTTTCTATTCCTGTATCATGTTCGCTCTTCTTTTTTTTTTTTTTTTTTAAAGAGTGGGACTCTTTATACACCTCTACCCCGATATAACATGACCCGGTATAACATGAATTTGGATATAACGTGGAAAAGCAGTGCTCCGGGGGGAGCGGGGCTGCGCACTCCGACGGATCAAAGCAAGCTCAATATAACGCAGTTTCACCTATAATGCAGTAAGATTTTTTTGGCTCCCGAGGACAGCGTTATATCGGGGTACAGTATTTTAATCTCTGTTCTTATGAAAGTCTTTCTAGGCCTCTAATCCTTTTCGTTGGCCATCTGCGGATCTCTTCTGTTTATTGGACCAGGTGGGGATGGGAGATAACATTATAATGCCATTATAACAAGTTATCAATGTTATTTCCTATCCTATCTAAAAGATCTGCTCTAGGAATTACTTTGGGGAAGTTCCGTGGCCTGTGTAATGCAGGAGGTCAGTCTAGTTGATCACAGTGGTTCCTTCTGGTCTCAGAATCTATGAATCTCTGAGTTCTGTAGACGCCTTAAGATTTGGGCTTTTTTTTTGCTTGTGCTGTATATGGAACAGGAGTTACCCACAGCGACTCTCAGATGGTTACAGTTAATGTAGAACCAGCAACGTTCATGAGCAGCAGCTTCCATTGTGCATTACCTTGCATTTGTAAACACTGGTGTGTATCTCTTCCCCCTTCACACTAGCTGCTGCTCTGCCTTTTCCACCAGTGTCAGTACCACTAGGTGATTTCCCCTCCAGGGCCAAGGCAACTGTGAAGGCTTTGAAGCAACCTTGCTCTGCTGACAAAAATTACATTTGTATTACTTAAAGCAAGTGCAGAATAAAGTGAAACAACTTGGCTCTGTTCCCGCCCTTCCATTAGGCTGTGTAAAAAAATATGTAAAGCAGAAGAGCTTCCTCCCGGTCTCAATTCAGTTTGAGTAACTTAGCTTAAAATTGGCAGCCACATCTCTCTTTTTTTGGCATGAGGTGAGTTTAGTTTTTATTTGAGATATGGTTCCTTTGAAATGTGGATACTAAGATCTCGTATTCAGGTTTAGTGCACGTTTGCACATACTATGTAGGGGCAAAGCACTCTGCTGTTATCACCAGTCCTGGATCTGTAGAGAGACCGTCAACGAAATGGGTCAGCAATCACTTCTGGTTACTGGAAGCATGAGAAGGGTGCTGGCTGGCTTATACCTCAGAAGTTGTGGATTGAAAGTTTGCATATAAATTGCCAGCTTTCTTTAGCTGCCATACATAAATTACTCCCAATAGTTGGAGTTATGCTGCCTCTCTGCAATAAGGATCTTATTATTTAGTCCATTTAGGAGAATCCTGCAGGCAGTTGCATTTCGTTTTAAGTTTTTATCACAGGCAATAAATGATCTAAAACGATGTTTTAAATGACCTGTGTTAATTGACGTTACTAACCAGTTGATTAACCATTAGAATAGATTACCAAAGGAAGAGAGACATTCTCCATCACTTGGAATCTTTAAATGAAAGATATGCTTTAGTTCAGCCACAAATTATTGGACTTCATGTAGGAATTACTGGATTAAAACATTGGCCAGTGTTATGTCGGAAGTCAGACTAGATGATCATAGTGGTCTCTTCTAGTCTTAAAATCTGTAAATCTATAATTGGGAATGCTGCACAGGTCAAACCCAGAGCGAAAATTCAGAATGAAGATGGTCATTTTGTCCTGTAAGAGAGAAACTGGATTATGCTTAAGTGTGTGGCATAGCCGCGTATCCCTTCTTTTAAAGAAAAATAAATATATTCCTGTTTTTTTAAATGTTTGCAAATGTTTGAAGTGTGTTTACCTCAGAAACCTCTCAAGTAGATTGTGCATTGCATCAGTCTAAGTATTTTCCAGAAGCACATGAATGTATTATAAGAGCAGTGCTGTCATTCTAACAACCCTTTTGAATGGATTAAGCAGCTAATCTGTGCCTCTCTCCCTGCCTGAATTTGGGGGAGTGGGGGAGCAGGAGAATATAACCACCCTTAACCCTGTGAATGTCACTAAGAAACTCATCACAGAACTAAAGCAGTGGCTAAAACTGCCCATGGCCAAGAATTTATAAAAGTGACTACTGATTTTGGGTGTCTCCAGATTTTGGTGCCCAACCCAATTTCCAGAGGGTGGGCTCAGCACTTTCTGAAAATCAGGTTCCTCACGTGTCTCAGATTGAGCACCTGGAATCACTTGTCACCTCTGACAGGCTTCGCCTACGTACTTTGTGGCAGAACTTGAAATCATTAGAATGAACTTTGCCCCCCGTATGTGTCTATCCCATCAATATGTTCTCTCAAAGGACCTCATCCCAAACCTTTGATAGTTTACACAGGCTTGTTAAGTTTATCTGGCTGGCTTCTCACTTGGTACAGGATAGACACCAAGGACAGCTTTCTCTCTGTTTTCTTCTGATGTGGACTATTTCTGCTGGACCTGTTACAGTCTTCTGCCTCAGGAAGGTTTATCCAGGCTGGTACTTGGCATCTTTTAGAAACGTGAGCGTGGGTGGGACAGGATAAAAGGATGGAACCCCTTTTATTACCCTAGCACAGTGGTTCTCAACCTATTGATCATTGTTGGCTGCATATGCAGCCCACAAAGTATTACCTGGGCCACAAATTGAGAACCACAGTGCCCTCCACCTAATCCTCCCCACCAACCCTATTCCCAGCACCCTCCAACCAGAGACCCCTTCACAGAATGGGGCCAGGAGTGGAGAGTCGGGCATGGGGTAGGGACCCTGACCCTGCAGTGTGGGGCCGGGGGGCAGCCAGGACCCAGAGCCTGCCATGCGGCAGCCCGCCCGGAATCCACTGGCTGCCGGGACCTCGAGCCTTCTGTTCAGGAGCCCGAGGCCTTTAGCACACAGCTGATCTGGGCTGCAGCCGTGTGCTAATTGGGCTGCATGTGGGCCACAGGTTGAGAACCGCTGCTCTGGAAGAATCAAGCACTGGAAAGTGAGCAGATGTCTGAATTAAGGTTGTCCCTTGTGTGTGTGCACTATGAAACATTATTCAATCACATAGCTTTTTCCCCCCAGGACTTCTATATCATTAAGTAAATGTGTAGTTAATTAGTCTTAGGGTAGCCTTAATACTGGCATTTCCTAAATTTTGGCTTTGCAACCCTAACTTTAATCACAGCATCTCTCTCCTTTGTGACAAACCTGAACTTCACCGGCCTACAGAGAGGGCTGTAGTTCATTGAGAACCACCCCTAGGGACCTGTGGTATTCTTGTTACCTTGTCCCCTTGTGACCCATGGTATTACATGAAAAGCTTTTATTGGCAGGATGATTCTGAAACCATGCTGCAAACCTTCAGGTACTGCAGGCTGGTAGCAGTGATACAAATCACATGCAACAAATCAGTGATGCCCATAATTGTGGTGGTGAAGATAAATTGTAATATGGTTTAATTATTCATAGAACAGCCAATTCATTTGTCTTGCACTTCGAAAATGTCGCCAAAGCAGTTCATCTCCAACAACAGCAAACATAAGGGACTTGGTAAAGCTTTTAATAGAATAGGGTGGGGGAAAAATATCTCTGTATGAGTTACCAAATAAAGACAGCACCAGACTTTAAGTGCAAACATCTGTTACATTATAACTCCAGAGCCAGAAAAATCAGGGCCAGAGTCTGATATACGTCTGAACTTATACTGAAATGACATTGGAGTAACTGAGAGCAGAATCTGTCCCGTAATTCCTGCCACAGTTCCTAGATCGAACGTTGAGAGGTGATGGCAGGCTGTGCTCATCAGTGTGCTCTTAGTTGTGGAATGCCCAGGCCAATGTTCTGCTGTAACCAAGTGTGTTAAAACTCTCTGGTCCCTGTGTAAGACCTTTGGCCTCAGGCTTTCACTTGATGTTTCTCTGTGTGAGTTGATGGGCGCATAGCTGTGTGACAGAGCTAGTTTTCAGCATCAGGTGAGTCCTTTTGATGAAGTCACGGGGCAGGGGACGAATGATAGAGAACACAGAAATCACTCTGATTACACTGGATGTTGAGACCGATGGTCTAGAACAGGGGTTCTCAAACTGGGGGGTTGGGACCACTCAAGAGGCCATGAGGTTATTACATGGGGGGTCGCAAGCTGTCAGCCTCCACACCAAACCTTGATTTGCCTCCAGGTTTTATAATGGTGTTAAATATATGAAAAAGTGTTTTTAATGTATAAGGGGGGGTTGCACTCAGAGGCTTGCTGTGTGAAAGGGGTCACCACTACAAAAGTCTGAGAACCCCTGGTCTAGAACAAAACCATTTTTGAGGTACTGGAGTGCAAAGAAAGAATATGCAGAATTTTTCCTCAGAAACTCAAAGCAGCCTAACAGAATGACGTTAGCACAGATGATGATGATTTTTTTCTGAAAAGTTCGGATTGGCCGAGAGGAAGGGTGGTCCCCTGGTTACAGTACTAATCTGGGCTGAGGGAGACCCCTCAGATCAATTCCCTCCTCTGCCACAGACTAAAAAGTCTTGTGTGACCCGGGCAAGTCACTTAGCCCTGGTCTACACTTGGGGGGAAGGATCGATCTAAGTTATGCAACTTCAGCTACGTGAATAACATAGCTGAGGTTGACGTACTTAGATCGATTTACCGTGATGTCTTCACCGCGGTGAGTCGACTGCTGCCACTCCCCTTGCCGAGCTGGAGTTCAGGATTCGACGGGAGAGCACTTGGGGGTCAATTTATTGTGTCTAGACTAGACACGATAAATCGACCCCCACTGTATCGACTGCTGCCTGCCAATCCGGTGGGTAGTGAAGACATACCCTGAGTCTCTCTCTTCTTCAGTTCCCCCATCTGTACACTGGGAGTAGTAGTATGTGCCTGCCTCACAGGGGTGCTGTGAAGATAAACACCTGAACACCTCACAATCTTTAATGTAAGACCGTGATGGGGGGCCATACGAGTACAAATGGATCGCCTGAAAATAAGGGCTTAAACAAGTGCAGTAAATGTAGTGTACTCCTGTGGCACTGCCTGTGGTGGTTATATTCATCCTCAGCTGGCTAAGAATCAAGGAGGCTCACAGATTAAATACATTAAAATAACTTTCATTTTCCCCACTGTAACTCATCTAAACCCCTAAATGTCTCGAAACAGAAGTGGGCCGTGACCTGGACCATTCAGCTGTCTGTTGACAAAAATAAAGCTGTTTGAGCTAATCTGGCCCCTCGACCTTGCTCAGAGTAAGCACAGAGGACAAGGAAACCAGCGCGAGGATTTCTTGGAGCAGAAGAGTGGAAAATAGGATTAGCTGGTTCATAAAGGACGCAGCAGTGCTCTACACTGCATTGACGAGTGAAAGGACATCACTTGAATTTCTCTGCTGCCAATCTGAGCATAAAACTTTCTTGAAAAATCAATTTGCTTTACAGGCTCATTAATGGAAAGATCAATTCATCTTAAACTGTAATTAAACGGAGAGGCCTAATAGAGGAAGGTAAACTTATTTGCTGTACCATGGGCAAGATATATCCTGTAAAATAAAGCTCCGAATAAAGGAGGGCAAATAATTGGCAATTGGGATTGATAGGGGACAAATTAGACCTATGACATGCCCTGCTCGTTCAAGAGTGTCTCTGAGCACCAAGACAGTCACTAAGGTTCATAGTGAAAAGATTCATAGATTTGTAAGGCCAGAGGGGACCGTTGCAACACTTTGGTCTGACCTCCTGCATAGCACAGGCCAGAAAACCTCACCCAATAATTTCTGCATCAAGCCCTTAACTTCTGTTTGAGCCAGAGCATATCTTTTAGAAGGATCTCCAGTCTTGATTTAAAGTCTCAGAGGGACGGAGAATCCACCATGTCCCTTGAAAAGCTGTTCTACTGGTTAATTGCCCTTACTACTAAACATTTGTGTCTTTATTTTCAGTCTGAATTTGTCTGGCTTCAGCTTCCAGCCTTTGGAACTTTGTTATGCCTCTCTCTGCTATAGATTAAAGAACCCTCTACCATCAGAAATCTCCATCGTGGATTATTGGGGAGGATATTGAAGTATTACCCCCCACCCCCAGCTCCTGTTCTCTTTCTGTCTTAGCTGAATGCTTATGAAAGTGGCAACGGTTATATTAACACCATTTTTACTGCCTGCTTCTCTGCTGTCTTGTCATGCAATTTGTAAAATCAAATACTTGTTTCTAATGTCACCTAAACTTTAGTTGGCCTTAACAGAAGTGGTGCAGGCAAGCACTGTACTATCCTGTTTGCAGGAGCCAAACATAATCACTTAATAAAAAATTTCCAAAATTCTTTCATTTTATTCAGCTCTTCCAAGTACTTGATGTCACTGAGTGCCTAACACAATGAGGTTCTGGTCTGTGGCTGGGGCTATGATAATACAAATACTTAATAATCATTGAGGCAAATGATTCTGACACTACTTAGCTGTGCTAGCTAAGGCGGGGAAGGATGACCTTGTGGGTAAGGCGCTGGGTGTTAAGAACCTTGCGTTCAATTCCTGGCTCTGTCACAGACTCCCAGTGGTGACCGTAGGCAAGTCATTTAATCTTGGTGCCTCAGTTTCCCCCATATGTGAACAGGGATAATTCCATTTCCCTAGTTTCTGGGGCTCTGTGAAGATAAATGAATTAATGTTTGCGAGACCCTCAGATACCTTTATGGTGAAGCTATGTAAGTACCTGGATAAATGGAAGTCTGGTCTTCCTGTTTTCATCAGATATTTCTTAGGGTGTGTCCATACTGCATTGTAAACTTGGGTCTGTGGGACCCGGGCTTCTGTGTTCCCAAATCCATACTGCATTGTAAACCTAGGTTTACAGGTGCTGGACCGTGGTCTCAGAGCTGTGCTATCATGTCCATGCTGCACCGCACAGACCTTCTGACTTAGGTCTGCAGCTTGACCTGTGTCTATGCTGCAAAATGACAGGTCTTGGACCTGAATATCAGCATGACTCAGGCTCTGACCCCTTTCCCTAGCAGGTTCCTAGGATCTGGGTCCTGAGTGCTTGCTGACCTGAGTCAGACTAATTTGTGTGTGGATGGAAGTGGGGGTTGGGCTGAGTCAGTGCCCATGCTTAATATGCAGGGTAGACATACCCCGAGAGGTCTCAAGAGTTGTATATAGTGACTTCTAACCTTAACTGGGGGAGGAGGGTGATGAATCTTTAGCAAACATTTATTATTCCAGTTGTTAATTGAGTTAACATGCAGAATTTTTAACAGTGTGACTAAACCTCCTTCCCTTCTCCATTGTTCAACTTTCTCTTGACTCTTGTGAGGACGCCATTCCACTAATCCTACCGTCATCCAGTGCATATAAGACACACGTTTCTTATGGCAAAAACCAAGCAGGAAAAAACGCTTAAAAAGAAAACCCCTTTGCCTTTATACATCATAAAGAAGGAAAAAATCCAGCACACAAGCCCAATTTTTTTGCTCTTTTTGAGTTTGCATCATGGTAGATCCTAGAGCCTTATCATGGGCCAGGACCCCATTCTGCTAGGTGCTGTACAAACAGAACAAAAAGACATTCCCTGCCTCAAAAAGCTTCTAATCTAAGTGTAAAACAAGAGGCAGCAGATGGGTACAGACAGCTACACGGGAGTTCGAGGGTAACAGATGACACAGACTTTGCCCCAGAGAGCATACATTCTAAAATTAGTCAAATCATGACTCATTAGGCAGCTGTGACGAAGAGTTTACAATCTGCAAGTCATCTTTCCATGGGTAAAAAAGAATGATCAAATAATTAGAAAGCCAGACTATGGGGAAAAACTCTGTCAGCTCAGTCTTCATCACTGCCAGCAGCTTTGTACTCAGAATTAAGAAATAAGATAATTTGGATGACAAAGTTCTTTGTGTATGTCAAAAGTCAGAAAATAACTACTGCTTTCAACTTACTATTGCTTGTAATTTTCTCAGATTTTTTTCCCCCCGACATCATTTGCTTGTATAGAATCATCTCTCCAGAGTTTAAATCCCTGAGTTTGTGTTTGCTTTGCAACATTAAGGCCTGGGCTACACTAGCGGGGGGGTTCGAACTAAGATACGCAACTTCAGCTACGCTATTCGTGGAGCTGAAGTCGAAGTATCTTAGTTCGACTTACCTGGTGGGCCTCACGGTAGCGAGTCAACTGCCGCAAATCCCCCGTCAACTCCGCTTACTCCTCCTGCCGAGGTGGAGTATGGGTGTTGATCCCCGATACATTGAACACTACCCTCCGATCTGGCGGGTAGTATAGACGTACCCTAAGATACTTTTACCATGAAAGAATATATTTCTTAGGTAGCTGATTGAATTATATTACAAATGAAAAACTATTAAGTGTACAACAGAGTAGTTGCCTGCATTGTCCATTATAGCCTTCACTAAAACTTTAAAGCTTTGTGTGACAAAATGCCTTTTAACTAATTAAAGGCAGATCACATTGAAATCTAAAATTCTTCCCAACAAAACAGGTTAAGTAGAGGCTACATCTCTATCCTCTCTTTTAAACCTCAGACTCAGAGATTGACCATACGAGACTTACTCCTTAGCATTTTCTGTTTTGCAATGAATTACGTTTTCTCAAATGAGAGTACTGGAAAATCATTTAAAACCATTTGATCCTGCTCTTGTACAAAGCTAGGTCTTTTTGCACTTCACCTGCCATCCCCCTCTAGTTCAGTAGAGATTGTAAAATCAGAAGTGAGTTTTTCATCCATTTTTAAAATGATGTAATCAGAGTAATTCCTTCATTCTGCAGAGGAAAATGTCTTTTCCCACGGGATATGCTTGCACAGTGATGGTGGTGGTACCCAGGACTGGACATTTTTTGGGGGTGGAGGAGTTGATTTGACTATGCCAGAGTCCAGGGTTAATCGGAGATCCTAGATGCCAAAAATCAAAACCAGGATTGATAAAAGTATTCCTGACACAGTGGCCTTCATCTTCTCAAACTTAACCATGGATGACAGCCTCAAACATGACACACACCATACCAGTATAACAAGAAAATGGACCCATTAGTGCAGGAACTTTTAGAGCTTCTGCCTGCAAGAAGTGGTAGTGACAAGATCCCATGACTTCTTCAGATGTGAAGTTTGAGGCCAAGATGTCTAGGTTCTGGCATGGGCAGCTCAAAGGGACCCAATGTTGTGTCAAGAACAATAAAATAGGAGTTAAAGATTTTGTTTCTGGCACTACTTAAAAGTAACACTACAACGGATAAACAGAATCCTTAGAGAATTTAATATTCTCTCATATGGCCTGATTCAAAGCCCATTGAAGTCGGGGAGGGGGCAGTGTTTCCATTGTGCTCAGTGGGCTCTGGATCAGACCCATGATTTGCATGTGTTGGGCAAAGAGTATCCATATGCCTTCGCTGTGATCCTTCTGCAGGCCAGAGATTTTGATTTCCTTTTGAGGATAGCTCTAAAGAGAAATCTATTCACAGGAGGAACAGTTTGTATTTCTTCCAGTTTAATAAAGAGCAGCTGAAGAGAATCTCCCCCCGCTTTTGAAATGCAAAGGGTTTGCACTGACATAGGAACAGAAGTGGCCTTGTTGCTTCCCAGCCAAACTCTGAGTTACACACAGAAATAGCTCTTGCATTGGGAGTAGATTTAAGTCTGTACATCTGCTGTCTGAGTGATGAGAAGGCCAGATGTGCACAGGACCGTGCCGTATTACACTATCCTAAAACCTGCGGCTTCTCCCTGTGACTATATTGTTGCTGAGACAATTCCTGTTCTAGTGTCACTCTGAAGTTCCATTTCTTTCTCTGGTCTGGTCCACACTAAGAAGCGGGGTCGAACTAGGGTACGCAAATTCAGCTACGTGAATAGCGTAGCTGAATTCGAAGTACCCTAGTTCGAACTACTCACCCGTCCAGACGCCGCGGAATCGAAGTCCGCGGCTCCAAGGTCGACTCCGCCACCGCCTTTTGCAGTGGTGGAGTACCGGAGTCGACTGCGGCGCTTCCGGAGTTCGAACTATCGCGTCCAGATTAGATGCGATAGTTCGAACTCCGAGAAGTCGAACTCACCGCGTCGACCCGGCTCGTAAGTGTAGACTAGCCCTCTGTTTCTCTGCTAAACGTTCATGATTTCAGTTTACCTCTGAACTTTTAAACACGTTGTTTCTGTATCCATGGTTGCACTGGCCTTCTAGTGCTCTTCCCCCCAAAACAACTGGGAGAACAATTATCCTTGTTAAGGGGCAACTTCTTTGGGCCCTGATCTTATTTATGCGGGTGGGCCCCTGCATGCACCCAGAGTCCAGTTGAAGTCACCGGACTCAGCATACATGCAGGACTCTGCCCCTGCATCTCAGAATGCAATACCAGGGACCACGACGCATAATAATTTGCCTTGGGTAAGTGCATGAGGTTCCATTGAAATGACTGGATTTACACCCAGTTGCACCAGGTCCAAACTTGGCTCAGTGACTGAGGGCCAATTCTGCTGTCTTTATTCAGATGGTTCCGCCCTCTCCCCCATCTCATTAGGGGAGGGAGAGTTGCTTCTGTATGGACTGCCGGGTTTGATCCTATCCGTATAGTCTGTTACACTCCACTTATTTTTGCTTCATCAACGTTTAAAGACTAATAAAAATGAATGTAGGAAAATCAGGCTGTTTATTATGCACACTTCTTACAGGAGTAATATAATATATTCTTAAACCCACCTCTTCTGTTTGTTTTATTCGGAGTTCATACTAGGAATCTGGTGTGTAAAGTCTGCTGGTTGTTCAGGCCAATGATTGCAAGAGCCTTTCCCAGTAGAGGAAGTTGTCATTAATCATGTTCTCCCAGACACCACGAGAAGAGACGCTGTTTTGACTTTTCTGTTTGGTTGTTGGAACCGTTCTGATCATTTGCATGTCCTCTTCAAGATTGTAAATATAACACGGACACATGGAAACGGCAAAGGAGCTGAGTCTATTCCAGGGAAATGAGTAATCCTTCCTTTTTAGAAAAGCAGCAGCAGTGAAACAGATCTTCCTGAGGTTCGGCAAACAGAGCAGCAGAAAGAAATCTGGACAAACTTAAAGTGATGTGCAGGCTAGAAGGAGAAAGACCTAGATGAGGGTGTTTCCTGGAGTTCTGTTTAACTCTTAATGTTGCTCGAGTAAATTTTTATGGTGAATGCTCCTCTTCTAAGGGGAGGCTCACCATCGTATAGAACAATGGGAACTTAGTTTTCTGCAAATGGAAAACCATTTTGAGTAGGCTATTTATTTTATGTTGGACTAGGTCTGATCTCAGTGCAGTGCCTTACAATGCAGGCCAGGTTAGCTTCCTTCTTGTTTTGGATGGAGAGGGGATGATCTTGTGGGGTAAAGCATAAGATTGGAGTCAGGACTCTGGAGTTGTTTTCCTTGCTACTCGCTGTGATCTAGGACCAGGCCACTTAACTGAGACACAGTGTCCCCCATCTGTGAAATGAGGATAGTATTTACTTCTGTTTCAGGGTAGAATTAATTCATGAACGTTTATGAAGTACTTCCAGATGCTCAAAAGGTAGGTGCTCTGCAGAAGTGCAAGTTATTTGTCCATGATGACATTGCACAGGATGTCTCCCAGATTCTTTCCCTTGCAAATCAGACATAGATTAATTGTAGGAATAGTTTGTAGTCATGGTCTTCTGGTAAAAATAACCTCATACTTGGATCTTGGGGTAGCCAAAACTTACTACAATTAATATCTGCCAGTACATTGTCTGTCTAATATAATGGCAAATATCAAGTAAAACACATGACTACAAAGAGAATTCTTGTGTTAGTTGCTCAATGGTTGGACAGATTTAAACCATAAATAGCTGTTGAGTAAAACCAAAAGCTGCTTTTTTGTTGTCCTTTAGCACATTCAAATTGCCAGTTTGAGACTGAGGTAACCCCAAACTAGTTTGCTCTAGGGGAACGAGAGCAATGAAAGCAGATTAAATGCTGTCTAGATACATACTTAGTGTGGTTCCTGCCTTTTACAAAAGATCTTTAACTTCTATCGGTGTATATATTTCTAGCAAACAGTCTACTTTAGGATTGCAGGGTGTGAGTATTTTCAAGAGAGCTAGTCAACATTTTTTTTCCAGATGGTTCTAATTTTCAGCCTTCAAGTGCTAGATGATATTAATTCACTTTTTTTTTTTTGGTAGTAACAAAACTAGTTTTGGGGGAGAGAGAGACAGAAAGGTATAGTATTTATCTATCCTATATTCAGGCATGGACTAGAGAGGTTAAAGCAAGAGTTGATAGATCACCATTATTTGCAGAACACAGTAACACCCTGATGCCTTTACTAGCACCCCTGACATCTTGACTTGTCAACATTTTGGAAACCAGGCTTTTGGCTGCCTGAAAGTATTGCGAAAGGCTCAAGAACTCAACCAATAGGCAATATGCTTGAGGCTCTGTGTTTACAACAGGGATAAAACCACTTCAGAAGTCCTGCTCACATTCTTTAAGGACACAAAGGTTGGAAGGTACCCCCTAGTATTTAACTTTGTTTACATGAGTGCTTTGTACCATTATCACTACTGGCAGCATTAGCCGTGGTGGGAAAACTGGGAAGGAAGAACCCTAGTGTAGACCTAGCCGTAAATGGTTGTGCTATATTAGCAAGGCAGTCTGGGAAAGTCTCTGTTTTGTAGCTAAACAGGAATTGATGCTCCATACTAAGTAGTCTGGCACATTTTACTTCTGTTAAATTCCCCAAATAATTGAAGAGAAAAACAAGAGATGATCGTATTAAATGTTATGATCTTGCCATTATACAAATAATCCTCTGGGGGGAAAAACATCTGAGAGCCGGTTATTAAGGACAAAATGATCCTTTGTGAGTATAGATGAAATGATCGTTTAAGAGACCATTCTCTCATCCAAGACTGTACATAACTCTCACTGTTAGCGGGAGTTACACAACAAGTATTGATTGGGAGAAAGAGGTTAGTAGAATACACGTTCTGCCTGTTAATGTTCAGTTGTGTATTAGGGAAGGTAATGAACGCAGTCAGAAAATCCAGCAAGTAAATAGGCATGTGTGCGAAAAGAAATCTGTTGTTTTTAACTGTAAAAGATCTGAGCATTTAGGAGTAAATATAAAATATATACCGTATATACTTGTTCATTGGCCCGTTCATTTATAAGCCGACCCCCCAAGATGGATAGGTAAAAATAGCAAAAACTGTATGACCCTTTCATAAGCCGACTCTATATTTCAGGCTCCCGGTCCATCAGGGTAAGCTGCTAGCAGGCCGAGATGTTTTGTTTCCTGGATTGTTGGCAGGCATGGAGCCCCTCAGCTCCCAGTGACCGTGGTTTGCCGTTCCCAGCCAATGGGAGCTGCGGGAAGTGGTGGCCAGCATTCCCTTGCTATATATAAGTAAAAAATATGGGACAGCAGACAAAACAGAAAATGTATGTAGGAGTAATGCCGTTCAGGCTTAAAAGAATAACTTGTCTGCACTATCCCATTTATTGTAGTCCATAGATTGCCTTGATGAAATTGCTGAATGGAATGACTGTTAACGTCAGTGCAAGCGAAAGAAGGTGTTTCTTTCTGAAATCAGTAGGGTACCACTAGCTGGAAACACTCCTTCGTCATGTTGAACTTGAGGATTTCTCCAAGCCATAATCTTGAAACAATTAACCTACTTCCTTTTCAAAATAAGAGGAACCAAAGAAGTAAACATTTCTTTTAAAGAAGATGAACAGTTGTATTGGATTAGTTGCAAGTTGAGTGTGCGCCGGTGATTTCTACGCTCCCTGGTCGTGGGTCTAGGAAGTGGATGGAGGCATATCTCTGTTATAAGCCTGAGTTAGTACAACACCGATTTGGTTTTGTTTGGTCTAGTTTTGAATTCACTGAACCTTTTGGACCCACTTTTTTGCAGAATCTTTGCCCTTACCTTTCCCATTTCAGAGTGTTATTAGAGGGCAGGATGCATGGATTTGTCAGTTTGGGGCGATTTCATTAGCCAAGAAAACAAATGTGAACATTGCTCTTCGAGCAGGCGCTTTTCCTCTTGAAGGCTGAACGTCTCAGCTGGGCTGTAGAAAGCCCACCAGGGAGGTCTGCCCAGAGCCTATCCGCCTGGCTCAGGGGCTTGCTGACAACACAGATAAGCCCTTTCAGCAGAGCATGAGTGTGCGTTATGTCAGGACAGACTAGCCGGCTGGTATCCTATCTTCTGGGTTTCTAAAGTGTTAACGAGAGCCTTGAAATAGGGATGTTTGTCAATAACTCATTTCCCACTTTCAAGGGCAAGATCCAAGGCTGACTGGAGTCAGCAGGAGCTGCATCAGTCCCTAGGAGACTAGACAAAATTTTGTGGTACCAATATGTTATCGCTGTCTCAACCTGTTCCTGAGCCATGGTGACAGAATCCTCATTAAATCCACGTGTTTTTATTGTAATCCAATCAAAGACGTTAGTAAATGTGCTAGGCCAGTGAGTCAGACTGTAGCTTGCAGGCAGACACGGTGTGTGATTTCAAGCAATCTGCTTGTAATTAGCGTTTGGATTAATGTCCCAGAATCTCTAGCAGAGCTGTTACATTTGGTTTGTGCTTAAAAAGTTACTCCTTTGCCCTTGATTTCCCCCTCCCCAACCCTGCAGAGGAGGAAGAGCAAAAGCAAAACCATCCAAGCCCCCAAACACACACACATTGACTATTCTGACAATAAATCGCAGGGGGCCTTAACTTCTCAAATTTGCTCACTGCTTTGCTATGTAGAGTAAAACCGAAACCAGTGTCATGATTTAGGGGTACTGTTTTCAAAAGCGCCTACAGCCCAATGACTTTTTCAATTGAAAACTTTACCCTGTCTGACCTGGGGTTACAAAACTCTCCTGTGAGAGGATGGAGAGGATGATGCAGCCTTGCCAGCTTTGGAGTGGGATGTGGTGGCTTCCTTCTGCTCAGAACATCACCTGGGGATGATTAGTTTTGTCTTTTCACTTGGACTAGTTCTTATCAGCTCTCAACCCGCTCTACTCCTTTTCGCAAATCTACGTTGTCTTTGAGGAGAACAATGATGATGATAGTTGTTGGCGTCACAGTGGGCGCCCAAAGGCCCCAGGGCTGATCAGGGCCTCTTTCTTGCTAGGCACTGGGAAAGCGCATTCAAGGAGTCCCTGCCTCCAGGAGCTTACAGTCCGTAAAGACAACAGGTGGGGACAGGGATTCGATGTAGGAGCAAACCGATCAGGGCAGTCCAGGCTATTTGCATGTATTTGTTTATATTTTTCATTTATATTACAAAGCCTTCATTTTGTGGGAGTTTTCAGGGGACGGGGCACTCAGGTTTGAACTGGGGGAAAGGATTGTTGAAGTAAAAGGGGAGCGGGTCGGGGCGGGAAGAGAGAGATGGGAAAGAGAAAAGTGAGACGGGCAGTGGGCAGGGAGAGTGGGGGTGGGCCGTTGAGGGGTTGCAATGAGAAGAGAAGGGGCAGGATGAGGGGGGAACAACCACTAATAGCAATACAGCCAGGAAAGGGAGGAGGGCGGGGGAAAGAAATGTGAAGTCCAGTCCTCTGACTTGAGTGAGCGATGCTGTGAAGGCTCTCCCAGGCTGCCGTTCTCCATATGGAAGAGAGGAAGCTGTTGGGTCTAGTGCCACAGCAAGATCATGAAGAGAGACGGGAACTGGGCCAGGAAGCCCTTAACTTACTCCCTGCACCCTCAGCTGCTGAAGGAGGAGCTCTGAGGAACTTGGGAATTTCATATTACGCCCCAAAGCGAGGCCAGGAGACCCCTATGTGGTCCTCAACAACATAGCACATGGGTGACTCTCTTCAGCTGTAAACAGTATCATCTGTATCAAAGACGCACCGTTGCTTTAGCCCAGCGGCTACCTAGACCTCTGCCCGCCTCACCTCAAGCTATGCCCTGAAGCCGGCCAAACTGTGACAAACCAAGGAAGTTCCACAGATGAGTAGCCTCTGGCCAAGGTGTCCCACAAGCAGTCCTGGGAACCAGCGGGAGAAGCAGCCCAGCCCCTCTTAAGAGAGTCCCAGGGAGAAGTCTCACTGCTTTGTAGATCGTTTCCAAAACCTTGTGAACTGCACTTGGAAGCCACTGATAGGATGGTGCCCAGAGGTTGGGCTCACGCAGTTTGTGGAGATGTGACCCTCACCAAGGACGAAGGGCATTTTACATGGCCTTTGTGAACGTGTAACTTTAAAAGAGACCAGAGGACTGAAACCACAATATATAAGGTATCTAAAAGACAGCGACAAGTGTCCGGTGCTTATGGAACAGCTCTGTAACTAGTGGCACAGTTGCATGTGTGACAGAGGCTGCCTTGTCTTGAGACATCTTAATTTGCTTTGATGTCATAACAGGTTTTGTGATCTGCTGGGGCAGATAAGACAGTCTGTGTGTTGAGAGACTAATACCCTAATCCTGCCTATCCCACATGTTTTACTCTCTTAAAGGGAGCAGCAGGATCAAATGCCAAAGGCGTAGGAAATTGTATGTTGTAAAAGATATCAAAAAATCACATGATGACTAGATCAAAAGTCTGCTCTGAATAAATACAGATCAAAACCGGGGAGGGGGGACATTTTTTAAAACTACATCAGTTGTATCAATGTGCTCAGGAAAAGACCTTGTGCTCTGAGATGTCGAAGTGCCAAAAAAACGTAAATGAATGCTGAAAATGCGAAGGATCCAGGGAGTAAAGACCCTTTGAGTTCTTCTCCTTTACTTGTGAAAGATTTTGTGTCATCTAAGTTTTCATCAAGTTACTGTAGCTTTTTATTTATATTTTACTTCACAGTAACACAAAGAATCTACTGGCCTGTATCCTGTAAAACATCAGCTTAAGCAGGTTAGCATAAGTATAGTAGGCCTGTGACCGTCATCGCAGATAAAATGGCACGACAGTTATCCTAGAGTTTGGGGAACTTGGAATAGCTTGCTCAATAAGCAGGAGTTGGTATGTAATGGTACCAGGCAACCGAAAGAACACTGAGCTGATACTAGGTTTGGATATTTTAGAATAGAATTGTGGGCAGATGTCTAACTACAAACTTGCTTGAGCAATGGGTGACACATATGATAATGAGTTAAATGGCATTAATATGGTAACTTACAGGATAAGAGCACTCCAATATCGTAAGGGTGAGAAAGTTGGATTTGGACATGGAAGCCTGGGCATCAGAATGAGTATTCATGATAGTGCTCTCGTCCAGTAATAGGGCAAACCACCATGGGTTCGTTTCCCAGAATTGACCCTTCAGCTCTTTATTGTTTTCTACCACCAATCTTTGGGTTTGGGGGAATCTGGATCATTGGACTCATTCAGGGTGCCAGAGACAGGGCTGATCCTTTGTCTCTCACCGCCAGATCCTCAAGAAAGGCGTAAGTATGAGCATATGCAAGGAATGATACTACGGATATCCCCAGTACTGTATTATTCCTATCTGGTTAGATGGTTCGGAGCTTTTTTGTCTTTACTAATAGTTTTAATAAAAATCATAAAGGCTTTTGCTTTTCCCTCAGTGTGTGTCCTTGCCATGCAATCTGAGGTTCCCTACAAGATATTGAACTTGTTGGTTTTAGCTCTGTGGAGCCTGATTCTGGGACAAGAACCCTGTTACTCTCAGCTCATTAATTAATATCGATTAGCAATCAATACAATTATTATTACCCCTTAAAGGATCAGGCAACAGCATACACACAGCGTGTTGGGGTTACGTCCAAGGGGTTGTTGTGGGGTACTTCAGAATGCCAGCGTCTGGGTGTGAGGATTAAATGATATCAAGTGACGCGTGAGTTCACTGAAGAGCTAGAGGAATCATATGCAATGAGGTGCAGGCAGAGTCCGGGAGACTGAAAAAGACAGATGCATATAAAACATGCAGGTCTACACTGCAGATTTACATCGGCACAGCTGTGGTGCGGCAGGTGAAGATGCTCTAAGCCAACGGCAGAAAGCTCTTCTGTCAGCTTATTGACTCCACCTCCGCTCTTCTACTGACATAGTGCTGTCTACACAGCGGGGTTAAGGTCCATATAACTACGTCACTCAGGGGGGTGGATTTTTCACACCCGGAGTGACGTAGTTCTACTGAAGTACGTATGTAGTGTAGGTAGAATGACTGGATGTCCCAATTTTATAGGGTCAGTCCTGATTTTGGGGTATTTTTCTTATATAGGCTCCTATTACCCCCCACCCCCTGTCCTGATTTTTCACATTTGCTGTTTGCTCACCCCAAGTGTAGACCAAGCCTAAGGTATTTGCTGAAGGTCAACAAAAAGGTATAGAGTATTTGGCTGGAGTCTGGTTGGGTCTGTTACTGTGCCCTGAAAAGTTATCAGATTTATTAGAGATGACACCAGGAGGATTTCTCTGAGTTCTGTAGAGAACGGTGTTTTTTCTGCTGAATTTTTAGCCCAATCTATGGAATACTATAGAGGCTTGGTAAGTCTGTAGGGGAATGTTTTCCATCAAAAGGCTATTGTCTATTAAATTCTATACTTTCTTTTCCCGCAAGGGGATTTGTTCCGTTATTACCATGTGTGGCCTTCCAGTGGCTCTGCCATTTTAACATTATTTCCTGCTCTTTAGTTTGAAAGTCGAGCACTATGAACATTACAAAGGCAGTGTTAGAATAATTACCGGCCACCTTCACTGAGCTATTTAATCAATCGGTGTCTTAAGCCCTGGCAATTGTGTACAGTTCCTGTAGCCCGATGTTAATGATTTTAAAGCTAGAAGTGCAGCATTCTCTGATCACCTCTTAGAACCAGGCACGCTTTTCAAGTTGGTGGGAAGCGCTACAGATTCCACCTGTCGAGACGTTGGCAACCTGGTGGGGCTGTGAGATGAATAAATGTGCCCTTCCCTGTGGTTATTCATAGATTCTAGGACTGGAAGGGACCTCGAGAGGTCATTGTGTCCAGTCCTCTGCCCTTATGGCAGGACCAAATACTGTCTAGACCATCCTGGATAGACATTTATCTAACCTACTCTTAAATCTCTCCAGAGATGGAGATTCCACAGCCTCCCTAGGCAAATTATTCCAGTGTTTAACCACCCTGACAGTTAAGAACTTTTTCCTAATGTCCAACCTAAACCTCCCTTGCTGCAGTTTAAGCCCATTGCTTCTTGTTCTATCCTTAGAGGTTAAGGTGAACAAGTTTTCTCCCTCCTCCTTATGACACCCTTTTAGATACCTGAAAACTGCTATCATGTCCCCTCTCAGTCTTCTCTTTCCAAACTAAACAAACCCAATTCTTTCAGCCTTCCTTCGTAGGTCATGTTCTCAATCATTCTTGTTGCTCTTCTCTGGACCCTCCCTATTGATGTAGGAAAACATGTGGGCCCCCCATCATCAGTCGGACATTGGAGGCTCCCTGTGAAACTGTTTGGCTCATGGCAGAAGCTGAGGTAATGCGACTCTTAGACGAAGTAATCTCTACGCGCATGTGTGCACGCACATCCATGGGGCTGATGAGCCAGGGCGCGTTAGCTGCTGGAGGTGGGGATTTAGACAAGAACCTGTCTGGGCCTGTGGAAATGAGCTGGAAAGGGATATCCTACAGATGTGGTGGTTTGGTAGCGAGTTGTGTTTCTCTGATTCCTGTAATGCGGAGAGCTCAGTTGTGTGGGAGCAAAACTTTTACAACCTGGGGGAGTTTTCCATCTTCAGCTCAACAAACCCCAGCTCATCATCTTTCTTTCAAATCACGCGGGACCGGATGAGGAACCCTTTAGTCACACTGGTCTCACACAAGTAGACCCGTTGACTCCCCTGGAACAGTTTGTGTGGCACTTCCTTCCAATGGGGTTGGGGGCTTGTACCCTGGCCCTCCAAAATCTTGCCAAAATAGCCAATGTGCTTTCTACTTGAAGGCAGCTGTCAGGCTATGTGCAAAGGGACAACCAGGAAAATCCCATTTCCCCACTGCTTCCTGGCGCTAAATGTCCCCAACCTAATTTTCTGAAGTGTTGGGTGCCCAAATCTCCTGTGGACAACAGCCCAGCAAGAAACTTGTCTCCTGCTCTTCCTCCTGGGTATTTTTGGGTTGGTTGGCATTTGTTTTTTACTTGCTCTTTACATCAGTTAGCAGCTGCCAGAACCTTGGGTGTCCATGCCACTCTCGGAAATGTGCAGGGGAATTACCAGAGTGCAGCAAGACAGGGGTACAAAGTGTCACTTACCAATGAAGTGTAAGACAGATGATGCTAGGGGGTCCGACTTATGAGGGTCTGTGATATTTAATGCCCCATTGGGGTGTGGGTCGAAGTGAGTAAATATCTCACCCTTATTGTTGCAAAAGCAACATTCCAAACGGGACAGCGAAGCAATGTAGTTTTCCTGCCTCGGCACATGGAGAGCATTCAGTGATAGAGCTGTGTCTGCCTCAGGCCTTACACCTGGCCCCAGCATGTAGATAGCCTGTGTCCTTTGGAGCTGAGGCGGTGAGGGAGGGCTGGAGAAGGAATTCCCCAACCCTCAAGGCTACTCCGGGGCAGCTGAATTAGCTTGTGTCCTGCCTGTGCACATGGATCCATATGTCTGCATCCAGTGACTACATCCCCAAACGCCCACTGCAGAGCTGCATGTGGCACATGAGAGGTGTGCTTGCCATCACCATGGCTTGTCCTACTCTCTGCACACTTGTGTTAGCACGAGAGGGCTGTGGAGGACTGTTTGCTCCTAACAAAAGCATCAAGTATCCACAGCTCATAGTAAGAAAGTGTTCAATCTGAAGCTTCCATGTCTGTCTCTGTTTTCCCCACAGAACTGCTCTAAGATATGTCTGAGACTTCTGGGGGGGTTCAGCTGCCCTCTGCTTGCTTGGCACAAAACCTCATGCCCACTGTCGGAAAGGAGAATAAACCTTCTGGGTAGTGGCCCCCTTGGATTATTCGTCAGGGGATGCAATAAACTCACCAGAGTTTTGTGAGCAGTGTTCTGACTCTACTCCCAAACTGGGGGTGTCTTTTGTGATTTTCCTCACACCCTCCCGCCGCGGCCTGCTTATAGCTGGGGAGAGTTTACTTAACACACATCCGTCCTCAACTGCTGTTGCGATGGCCAAACGTAGCCTGACGAAGGAAAACCCAAAAGCTAGTGAGCACAGTTGCTCAGGGATCACTACACTGTACCATTGTCAGTGGAGAGGATGTACAGGGCATAGAATAGACCAGGGGTGGCCAACCTGCGCCTGAGAAGGATCCAGAATTTACCAATATACGTTACCAAAGAGTCACAGTAACATGTCAGCAGCAGCCCCCCGTCAGCTCCCGCCCCCAGTGTCTCCCACCCGCCAGCAGCACCGCCGATCAACACCTAACCCTCCATCCCTGCACCTCCCGCCCGCCGCGATCAGCTGTTTTGTGGTGTGCAGGAGGCTCTGCGGGGGAGGAGCGAGGGTAGGGCAAGCTCAGGGGAAGGGGTGGGGCCGGGGGAAGTCGTGGAGTGGGGACGGGTCCTGGGGCAGAGCCAGGGGTTGAGCAGGGAGCACTTTAGAAAGTTGGCGCCTGTAGCTCCAGCCCGGGAGTCAGTGCCTGTACAAAGAGCCACATATTAACTTAAGAGCCGCATGTGGCTCCGGAGCCACGGGTTGGCCACCCCTGGAATAGACCTTATGCCATGGTTACATGTGTAGTAAGTTGAATTTAGCTTGAGTGGATCTGCCACTTGTGTTCCTTGCTTTGTGCTTATTACATGATGGCTGTAAGAACCCAGCAGAAAATGGGGAGAGTTTTTGTATTATGCACATTATAAAGTCCAAGCTGGAAGGAGCCCTGAGGAGAGAGGAGGCCGTGGAATACCTCTGCGGTGAAAGGCAGTTTGACTGCTGGGGATTGCAGATTGTGTGAGTATTGGAGAGTACTATCTAGTTAGGAAGCTGGTTGACACAACTTGTGCAGTGCCCTAGAGTGCAATGTCTGCTAGTTTTGCAAGTGGTCTACTCTTGTTGTGCGTGTGATCTCCACCTGAACAAACAGAGCTGGGGCTATATCTGCAGCAGCACGAGAATCTGCCAAAATTCCCCAGGGAACTGATGATTTAGAACATCTGAGAAAAGTGGGGGTTGCTTATATGGATACTCGCTTCCTGCCCGGAGACTAACCCACGCAATTTTGCTCCAAAATGACAACGGCCCTGTTTCTTTAAATAAATACAGCATGTGTTCATTATGGGGAGGTTGGACTGCTGACAAACATGTACAATTTGTTCTGATGGTAAAAGACACTAAACCTTATAGGTGATGATGTGCAGAGTGACATGATGTAGTGCAGTACTTCTCAACCTTTTTGATACCAGAGATCAGCTTGCTGCCTTCCTAAATGGTGCCAGGGAGATCTCAGGGACTGGCACCAGTCCCCAGACTGGTCGTTGAGAAACGTTGATGTAGTGCATGCAAGTTAGACGCACCTGCCGGCAGAATTGGGCTGCAAAGGATTATTTGTATAGCGTGACCAATGATATTTATTATTCATAAATACTTAGCCATTTAAGTTTGCTGGGAGAAGGATGATCTCGTGGCTAAAGCATGGGATTAGGAGTCTAAAGCATTGGGCTCTCTGCCCAACCCCGCTACAGGCTTTCTGCACATCCTTTGGCAAATCAGTTAATCTCTCGTGCGCTTCCCTTCATATAACTAACCTGATTTCATTCCAGGGGTAATATTTTGCCTCCAATAAAGTGGTGGAGTTCTGCTGGAATAACATACTTTTAAAGAACAAAGCTTTGAATAGTAATATTTTTAGGGTCACATGAGAAGCTTTATCCTCCTGGTTTATTGCATAGTTCAAAACATATGAACTGACTTACAAACACATTCTCCCTCTGTCCCCCATTGCCATTGAGTTGATTTATAGTTTTCTCAGGGCTTTTTTCTTTCCTTTAAAGAGATACAGACATACACCACAAATAATTGTCCAGGGGCATATCTTCAGCTGACTTCAGTGGCGTTGTATCCATGTGCACCAGCTAGGTCTCTGCCCCATAATTTTCTGAGGATGGAAAATGTAACCCCAAGATTCAGGTTAAATTAGGTTTAAAGATGTGGTGGAGGGGAAGACAGATGCTTTTCATGTTCCTCATTTTGCAGCAGTTAGATGCAATCCAATCAAACTGAAAACGCACCATATCTAATTATACTCGATCCAGGGCTCAGGGCTTGAAAAACTTCCTGGACGTATAGTATCTAGAGGTAGGTGCAGGGCAGGTGGAGGTACCATCAAGGTCCAGAGATAGTGCCTTAGTGAAAGCCCGGCCATCTCCCAGCTACCCAAAGCTCATGTGCAGAAGGAGGAGGCTGAGATTTCTACCCATGTGCTGCAGTCACTTTACCCTGCTTGAGGACTCCATTGTTTTCATACCAGCCTCTGATTAAGTTATGTGATGAATTTGAAACTCTGCTGCCTCCACTCTCCCATTGCTGGAAGGGAGAGCAACCTGACTCTCCTCCCTGCTCTAAGCCTCCTGTCTGCAAGGGGGAGCCTTGGGGAAGGTATCTGTCTCGGTCACTCTCTCCCCCCCGCTTCCTTCAGCATCATGGCTGCTGTGGGAAGGGGAGAAATGAAAGGTCTCTGTTACTCTACCCAACTTCATGTTTTTTTGGATACTCCTCCCTTGTGATTAGCTGTAGCCTCTGCTTCTGCTGATGCTCACAGCTATGCCAAGCAGCAGCAGTGTGAAACCAGAATTATTCTTGACCATTATGCTCTGCAGGCCTCAGGGTGCTGAATAGCACAATGAGACTAACCAGAGTTTCACTTTCACTCTGTGGCTATTTGGCAAAGCTAAGAGCAGCAGCTGAGGCACCAGAGATGCCTGACTGCAGACTCAGGAAGGCAATGGCAGATTTGCTTTGCATTCAGCTCACCTGTGGAAACTTTTCTTCATGACAGTGTTTTAGAAATGTAATTTTTTATTTTAAATTAAAGCACAAATCTACAGATATGGGTTGTTTAGGCCCCCTTCATACTTGTGAAGAAATCTGCCCATCTAGCAGAGGCTAGTGAGAAAGGGTGGCTTTTATGCTCTACTTATAGGACAGGTATGGAAAATGTGGGCTGAACAGATGGCACTTTTGTCTGAGGTGACAGCAGCGGGGACCTGTGCCATGAATCTTCTCCCCTGTTTCTAAGGGAAGCGGGTCTTAATGCTGTCAGCCTCTTCTAACCTCCCTGGGAACTGGGGTGGGGGTCGCTGCCAGAGAGTGAGCAGAATGATGGCGTGTAATTCCAGGCATCAGTTAGTCACGGTATATTTGATCCATCTCATGTAACACTGTCTTTGATCTAACTCTTGACCATGCCCTCTTTGCCTGGCCTTTCCCTGACATCAGCCCTTGAGTGTCCTTCAGTAGCAAGCGCCTATAATTCTCCTTGCCCGGGAGGTCTGGCTCCTTTGGTACTTGACCATTTTGAAAATATTACCCAAGAGTAAAAAGTGACTTTTTATCCCTAGATTTTTCTGCCCTTTAGTTGTTCCTAAACTCCCACTTTATGCTCATTCTGACAATGTGTTTGAACGTTACTAGAACTGTAGCTGAAATGCATATTCGCTCAAGTCTCTCTCTCTTTTGAAGCTTGATTTTATTTTTGATGCTTATAACAGGTGTTGGTTTAATAGGTTTGCTGTATTCGATTTTTTTCTCCCCAGAGCCCAGCCAGCACTGTAAACTGACACTAGATGAAGGCTAAACATGCGATTTCTCCCTGCCTCTCCACTCTTCTCTCACATTAAACATTTGCACTGCACACTAATAGAGCCCAGACAGCATCGACTCAGGCCTTGTCTCTTTGAGAAATTTGCACTGATCTAATTTAAACCCATTTTAACTGATTTAAACTTGTGCAAACCCTCTTATTTTCCATTGAAGAGTGGCTTGCTTCTGCTTAACTTAAACTGGTTCCTAATAGAGTGAATCTAAACTGAAATAAGCCTGATTAAATCCTAAATAAGGAAGTCCACACAACTTTCCGCACTGGTTTAACTACACTAGGGTGACCAGATGTCCTGATTTTTATAGGGACAGTCCTGATATTTGGGGATTTTTCTTATATAGGTGCCTGGTACCACCCCACACTCTGTCCCGATTTTTCATACTTGCTATCTGGTCACCCTAACTACACCCTAAGTTGAATTGGCCAGTGCACCTTTATTTTATAAAAAAAAGCCCTTTGTAGCAGTGAAAGGTGAATTTTCTTTCAGTTAGTACCAGTGGGAAATGCCTCACCAGCCTGTTTATCAATAAATAGTCACTGAAACATTTAGCACTAGGGGATTAAGGTGTAACTTTACTTCTAAAACACAGTCCTGGATTCCTGGAAATGCTGTGATCTTTTGAACTTGCACCACCTGTCTTTCCCCGCACTTAAAAAAACAACTCCCTCTCCCCAAACCCTTCTCTTTGTTTCCTTTGAACATTCCATTTGCTTTTTAAATTTTAAGCAATTGAGCAGTGCCGAAGAGTGCCAAGGAAGTATTCACTACTTGTTGGAAACGGGTTCTCAGCTTTTGGCTGGGTTGGGGAGTGGATGGTTTGGGAGGTTCATCTGAATAGTTTGGAATACCGGTAGGCACGTTCCACAGCCGTACAAAGACTAGTAAAGCTAACATAGCGCAGCATGTAGGATTTACTTTGCACTTAGAATATTTTGCTCATTTAGCACCTTTCAGGTGAAAGTCTTTTACAGTCATTACAGACCTGAATGAATTTAGCCTCACAGCATCCTGGTCAAGCCAGATGAATAAACTGAAGGTACAAAAGAGTCAAGTGACATGCCGCAGGCATGAGTCAGTACCAGAGCTGGAAGCTAGGTGGTCAGAGACTTGGTTGCAAGTCCTGGCTCTAATTACTGGATCTCATATTAAGCATAGTCATCTTGTACTCTTATGGTAACAATGGCTGAAATGAGACAGTAAAGCACCGTTTATTTGTGTTTCAAGGCTGATCAAGTATTTTCATTAAAATTTCATCTGTAACCTGTGCAGTCTAGGAAGTTAAGATAACAGGTACCCAGTAAAATCCCCCTCTTTCCCAGGCATTGCAAAGGGGGAGAGAGAGGGGCATAATGTCCTCACAATTTACTCTGCTTTCAAATTGCCTGGGGAATGGTAACGAAGGAAACTGAACAAAAAAAGCCCCAAGCAATAATGGGAAGGGTTAAACCGTGTTTCAGTGTCTATTGAAAGCACGAAAAAGAAAATGTAATCAAGCTGGTGAAGGTTTGGAATAAGTTGTATTTATATCACACGCTGTGTATAGGAAAAGTCATCGGGGCTGGGTTTGTTTGAAGTGCGCTGTTCTGAGATGGCGCAGCGCTTGCAGCAAGCTGTCTGACGTTCCCCAGCTGGAACTGGCTGGAGGTGGTGCTGAGAGTCATTCCTTGCCGTTGGCCCATTTTTGAGAGAGAGAGAGAGAGAGGCCTGGCTTTCCTATGTGAAATAATGCACACCCCTTAATCCACCAGCTGCAGCACAAGAAAAAGCAACAGCTGAATGGACAGAAGTCACCTGGAAACTGCTTGAATATGGCTCAGGTCAAAATAGTATCTTACACTTCACCCACCTTTTCCTTTCCTTCTTAAACTGGGCCCTGTGGTAAACTCTGGGACATTGTGCTTTTGATGCATGATATACATACAGTAATATTAATATTCCAATAAATGACATCTGTTTCTACTTCTAAACTGCTGTGCACGTCTGAAGCCGTTTCATGCTTTCGATCCCTTAGAGTTGCTGCTTTTTGTGTTTAGTAATCAGCAGGTAATTTATAGATTCTTGGTGTTCTTTTGTATGAATCTACAATTCCTGGTAATTTACAGCTAGATTCTGATTGTGGTTCCAATAGTAGGTCTGAGATCAGAGTTGAACGCATAGTCCCTGATTCAGCACAGCTTTGAAACGCACGCTTAAGTTCATTCCTGTTTAGCAAAGCACTTAAGAATGTGCTTATCTTTTAATTATATGCTTTGCTGAACAGAAATGGTTTTAAGTGTGTTGCTTAAAGTTAGGCATGTGCTTAGGTGCTTCCTGAATTGGGCTCTTAGCCACAGTTTGTTTTAACATTACCTCTTGTTGCACTCATTTGAAAGGGAACCTGTCAGCTCGAAAAATCATATTTCTGTCTGAAAACTGGAGTTTGCTGAAGTGACAAATTCAGATTATTAACACAGGGCAGTTGGTGTAATATAAATTCTTTTTTCCGGGTGTTTAATTTATGGATATGACAGCTCCTTTTGCATAGTCAATTTCACTGTTTTCCCTTAGGCATACAATCAGAATATACAGTATCAGGGTATGTCTACATGGGGATTAAAAAACCTGTGGCTGGTTCAGGTCCGCTGAGTGAGGCTCAGGAGCTCAGGGTTAAAAATTGCTGTGAAGACGCTCAGGCTCCAGCTGTGGGGCTTTTATTGCAGTGTAGACATACCCTCTGGAGCTCCGTCGAGGCTCAGGGATCCCTCTCATGTAGAATTCATTGCAGGAATGAGAAGGCCGAAGTTTTTCTTCTTTGCTAAAATGACCTTTACATATATCAACAAGGAGAGCAAAAATAAGTCATTTCAAATGTTTTTAAGGATTTTTTTTTTTTAATTTCAGGATGCAGGGCTTGACTCTCATTTATTCTAAGGCCTATTTATGCCACTTTGGCAGCATATAAAGGGGCTTTCCTCACCGTTAGACCCCTTTTCATGGCCAGGATGGTGCAAAAAGGGCCTTAGGATAAAATGTTCAAAAGTGGCTAAGTGACTTGGGATCCTAAATCCCACTGACTTTCAATGAGATTTAGACTCCTAAACCATTGAGACACCTTTTGCTAATTTTACCCTAGGCATAAATGAGAATCAGGCCTATCCTATTCCAAGGGCGATTCATCAGACAGTGGAATGTTTGAAACTGACTAATTTAAATTTGACGCAGTGTCTCTTTAAACCACCAGTTTAATCTGTGGAGAAGCAATCCGTTTTTTATTAACGAGAGGGAAAGAGGGCATTGTGCTCTTACCTTTCCTCACCATTCGTGAAAAACATTTTCAATTCACTGAGGTGGGCTTCTTTTAAAGGGTTTTGTCTGGATTTATAAAAGCCGGGGAAGGTCTGGAAACAGAGAGAGGGAGATGGACATGTTCAAAGATAAATCCCTACATGTGAATATTGGATCCCAAGTGTTTGTTTAAAAGAGATTCCTCTGGATCTGGAGAGCCTAGTGTTCCCATTTTGCATTCAAGAATGCTTTGGCTGGCTGCTGGCTCCCCACCTCTCTCCCTTTACTTAGAGGGTAGCTGGTGTGATTAAGCTGTTGTCTGAAATCACTTTACTATCTCTTATTATTCAGCAGGTTCTCAAGTGTCTGTGAATGTCTCTATTTAGAGCTGTCTGTTTCAGCCTTGCCGGTAATAGCAATGACTGTTCATGCTGATCTAAATTCATGTCAGTCATCTGCTTTACTGTTTGTGTCTAATGCCCAGCATACTGAGAGAGATTTTAAAGTTTGGTTGCTGTTCTTCCTTCTGAGTCAGGCCAAAAAGGAGTTAGAAAGAAAAAAGAGAGCTTTTTATTTTAAAACTAAACTCTCCAGGTGCAAACAGATTTGGAGCTCTTCAGTTGTTTGACAGCTGTGGAAATCCAGTGAGTGATTTGTAATGCTTTCTGTGAGCAAAACAATTCCAATGTTAAATCTCCAGACTATTGATGAAAATGCAGCTGGCTTGAATCATTACTTTGGGGCCAGATCCTACAAACACTGCTGAGTGCAATGTTTAGTGCCGAGAGTTATTCTAAGCTCACTGTTTGGTCTATGGTGGTAAACAATATGCTAGGAAGTGATTGCAGGATCAAGCCCCTGGATACTGTTTCTATGTGTTAGAAATCATTGTAATTGTAGCTTAGAGCTGGGACTTTTGAAGAGGGCCTCACAACTAGGCAAACAACCCCCAGAGGCTTTCACTGGGATTTGGGTTTCTCTTTATCTCCCTTTGAAAAATCCCAGCCTGTGTGTGTTGGAATTTTGGCAATTTGCTAGATCATCAGGTGACACTGGGAGAATTCCTGTGACAATCCCAATCCTGCAGTCTCTCTTAATAATACATTTATCTTGGGAGTTAAGGATATGGAAGGGATCCAGAATTGGGCCCAAATCTCTGGAAGGAAAATGCATCAGTGGACTCGGTAGTTAGCAAAGAAAGTCTTCTACCAAAATAGAAAAATCTCCAAATGTTTGTGATTTACTACAGTCTGACTAGCCAGAGAAGCAGCAGGGGGCCAGCCAGCGTATGTATCTCTGACATTGGTTTCTGATTGGACTGTTGTTTCAGAAATACATTAAATACCAGTGTGGAAAGCTAACTGGCGAGTGATGGAATCAATTGTTCTCTCTGGTTATATTTTTTTCTTTAAGGAAACTTGATTCTCTCCAATTCTCATCCTGTCTGTTTCAGGCATCACAACAGGATCCGCAGCATTGAAGCAAGTCAACTGAAGCCTTACGTTGCCCTGGAAACGTTGGACCTGAGTTCCAATGACATCACGGAAATACGAAGCAGCTGCTTTCCACAGGGACTTCCCATAAAGGAGCTGTAAGTTCTTCTTGTTCAGAAGAGCATTAGTCGAGTTACCGCAGCAAAAAGGAGGCCTTTAAAATTGCCTTTAGAAAAGGGTTGCTAACAAACATTTCAAATAGAGCATTATAATTGTGGGTTCTAAATGCAACAGTGAATTAAAACTCAGCCAGTTGTGTCCCTGTTCCCCACCCGTACCCCACTCCAGCCTTGTCTTTCTGTTATCTGGTGTATCTGTGAATAATGCCGGGACGTCATTTTGCCAGCTGCACTGGGAGTGGTGTACAGTGACAGAGAAAGGCACCTGTGCCCTTCAGGTGCGGGCATCCTGCATTGCTGTGGAAACCTGAAGCCAAAACAACTATCCAGAGCAGGGACAGCTCTTCCATAATGGGAACCCTAGAAACGTAAGGCTGGAAGAGAGGGTGGCTAGTCCACCCCCAGGCTGAGGCAGGATTAAGCATCCCTAGCCTAGACCATCCCGGACAGGTGTTTGTCTACCTTGAGGTCTGTGCCTTGCTTCTGAAATCAGACATCTGCATCTGGGGGAAAGTGTCTGTTTTCCTTGTGACCACGTAGTCAGGTTAAAATGGACGTTGGGTAACCCTTGTTTTTATAGCCATATATACCAGCAGTCAGTGGGAGCCTAACGAGCTTCCCTGGAGCCATGCAGGGAAAATACAGAGTAACCCTAATGTGTATGTGGTCAGTGATACTACGTTAGGTGTTTCCTAGAAGGCGCAAAATCATGATGCTTCAGCATACGTTTAAAACAGCCTCCACCGGTTCTGCTCATAAGCCGTGTTTGTGCATAGGCGTGTGTCTGCTGTGGGTTTGATCCTACTCCTCTGACTGGAGGCCATCAGAATGGGGTGACAGCAATGGCCCCTGTATGCTGCGGGTCTGACAGTGAGCCCACCGACTGTCTCCTTCATTGGAGTAGGTGGTGCTGAGCATCTCTGAAGGGACACTGAGCACCGTCCGTTGCTAGGCGCTGGCAACGTGCTTTGGGAAAGTGTGTTTTGTTTTTATTTGTCCCCAAACCTGCTCGGTTCCAATGTAATGTGACTAATTTCACCAGCCCGTGTGGAGGCCAAGCAAAGGCTGATAACTAACAACGAAGGCCTCTGACACAACCGTTACGTTTTCTGTGCTGATTTATTACAGCAACCTGGGGAGCAACAGAATCAGCACCCTGGAGCCTGGTGCTTTTGATAGTCTGTCACGGTCCCTGCTAACACTTCGACTGAGTAAAAACAGGATCACCCTGCTTCCTGTTAAGGCATTCAAGCTACCCAGGCTAACACAACTGTGAGTAGAAATGTGCACTTTAATTAAGGTTAACCAAACTTTATGGAGACAAAATTTCCCTGAGGACATACACACCAAATGTAACCCTTCCTCACCCTGCATCTATAAAACTTGGAATAAGCTATATTTAATAGTCCTATGGCGACACCTAATAAAACAAATTAAGAGAGTGGGGGATGGGGTGTTTGTCCGTCTTGTACCTATTCACTTATTTAGGTCACTCTTTTTAGATGAAAATAATGTAACTGATCAGCCTCTCAGCTCTTTACAGTATCAAATATATCTCTTTCCCTTAAAGCAGCCAGTAAAAATTTTTGGTTGGGGAAAAATATGTGTTTTGCAAGTGGGCAGAAAGAGCTGAGTGACAGCGTTATGTTTTCGAGACCACACAGGTATCTTTATGTGGCAGTAAAAATGCAACAAAGGAAGGTTGTTAAACTGTGCAGTGATATTTGAGCGGACAAAATAGTACTTTCGATGAGCTAACACACACGTTGCTGTTGTCTTGGCTGCGGTACAGCGGGAGCTACACAGGCAGAGATCTACATGTGCATCTATAAATGTGCCTTACGTGCAAACAGTCAATCTAATAGTTTTAGCTTTTCCCCTTTACAGGGCAGATCTAAAGCCTGCCGCAGTCTTTTTGCTGAGTTTGATAGGCTTAGGATCAAGCTCTGTTTGCACAAAACACCATAGATAAGCTTGAAACCAGTCCCTCTAAATGGCAAATCATCACCACCCTATTAAGTAAACCCAAAGAGCCTAGTTTTGTTCAAACTTTAGTCATGGTCAGTGGGTATCGAAGGTCAGGGGAGACCTTGCCCATGCTCTGCCCTGAGGCCCTGCTCTCACTTTGCTTCCCCCCTGAGGCTGGCTGGTGGCCTGGAGCTCGGGGCTCAGGCCAGGGGCTGTGGTGGCTCGGGGCGGCCCGGGGGTGGGGCTGGCCAGAGCGGCTAGGGTGACCAGGGGGTCAGGCAGCTCGGGGAAGCTGGGGCGAGCCAGCCAGGGCTCTGGCCGTGGGGTGGAGGGGCTTAGAACTCCAGCAGGTGGGGGCAGGGCTGGGAGACTAGCCTCCCTGAAGTGGGGGGTTCACCCACCGCCCGTGACTCCTCCTACTACCCAGCCACATTTTGCTTGTCCCTTGGGAAGCTTGCTTATGAGATGCTTGACTGCGTACAACCATGGGTGTAAATTTGCCCTTGGATGCATACAGGATTCACGTTTCCGTCAGCACTGAACATCTACCAGGAAGTTTTGAAGAACACCTAAGCTATTTAGGACAGTGTTTCTCAAACTGGGGTCGCCGCTTGCGCAGGGAAAGCCCCTGGCAGGCTGGGCCGGTTTGTTCACCTGCCCCATCTGCAGGTCCGGCTGATCGCGGCTCCCACTGGCCGTGGTTCGCTGCTCCGGGCCAATGAAAGCTGCTGGAAGTGGTGCATAGGGCCAGCTTTAAGCCGATTCATCTGATTCCCCGGAATCGGGCCCTGCGCCCGCACCTAAGGAGGCCCCGCACCGGGGGTCTTCAGTGGCGGGGGGTCCTTCGGTGCCGCAGAAAACCCAGAGCGGACGCCCCGCTGCCAAGTATTCTAATCGGGCCCTGCGGGTCATAAAGCCGGCCCTGGTGGTTCGGGCCGAGGGACTGCGGCCAGTGGGAGCCCCGATGGGCCGGATCTGCGGACGGGGCAGGTAAACAAACCGGCTCGGCACACCAGGGGCTTTCCCTACACAAGCGGTGACCCCCGTTTGAGAAACACTGATTTAGGAGCGCTTTCCGTGGAGAGTCAGTGGTATTTGAGCTCCTAAGCCCCTTAGTAGGAAGGTTTTCAAATGAGTCTAATTTTCCCCTGTATGGATATAGGAATGAACATCTACCCATATAGAACTGCACACAAAGTGGTATTGATGCTGTAGCTGGAGTTTTAGAATTAATCCTCTATAACTTCTCAGGTGAAGTATGGTTGAGTGGTATCGCTAGCAATGCTGCAGAGCCGGAAGTGGCAAGCCTGAAGTAGTCGTTCAGTCGTGCTCAGAAAGGATGTTAGGATAGCATTAAAGCTGAGTTTTAATCCCCAAAAATCAGAAAGCAGCTGCTTCTACCCCCACCCACCCCGCCCCCAACAAACAAACAAAACAAAACAGCCCTGTGTATTCCCCTGTGACAGCTGCTACCTTGGCTCCTACTGGGAAGTGGAGAAGGCGCCTCCATTGGGTTGGTTTTGCACCCAGCAAGCTGGGGTCCAGGTAACTGCTGTACACACACGATGTAGGAGCACAGGCATTTTTGCAGGTGCAAAATTGGAGGCAGATTTGAATGTAGTATGAAAGTTTGACCTTCCTGTTTAAATCGATACATCTGTTCTTAGTACACCAGGCTGGATGAAATCCTGCCCCTATTGAAGTCCGTGGGAGTTTTGCCACTGACTTTAGTGGGGCTGGCATTTCACCCTGGTGCCTAGACCTAACTCATGGCATGATCTGTAACTGCCTGTTCTAATGCCCTTGGTACAGGTTAAGGCAAGTCACCAGTTATACTCACGTATTATTGGTGAGTATCGTGCACAGAAATAATTGGCTCGCCTAAATTTTATTTAAACTTTCCTTAGTTTAAAAAAAAAATGCTTAATAAAGAAAACATTTTGGAGGTTTCATCAGAAATGTCTTGTTTCTTTCTTTATTACTTTCTTAATATAGGGGGGAAAAAGGCTTCAGTTGTCAAGGAAACTGAAGGTTATCCTTCCAAACTAGTAATAAAACTTGCATCTGGGGTCACACTTGACATATGTTTGTCAGAGTAAATTTTTACAGGCCTGTTACAAGCCTTTATAAATAGAGGTTTGTAAGGATATAATGCTGATCCCTAATTGTGTGTGTTTGAATGGTGCTTCTGTGTTGGAACAGATGAAGTGTGAAGATTGAACTCAGTTGATGAAAAGTATAAATAGCTTATCTGAAAAGCATATGGGGGGGATACTATTCTACATCCATTTTACTTATTGCCTTATATTGGAATTTTCTCAGGGCTTAAATTCAGCTGGAGCAGAGCTCTGGTAAATATTTTCAGATCCGCAGGGCTGAAGCCCTGAGCCATGAATGGTTGGGTCGGGGCTCTGGGAAATACTCTGAAAATTTGAGCCCTGAGTTTGCTAAAGAAGGAGTTTGTTTAAGAGGAAATGGGCCCCGGTGACTTTCCTGGCCCGTTTCCGATGCCCTTCTGCTGTCTCCTGGGAACAGTTCATGGAGACGTTGTTGGCATTCCTCCTCCCCATTGTGTGTCACACAGATGATTTCATGACAAAGGACTGGGATTTAATGCATTTCCACGGTGTTGATGATTTTAGGGAGTTAAACCGGAATCGCATCCGCCTGATTGAAGGCCTGACGTTCCATGGATTGGACAGCTTAGACATTCTGAAGCTGCAGCGCAACAACATAAGCAAACTGACCGACGGGGCCTTCTGGGGTCTGGCCAAGATGCAAGTTCTGTAAGTTGGGGGAAAGATTTATTTTCTCTGTGCAGTGTGGACTTCTCCTGTGATCTCCTCCTTTCCCCCACAGTTCTGCCAGGGACTGGTGGGCACTCTTGACCTATGACCTGCTGTCACACAACAGCAGGTGGAGGATGTTTGTGCTCTGAGATCTTCGATTGTGCCTCTCGTCCACTAGATACCCAGTCTCTGCTCTGCTTTGTCACCTCCACAATGCTTTACTTGCGGCGATTGTAAAAGGAAGGGAAGGTGTAATGCCATTACTGGTGCCTCTTTCTGTGCCAGGGGTGCACTGGATTCCAGGGTGCTGCCACACATAACCCTTCCCCTTTCTCCAGCAACCTGTATCCCTGTGTCAGTGTATTGAGTTTGGCTCGTGGTTCTGACCGGATTACATGAGTTGAATAAATTACTGTTTCCAGGTAAATTCCCACTGCTCTCGTCTCTTGGACGCTGCCCTCATTTAGTGTCCTGAGAAACACCTCCTGCTACGTGGAGATACGACACCCATATATCCAACACTGCTTAGAATATGGTCCCAGAGATCCCTGTCTTCTGACCACTGCCAGCCAGCTGTTCAGTCCACATCCTCCAGTGGGGATTATTTCAGAGACCTCACGTATATTTGTGTGCAAACTAAAGCCCTGATCTTGCAGTGTGCCTCTCAGGGCCCCATTGACTTCAAAGAGGCTCTGCACGGGGACATAGCCACGTGCTGCCTCACATTGCAGAATCTCCTTGCATTACCACTGTAATTAGGTGACCATCTATGGAATTGATTTTGAGTGGAAGCTGGACAGAAGGATTTAACAACAGTCTCACTCCCCTTCCACAGCATGGTCAACCAGAGCTCCTCTAGTAAGATTTCAAATTGACCATTTATGCCTTATGTACATGGTAGAATCCTCTTGAAATATATTTATGTATTCTTTAGGAAACATTGCAAGGCCTCTCCAGCATAAATGACACTCACAGTTCAAACGCCTTTTTATTCCCTAATCCTTATCAATTCCCCAACACCCCCACTCCCCCAAAAAACCCAAATCCTAACCCAACATACTGTTGATCCCCAAAAGGGAGATGTGCCAGAAACTCCATGAGGTCCAGTAAACTTTGCTGTTGATTTTACATGGAAGGCACTCAAATGCTATGATGGTGAGCAGCAGTATAAAACCCTAAGATAGATAAAATAACAATGCCAGAGACTTCTTGAAGCTTGTGGATACACAATGATTAGTTTTGTCCAATTCTTTAGGAGAATATAAAAGTGTTTGGGCAATACCATTTAGCCTTTGTTGCAACAGAGCTCTGGGAACTAACTCCTGGTTTGACACTGGGAGAAGGCGTGAAGTGTGTCTGGGAGGAATTTTTCCCATCTGAACAAAGGATGATTAAATAGCTCCATATTTTTTTTTCTCTTGCGTGTTCTTGTATTTGCCTACTCAGCAGGTGTGCTGCATGCTTGGATGTGTGTCGAGATGTACAGAACTGGGCTTAAAAGAAAAGTGAACGTTTTATAGAAAGTTTCCCAGTTCTTTTTGGAGGTCCTAAACAGCATCAAAATGTGACTGGTGCTGCCTGACGGTGTGGATAGTCTATCATTTACCCTGCTTGTCTTCATAGGCACCTGGAGTATAACAGCCTGACACAAGTGAACAGCGGCTCTCTCTACGGCCTCTCATCTCTCCACCAACTTCACCTCAGTAACAACTTGATATCCTACATCAACCCCGAGAGCTGGAAGTTCTGTCAGAAGCTGCACGAGCTGTAAGTTGCTTCCTGATAGTCATAACGACTTTGTTCGTTATTACGATACCTGCTCGAAAGGTGTTTGTGCTGGGCATAAGGAATAGATCCTGCTTAAAAAAATATATACATTCGTTTACAGGGACTAACAGGCAGATTGAGGTCACAGTTTGCGGCTCCTTTTGGTTATCTAGTTGCAAGACTTGTGTTTTCTCTTGCACTGAATCAACTATACAGCTCAGAGGAAACTTTGCTTTATTAGTCTGTATTTTACATAATAAATAATCACATTTAAACCACCTGACATCTGGCTACCTGAAAAACAATGAGTGAAGTGTTTTACTCTTGTCTCTTCTGTTTATATATTACTCTTACTATAGGGCTCATCTGTTGGAAGGTAAACACTTTGCCTCGTTCTCCTGAGATTCCTAGCTGTGAACATTTCATTTACGATCTCTTTGATAAATAAAAATGTATGCTGCCTTGGGGGAGAGATGTTGCCATCTCTGTCATTGCTAATGTTCCGATGAAGGAGAGACATTTGGGATGCTTGCAATATTGACAAGACTAGCAGTCACTCCCTAAACATGCTAAGGTGTCTGGTTAGAAAACACAATATAGATTTGTGTTTAAAAGAAAAATGTGACAAGTTCGGTTTTATTATGGAACTGTAGCTCCTGCTTTCAGATCTCATCCTGCTAGGAGATTCATAGATTCCAAGGCCAGAAGGGACCATTGTGATCATCTAGTCTGACCTCCTGTTATCACAGGCCAGAGAACTGCCCCCAGAATAATTCCTAGAGCAGATCTTCTCAAGCTAAACATTTTTAGGAGTTCCCCTTTCCATTGAGAAAGATACTAGATCTCAAATTCAGAAATGTTTTGATGATGGGAGAAGAAATATTGTCTGGAGAAAATGTTCATGAACAATTCATCTAATTTTCAGACGTGTCTGAGACTGGCTGCCTTGAAAGGTACTTCTTCCTGCAGCAATATGCTTGGCATGTAGCCTGATAACCACAGGCTACTTGACATAAAGAGCTGTGTTTGGTATTTCACTAGCTCAGGATGGTGCTAAGAACTTCCCCAGACTTCAGAGCTGAGGCTTCTCTGTGAGTCAGCACATTGCCTCACCCACGTCCTGCTCAAACCTAAAGAATCAAAGGGAAGGAAGTCTTCATTCTCTGGGCATGTCTAGGGAAGTGTAGCTCTAGCTGGGCAGAATTGCCAAATTTGGAGTCACAGAGGGTGTTGATCCTGCACTAAGGAGAATACTGTTGTCAGCCAAGTCACGGATGTGGAAGGAGATTAAGGAAATGATCAGTGGCCTACGTTGCTGCTGCGGAAGAGGTGCCAGGGCCAGTAAGACATGCTCGGTCTGAATGGGATTGGTTCTGAAAGTGGGGGGATCCCTATTTGGTTTAGATTTGTAAGGTGGCCACCTGGACGTTAGCACACCCCTTTGCAAAATATTACAGGGTTTTGCAGACATAGCTTCAGGCCTTATTGGAAGAGTCTCATTCAGATTTTGTTTCTTATTTTTAAAGCTGTTGATTTTCAGTTATCAGAGAATGTTTTCTGTCTATATTTTTGTAGACTCACCCGAAGCGCATGAGATGGGGAGACCCTTTCATGGGAGGGAAGGGGAGTATGATGCCAATAAAAGGTTGTTTGTGTTTGTCTTCATCTTCTGGTTGGGAGGAAATATAGCCCAAGCTTTTGGACTGGTATAGAAGATGTCAAGGAAAGGAAAACCTATGCCACCGTGGAGGTGTCTTAAATGCTTGATTGTGCCAGCAAATCAGGTACTTGGACATCTATATAGTGGAATAAACCCCCAATTTCAGACCTAAAATGCTGGTATAAATACACCAAATAAAAATGGGGAGCTAGACTGGGACCTTTTTTTTAAAAAAACAAACAAACAAAAACAAAGTCCATTATCCACAGTTTGATTTCATGGGAATGAAACGTCAGGGAAAATGTAACTTACTCAGATGTAGATCAGAAATAGAACTTCTGGCTGTCTAACAGGGTACCAGTTACCCCTTTTGGCTTCCTTATTATCATCACTCCCTCTGCTCTCTGCTCCACGCACCCAGCTTGACACCAGCCGAGAAGAGCTATTTAGACCGGCCGTTACAAAATATCATGCGGCAGAAGCAGAATGCTAATAGTTTCTCACAGGTAGAGTGACAGAAATGTAGGGCAAGCAGTGCAGACCTGCCTACTTCTCTCACAACCTGGCTAATGTAAAGTACTGAGGAGGAAAATGGGCTGTTTTGTAAACCACTCTGTTCTGTGAGCGGGAGGCTGAGACATGAGCATGCTGAAGACCAGGTGCTGAGCATCTGAAACTCTCCGGCTGATTGCACCATACTCACAGATATTCTAAAGCTTGCTGCTGTCCATCTTCAAGTGACGTCAGGAAAAACTGGAGGGAACATGCCTTTACCGATCGTAGCAGAAACCCTTCTGGGTAATATCAAAGGGAACTGTTTTTTTCCCTAGCCAGGTTTAGGATTACTTTCTAGCAGTGGGTTTTTGTGTGTGTGTGTGTCAGGGGGAGGGTTAAGCCAAATTCTTTAATCACAGGTGAGGACATAATTTTGATCAGCTGCCAGTTCTTCATAACTAACACTACAGCTTCTCTCGAAACTAAAGTATGTTGTCCTGTGCCTTTTTGAAACTCATTAATCTCTGCTGAATTTCTTCCAACGCCTTCCTGCTCCCACATTTAAAAGACAGACGGCTCATTTGCCAAGTAAATGACACTTGCTGTGCTTAAGAATATATGTCTGTTTTGACTTAGGTTTTGGCTTGTGCAGTGACTTTCATGTGTGCCCTAGACACATTTTTAAGTGGGCTGGTTAAGAAGCAGAGCTATACGAGGAATCTGGAGGTTTGGAAAGAGTTGAGAGATTGTTTTCATTGCCTGTATTACAAAGGGCTTCAGTATTTGGCCAAAGCAAAATGGGTGAGATTTTCAAAGGTGCCTAAGTGACTTAGGATCACAAGTGCCAGTGACTTCCATTGGGTCTTGAACTCCTGAGTCACCCACACTGTGGGCCAACTTTCTGGTCCTGCTCAGCTTGGGTCGGTGCCAGACCTTTGCGGGGAGGAAACGTACACCACTTGTGCACCCCACCCCAATGCTGGGCCTTATTTAGTCACCAGGGCAACTTAGAGCAGCTCAGAGGCTACTCTGATTTGTACCCAACTGCCAGGAGTCCCAAAGGGCCACTCCAGCAACTGGGAGTAGACCGAGCCCAGGGGAAATCTGACTAAAACCAGCCATGCACTCTGCTTCCTGGGCTAGTAAGTGATGGCTTTGCCTGTGCTATACCACCAGGGAATTCCCTCACCAGGACGGTCCTTGATTGGCCAGTTGTCACAGCCCCTTTGCAGTAGCCGTGCTGTGGTGTTTGTGGCAATGCTGTAGCATTTTCCTATAAGGGTGGGGCTATTCGTTGCCTGAGGAGTTGCTGATTGCTAGCAGCATTCCCCCACTTTTCCTCCAGTTGGCTGGTCCAAGGATCCTCCTCGACTCCGTTGCACTGCCTGCCTGTTAGCTTTTCTTAGTGCCAGACAGAGCACATGCGATGGGAAAAGGACGGATGAAAGCCCTCCAGTGTTGGTCACTGCTGTTGGTCCAGGGGATCTCCAGCATGCTTTGCACTCTGGGATAAAGGGCACAGGGACAGGAGGAGGGCTGCGATGGGTGACCTTTACTTTGCACAAAGGGGAAATATTAAAATGTGCATTGCTACACACTGAGTTGCTATGTGGTGCAATTGCTTTGGCCTGCACTTTCGACTCGCGTTGGGCAAGCGGTGGAGACACCCGCACCTAGCCAAGGCCATGCAAAGAATCTGCATCGATTTCAGAATCTTCCTTTCCGAAGGTGCCAGCATCTTGCAGCCTCAAAGCGAGGAGGGAAGGGGAATCGTCTGTACTCCTACCTCTTGGAGTTTGGCTGCGAGGAGAGATTGGGCCCAGCTGGGGTTGATGCTGATGGCTGGTGTCATGGAATCATAACCAGAGATTGACTTACACTTAGCACTACCTGATCTGTTCCTCATTGTTATGCTCCAGGTCATCCCCTTTCCCCTTGGTGATATTTGCAAACTGCTCCTCTGGTTTTCACCTAACTAACCTGTTCTGCCTCCCTACGGTAACTGTGTTTTATAGTAGCTGCAGGTGAGGCATAGATGTGTCTGGAGACAACATGGATATTGCAGAGCGGCTCAGGCAATGCCGGGTAGAGTGATTGGATTTCTCTTTGGTTTTCTCTTTAGAATATTGTCCTATAACAACCTAACCAGACTGGATGAGGGGAGCTTGGCAGAGCTGGGAGGACTGCATATACTGCGACTCAGCCACAATTCCATCAACCATATTGCAGAGGGAGCTTTCAAAGGACTCAAAAACCTGCGTGTTCTGTAAGTGACCTGGCTCCCTCCGCTTCTCTCTCTCTCTCTCTCTCTCACTCACACACACACACACACACACACACACACACACACACACACACACACACACACACACCAAATCTCCCTCTGCACTTCCATTTGGATGCAGCATTCTTCCTTACGTTACAGTTTTAAATTCTTCTAAGTGTTCCTGTGCGCTGTTAAGCAGCTGTTTTGTTTCACTCCAGAAGTGGCCGTATTTCACTGTTGAGGAGGGAAGGGATCCCTATGTATCCTTTATCGTCAGTGCCTGGACTCGTGAATGTTTGTATCAGATTCTAGCCTGATAGGAGCTTTAAAAGTGCAGAGTAAAATTATTAGTATTCAGAATTAGTTGATAGCTCTGCACTTGGATAAAATAAATTTCTTTGCTGGTCAGGGGGCAAAATTTTTCATGAGTGGCCTATTTTAGATTCATTAGATGTTTTTGTGGTTCCCCTTTCAGATTTAGGCCTGGCAGAGCTCTAGTGGCAGCATTTCGCATACTGTCCTTTGAGTTCGATGGGGCTGTGCATCTGGTTCAGTGTTAGTTGAAGCACCTCATAAAAGGACTGAATCTTAAGAAACCAGTTTAAGTTCCACTTTAAATCCAATACACATGGGCGATGGAAAGATTCTTCTTCAAGTGTTTTTACATGCTTTCCTTTTCCCCTCTTATTAACCAATAAATGTAATATAAAAATCTGTCCTAAAATAACACCGAAAGCCTGACTGACTGGCAAAACCAATGAGATTGAGTTAGGGCTAGAGAGGTGACGGCTTGCTGACATGGAGGAGAATCGTACACAAAGCTGCACTCAGCCCTGGGCCCTGACAGTAAGACTGACAAGACAATGGATGCTGCAAGTGACATGCTTACTAGTCAGCATGAGATGGAGAAGAATTGCCTGATTAGCCAATTTGATGGTGGCAGCCTGCATCTCTTATGAGTCCCAGTCCCATTAAAGTCACTGGGAATCTTCCCTTTGACTTCCGTGGGAGCAGACTTGGGCCTGATATTGGGGGGGAAAGGGGTCCCCTTTTTGGTTGTGAAACTTAGGGAGTCAAATCAACACAATCTGTAACACAAGTGGAAAAAAAATCAACTGCCATGTTATAAAGTGAGAGCTTCAAAGTGCCCTGGCATGGCATGGGAAATGACCCTTGGAGTCATTGTTCTGTCCTGTTTAGCTGATGACGTATGTTTCAGGGAGTATTCCTGCAAGTTGACCAGACAAGGGCAGAACAAAGTATATGGGATCGAACAAGGTGGCATTGGAAAAGAGCGTCTGGCCCTGATCCTCAAGCTGGTGTAAATGGATTCACCATCCTAGTGTCCTGGATTTTAAGGCCAGTAGGGACCATTAGATCCTCCAGTCTGACCTCCCGCGTGATATGAGCCATGGAATGTCGCCGCTGTCCAGTAACTTGTGTAGGACTGGAAAGGCAGCTAGTCTTGAGAGGAAGAACCCACCACTTCCCTGGACAGCTTCTTCCAGTGTCCTCAGGGCAGATCCTTCCATTTGCACCAGCCGAGGATTTGGCCTGCACGGTTCTTTCATCTCAGCTGCCATGAAATCCCTTGGACGGGACGGGTATAACAGCTCAGCCGTCAAGGCGAGTTGTGTTCATTGGATTTTGATTCTGGTTTTTAAAAAGAAATACAGCGTGGTACTTTTATCCCCCTTCACTGAGCCCCATTATGCTTCGATTAACGAAAAGGAAGTCAGAACAGAGGAGCTTTCCCTTCCCTGCTTACTGTACTGGACACATCTTATTTATTCTTTTATTGAGTTTCACACGGGAGGAAGTGACTGAAAAGTGATTCCTTAAAGCCGAAGCCTTTCAGCCACTGGCATTCAGAGGAGGCCTTCTCCAAGGCAGCTGTCAGTGCAGGGACTAAAGGCTTCCCAAAGAACAAATAGGGGAGCGGGAATGGGTAGATCTGTGCCCTTTGCAGCAAATGCGGAGCCTCTTTTGTGTCCAGTGCAAGGGGAGAGAGAGAGTGAGCTCTAATTGAATAAAGAGGAAGGCTATTGGGTCCTGCACCTGGTGAAAAAGACCCGAGCATGCTTTAATTATGGCCTATTGTTGACGAGCCTTTGGTGGGTGTGAAACTGCTGAAATGTGGAGCTATTCAAACAGAGGTCAGGCCTGGGGACCTCACAGCATAATGATTAACAAGGCAGCAAGCATTCAGGCTCAGCCAGCCAGAAACAATAGGAAATTGGCAACAGGGGCTGGGAGAGAAGAGGAGTTGAATACAAAGAGAGCCGGGCCAGAATACCCACGCTCTCTGTTTTTTTGTCCATTTGAAAAAAACCCACCACATTCTCCCCCCCCCCCTTAACACTAAGCCTTTCAGCTTCCTTTAGGAGAACAAGCCTAGCGACAAGCCAGGCTATTTTCTTTTCCCTTTTTAAGAAAACACCCTGTGACACTCACTCAATAAAAGTATGTGCCAGAGATCTCAAACATTCTCAACACCTCCCTCCTGTCTCCTCTCATACTGTGAAGAGGCCAGAAGGCTAGTGGTCCAAAGTACTGTGGCAGGGCTGGATGGGGGTGGAATTGGCCTCAGGACAAATCTCCAGGAATAGAGGGTTTATTCATGTGTCCCAGAAAAGAGAACCTAAGTTGCAAGCAGGCGAGTTAGTTGATATACAGTGTGAAACTGGCAGGAATTAAAACACGTGGCCCCTAAGACGTGAAACGTTTATAATCCATTTTATGGAACCCTGTCTTCCCAACGTCCTGCAATGCACTGTGGCGAGTCTCCCAGGCCCTGCTTCTTTTCTCTCTTCTCACTTGTCTCTCCCCGACTGCCACTGGAGCATTGTTTGCGCCCACGCCCTACTGCATTGTTATTCTGCCATCCGCTTGGCATGGGTCTAGCCACAGATCATACTGACAACCACTATGACGCTGCCTGGGCTGGTGTCACGCTGAGACATGGGACTCGGGTCTGATAATGACGCCGGCTGAGAAATGGGCATTGTGTCCGTGGGCCATTTCTTTTCACAACCTTAGTTCTTGTTGAAAAACCCAAGAAATCATTGCTAGCAACAAAGACTGCAGTTAATTTGGGTACCTATGGCATGTGTTAATGTATAACGCACAAATTAAAAGAAAAAGAAACCCCATTGAAACACTTGCTGTTCTAATAACCTTTTAAGGTGCAAAGAAAATAATGGATTTGTGGGGGACGGGGGGTTGTTTTGTGGGGTTTTTGCCTTCCCTGTTAAAAGGCTTAAAAAGTGTGTTTGTTTTTATTTTATTTTTTAAATGAATATTAGAAATTCTGAAGTTCTGTCTGCAGAAAGGCACTTTACTGCCTGGAGATTGTTTAAAAATCTTTGATGGTTTCTGGTTTGCTTGTTTTTTATTAAGATCCATGCAACTCCAGTAACTGATGAACATTTTGAAAATTAAAATGGAAAAAGGCCCTCTTTAGTCAAGAATAAGAATGACATGGGGAGTTACAATCGTATAATTATGCCAGTATAGTTATGCTGCTAAATTTCTCTGTATAGACGAGACTTTAGACTGTGGAAGTCTTCATTGCCACAGGAAGTCGTTGAGGCCAAAAATTTAACAGGATTCAAAAAGGGACTGAACATTTATGTGGATGACAAGAAAATCCAGAGTTACCACACTAATTATAACAAAGTTCTGGAAAGTCTGTTAAGCCTCATGTTTCATGGCTTAAGCTCGTATAGCTGACTATTAGACATCAGGATTAGATGAGACCTAACTTGGAGCACAGATTATCCCACATCTGTGTACTGTGCGATCCTTACACCTTCCTCCAAAGGATTTGGTACTAGGCACTGTTTAAAACAATATTCAGCTAAATGGACCTTGCATGTGACAATTCTTATGACCCCTATTTTTGTTGTTTTAAAAGGCAAAACAAGCTTCTCTTTGTTTGAGGGGAACTTTTCCCCTCCAGGACTTCTTCATATAGCACAAAGAATTAGAAAAGAGCATAAACCCAGATTTTAAAAATCCACTGCAGGTCACCTTTAAAGTGGCAAAGGGGATCAGATTGGAAAGCATCAGTTACTTTCTTTAGCGCAAGAAAAGTCAGGTAAAAGTAGTTGACTCTGCTCAGACAAAGTCTGCTTCGCTGCAGTGCCAGGCTTACTGATCACAGAGATGTACAGCAAGGACAGAATGGGAAGCTCTTTGTAAGCTGTTCCCAAACTTTTTCCTTTAGTTCTTTAATGGCGAGCCCAGGACTGAGAAATTGATTGTGAGCTTTCTTTTGTCTTCTCCCCAGGGACCTGGACCATAACGAGATTTCAGGCACAATAGAAGACACCAATGGGGCTTTTACAGGCCTCGAAAACCTAAGCAAGCTGTGAGTAGCCCAGCTTTAGAAGTTCTGTTGAGCTCCTTACGTGAAAGAGGTGAGGGTGGGTGGGGAGGGTTTCGTATACAGACTTTGGGAACAGGGAAAAATCTGAAGAAAGTGTGAGACGTGACAGCCCCTAGACTCACTAAATGGGAGTAAACGCCATTCCTAGGAGCATATGTTTCTGTTGCATAGAACCCCATGCTGTTAGAACAGTTGAATGTTCACTCACTTAATGGTGGTAGAAACAAGCTCATGGATTTGTTCTCTGTCAGATTTAGCACACCTCAGTTGCACTTTGTCCACAAAACTCAAGGGAAAAAGCTTCCTTTCACAAAATCACTGAGTGATGCTCAGCCTCTAATCGAAAGGCAATAATAACCGAGACAAAATCTCAGGGTTAGACTTAATACATCTTACACTTCAGAGTCTAAGTGAATTGGACAAACATCTGTCTCTTAAGGGTTTTGCTGCTGGTTCTCCCCTCCCCCCCCCCCCGGATATGACCCACCAGTTTCATTAGTGATGCAGTCTTTGTGCAGTTTTATTTACGAGTGATCTTGTGATTACTTTTTAGAGCTCACGTGGGTGGTAATAATACGCATCTGTATTGGGCCAGAACTGTCAAAGGGATAAAAAGAAAACTGATTCTGTTTCAGAGGAATGTGCAAGAAAATATCTAGTGCAGATATTTGTAGATGGCTCGAGCTTTGCAGGTATTCAGCCCACTGTTGATTTCTGAATTGCTTGTTAGATTGTTCCTTTTCTCTTTTGGAGGGATTGCATGGAGAAGGATATTTGAAATCAGCTACCTATAATCAATCCCGTCGGGCAAGTTTCTGACAGTTTGTGACTAATTGGGAGTCTCTTTTAATTATTATTTCTTGCCTCTGTTTGAGTTTTCACCTCCTTCATCACTGTCTCTGATGCTGACATGCCAGGGGTGCACTGTATGATGGTAGGCGGCTGGTTTGAATCTCAGCAGGTGGTGCATTGTCACTCTGTCATTAGAGCTGTTTGGGAGAGAGGCTTCAGTGGAGTGGTTGGGACCTAAGTTGGGGTTGGAGAAGAGGGACTTGCCATCGTGGGTGTAGAAGGAATTTGATCAATTTAAAGGAGAAGGGGAGGCGGGGTCGATGGAGATGCAGGTGGGTGAGGATGGAGAAAGACCAGAGTGTAGAATGAAACAGATGGTGAGGGAGAGGTTGAGAACAGGAGTGCGGGAGATAAGGAGGCGGGTAAATACTGGTTGGAGATGAGGCGGGCAGGCAGAAAATTCAGTCGCTGGAGAAAGCAGGGAGGAGGTGCCAGTGGTGGGTGAGGGAACTTCTTGGCTGGTCTTGTTGATAGTCGCCTTTTATCGGAAGAAGCTGGTGACGTCCTATATGTGGTAGGAGTCACGTGGGGGCAGTGGGAAAGTTCAAGGAGGGAGTCAAAGGGCGTATTTTAGCGGATGGGATTGTGGGCAAGGGAGTAGATGAGAGTGGGAAGGCTGCACGCTTGGCAGGGAAGATGGTAGAACAGTAGGAACAGAGAAGAGCCCAGGAAGTCTTCATGGTCGGTGGGCTTCCTTCAGAGGCATTGGCACAGGAGCTGGAGTAGAGCAGCAGCTGCTCGGGATGCAGGTGTCAGGGTTAGGGGATAAGAAAGGTTAAGGCCTGAAGAGGGGCCAATGGACTCAGAGTGGAAGAAGGGAGGGGAGTGGCGGGAGTCACAGCCGAGGGGCAGAGAAGTCACGTGAATGTTGCTGGAGTGGGGCTTACATGTGGGTGAAGGGGTGGACGGGTTATTGGGTCTCTGCTTGGATTATCCATTTTGCTTTAAAATGTAAAGGAAACATGATGTGCAGATAACCTTTCTTGAGGCACTTTGGTCACATTCGGGGCCTTTCAACTCCAAAAGGGCCTAATTTCATTCATCATCACTCAAGCCGGGAGTTTGAATTTTGTCTCGTGCTTCAATTAAGTGTCATTCCGACTCCCAAACTTTTTTTTTTAAAAAATACCGGCCTGTGTGCTAAGTGTTGAACTGTCTGGTATAGCCTCCGCCCCCCTTAACCCGTCAATAAGCTTTAAACGCATTAGCATACAAAAAAATAAATGGCACTTCAGAGGAAACCTTCCAGTGCATTAATAATCACAGCTCTGTGGAGATTGCCTTAAAAGCTGCTCCCCTTTGATCTGGCATGGATTAGTCTCTGAAAGGATTTAGCCATGAGGGTGTTGTTCAGCATAATGAAGGTGTTAAATTGGGAGGGGGGGAGGCCAGTCACTGTAGCCTTCCCTGAATTATAGATGAAGCTCTCCAGAATGGAGAAGGCAGGGCTAAATTAAAACATTGCCTCAGAAAAGGGAGCCGAGAACCACTGAAGCATAAAAAGCATCAGTGGAGTCGCTGGGGAGCCACCCGTTCCCTAATTATTCAAGCTGCTAAATTTAACCGTTTTTTGATGGCTCACTCACTTAAAGACCTTTGTGCAGGTGCAAAGCTGGCAAAGGGGGAAAATGCTACTTTCTAATGAACTGCTTGTGCAGGATGTCATTATACTTCTTTAATTGCAGTGTGGAGGTACTGTTGCCAACTTGTTTGACAGTGGGAGAGCATTTCTTCACGTGCAGCAAGCTGGCTGATTGCAGGGCTACATGCCACGGTGCTCCCACTCCAAAAGACCAGACCCCTTTGAAGAGGGTCACTGGGTTTATAATTTCATAATGAGAAAAGTGGTTATCTAGGGTCTGTAAGGAACTAGGAATATGTATTTGAATGAGAGTTTGCAGGAGTATACACCAGCTTCTTATTACAACTTTTCTGTGTATTTCTCATGTACATGGCTATGCAGAATATTTGCATCCAGTTAGATGCACATACAGTGGTTGCATTTAAACAGCACACACACACATATACACTATATATGTAAAGGTGGGTAAAAATCTCCACCTTTGATTTTTAAGGACCAAGATTCACTGTGAAAGGTGAGCAGGATTCTCCAAAATGACCTAAGCGGTCAACCATATTTTGAACACTAACATCTAAATTCTGATGGATTGTTCCTAATCTAAGGAGCTCAATAAAGATTACAAAATATTTTCACCAAATAGGAACTTCTGCAAAGTGGCTTGCAAATGAGTATGCCTTTTATCAGCCACTAGGGACAGCCTATGGCAGCTGTCTTTTATTCTTCTAATAAAAAAAAAAAAGAGACGAAAAGACAATCTAGGGAATGGCCTCAAACTCTCTGAAGATGCAACTATGGATTTATGCTAAACTAATTTTGACCATAAAGGAAGGAAGGTAGGTAGGTAGGTAGATAGGTAGGGGTGTGTGTGTGTGTTTGTTTCCCTGTGGAAGATGGGAAATAACTTTGCCAGAAACCTAAGGTTTGGTTGTACATGTTGTACAAAGAAAGACTAAGAACAGTAATTGGTTTTCCATTAAACGTGTGACACAGAAATTTACCATGAAAATTGGATGACAATAGCCAACTCTTGCTGGCGGGCCTGTAGTAGAAAAGAATTATGGGATATCTCACCTGGGAGGAGACAAGATTACCCATTGTTGGGGCCCTGGAACGGGGAAGGCATGAGCTAGTGAGCTGAGGAGGTGCATGGTTTGGAGGGTAATGTAGTTTTGGCTAGTTGTGTGCAGTTTTCCCTTTTTAAATCATTGTTGTAAACTATAATTAGCTGCATTTGCTCTGAAAGGATGATAGTCATAGACTTTAAGGCCTGAAAGAACCATTCTGATCATTCAGTCTGACCTTCTGCACATCGCAGACCACAGAACCTCACCCACCAATTCCTGTGAAAGACCCCTAACCTCTGGCTGAGCTACTGAAGGCTTCAAATCATGATTTATAGACTTCAGGTTACAAAGAGACTCCACCATTTACTCTAGTTCAAACCAGCAAGTGATCTGTGCCCCAGAAAAAGGGAAACCCCTTCCCCTCCCCAGTCTCTGTCAATCTGACTGAGGGAGAAATTCCTTCCTGACCCCAAATATGATGATCAGTTAAACCCTGAGCATGTTGGCAAGACCCAACAGCCAAACACCAGGGAATCCCCATCGAGTGTCGTATCACTGGTTGCTGAAAATAGCAGTCATAAATCAAGTTGGCTACATGCCATTGAAGGCAATCTCATCATACCATCCCCTCCATAAACTTATCAAACTCAGTTTTGAAGCCAGTTAGGTTTTTTGCCCCCACTGCTCCCCTTGGAAGGCTGTTCCATAACTTCATTCCTCTGATGGTTAGAAACTTCATCTAATTTCGAGCCTAAACTAGTTGATGGCCAGTTTATATCCATTTGTTCTTATGCCAGCGTTGGCCCTTAACTTAAATAACTCCTCTCCCTCCCTGCTATTTATCCCTCTGAAGTATAAAGAGCAATCGTATCTCCCCTCAGCTTTCATTTGGTTAGGCTAAACAAGCCAAGCCCCTTAAGTCTCCTCTTGTAAAAGTAGGTTCTCCATTCCACTGATCATTCTGGTAGCCCTTCTCTGCACCTGTTCCAGTTTGAATTCATTTCTCTTAAGCAAGGGAGACCAGAACTGACACAGTATTCCTGATGAGGTCTCACCAGTGCCTTGTATAATGGTAGTAATACTTTCCTATCCCTACTGGAAACACCTCCCCTGAGGCATCCTAGGACTGCATTAACCTTTTCATGGTCGCATCACATTGGTGGCTCATAGTCATTCTGTGATCAAACAACAAACACAGGACTTTTTTTTCTCCTCTGTCACTTCTAACTAAAATGTCCCCAATTTATTTACCCAAAATTCTTGTTGTTCGTTCCTAAGTGCATGACCTTACACTTTGAACTATTACATTTCATCCCATTTCTATTACTCCAGTTTTCAAATGTTGTATGATATTCCAGTCCTCCTTTGTATTGGCAACACCACCCAACTTTGTGTCATCTGCAGATTTTATTAGCACACTCCCACTTTTTGTGCCAGGGTCTGTGATGAAAATGTTAAATTGTTAAATAAGATTGGTGCCAAGACTGATCCTCCAGGAACTCCACTAGTAACCTCCTTCCAGCCTGACAGTTCACCTTTCATTATGACCCGTTGTAGTCTCCCCTTTAACCAGTTCTTTATCCACCTTTTCACTCTCCTATTAATCCCCATCTTCTCCAATTTAATTAATAATTTCTCATGTGGAACTGGATCAAATGCCTTGCTGCAGTTCCTTCATCGGGAAAATCAGTTATCTTCTCAAAGAAAGAGATCAGATTGGTCTGGCATAATCTACCTTCTGTAAAACCACGTTGTATTTTATCCTAATTACCATTTACCTGTATTTCCTTATCTACTTTCTCTACAAAATTTGTTCCAAGACCTTGCATGCAACTGAGATAAAACGAACAGGCCTGTAGCTTATGGGATCATTTTTTTATTTTCTTCAAAATAGGTACTATATTAGCAATTCTCCAGTCATCGGATATGACCTCAGAGTTTACAGATTCATTAAAAATACTTGCTTTTGGGCTTGCAATTTCATGTGCCAGTTCCTTTAATATTCTTGGATGGAGATTATCTGGGGCCCCCAATTTGGTCTCATTAAACTGTGTGAATTCTGTCTGGGATGCGATCATTTCTACTTCCACATCCTTGTTCCCATTAGTCAACCTGCCACTACCCTAAAGCTCCTCTTTACCCTTGTTAAAAATTTAGGCAAAGTACTCCCTTAGGTGTTGGGCCATGCATAGATTATCTTTAATCTCTTCTGTTCTTGCTTTCAGCCTTCTATGAGACACCCTGTATCCTCCTGGGGCTCTGAACTCTGGCTGTCTCCATTAACTCTTTCCCTCTTGTAGGACTATCGGCTCTTCTCTTCTTCCTTGTCCTCTTACCTTCTGGTACTGCCTGCTGCACCTCTTCATTTCTCAACTTGATGAACCTGTTCCTCAGCTCTGTTTCTCCTTTGCTAGCCTGTCTTTTTTCCTCCACTTTGTTCTCAGGTTTGCATGCTTCCTCTGGCCGCTTTCCTCATCCACCAGTCTACTCTCGGAGTTCTCCAGTTAAGCTTGCATCGGCAAATCTTGAGTTTTCTCTTCAGCCTCCTCTCTTCTCCCCTCTGTTATCCATTCAGATCCCTTTCAAAACTCAACCACAGTTTCTACCTGCATCTCCAAACCTTGGATCGTCTCTTCCATCAGATGTATCAGGCAGCACCTCATACAAAGAAGCACCTTTCAGGTGCCTGCTCCAGAATAATGTACATCCTTCAGCTTCCACATCTAATCATCTTCCTTGTCTCTTCCATTCCTTGGGTCACTACCACTGCTGCTTCTGGAGCTGTCGTAGCTCCTCCCTCCTCCCCCAAATTCCCATTCAAAGTCTCTGTTTTCAGCTCTGTTTGCTGCCTCCTGTGCTGCTGGCTGGCCGCTTGGCTGCCTTCATAGCCCTGCTGACTAGGGAAGACTCCACTGGGATCAGCGGCTCTGCATCTCTCACAGCACGCTGCCCCCTAATAGCCTCTGCAGACTGAAAACAGAGACAACAAACCAGCAAGCAAAAGCAAACCAATACTCTCAAGAACTCACTCACTGGCCCTAAGGAACAGGGGGCTTGCCTCTGTCTTCCAACAGTTTTCCACTCAAACTTTACTGTGTCCATGATTCATGGTTCCAGGGGCCACAGACCTCTGTGTATGGGTACAGAAAGGGTCATGACCTGCACGCCAGTCCAGGGGTTGGAGTGTTGGCTGCGCCATTCCCTGCCTACCCTTACAGTGGTGGATTCTGTATCCTCAAGCCATGCACGGTTCTATACTCAGGCTGGTGCAAGACCTGCAAATTTCACTCCAAGTAATTGCATCACTGCAGTTTATTCTGTCTCCTTGCTTAATCACCCAGCCAGTGCAGTGAGCTCTAATTTTTGCAGATTTTCAGTGTGCCGTCAGTTTTGTATAGTGTTATCCGCTAAATGGTCTGGGGTCTCCAGGGTGCTATTTACACAACTTGATGGGATTCTTCAGAACTACCCAAACACGTTTTGAAGATTGTTTTCTGGAACTCCTGCAAATTACCTGAGTTTGATAGACTTTTCAACTGACCAGTCAATAATCAGCTGGATTGGATGCAGTTGAGAACCAAACTGTAAGAAAAGGTGTATCTGAAAGATGTACCTTGCATAGCAAGAGCTTGGAAGAAACCTTCTAAATATTGACCTTTACTGATGTTTATTAAAGGCATTCAGTTTTTTAGGTGAACCCTTCTACTGATTTCAGAGGGGTAGCTGTGTTAGTCTGTATCAGCAAAAAAAATGAGGAGTCCTTGGGGCACCTTATTGACTAATAAATTTATTTGGGCATCAGCTTTCATGGGCTAAAACCCACTTCATCAGATGCATGGAGTGAAAAATACAGTAAGCAGTATATATTACAGCACATGAAACGATGAGAGTTGCTTTGCCAAGTAGGGGGTCAGTGCTAACGAGGCCAAATCAATTAAGGTGGAAGTGGCCTATTCTCAACAGTTGACAAGAAGGTGAGAATATCAGCAGAGGAAAAATTACTTTTTGTAGTGACCCATCCACTCCCAGTCTTTATTCAGGCCTAATTTGATGGTGTCCAGTTTGCAAATTAGTTCCTGTTCTGCAGTTTCTCATTGAAGTCTGTTCTTGAAGTTTATTTGTTGAAGAATTGCCACTTTTAAGTCTGTTATTGAGTGTCCAGGGAGATCGAAGTGCTCTCCTACTGGTTTTTGAATGTTACAATTTTTGATGTCTGATTTGTGTCCATTTATTCTTTTGCAAAGAGACTGGTTTGGCCAATATACATGGCAGAGGGGCATTGCTGGCACATGATGGAAGAATTGATATCACATTGATAGATGTGCAGGTGAACGAGCCCCTGATGGTGTGGCTGATGTGGTTAGGTTCTGTGATGGTGTCCCTTGAATAGATACGCGGACAGAGTTGGCAACTGGGTTTGTTGTAGGGATTGGTTCCTGGGTTAGTGGTTTTGTTGTGTGGTGTGTAGTTGCTGGTGAGTATTTGCTTCGAGTTGGAGAGCTGTCTGTAAGAGAGGACTGGCCTGTCTCCCAAGGTCTGTGAGAATGAGGGATCATCCTTCAGGATAGGTTGCAGATCCTAGATGATGCACGGGAGAGGTTTTAGTTGAGGGCTGTGGGTGATGGCTAGTGGCGTTCTGTAAAAGCAGCCAAGAGTCTTGTGGCACCTTATAGACTAACAGATGTTTTGGAGCATGAGCTTTCGTGGATGCATCCGACGAAGTGGGTATTCACCCACGAAAGCTCATGCTCCAAAACGTCTGTTAGTCTATAAGGTGCCACAAGACTCTTGGCTGCTTTTACAGATTCAGACTAACACGGCTACCCCTCTGATAGTGGCGTTCTGTTACTTTCTTTGTTGGGCCTGTCCTATAGTAGGTGACTACTGGGTACCCTTAAGGTTCTGTCAGTCTGTTTCTTCACTTCACCAGTTAAGTACTGTAGTTTTAAAAACGCTTGATAGAGATCTTGTAGGTGTTTGTCTCTGTCTGAGGGATGGAGCAAATGCGGTTGTATTTTAGAGCTTGGCTGTAGACAATAGATCGTGTATGTGGTCTGGATGAAAGCTAGAGGCACGTAGGTAAGTGTAGCGGTCAGTAGGTTTCCAGTATAGGGTGGTGGTTATGTGACCATTGCTTATTAGTACTGTAGTGTCCAGGAAGTGGATTTCTTGTGTGGACTGGTCTAGGCCGAGGTTGATGGTGGGGTGGAAATTGTTGAAATCCTACTGATAATTGCCAATTGTGAATATTTATAGAAAATTGGTACTTTGTAAATATCAGATTGTGCTGTGAGCATCATGATTTGTGTTCTTTGCAGAACACTGCCAATTATCTCCTGCTTATTAGCACTGAATGCTGATCCGCAGGAATGCTGATCGTTCATGGAAGTTCGAAAATATATTCATTGTCCCTTGGGACAGGGCTCACCAAGTGATGTTTTGTTCAGGACCCTGTTGTATTAGGCAATTTACAAACATGCATAAAGAGACCTGCCCCCTTTAAAGATCTTGCAGCTCCTGTATGTGCTGAAGATCAGCTTGTCCTACAGGACAAACAGCAGTGAATAAATTATTCCTCTTCTGCTAAAGGTCAGAAGTGGAAAGTGTTGCAGCGATAGTCCAATACCTTGTTAAATTGGCACTGCACTTAATTCTGTCCACAACCAGCCATCGCAGAATACAGGAGACCTTCTGTTACTCAACAAGCCAATTTCCAAGTACCATCGCAAACCTGCCTCTTGATGTGATAGGGCGCATTCTGTTTCATACTGTCATCACTATTAAATTGTAATACAGATAAAAGCATTTCATTTCAGGAGGGGAAGATGTGCACGCTTCAGCCCCTTAATCTCTGTGCAGTTCAGATTTCCAGTGCCTTACACTGGACACTTTATCAGATACAGTCACGCTAATTGTGTTCTTTCTTTTGCCTTTTCTTTCTGTTTATCTGGCACTGGATGTTTGGAAACTGCAGAACTCTGTTTGGAAACAAGATCAAGTCAGTGGCCAAGAAAGCGTTCTCAGGCCTGGAGGCTCTGGAGCACCTGTGAGTAACCCACCATCCTTTGCCGTTTGGAACGGGGCCTGCCAAAAATGGCTGAGGAGGTCTGCTAGCAATTTAATAGCGTCTTTGTAAACTGAGAAGCCGGTCCATTTGTGGGGGCCAGCTGCTTCCTTCTCATTACAAGTCAGCTTCAACTTTGGCCTTTCTTTGTGCCAGGAACAAAGTTACAGAACATATGGCAAATTTGCATGCCCTTAATTTTTTGATTTGTATTGGGATAAATATCTCCTTGACTCATAATACGGTTACTCTGCAGGCTGTTTGCAGCGAAGCCGTGTTTCAGACCTGGCTGTCGCTCCCCCACTCAGCATTCCTCCAAACTCCGTGACGAGACATGTTGAAAATGACGAGCTTCCGATACAGAAACAAAACCTCTCATTCAGCATAACCACTTTTTGAGCTGTTTGCAGGAAACCAATTTGGCTATAGCTAAGCAGTTCTTCCCGTCTCCTCCCAGGGCCGATGCCTCTAGCAGTGATTCATCATTAGTTTCCTCTTACGAATTCAGCCAGGTTTAAATATTTTGTTGCTCTGTGTGATTTATTGGATGCTGATCATGTTGATTCTTAGGCCACTGGCACCAAAACAAACAGCGAGGAGAAAGTGTGTTTTGGAGGGGTCAGTAATGGCTGTGGTTGCAGTTGTACTGAGATTTGCACTTAAAGCAACACTAAACTCCTACTGTTTCACACTTCAGTGACTGAGATTTGAGTCCAAATTTTGGCATAATCCCTCTTCAAAGGGCAAGTGGTTTTTTAGTAAAATATTGATGAACTTCTGCAAAGGGAAGCATTTAAAAATACTCCTTTTTGGAAATGTTTGCCCCCTTTTCCTCAAACTAGCTTTAGAAAACCTGAACAAGCACGTTCCCCCCAAACACGTTCTAGTATCTTCTCAGATATATGTCCCTTTGGAACATTTATAATTAAGCACATAGATGGATATAGTCCTCTTATTCAGGATAACTATTTTCAAGGTAATGGAGCAACACAGCAGATTTCCACCTGCTGAGGATTTGGTCCATGACCAATAAACCTGCTCGGAAGTCAAAGCTGGGTGCTCAAGAAGAGGGTGGAGATATGTAGATGTGTGAGCAATGACTGGTGGAGGTAGTCTAGGCTGAGATGGTAAAGGCGCTGAATGATTAGTTGCTCGTTTCTTTGCTTCTTGTGGCTTGCATTGGTGGGCCGTGCAGTCTAAGCTCAGAGTTAATAAGTGTTTTGTGTAGCATAGATCCGCAATAGTACAAATACAAACCATCGTGCTCTCCCTGAATGTGGAGCTTGCATCCCACAAAATGTGTGTTCCGCTATCTAGCTTGGAGAAAAGATGTTGGTCTCTTGATGTTACTGGTGCATTAATTTTTTTTAAAAGTGCCTCTGGTTTTGTTCTGCAGGAACCTCAGGGACAATGCAATCAGGTCTGTCCAACCAGAAGCATTTGCTAAGATGAAAAACCTGAAGCAGCTGTAAGTATTTGGACCGTATGTACCATTAAGCCAGCACTGATCTTTCTTGTACTGTATGTGAGTCATACCACATTGGTCATTTGTATAACATGCCATTGGAAACAATTCCCCCCTCTCTCAACCTTCCCTACGGGTTATTTTTACACTTGAGCAGATGTCCAGACACATCTCACACTTAGTAGTGAGTGAAATTAGATCATAGTAACTGTGGGTAGCATGTGTGCAATTATCCATCTCCGCTCAGAAAATCCAGTTCCGTTAGCCATCTCTTGTTCTCACACAGTGCTCTAAGAGCTATTTAATTCCTGGTGGCCGACCTGCATTTCCATTATACCTATGTTTAGGGTCTGCGCCCAGTGCTGACATTTCAGTGGATTTGAGTTGTATATCATCTAGTGTCAGCTGTAAAAACGTGGCCGTGTTATCAGAACTGCTACTTTCGCTCAATGCTAGGGCTCTCTCTTGTTCTAGACACACACACAGATGCATAGCGTCATCTCACAGCGTTCTAAAGGTTAAGCTGTAATATTTGATGATCTCAAATCCTGCCCCCCGTCGCTGTATAGTTAATGTGTGGTTCACGACCTCTGCTTTAGCTTTGGTTCTACTCCTTTAGGTCAAACCTGTATCGCTTCTTTGCTGATAGTGAAGTTTCATAGAAAATGCCTTTGCCTAAAAATTGCTGTTGTATGATATGCTGTAGAGGGGGAACTTTAATGGTCACTTGTCTACGTGGTGCTTAGTAAGAGGTTTCTAAACCAACACAAGGGCCAGATTCTCTGCCGACGCACATTTTCAGAGCACCATTGGTTTTAGGGCCGTGACAAGTTAAACCAGCAGAGAATTTGGCCTGGCGTGTTTTAAAAATTATGTAGAGAACATCTCTCATCAACACATAAAACCCAGGCCTAGCTTTACTCAAGTAGTTCTGCAGAGTTTGAAGTGATTGTGTCTAGGTAGCTTATGCCCCATCTTTGATGGCCTTCAGCTAGTTACACAGGTGAAGTATCTTCTGAGTTCTAAGATTTCTCCTTAACAGTAGCCACTAAATTCCCAGTAGAATGCTGAGAAATTGTTATTGTTTGAATTAGTCACTGTTTTTGTTGGACGTATACAAAACCAGTGATCTGTTTGTCTTCCCCTCCCGTGTATCAGTAGTTAACCAACAAACACAATTCACTGAGCTGAGCACGTGCCTTCTGAACCCCCTAGTCGTACTGGTGCACAAACAGAAAGAGGGAGAGAGACATGTTGGCTTGGACTGTATCGGAAATGCACTAAAGATTAGCATTGGCCAAATAGGTTACTAACGGCTGTAAGTAGAGAGCTTCACAGAACGCTTTCAGCATTCAGCGATTGAACCTTGCAGTCTTTTGACACTCTGGTGGGCAGAGGAGGCGCATGTGTAGGAATTGTACAAGCTGGGTTCAGGACTCCTGGGTTCCGTGCCTGACTCTGCCCCGATACATGCCTCCTTGGTAAGGTTACTCAGGTCCAGATCCTCACGGGTATTTCAGCTCCTCACTTCCATTGAGATCTCTCTCTGCCTCGGTTTACCTAGCTGTAAATCACCACTTGCCAGCCTCTCGGGGTTGTTGCAAGGGTTAATTAGTGTTTATAGTATCAGAGGGGTAGCCGTGTTAGTCTGGATCTGTAAAAGCAGCAAAGAATCCTGTGGCACCTTATAGACTAACAGACGTTTAACGTCTGTTAGTCTATAAGGTGCCACAGGATTCTTTGTGCTTTTAGTGTTTATAAAGTGTAAAGGAGATTTTTTGGGGGAGAGAGGGAGAGGAAAGGTGCTATACAAGTGTGATGAATTTAGCACAACAGCCATCCTCTCCCTTTTTGCTCGTGCTGAGGGAAAGAGAGGACTGCCGAGTGGCTTTACAGGGCTCTGAGCATTGCAGCCTTTCCCTTGAAAGGGTCATAAGTAGGTGCTTTCGTTTCTATTTCCCTCCAGCCACATTAACAGCGACAGCTTCCTGTGCGATTGCCAGCTGAAATGGTTGCCGCAGTGGTTAGCCGAGAAGGAGCAGCAGCCTTTTGTGGTAGCCACCTGCGCCCATCCCGAGTCGCTCAAGAGCAAGAGCATTTTTGCTGTGCCCACAGAAAGTTTTGTGTGCGGTAAGTGGGGTCTGGGTGTGAGGCTGTGTGAATGGCAGGTCTTGTTTCGGCCAAAATTTCCTTTTACTGCTAGACTGTGTGATTATGTTGGGGTTGGTGGGGGTTTTGTGTCATCAAAGCCAACCCAAGCCTACATTTTAAAAATTAGTCACTGGCTACAATTTATTTCCCACCAAAACCACACATCGCATTGCTTGCATCTAGTGTGTTCCTTTACCAGGCATTCTGAGTATTAAATCAAAGGGGACTAACAGTTGGTTCAGTTATAAATCCAGCCACTGTTATAGGAAGACAGCTCCGGTCCTAGCGAGCTCACATGGGCAGGATTTCAGCTGTGGATTTGCACACTGAGTGATAGCACTGTGAGCGTCGGTTTGGGATTTCCCCTCCCCCCATTGCTGCCCCTCAATCGTAAGAACAAAATTTATTTTTTTTTTAAATTGTGGCGGGAGGGGTCTTTAAATATAAGCTCTTTTTATGGATGTTTTATCCATTAAATCTGAAACAGCCAATTGCTAAAATTTGCATTTGTGTGTTTGTGATTAATTTTTATTTGCTTGGATCATAACTACTGCTTTCCTTTCATCCAACTGCTCGCTGCCGTTACATCTAAGTGTGGCTGCAAACCAGCCTGGCAAATGCAGAACAGCTGAACATACACACACACACACAACCTAGCTTTTAATCGGGAACAATTAAAAGTGATCAAGAGAGAGCTGTGGTAGGAGAATGGGCCAAAGTCACGGTTGCTCACGCTTTCCTCCTTTGAAACTAAACGGGGCACAGGTTTTGGAACCCTCTGTGTGGTTTGTCCTGTTAACTGATGTGGATTTTAGTCTTACTTCTTTACAGTGCTAGTTTAGGGAGAGCAGAGTAGCTTTTGAAAGTTCCCTTTCCTCAGTTGAAAGCATAACTTGCACGTCTCATTGGTGAAAGTTCACCCAACGTTCCATCCACATCCAGATGAGCACAAATATACACACACATGCTTAACGCACATGGCATCAGAGTGGAGATGGCCTGCCTCTGACTGGGCTTGTTGGGGTGGTTGTTTCCGTCTGAAAGGAGAAGAGACGAGTTTTCAAATGCTCTGTCCCCATGGCAAGTCATCCCAAAGTTGCAAAATCAACCTTTCTAGGAAGGACAGCTTTACATCTCAGACGACTGCCAAGCCATCCAGCCACCAGTCCTCCCCAGCTCCAGAGGCATCACTGTTTAATTAAACGTTATTCCAATAGTCAGTTACACTGTTTGTCGAAATCTAATAAACCACACTGCTTGGAACTCTGCTAAAACCCACAGTCGCCCAGGGCAGAGGGGTGCATACACAGGCCTCCGCTTTGGAAGGGTGACAGGCAGATACAGCTGCTGTGCATAGACATCTTGTACCATCCTGCCCCTGCTTGTGAGTGCTTGTCGGTTGCAACAGTGACTTTAACCCTCTTTGCCCTCCACTCAGGTTAATGCAAGACCTTGAGCGGGGGTGGTTTAGAGGTGAAATCTTAGGGGCTGCAACTTACTCTTGAAGTTGAACTTCAGATTTGCTCTTCTTGTTTGAATCGACATTTTGTACGGGAGTGGTGTAAGTATTCTGGTAGCACCTGGGCCCCCAGTCAGTGGACCAGTCCCTCATTGCACTAGGCACTACCCGCAGGCACGCGTACACTCTGAAAACATGGTGCCTGCCCCTACAAACTAAGCATTTTGCAAGAGCAAGCAGATACTCTGTTGCACAAAGGTCATTTATCTTCCCATCGACGGTACATAAAGGCAACCGTGTAGACATGTCAATTCCTCCAGTTAAATGTACTCGTTGTTAATTAAATCTAGACTGACTCTGGATCCGCTGCTAAAATAATATTATAGGTGAAAATGGCAAGAATTGTGACCGGGAACAGTGGTCACAGTGTCCTAGTTCGGGGCTGAGCCGCTGTCGTTGTTTTTCAGACGATTTCCCCAAACCCCAGATTATTATTCAGCCGGAGACGACCATGGCCGTTCTTGGCAAGGATATCCGCTTCACCTGCTCGGCCGCAAGCAGCAGCAGCTCCCCTATGACATTTGCCTGGAAGAAGGACAACGAGGTCCTGCACAATGCTGAGATCGAGAACTTTGCCCATGCGCGGGCCAAGAACGGTGAGGTGATGGAGTACACCACCATCCTGCACCTGCGGCACGTCACCTTTGCCCACGAGGGACGCTACCAGTGCATCATCACCAACCACTTTGGCTCCACCTACTCCAACAAGGCCCGGCTCACTGTTAATGGTGAGCGCCAGGCTGGGTTCAGATTCTTTTCTTGTAGGTAAAAAGGTCATCCAGCCATACGTATCCCCTGGAGTGTTGGGAGGCCCCGTGTTATAGGTGCACACCTGCTGTGATGACCCTGTTCTGGCCAGACACTTAAGTACATGCTTAACTTCAAGTCATCACTAAACACGGGCCTCATCCCATTGGTTTCAGCCGCTCCAGTAGGGTCTCTGTCAGCAGGCATGAAAGTCTGAAAGGTCTAGAAAGAGGGAACATCTCGAATAACATTTCCTTTTAGAGGGAGGATGGTTTTTATTTGTTTCATACCCTGAAGACTGAACCCAGAAGCAAGTGAAATCAGTTTAACGGGGGGTTCTCAGGCATCAGGAAGGCTGGTCTCATTTCCCTAAGGCTATTTGTCACTCTACCCCTGCCCTCCCTTCCTTTCACAGTGTTGCCTTCATTTATCAAAACCCCCCATGACATCACCAGCCGAACAGGAACGACAGCACGGCTGGAGTGTGCGGCCAATGGCTTTCCCATCCCACAAATTGCTTGGCAGAAGGACGGGGGCACCGACTTCCCAGCAGCCCGAGAGCGCCGCATGCACGTCATGCCAGACGATGATGTCTTCTTCATCATGGATGTGAAGATAGAGGACATGGGTGTTTACAGCTGCACGGCGCAGAACTCCGCGGGCTCCGTGCTGGCCAATGCCACCCTGACTGTACTAGGTAAGAAGCTTTGCTTCCTTGGGGATCTGGGCAGTGCAGGCAAAGGAACCGTTTTGAGTTTCCAAAATGGGTTTTAGAAGGGAATGCTTGAGTTGTCAGAAGCCATTGACATACTCCTGGGACAATGGAGGTGGGGTGACGTCAGTAGGTTATGGGTACTACGAAAGGACCCAGATACCTGAGAAAATGAGTCCTGTTTCTGTTGGAAGTCAGTCTATAGGAGAAACCCGCTAAGCCATACTGTTTGCCTCCCCTGCTAAGGAGAAATATGCAGGCGGAAACTAAACTCTGCCTCCCTGCCCTACAAGTTATTGGTATGTGACAGTTGTTATTCCTTTTCCAAAGTGGGAGACAATTAGCCTGGAGCATGGGTTTCTTGTGTAGGATATGGAAAGAAAACTAAAGCAGAACTAATAGTAAAGGCCCAGATTATGCCAATTAGACATGGGTGTGCAGTGGGGCGTCCCTGGGGAAGCTGGCATACGAGACCCTGTATCACTTAGCCAATCTCTAGTACTTTGCTAATTGTGTCTTCAGAAAGGTCTGTTGGTTTGCCGACTCTAGATGATAAGTCATCACAAACCCTCTAGAAACTTAATGTCTGTACTTAAACCCCTGTAGAGACACCGTCCTTGATCCATCCACTGGAAGACCACGTAGTGTCTGTAGGTGAAACAGTCGCCCTTCAGTGCAAAGCAACAGGAAGCCCACCTCCACGCATCACCTGGCTGAAAGGCGACCAGCCCCTAGTAGTGACTGACAGGCATCATTTCACCCCTGGCAACCAGCTGCTGATCGTTCGGAATGTTGTGCTGGAGGATGCTGGGAAATACACCTGTGAAATGTCCAATACCCTTGGAACGGAGCGTGCGCACAGCCACGTAAGCATCTTGCAATCCCTTGGCTGCAGGAAGGACAGGATGACAGTGGGGATAATCACCATTGCAGTGGTGTGCAGCATTGTGCTGACGTCTTTGGTCTGGGTGTGCATCATCTATCAGACCAGAAAGAAGAGTGAAGAATACAGCGTCACCAACACAGGTAGGCTCCAACCCTGGCTAAGGGCTCTTGGGCCAGCGGAAACCTTTGCGTGCCAGAACATTCTGCTGCGGCTGAACGGCTGTGCCAGCCAGCCATAACTCCTACTTAAAAGGCTTATCTCAGTGATTTGATTCCCCGTATCATCTGCCTCTGCTCAGGAAGCTGCACCAGCTGTCACTTGCTGTTGCAGAATGTTCAGTGCTTTGATTTACGGCTTGCCTGGCTCATCAAGTTCTCTCCCATCCAGCTGCAGACAGCCTCTCCTGATTCAGAGCCTGACAGGTTTTCTCTGGCCACTGGCGGAAGCTGTGTTGCAATCTGGGTTAACCCTCCAGGGTTAACCTGGCCTCATTTGTGATAGAGGAAACCCCAGTTTCCACCCTGGGTACTGCCCCTCCATCCGCCCACATATAACTCATGCAGTGAGATACCTCCAGCAGTTCCTTCGGACAAAGTGCAGCATCTTCTAGAGGAAGTTTTCTGGGGCCTAGCGGCCTTCCAGAAATGCCACCCTGGTGCCAAACTCATGGCATTGGGTTGAGAGCCTGAGGATGGGCCCTACTGAGGTCAGGAGGAACAATCAGTGGAAGCACCGTTTCAGCCTGTTGGACCAGCTTCCTGGACTCTGAGCCAATGCTGCTGAGTGCCCCAGTCTGATCCCTTCCTGGGATTTGCTGCCTTCCACTATGTCCCTTTAATCTTCTCAGGAAACAGGTGCGGTACATAGGAGGTTTTCAAAGCCATGGCCGAAGGGAAGGTTCGGATGGAATGTCGTTTGCATGCTGTAAATCTAGTCGTTTCTGCAGGACGCTGAATTATTTTTTTTTAAATCTCGAGACTTGCAGCGCTTCTCTCTTCCCCTTTCTGAATGGTGTCTGGTCAGTTCGTTACGGGGGCAGTTCTGGAAAAGGAGGGGCTCAGTGCCCAATAGAATTGAGTTTACATTTGGCATAGCTTGTGGTAGGGGAGGGGGACGGGACTGGCCAGCGGTAGAACAGTCTAAGACCGGAACCTGCCTCGTGACCCAGGACAAGCCCTGGGGCTGCCGTCTGGGTGAAGGCTGTTTGAAAAACAAGGCCAGTTGCTGTGGTAAAATAGTAAATGTATTAAAACATGGGGATACTCCTCGTGAATTCAGGGAGCAGTAATTTTAATAGGGCACTTGCAGTGGAGGGAAAGTAGCCGGTTTTTGCTCTCTTCCCGCCCCCCTAAAATCTTTCTGGTTCCTTTCCATAGAATTAAAAATAAACCCAGAGGAGCTGCAGTGTGCAGGACTCGTAAATCCGTTTTTCTCTCGCAGAGCATTTGCCTGAACATGTTTGCTTTGTGCTGGGTGATGAGCCAGCATAATGTTACGGCAATTACATATTTATCAGAGTGGCTGAAGTAAAATCAGGCAGAAACTGACACCCCGAGCAGCAGCCCCCTGGCCGGTTGTTATCGTTCATCTCCAGTTTTGAAGTTTACTTTCGGCCTGGTGTTTTCATGGGGCAGGGCCTGGTGGTACAAAAGGAGTTTGTTGCTACTGAGCCACCGACAACCCTTCTTAAAAATTCAGAAAGCGACATTTAATATTCTGCACATTCCCCTCTGACTGGCCGGAGGAATCCTGGCAGGCGTGTTTGAAGAGACACGGAGGCTGTAACTGCTCTCTCTGTTTGACCATAGGAAGCATGCAGGCCACAGTCTTCTCTATTAACGCAGTTATGAAAGCCGTTGGGTCAGTCTCCTAAATAACGTAGGAACCCATGGCCCATTTTCAGAAGACCAGGATTATCACAAGTCCCTAGGGATTGGCGATGCCTAAATTTTGAGACACTCAACTAGTGCCACCTTAAAGGGGCCCTCAGGGGGGGGTGCTCCGTGTGTTCTGAAGAACCAGGCTGCTTTAAGATGTCACCCAACAATGTAGACATCCAAAGTCACTGGTACTGATGCTCCTAAGTCATTTTTGACAGCGTAACTCCTTGTGTAGAAGTACTGGAGGTTCACATTTGTCTTTACCTCTTGTTGCAGATGAGACCATTGTACCACCTGATGTGCCAAGCTACCTGTCCTCCCAGGGGACTCTTTCTGACCGACAGGAAGTGGTCGTCAGAGTTGACAGCCAACAGCCTAATGGGCACATAGAGAACAATGGTAGGAATTGGATTCTAACATTTAAAAAGCTGTATCCACTCTTGGTGTGAAAAGGGGTAACTAAAAATATTAGTGCCCGCTACTCTTCTGCTTTTATTGTGAGCTTTTTGCAAGATCTGTACACCTAGCTACTGCACTGTATTGGGGACACAGGCAGGGACATGCCTCTCACTTGGCGGATACAGAAGGAACACTTTTCCCAGTAATAATATCACTCATGAAAACAGATTCCTTTAGTGACTACTCCTTCATCAGGCCTGGGAGGTTTTGCCAATATTGGTCTAGTTCTGTGGCTCCAGAATTACTGACAACTAAATTCTAATACAAAATCCACTGGCATTGCCAAACCCCGCCTTCAGGCTTACAAATTAAATGCCATCATCCGACAATATTTTAAAAGAACATGTTGGGTGGAAAGGTTAAATTTCTGGATTAAGATTATCATTAGTCTATAAAGCATTTGTTCCTTGAAAAATTGACTCAGAATTATCCACTATTTCCATTGCAATCCCTTATGCTGTTTTTACAGTATGATAAATGACTGAATGTTTTGATTGAAAGAGCAGATGGTTGTAATCTTTAGCCAGCTGGTTCTTTTGTTATAGGTATGTGTCAGACTGATGCTGGAAGAGGTCCAGATGTTGAAGCGCCCACTGTAGCTTGTAGACAGCCAAAGCTATGTGTAGGATATAATAAAGACACTTGGAAAACTGAAGACGCAGCTGATGGAATGCTTGTTCCAGATAAGACAGGTACAAAACGCATTAATCTGCAAAGACATTTCATGTTAGTACAGATCAGAAATCATCTGAGAGTCAGAGTGTTATTAAGACTGAGAAGAAATGTTGCCTAAAAAACTGCCAAGAGTGATTCTCAGATGCAGATGTGGCATTTATATTTTTCTCTGGCTTATTTCTTCATCACAGTAATTTGAGCTTAAAAAACGGGCAGACTGTTGACTCTGATCGGCATCACTGCAGCTGATTGGGTGTTTTTAAGCCATTCCTAACATGTAAGAGCTGTTTCAAACTGAAGGTATTAGACATTTGCATCAGAGGCATCATAAAGGGACTGTCAACTTGAAAGTAATCAGAAGTTCAAAAATCAAGTTACAAGTGGTTTTGGGCACTACCCCTGCTCCTCGGTCTCTTTGCCAGTGTGTGTGGTTTTCCAATCACATTTTCCTATTTTAAAAAAATCTTTTCTCTCTCATCATACTGTATATAAGAGCCACTCAGACAGCACGGGAAACTGTCTGATTCTCTAGGGGGAAATGGTGAAACCCAGTTAACTGACCGAGTGCAGCTAAAATAAATGGGGGGGGGGGAGGGAACAGACTTCCTCCTCTGCCCTCTTTCACCTCTAGCCATCTTGGATGTTATTCCTACCAACCATAAGCAAAATATTTTCAGATAGAAATGTGATTTAAATTGACGATGTTCCTTTAAAAATGACACGCAAAAGGCAACATACTCCTTTTCAGCAACAGCTACTGCAGAATTCCACCTTCCTCTTCTGCACTGTCTGGTCAGCCATGAAGCAGGAACTAGCCATGGAGGATAAATAAATAACACCTATAAAGTGTCTTTCGAGCTGCAATAGAAATAAATATGTGGAGTGGGATAGAGGGACAGATCCAGTCGTTTCAGCTACCGTTAGGATACTGGGAAATCTAACGTTCTGAAAAAGGCAGGCGTTAACTAGATTTATAGGAAACCAAAGAACAATATATTGTAAAAGTGACTCCCGTGTGGCAGAGAGGTGGCCTGAAATGTCTTATCCTACTCCAACTTGCATGATGCTATGATGACGGCTTCAAACTGACTGTACTTAACTTCAGTTATTGCCTTTTTCTCACCCTCCACAAAGGGTATGGCCTGCCAGTTGTGAGCACTGACTGCAGCGGAAGTACAGATAGCATGAACGTCAACATTTACCCCAAGGATCCGGAATACTATTCTCAGCCAACTAAGACTATGGATAATGCACATCAAAATGCATTCAGCGGAAAAGAGCCAAGTAGGAGCAAGAGCAGAGGTAACAATCCTCTTCACCCTCAGTGTGTTGGGATTACCAGCAGTCAGAGAATGGACACCGATAGTACTCTGTATCCCAGCAACCATGACAGAATGCCACCGTCGTCCTGCATGAATCAACCACTGCATGTGGACAGACAAGGTACGTGTTTTGCTTGGGTCTCTTTCCCTGTACCATTCAGATTAATGTCCTGTGTCCTCTCATTGCCATGCCTTGCTTTTAGAACGCTTCAGTAATCTTCAGTATTAAACGTCAGCTATTTGGTGGTTGGTTTTGAATTCTGATGATTTATTATGTGCGTTGCGGTAATGGTGGCATTCTGAGCATCAGCCAGTTGAGCATTGTACTATCCTTATTTTCTCACAGGCCCTTCACAACCTTTGGTAAATGCTTCAGAGCATAGTAAGCTTCACTTAAAAGCTTCACCTTCAGAAGACTCAGTGAAGCAGCTAAAAGGGACTCCTGAAATTTCACCGACATCACTGGATATACAGGGTGAAGCTGAAGCTAAACAAACTCTTCTTTCCAATGGACACCTACCCAAATTACAGGACTCCACTCATGAGTTTAAGCCACCCATAAGATCAATGGACTGAGGGGGGGAGAAACTGCCGTGTGCAAATGAACAAACCTACTATTGACCTTAATTTTTTGCACAGAATACCTAGGCTACTTACTTCTACCTCAGCTCTTGAACTGACAGCCTCTCCAAGGAAAAGGAAAACATGAGGTATGAGAAACAAGCTTGTGTGGGGAACAGACTCCTACTCGAGCGTCACCTGTTTGTACATAGTTTAAAACTTCAATGAGAAGTATTACTAGTTCAAAAGTTAACTTGCATATGAAGCACATAAAAATGCAAGGGACAATTGTGTAGAGAAAAGAAAAGTATTTGATACAGTTGTACATAAGAGTTTTCATATTATATATAAATATATATATATCTTTTACAGAGGCTATTTTAATCTTAGTGCATGGATAACTGAGTGAAACTTCACAAAGTTTTGGCAATATTATTTTCAGTATCAGGTTGCTGTTAAATTTTTCAAGAGAGAGAATTCTGGTGCCTTAATGCATAAGCAGACCTTTAAAAACCCATGCTGTTTCAAAGGAATTGTCATGCTTTGCTGTGGAAATTCCTTTTGATCAAACATTGATTGGGTTGGTTAGCACAAATCCCCTTCCCCCTGAAATTGATTGCACTTAGCAGGTTTAAACTGAGATCTTAAATTATTTCAAAGAAACACTAAATAGAGTTTATAGGAAGAGCCAAGCAATTACCAAAAAAGAAAAAGTAATACATAGCAACCTGACTTTTTTTCTTCTTTATGGAAGAACTTAAAATTCATTACCCTTCAGAATTGCAGTGAGGAGCTAAAGGTTAAATATTAGCTGTGATAGTCTGCAAATTACAGCAGAACAGCACAGAGGCACAAAGTTGAATTAAACTACTGTGCACACTTGCAAAAAGGAAAGCTAAAATCATTGCTAACAACAAAAATACAGGCAGTTAAAGGATGGGTTTTTTTCTTTTTGGATCTGTCACAAACTTAAAGGAAATGGCCTTGTCTACACCCACAAGTTGTACCATTGTAACTATAGTAGTATACTTAAAGTGGTACAGCCCTTCCCAGTGTGAATGCAGTTAAACTGCTCAAAAGGTGATTCTGTGAACACAGCTTATTCCTGTATGGAAAGGGGAATAAGCCACACTAGTATCAGACAACTTTACAGAAGTATAAGTGCATCCATACTGGGCTTGTAGCTATATTATTGTCTCCATAATAAAAATCACACCCCTAATTTACCATTATGCTGGCTGTGTGCAGACTATGCCTGAGGTACATGAGCCATTTCCCCTGTGCTGTCTCTTGGCTGCACATAGATCCCTTGATCTGCAGCACATCCGTGTACACACAGCCAGTAATTGCTATCTCCTTGTACGTGAACATGGACTTCAGGCCCAGGATTACCCCTTTGTGCCACAGTTCCAAGCTAGTCAGAAATATACTGGTTTAGAAGCAAGAGTATGTGTGGGTAGGTGGTCTTGCTGGTTTGAAGGGATGAGTACGATGTGTCAGGACAGGGTCTTTATGTTCATCCACGAATTAAAAAAAAACCCTGGACAAATGGCTCTGTCATTTATAACTTCAGTCTGAAGCTGCTTCTGTTGGTACCTGTGGATGGATGGGTTGGTTTGTTTTCAGTTCTGCTAATACAAGTTTACTAGAGTTTGGTGATGACTACTCTGGGGGAAGGTTGGTTGGTTTTTTTTCTTTTTCTTAGAAGCAACTAAAGGCCAGTTTCATCAGAGCAGGGTGTGGTGGAAACCCTGCTCACATCACTACACTAACTCACCGCGGGTTTCAGAAGTCCGGGCAATGAGACCTTATCAAGGCCTTGAGTCAGAAAAGCAGCTGTGTTCAGAACAATACTAAAGACCTAGTACTTTTTTAAATGAGGGCCAATGAGACCCACCCATATTATCCCAAGCTAGACCCAGATTCCACCTCCATTCAAAGACTGCCACCCTTAATAATCGGATTTCTCAGTCCCTTGAGGGGTGGCCTAAACCACATTATCACCAACCCTGGCTTTTATGAATAAGGCATAATTTAACCAGCTACCTGTCTAGCCCAGTTTCTAACTGTAGACACATGTGCACTTTGTGGCAGGTGACTAATTATGTTGAGTGCCAACTTTTAACTATTCAGCAAATCAAAAGCGAAAGAGATGGACGATAGTAAATAAATAAACCAACATGTATTTGTCCCATGAACGGAGAAAAATATACTTTAGAACTAACTCTGAAAGTGAAAACAACAGTGGGACATACACAAGGAAGATGCAAATGACGTCATTGACCAATTTTGCTGGCAGAAATGTCATCACCGTTGCATATATTAAGCACATTTGCCACATTAGCATTTGAAAATAATGTATTTTTAATAACGTTAACTGTTTCATGTTGTTACTTCCACTAAATATGTGAATCTGCTGCTTCTGAGAGGCAATGTGAAAGAGGAAGTATTTCTTTTGTGTACAAAGTTATTTATTAGAAATTTGGTACAATATTGTATGTTGAAAAAAATGTTAAATATTGAAGTGTCTAACAAATGGCATTGAAGTGTCTTTAATAAAGGTTCATTTATAATATGACAGCTTTTTTGTTGGGAGTGAGCTTTGCAAAGTTTCAGCTGAAAAAAATAAAACCCAAGCAGTTGCTTACATGCTTCTCTGTTTCTAATGAAAATGTGTTAATATCGGGACATAACCTTTTCGAAACATCTATTTGTCAAACTGCATTCAATAGACAGAGAGTTCTGTACGATAGACCAACAATGGGTACTAGAAACATGACCCTGGGGTGGGAGAGTTGGGAATTGTAGCTGAAATACACACTGAAGAATTCATATGAAGTAAATTTCTAATATAAAAAATATCAATTGTCTAAACGTCTCGCAAGCACCTCTCCATTGCTCGCCAAAAACCAGATGGGCTGCATACAGGACAGCTTCAGCTACATTTTTGAACCCTTCAACCTACCTTAGTCCCACTCGTAACACCATCACTACCTATGATAGAGGCTTCAGTTTCAGCTTCAGAATTAAGGATGAGCTTAATTTTGTATTTAAAGCAAGTATTCAATCTTCGTTGTGTGTGGGGGGGTTGTGGTTTTTTTAAGTGTAGCCTCTCCAAAAATACAGCTCTTTGAGAAGAGAGTTTTCTCTGAAACTATACAATAAAAATGTGGTCTTTAAGGAATGTAGTGTCTAGCATCAGACAACGTTTTTTTTTTGGCCCTCAATTATGGAATAACAAACTTTCCAAACTTTACATATAGTTAAATCTGTTGTATCTTGTGCATAGGCTGTCAGTGAAGACCTTTTTTGTTTTTTAAGGATTAATGGTCTCTTTCAGTGATGACTAATGGGGAAAGTTTCTCCTTCAGCAGGGCATGATGAACAGTGTTCTGCTAGAGAGAACTGAATTCTACCACGGACTGCACTCCTCCCTTATAGCTGCTATCGCCAACTGTGCTCAAGCCACAGATGTCCTCAGTTTGGTACCTTGGGGACTTACTTTGATTCCAGTGGCTCACTGTACAGAGCCAGCCAGTTGCTGAAAGAAGTGCTGGGCCATTAGGTGGGATGCTGTCCTAGAAAGTTTGTGGTAAACAGAGTATAAGTCTGTCATGCTCCACCTTCATTGTTTTTTACCTGCAGAGAAAGTAGCCTCCATATCAGCCCCCCTCCATTCTTCCACTCTGTGCAGGGTTGCACCATCTGGGCAGGATGGCATGTCCCTGAGATCGGTCCTCAGAAACCAGGGGCTGTAGCAGCATGATCAGTGGTAGATAAAGGAAAAGAGCTGTACCTGTCTTCGGGTTTTCATGGGCCTTCATCGTAGACTGTGGTCCACAGCAAGAACCCCGGCGAGAAGGAAGCGAGACCGACCGACCTGTGGAGAGGTTCCTCCACTGTGAAAGCACTTCCAGTTTCCATTGGGTGCAGTGCGAGAGATGGGCACACAGCAGGAGGGACAATATATGAAGAAACAGTGGTCCAGATTTTTAAAGATGTTCAAACTCATTCATGCACTGATTGTTACTGTGGTTAGTACCTGGCATCACTACAGAGCAGCGTTAAGCATCTTTGCATAGCCATACCTTAACCTGTTTGGCTATGTTGTGTGCTTAATCTTAACTCTGAATTGCCTGGGGTTTGAATGCTTGGCTGTGGGCTAGGCACATGTATTTCACTCTAACTTACTGCTATACTCACTCTGTATATTTTAACATCGGCTTGGGCTGGGACTATGAAAGAGGTACATGTGACCATTGTAATTACAGAAGTCTAGACATCCATCCTTCACTTTGGTTGTAGTAAGACATGTATAATAAGAAAAGGCTGATTCCAGAACTGATGTTTCAAAAGCACAAAATACGGACCCAAGAGAAATTTGAGTCCTGTTGCGACAATAATAAATGCTCCAGTATCAGCGTACTTGTTGAAAAGCAAACAAAACCCAGGCACATAAAGACCTCTGAGCCGGTAGCTGGCTCTTCCGAATGAATTCTAAATCCTCTCCTGCACCTGCCCCTGCCTCCCCCATCCAGAAAAAAGGGATCAACTGTACAATGGAGAAAAGTACATTGTGTAATGTCATTAACTAGATTGCCCTGACGGGTTGTGCTCCAAGGAGCCTGCAGTATTGTTACAGCATCACGGCAGGGAGCGGAATCAGCCAGCCAGTTTGGGACTAAAATTGCCCTAGGGATGAGCGTGGGCAACGATGGGTAGACATTCCAGTTTTCAAGAATTAGTCCCTTTTGCTCTGCAAGTTTTCCCCGTTTTCCGAGCAAGTGCTAAACTTCCGTACCATGCATAAAGGCAGCCAGGTTCTCCCTGTATTTGCTTAACAGCTAAAGGGTTTTCTTCAGGGAAAAAAACTATGCTGTAGTACAGACCAAGCTGCTGCCGTTACTGCATATCTTAATCTGGCTCTGTATTAGCTCTATCAATTATATTTGCATATATTTTTATTAGGATGCCTGCCTCACTGCTTCTACAAAACCTTCTTGTGGAAGTGCCGTCAATTCAACTGAAAGGTCGTTTCAGGTTCTTAATATAGCTCGTTAAAGGTGTAACTAAGCCAAGTTGCTGCTGTAAATTTGACAAGATTTTTTTTTATTTTTCAAAATCTTGGACTTTCTATTGATAATTTTCATTGAGCTGAAATAATGGCTTTTTGGCCCTGCGCATATTCCACGAACTGATTTTAACTATAGCGTCTCTATGCTAAAGGAAGAATTTAAGTAGAGTCTGAGAACAGGCTAGCATCACCCTTCAGAACTATTAGGCTCAATCTGCCATTTCATCAAGGAGAAGAACCTGTGTTTTCTATTTGTCACTTGCATTCTGCAGCCCGACCTCTCCTGTTCTGTGCTTCACTACTACAAATCCAGATCCACTTCAGCTTTTGGTAGGGAAAGAGAAAAAAAGGCAAGAGCTGCATTTTTTTTCATAGGCAACATTGTTGGACAGGCTACCTGTAAAATAATTCAGCAGTGTACTTTTCCTGGAGAAAGCTGAGTCTAATTAAAACCCCCACACTGGGTACCACATAAGAGGGCGTGCTATGCACCTGCAGGTATAAACGGTGGGATAAACTTTCAAAATACAGCTCAAATCAGAAACAAATGGGCATTATTTTTCCCCAGCAGCCTCCCAACTAAGAATACTTTCTAGAGTCTCTAAATGCCTGCTGATTGCAGCTATGTCAACCCCTCCACTGAACTAAAAGCAGCCCCGATGCTGAGGACCAGTTGTGTCTATCTAATGAAAATTCATTTTTGCTGCTCAAACCATGTTCATTTGGTTTATAAAACGTTTTCCTTGCCTGAGTTCTGATAATGCTGTTTGCAGATGGTATAATTAGCTGTTTACCCCCACATGTTACTTTTTTGGCACAAGTCTCTCTATGACTTCACTGCTTTCCATGCTGGGAAATTTCAAGTTAGGGAAATTGGATTATTGAAGGACGTTTTTTTAATAGTGAAAATACGAGTTTAGGCTGTTGACCAGCTCCTCGGCCACATAAAGAAGGCTGAGAAGGAGATGAGTACTTTGATGAGTGTATTCTTTCTGGAGAGCAGCAGATCTTCGGCTCTTTGCTATGATTCACAGGAATCTCTATTCCAAATCAGAGCAGCAAGCGGCGAGTTTTGTCATATGTCCCAAGAAAGATGAATCCTCCCAGACTGATTGCTGTCATTCGAGGAACAACACCTGCAAACAATCTGAAAGAGAAAGGAAAAAATGCTTCATATGTTGTCATGGACTAGCAATGAGAGATGTTACCCTTTTAGTCACTCCACACACAACCTTTTAGCAGGGCTGTATACACCAGCTTTATCTTGCTGATTTCTTGAGTGTGTTCATGCAGAATTACCTCCTCTCTAAGGTACTTATATAGCCTCTATTACTGTCATATCTGAGCACCTCCCAGTCTTTAATCTATTTATCATCAACAACCCGGGGAGGTGGGATCCCCATTTTACAAATGAAGAAATCGACAAAGTGAGGCTAGAGGCTCGTCTGCACTGCGCTGAAATGCAGCGGAAGGCATCGGGAAAGGCAGAATGCAAAGAGATGCTACTCTAACTGCCCCACGTGGACAGCGCTAGTGCAAGCTCAACAGTACAAGGTGCATCGTTCACATTAACACAGTCCTGTTTGAAAGAGGACGTGTTCATGCAAACTAGGTCCCTTTTAGTTCACGCCAGCTGCATCCACACGGGGCAGTCACAGCACAACCCTTTGTGCTCTGCAAGTCACATCCCCGTAGTCTACACTGCGCCACCCATAGCCTAGAACCTAGACCCTTAAACATATTTAGGTGCTTAACTTCCATTGAGAATCTGGGCCTAAGAGACTTGCCAAAGTTCACACAGGGCAGGCGATTGCACCCAGATCACCTGATTTCCAAGGTAGCACCCTAACCTCTGCACCATCCTCCAAGCACACACATAAGCAGACTTCAGGCAGTTCCCAGCCTGTAATTCAGTGTTTTATAAAAAGAGGCGAGAACAATCAGATACCAGATCCAGTATCGGTGCTGCTCTCAGTGAAAGCAGAAACGGCGCGAACAGCAGTACTAGCAGGGGACTGGCGCACACAAGGATTGGGAGAACTGTAATAAACTCGCTACAGTCACTGCAAAGTAACAAAAACATGAATGGTTAAAAACTACCCACTCTGTCTAGTAGAAGCAGGAGAGCCAAACCACCGTAAACTCCAGCGGGGAAGGGGGGGTCCCTTTGCCTCAGCAAGTAAATCACCCTGACACACTGCTGAGCAAATGACACTCCTCCAGCATTTGATTTCAAAACCGGTACCGAGGTAGAGCAGCGGCAGGAAGACCAATCACAGCACGACCCGATCTCACTCAACGTAGCCAAAGTAGGTCTGCTGCTCCTACAGCCCGTCTGTAGCGGGAGCAGCCCTTGGCCGAGCTGGGCCATAAATCACTTCATCCATTATTGGGTTCATGAACCTCAGGACTGACCACTGTACACATGGGCCCCGCTGCACTGTATGGAAGATTTTAAATGGTGGGCAGGTTAAGGCCTATGTCCCTTTAACCCCCTCATGAGCATGTAAGTACAAGGAATGGGTGATCTTGCCCAACGCACAGTGTGTGGGATGTAAAAGTGACATGCACCGAGGTGGACTGATGATAAGAGATTCTGCTGTCCCTGGCTTCTGTGGGCTGGACTGCCCAGTAACGTTAATCTACCCGAGTCAGAGTTTCAACCATGTAGCTTTTACACCAGTATTGTGAGTAACTCCTGTGCAATGCTGTTAGTCCTGGGGCATGTCAGATCAGCTGGAAGCAGTGCATAGGCCGGGACCCTTTCTCTCTCAGTCCTCACTGCTAGTCAGACGCTGGGCTTGGTAGGCCTCCAACTGCACTTGCTTTGGTTTTTGTGATAATGATCTGTGCTCCAGGGCCTGGAGCGTACAGGCAGATGGAAAGGTTTTATGGCTGCCCTAGCCAGCCATTGGAGCGATTACCATCATTATAGCTTTGAAAGAGAGTCATTTGTCCAAGGCCCATACTGACAGAGCACTCAGAGGGTAAATCCTGTGGTACAGCATTGTTCTCCAGCTACACATCATCCTTCTCCTGTGGAATTACACCAGCCTATTACTGAAGCACTGCAGCCATTTATTTACGGTACGGTCCATCCCAGCCACAGCTCTTAAATAAGCAAGGCTGGATAACTTTGAGGGTGTTAACTAGAAGCTGCATCTCTGTCCTCATCTCTTATTGCATCCCCCTCAGCTCCACCAGTGATGCTGGCCTCAGCATCCTATTGATTTCCTGCTGCTCTCACACATCTGCCTTTAACCATGTGGCAGTCCCAGGCCTGGCTTACTAAGCTACCAGCTTTTCCTCCGTTGTATGGCGGGAGAATAGCTGGTCATCTGGCTAAGGCACCGCGCTGACTCTGGAGAGCTGGGTTCTTGTCCCAGCCTGGCCTGTCAGTTACTCAGCTAACCTGTCTCTGCCCCACTTCCCCTTCTGCAAACGGGATAATCACGCTCACTTTCTTTCATGCTTTGTCTGTTTAGACTGCAGGGACTGTCTCTCACTACGGGTTTGGACAGCAGGGCCCTGAGCTTGGTTGGCGTCTCTAGCCACTACTGTAACACAGTGACAACAAAAGATTGGTTAATGGGGCTAGATCAAAGCCAAGCATTTTAACTAGGAAGAGATCCAGGTGCAAGTGGCTCCGATGCACTTTCCCAGTCTGCGTGTTGAACTGGTTAGGAGAAAACACAAAAGCAGAAATCAGATTTTCCAAAACCCCCTTATCCAAACCTCTGCATTGGCCGAGTCCCCAGCCTGGAGACAAGAGAGGGTTTGGGTTATGCAGAGGTTTGGATAGTGGAGCAGAGACTCGGGGCAGCGAGCCCTCCGCAGCCATGCTGCCATGGGAGTGACACCCAACTCCTGCTGGCACAAGGTGCAGGGAAGGCTGCAGCCACAGCAGAGTCCTGGATAGGGGCGAGGGGGGGCGTCTCTCTCTGCTTCGCCCACCTGCTCCTACAGTAATAACCAGGGCGGGGTCAAAGGCGCGAGGGAGTAGAGCCGTGACACCGGAGCTGCAGAGGGCTCCTGCGCTGCTGCACCTGCCCTCTCGCCTAGCCGAACTCCCGCTTAGCCAACTACAGTCTGCATCCCCTGGGCTTGTCGGCTCACCGGGAGTACCCCGTCTGATTTCCAAAGCGAATCATCGCCAGCAGGGGCGGCCAACCTGAGCCGGAGAAGGAGCCAGAATTTACCAATGTACATTGCCCAAGAGCCACGGTAATACATCAGCAGCCCCTGATCAGCTCCCCCACCCCGCTCCCAGCGCCTCCCGCCCGCTGGCAGCCTCACCGACCAGCGCCTCTCCCTCCCTCCTCCCGCTCAGCTGTTTGGTGGCAAGCAGGAGGCTCGGGGTGGGGGCAGGAGGAGCGAGGCCACAGTAGGCTCAGGGGAGGGTGGAGTGGGGGCAGGGGTTGCGCAGTGAGCACCCCCCGGCAGCCCAGGAGTCGGTGCCTAGACAAGGAGACACATTCACTTTTGAAGAGCTGCATGTGGTTCTGGAGGCCCGGGTTGGCCACCCTTGTTATAATGCCTCTGTGCTGTGGGTGTGCGCTCTGATCCCATGCCGCCTGCCGCCCCCAACTTAGAGTGCCTCCTGCTTCTATTATTCATATTCCCACTAGTCTCGTATTTTCCATTTTGAATGCAACTTCACCAGTGTTTTTCCAAGCCCCGGAATCTTTATTCCCAAATGCTGGGCTCCCAAAGTCCGTCAGAACCGCGAGGCACCATTCTGGACAGGGATCCTTCTTGTAATGTGAAACAAATCCCCATTTCAATAGAAAATATCAGAGGCCGCTGCTTAAAGTAACCCACTGAACAGGCTCCTTTACTCAGCACTGCAGGGTAGAGCTTTCTGCCTTTCCTAAAGCAGAGCTCTTTAAAGGCTGGTGTCTATTGGGATCTCGGTATGGAAGAGTCGCGCGGTTAGGGCCCAACGCTGGAAGGAGACAGCAACGGGTGCACTAGTGTGTGTGCGCATGCACCTATTGGGACACTTCGCTTAGCAGTCAATCTAAGGAGCTACGACCCCTGGCTTGTGGGCCCTGCTGTGCCCCCGTCTAGGAGGGCAAGCTCAGGCGACTCCTTCCACTTCACTCTTCCTATGGGGAAAACAACACCACAAGCCAATGTCCCAGCTGGGTTGTAAGGCGTCATCGATGGCTGTGAAGTGCGACAAGCTCCTTGGAGAAAAGGTGCTGGAAAAGTGCAAGGCGTTCGTGCACAAGTCTGCCCTGTGCGTGCAGCTCAGAAATTGCTCACTTAAACTCCCATTTGCAAGTGCAAATAACTGTGGCTACGTGCACATTGCTCCTTTAATCTCGCCCATATTCTATCCATTGAGAAATATCCATTAATGCAGGCCCCTCTCACTCTCTTTTGGACAGAAAAGGATGTGAATTTGTTGGCATGAAGCAGATGGATTTACTAGGTGCAAACCAGGAAGCGAGTCCTGCACTCTGGTTTTAATAATGTGGCAAGAGGCAATGCATCTCTCTGCCCCAGAATTCCTTCTCTTCAAATCTGAGATTTAGTAGAGAAGCCATAGATTATTTTACATTGCTGCCAGCCAAAAAGCCCGACACTTTTACTGGTTTTGATTAATACACTTATAATTGGCAGCAGGCATGGCCGTCTCTGCATTTATTTTTCCCAGGGCTTTCTTCCTTCTCCTCGCAGCTGACACAGTTTGGCCATTTTTGCATTTTTCTGTTCTCAGGATTGCTTATTATTTTGCTTTCTGCTGGGTGTGCAGTGTTGAGGAGAGTTGGGTTACCCTTTGCTTCTGTTGCATCAGTGGCACAATCTGAGGACAGAGTTTGAATTCTGGTTGTCTAAATGGGCACTTGTGAAACAGGCTTGAAAGAACACAAATTACGTGCAACAGAAATGGGGGATTTAGACATCGAATAGGAGTGGGATGCTTAACTGCTATTTGAAAATAGATCCCATGGTCTTCTAAGCATATACAATGCTGTACAGTGCATGAAATCGGCCCACAGACAGGGGACCAGAAATGCTAGCTCAGTGCATCCTGAGACAATACAAAACGAACAGTCGGGTGTGGGCATAACGGCTGGAATGCTTCCGGGAATAAGTGTCCAGGAACTTCCTGAAATTTGTTTTGAATTATTTTCCAAACGTGTCAAAAGAATATTGAACTTTTACTAGTTGTGTGACCAGAGATTGGGTGTTCAGGAAAATGATCTGTAACTAGACTGGAGACACGTCCAGTGTCACGCAGACACAGCACTGATTATCGAGTTGCTTTCTAAACTCGAAAACAGCGAAGAGTAGCACGGGCAAACAGGCTGATCTAGAAGGGTTTGAGAAATGAAGCTAGAGATTTGCATAATAAGTCTTATTATGGAAGGGGAAAAAACAGCAACACCTGTTGCACCCATCCAGCCCTGCTTTTGTCCCCAATGTCTAGTTAATGCTCCATGTGGATTTTGCACGTCACTCCAGTAACTACAGACTTAATTAGCTCATAGCGTATGTATGACGACAAGCCCAGAGGCACAATAACACAACTACCAGCTGAACCGCATACACCCACTGGGTGCAGGCGGAATCTAGGATTTACGGTTCCAAAACCACTGGCCTCTCGCATATGGCCTGAGGCAATCTACATTAGCTATAATTATTTTAGGACTTGTATTCTGCATAGGCTATAGCTAGCCACTACTGAACAACTCACTGATTCTCCCACACAAAGAGCACAGCCCAATAGGAACTGACCAAGTATCCATGCAAATCAATACTAATTTACATGCCTGTGGCATCTTTTGTCCAAGGATTTCAAAACGTTCTACAAACACGAATGAATGAGACCTCACAACTCCACTGTATGGCCAGGAAGCATTGTTCCCATTCTTACAGAGGGGTAAACTGAGGCCCAAAGAGGCAAGGTGACTCACCCAGCATCACACAACAAGTGCCTTCCAAAGCTGAGCAGAAATCCAGGGCCATCTGACTTGGGCCTTATATACTAGACCATGATGTGTTCTTATGAGCTAAATATGTCCTGCCGCCACATTGCTGCAACTGATATTCTTGCCTATTAGGTGGCTAATTATTTCGAGAGACAGAGCTGTGCAGAAGGCTGCACAGTCCTGAGCTGATCAGACTGATGCTTTGAGCTCTGTCACTATTCTGATTTAAAAAAAAAAAATAGCATTTTTACTAGGGAAATGATTTAGTTGGGGTTGGTCCTGCTTTGAGCAGGGGGTTGGACTAGATGACCTCCTGAGGTCCCTTCCAGCCCTGATATTCTATGAGTCTATGGAATCCAAGTAGGTGTTTTGTTGTTCGTCAATGCACAACATTTAATCATGCACTTTAGAGTCAGGAAACGCTGCTCCCACGCAAATACTTACACACACATATTACAAAGGCACATATGTAATTAATGTGTTATCCAATGGAAATGCTCTGCCATAGATGTCCTATGTCACCTCAGGCAAGTCCCGTAGCCTCTCTCTGACAACCTGTTTCCCCACTGCTACTATTTGCTGTGAGGCTTAACCTAGTCATGCCTGGCACCTCACTGAGAGAGGCGAGAGGCCTGAAGGGTTAGCCCACGACAGATGTCCTCATTCTATGTAGAAACCTGAGCGAGGCAGGAGAAAGGAAGAACAAGCTGTGGGGTGCACATTTCAAAGCCGCTTCCCTCCGTTTTCTGTATTTCTGCACATTGAAGCATTTTTCTGGGGCTCTGGGCCTGTTTCCTGCTGGGCAATGCTGTGGATGGACTGGGAGTTGCTGATTTATAGCCTTACACGGCGCCACGTGGTGACTGAAATGCAGAATTGCAGCACCCCATGGAGAGGAAGGGAAACACCTGCAAATCCCAGCTTCAGTTTCTTGGCTTTTAGCTTCCTCTGCTTTCTTGGCTGACCTCTAGGGACGGATGCTGTTGGTGTCCCCTCCTCCCACTATGCTTCCTGCTGGGGAAAGAGGGCAAGAAGGGGCCGAGGTGACGTTACACAAAGAAAGTTCCTAGGTAACTGTAGGAGGATTGGCTGGCGCTGTAGGGAGGTGCCTGCACCAGGCTGGCCTGGCTCTTAGGAAGGGGTAATGATTATTATTGGTTAATATTTGTAATGCAGTAGCTCCTAGAGGCTCCGCTGTGTCAAGTGCTGTACACACACATACCTGAATGACTGCTACTTGGCCTTGTGAATGGCGAGTCAATTCATAGTTTTTTACAGTGCATTAAGCGCGCGCGCGCACACACTTATGTGTCTCATCGATATTCTCTCACAAGACAGTCCTTACCCAGGTAGCCCTTGTGACCTCCAGACACTGTGCAGGGCAGAGAGTACATTCCCACTGGCATTGCTGGAACCAGCCTGTATCACAAGAACAGAGAGACCATCATTCAATCAATCACCAGTTGGATCCAGTTATTTATCAAGCTACCTATCCATTTACACTGCGAAACAGAGCAATGGGACTGCCTAGTTCTGAACAAAACCCAGCTCTTATGGCTTTGTCACATGCTTTAACCAACATGCCATGAACCCTCCTTGATACATGTTTAAACTCAGCGTTTAACGGAGAACTGGATAAATTCATGGTGGTTAAGTCCATTAATGGCTATTAGCCAGGATGGGTAAGGAATGGTGCCCTAGCCTCTGTTTGTCAGAGGGTGGAGCTGGATGGCAGGAGAGAGATCACTTGATCATTGCCTGTTAGGTTCACTCCCTCTGGGGCACATGGCATTGGCCACTGTCGGTAGACAGGATACTGGGCTAGATGGACCTTTGGTCTGACCCAGTATGGCCGTTCTTATGTTCTTCTTATGTCTGCTGAACGAGGCTGTACTATGTACAAACACACACACACACAAAGATGCAAAGCACACTCTTTAATAACGTGATGTGTGTCTATAACACAGCACCAGTCATCAGATGAGATGCAAACGGCCAGTGAGAAATAGCTGATTACTCTACTCAGGGACATGGCTGGTGGAGAGAATTGACCCATATGGGGTGAGACTGACTCCATCAGCGCAGCTCCTTAAAAGATAACAACGTATCCCAACAGGGGGTACCAGCTGCTTGCATTTTATCCGTCCCACAATCTAGACCTGCTCGGGACTAGGCTAGATGACTCGTTAATTAAAACAACAGTGGCACACCTACATTAGAACTCCTGCTTTTGCCATCACTGGCAGAGGTGCAGCAATGGTCTGAAATTCTAGGAAAGAAAGTCTGGTGTCAAGCCTGCCTATGGAGAGCAACGCAAACAATCCCCTGTTGTTATAAAAACTCACAGAGGAATCAGTCCCTGCCTGGATTTTTAATTGAGGGAGTTTGACCCTATAAAGAACTTGTCATTAAGACTTCTGCATTAACCACTGGCAGTCTAGAGTTCAGCGTATCCCCAGGACAACCTAGCACAAAGCACGGTGACGTCTTAGATGGCCCCTTTGGGAGACATGAGGAGGGAGGTGAAAGAACAAGAATAGCAATTACAGGGCAAAGTAAAGCAACACCAGTTTTATCCATGCATGTAACGCACATTCACATCAGTTCCTGGCTTCAACTACAAGAACAGAAGTCACTAGTGATAGGTGTGGTGCTACATTTCATGTCGGTGCTACCATGCAGAAGTGTTGGCACTGCAGCCCATGCACCTGTCCATTTGCTCAGCATTCTTCCATCTCTTACCTTTGCCAACATAATTCTTGTCTTTGCTACATCTAGAGGTGTGGTGACTGCAGCTGCAAATCCACCTGAGCATATTAAAATACCAAACACAAGTGAGGCATTGTTTGCAGAACATGTATGCCACCCCATCGATAATTCCCACAGCCTGGGTCAAATCCATTTCATTATTCATGCTTACAGCCTAGTCCTCAGTTCAAAATCTGGGGATGTTTGCAGTATCTGTAGATAGAGTTTATTATTTTGCATCTACAGAAAAATAATTTAGTATTAATTATTTTTATTATTATTGTTATTTTTACTCTATTATCGTAGTACCCAGGAACCCTGACACTGGAGTTCCATTGTGCAAGGCGCTGTACATATATACAGTAAGAGACAGTCCCTGACCCAAAGAGCTGATAAGATAAGAAAACAGTTTCCATTTTAAACCCCTACATATTGTAAAGCAAATTAAATTGCTCACTCATGCACACAGAAAGGAAATAAGCACAGCATATTTTGCTCTGTCTTTTGAGAGTGAAATTCTGAGCAGACAGATAAACTATACTAGATAGGTAGATATATTATTATTGATTTGTATTATGGTGGCACCTAAGAGCACCAGCCATGGGTAAGGACTTAAATGTGTGGGGTGCTGTGAAGATTTAGTAAAGTAGTATGGGTGAGAAGGTGCTACACCCCATAAATAGGCAAATATGGTGATTAGTGATGTCCACAAGACACTCAATCTGGAACTCCATATCCAGGGAGTTTGGATCTGGAATTACCCTGTTAAAGGAAACAGGTGTCTTGGAGCAGTTGGATGGGCCCTACTGATAATACAGTAGAACCTCGGAGTTATGAGTTACAAACTGACCAGTCAATCACACACCTCATTTGGAACCAGAAGTCCGCAATCAGGCAGCAGCAGAGACCTCCCAAAAAAATGAAAATAAAAAGCAAAGACAGTACAGTACAGTGTTAAATGTAAACTACTAAAAAAAAAGGAAGAGCAGCATTTTTCTTCTGCAGGGTAAAGTTTCAAAGCTGTATTAAGTCCATGTTCAGCTGTAACCTTTCGAAAGAACAACCAGAACGTCTTGTTATGAACATTTCAGAGGTACAAACAACTCTCATTCCCAAAGTGTTCATAACTCTAAGGTTCTCCTGTAATCTCTCTCACAATACAGGCAAATGCTACTTCAGAAAGAAACAAAATGGAATAGTCCCAACACCTGACAGATCTCAGAGTGGTAGGCGTGTTAGTCTGTGTCAGCAAAACTAAGAGTCCTTGTGGCACCTTATTGATCTTATTTCTCCAGGGGGTGGATGGGACCTCTTTAAATGTGTAAACTATTGCAAATCAGATTTATCCACTGGCCGGTGTTTTAACTCTGTGCTCTCTCTCTTCTGAGTTTTCCAATATCAACATCATTCTTCATGTAAAAAGAAGGCCAACTGGCTCTTTGAGTAGCTTTCTAAGATCAGCTGCATGGGAGAAACTTCTTATGGTTCATAAAGGAACATTCAGTGACAATTAGGTATTCGTTGTCTGGTACATCTACGGGCGAGCCCGTGGTTCTCAAACCGATCAGGGAACTTCAAGCAATAAGTGGATCAAGGTGCCCAGCTTCTCCTCACAGTAGGTTGATCAGTTTTGCTTTGGAGGGGGGCTATGCCCCTGTAAGAAGCAGAAAAAGGGTTTACGTTCAGGAAGCCAATCTGAAGACCTTAAGCAAATTAGACTATGTGCCAGCCCATTCTTGCTCCATATTAACTTAAGGTCAGACTTCTTTTCCATTCTAAGCCAGTTCTGGACTAAATGACCAATTGGCCTTGAGAGAACAATTTGGTTAGAACCTTTCGTGCTAAAGTCAATGCTGTATTTTTAAAGTAGCTAAAATAATACTCATAAACACTTCCAAATTAACGAGGCTGGAAAGTGAAGTCTTTCCTTTACCCACAGAACAGGATTAGTGTAAACCTCTGAAACAGGGATTTTAGTCCTGCTTGGACTGCAAATCTCAGGGCAGATTATGGAGTATTACCAATGTCCCCATAATGTTAAATTATTTTTCTCAACTGAGCCTGGCAGTTTCTTAAAGCATTTTTAGTCCTAGCAAAGTTTCTCATTAGCAATGGTATAAATCTAGGCTCCTACAGTGCCTGGATTGTGTACAAATTACTCTTGGATATAATGTCTCCAAATGTTCTTATCTAGTGGTTTAATCTAGGCCGAGTAGTTCTCCATTTTCCCAAACGTCTGGATCTTTTCAGCTCTTTCGCCATTAGCATGTCAATTTTTCCCTTTTCCCTCACCAGGAAGTATTTCTTACAGATTTAAGAATTGATTTAGAATGATGACAGCACCAATAATGTGCTTCATGAGCACAACATGCAGCAACGTAACAGCTAAATTAAATGCAAGTTTGCATATGCTTGACTAGAACTAAAATTTATAGCTGGCAGTAATGGGAGCCATGTTTTATATAAGGCAATGGGTCTGACAAAATCAGTTTGCTCCAGCTGTATTCCAAAATGCCAAAGATAATTGTTAGGGTAACTTCATAAGGTTTATTACTTTCCAAGAACAATTTCATTCACAGGCTATAGCTAATAAGGCAATGGTCCTATCTGCATTACAACTATAACTGCGTCAGGGGCCCTGGTTTATAAATGGAAGGAAGCTGTAGTGTAGACAGGACTGACCATTTCAAAGAAGCGCATTAGAAACTGGACTGTCCAAAGTGCACGCATGTGTCACGGGTTCTGGCAGGCACTGTGCAAAATCACATCCTGTGGATAGGACAGAGGGCAACTTGTTTTATGCTTCCCCTCCTCTCACCCTGCAACATACCTGGAGGCCAGAGGGGGTGCAAACTATGCCCCACGACACCAGCAGGTAGAGTGCAGAGAAGATCTGTGGGCCTGCTGAGGGGTAAGGCAGCATTGGAGAGACAGGCCAGCATAAAGGACTCTGGAATCAGGAGAAAAAGTCCCCAAAGTTCACCAGAAAGTTTGCTGGCCCCTTCAACAAACCAGGATCAACCAGGCACTCGGCTCTTCATTTTTCACAGAGCTGCAGGTGACACCACTGCAACCACCAGGTCCTTCTAAGGACATTACGGGTGAAATTCATTCCTAAATCCCAGTTCAGCCCTATCGGTTAAGCACACGTGTCCTCTGGGCTTAGGTGTAGCATGGATCTTTCATAGATTCATGGGGCTTAAGACCAGAAAGGACCATTATGTCATCTAGTCTGACCTCTTGTACATCACAGGCCATTAACATTTCACCCAGTTACCCCTGTAGTGAACCCAGTAACTTGTGCTTGGCTAAAGCGTGTCTTCTAGAAACACAGCCAGTCTGGATTTGAAGACATCAAGAGATGGAGAATCTACTCCTTTGGTCAAAGAGGCTAGCTCTTGGGATTTTCTCCCTGTAAAGAGACTTGTACACTGGAACCAAGTCACTTCTAAGGGTATGTCTACACTAGAAACTTCAAAGCGCTGCTGCGGGAGCGAATGTGGTCACGTGCGAGCGCTGGGAGAGCTCTCTCAGCACTCCTGGTAATCCACCCTCCACGAGGGGAATAGCTCTGAGTGCTGGGAACGCGGCTCCCAGGGCTCAGAGCCTGTCCACACTAGCGCTTTAAAGCGCTCAGACTTGCTGCGCTCAGGGGGGTGAGTTTTCACCCCCGAGCCAGCAAGTTAGAATGCTATCAAATGTAAGTGTTGACATACCCTAAGATCTGGTCTTCACTACCAACTTATGTCTGGAAAATCCACACCTCTGAGCAAGGCAGTTATACCAACCTAACTCGCAGTGTAGACAGCACTATGTCTACTGTCCTGCTGCAGTGTTTTAAGTACAGACAAGCCCATAGTCGTCTTTTTGATAAGCTAAACAGACAGAGTTCTTTATAGCTCTTGCTGTACAGCATTTTCTCCAGCCCTCAAATCATCTTTTGTGGCTCTATTTGGCCCCCCTCTCTGATTTTTCAACCCCCTTTCTCAAATGTGAACCCCAGAGCTGTACACGTTATCTAGGACTGTTCTCACTAATGGCATGTACAGAGGTAAAAATCACCTCCCTGCTCCAGCTCACCAATCCCGTCTATACACCCACGAGTCACATGAGCCCCTTTTACTGCAGCATCTGACAGGGAGCTCATGCTCAGTGGCTTGTTCACTATGGCTCCTAAATCCTTTTTACAGTCACCTCTTTGCAGGACACAGACTCCCTTCTGCATGTGTGGCCTGCATTCCTTGTTCCTGGACGGACAGCTTTGCATGTGGCTCTTTTACATGCATTTTGGCTGAATAGGCCCAGCTTGCCAAGCGATCCAGATCACTCTGCACAACCGCCCTGTCTGCGTCACTTACAACGCTGCCGATCTTGGTGTCAGCCGCTTTTGAACAGCAGCGGTTTTATATCAACTTCCTCATCACTGACGAAAATGCTAAATAGCATCAGGCCTAGCACCCTCTCTGTGCAGAACCCCTCTGGAAACACCCCCATTCAATGATAATTCCCCATTGACAAGGACTTTTGGAGAGCTGTCAGCCTGTTCTTAATCCACTCAGTGCATGCCTTACTGATACTGTACAGTGCTCCCAGAGCCGTGAATCTCGTGTACTGGTGAGCAGAGCCAAATGGCCTTTTAAAGGAAGAATCAACCCAGGGCAGAATACAGGAACCTGGATCTCATCCGTAATGATTTAATCCGTTTAGATTTGGAGGTCTGAGTACCTGCAAAAGGAAAGTCTAGAAATCTGATTTCATCACGGCTTTTTCTGCCTTGTCTGGTTAAGGAGGCTCTCAGGCCCAGCGCGTAATCTTGTCAGAGTTAATTAGATCAAAAAGGAGGTGACAGCGACCTTCCACTTAACATGTAAAAAGCCCTCGTTAGTGTTTCATTATTCACAAGACTCGCTCGGTCGCTGTGTCACTATAGTACATCAATCATTCATGTGCAGCCCCACATATTTTTTTATGGCCTGGAGAAAGAGGGCCTATTTAATCAGAGAATTTTTCCACTGCATTGAGTGCCGCAGGTTAAATTCTGTGGTCTTTCTTTTGATCAGTTTCAGACTTGTTGGCTTTCCATTTCACTGAGTGTCCTCTTGTTCTTGTGACACGGGAAAGGGTAAATTGGAGCCCCGATTTAGTTTGTTCATCTAAGGTACTTCTAGAGCCCCGTTAACGTAGTATCTAAGGTTCAGACCTTCGGAGGCAGAAGAACAAGTGGATATAAACTGGCCATAAACAAATTCAGGCTGGATTCAGAAAAAGGATTCTAACCATCAGAGGGCCGAGGTTCTGGAACAGCCTCCTCATAGGAGATGTGGGGCAAACAACCTAACTCGTTTTAAGAGAGAGCTGGACAAATTTATGACTGCAGTTCTATGCTTGTGATGATAGTGGGCATGGGCTCACTCCTGATTTACATCCTATGTTCCTAGAAGCTCATGCTTCAGGGTTTCAGTCGGCCACCTGCAGGGGTCAGGAAGGAACCCCCAATGTAATGGGGGGGGGGTGTTGGTCTCCTTCCTCTGAAGTTGGGACACTGGGTCTAACCATTAGTGGTCCATCCTCCCTATCTGTTTTATATAGCTCTATCATGTCCCCCCTCATTCATTTCCTCTCTAAACAAAAGTATCTCTGTATTTTCAGTTTCTCTCAGATGGAAGCCAATAATTCTAAACATTTTCATCACCCATCTCTACATCTCCCCTTCTATTTCTGCTATATCTTCAGCAAGACAAGCTCACCAGAATGAAACAGGAGGCCAGGTGCCAGGACAATAGCTTTTAGTATTATTGTGCATCCCATTGATTTTGCATCCTGACATTCTGGGGCAGACTCTCAGTCCCTTCTACTCCCTTTGTGCTTTGTCAAACAGAGACTTCCCTGGCCTGTGCTAGTTCCCTAGAAGGCAGAGACACCTATGATGGCTCTTACACCACATTCCCTGCCTTTCTTAGTATAGAATATGTGTTGGGGGTGGAGGGAGTTTGAGGTTTGACCTGAGTATGTTGCACTGTGGCTTTCTTCACCTGATAGAAGGTCTGTTGGGATCCTTGCCAAATGGCACAAATTAGAGTAGCCCCCAGGCTGCTCTAACCAGTATCTCTGGCCAAGGAGCCAGAAAGGAAGAAGAAATTATATGAATCAAGACACGGCACCTATGGACTAGACTATTAACAGCTGGCAGAGAAAGAACTCAATGTCTCATTTACATTTATGCTCATGGTTACTGTGTTTCTATATATAAGTGCATCGGTTGCATATGTGTAAAAATGTGTATGTGCAGAAACAATAAGAAAGACAGTCAGGTCTCTCAAGATCTTTGACTTTAGTCACTGCAATTTCACAGGCGTTAATACAACAGGTGTTTTGGATGGAATTCAATATATTGATGCTGTCTGTCTTCTCTCCACCAAACTGTAAATTATGATTAAGGTAGAAAATATAACCAACAATTTGTCTAGAACTAGAAGCCGAAAAAGGATTGTGTATTCAGCTTGTTGGTTTTATCACAGCGCCTGTTCTCCCGACCTCTAAAATGTTTGGTAAAATTTTGTGGCGAAGCAAAGAACACAAGGGAAGTAAAGTCCAACATGCTCTCTGTGTCTCAACACTATCATTGTGGTATTGGTAACATCACAGTGATTACGGGTTAGTTGTTGCTCACATAAAAAGCCTTTTTCTCCCTTTCCAGAGGTTATAATGTGGTGAATTACAATCACTCTAGTGCAATATAGACACACAGTTTTATTTATGGAGGGTTTGTGTCTGTGGCTAGATTTGGGTTTTCTCCCCCCGATCTCCTCATAAAATAGATTACGTTTACCAATTTAAGCAGGCAGCTTATTCTGATATGTTTTAGCTGCAGAATCATGTACAGACTTCAGAATCAGGGAACTACTCGTTGTAGCAAAGGGGCTGACATTGGAGGCAATGTCTATTCGATCACCATATGATGCCCTCCTATTACATGTCTATAGATGGGGGAGGAAATAAAAGAGCAAAGGCCTAATCCAAAAGCTAGCGAAGTCAGGGCAAAGAACCCTCTTAACCTGAATGAGTTTTGGAGCTGGTCTTAAAACAAGGGGATGTGTGAAATATTGTTGGTGGGAAGGAACAAGGAGAAAAGAGGAAAAAACAGGAGGGAGGGAAATGCAGAGTGTGAAAGAAGGGAAGTTTGCCGCCTGCTACAACATATCCAACAAACTTTAGACACCTGCCCAGCAAAGACTAATGCACATGCTTAACTTTATGCATAGTGCATAGCTCAGCTGCAGTCAATTGCACTGAAACCCCCATGCGGAATGCTGACGGGAGTTCGTTCAAAACAGGACGCCTCTGCAGAGCCGGTCCAGACGGTCAGACCCAAACCTGTGAGGTCCTGACTGACCACTGTGAAATGCTGAGTGTCCTGGACTCACATTTATGGCTCTGCCAATGAGCCCAGGGGGAACTGGGGACACTTCACAGGACCAGGTCCTTGGATGGTTTTTCTTTCACATGTGTTCACTAGGAGGTGAACACAGATCACAGAAAAGCCAGTAGATGGTGACAATTCCAGTCACAACCACCCTGAGCAGAATCAAATGGACAAGGCAAGGAAGGAGGATTGTGGCTAAGACACTGGACTGGGACTCAGAGGAGACTGGGATTCAATTCGTAGCTCTCCCAGAGACTTCCTGGGAGAAGTTTTTGGACAAATCACATGATTCCTCTGCGTCTCAGGGGCTTTTGCACCCATTTAACTATAGCAGTTTAGAAACAGATCTCATTACATCAACACAATCCCTAGCATTCTTCCGTCAACCTAGCCACATCTACATCAGAGGTTAGGTCGGCTTAAGTATGGTGCTGAGAGCTGTGAATTTTTCACACCCCTGAGCGATGTAGCTGGGTTGATGTAAATTTTCAGGCCTGAGTTATACTGATTCATTGTAAGTTTTAATACTAGTATAGCTGGTTTTGGATGTAAACACTTTTATGTCAATACAGCTGCATCCATGCAAGGGTTTGCACTGATTTAGCTAAATCGGTGCAAAATCTGAGTGTGGACCAGTTCTCAGATCCCAATCAGTAAAATGCAGATAATCGGTCTTTGTCTGGTCTATTTCAGCTGTAAGCAGTTCAGAGAAGGGACTGTCTCTTACTATGTATATGTACAGTGCCTAATACCGCAAGAGAAGGCTTGATTGGTGACCTGATTTCCATTGCAACATTACTAATAATAATATGTGGAGATCAGAAACTTCAAATGCAATTATGTACATAAGAGATATTTAGACCCCTATTTTTTAATGATTTAAAGACAATCTCAAGGCCCTTTTCTGGTAAATCAGCAGATTACCAAAGCCAAAAGCTATTTGTTATTCATCTCCAGCTTCAGAAACGCTATTATTGCTTTTAAACAGGATTTATTCCTTCCATATATTCTGTTACCAATTTGGAATCTTAAACTGTATTTTACTTCCTCTGGGAAAAGCTCTGGCCGTTCATCTCTTAACGACTAATCTGGTTTTTCTATTAAGACAGTTTGTTGTTTTTCTTCTCTGTAACTTGTCAGATATATTGATGAGTCATTAATTAATTGACATTTTTAAAGTTATTTTAAACATCTACAGTAGGCTGAACGAGGCCAAGAGGCCTACTGAAGAATTCAATTAACTTTTGGCTTGTTTGGTAATAAATAGTGCGATATTGTATTCTGCCATTCTTTATTCCTGTGTTAGCGTCTGGAGATTGCCCAGATGTTTCGTCCTGCCTCCGGGCTGTTGCAGTGCTATCCTCTGCTCTCCTGACTCTCCTTAATCTGCGCTGCTGTCACAGCTGTCACATGAATGGTGAATCATGGCTTCTCCCTGCAATCACTTAAACCCCTGGAGAACAGCTTGGGGCAGACAGCTGCACAGACCCGCACCCAAGCAAAGCCTCTCCTCGTGGAGGATTTTACAAATCAACTCCAAGATAATCTGGAAGCCTGACTGACAGGCCCCTGGTTTTTAAATAACAGAAATTTGTCAAAAACAAATTGGTTGTCTTTCAAGCAGACACCTTTTTCAGTGTTCTCTCCCCACACCCGGTAAAGGACTTTCCTTCTTCCAAACAACAACTGGATCCATTTTCCTCTAAACAAACTAGAATTACAAAGGAATGTTGTTCTGCTATACTTAATAGATTTGCACATTTTTTCCTTTCTTCTTGAGCCTTTCCCAGTATAACATATAATCCTTTGCACCTGCAAAAGCTCCACAGGTTGCCGACTGCCAAGAATCAACCACGTGACCCTGCTTCCATGACCAGAGATCCTGTGTTTAAAGAGAAAGGAAAATAAGAAGTTATTAAACATTTGAATCTATCTGATCCCCCTGTGAGTTAAGTCCAAAGATGGGAACTCATGTGAAAAGCTATTTTTGTGGCATTTTTCAGTGATGTAATAAGTGATTTTTCCCAAGGAACTTTTGTACTCGAACAAGCAGATGGAGTGAGAAAGAACTGAAGAGGGCTTGAAGCAAATCACTTACAGGGATTCGCGAAGTATGTACTTAAGTCTGCTGCAATGCAGAGTTGCAAATATTTCACAAATTTATTTTCTTTTTGGAAAATAAAACAATGCAAAGCAGAACCCTAAAAAAACCCAAAGCATACAAAACCTGATATCAGTTCTGCCTTTCCATCCCGTATGAGCCTAACACCCCTGTTTTGGCGGGGGAGGGGAGGGGATGTCCTTAGTGTAATAAAATATTAACTATTCCCTCTCACACCCCTCCAGGGCGTTTCTTTAAAAATCACTCCTGGTTTAATATATTTCAGTGCAGGTGGGTCCCTGATTTTTTACCCAGTGTGATTAGGGACCATATGTTGTTCTCCCCACACATCATGCTCCAATCCATTTATTTTATCTCATCATTTCTACACATACATGTAGAGATCAGATCACTGACACGCATGGCGTTTTCCATGCAACGAGCGTTAAGAATCCAGACAAACATACAATATGATCAGTGAAATTGCTATTAGCAAGCAAGGTGGTGCAATGAACAGACTGTGGGGATGCCAGGCTGGCTGCTTATTATACCAGACAGAATCATTTCACTGGTCCCTTGCCCTCTCATCCTCAACCTCCCTGTTTATCTCCATCTTTTCGGTTTCCATGAGAACTTGTTTGGGGCAGGGACTATACTTTTAGTAGGTTCAAGTACGGTGCCCAGCAGGACGGGGGGCCTGATCTTAGACTCTTCTACCTGCTGCCATCATAGAAATCAACAGCATTACTTCATGTTTGTGACATTATTCCTCTTTTATACAAGAATACAGTTATGGATGTTCTTTAAAAGCTTGCTACCTTTATGCTGCAAAGCCAAAATTCTCTTCCAGATAACAGCACTAGCCCAGTTCCAGTGACATCAGTGTGGGGCTCCTGATTGGTTGTGTGAGAACATCCCAGTATGACTCTTGTCATTCTGCTGTCATTGGGTGACTGCATATAATGCTAGCCAGGTTGTTCTGTGTGATTGATGCTTATGTTCTATCTGTATGTGGCAAAATCAAACTACTTAACAACAACAAAGAATTATGTTGATTAGTGTTTGCCATAGCTAAATAGTTTTGTCTCTGCTTTATTAAACAACTAAGGATCAATCTCTCATGCTAGCCGTTCTTTTTCCTACTGGTTTGGAGGATGCTTTCCAGCGTGGGTTTCTAAACTGATAGCATCCAGGGCAGATGGCCAGTTTTCCTTCTTCAAAACAGTGGATTCATTATGATCCAAAATCTTAGGATGCCCGTCATGATTAATGCACACAATGTGGACACATGCAGTTTTTCATGCAATTCGTCCCTACTGGAGAGCATGTCTAAGATGAAAGGTGGAATCTTCAAAAGGGACTTAGAAGCTTAAATCATTTTCAATAGTGATGCAGGCTCCTAAGGGACAAAGTTACTTTTAAAAATGGGACACGTAAGTCTAAGTCACATGTGACTTATGCCATTTTTCCTCCATATCTTTATAAGCTAAAACTTGGTATCCTGAACCGTTCATGTTTGTTATTCAAAACCCAGCAGACCCCAGGATGATCTACTGGAGAATGAGCAGGGAAATGCAGGGCAGACTGCAAGGGGTCTACCATAAGCCCAGGTCCTAAGCTTTTATGTGCAGCTAGAGAGATGTGCCCTCTCATCCTCAACCTCCCTGTTTATCTCCATAGTTCTAGGTTACTTATGCTGTTTCTGTAAGGTCTTATTCGGTTCCTTTATGCAGTCTAAAGGAGGGAGCTATGTGTGTTTATATAAATGTTAAATTATGAATTAATCCAGAGGTTCCCCCACATGCTGACATGCAGAAAAGCTATGCTGGATGAAAAGCTGTGCTGAAAAGAACCCATCTGGCTCTGCAATGGAGTTATGTAAAAACAAAGACCCAGCCAAGCAGGGCAAATGGTGATTAATTCCCACAGACTATGGTTATAATTGACAACAGGTATGTGCAAAGAACCAAACAGGGTGGAAAACTGTTTCGTGGGGCATTGCTAGGAACAGTTCAATGAAATTAGGCAAAAGCAGAATGGAGGCTGGATAACAGGAAGAAAATTCCCTAACAGCGAAGTCTATTAAACTGTGGAACAGTCTCCCTAGGAAAGCGAGGAAAGCCCTCTCATTTGAGTCATTTAAAAATAGACTGAGGAAGGCATTCAAGATCCTGCTATAGGGAATAATCCTAAATTGGCAGGGACTGGTCAAGATGATCTAATGAAGTTCCTTCCATCTCTGATTTCTGTGATTCACACGGAGTTTCAAACCCACACACAGGCAAAACAGAGAGAGATGGGGAATAACACATCAATCCAAAAAGGGCACGTCCTGGGCCAACCAGGCAAGTGACCATCTCTTTTTCTCTAGACTGTGTTTGTTCTAATTACATTTATTTTGCAGACCAAGCTTACATTTTGAAGGTCCCATGTTTACTCCTTTAGCTCTGGGCTCAGCTAATTGACAGGGCTTTGCAGTAAGATGGGCTTGTAAGGCCGAAAGAGACTTCCCGTTTCTCTAGACTGAACCTAATCAACCCAAGGTGGTTTTGGTATCACTGAAGCAGAATTAAGCACAGAAATCAATAGACTCTCACAGAAAAGGGTAACGAAAGCCTTGATGTAAAAACTATGGTCCTGTTCCTGCAAATACATATATCCTCAGCCTTAAACACTGAATTAAGCGGCACCACTCACTATTGTTAGCAGTAGTATCAATGTAGTGCTTAGTGGTTGCAATCTAGATCACAGCTCCATTTTGCTAGATACTGTATAGACACATAATAGACAGTCCCTGTCCCCAAAAATCTTCCAATCTAAATAGATATATATAGACGTGGGAGGGAAAACAGAGGCACAAAAAGGTGAAGCAACTGCCCAAATTCCCACACAGGTTAGTGGCAGAACCAGGATTGGAACTCAGGTCTCCTGATTCCCCGTTCTGGAGCCACTAGACCAAATTAAACACATGCATAATGTTAGCAAGACCAAGGCCTTAGTAAGTGAAATAATCACATTGCTTTTAAAAACATTTGTTCATTTAACATACTATAAATACACTGAATTATTACCAATATAACTACACACAACAATTTGGTCATCTTGTTTCCCCAGATCATTCCTGTCTGATTAGTCAGGGCTTGTCATATTAGAAAAAGCATGAAATAATGAGGTTCTTTTTTCAGGGCAATACCCATTCCTACCAGCGTTGACAGTGTTGGAAAGCAAACAGGCCACCATGCCAAGCCAGTATTCTGTGTATTCTGTTAAACTGAACAGAAGACTTTGTTTTCACTTCAAAGGACCCTTATCCCAATCTCTCGCTCTTCCCTTATGAATAACAAATCGGAAATAAATCTTCTGGCTGAAGCGCCTGGAATCTCATGCAATCTGGGTGGTCTTCGGCTTCCCAACTCCATCACATCCTAATTATTGGTAAACACTTTGATGTGATATAGACATAGAACTAAGGGTACTTCTCTGCACTGCATAAAACAATACAATGGATGTGTACTCAAGACAACCAATACAGTGGAAAGTAGGGCTGTCAATTAATTGCAGTGAACTCAAGTGATTAACTCAAAACAAATTAACTCAATTAAAAACGTTAATTGCGATGTATTGCAGTTTTACTCGCACTGTTAAACAATAATAAAATATCAATGTAAATGTAGTATAAATATTTTCTACATTTTCAAATATATTGATTTCAATTACACAGAATACAAAGTGTACAGTGCTCACTTTATATGATTATTTTTTATTATAACTATTTGCACTGTAAAAAAGATAAACAAAATTTCAATTCACCTCATACAAGTACTGTGGGGCAATCTCTTTATCATGAAAAAAAAAATCTACATTTTTAAGTTGCACTTTCATGATAAAGAGATTGCCCCACAGTACTTGTATGAGGTGAACTGAAAACTACTATTTCTTTTATCTTTTTAACCATGCAAGTATTTGTAATAAAAAATAATCATGTACAGAACACTGTACACTTTATATTCTGTGTTCTAATTGAAATAAATATATTTGAGTATGTAGAAAACATCCAAAACATTTTAAATAAATGGTATTCTATTAATGTTTAACAGTGCTATTAAAACTGCAATTAATCACGATTAATTTTTTTAATCATTTGACAGCTCTGGTGGAAAGTCATAATACAGCTTTCTATCCTTCCACAGTGACACATAACTTTACAGAGATAGATCTTACTTTATATGTGGATAACCCCATGTTTCTTATTCTCCCCACCAACCCTGTCTTATACTGAACAGCTGGCCAAGATGCTCCAGAAATCCCATCAATACAAATCAATATTCAGAACTATTATTTAGCTGAAGTGGTATTAGTATTACAGTAGCGCTTAGAAGACACAACTGAGATCAGGACCCCATTTTGCTGGCAACAGAGACACATAAGAGACAGTCCTTGCTCCAGAGACCTTCCAATTTAAATAGGCAAGACAGAAAAGTAGGATTATTATTCAAGAAAGCCTTTAATCTTATTTTATGGTAATTTAAATACTCGCAGAGAAAACTCATGGAACGGAGTTCATCTGGTTGCCTGTAGAGGTCATAAAGGAATTTTTACAGATGGGGAACCGAAGCAGAGCGAGATTATGTGATTTGCCCAAGGAGAGTGTAGCAGAGCTGGAAACTGAATCCAGATCTGCTGTGTCCCAGTCTAGTGCTTTATTCATTATTATTATTTCTATGGTTGTAGCACCTAGGAGCCCCAGTCTCAGACCAGGACCTCGTTGTGCCAGATGCTGTACACGCTGAACAAAGAAGAGTCCCAGCCCAAAAAAGCTAACAATCTAACGATAAGACAAGAGGCAACCGATGGCTACAGAGAGACCAACAGGAGTGCAAGGAAACAATGAGACAACATGGTTATTACGATTAGCCATGGTCTCAGCACACCAGCAGCCTAGCCATGGTGAAGGTTTTTGTAGATCTCATGGCAAAGGAGAGTTTTGAATCAGTGCGTTTCGTGGATGTTTACGGGAAACTTCTCCCAGGAGCAGCATGGGAGAACGCACAAAGGAGTTACATTTTCAAGCAAGCAAGTGGGCGATGGAGGCGGACATCCTGGGCTAATCGGGGGTGGGAGGTGATCTCTGGTCTCATTCTACTGAGATAAGAGAAGTAAAAACTTTTAGTATTTATTTATTTTTATTTGGGGGGCCTTTAGAAAAGCCAGCAGAGTCAGAAAGGGACAACTTTACTTTGCATTTTCCATGTGTGATTTACAGTCTCCGTGGCCTTTGGTCGGGTTCACACACAGTTGCTTTATGACAATATACTACAGCAAGTGTCCCACACTACAGCTTTAAATAGAGGTTTGGGACATTATTATAGAAAACTACAGTCCTTTTCATTAGGGCAGAAGTACAGTAAGGTAGGGGTGGGAAATCCCAATTAAAAAAAAACAAATAATCTATAGGCAGATTTGCAAGTGGAAAAGCAAAGGGCCAAAGACATATCTAAAATATTCTCTCCAATGATGTTTTATGTACACAGGTACAGTACGTGTGCATATTGTCTTGCAGAAAACATACTGGCCCAAGCATGGGAGAAACACCATGGGCTAAATTCTCTATTGATTTAAGCAGTGGAAGTAATTGAGTTGCATTTGCTTTTGCCAGCAGTGAGCTTGGCCCTATATCTTAAACCCACCCAAATCCCAGATACACAGAGAAAAAGAACAAAAAGTTGGCCTACATGCCACAGCACATTTCCAGTGTTCAGTGTTTCATGCCTTTTTCCCCATCTGTGTTCCAGCTTGATGCAAACTAAAGTGGATGCACAAAAAACCTGGTTAAGGAAAACATCTCCCAAACAGTGTGTCCATAGCAGTGTATAATGTACCAGTGACACACAGATACTATGGAGAGGAGGGCCATATAAGTACTTGGGTAAGTAGGGGGTGGTTCAGTAAAGTGGCTTAAAAGTTAAAACAACTTTACTTCAAACTAGAGGAGCTGCACCATTGGTACCTGTTTACAAATACCTGCTCCATCCATGCCTGAGTGAATAAGCTGTTTGAAAAAGCTAAACAGTTCTTTAGGCTCATTTGGCATGAGCTAATACTTAGAAATTCAGTGTGCAACACTTCAGGCCAGGCTTTGATACCCTTACACTGAATGGTACCTTCGGCCATCAGTGGTCCCACTGATTTCAATAGCAGGTTCATTGACTTCAGTGAGTCAAAGACAGATGGGCAAGAGTATCACAATCTGGCCTTTTGTCTGTTCAACTGGGAGAGTCTGGTTTTTGTCTCCTTTTTCAAATAATGCATTGACATTCCAGGGCTATCCAGCTTTTTTCAAAATGTGTCTGTAATTCTACAAGAAATGATTGCATTTGTTTCTTTCCCTTCAGTGCAGATGGTGTGCTAGAATGCCTCTGACAGTGTTTAAAGGCCGTGTGAATGACTGCGATTATGACACTAATAATGTAAGTTTTGTTTGCAGAACAGCTGTTGGCTGCATTGTTCTTTTGTGAGAAAAATGTAGCCGTTATGCTAATGGCATGCAGGCTCCTGATTGGCTGGAGGTTACATCATGCCTTGGAACAGTGCACTACAAATTGCTTTTCGTGATGCAGCACCTAAGCAAATGGCAGACACATTAATGCTATTTAATGATTAGTCTTAATCCCCAAATCAGCCTGATCATTACTCAAAGAGGGAGAGAGGTATGGGCGAACACTTATGATACAGCCTGAAAGGAAACGCTTTAACACTAGGACTAGGTTTCATTTATTCTTGACTTACATGTAACTGCTTACAGTAGAAAAGAAGTGCTAGGCTAGTTCTCGGACTAAAAAGAAAGATGGGCACCTAGCCACAGCTCAGGGAAAACTATGTTTAGGCCCAGTTTGGCAAGATTTTGATACTTCCTACTGCTGTTAAAACAGCCGAGGGTTGGCTTCCAGTTTTCGGAAAGTAGTTTTGGTCTTGTGCTTTAATGGTGGGAGCATTTCATACATCTTAACTCTTCTTAAAATTACAATCAGAGGCATTTTCCACTTGCTCGAACAAGGATTAGAGCTTCCTCTCCTTCCGTGCGAAACCCCAGTAAATGGCCTTTGCACAGTAAATCTGAGAGAGGCTAGAGGTGGGAATCCTACCCTAAACCAGCCATGCCAGTGTCTCTATTCAACCCCAAATTTATTTCTTGCTTAACACAGGGACTGGGAGTGAAATCCTGGCCTCAATGATGTCAATGGCATCACTGTTTTCAATAGTGCTAGGATTTGACCTGGGTGGCCACCAGTTCAGGATTTTAAAGGGTTTGAAGTTATATCCCAGGATCAGTCTAGTCCCTGGCAGCCTTCATATATATAGTGGTGAGGGGTAAATGTAAATGGGTGAGGATCTCTGGCCTGTGCTATTTTGGATGTCAGACAAGATGATCACAACAGTCCACTCTGGCCTTAGACATCTATGAAATGCCCGGTCCAGCTCAGAATCAGACTGTCAGGTACAGGACACAAAGGGTCCTGGAATGTTTTGTTTTGTTTTTGCTTTGAAAAATAAGGTTATTTTTTAAAAAGCCATGCACATGGTCTCCCTCCTCTGCTCCCGTCTCACAAAACGTCAGGGGAATTTCTCAGACTTACAACACAATGGCTGGCCTATGCAGAGAGCCTTCTCCATTCACAGCCGTGCTAGAGTAATTCTTGCTGGGCCCGAAGTGCAGCCAGCATGTGCGGGGATAAAAATCAAGAGCACTGAGTGGTGTTTCTCACAACAGAAGGGCTCAAGACATAGATCCTGGTGGGATCAGGGATAGCCAGCCATGGAGCTGTTAGCTTTCATCTTCCCATGGCTTCCCTGGGAAGCAGTCATTTCTGATGAATAGGTATTGCTGTGTTAAAGCCAGGACTCCTCGATTCTGACATTCAAGTCCTAAATATTTGTCCGTGAGCCGACGTCCTATATTTCTACATCACCAATAAATAATTGAGGAAGCTAAAATTTCTTCCATGAAGGCTTTCTAAAAAAGTAAAAATATGTAGGAGAAGATATCATGAAGCAGGTAAAACTTACAGTGGAGTGCCCAGCTCACAGGAAAATATCTGTCATTGTAAACAGAGAAATATCTGCTGCAACCACTGTGACTCGGCACAAACTTTCACTCCAAAGATGTGTTCCTGCCATCTGAAATTCCTGTACAGAATGAGACATGAGGTATTTCTGAAGCAAGTTACGTAGCCATACTGAAATGCCAATGCTCTGTACGTGGGACTGCATCTTACATTACCCCAAAGCCAGACCTGATGCAAAAGGCAGCACACTTGGTAAATGGGGTGCCTTTCAGAGAGCACGTGTGCTCTGTTATCTGCACCGGTTGCCAGTTGACTTCCAGATAAAATTTAAGGTGTTGGCTGTGACCTCGCAGTTCTAGATGAAATGGGACTGGCCTATTTAAGTGCCTGCCTCTCTCCTAGCGCCAAGATGCCATAGTGGCATTCAGCAGAAATGCTTACCTTAGAGTAACCAAAAATGTTTGTTGTATGGGATTTTAATATTTATCCTAATGTTTGCTGTGCTGGCTGTTAAAATTTCAATGAGCATTGTAGAGTTTCCGCCTTTCTAGTTTCTTGTATATATCAGAAGGATTTTTTTTTAAATGGAAGTAAAAAACACCATAATATTATACCTCTGTACACAGCGGGAGGGTTTTAAATGTAGGCAATAGTGTTGGACTTGCTTTACTGTAAGAAAACCAAGTAATATTTGTCACCCAACAAAAATATCAGATGTACGAAAAAAAAGTCACTGTGGTTTCTTTACCTCTTTTTCAACTTTTCCGATATATCAGGATTCAAGAGAACGGTATACTCATCAGCTAATTCCAACCTGTGTGCTCATGCCAGATACCCACTTAATCAGAAGTCAAGCCTCTATATTTCATATTTTCATCAATAAATTCATATCTTGACAATCGTTTCAATATGTCCTGTGCTAATGCCCATTTTATGAATAACCTTATCTGTGCAGTATCCTCTCTCTCTCATTGTCTATACATATTATAGTGCCATGATATGCAATACTATATATTTCATGAAGTACAACCTGTCAGTATTTACTACTATAATAGTGCTGTGTTTATAATATGGCTAATGACCTGCCAGAAGAACAAATGTTAAGCACAGGCTTAGCGCATGGCTGCTTGGGGCAAAGCAAAGACACAGAATGGGATATAGGTACATATGATTTCCATATGGGATCAGACTACTGCTTCTCCACGTCTAGTAACCTGTCTCTGGCTTTGGCCAACACCTGATGTCTCATTGGAAGGTAATCCCTGCTCCCCTACCAGGCATGTAGCTAATTGTGCTCTCCAGGGAGGCGAGATATTTTCCTTGATCCCTGCAGTAATTTGCTGGTGCACAGACGCATGAGACTGAGTCATCAATGACTCAGTTTATACAACTACAGATTTTATTAATGGTCATAAAATCATCCAGCCACAATATCTGATCCCCTCAGCCACAGCAATGAATTGACTCTAAACGCCTTATACACTTACCAATACTTAGAGTGTTTCACCTCCCTTCACAACCAACCCTAATTCTAATACAAGAACTAGGGGTCACCAAATGAAATTAATAGGCAGCAGGTTTAAAACAAATAAAAGGAAGTTCTTCTTCACGCAGCGCACAGTCAACTTGTGGAACTCCTTACCTGAGGAGGTTGTGAAGGCTAGGACTATAACAATGTTTAAAAGGGGACTGGATACATTCATGGTGGCTAAGTCCATAAATGGCTATTAGCCAGAATGGGTAAGAATGGTGTCCCTAGCCTCTGTTCGTCAGAGGATGGAGATGGATGGCAGGAGAGAGATCACTTGATCATTGCCTGTTAGATTCACTCCCTCTGGGGCACCTGGCATTGGCCACTGTCGGTAGACAGATACTGGGCTAGATGGACCTTTGGTCTGACCCGGTACGGCCTTTCTTATGTTCTTATGTTCTTAACTCCTTTAATACAGCCCAGCATAGCTCCTTATACAATAGGTGGACAATCCGCATCAGTGACTGGATCCCCAGAGACCACAAGCGACCTCTGGGCAGACCGAAAACGCGCTGGGCTGATCCCATGACAAAACTCTTTGGCGAGAAATGGAAAGAACGTGCTCACAACAAAACGGAATGGTGTGGCGTCGACTTGCGTTCACGGCAGGACGGATGAGGACAAGCCGGACAAAGGTGACTCAATCCTTTTAGTTAAGGTCTCTGTGTCAGTGCTTTGTGCTGCCTCTCCTGCTACCTGCTATTTACTGTTTCCCCCTCTCCCTTCAAAGAACCTGCGAGAAGACCTGCCGCTGAATCCTTGAGCTGCTACTCCCCATGTGCTCACAGGTGACTAGACTATAACTTTTCTTCTTTGCTTCAGTATTTGTGATTTTTTAAAAAAAAGAGTTTAATTCAATCATCTGCAATCAGTTACTTCTACAGCCAGGGCTCCTGCTTTCACTGCTGTGACTTTGATGTGACAAACCTCTAGCTCTTTATCAAGATGCTGAAAAGGAAATGACTGAAGCACGTGCGAAGGATTTTAAGATCCCTACGCTCAGTAACAGGTTGTTATTTGTAGACCAATATACTGAAACTGGGCTATGGTATGAGCTGTCCAGTCTAAGTGTTGCTGGAAATATCCACCAACCCGTTTAGATTATCGGTGATGTCTAATCCTAAAAGGCTTGTTTACTTAGCCAGCTAAATTCAAACTGTCTCCTTTACAGCCTAGGTTTTAAACAATACATTTTATCACCACAACTACGTGAACGTTTGTTAAAACAGCTTTATGTTCTGTGAAGAGCTACATCATGTTCCTGCTTTATGTGGTTTTGGAGAGCAAGGTGCCCTTTTTTCATACTGCCGTCTCTAGTTTCCAGAACAATGATGCGGCACTAGCAATTACGATGTCACGTCAGCTCTACGTTATACGAGTTCGCTGAAAGCTGCTCCTGTAATTTGGCATAAAAACAGATTCCTAATAAGGTAGCTGAAGTTACCCTGTGCAACAGGACAATTCCCAGATACCACATTTGGATAACATCACGATGAGCACATTGTGCTGGGATTCCTACAAAACACTCAACGGCTCGGCAGCTGGTATGCTGCTTATTACACCAATCCTCCGTCTCTCGCTGTTACCTCAGGCTCCCCCACCCTCACCTTTTGGCTCTCGTCTCATAGTTTGGTGGTAGGGACCATCTTTTCTTTATATATGGGTGGCTTCTGATGGGGCCCTGGTTGAGGCCTCTAGGCTTTACCACAATACAACAGATAATAGGGATTGGTGTGAAAAGTACAGATAGCTCATTTCAACAGCACAACACCTGCACTGAGCAAGGATGCCATGGCACAATCCATGCAGAAGTACAATCGCCAGTACCACGTTCCATCCAGCACCAGAAGTTGGTCCAGAAAGAGAGAGAGCCAGGCTGGTCTGGGGATGTGCTATTTAAATGCCTCTCCTGGGAAACCCGTGACTGTGAGGAGCCAGAAAACAAGACCCAACAGAACAGCTGTGGTGGGAGTAAGGAGAGGACTGCCACTTCCCCCTAAACCCTGGACACGTCACCCTTACCCTAGTTCGGACTCACGTGCAGCCTGCAGGTACAGTAATGGTACAGTAATGGTGTACACTACAACTCCTGCATCCATTGGGGTGAGGGGAAGTATTAGCACCTAGCAGAGGGCTAACAAGGAAAAGCAATCAAGAGGCATTAGCCTGGGTGGCTTTCCTTTCAAATGGAAAATCAGCCTAGAACAATGAGCTGGCTGCAGCCAAGGGGAAGCAGTTTTCCTTGACTGGACTTCAGCTGGGCTGCAACTAAGCACCAAAAAAATCACTTGATAAGATACCTGAAGCCGTTCAGGGGAGTCAACTGATGGGAGGGGATGGAACTGGGACTTTATAAATGGGAGGCTCTCTCACTGGCCATTCTAGAAGAGACCAGAGCAAGAAGGCAACACTGGGCAGGAGGAGAAAAGGGTTCTGGAGCCCTGGAAGGACTGACAAAGACCCGAAGGGCTCTAGAATGGTGTGGACACTCGAGCGAGGGTTCTGCATACAGATGCTTATTTTTCCATAGATCTGTACCTCTCTTGTGCCTTATCTAGGAGTAAAATGTGATTGGTTTAGAAATTCCTTTACACAGCCTGCGTTCCCCTTCCTTCAACATCACATAGTCGTCAAAAATGAAACGGTAATCCAGAGGGCCCAGAGCATCGGTGTAACTCGGGGCATGGGGAGGGGTGTAGTGCAATAGCTATCAGGGAGTCTTGTAAGGGACCAGCACTAGTTTCAGATCCTAGTCAATTGGATTGCAGAGTCTGTATCTCAGGAGTGGGAGTTAGACAGAGGATCTTCACTCCAAGGCATGCCTAGAAGCCCAGAGTTTGAGCAGTTACTGGATTCTGTCCAGACTCAGCCAGCCTAAAAGCACATGGGAGCCAAGGTTTGGGACTAATACAGCAGCCTGGTGGGCATCCAGGGTTGTACCAATCAGAATTTCCCATGGATGGAAATTCTGTTTTCCAACCCGGCTTTCAGAGGGTTGCACAGAACCAATCCTTCAGTCCTGTAAGGACAGGATAGCTCAAAATACCTGATACTATACCCTCTTTTCCCTAGGTCACTGGTTTGAACGGAGCTCTGGCTGCTCATGAAGGAAAATTACTAGCATCTGCCAGCTGTTTGGTGGTTATTTGAAATTATTTTGTGGTCTCAACCAAGTTCCAAGTGAGTGAATGCCTACGGTCTCCAGAACCACTGGCACAATTTATACTAATTGTCTCTCAAGGGAGAGTGGAGTGTTTCGGTCAGCTTGGAATCTGGACTATGCATCAGTCCCAGAACTGCGTCCTTTGGAACAAGGTCCACGCACATCAATGCTGCCGTGTAGGGGAAGCTAGCACTCCCACCACTTATTGTGCATCTGTTTTGTAAGAGGAGAGGACACTTTACAGTGCTGTCATCCAACCATTTCCAGGAGTCCAACTCACTTAATAATAATAATAAAAAATCCCTCCATCATATAAATATTAAATCCTACCATGACATTTGCAATGGCCTGCAACAACACTTTGCACTTCTATTCTGCCTTCTGTGCAAGGACATCAAAGCACTTTACAAACGTTAGCCCCCCCAACCTCCCTTTGAGGTGCAGAACTAGCAGCTTAACCATTTGATGAGAAAACTGGGGCACACAGAAATTACATGACTTGCCAATGGTGAGTAGCACAGCTAGGAACGGAGCACTGATCTCATGAACTCCAGTTCTGTGCTTTAAACACTAGACCACGAGTCCTTTTGTTGCACAGCAATTTCACCTTATATAAACAATGCAACCAACTGGAGGGATAACATTCATATAAAATTGCATCATTCTAGAAAATTGCTCTATTAAGGTATCTTCTGATTTACAGATTCTTTAAACAATTCTTTCAAATAATTGGTACAAAGCCAATCAGAACACCAATGACATATTGTGGGTGGCTCTTGGCAACAATTTTATTTAATCAGTCTCCTCTGCACAACTCAAAATTTCCTCTTTACCTTCAGGAGTGAGGTGTTGCAAATTCAGACAACACTGATGGCTCCAGACAATTTTAAATCGATACCATTAGGTAGGACAGCAAACAAAACTTCTGGGGTGTTTATCGTCAGTGCAGAGCGCTGGGATTTGTTTGCATGACATACATTAAAGCTTAGATTGCTGTCTTTTTCAGACATCCAACCAAATGATTATCATATGCAAAACTAGCTTTGTACATGCATTCTCTGAAATGTCCATATCTGTGGTTAACAAGTTAGGTAAGCTATCATACAAGCTTCTAAGATGCACGCATTTCTAATGTCACTGGCTTGACACGCTAATGGGTCTTACCTTTAAGGACTCCCAAAGGGGAAACTGCACCAGAGAGAAAGGAATCTGGAGGGGGTAAAGAAAAAAAAGTCACAACAGCAAATTAGATTGGCATGTTCCTTGGCTGGCTAAATTAGGAACAGTTATTGTTCACTCAGTGAACTGTAGCTTATTACATTTATAAATCTGTAAGGATTACTTTATGTACACTGCTGTTAGAGGACTGGTTTCACTAAAGCAGTTTTTACTTTGTTTATCACGTTCCCTGCTGAGAGGTTAATGTCTTGTTACCAGGGTGGCCTGTTAGAGCAATAACTAGCATGATCTAGTGCCGGGAATTTCTCAGTTTGACTTTTAGCCAAAGAAGCCATAAAGATGGTTCAAGCACCACACCACTCAGGCCACAAACACAGCTTGATGAGGAACTGTCGGATAACATGCACTGTCACACATAATTATCTGAAAGTGGAGGAACGCTTAGTGTCTTAAAGGGACGCTAAAAATGGCATAATGGGGTTGCAAGTTTATTGTCTCTATTGTCCAAAATGGATAATTAATTATTAATTATTATTATTGAGAGAGACAAGGTGGGTGAGGTAATATCTTTTATTGGGCCAACATCTGTTGGTGAGAGAGACAAGCTTTCAAGCTACACGGAGTTCTTCTTCAGCACTGTGTAAGCATGAAAGCGTGTCTCTCTCACCAACAGAAGTTGGGTCAATAAAAGATATTACCTCACCCACCCTGTCACTCTGATATCCTGGGACTGACACGGCTACAACAACACTTCATATTATTATATTTCTATGTTTGTATTTTGGTAGCACCTGGGAGCCCAACTCACAGATCACAACCCAATTGTGGTAGGCACCAGACACAAACAAGGAACAAAAAGATGGTCCTTACGCTAAAGAGTTTTCACTCTATGTATAAAAAGAGACAACAGCTGGAGACAGACAGAGGAGTGCAAAGAAACAACGTAATTACCACCACTTCTGATAAAATGCCAAGCCTCAGCTTGTAAAAGCTTCCAGTATTTAATATAGACAATAGCTGTCTTGTTAAATCTATGGAATGATATAGTAAGATACAGTATAATTTAAGGTTTCAGAGTAGCAGCCGTGTTAGTCTGTATCCGCAAAAAGAACAGGAGCACTTGCACCTTAGAGACGAACACATTTATTTGACCATAAGCTTTCGTGGGCTACAGCCCACTTCATCGGATGCATGCAGTGGAAAATACAGTAGTATAATTTAAGTAACTGTAGATTATTAGAAACATTAATTGTGGAGGTATGTAAATCTTATTAAATCTAAATTACATGGAAGTTTGAAATGGCCCCTAAACATTACATTTATCCAACATCAGAAGAGTTAAAGTTTGTTTTATTGTGTTGCAACTAATGATTAATAAATGAGCCTATTCCGTTAATCTGCCAGGCAAAACTTAGCTTGACAGACACCTGCCACAGAAAATTTGTTATCTATTCAGGCAGGAAATGGCAGTGAGATGAAATCAATGCTGATGCTGTACATTGAACTGACAAACTGAAATCTCAGAGGAAGTTTGTCATCTTGAACAAAGAGGACTATCCCTTGTGGCATCTCAAAGGCCCAAAAGAAAGGTCAAACCTGGTTCTTATTTATCAGGGCCCTGAAACTCTAGCATAGCACTTAAATTTCCTTTTCGATTTTGGGTGACAAAGTCCAGATATTTGACAGAAATGCCTCGTAATATATTTATGAGCAGATATAGAGCCACATGCTGCTGCATCGTTGTCAAATGGGAGTTAACTGCATCATTTCCTTGCACTGCAGAATCAAAAGTGACATAACCTTCTATCATCTACACCAGAAAAGAGATGTAATAGCCATCATATTTACTCCAATTTGTTAAAAAAAGAGAAGAAAAGGAAATGCACTAAGTTCAGTTTATACCAAACAAAACAGGCCTCCTAATACATACACAATCTCGAATTTCTTCCTATTGTACTCTGAGTAGGGGAAAAAAAATCTGTTAAGATGAAGACAAGGGATGCTCTCAAAATAAGGTTTGTTTTATCTCTATTATTAATTAGATGCATTTCAAGCAAATGGAAAGAAGTTTAAAATTTCTATTTGATTTTCACCATTTGAGTTGCCTGTTTCCTTTCTGCATTCTTCTCAGTTTGGACAAGTCAGATCAGGTTTGACTGTTGATCAGGGTCGGCTCCAGGCACCAGCGAAGGAAGCAGGTGCTTGGGGCAGTCAATGGAAAGGGGTCCAGGTCTTCAGCGGCAATTCGGCGGTGGGTCTCTCAGTCTCTCTTTTCCTCTTGGAGCTGCCACCAAAGTGCCACCGAAGAGGAAGAGAGGGAGTGAAGGACCTGCCGCCGAATTGCCACAGAAGAATGAAGCGGCGCAATTGAGCTGCCGCTGAAGTGTCGCCGATCGGCTTTATCTTTTTTTTTTTTTTTCGCTTCGCAGCTTGGGGCGGCAAAAAAGCTGGAGCCGGCCCTGCTTTTGATCCTCATTTTCGCTTCCTCATGCACCTCACAAGATGGATTTCCAAAATGGCAGGAGGAGGTTTAGGGCTTAGACTCTGCATGGTGCGAGTCAACAGGGTTTGCACAGGCCCATGGAGCCACCTGTGAGAAGGAGCTTGCTGACTGGAGCTTAAATCCTCACCCAGCCCTCACAAATCCTGTTTTAATCAAATTTTAAACTTTCCCAGAGATATACTAACATTACATGTCCTGAGACTTTTCAAAACAAAACCTACATTCTGGCCCAATCTACTGGGCAACATGCCTTTAAAAAGACCAGAGCGCACCAGAGTAGATTAACATATAAAAAGAGAACTTTCTTTAACCATGCAATTCATACAGTGATAAATTCATTATACTTATCACAAGCTTTTTACAGTGAAATTGAAGTGAGAAACCCCCTCACTTTGGGGACACTTCTTCCCTTGAAGAACTGTGGTTTGATTGCGTTTGCTGTTATTTTCCTTACAAAAACCTTCAGATACAGAACAGAATCACACCCAGCCAGGCAATGATATCTGTGCCTGAAATAACCTAAAACAACAAGGAAAATGTGGTCCACACATGTGGAGAACTTTCTGCCAGCAAATATGAAATTCTGGCTAGCTCCACCAAATCTCTCATTTGATGTTCACATAAAATAGACAGACAGTATCCGTTCTCATGTCTGGCTTGATGTTCTATAACTGTACTGTTTATTCAATAGAATTAAATCCTACCCCACCCCACCCCCCCAAAAAGGGGCAGCTCCCATACATATGTAAAATTATTATTCTAATGTTTAATAGATGGACACAATAGCCAGTTATCAGGAGCTGTAGTTTTTAATGTCCAATATCCAATTTATTGCAGATTTTTATTGTTTTCAAAGATCTGCTTAATTCTCCTGAATTAGGTGGATTAAAAAAAAAGGATTTTATATTTTGAGAGCCAGTGATTTTAAAAAAACAACACTGAGAACAGCTGCAGCCCAGAGTAACAGCAATAGAAAAAGAAACTCTCGCTTTTAAAATCAAACTGCAAGTATGTTTCACCTAAGAGTTGAGAAGCTTTCAGCAAGTGAGATGAATTTAAGGATGAATTTAAACACTGCCAGATGGATGCATTAATATTGAAAATTGAAGTAGTACTGATACCCCTCATAGCAATAAAATAATGTTTTGATTGAAGCAATTTAAACTTTATCAGGCTACAGTTACAAATTTGCCCATTCGATGCTGATAAATCTGTGATGTTAAATCACAAGCTGACAACACCCAGAGGGAAACTCAGCAGTCAGACGGAGGGGTAGCATGTTGAAGGAGCAGCAAAGAAAAAATAAATAAATAAAGCCAGGCCCTTTATTCAAAACTGGAATCCCCTTCAAAATGCTAGAATTCTTCTACATAAAGAGGAAACAGATGTTCATGGCTGGAATTTGCATGTGGCTTTATTCTCTACTAGGATACAATAAAACTACTCTTCTGCTCGTCCTCTGAGTCAGAAATTAAATGGTGGCCTGGCATGTCTAGTCCAGCTGTGCCTTCCTTTCCCAACTTTTATTAGCAATATATTAAAAACCTAAAAAGCATAAGAAATGAAAAATCATGGGGCATGTGTTCTCAAACCAATATAAAAACTGCAGATGTTCTTACTAATCTGCAGCGCATGTTTGTTTATTCAGGTTCTCTGTGTGTCTGATTCAGCGGGGCTTTGCTCTCGGAATTATCTGTTGTTACAAATGCTAGAGTAAATACTACGAGAACAGCCGTCGGAGACAATAAAATCACCTAAAAGAGGAGTTAAGGTCTTTGTTTTCTTGCACGGGTCTCTTTCACTCTTTTGGGCCCCCATTCAGCAGAGCCATGTGGTTAATGTGAAGCACCTGAGCAGCTCCACAGAATTCAGCGGTTTAGGAAGCAAGGTGAGCCTTTGCTCCTTGGGAAGTGAGTGTGCAGAAGCAGCACACCTACTGCTCCCATGGGGCTGTATTGATGGCTACAGAGCAAGCCTACTTCTGCTGCGAGGCCTGGTTTCTTCTTTGCCCCCACCCAGACTTGAAGAGCCTAGATTGTGTGTAACCCAGAGACTGAACCAAGGAGCTCCAGAGCTGAATGCATGAGTCTCTACAGCTCAGGTGCCAGATTTTCATGCTGAGAGCTTCAACCAACTCACAATCTCAGTGAACAAGGCACAGAGCAGGACACAATCTCACTGGTGGGTTAAATACTTCCCTGGGACAGAGGTAGTTCATCCCGAGCATTTGAGGCCCATAATAGCTGAAATCCAGGATGACTCTCCACTTATGTGACAGCCACCATCTTGGCCAACACTGGGGATTGTACTAGGGATGTCCTGAGCTGAAAGCATGAGTCTCTATAGCTCAAGCTAAAGAGCCAGGTTGTGTAGCAGGGGGTTGTAACAGACTCAAATCCTTTCTGGGTCTGGCACAAGGGGTGACACAAAAAAAGGGCAGTAAGACCCAAAATCAGCAGAATCCAACGATTTCTTGTTCTTGCCATGCCCCTCCTCATGACTTGTGATATCAGTCACACAAACTGCTCTCGGTGATACCTTTAGGGCACGTTGTTCCACCAGTAATGCTGGCAGCTGTTTATCATGTATTTATTAGGAATAGGATATTTTCGTAACTCTATTGCCACTGAAGCCAATGGCTTCAATGGGAGCAGAGTTAAGCCAACACTTTTAGAAAGTGTCACCAACAGTCTCACTTAAAGGCATTTGTACACATGGCATTTCCACTCATCACTGTAGTTCTACAGCATATATTTGCGAAGGGTGCCCCTCACCGTGGTATCTGGGCAGCAGTTGTCAAACCGGTCTTATCTTCCTATTTCTCTACTTTAATCATGGCAGAACAGTGTAGAGACACACTGTAGTTCAGAGTTTGAAAAAGAAGATAGAAAATATTCCATAATTGTTTCTAGATTACAGCTGTAAACTTCCATTTTGAATAAACAACCTTTTTTTGTTTGTTTATGACTGTAATTAAAAGAAAAATGCCTCCTTTACACGAGATGGTTCTTCTTTTACGATAGGTTCAAGTTGCAGTCATATAAACAACTCTGTTTCTCGGCTGAATTTAACACCAAAACATTTCAATTAATAATCATAGTAAATCTGTTTCAGTGTCTTCTCCTCTTAAAATCCTTCATGCACTTACACAATGCATCTAGATTATGATCAACGGACATTCCACCTATAAATATACTTTCTCCATAATAGGATTTGAAAAGATAGTATGAAATGAGGTAAGCCTTTCACTTGGCCATGTCACAGGTCACAGCAATAGATGTGATTATATACAGCGTGGTATAAAGCATCCTGATTGAAGGTGATGGTGCATAGCGGCAATGCACAGCCACTCAACATACGGTCCCTAAACCCAGTATTGTCAACATTCATTTTTACATTCAATTAATCCTGCTTGCCAGGCTCCAGTTGATGCACTGCAGACTCCACAAGAAACCTAACAAAGGTAATTTGTAATTTTAAGCATGACCGAAAGGCTGTCAAACTGTAGATGTCCTTACTGCAGTTTTTAGAGATGAAAGGATTTAGTGTGGTAAGAGAGAGAGAACACTGGTAAATAAATGAGTGAAGTCTCAGTTAATAAATATTGATGCACTTAGAAACAAAGGTTTCCAACAAAGACAATAAAGCAAGTGGCAACAATGGCCAGAGAGTGAGAACTCCCCCAGGGCCCCATCTTCTAAAGAACATGTTTAAACACAGGTCCCATTGCAGTGATTTCCAACACAACTGGGCCAGCCAGCATAGGTAAGGCTGTGCAGCATTAGAACTATAATTAGCAGCCATGGTCCAACCGGGGTAAAACACCAATGGGGCATGTACTCTAATGATCTTTGGAAATTCTTCCACCACTGCTGTAGCACAATGGCACTATCGCTAATACGGGTGATGGTGGGCAACTCTAGATGACATGGTGGTAAAAATACCAATATCAATATTGCTAACATTCATTTTTACAGAGGATTAATAGTACAAGCCAGACTCCAGTTGATGCTTACACAAGAAACCTACCACAGGCAATTTGTAACTCTGTCTTTCGAACCATTAATGTTAACCTTTGTAACGGGATGCAATCTTGTGCTCTATGCACAGGACAGGGATACAAGAACTCCTCAATTAAATTCCTGGCTCTGACAGACTTCCTCTACAACCACAGGGAAATCACTGCATCTCTCTGCCTCGGTTTCTCCATCATCAAATTAATATTACTCACCATCTGTCCTACATGGGTGTTTTGAAGATTCATTAGCTGGCATCTGTAAAGTCTTTTGACAAATTAAACACTCTATGTGGCAAAGTGTGGTTTAATTTGGTTGAGAACCTCTATTACACACTTATCTTTTAAGCTCATGTTGCAAAACTGCATAAAACGAGTGCGGTTTTCTTTTAAAAACCACTTCTGCTAAGTTACAAAGGGAAATCCTCATCCAGTCCTCTTCTGGTAGAAGGATGGTTAATAAAAATACAGTCTCTTTATGGAAATATGGAAAAATGAAGGGGAAATATGTGAGAGCTCCAGCACAGATATATGCCTGCCCGCAACAGGTGGGGAGAAGAGAAGCACTGAGGCAGATATAAACTTAAATACGAGAGAGACAGCTAACAGAGATCCTTGTAATGAGTGCAGAATGCTTTAACCTTTCACTGACAGCATTAGGGACCATTGTTTTATTTAAGGCACTTTCATCATAGAGATGGGATGAACAGCCTTAAAATTCTCTCTCCTCCACTCCACCCTGATATTTTGACGGGAGGGCAAAGCAGCTTTACAGAAATTGACTGAGGTTACATAGATAACCTGCATAGGACGTTAACCTTCACAAACCCAAGATCCTTTTGATCCTGCTCCCAATCTGACTTCAATAGGAGGAGGATTGATTGCACCCCAAATATGCAAATACTCTAGCAGACTCTCTCCTCCCCCCTCCCCAATAAATAGCCCCACAGCACCCATTGTCAAAATAGGTCTGTTTTATTATTTGTTCTTAAAAAGCAGCATACCCAAAAAATGCACAATGAAAATAAATATTCCAACATCAACTTGTACATGCTGTTTTTAAGGCACAGATAAAAATCTTTCAGGATAACAGATGAGTTTAGCAGCTCTAAAAGAATGAAGGCATTGTCTAACAGGAAGCAGATGCATGTCAGATGGCAAACTCATTAGAATGTCCCATCGTTAAAGGAAACAGGATAACAATGAGCCATCTGAAAAAATGTGAACTGATCAGGAAATATACAAGCCGCAGCTAATCTCCTATTTATTGGTAGGTAATGCCTGTAAGTCATGCACATGCATTCAGTTTAGGACCATGAAGGACTAATCTTTGTTCACATGAAAAAAACATAACAGTAGAATCCTTAACCATGGAACTCAACATTTCTGGAAAAGTCTTCTGAAGCACACATAGAAAGGAAAAAAAACAAACAAAAAACGCCTCACATTTGAAGAAGCTAACATATTAATGAATTATTTAAATATACTTGGCTATGCACTATGGTCCAATGGAGCAGTTCTATTTGATTCCATAACATTAAAGATATTTTAGGTACTTTCTCTGTGTTTTTGTTTGTTTAAAGTACAGCCATAGAAACCTGTCATACAAGCAGCTGTTACCTCAGACCCTCAAGGGATACACAAAATGAGGCCCAAAAGAATTAATTTATGGAAAGATGCCTGAAAGGCAGGCATCCATACTGGAATAGTGTTATATCTTCAATTACGATGCACCTGAAAGATTCTTCAGAGCCCAGTCCTGCACTCCTTACCCAGAAAAAATTGCCACTGAAGGGAATGGGAACTTTGAGTAATGCACATACAAGGAGCATTAATAAAATGAAGGTAGTTAAAACAAATCGTATAGAGTTTCTTGCCATAGGGGAGGTGGGTCTATGGAGTATATGTTGGGGGTGAGTGTTGCTTCATGAAGTAAATATTCAATCAAATAAAACCAGATATCAGTGAATCGATAACTGCACTGACATCAGCATGAGAATATTTATGGGAAGATACCTGCCCTCAGAGTAACAGCGACATTACTTACCAGAATGGAAAAGAACATATGTTCTCCCCTTTCCAAGTGTGTCCATCTAGAATAGTTTTCTTGTTACACTACTACATAATGCTCCCAAATAGGACACAACAGAATTATTTCATGCAGCTCTTCTCCATGTAAATTACACAGTTCTCTCCCTCTCTCTAGGAGGTTTCAGAATCTCATTTAAAATAGAAGCAGCAAAGAATCCTGTGGCACCTTATAGACTAACAGACGTTTTGCAGCATGAGCTTTCGTGGGTGAATACCCACTTCTTCGGATGCAAGTGGTGGAAATTTCCACCACTTGCATCCGAAGAAGTGGGTATTCACCCACGAAAGCTCATGCTGCAAAACGTCTGTTAGTCTATAAGGTGCCACAGGATTCTTTGCTGCTTCTACAGAACCAGACTAACACGGCTACCCCTCTGATCATTTTAAATATTCTACAGGAAAACTCACAGCCCTCTTTTGCCCATGGGCTGGATCCAAAGTTCATCAGCATCATTGGGAGTCTTTCCACATGACTTCGATGGGCTTTGGATCAGGCTCCATGTGTGGCAAGGTGGAGGCGGTGGGTAGAGAGAATGCAAGGATGCTAGTGTGCTACACAAGGGTCGCATTAATAATTCTGCTCTTATTGCATAGTTCCAAGGAAGCCTGGGTAGCCAGCTTCATGGTACGCGCAGGTGGTGGGAACAAGTGCTTTTTTTGACCTTCAGTAAATAGGACTGTGGAGCAGGTTGCTTTAGGTTCCCTGCACTGGCAGGATGCCTCATGACCCAGCCTCTACAGCTCTGCTTCTACCTCCATTTGGCCCTCGATTCCACAAAGTGCTTAAGCACATTCTTAAGTTTCATTGACGTTAATGGGACTTACGCATGTTTTTAAATGCTTTCCTGAATAGAGATGAACTAAACTGCTTTGCTGAGTTGGGGGCCTTGAGTTAGTCAAGGATTTTATCCTGTGCATCTCCCTTCTGAAGAAAAAAAAATCAATTTAACCAGCTGTTAAAGAATACATAGCTGTCAAGGGTATAATTTATTCTATCATATCGGAGGTGAAAAAAGCACTGTATAATAGCCACTGCATAAGAATAGCTGCAAGAATAGTCACTACAACTTAACAATAGCACTGAACAGCAGCAGCCACTAGAATCCAGCTGGAACTATCTTCTTCAAAGCATCCGAGCCCATAGACAGCTATGCTTAATATATCTTACACCATTATCCCCATCATGTGGCAGATGGGAAAATCGCAGATTTATATCAAGCTTTAGAAATACCAAACTCTGCTATGTTATTTCATTTTTAAAACGTGTAAGAGATTTTGTGCCCAGGTTATGAAAAAAGGAACAGCTGCTGTCTCCCTGTGGCTACTGATATTAAATATTTACATAGTGCCATTACTCCATGGCTGATCTCGTTGGGCAAGAAGCAGCATGCATTGGTCTGGTAGTTAAATCTAGATAAAAGTAAATCCTTGGCCATTACCATCTACCATCCTCCAGCTCATAACCAGCTCAGTATGAATCTGTTCAGACATGGCATTGAGCATGGCATGACCCATCCAATACTTGGGCAGCATCACAGACAGTGCCAGGGAATGCTCAAAAGATGTGGACACTCGTATAGCAGCTGCTGCAGCCATGTTTCAGGCCCTTCAGTGGCCTCTGCGAGGATGTCACAACATCAAGCTTGCCATGAGCCACAGCTCTGTAGAACCACGGTTATACCAACTTTGCTGTACGGCAGTGAAACATGGGCATTGAAGAAGGGTGAAAAACACCAGCTTGACATTGTTTAGCCTCATCATCATCAACAGCTGCTCCACATTAAGTAGCAAAAGAAAATCAGAAATGAGGATATTTGAAGCCAAAACCTGCAACTGCCACCATCAGCATCGGTTCTGTTTGGCAGCTTTCTTGCTATGGACAAATTATCAGAATGGAGGACCAACGAATTCCAAAGCATGTGTATCAAGGAATGCTGCTACACAGCCAGCAACCACGTGGGCACCAGAAGCTTCGGTAGAATGCTAAGATCACCAGTGACGGACAGAAAATGAACATTCAGCCAAACCACCTTAAGGATCTAGCCAGAGACTGATATGGGTGGCACTCAATCTGCAAGACCATGTCGTTTTGGGATTTGCCAGGATGTGGATGATTGTAGCTGCATGGCACACCGCAGATAAAGGAAGAGACAGTCCCGGCCCCAAGGAGCTTACAGTCTCGCTAGAGATGCAGTGCAACAACTCAAGGCAATGAAATAAAGAATCATAGGACTTGAAGGGACCTTGAGAGGTCATCTAGTCCAGTCCCCTGCCTCATAGCAGGACTAAGTACTATCTAGACCATTCCTGACAGGTGTTTGTTTAACCTGCTTTTAAAATCTCCAGTGATGGAGATTCCACAACCTCCCTCGGCCATTTATTCCAGTACTTAACCACCCTGACAGTTAGGAAGTTTTTCCTCATGTCCAACCTAAACCTCCCTTGCTGCAATTTAAGTCCATTGCTTCTTGTCCTATCCTCAGAGGTTAAGAAAAACAATTTCTCTCCTTCCTCCTTGTAACAACCATTTATGTACCTGAAAAATGTTTTGTACCCCCAGTCTTCTCTTTTCCAGACTAAACAAACCCAATTTTTTCAATCTTCCCTCCTAGGTCATGTTTTCTAGACCTTTAATCATTTGCTCTGTTCCAAATGGGGTGTTTCCCCCACTCCCATAGCTGTCTAATGTCATGTCAGATTTAAAACTTTTATTAAAGCTAACGTTAAAAAAAATTATATAATGCATAGGTTAAGAAAAGAGTGTCTGTACATCTGGGTATAGTGCTTAGATTATCCACAAATACAAAGTTTGTTTGTAAAAGTCATATGACAATCAGCAATAACACAAATTTAGGTGAATAGATTTAACAATACAGTTTAGATATTAGAATCCAAATACTCGGGTACATCACTCATGAAAAGTTGTGCAGAGATTTGGTTATAGAAAACAAAACATATCAATGAGTGGAGACTGTCCCTCAGTAATTGAGAATTTGGTAGGTTGTCCATTTATAAAATACAATCCATCAAGGAAGTATTTCAGTTACTTTCCTGACTGCACTTCTCATCGGCACTCCAGCTCATCCCTCCTGCTATTGCCAATGTCCGGTGATGTGTTCTATCTGAAGATAACTAACACTGAACCTGATCAGATATAGTGTATCCTCAAAATACTATTGAACTTGTGTCCTGACCTCTGGACTCAAGAACGAGGTGATACACAGCATGCTAATGAAGACTTAACATCTGAGCTCAACTAGGATTAAAAAAGAAGGGGAGAGGGAGTTACGGAGTTTAACACAAACACTTTCAGAATGATACTGGCAGTCTGTTGGGCTGCGGAGGAGAGTGAGTCTTCAGTAATATGCAGAGGCCCCTCTTCAAATGATGCTACAAGAGCAGGCTGTGGTCCTTGTGGCCATGGGGAAGCTCGAAGAGTGCTCTGGCATGATCACACACGGGTGTGACATCACTCATATGAACTGAGACGGGCAGAGGGCATCAAAGCTGGCAAAATTACCTGATTTTTTTTGGAAGTCTTGCATCACGTTTCTAAAAGCTGTGATCCATGTATTATACTCTAGTAACAGTTCAGTGTTCTACAGGATGAGTTCAGTTTGATCCAATATGCATTAGACTTAAACCATCTTGGTTCTGTGTTTTTACTGCACCTAGCACAATTGGGTCCCTGGTCCAAAAGGTTTCCAACTGTCTAATTGCACAAACCCAAACAACCTCGCCCCACCCCCTGCCTAAGGCCACACCCCTGCCCTGCCCCTTCTCCGAGGCACCCCACCTCCCTCCATCACTCACTCTCCCCCACCCTCACTCACTTTTGCCAGGCTGGGGCGGGGAGTTGGGGGGCAGGAGGGGGTGCAGGCTCTGGGAGGGAGTTTGAATACGGGAGGGGGTTCGGGGTGGGCTCTGGGACAGAGTTTGGGTGCAGGAGGGGATGAGGGGTGCGGGCTGTGGGAGGGAGTTTGGGTGTAGGGTGCAGGCTCTGGGGTGGGGCAGGGGGTTGGGGTGCAGGAGGGGGTTTGGGTGCTGGCTTCGAGAGGGGGCTCTGGGCTGAGGCAGAGGGTTGGGGTGCGGGAGAGGATGAGGGGTGCGCTCTCTGGCTGGGCAGCGCTTACCTCAGATAGCTCCCGAAAGCAACCGGCACATCCCTCTGGCAGCGGCTCCTAGGTGGGGGGACGAGGGGGTCTCCGTGCGCTACCCCTGCCCGCAGGCACTGCCCCCACAGCTCCCATTGGCCACAGTTCCCAGACAACGGGAGCTACGGAGCTGGGGGGGGGGGGAACAGCGCACGGAGACCTCCCCTGCCCCCAACCCAGGGGCCACAGTGTCGTGCCAGCTGCTTCTAGGAGAGGTGCGGAGCCAGGGCAGGCATGGAGCCTGCCTTAGCCCCGCGGCGCTGTCGGACTTTTAACGCCTAAAATCTCCCAGTGCGGCTTCAGTAGCCTCAGGGAGATAGAGCCTGAGTCCGGGAGACTCCCGGCGAAACCAGGAGGGTTGGCAACCTTACTGGTCCATGACAGGGACCCATAAGCATTATGCTAATACAAATAAAACAACAAACAACAACAAGAGTGAGGCATTTCTATCACTGATAGTATATCCCCTGCCAGAGTACGACAGCTATAACATGTCTGTGCCCGGCAGACTAGTTAAGCTATCAAGTACCTTTCTTCTTTTGGAAGCAGTCAGCTGTTGAGAATATTCTTTTTACTTTTCCAGACACCGAGCAACAGCTTTTGAAATCTTATTGTACAGTCCCTGCATCGTTAAAACTCTGTGATGATTTAAACAACAATGAAAAACCAACCGTGCTCCTTTGCCTTGCAACACATAGTAACTTAATAAGATAAATGACAAAAGCCTTCACTGTGTCAGAATAGTTAAATAAAATCACAATAAAATTCCACCTGTCAGCTCCAAAAGCACCCCACATGTAGAATTTACACAAGCTGAACCGGAGTTGTTTCAGGGCATGTCATAACAGTTAGTCATTTCTGCACTGTGCACTGTTAAAATTGGCCTGGAGATGAAATGAGTGCCTGCAAAGGGCAACCATATTTCAAGCAAATTGAAACATGCTTAGGTAGTTGGACTGCCTTCCCCCTACCACATTCCAAAGTGTTTAATTTTTGCCACTTGGTTTCATGAAAAATATTCCCAATGCACTTCCAAACTTCTGCAATCCAGTAAAAATACACGGTGGTAGAACTTCAGAAGGAAAAGAGTCCTTAGTTTATACTGACAGGGTTTTGCACCGCACTCTACAAACCTGACCTCCTCAGTACAACTCACAAATATATTTTGCTCACATAAATTGTCTGCAATATGTCAGTTCCCATAAACTGAAGCGTGGAATTTCTACCCTGACAGCATCAAATGAAATCTTCCAAATGGCCATCTATTTTGTTTGAGTTAGCAGCGCATTTCAGCATCAGCTGCATCTGACCTGGAGAAACAATCCTGTATAAAATATCATTGTAAATTACTTCACCATCATACAGGTGGCTTTCAAAGGACATGAGCTAAACCCCAGTGAAGTCTTTCCACTGCATGCTATGGGCTCTGGATCAGGCCCAATGGTGCTGAGTACCCTAAATTCACACTGAAATCTATGGGAATTTGGGGTCGGGAAGGGGGTGCAGCATTTCCCAGAAGGAGGTCTTACATTATAGAATTGGATTGACAACTCCTTGGGCATTTCTAAGAAATGAGAGTCCATCAAATCACAGGGGAATAAAATGTAACAAAATGTTAATTTTATGACATAACACTTAAAATGTGCTAGAAAGACCTATCCTGGTAAAAAAGTGTCACACAAGACTAGGTATTACACAAATTCCCTATGTCCTACTCCCCCACACACACTTCCAGAGCAATGTAAGGTTTTCACATGTGGCATTTTATATTCTAGTCTACACAGTGGAGTTGCCGGTATCCATTTCATGGTTAAGGCTGCACTGAGAATTGCAGGACTAAAGACCTCCCTTCCGCTGTCCCTCCCCCATTTCATGCTTTAATAACTGGACTGAGCCTCCAAACTTGGCATAGCCCCATGTCAGAGGACAAGTTCATTTTCCAGGTCACGTTTTTATGAAAATATTTGCTAATTTTTGCAGACAAAAGAGTTTTAAATGCTCCCCTTTGGAAAGTTCTCTGTTCACTTTCAAAACGCCCGCACACCCCCCTTACACACAAAACGTCTCAGACACAGGGCCCTTCTGAACTTCTATAATTAAGCACACGGAGATACTCCCCTTATTCAAGGTAACTGATGATCTCTCTGCCAAATTCACGCAGTAGAACTGCTTGGACTTGTCAGCTGCTTGTCACTTTTGATGCCACTAGCCTCTTTGCCTGATGCCTTGTCCCACACCTCACAGAGACCGGGAGCAACCAAGATGGCAGACAGTTGTAACTGGCTCTGGGCCAGCCCTGCTCCGCCAGACCTGAGGATTTGCCTCAGAATGCACAGCACACCGGAGAGGGGGAAATTTCATTTCCAAGGCAGTACAGAAGCTGCAAGTGTAAGTGCCACCTCTGGGACAGTTTATTTCCTATAAATCATTTGCACCACTGACAGAACTCGTTTCTTCCTTTCATGAGTAATTATAGTTTTAGAAGCCCTCATTTAAGGGGTGCAAATTAACTTCCAAATTCCACCTACTGTCACAATGCATATTTTATTAGGTAATCAATTACCTTCAGGATACGCCTCAGAGGCAGATGAGTATGGTCGTGACAGCTCCTTTAAGATATAGCTCGATGAGCGCAGAGATAAAATAACTGAATACAGGTGTTATTATCTATAGCATCTTGAGAATTATGTAGTACAGAGCAATACGTTTCCTTCCAGAATATGAAAACACACGACCTGATCCTGCAGCCTTTACTTAAGCAAAGGTCCCATTCAGGATCGGTCCCTTATACACTGAATGTGCACTATGGAACAAAGCACCTGTAGACAGCGGGTTCAGCATGTGTATAACTCCCTTTTGCCTTATAAACATAGTGTTGATCTAATTCTGCTCTTGGTAAAATCAAAGGGGGTTTTATCAACTGTTCTGCATGCAGCAATTTTGAAAATCAAGCCTCTTATTTAGATGCCTATATATTTTCTGAAAATATGTTGCTAGTTCTGTCTGGTGATTATGGCTTTTAAAGAATTTTAGTCCTTTTTCTGCACTTTCACAAGGATATCAATACAAACTGCACAATAATCAGTTTTTTCACCAGCTGTACAGTATTTTAAAGAGTGAGCCATTCATGTGTTTTTCAGCCTAAAGAAAGGACAATGCTCTCGCAGTCTGAACTCTCTCTTTTTGATAAAGGAACAAGGTCCATGTGTTGGGAAAGGAAGAACTGTAAACAGGGTCAGAGGACTTGTATGCATCTAGGCACTGAGCCAGTGTGGCTAGGTGCATTGTGAACATACAACTGTTCATATCCATTTTTGGTATGGAGAGAATTAATGACAGCAATCCCCCCACACCCCCATTAAGGCTGGTTCACTGAACAGTGCTGAGAAAGGAACTCCAAAGAAAGCTGCGGCTCGTTTCAGTCGGAGGGATGGTGATATGGACTTCATCTTTAGCAATGGTATTAATATTCAGTGGCAAGTTTTAAGGAGATCTAGGGCTGTAGCTGGCTATAATTTCAGACCCCGAGAACTGACCGTAGGCTGTAAGATTCCCAAGGATCTGGCTCCTCACACTTCAATCGCCGAACTTAGGTTCACTCTACATTCGATTTTGGACTCCCTTTCAATCCCTTGCTCCTCTCCCAGCGCTTTGACCATTCTTGGCACAGCGCTTTACAATGGCTAAGAAAGGGGGGCGGGCATCCTGGGGCCAGTGGTTCTTCACGAAGGACCAGAGTCTACCTGGCCCATGACAACATTGTCAGAAATATGATACCTGGGAGCAATCAGGTGCTCCCCTGTAGATAATTTAGTAATGGAGCAGCTGAGTTAGGAGACTCCTAGAACAGCATAAGGACAAAGTTGCCTTGGGGAGAGAATGGCTTTCTGTGTGGCTGTTACAGGCTGGAGGAACCCCGAGGAGGTGGAACAGGCCTCTGTGGGGACATGCGCTGAATGAGAGCATAGAGCTGACAGCGAAAGCCCCAAGGGAACTGCCAGGGGTCCCTGGTGTCTGCCTTTGGACCAGAGGAGCCTACAGTATGAGCCTGGCTCCAGGGCAGGAAGAAGGAAGGGGAAGAGTGTGCTGACAAGGAGCGGGAGCAGGTAAAGACCGAATCCCAGCACGGATGGAGGCAGAGCAGCTGAGCCGGGAAAGGCGAGAGGGGCTACTAGTCATTTACTGATGAGAGAAGATGAGGAAATGAATAAGACTCTGGTGAGGAGAAAACTGAAGCCAAGAACTATTTTTTAAGTTAGTCTAAAGTCCCCCCGAACAAGGGGTTATTGAAGGTAAAGTTTCATGATTTCTATAGCCAGCAAGGAAACTGAGGCATGGCCCAGAGACAGGGCTTGTGACAAGGAGAATACCAGTGTGGCTGAAATTTCAGCCCACGTATACTTGAGTAGTGCAAAGGTAGTAGGGGCTTATCGTAAACACTGAAAAGGATACCTCCACAATGAAAAGGGTCACGTATGGGGGATGGTGTAAGAACCCCCCCAGTGAACTGTTTAGTAGCTGCTGACCAGCATTCTGTACCACACATTTTACTGGCGATAGGTCACAAATGGGAAGCTGCTTTCCAGTGCTCTGCTAATAATTGTAAATTCCATTTCCAACAGGGTTTCTTTTCTCCAAGTTCCGGTCTGCTTACCTCTTCCACTTTGACATTAGAGAAACTGGATGCCTGGGAAACTGGACAGCCAACTTAAGACAAGCCACATAAGGCCCTAATTCAGCAAAGTTCTTATGCACGTGCTTAACTTTAAGGTAAGGTAAGTAGCCCCATTAAGGCCTTGTTCCTACACCACTGAAGTCAACCGGAGCAGGAGCAGGGTCTAGGCATGCAAGTGATTTGCTGAATCACAGCCTGACAGAGCAACCTTGATCTGTCATTTCACTTCATTTGTACACCCAAGAAATCTTGCTAGGCAAGTTCTTCTCCCAATTAAGCAAACATGGCAATCGAGACCTCGGAAAGTCCTCTCTATAAAATGGCCTTCATCCATCCTGCTTGCTGTATTCGCTTTTACCATTATTTTGCAGAACACACCAACTTACCCAGCACTACTTCGAATCTGTATAACAAGAGACGCCCTGCTGCACTGCTGTTCTCCCTCTCCTTCTCTTCCCCTTATTTCCCCCTCTCTGAGGAGTGAACGCCTTGCGCTGGTGGCAGGGAATCCGGGAGCCATCATTCTTGTCCTATGACTGTCCAGTGGCCTTCCCAATTACAATTTATATAATGATTTTTTTTTTACTTTAAAAAGAAAAGAATCATGAATACTACAGCTCATATTACCTAATACACTATGACTTATTAAACTCACCTATGCTACTGCAACTGTCCCCTCCCTCTGTTCTGCACTCGATGGCCCTGATTCAGCAGTCCATCCCTGTTCAACAATTTATGCAGATGCTTAATATTAGGCATGTGCTTAAGTCCCACTAGCAACGGGACTTATGAATGGGCCTAAAATGCCTTGCTAATTTAGGGGTTTGGAATTTGATCCTGGATCTTGTTGATTTCAATAGACTTCTTCTTCTTCCCCCTTGCTGTATCTTTCCCACCCACCCACCCACACACATTTTTTTCCTGCTCTACCGATAAACTACCCCCAAAGCACTTCCAGGCTTTATACACCTGTGCACACCACTCTCAAAGACTGGCTAAAGGCAGACTTCACTGTGAATTTTACCATCTAGACAGACTTAAACAATAATTTGCTAGTGAAACAATGTGAAGCCTGAACCACAATGAAGCCCTCACTTTGGGGGAAACGGGGGAGGAATATGGAGTCAGAAAACAGTCTAATGGGAACTCCCCTTGTTTGACATACAAGAAAGATCCTGTTCAGGGCTCAGGTTGCTGGGATGTTATCGTCTAACCCCAATAATCAGGCAAAGGAAGGGAAGTAGGGGCCTAATATTTCTGAAATATCAGAACAACCACCTGCTTTTGAAAAGCTTCGTAAGGGCATCTGAATGCATCATCCAGTAACAGTACAGGGCACAAATTCTTTTTTGGTGCAGTTTATTTACGTTTTCCGGAAAGAAACTGGTTCCACAGATCCTCAGTCTATCTAGAGCACAGGAACAGCAGCTTGTCAGCATCCAACTCTTCCCTGCATTACCTCTACTCCAGAGATGAGAGTATGTGCTGCTCATTCGCATCCTGGGCATCTCCACTAAAGACTGCCATCAAAGAGGCCAGATGGCATGGAATGTGGCAGTGGTTTCTGAGACATGGATGCCCGATGCGTTTTTCCATTAAATGGATTTGCTTGTTTATTTCTGAGTGGAGCGTTCAGCTAAACAAGATCGGAAAGCAAGCTGCCTCTCACCAAAAGAAAACTGAACACGATGATTCACTGGGGAAATTCAGGTATCAGCTTGCCACACCAAATTTGCCTTTGATTAAGGAAGGGACTTTCAACCAATCAACAGTCACTGGAAGTTATACATTGAAAGCTCATCCTCAACATCGTGTAACCCAAGAGTAGTTAACCAACTCTGACAATGTGTTGCAAGACAAACCCACTTAGAAGTTTAACCCATGTTGTGTGGTGGAAAAGTCAAACTGAATGTTCACCATCCTTTCATTTGCCCACATTCAGTTGTTATTAAAACCACATGCTGGCACTGAATCATTTCACGGTTCGTTTGAGACAAACATGCAGAAAATTGTGGGAAACAAATACAGCCCTAAGAGTCTGCAAAAAGCAAGACCCTCGTAACCAATGCAACCTCAGAGATGATGTTGTACGAAGCTTGAGCCACAAAACTGTGTTAGTCTGTGGCTGGAAGATAGCAGGAAAAAGCACCACAAGCACATAGTGGTAACAATTAGTTTTGAAAACTAACTATCAAATATGACAGGTTTCACCCTCAACACCATCGAAGTGAAACAAAAAGTGTGTGTACAATTATTAGTCTAAGAGAAACCAAGACAGACACAGAAGGAAGGACGGCCTTGTGGTTAAGTTACTGGATTTGGGATTCACGAGACCAGAGTTTAATTCCCAACTCTGCCACAGGCCTTCTGTGGGCAAGCCACTCAACCTCTGTGTGCATCATTTCCAAGGGCTTGTAAGTTGTATCATCTTATCCCACCCTTTGTCTCGTCTATTTAGATTCACCACAGAGACTTTTATTGCGTGTAAAGCCCTAATCCTTTTAGAGGCCTCTAGGCATTACCATAATATAAATAATGAACAACAACTCAATCATTAGAATGCACGCTGACAACAAAACAGCTTAACACACTCCTTCCTAGGCAGCTGCCTCCTTGTTAAGTGGCCTATCCATAACCTAAGGACATGCGCCAGTGGCTCTCTGATCTGCACTCGCTGCCTGTTGACTTCTGGATGGAATTAAAGGTGTTGGTTTGCACCCTCAAATGACTTAGGACTAGTCTACACTCTTAAAATGCTGCACCAGCGCAGCTGCACCACTGTAGCACTTCAGTGAAAGACACTACCTGTGCCAACGGGAGGGATCCTCCCATCAGCATAGGTACTCCACCTCCTTGAGAGGCAGTAGCTAGATTGACGGGAGAATTCTCCCATTGACCTAACACTGTTTACACCAGGAGTTATGTTGGTTTAACTACATTGCACAGGGCACTGGATTTTTCACATCCCTGAGCAATGTAGTTATGCCGAACTAATTTGCTAATGTAGACCAGGCCTCAGGACCTGCAACCTGAGAGACCTACCTCCCTTTCCATGATCTACTACTATAATTGTGATCACCAGCTGCACTTCTCTCGATGTATAAGGGAAAGGGCTTCTGGCAGAACATTGGTTATGCACCTTGTACTCCACCAGCACAAGTGAAATTCAAGGAATGTTTGCAGGCCTTTGAGTTTGCTTTGATTGAAGCTTAAAGTGACACAAATATGATGGAAGTTTCCTGTTTAGCTCTTTATCAAAATCATGCAGGGGCCAAATCTGGATCCTTAGACAGCAAAATATATATCTTCTTTCTCTATCTACTTGGGGTTTTCTATAGCACCCAAGTGCTTCTAGGTAAGTTAAAACTGCATGATGAAGTCTTATAGGAATTTTCAGTGCTGACTCTTTGGTCACCTCTTTTCGGAGGCCCCAATTTTAAGCAAGTCATTGCCTTCTCGATAAAAGATGCACAAGAGAGTGACTTAGCTCAGACAGAATAGTAGGGAGGAGAAGGTGTGTTGGGGAAGATAAATAGGAAATCTAAAAGCCCAATAAAGCTTATCTTGCCAAACGTAACACACACATTTCTTCCAAGAACGTTGGGTGTCCAGTGGCTTTACAATGATAGTAATTGCACTCAAAGCACTAATGAAACAAGAACTCAGCCCCTTGGCCTTCCACTAATGTTTCACCATTGCTGATACCACCAGAATAATAAAGAAGGAAATAGCTACAAAATAGGCCTATAAACTAGTATCAATGAACCAATGAATGCCACCCTTCAGGAAGGGGAGCTGCACAGCTGTAGTTTCAGACAGCTGCATGAGTGAAATTTTAGCTGCTACTAAATTGGTCCCTCAAAAAAACTCCCAGGATTCTACAATTGATACTTCTGATGGTATGAAAAACAAAACCAAAAAACTCAAGATTATTTTGTTTGCATTAAAATCTTTCGTGTTCCTTAATGAGTAAAATATTACAATATTTTTAACTTTACTTTGGAGTTAGAGAGAGTTCCAGTGCGCTACAAACTCTCTTAGTGTACTATTTTTTTAAGCAAGTTTCCTAGATATTGGTGAAACACAAAAGCCCCCTAGCATGAAATGTGGAAAGACATGTTATTTCCATTCCTAGTTGCACCACAGGCAAGTTGTACCCACGAGAGGTGGAATTAGGGTGACCAGACAGCAAGTGTGAAAAATCGGGGGGTAGAGGTAATAGGAGCCTATATAAGAAAAAGATCCAAAAATCGGGACATCTGGTCACCCTAGGGGGACTGAAACATCTAGTACTTCATAAAAGCTAGTGGAAGAGCTTTGTCCTCCAGGCAGAATTCCCAAGAGAGCAAAATAGTAGAGTATCCTCCTCTTTGTTTCTGTTCCGGAGCAGAGAGAAAGTCTGTATCCCACAGCAGAAAAGAGAGAAACATGGAAAAGAAACTTATAGTGTGACCTAAATATTCAGCAGGCCTTCCAGCAAAGCTCTATTTACAGCAGAAGGATCACAGTATGAGGAGGCTGGTGGAAGACAAACCAGATATTTTGATAAGCTTCTTCAAAGCATAGGGAAGACTTATATTGAATTTACAGAAATACTTGTCCTTAGTGTGTGGCTGGTCTTAATCTATACTGGATGTGTTCTCCAAAGGAAGGACTACATCCGAGAGACACCACCTGTTCTTCCTGACACCCATCATCAGAAATGATTCATGGTTGTGGCTATTATTGGCACAAAGGTTATGCCTGGAGAAATACACATGTTGATACCCCAAATCATGATTCAAATGACTCTTGGAGACAGCGGGTTCACTAGGCAGTGATGCCCGACACTCAGGCATTTATCGATATCTTGAGGTGCAAAGTGCTAATTCTTATTGGTTATAAAAAGTTAAATGTCTCTGTGTGCATGTAATCCAGGACATTTAATTATTGCAATTTATAATATATCATAATAATTGAATATGTGGATTCTGCACCCACATTCAAGGCAGCCCAGCTGCTGATCCTTTTTGATCATTTAATAGAATATGCTAATATTTTATAAACACCATTATTTCTCTTTGCTCTCAAAGTCCAACTCTAATATTTCATTCTCTCCTAGTTTTCTCTCAAGAAAACAGTCTTGCATTTCATGGAATACCGTCATGGAAAAATACAAATATGGAGAAAAGGCATTGCTAATTGCATGTGCACATTTAATATGCTTCTTGGAGATATTTTACACGAGAGCCAGGGTAGTTGCCTGGTAAGTATGTGAGGCGTTCACTTTAAAGTCAGCACGAGTTTTGGGGGCAGAATAACTCCTGTTAGTACAGGAAGAGCTTGGGTGTTTTATGTTATGTTTAACTCTGTAATCATAGAAAATATTTTGGAACATGCTTGTCCAAAAATAGTTTCCATTTTGGTCATGGAGAAAGTAAAGAAATGACTGAGCAAAAAGCTTTATGGTCAGAAAACACTATCCAATTTTACTGTCTCCAATACCAAGTGCAGCTCTGGTATCCACTTTCAAACAGAACTAAAACCCACTGGAGGCTTTATGTTCTCTGCACTGTTATTGAGCCACAATATAAATTTAATCACAGAAACACCTTTGATAAAATAAAATGGTAGTACTTACAGTCAGAAATAAGATCACACATGGTATAAATAATATTGACAGATTTACACAGACCCTGACCACCACTGCTTAAGACCAAAAAAGCAAGGACCAGATGCATTCGAAGAAAAGGTTTCCACACCCATTCAAGCATTTGTCATAACAATTATGTTCTACAGATGTGATCAATCTGAAATAAAACACTGTTCACTGCAGAGACAGAAGTTTACCAGTTCTGCCACACCATGGCATGGATCTGTTACAGTACTCTGCACATAAAAAGAGATGAAATTCTTTTACATTTAAGCAGCCTGATCCTCTTTTACAAGCTTCATTCTTGCTATTTCAGGAATTTGAATATAATAAACTCTGGAATCTACTGCTAAGGAGCTGGTCTCATACCTTTTGGAGGAAGCTCTGTCTCAGAACTGTAAATCATTTGGTTATTAGCAGTCTATCCATAATGATTATTGAAAGAACATCCATATTGATAAGCTTAAGAACATTTAAAATGGAGTGTTCTTTTTAATCACTGAAAGGTTGTAGAAATGACCACATTTTACCTCAATCTCATGAATCCCCACAGGTATTTGGACAACAGCCCATGTATTTTTAACGTCTACCTTAGAAAAGATAAACCTCATGACAATATTTGATTATTTCAGTAAAACTCAGTTTCTTTTCCGTCTATTAATTCCACATCAAGAGCCCGATCCAAAGGCCAATGACTTCCATGGGCTACAACTGCATCACTACTTTAAGATAAGGTTTTAACTGGCTGAGTAAATAACATTAAATCATTATAAGATTTCCATTGATACCTTATGCTTATAATGCAGCTGCACTTCATTAGTACAGGAAAGGTACATATTTCACTGCAGAAGCAATAACTAATGACACACTGGTGATTCAATGGATTATTTATCAATCTTATATCTTAATGGCAGAGGTGCGTTTTTAAGTAGAGGAGAGGCATTTTGACTTTGAAAAGTAGAATGCATGACATGTACGAACAGGGGAAAATATATGGAAACGCTGGCTTGTATGGAAGTAACTAATTTTTCAGAATTTCATATGGAAACATGCTAGCCCCCCAAACGCAGCAAAAATACCACAGCATCGACAAAACAGAAAAGGAAACAAAAAACATTACCACTGTAGTCTAGCCTTGAAAATGAATGGTGCAAACCTCATAAGGGTGCTTAAAGAAATAAGAAGCAGCAAAGAATCCTGTGGCACCTTATAGACTAACAGACGTTTTGCAGCATGAGCTTTCGTGGGTGAATACCCACTTCTTCAGATGCAAGAAATAAGATCATTGGTCCCTGATGCAACATGGACACATTCTAAGAGATTATACCCAAATACTCTAGACACAGGCTAACATATTTATGTAAAACTGAAAGGACTGCAGTAGAAACACAGAGGCTGTAGTTTATCATTCAGTGTGTGTCCATTAAACAGCTATATTCTTTATGTAGGGGTCTATTAAAATCCAGTCCCATCGGGCTTGCTCTGGGAATTTTGCAGGTTCATTACCTGTGGAGCCTTCTTCTGGATCAGAAGAGAAAATTAAAAAAAAAATGTCTTGCCACAGAATGGTGTTTCTGGCTTTCTGCTATGCCTGTGGAGCCCTCAGAACTCATGGAGTGGAATCTCTTATGGTGACTGGCAACAAGCCACTTGATGAACAGCTGTAGAGAGCCGTATAGCCATAGGGGCTTCAAAGCTGATTAAAAATAGAAAGGGTTTGGATCAAGGTCACATTAGTCCTCAGAAAAGGATCTCCTTTAAATATATTGTTAAATAAATTGTTTAAATGTTTCCCTGGGCTGGTGATTCATAGGGCTAGGGAAAAAAAGTAATCATCCCAATCTTATAAAAAAACAAAAAAGCATATGGCTTGGGCCAATAGTTCCCCCACCCACCCCCCCGGGGTTCCAGGTTAACATCTCACAAGCAGGCTGAAAGACTGTAAGCACAAACCAGAACAAATGGTTCCATGTTCCAGACTGTCTTGGTGATAAGCCGCACAGCCAAGCATGACACCAGGATATCAGTGCTACCTTTTTGTTACATGCTTAGCTTTAATCTCAGTACCAAATTTGAGGCTAGAAACAGCCGTTTTCCCTTTCCCCCAAGTCTCTGGGAAAGAATCTGGGATGATTTTCCCCTTTCTCTGAAGATGCTGTACATGTAAAGCAAAATCACTAGGCAAGGGGAAAAGAAGTCTCTTTGTTTATATTTAATCAGTTTAATCACAAGAGATACAAAACAAATGAGTTTAATGCTTAGACATTTTCAGCAGCTGGCAAAGCAACCAATAAAGACCTGTCTGTAAGGTTTGGAATTTACTGTCTGAAAAAGAAACCCGAGGTTATTGTTTTCCCATTAGGACTGTTCAATGGTTGGGAAAGGTATTGAAGCAACTGGAAAAGAGTCCTAAACATATTCTCTTCAAGGTCTTGTGTGTTTTTCCTCCATTAGACACTTACCCTATAGAACAGGTGCATTGGCTGGGCTGTATGCATCTAGCTACAGTAAACTCCAAAATAGATAATTGTGCCCCACAATTCAGGCAGGATTTTCTAGCCATGTACCCAAGTGCCGATTTAAAGCAAGAGCACATGGGGTTGAATTAAAAAAACAACCACCATAAAATGGAAAAGCAAACACAATATAAAATTCCAAATGAACAAAATTCAGTTATAGGAGAATTAGCCTTAAATATATACCCTTAAATACCAAGGTGAAAAGTTAACTCATGTACCTATAATATATACAGCAAAATCCATATTTACGTAACTAAATATGGGACTTGATTATTTCTAAAGATGCTGAACATGTAAATCTACCACTGATGTCAACAGGAAGTATGCATGCTCAGCATTTGAGGGGGGCGGAGGAATCAAAACCAGGTCCCTTATTTAGGTGCCTAAGTGATGCACAAGAATTCTGAAGCCAGAGTTAGTTAACTTCTGGACAAAGCTTGTTGCTGAGGTCACTTGGGATGTCAGGAGACGGCTTTCCATTCTCTGCTGTTGGTGCCAATGCACATACAAAATTAACAGGGAGCAGGGAGGGCATCAGACACAGTATAGATGTTCACATGCTCAAATGAGAACCAATTTCAAACTCCCCAAAGAACAAAACTATTGATGCAGAGGGTCATTACGTATAATGTAACTCTCTCATTTGGATCTCTTAAAGAGAACTCAGAACAGAACACTGGAGAGTTTGGAACACGACTCTATACTAGAAAACATAAGAACGGCCGTACTGGGTCAAACCAAAGGTCCATCTAGCCCGGTATCCTGTCTGCCGACAGTGGCCAATGCCAGGGGCCCCAGAGGGAGTGAACCTAACAGGTAATGATCAAGTGATCTCTCTCCTGCCACCCATCTCCATCCTCTGACAAACAGAGGCTAGGAACACCATTCCTTACCTGGCCTGGCTAATAGCCATTAATGGACCTAACCTCCATGAATTTATCCCGTTCACTTTTAAACCCTGTTATAGTCCTAGCCTTCACAACCTCCTCAGACAAGGAGTTCCACAAGTTGACTGCACGCTGTGTGAGGAACTTCCTTTTATTTGTTTTAAACCTGCTGCCCATTAATTTCATTTGGTGGCCCCTAGTTCTTGTATTATGGGAATAAGTAAATAACTTTTCCTTATCTACTTTCTCCACATCACTCATGATTTTATAGACCTCTATCATATCCCCCCTTAGACTCCTCTTTTCCAAGCTGAAAAGTCCTAGCCTCTTTAATCTCTCCTCATATGGGACCCGTTCCAAACCCCTAATCATTTTAGTTGCCCTTCTCTGAACCTTTTCTATTGCCAGTATATCTTTTTTGAGATGAGGAGACCACATCTGTATGCAGTATTCAAGATGTGGGCGAACCATCGATTTATATAAGAGCAATAATATATTCTCCGTCTTATTCTCTATCCACTTTTTAATGATTCCTAATATCCTGTTTGCTTTTTTGACCGCCTCTGCACACTGCATGGACGTCTTCAGAGAACTATCCACGATGACTCCAAGATCTTTTTCCTGATTCGTCGTAGCTAAATTAGTATACCTCTACCTCGATATAACGCTGTCCTTGGGAGACAAAAAATCTTACCGCGTTATAGGTGAAACCGTGTTATATTGAACTTGCTTTGATCCATCGGAGTGCGCAGCCCCCCTCCCCCCGGAGCACTGCAAATTTGTGTTATATCAGGTGGCGTTATATCGAGGTAGCGGGTCTATAGAGCAACTCAAAACATAAACGAAGGGTGGAATTTTCCTAGCATTGGCACGATGAATACATCCAAGGGGGAATTAAAACAAAAAGGCAGTGGAACAAGAAAGCATGCCTGTCTGATTTTGAAGAAAAGCCTGCTTGTGCCCAATGGATTGAGGAATGTGTTCGTTCTTGCCTAAAGACTACACTTGGAATGCCGTAATGTTGCCAGGGTCAGCCAGAGCATGGGTTACTGGCTGGATAATTCTCAGTGGTGCCCCTGACCTAAAGAAAAAATTAGGTTGGCACTGGGGGAAAAAATAAATCAATCAAGAACTATACAATAGGTGTAGTCAGATACTTTCAAGTTATAAAATACTAAAACAGTAAAACTACTTCTTATTTATTCTATTACCATATCCCCTAAGAGCCCCCATTCATGAACCAGGAAATCATCATGGTAGGGGCAGTACAAACAGAATAAAAAAGAGACTGTAAACTGGGTAAACAGTGACATCTCTTCCCTTGTGAAGTCCATACTGAAACATTTTTATTATTATTATTATTTAAAAGCATTTGTTTACATTGTTTCTTTTTTGCTCGGTTTTTCTCTTGCCAGTTGTGTCTCCCCTTCCCTGGGACTTGGAACATTACATCAATGATGAATTGGTTCCCAAATGGCTGCATCCAGAACAATGGGCTCTAACGGCCCACTGTGATTCCATGAACTTCCCAATTTCCACACCTACTCTCAATTCTGTGAGTAACATCTCCGAGGCCTGTAATCCTTGTGTCAGTTTCCATACTGCCCACAGTAAGTGTTCAAAAATCCTAAATCAGGCCTCAAAAAATCATGAGATTGGTTTTAAATTCCTGAGATTAAAAATAAAATGTGGGGTTCTTTTTAGAGCATAAAAACATGTAAAACATGGTCCATCTAGCCCATAATCCACCTAGCCCAATATCATGTCTCCGACAGTGGCCAGTACCAGAGCTTAGGGGGACTGTACAGAACAGGGAAATGTTGGAGAACTTCTGGCAGTCAGAGGTTTAGGTTTCAGAGTAGCAGCCGTGTTAGTCTGTATCCGCAAAAAGAACAGGAGTACTTGTGGCACCTTTAGGGACGCCCTGAGCGTGGGAATGCATCTCTGATCATCGCCTCATTTTTGTGGATACAGACTAACACGGCTACCCCTCTGATACTCTGATCATCTTGGCTGTTAGACATTGATGGACCTATCCTCTGTGATCTCATCAGGTTCTTTTTTGAACCGAGTTATACTTTTGATCTTCACAACCCGTCATGGCAATGAGGTTCTACGTCTGTGCCTTGCATGAAAAAAAAACACCCAGTTTGTTGTTTGTATTAAACATGCTGCCTATTCAGTTCATCAGGTGACCCCTGGATTTTGTATTGTGGGAAAGCATAAACAACATTTCTCTACTCATTTTTTCCACACCATTCATGATTTTATAGATTCCCTCCCATCATCTGTTTTCTAAGCTGACCAGCCCTCATCTTTTTAGTCTCTCCTCATATGAAACTTGTTCCGTACCCTTGATCATCTTCGTTGCCCTTCTCTGAACTTTTCCAGTTCCACTCTATCCTTTTTGAGCAGGGGTGACCAGAAGTGGACACAGTATTCAAGATGTTGGTGCATCATGGATTTATATAATTGCATTATGATATTTTCTTTTTATTGTCAATCTCTTTGCTAATAGTTCCTACCATTCTGTTGGCCTTTTTGACCATTACTGCACACAGAGCCGAAGTTTTCAGAGAACTATCCATAATGACTCCAAGATCTCTTTCTTGAGTGGTAACAGCTAAGTTAGAACCCATTATTATATATGTGTAGTTGGGGTTATTTTTTCCAAAGTGCATTACTTTGCACTTATTGTGACCCTGACAGACTGGCCAACCTGCGTATGACCCATACAACTTAACAAGAGGCACTGAAATATTATCAAGACAATCTATTTGTATGTGAATTTCAAAGAGAAGTTCTAGACCAGCAATTAAGCCATTTATTTGTAGTAATAGAAATCAAGGGTAGATGCTAGTTGTCTGTGTCTGTTAGAACACCTTAATCCTGTTAGAAGTTTAACAATGTAACCAAATTAGCTTGTAGATGCTAATTCCCTTTCATGTCTTAATTGCCTTAATTACATATGCGATTGTGTCCAGTTAACCTTAAAATAAGGTTATGTAAGATACTGCAGGAGACTAATATTATCTACATTGCCTTCAGCTTAACTATCTATGCTATAAAGAAGTACCGGCTAATTGCCTCGTGTGAATGAATATAACTAGTTTACCTGTGTATGCATAGGAAATAGAAGATTAGCGTCAAAGCAAAAATCTGCATTGCCTAATGCCTATTCTTTCTCAGGGGAAGGCCCTGCTGGGACAATTTCTGTAAGGAGGTTTGCCAGCCTACTAGAAGAACTATAAAGGAAAGCCCCAGGCCTGATTCTTTCGGCTCTACTCTTATTAAACTTTGAACAGGGAAAGTACAAGTCATAAGACGGAGATTTGGAATACTCTGGAAAAGGCACGGAAGGACTTGAACGGACTCTACACCTGGACTGCCTAGTGGACTATTAGCCTTTAAACTGATTCCAGAAAGACTTTTACAAATCAGCAGCTTCACCATCTCTGATATGAAACTGACCTGAAGACTTTACACATATTTGTAGGTATACGGATCTTTTAACCATTTGCAACTCTCTTCTTCTCTTTTTCCATTTATTACTAAACCTTTAGTTTTTAGTTACTAAAGGACTGGCATCACTGTGATTACTGGGTAAGAGCTGAGACCCATACTGACCTGGATAAGTGACTGGTCCTTTGGGATTGGTGAACCTCACATATGGTGAATCAGATTTCCAGTAACCCCCCACTGTATTAGACGTGGCTGTCCAGATGGGAACCAAGGGCTGGGATGCCTAATGGGGACTGTGTTTGGCTTCTCATTAACCTATGTGGTATTGCAGAAACGGTTTTGTAACTGGCTTGGCAAATTTAAGTAGACAAACCACCTGAGTTATCTGCCTCACTCAGGTCAGCCTGAAAAAAATAGGGCATTCTCAGCGTGATCCATCCAGGCACCCAGTTACACTTATCGATGTTGAATTTCATATGCCATTTTGTTGTCGAGCCACACAGTTTTGTGAACTCCCTTTGTCTTTGGGGTTTGAGCCTTAAGAATAGCACTTAGTTCACAGTTTTCAAGCTTTTCTTCCCAACCATTAGCTAGAAATGTGTTGGTGTGCTTAACCGAAAGTCAGGATTCTCCCATATTCACTTGATTCCTGGAGATGGGGCTTTAAGAAAAAAAAACCACCATATACTGTGAGACTCGCAGCATTGATTTTGGGACATCTGCAGAAACAAGATTAGACTTAGCTGTGAATTTCACCTGGGACTCCTCTCTCTAGTGAGCCAAACCAAATCCTAAGATTTTAATATTCCCAAAAGTGGGGGGTGTTCAAATCTGGCTCTGATTTTTGCAATTCAGGCTCCTTTCTAGTTAAAAAACAAAACAAAACAAAAGAGCTCTTAAAACTTATAACTAGAGAAAACTGCAAAGAATTCTCTTGCAGCGACCTGAAGGCTTATTGATTTTATTCTTATGAGACTAAAAAACTCTACATAAATATATACACTGCATCATTCAACTTGGGAAAGGCTTCAGAAATGCAATAGGAAAGATTACAGTCCTTTGTCTGTCCAGAAGGGGCTACCTCTGGTCGGAGAGCAATACTGAGCTTCAAGCAAATGCCACACTCCGACATGTTTTGCAGCATACCTCCATACATTTAACTACTTCGTCTGTTTCTGAACAGTCATCTACTTCCCATTCTGCTCCCTGCTAAAAGATTCCAGAGTGCTTCGTTAGAAGAGGAAACAAGTGCTAAGCTCAACCAAAGAACTGTTCTGTATACTCCACGTTAGGGGTGCACTATTAATGCCCATGTGTATATTGCACTAGTTTATCTCAACATGAAAGCTGTGATGCCTTTGCCTCTGCATAGGCAGAATGGGTTTCGTCCTTCCAGTGATCAAAAATCCTTGAGACCAAAAAAGTGTGTCATAGCTGCCCCCGTGTTGCTATTTTTGGCCACCAAGCTCATTCCTTGAGAACACTAGATGTCTATAACTTACTTGTTAGTAACAATAGATATTAAGTATAACTATATCTCAAACATACCAAATTGGAGTTAGACATGCTCCATTATGCCTAAATAATGGATGCCGGATGAAACCAGAGGCTGAGGTGGAAGAAGAACAGGATCTAGACTTACAACTGAAACAAGAAGTTAATAGAGAACACTGAAAAGTAAAGAGCCATAGGTACAAAAGAGAATTCCTAAAGATTTGTCTAAGAGGAAATGTAGGTGTTGGATGAAATATACGTTTAAGATCATCAAACAGTCTGAATGAAAGACAGTACGGCACAAGTGCTTCACTGTATAAGCTGGATATACTAGGTCATGATGTGATTAAAAATCCTGAATAAAATACTATTTGAATGGAAATACTTTATTTTAAATGAACAAATGCTAAAGGCTATAGAAAAAAGACACAGGCTTCCAATGAGCTGCAACAGGGCAGGAGCGTATATGATGAATACTGTAGATGAAAAGTGAAAGCCCAATTCTATAGTGCCCTTTTAACATCTCGGTGAAGGGCAGCAGTATCAGACACGGAATGACCCTTCACCATACCATTTCAATGCTGTTCATTCTCACACCAGCAAGTCGTCCTCCTCCAAGCCAGCTCAGTCATGGGTCTCAACTTAAAGCATCATCCGAACAAGTTATAAAGGAGTCCTTTGGTGATGTGAACTACTCTAGCTGGGTCTGCAGACCCAAGGTCAATATGGGAGTTGTTTCATCTGCTAAATCATTCAAGCTCCCTTAGGAAATGAATAGTTAAATTCTGGAAGACTCATTCTATCCTGAAGTTCAAAAGAATTATCAGCATGAATGGATGAAAAGAGTCTCTCCATGGATATACTGTAAACACGAAAGAAAGAAAAAATAAAGCTGATGCAGCAAGCATCAAAGACTTGAAAGTAAGTGACCCTTCCCAGAAAAAAGGGAGAAATGGTGATAGCTGAAACCCAAATGCTGCATGCAAAGAAAATAAAGACCTGAATGACTAATGAAGAGGCTTGCATATTTTTAAACCTTAAAGACACTGAGTTTTACAACTGGAATCAAGCCCGAGGCTGCCAAACAATCATGCAGCCTGGAAGGACTGAAGCTGCCGACGTTCATTTCTGGCTTTGAAAAATAAAAGGTGCTGTGCATTTCTTTACAGTATAGGGCTTGCTGGGAGCAGCCGAGCTCTTACCGCCAGTCGGCAAGCACTGACAAGGACATTAAAGTAAAATATCTATAAAAGAATCTGTATAGCACTTCCACAACACAGACAAAAAATGAAGAGTTTGGGGCTCTTCCTCCACAGAGCTGAATTTGACTAAGTCTAGTTAAGCACAATCCGTCAACACCATATCAGAACATGCAGAGCATCGACCCTTTCTAACCGCGAGTGAACATTATTTTCGTTGCTATGCTTAAGCTTTTTTCTTTCCCTCTTCTGTATTTAATGACAGCTTCAAGCGGATTTTGATGTTAAAAGTCTTTCCCTCACACCATACTATGCCTATATACCTTTGGGTTTTTTGGATATGTTCAGCTATTTTTCTTTACGACATGGAAACTTAGTCTGCTGCCAAGTGTAGCAGGTGTGAGATGAATTTGTTCCAAAGCTAAAATGAATTCTCATAAGAAGACGTCATTCTGAAATGCTTTCTCTGCTTGCACAGTGTTGCTAGCCGTTCTTCTGGCTATTAGTTTTCAGACAATGCACAGAAACGTTTAGGGGACTATATAACAAAAGCAAAGGAGAGCCACGTAATTATTTATGGAATCATCTTCTGGCACAGGATTTGAGAAGAAATGTGTTCTCAAATTGTGCCCCAACTTGTTAATGCAGAATTCATGACTACTCAACAGTAAAACTCCCATGGACTTTGATGGAATCATGGTCCGGTCCAGAGAGGTTAAGATATGCACCTATTCAGCAGATATACTTTCTGATGTTTCATGTATAGTAGATAGTTTTCTTTCTATTATTTCCTTGTTTAGGAGGAGCAAGGGGATTAAAATAATTCTGTTTAGCCTGTTTTCATATCAATCACCCAAAAACCAGTATTTTAGTTACTCCAAACTTCCAGCAATTTAATAGAAAATGTTTGGTTTTAAAATTCAAAGATTTCTGTATTTCTCACTTATTTGTAGGGTGACCAGATGTCCCGTTTTTATGGGGATTTTCTCTTATACAGGCTCCAATTACCCCCCTGCCCCCTGTCCTGTTTTTTCACAGTTGCTATCTGGTCGCCCTACTTATTTGTAAAAGTAATTCTTTGTTGGGATGGGTGGTGGGGCTAGTACACTGAGGTTTTAGGCAGTTCAGTCCACTGTAGTGGGCAGATTATCCCACAGCTGCCTTCTGCAGGGCTCTTACACCATCATCTGAAACATATGGGGGTGGTCACTATGGGAGACAGGAAACTGGGCTAGATGGCCACAGGGTATCCTCCACTATGGCCATTCCAGTGTTTCCAATTGTGTCTTCTAACACAATCACATGCACACTCCATTGTGTGTGCAGTGCAGATCGGTGTCCAAGCACAGAGTGGTGGGCATCGATCCTCCCCTCCCCCCTAGGAAAACATCATGTGTTTCATGTAAATGTCAGTTTTGGGTGATATACAGTACCTTCACACACATGCACTGGCATCAAGACCTACAGAGGGTAGCTGCTGTACAGCTGAGTTACTGAGAATAATGAAGACTTTGTATTTACATAGCAGGTTTGATCCAAATAGATCCCAAAGCACTCTAAAAAATCACTGAACTGTGTAAAACAATCGGAATCCCATTGCTAAATACTTAAGTGTACCTTTGGGATGAAACAGGAGGGATTTAACAGCACACAAGAACACTATACACCAGTTTAAGACAGAAAGCGAAGAATACTGGGTCCAATTGAATTTGGAGAGAATTGAATTAGGCACACCCAAGCTGGAAAGTTGATGGTCAAAAGTCAGAGCTGCACTCTTATCTATCTTTTTCAATCACACTAAACCTGCATTCTCCTTTCCAAGTCAAAACTAAAGTCCAGAGATGATTAAAAAACAAAAAGTTGGAGGGCCAATTGTTGCTTAAAATGAACTAGTTTATCTTTGTAGACCTGCTTTCCTATGTCGTACAGGGAACAAATGGCGTCTGTTTGGTAATCTCAGTAGTACTTACTGCACAACTAAATCCACCGCACAGTTCGGATCTAAGATCATTGAGAAAATGGGGAAGGCTGCCATTTTGTGTGCAAATTATCCCAACTGAAAATAAAGGAAGTCCTGTTACAAAGAGGAGGAAGGCAAGGGAAGGAAGGAATAAACCACCGAACGGCTGAATAACGAGTTATTTTGTTTAGCAGGTCTGACAGTAATGAAAAAGTAAGGAGATACAGCCGCTACTTTCAGGTTGCAGAAAAACAATAATGAAGGTGGTTTCTTCTGACTTCACCATTATGTCTGTTTAAATACTTGGGGGTCAACGTTCCAGCACACAGGGAGCCTTGTGCTGCATCTATTACAACATAAAGACTGAAAAGATCTTGAAATCACGAAACATGAATAATTTTATTAATCTGATTCAAAGCTATCACTAGAATATGAGTTCCAAATCTAAAAACAAAAGTCATGTACATGTCTGATGTACTTTAAGCGAGACATTACAATCCATTAGTTATTTACACATCAAAGAAGCTCCAGCGGAGTATCCTGAAACAATCAGGGCAAGAAATGCCAAAATCTGATTTCATCCGTGTCCACATGTTGCTTTGAACTTGTAATTCACAGAATTGGTCAGTATATTGAACTAATTATCATGCTTAACGCTTGCCAGTTTTGATGGCTACAATCCTTTATTGTAGAGGAAGAGAATGGGATGAAGGGAAATGGCAAATATGGGGGGAAAGGCGTAGCCTCTGTAATGACATCGGGGGGAATTAAGAAAGCTGTTTATTTTTCTAACTATTTACTCAGACACAGAATGACAAAACAAACTCCTACTTTCACACACAGTGTAATGCAAAATACTTCAATTTCACCCCACAGGAAAATTTCCCCTTTTCCTATTGTTTATGTGGGAAATGACCCATAGAACCCAAAGAGGTATATAATATTTTAAAATCAAATAGCAATTTCATAGCAAAGGTGGCTGCCTGCAAGCGGTTAAACGAAAACGTTAAGCAAAAGAAAATGAGAGAGAGTACTGTTCAGGCAGACAGAAAAATATAAGCAAAAAGTGCACATTTTAACACAGTTCTGATATCTGCAAAGACTTTTAAAAGTAACTTTTTATGCTAATTAGTCACAGTGCTTGGATATGTATGCAAGCATCAGTTTGCCACAATAAGTGTCTTCTGCCATCATATTGCTTAGGGTGCAATTAAAATGCAATCTATGGGAAATAGGTTATTACCAGTATTTAGCAGCTAATTTGTTAGGTAATGCCTTAACAAAGCCGTCCTTTGACTGCAGTGCAAAAGCAACTTCAAGGGGATTATCTGCTATTAAGACTTGTACTCAATTATTCAGAATAGTGATAGACTCTTTTTAGAAAGCCTGCATAATTGCATGGTAGAAGTACGTGAAAAGTCAAGCCTGAGATCCTTCTGTGTTGTGGTCAAGTCTTTCCACTAAAAGGGGAAAAATTAAGCTTCTGATTTTTAAACACAATCCACAAATGAAAATATTTCCTGCTTACATGGCTATTCACCAGCCTACAGACAGGCACTAGATGAACATCTCTAAATGCAAATACATCAAAATACATCTTTTTACCCACACAGATTAATGCTCTATTTATATATTTCAAGGAGGAATTTCCCCACCCCCAGATGTATTCTGGGATTGTTGGTTTGGGGTTTTTTGGTCCCTTCCTCTGAAGCCTTAGAGATGCCCACAGCTGCAGGTGGGACATTGGATGGGGTGGGCTGGTGCTCTGAGGTCAAACTGAGAATTCTCTCTCATGTGTTTGGCTAGTGGTTCTTGCTCATATGCTTAGGGACTAACTAACTGATTGCCATATGTAGGGTTGAAAAGGAATTTTCCCCAGGTCAGATTAGCAGGGCCCTGGGGGTGTTTCAGCTTCCTCTGCAGTACAGGGCATGGGTCGCTTGCTAGGATCATCTGGGCATATCTTACTAAACCAATTCCCTGCCACTGCAGAGGCCTCAGGCATTGGGGGCACCTCATTCCCTCCTGATCTCTGCCTGTGGCTCACAATATTTTAGTCTCCTGCAGTCTGAGATACTTGGGTCTAATTATGGCTGACAGACTTGAAGTGGGGACAGGGCTGGGTGTTTTTTAGGGGCCTGTGATATACAGGAGGTCAGACTAGATGATCTGATGTCCCTTCTGGCCTTAAACATCTACGAGTCCATATACTTATTCATTGCCGAGAGGTCAAGCAACTGTTGGAATTGATGCAGAGCATTTTTCAAAATGACATTATTAACTTCTCTTTTCTTCCTCTCTCTGTGCATTGCAGGAAAACAATAGCCCCAAAGGCATCTTTTATCTCACAATGCAGTCAAATGTTCCTTGACCACAAAATGAAATGGTTTGCTTTGACCTTTTATAAAATCATATAAATGCTGTGTTATAAGTCACGTTACCAAACACAAAAGTGTCGGTGCCCTATTGACGTGTGCATTCCTTTGATAAAGTACTATTGTTGAACTTCATCCATGGTAAGGCAGTAGCATCCATGCATACGCTCATTCTGGCCTTGATTCAGCAAGGTGCTTTAACATGCAACTAACTTTAGGAATATGTGTAGTCAGGTCAACGTCAATAAATGTAACTAATTTCCAAATATTCAAAAAAACAGCAAAAAACTCCACACAATACATTATTTTTAGATCAGCTTTCTTGGTGGGACTGCCACAACATAAGCTATTAGCATAGTTTGATGACACAAGATTTTCTTAGAGTGGGAACAATGAAGAAAATGTACCTAATAAAGAATACCCATCTGACTGAATTATGCTATGTGATGGCAAGTTTTGGACAAACTGATCCCCCAGTTGACACAATCTTCCATGAAGCCTTCAACTGCAGTGAAAAGCAGAGGAGGCCATTAATCATAGTTATCAAGACTGTCTACCGTGGATTTCATGCAGTCAGGGGAAATGTGCTGTTCTACTGCAGTGACAGGGAGCCAGGCTAAAACAAACTGACCTAATCGTACGGGTCATTTCCAGAAATAGAAGATATATTAGCAGTACAGCTGTAGAGGCCAAAAGACAAACTACTCTAACAGACAAAAAAATAGAAATGTGTGAGGTAGGTAACCACTGGCATAAATCTACTAGGCCAAATCCTGCTTGACTGTCATTGTGTGCATTAAAGTCAATGGGGCAGGATCCAAATTAAAGTCCCAAAGTCCTACACCCAGTGCAGCCCCCAAAGCCGTATTTTTGCTCCTGAATTTAAGGAAATCTCAGTACTGGCTAAAGCCAGATTGGGGGCAGTTAAATACCTGGCAAATCTCCCCTGTGAACTACGGACCACACACTTCAGTTTTGATCTGCGTGATGCTATTCCTGACCTCTCCCTGGTATTTGAAGCCAATGAGATCACATTAAATCAATGCAGAATTTGGCCCCCTAGTCTTTCTCCTCTGCAAATCTGTGTTAACATTCTAGGTTAAGCTTCAAACAAAAAAACCAAGAGCTGAGTGGCCCCAACTTAATCCTTAATGGAAATCTGTCCACATTACAAAGACAGCACACGGTCTATAGCACTGGCAGTCTTTAACTGGGAAAGGCCCAAGACTGGAATAGCAAGCACAAGACAGATATATCAAGAGACAGGTCATATTGCCAGATCTGCAAGTGAAGCCAAAAGGCTCAAGCAAACTATACCTAGCTCTAGCCAGTACTATTAGCTCCTTACACCAAAAACAGGAAAGCAATTTACACGCAGCAAACAAAGGCAAAAAAAGTTCAGGAAACTTCACTTTACTGTTTCAATAAAATTAGCAGAAAAATAAAAGTTCAGGGAGAAAGAGCTCCAATGAAATAATGCTAATTCTGTCTGCAGCTCAGACAGCATATCTGATTGGCCTATCTCCTAGAACTGGAAGGGACCTTGAAAGGTCATTGAGTCCAGCCCCCTGCCTTCACTAGCAGGGACAAGTACTGATTTTTGCCCCAGATCCCTAAGTGGCCCCCTCAAGGATTGAGCTCACAACCCTGGGTTTAGCAAGCCAATGCTCAAACCACTGAGCTATCCCTGCCCCCTACAGTTTCTGTATGAGCCTGTAATAAAATCATATATAAGATAGTTATAGTGCATGGGTTTTTTTCCTAGTGAAATTGTAGGGGAGATGGCATCATAATCTGGGAGCTGCTTCTGTCCCGCACTCCTCCACATATACACACGGACTGCCTGTTTCAGCCCCTACATGCCACCCCAAAAGTGTTTGAAGATAGCTACTTCAGACCTCTGGCTTTCCTGTAAGCTAGTTCAGCTTTAACTATGGAGAAACTAGTATCGAACTGTTCTTCAAATCTCATGGCTTCTCTTCCTTTTTTTTTTTTTTAATGGATAAGTTTCCCATTAAGAATTTGTATTTAAAAATCATACACCCGGGGCGGGGGTGGCGGAGTTTGACAGATGTTCCCCAGTACTCAAAGATATTTGACAATGGGTCTGCAGTCCTTGTGTGGATTTAACTCCTATTCAACTTTACCTGCAGGATTGGGCCCTCATTCATACAGTAAGGAGAGGGAATGCACCTACGGGCAGGTTCAGTATCTTAACACCACTATATTTTCAACAGGATTCCCAAATTCTGGTGCACTCCAGGTATCGACTATATCAACCCAGATGACCATTAAACTTATGGTATGTTTGCAAAGCTGAGTGAGTTCACCAAATTCAGAATTCAGAAAAAAAAACAGACTCTTAATAAGTTAGTTTAATTAGCCTGAATACATTAGCCATGGTTCCTCACAACCTGGTCTAGTGACTCAGGAACACACCATCACCATTCCTTTCTTTATGGTTGGACGGAATGGGGTGGGGAGGTGGCTTGAAACTTCCTGTTATAGCATGTGATAACAGTATAAAAGAGGTAGGGAACCACTCAATTAGTTCACATTTGGAGTGTCCTAGGACTGGGGAATGTATTCTATCAATTCATATCACATGAAAACTCAGAGGTTCTAAGATGTGAATCTATGTATTAATCCTGAGCTGAATCCCACTCCCTTTACTTACACAAGTAAGCCCCACAAAATTCCATGGGACCACTCCCCTATATAAAATAAAATGAAGAGGGTCTTGCTCCTTATGTTCCCTTTTTTGGTTTGATTCAGGGGCGTGATTAATGCCAAGTCAATTTCAAGATGCACCGATTAGATCCCTGCAATAAAGGTTTGCTGTAGGTTGACATTGCAGAAATCATAGGCGTTGTGTGCCCTCTAGTGCATGAAAGCTGTAGTGATCAAGGCTACATCCATTCAACATGAACATAACAAGGAAAGAAAAGAAAAAAAGATCCGACTCCCCCTTCTCTCTCCTGACAGTAATCATTTACATAGGAGCAGTAATGCCCAGATTTTTTTTTGCCTTCCCTTTAATTACCTAAAAAAAAATATTGGCCCCCTTAACAGAACTACAGAAACCTCAGACTACTAGGGCAGATGCTGAAATCAGATAATTGTTGCTAGTGTTAGTTGGGATCACGGCTTACTTCAGGGCAAAACAAAGTCCCTCTCCAGTGAGAATTTCCTGTTTGAGTGACATCGGTTTCTATTGCCAATATCTTGCCACAGCAAATAATCCTACATTTGTACAGGATTTTTAACCCCTATGGATCTCAAAGTGCTTTTTTTAAAAGGTATATGTTGTAATCATGGATATTGTACATATGTGCTTCAAATAATATATAATCTCTGTGTCTCACACACACACACACACACTCTTAAACCAGTGCACACAGTGGACTGAGGTCATCACCAGAATGGAGCTTGGTGACTCTTTAGCAGTACACAGCAGTATTATATCACTAATTGGGACAGGAAGTGAAGACTCCTGTATCCAACTGAAAACTGCAGAGAGAATTTAGATAGACAAAATGCTGTTGCCTATAGTACAGACCTATAGTCAACCACTAGTAAGGCAAAAATGCCATGAGATCCCCCCCTACATCCCTTTTTAAGCAAATCACGAGCGTTAGAGTCTTGCTTTATGTCTCCAAAAAAAGACGACAACAGGCCAGATTTACAAAGCTATTTAGGTGCCTAGTAAGATTTTCAAAAGCAGCTGAACAGGTTAGGTGCCTAGCTCCCGCTGACTTCCACACTATGCTGCTAGACTCTAAAGAGAAAGTGCCATCCCCATTCCCACAACACTTTGGAAGTCTCCAGTGCAATGACTGACCGCATTTGATCCTGCTAAATTTATAAACTCTGATGAGATTTACTCCTGGTGGAATTTTGCGCCAAAAAATAAAAAATTCTGTGCACAATACTTTAAAATTCTGCAAAATTCTGCATATTTTGTCAAAGCAACACAATATAATCACACCAGTCTGTCATTGCCCACTAGTCCTTGTGAGCCCCTGTCTGACACCCTGCCCCCCAGCATCCCACATATCCTATCTCCTGACCTGGCCTGACAAGCACTGCTAAGGCATCTCTCTTTCTCCTTGCTGGGGGGGAGCTGCAACTTTGTTCTATCACCACAGCGCCCTCAGGTGGGCAAATGGCAGTACTGCAGCAACATTTTGGCAGAAGCTTTTTTCTGCGTGAAAATTAGAAATCTGCGGCTCATTAAATATGCATACACGCGGTAGCATAGAATTCCCCCAGGAGTAGAGATTGCAACCGAATACAGAAGTTTTTAGTCTTCAAGATTCCTTCTTCGTTCTATCTATGCACAACTCTTTCAGCTTCCACCCACCCTAAACAAGGGAAACCCATCTCTTTGTGTCTGCACTTCCCTGTCTTATATTTAACATCCCAGATTGTTGAGGCAAAGGACATTGCCTCAGATTTGTCTTTTTAGCACACTCTCCTACAAGAGAGATTAACTAGAAGATAGTGAACCTTGTCGCATGCAATTTTATTTGGGAGGGAGGGACTCACATTAAGTTTCCCCACCAGACATGATAATGATTGAGAGCGTATTCTTTAAATGGGTGCCAAACTTGTGGTATCGAGAGCAACCAATGCCAAGAACACACCTCTTAGGTTATTAGAAGTCACAGCATGAGCAAACTAGAGCACAGTATAGCAGGTGCCTCCTGCTCCTTTTCTGGATCCTAGCACATGGCTGGAACTCGTTTGTGTGATCATGATTACTGCAGAAAGTGCTGTCTTCAAAATGCCTTATTAAGCTCCCTTTTAAAAGTCTCTGTGCCCCTATCTGAAGCATGAAATCAAATAGGCTTCCCACCAAACCCCACTCACATGCACATTCATTTGGAAAGGATTTGCATTATTAAATCTTGTGTGCCCTAAATATGGTGCACAGTTTTCAACATATCTTGCCTACCCCCCGAGTCCAGATGCAACACTTGAGATTTTAAATACATTGTAATCTTGCATGTACAGAGCCCACTGCATCCAGAGATATTACAGGCTCACACATTACAGACACGAGACAGTGCGGAAAAATGCCCCATGTCCAATGTTAAACAGCAAATTGGTGGCAGAATCATGAATCCAGGACTTCATTTCTCCTGCTCTACCAATGGACCACGTTGTAGCTATGTTATACACGTGTGTCTAGCACCTAACTATAAAAAGAAGATGCATTCAATTAAATAGGCAAGAGGAGCTGGCATAGTTAAGGTGATGAGTCATTTATCTGTATGTGTGAGATACAGGACATTTTCACTTTCTGCCTTGGTCCATCCAAACCAAAGTCTGTTGACCTTCCAGGCATGTCACATGGCCTGTTAATTCACACATCAATTACAAAAAAACAGGGTTATTTTGTGGATTTTGAAAGTTATTTCAATGACTTTTGAGACATCTATTTTTGTTTTTAAATGTAATTCTACTGTGCCTAAAGAGAGTAATAACTACACTGTATATAATGCAAAAATAAATGATCGATAGCTCCATTTACCAGTATTCCAGCTTGCGATCTCAAAAATGAGTTTCCAAAATATATTAGAGCATCAGGCCACTGGACCCTGAATTATGGAGACCGGCCTCCCTATTTCACCATGGAGAATTGCCTCAAGTACTTAAGGACCTTTTAAAATGAAATTCTCTGTCTGACACAGGGAGATAGAAACACCCAAGTGTTCTACCCAAGAGCTAATACACTCCAGAGATGCGCTTTTCAAAATAGCATGGTGTTAAACTGAAAGGGAGGAAGTGATTAAAGAGTACAGTGGGGCAGCATGGACACCTTCCAACAAGACTTTCCAACCTAGCCCTAGTGGATATTCCATTAAGTACACCACAAAAATTATGCACATTTCCCACAAATGTTGGACTGGATGTTTAACCTGTCTTCCAGTTCCCAATCCTGTCTCAGTTAGTGTTTTGGTGCTAGCTGACAATACTCTTCAGTTTAAGAAACTCTGGTTGCCTGACAAGAGTCTAAAGCCTCAGTCATGCAAAGTGAACCATTGTAGACAGATCCTGAGCAGTTCTCTTTATAGCCTAAAAAAGCAAATTCTGTTTAAATCCAGCATACTAAGCGCTTCATGAGGAAAACAAACAAAACAGGTGGTTTCCCAGAGAACAGAGTGAAGACAGCTATTGTGTGCATTTTGTTAGAGAGCATTGTTTGGTTTTCCAAACAAGTGCTGTGTTAAGAAACTGGATTATTTGCCTGATTCTGCTACGGCGTGTGTATACTGTGTGTATTAAATACACAAAAAAGCTATACAAAGATGAAAGACCAAGGTCAACATTTTAATTGCAGAAGTCAGAGAAGACTCCGTCAGCAACTTTGTTCTACCCTGTAGCAATAAACCTAAAAAACTAAGCGCCAAGGAGACCAGGATATTTATATCAAGATATTATAACAAAAGGAACACACACACACATAGCTACATCCATCATATGGCACCCTAGGATTCACTTGTAAACAAGGCTGCCTGTTTTCTAAATGCAGTCACTAACCCTCAGAAATTCTAGCCCGCTGCCTAAGAATTGCCCCATTTTCTAAATGCCTCCCTTGGGTTTCACCCTTTTATACAAGCCTTTCCCAGAATGCTCAGCAAATTGGCACTTTAAATTTGGGAGAGAGTAACAGGTGCAGCTGTTAGAGGGTCATTTGGCTTCTAACTGCTGCAGGTTGCACCTCACTCTCTGCCAGGTAACAAGATATTTTGAGGCGGCTTGTTGTTGTTGCTTCTCTTAGCTTTCTCCTCTTAAAACATGGCAAGTTCTCACAGCTCCCTTGTGTATATGTGTTGCCACACACTGCAAAGTATTTATGATAGCCAACAGCTCCAGCAAAATTGCTGCTATGTGTTTCATTGGGGGGCTGCCATCTAAGATGTCAACAAGATTTCCTTGTAACTGGTTCACTCTCTCAGAAGGGATACAGCTGAAATGACCTCTCCCCTTCCAGTAACAAGCTGGCTACTGCCTTTACTCATTAGCACTCTCGGCTACTTTAAGCACCATCTGAGGTAACTCTCTGATCCATTTTCCTGAAGGTAAAGACCTTCCTAAAGGTTTGAATCCACTCATCAGCCCATGACTGGATCCAAACGCCCAGTGTTTTTACATTGACATGAAGGCCCTGATCCTGCAATTAGCTCTGCCCAGGCACTGCTGCTTTGACTTCAATAGGTCACATCCAGCTGCCGGAAGCCCATTGCAGGGTGGGAGCCCAAGTTTCCTCAGACAAGGCTAAGTACAAAGTGCACGTTTATTCACGATCATTCAAACGCCAGGCTTGATCTTCTAAAGCAAAGCTTCTGTCAGGTTACTGGTGAGCAAAAAAACCCACCAAGAGCTGAAAACCACCTACTCTTGCTTCTTCAGTTCACTCCTGGGCTGGGACAAGCATAAACATTTTTCAATCCAGCTGTAATATGTTTAAAAGTGATTAATTATTGGGCTTTTTTAAATTAGCACTTTGCATTTTCCAAGCACTAGCAGTAATTTACAACAAAAGTGACATTTCAACCTTAACTATGCTATTGCTACTGTGAAGCTACCATATACGCGCACAGAGATGCATAGAGTGAAGTCATTCATTATACAGTGAGCTATGGTAAATAGCAAGATTTGACAAGGTGCTTCATTTTCATTTGTGTCGTAGTCTCATTGATAGCAATGTCCATTTAAGACATCTGTTAGAAGGCTGTAGCATTAATATAAATGGAAAAATTCCAAGGAGAACTTGGGGGTTGCTCTCTTTTTCCCATGAACTTAACATTATGGAATTTTAACAGATGTTCTACTTGGTCATAGTTAATAAAATGAATTATGCAGGAATTAAAACTCTGGCTCAGTTTGCTTGTGTAGAGTCTCAGCAGAAGTAGAAAATTAAGACATTTTGGAGACCTTATAATGGATATTTTCTCTGCCTTGCTGTAAGACTGTTGGGGAGTTTTTGTGAACACATTTTTCAGTGTTGGGGAAAGTGATAATTCACACCCCCTCTCACTAGCATGATCTACTTTCTACAAAATGGTGTACTACCACCCGAGAAAGTGTCTCTCTCACTTGGCAATGACATCGTGAGAATTCCATGTCTTCTCACAGCCTTCTGTGTCCTGCCACTTATCCAGACAGGAAAGTCTCATTGAGCGCTCATGTAGTCCAGCCCTCTAGCCCAGCAGCTCTCTTCCGGGGGCCTGGGCGTGCATCTTTCAGGCTGGTGCTAGCAATGCTAGTGCATAAATTTAATAATTTTTAACATCCAGCTGTTTTAACTGCTGTGTAAGATCTGTACAGGTGAGCTTGAAATTGCATGTTGTGAGCAGGTCAGATGGGATGAGCTGGACAACAAGGGCCACTTTTAACAGAATGCCTTTTACACATGCAAGTGCATGTGAATGCAAGGTGGGATACTATGTATGGGATGCATGTATGGAGGAACTATGTGGGATGCATGCATGGAGGAACAGACCCACAACTGCAATGCACCTAATCTCCCTTGGGGGTTTTGGGGTCAGAAGAACCCAAAGGTAGATAGAAGCAAAATGGAGGAAGATGTAGGTACCAATAGGAAATGGGGTTTGAGTGGGAAGAGACACTAAAAGGGGAATGAGAAATTTGTGGAAACCAAAGGGGAAGGGAGAGACACATGAACTAGCCATCTGCTCTGAGTTAGGAGAGAATCTTAAGTAATGGCTCAGTTCTCCACTCTGCTCCTCCATTGAAGTTAATCAATATGTTGGGCCCTATTAAAAAAAAAAATCCAACCCTGTAGCCCATATACTGAAACTCCCTTTTTCTGTAACTAAAATGGCTTTGTGCAAGCAAAAGCTGAAGCATGCAAAGAGATTCCATAAACACCAGATTCAGCTAGAATTAAATGTTACTGTATGCATACAAGACAGGGAATGCACAGAGGTATCTAATGAATTAACACGGGCTTTTATAGAGGACCTTCCGCTGAAGGAAGGAAGAAATGCATTCTAAAAGTAGGGAGGGCGAGGGGAGGGGACACCCAGCAGAAGTTTCAGCTTTACAACATTTCCAGCAAAGAGTTCAATGTGCTGCTTTTACTCAGACTATCAAATGGACACTTCACTGCAAAAAGCAATATTTAGCGTCACAAAATGTGATGGTCTTAACACTGTGTTAAAAGGATAGGGATTTTTTTTTTAAACAGATCATCTATTATTTGTTTCATTTTGAAGAGAAACCACATTTCATTAGACAATAATTTTTCTCATTCTATTGGACAGCTACTCCAAAAAAGCAATATTTCAACTGAAATCAGTTCTGAAGGATCATTTATGAATATACATAGTAAAAAGGACCCCAATTAAATTTCCAGCAAAGTCCTGCTATTTTGGGTAAACAAAGTTATCTCGGAAAGGTCACACCCTGGGCTAGGCGAAGGGCCTGGAAATTAATTACCGTCCTGACATATGTCAAAACAAATTTTTAAAGAGACTTGCATCCAGTTGTAACCACGTGTTTTATCTGTTAGTATGCAAAATCTGTATTCTATGGCATCTAAATTTATTCATTTATTCAGAACCCCTCGGAGAAATCAAAAAGCCTTGTTGCCCTCTTTTGCCTGCCTCCAGATGAAATCGGAGGGAATAACGTGTGTTTAGTGAGCCAGAAAATAAGTACAGGATGAAGCTGTGGTGGGGGTTATGTTTCAGAAAAGCCAGTGTCATCTTCACACAAATAACTAATTTTTGAAACATTTGCAATGGCTAAAATAAACTCTGGCATTAACACTTGTTGGTACTTAAAGCAACACTATATTTGGAATTTCTTACTTTATGTAGTAAGGTTTACACAATACATATATCTTTATCACTGAATACAGTTTTGGGCATGAAGGGAAGTTCTTTAAAGCAATGAATGCTGCTGAAAGCAGGCTTTCAAATGCTAATTAGTTAGCATTACTATCAATGGTAATATAAATAATGAATATATCTTTTCTAATGGTAAAAATCTAGTCTGAGTTTTTTAAAAAGGCTAAGATCCAACCCTGATTGCTTAGCTAAGTCTCATTTACGAACAAAATACATGTGCTACGCCTAACTAAACACCGTAGGTAAAGCACAATTCTGAAAGACATTTATACCATTATTTTCAGAGGAAAACAATCCTGTATCCTTCTCTAAAGTGTTCTGCAAATGACAAGTCTGATTGAGAAGTTTAAACCCATATCACCATGTTACTACTACTCAATACTTTTTAGAGTGCAAGGGACTGGTAAGATTAGAATCACAAATATAACAGTTGGGAATCCTCCCAATACTAATATGTAGAGGGAATCCATATTCGTCTTGCACTCTCCAAATGAGAGCTATAGGCAAGTCACAGATGCAGTGGTTTTTTTTGGTCTTTGAATATGCTGCAACATAAATGCTTCGATCATACGATCAGATTCCCCAGAGCAGAGCTCTGCTCCCACAGTGAGTCCCATTGACTTCAGCAGGGCTTCACAAAGAATCCAATTACAGAATCAGGGCCAAAATCACAACGAATACCTAAAGAGTGACAACGCTGAAATTGCACGCTGGCTCTGATCTTGCTCCCAATTAATTCAGCAAGAACAGACTGGGCCCACAAAATTCAACACAGGAATTTTTAATTCCTTTTAAAAGTCTCCCTCTTTGACAAAGTGTAGCAACAACACGTTAATGAAAGTGCAAATCCTGAGATTCACCAATATTTTTAACCTTTAAAAAAATGTTTTAGCTTAGTCGGGTAAAGTACACGTTCAGTATTTATTCTTCCCTATGACAGCGTTCCTTGGATTTAGGGTCAAAGAAAGCTGCATTACATTTATATGTCTTGCTGTGAAAGGCTGTATGCATCTCTCACACAGAAACAGGGACTGAGAGACAGACAGTGCCACCCTGTGTATAAACACTTACTGGATGCACATCACAGAACTTACACAATTTTACCAATACTTTATTATATATTTCTTCATAACTGATACATTTCCACGGGGGCAGCTCTAGCTTTTTTGCCGCCCCAAGCACGGCAGTCAGGCTACCTTCGGCCAAATTGCCGACAAATCCGCGGGACCGGCGGACCTCCCGCAGGCAAGCCGCCAAAGGCAGCCTGACTGCCGCCCTCACCGCGACTGGCAGGGCACCCCCCCGCGGCCTGCTGCCCCAGGCACGCGCTTGCAGCGCTGGTGCCTGGAGCAGCCACTGCATAACCATTCAATTACATCCTCGCAGCATCAAAACTAAGAGGACTGAGGCACAGATTAGTTGCCACTTGTATATCATAGATGCTTATCCATGTTTTATCTAAGCTCCCATTACATATCCATAACTAGTTAACTTACCTAGAATGAAATATTTGTATTGAAAGTTTGCAGAGCCATCTGTTTGATGCAGTAGTACCATGATTTCTTTTTCCCAACAAGATATGATACAGTACAACAGAACAATTTCAAAACAGAAAACAAGTGTTTTACCTCTCTTAATACTGTGCTTTTGTAACCTCGATAAAGTCCTTGAATACCCTGTAAAGCAACAAATGAAAACTTCAGCTACAGAAACTTACATTAGCAGATACTACAATTTACTGGTGATTAATTACATGACAGGTATTACAGCCTTACTAAGAGCAAGACCTGAACTTCTAATGACTTGATCATAGCACTGAACACTGTCTTCCAAGGTTTACCACACCAGCAGGTTTCATCTTCCTTTCAAAGTATGTTTAATCAGCGCGAAGAATAATCATATACCCGTACACCTTATCCGTACACCTCAAGTAGAAAACAGATCCTATAACAGGGGTAGGCAACCTATGGCACGGGTGCCGAAGGCGGCACACGAGCTGATTTTCAGTGGCACTCACACTGCCCGGGTCCTGGCCACCGGTCCGGGGGGGCTCTGCATTTTAATTTAATTTTAAATGAAGCTTCTTAAACATTTTAAAAACCTTATTTACTTCTTTACATACAACAATAGTTTAGTTATATATTATAGACTTATAGAAAGAGACCTTTTAAAAACGTTAAAATGTATTACTGGCATGCAAAACCTTAAATTAGAGTGAATAAATGAAAACTCGGCACAGCACTTCTGAAAGGTTGCCGACCCCTGCCCTATAACTTGAATCAGAAGAGCAGGAAGGCACAGAAATACATTATTTCATATTCTGACTACCTAATATTTGCCATGCGCAGCTGCAGAGCTAGAAGCCTCCACTCTTCCAAATGCATATGTAAGCAGAGTAGCAGGATGTTCAAGTTAAATGGCCCACATGAAATTGGCACCTAGGATGACAAGCTGGTCATAGGTCTGGTTTCTTACTTGCTCTGGTTCAGAGTCACTATGAGGAAAGACTTTTAAATGTTTTATTTGTAATCAGAAAATTGCATTTATGCACTGCATGTATATCAAGGTTCAGTTCTCCTTTCAGTGCTTCTATGACAGTATCTCGAACACCAGTGGATCTTGTGGGTCAGGGATGGGATGGAAAAAGAAGAGAGGAGGAAAAGCAGACATAACTGGAGTTGTCTGAGAGCTGCAGCCTTCTAACGTCAGCCTAAAAAGTGTACTAGCCCTGCTATAAAATCGGCTCACCCACGCTCACCAGAAGGATGACAAAGATGGAAAAATTAGAGCTAATTTTTTTTTAATGACTGCTGGTTTTGGTTGCCTAACCTGACACCTGAAAGGGGCTTGATTTTAAGAAGTGTACAGAGCTCATCCTCAGAAAATCAGTACCTATCTCCTCCTCCCCCTGTACAGGGTGTCTCAAGTTCAGCACCCAAAAGTCAGCAGGTATTTTTTCAAAATGTAGGTCAATAGTATTTAACACTCATGCAAAAGAAAAAATTACCCTAGGTGCCTATCCCACAAATTAAATATTGCAAACTAATGCAAAAGGACTTTGCCTAAATGTATCCACTCAGCCTGTCCACAACAGCACCCCCGCCCCCTTTTCTTTAAAGGTAGCAGGGAGAGGAAGAGTCTGGAAACTGATTTTCCATCATGAGGAAATTAACAAATAGAATTTTGCAAGGCTGCTCTATAGTTCCTCCATCTTGGATCTCAGATGGTAACGTTTAAGACTCCATCTGCCCTGTCTGCACAATATCTGAAGCAGTTTTAGCAACAACTGTGGATCTGAGCATATCAATGTTGCTAGCCCAGTTTCAACTATAGAAAGGAAGGAAGGTCCAGTGGTTAGAGCACTAGCCTCGGACTCGGGAGACCTGGGTTCAAGTCCCTGCTCTGCTAAAGACTCTGTGTGATTAGGGCAAGTCACTTAGGTTCTCTGCCTCCGTTTCCCCAACTGTAAAATAAAGATAATAGCACTGCCCCACTCACAGTTGTGAGGATAAATATATTAAAGATTCAGGCACTCAGATACTATGGAGGCTAAATAAGTATCCAAGATTGATAGATAGTATGGGAGGTAGAAAGAGATGTGACAGGGAAAGCATATACCTTTAAGGGAGTAGAGAGAGATTATAGCCTCCACACAACACTTTAGGGCTTGACTACGTAGCACGGCGATGCACACTACAGGGGTGTGATATCTAAAGCGTATTAACGTGTTGGTCCATGGAGACCCTGCTGGTATGCACTAAATGTGCTCCTCAGTACTACACTAAAGCGTGCTTGCCAACTTTTAGTGCACACCAGCAGGGTCTACGTGGACCAATTAATGCAGAACACGTTAGACACACCCTCACAGAGCGCATTACCCAACTAGTGCATTGACCTACATTTACGGAGCAAAGCAGAACAGAGCCAGAATCACGGTATTGACAAGCATGCGAGGAATATGAGTGCCACCTTTCACAGAAAGGGTTTTAATATAGTCCTTGGCTGGTACAGTCTCTCCAGGGCCCTGAGTTCTGGGAAAACAAGACTCCAGAAATATCAAGGAAAGCTTTTCAGAGTTTGGAGTCTAAGCTGCCACTCCACCAACTTGAAACTTAAAATCACTCTCTTCCCCAGCATTTATGCAGACACGTACCCAATACTTCTTCTATCAACTGAGTTTGCTGGCTCAGAATTTCACAGCCAGATACCTGGTCAGTGGCAGATACTGAATCACAATGCTCAGATGACTGCCTCAGACAGAGGAAGGATCCTATTGGCTTAAAAGGACATAGAGGAAACTTGGCCCATGCTCCTGGGTAGTATCCAGGAAACGCTGGAGACACGTCCTTATGGGGATATTAAAGGGCGTTAGTTGAAACTTTTTTATATTTGGAACTGTGGGAAGTAGAGCTTTGCTCTAACCACCAATCTGCTCCACTCACTCCTGGAGTAGAGGTACAAAGAGAATCAGCTCTGCAGGAAGGGATTCAGTTCTTGTGACAGGCTTCAGGCTTGATATAACCATTCGGGTTAAGGGATGACTTGTCCTCCATCAGGGAGGCACGTAAAATGCTTTCCCTGACAATGGGTGCTAAAGTAATCTCCCTGGGATGTCCTTCTGCCTATCACACACAAGGGAAAGTAAAGGACCCAACAGTTCCAGGCATGTGTATCAGCATTGCAGAAAGGCTGCAGTACCATAAACATTACGCTAATGACATTTTCTTTCTGCAAATCCCATGAGAACTTTAAATGCTTTAATTCATTAACCTTAGCTGTAGCACAGGCAGCTCTGCTACTAATGAAGCCGTGGAACCAGCAGACTGATTTGAAAGAGTTAAATTACTGCATAAGGCATTATAGAAACTAGAGGATTTTAACCCGTTTCCAGGTGCAGATGCCCCAAATATGAAGAGAAGCAACATAACTCGCTAGCATTCTATTCCAATGTCACATGCCAATAACTCTTAGCCAAAGGATAGTTTTGGAAAGTTGCTAGGAACATACAGCACTGGACTTGGAGAACAGTTGGAAGTGGCTATAATTCACAAGTTTTGATCAGACCTTACCTCTCGATATAAGGTGTTGGAAAGAACTTGAAAGGTACTGGATGAAGGAGAAACTTGAGCCCTCTGCTTTACAACTTCAGAAGGAACCCGTATTAGACAGGCAACCTGTAAAAGAAGCCTATAATTAGACTACACACACCTGAGTCCACTTCCCTTATAAAGTTTGTTTTCTTTTCCTTCCACACAGTGAAACCTGCAAAAGTGAGAAACGGTTTGTATATTTCAGAGTCAACCTTAAAAACTGTTGGTGAGACACTTAGGTACTCACTGTCAGACAGTGCTGTGTGCTTGCTGAAATCGGAATGTACAACGCTACGCTAATGAAAAATGGAAGTGCCCTCCACAAATGTTTCAGTTTGACAGTGACTCTCAAAGCAGAAGCAGATTTGGAGTAAGGGATCATTAAAGAAAGGGAGAAAGCTTGAAAGTTGTTTCGAAGTCACAGGAATCCTTCTCAATATTAGCACTGTAAATAGGACATGTGGAAAGACTTTTCTCCAGACCAATTTGCACGTTTGTTTTCCAAATGAGCAAGACGGTCACATTATGTCCTCTAGTGACCAAGACTGAGGAACACTTCACCGAGCATTGGATGGAAATAAAAATATTTATTGTAAAGAGCCCCTTCAAATGCATGGTGAAGCTCAGCCACTGCAGAGAGAAGCAAGTACTGGTACTGATGTTTCCTGGTCTCCCAGCCAACAGACCTGCCATCCAAGGTGAGTCTCAAGGCTGGGTGCCTTAAAGGATTCACTGCAACTAGTGGCACTCCCCAGCTGCCAGGGTAGACTTATTTACAAAGTCTGTAACCTGTTATTGCGACACACAATCATTTGAGGTCAGTTAAGATTGCATGTGGGTGTGGTTTTTGAGGAATGGGGCCCCGGGCAATGTGGGTGAGTTTGTATGGCTGAAGCAAAGGGGTGGTGGCTGTTCTGGTGAGGAGTAAGTGTGTGAGGGCGTTTAGATATTATTGTGAGGATGGTAAGAGTTAAATAAGCTCAGTTTGCCTCAAGTGGTGAAGTCCTTGTTTGTTTGGTTTTTTTTAAATTTGTGATTGCATAGATAGGAAATTACCTAACTTTAACAGGTGTGTGTGGCATTTTCATTCTGTATTTGTGGCCTGTCTGTATTGGAAGACCCTATTGCCACATAAAAAGAAGTACTGGTAAAAGTGCTGCAGGAAGAATAACTCTCCCAAGACAGGATGCAAGTAACTCATAAAACATACCAAATCCCCACCCTGCTCAGCACCGTATGCATCCTCATACACTCCTCTCTTCCTGCTTGCTTTCTTTGGAAACAAACAGGACTTTGCTCCTAAGCTTCCCCCCTGAATTCAGCTAGGGTCCTCCTTACAAGGCTCCTCTGTTCTTGCCCCTTAAGTCAGTTTACTGAGATGCTCCAAGGGTGTTGTTTTGTTGTTGTTGTTGTTTTTTACATACTCCTAGGTTGTGGCTACCAGGACTCAATTGATCTGGCAGTGGAGGTGCTTCCCTGTCACAATGGGAGTTCCTCATACTGTGCAGTGGAAGAATCTGATCCCCGAATCTTTTGGCTTTTCTACAGTTAAAATCTCTGTCTTAACAACACAATAGCAGTGGTTTATTTGCATAGAACAGTAACATCACAACCCTGGAAAGCCTGAGAATAACGGTATTTTTAAAGATTAAGGACTAGATTTTTGCCCTACGTTGAGGACCTTTTACATCACACCAGCAGTGTAAAGGAGGCAGAAATGGCCCCTATAGAATCTTCCAGTCAGAGAGAGATTCCCTATCTGGTACAGAACTGATATAATGGCTTGGTGCCAGCTCTCCTCCCAGACTCTGACAGACGAGGCAGGGAGAGGGCAGAAAGAGACATAGTCAATGTACTTGCACTCCTGCTGTGCTGATGTAACGGCCTATAAAAGTCTTCTGGCCTTCAAACCAACTCTCCATCACATGCAAGCTCTCCATAGACCAGAACACATCAACTCAAAGCGGCATCACACCCTGCCAGAACAACAGATGCAAAACCAGCATCTCCATTGCTACAATGATCAACACCCCACACAACATACCTTTCAGGATCCATGGGTCTTACACACGCCTATCACAACACCTCATCCAATGCACTAAATGCCCCAATAACAACTCCATGGGTGAAACCAACATCGGTACGCTCTCAAATGAACTCACACGGAAAAACAGTAAGATAAAAACCACCATCTCCTGGGGGTGAACACTTTTCACAAAGCAATCACTCTATTTCTGACCTCTCGGTCCTCATCCTCAAAGGAAACCTGCACAACACCTTCAAAAGATGAGTCTGGGAGCTTAAATTCATAACTTTGCTAGACACTAAAAATCATGGAATGAACAGAGACACTGGATTTATGGCTTATTACAACAATCAGTCATCCACTAACCCCTCACCTCCCCAGCTTTCTCCTAGCCATGACTTGAGGGGTGTTAACAGGCTACTTCCCCATGAATGGTCCCTTGAAATGTGTTAACTAGTTATGCTCAACAATCTGTTTCATCTTAGCTGTGACACTCTGGGTTAGGGATGTAAATACTGGTTAAAAAAGTTAACCAGTTAAAATTATATCATTTAACTGGGTAACTGTTCACCGAAATCGGTCCGGAGGACTTGGCGTGGCGGGGGCTCGGGATGGGGTCCCTCTGGCTGGCGTGAGGCCGCTGGGGTTAACATTTAAGGTTGGTTAACGGTAAGCCTAATGCTTACCAGTTAACCTTTTACATCCCTACTCTGGGTATGTCTACACTGCAGTGTAAGCCCAGGCTCAGGGCAGGTCTACACTTAAAACGCTGCACTGATGCGGCTGCACCATGGTAGCGCTTTAATGAAGACGCTCTAAGCCAACGGGAGCCAACGGGAGCGAGCTTCTCCCGTCATCTCAGGCTACGTCTACCCTGGCGCTTTTGTCGCTACAACTTTTGTCGCTCGGGGTATGGAAACCCACCCCCGACCCCCCCTGAACAACAAAAGTTTTAGTGATGAAAAGCACTGGTGTGGACAGCGCTTCATCAGCGGGAGCTGCGCTCCCGTCGACGAAGTACCGCCCCTGATTGAGGTGGTTTTATTTTGTCGCTCTCTCTCGGCAATGAAGAGCGGCCACACAGCACACCTTACAACAGCACAGCTGCGGGGCACAGCCGTGCCATTGTGAGGTGTGCTGTGTAAACATAGCCTTAGTTAATCCACCTCCAGGAGAGGTGGTAGCTACGCGGGTGGGAGAAGCTCTCGCTGAGATAGTTATACCGACAGTAAACAGCGCTATGTCACGGAGGGGTGCGGATTATTCACATCTCTGAGCGACATAGTTATACCAAAGTAATTCTGTATTGTAGACCAGGCTTGAGTCCAAACCCCCCTTCTGTCTACATGCAAATCTGTCACACTCAGGCTCAGACGTAGGGTCCTAGGACTCTGCAGAGGTGGAGGGTCCTCAGACTAGAAGAAGAGCTCTGTGTAAGCTCGAAAGACTGGCTCTCTCTCCAACAGAACTTGGTCCAACGAAAGATATTACTCCACGCACTTTGTCTCTCCAATATCCTGGGACCAATACAGCTACAACAACACTGCATAGAGAAGTCTTATCAGTCAACCTAACAAAGTAGCATGGGGCTAATGTAGCTAGTGCTGGTGCTAGAATATGAAAAGTACAAAGGTGGCTTAGACCCACCTTAGCCTAGTACAGGAAAGGAACAACAGAGAATTTGGCCCCAAAAAGAAGTTAAAATTAAATGTGTTTTAAAATGTTTTGCATTCAAAGGGACATGCACATAATAAAAAAAGCAACCTGGATGAAATCTGTTCCTCCAAAAATGAACTCAAATAAATTAAGCAACTAATTTGTATACATTAATGTTTTCATTAGGCATATTAAAGTTAATAGCTTGTTTTCAGGATGTACAAATTGAATAAGCATTACTGGTAGCTTGTAGGATTACCTTTTCTTTTCTTTTTTTAACACGGTGTAAAGTTTAACATCTGTATTCAAAAGTGGCTGGGAAATAAATTCTCTTGTAACTCACTAGCTCATCCTGTTGTACTTGCAATAGTCAAGAGTCATTCCAAAGAGGTACCACTCCATGTGTGCTTCAATTCCAGGGGTCAAAACCAACAAATGACCCCAATATGTCAAGAAAATAAGAATTGCCAACTTTTTTTTGTAGTTCAGCATAAATATTTATAGAACTTCATGCTTCATAACACTCCATGTCCTTACATTAGCTTTTTATTCCTTAAAAGTACGGAGGCAGGAAGAAAACTTTAAAAAGGCTTTCAGATGAAAAACAATCTACCCAACCAAGGGGGTACAAAGAGCCCAGCGTGGCTTCCTGACTTCTGTGGCGTTGCAATTTTGGCATGAGAGGGGTGGCTACAAAGTAATGTATCTATCTATTTCCTCCAGATATTTGCAGTGCCTTCCATTTTGTTTCATATTAACTTTGATGTTTTTCCGATTTGAATTTGAGCTACAAGGGAATATTTCACTGCACAAGAACAAAAACAAGTGATTGCATTGTACTGGTATGAAAGAAAGTAAAAGCTAATGTCATCCCAGGGTCTATTGTCAGATAGGTTCCATAGGGCACTCTTTGCTCACGAGTTTTTGTGCAAAAACTGTTGCAGCTAAACAGAACACTGACATTTTTCACTGTACATCTGAACTTATGACTCGTTACCTTATTGTTTTTGCATGTGTACCTTACTATCAGTAACAACTAAGCATTCTTCTGATGTGATCCGAGCCCTCGCCTTCAAAGGGAAAGCGTGCAAAATTAATTTCACACCTGCCTATTGGGCCACAGGATGAAAATGTAACAAACTCAACTTCAGTGGAGAGAAGGGACTGGTGGCGGGGGACGGGAAGGGACTTTTCAATTGATTTACCGTACTCAGACTTAAAGCACTTCAGTGGCTTATAGGTAACACAGCATGAATTAAGATAATGTAATCAATACACATCCTATCATTTGCTTTCTTAGCATAGTGTGTACCAGTGATGCTTTTCATCCAAAGACACCGGCCTTCAGCTTTAAATGACTATTGACTTAGAAAGTCTAGTGTAAAATTTTAAGCTACATGACTACATCTGTCCCTCACAAATGCCCCCAGGTTTCAGATCACAGAGGGTTAAATCTACAGTTGTAGGTCACGATCTCCTAATGAGGTCCACAAGGAGAGACTCCCTGCATTTGCCCAGAACTCACTGCTGTATTGGGGTCTTAGGAAAAGTTAATGAAATATTATTACTAGAACGGGAGTCGGAGCGGCAAATGCATCCGTTGGCATTGTGTCTGGCGTATAAGAAGGTACAGAATGTTAGCTTCCTACATGGTGACATCTCATTGGTGACTATCCTAATCACAACATATTCCCACCAAGCAGCACCTGGCCTCCGTTTACTTTTATCTTCTCAACTTCATATCCAGACACACACTAGCCATGACACAGGAGCTGTTAAAAGAGGGAAATTAAGAACGGACGCTTGTCTTCAACAACAGCTAGCTCCACAGCACCTGTCTCGGTTCTACACAGAGACACTCTGCAAACGCAGTAACAGAAGTTAATGTTGCACAGACTGACACCACTGACTCATGGAGAACAGTGCAGTCCAGAGCGCGCTTATTAGAATCCAGTTCATCCCTGGTGCAATCCCACTGACTGCAGTGAAGCTAAAAGAGGAATGAATTTGGCCCTCTGTTTCTGTCAGAAGTTTATACCCCTTCATCGCCTCTGGATACATCGAGATAGGCTCCAGATAACCTCGACCTTCATTAAGGCACCAGACAATTTTTCTGAGTGGTCTCTGTATATGGGGCAAAACTGATTTGTTAGGGAGCTCTTGGCCCATTGAAGTCAGAGACTGTAGGATTCTGATTATTGCTTAGAGAGAAAATGGCTTTTGCCACATATATTGTTTATTTCCCAAACTCTGGCGATATACAGCGCTATGCAATCTCGTATGACTTAAGACTGAAGTTTACAAGCTCTCCCTCACACCAGGGTGCCCATACATGCTAATCATGAAATCTGAACAAAGGATGAAGTACTTTAGATATAAGCTCAAATAATAAAAATTGGTCTTAATGGCATCATTATGCTTCTAGCTTTATTTTACAGAGCAGGCTGGCTAATGTGACAATATTAGCACCTGTTGTCTTATTACCCTTTTAGTGTTATAATTATGGCTGGAAAGAGTCATGAATTTCAAAACATTTGGTCTTAAATCATTACCAGATGAACCTTGTGAAACATGTAATGAGTCATAAATCTAAGCGCACTTCTAATTTCCTAGTTGCGTTTGCTTGTTGGGGGCAATTGCCACTAAAAATGTGTGTATTTTATCATTAGCACTTATCCTCATCTTGCTAAGAGGGTATATTTTTCAAATTAACTGAAGGAAACATGCAGTTTTTCCTTCTCTGCAAAAAAAAAAAAAAAAAATTAACTACTAGACTTCACCTGTGTATCAAGACTGCCATCTTCTGGTCAGTATTTGATTAGAATATGCTTTAGCTCAATTATTATTGTTAGTACCTGAAGTCCAAATTCCTAAGCCCAAATATTGATCTAATTTTCTAGTTAAATCAGTCCAAACTGTGGCTTATTTCAATGTAATCGAACCCTGTTCCTAATCAACTGCAGCAAAGCCAAAGTAAGTCTGGTTTAAACTGAAATAGCAGTGTCTACACAGCCTTGCGGGCTGATTATGTACATCACACTTTAAAAACCACACTCACTTAAACTACTGCAACCGCCTCAGGTGGGCAAGCCCTTGCTACAAGTTAACACTGGGATTTTCAGAAGCACTCAGTGTTGACCGGAGTTTTATCACTGACTTCAACGGGACCAAAGTTAGGCCAGTGCCAAGCACTTTTGAAAATTCCACCTTATGTGGCATACAGAAGTTTGTAGAGAAGATTAGTTCCTGGGAAACTTTTATCTCACTTAGGAGGAGGAAAATAACTAAAAGGTGCTCAGCACAAGCTGATTAGTAACAGATGAAGAGGACAGGCCTTCTTATAACTTTACATGAGTTTTTCATGAGGAACACCTGTGATCATGCCATAGATAGGGAACAGTGAAAGCACAAACAAGAGATTATCCATAGGATATTAAAGGTATGTGCAGATCACCACTGATATTAGACAAATCAGCAAAGGACAGCGCTCATACCCTGTGATGATAATTGCTAAAGAAAGGACCAATCCAGAGAGAGAAAAGCATTTCCACCATTATTCAGTGGTATACTTCCTTTCAGCCTCACCAGCTCCTTCATAGTCCCACTCACTCTTTGGCCATCTCGCTCCACTGAATTTACTAACAGGGGAACGGAGACATTGTAATGATTCACAATTCCTCCATTGCCCATCCTAAAGGGATTGATAATTTTGTTTTAGGGGTAAATGACATCTACCGCTATCGTTTTGAGAAGCAAGGTCATTATGAATTGGCATAGAAGGGTACAGCACTGTCCAGTAAGAGTTATAATGCAACCGCTAAATTCAGCGCGATTGAACACATTATCAAAGCTTGTAAAATCTCCTTCCTTGAAGTTTTGCATTTTTATATAGATCGATAAAAACAAACCAGAAATCCTTTTGTGATTGGGCTGAAAAACTGCTTCTTACTTTACATTAAATATTAGGGAGATGACCAATATATTCACTTCTTTAACTGCATCCAATAACTGGGAAATGGCCGTTTTCTTGTGGGGATCTGACTTACTTTGACTGGAAGAAACAATGCTTATTTTCCACACCACTTCACCTCAGGCCATCCTCATTAGACTACATCCCGTGCTTCAAAGAAATCCAGTGGAGCTTGACACACCGTTACTCATGCATCATATTGTATTCAAGATTTAAGTAGTAGTCCAGGAGAGATTTCTCTGCAGGTAGAACGTACCATAATTCTGGAGAATAATAACCACATTACCCAGAAACTGGCAAGACAGTGTTCTTCAGAGGCACAAGTCAGTCCTCATTGACATTTTTAATATACTCTGCTCGAAATTGATTGTAAGGTGCCAATCCAGATCTCAAAAAGAAATCCAAACTCTGCTGAGTCTTTAGACACATTTGAAGCGAAACCTTCTATTTCCTTATTTTATTATTTTTCTAAACAAAATATAATAATCAAATCCCACCAGTTTGTGTTCTGTTCTAACGCTTTGTATTTCAGGCTAACCAATTTGTACGAACTCTTTTGCAGTAGTTGGGAAAGAGAAAGCTGGTTGTCAGGATTGTGGACTTAGCAGTAGTTAGCCACACTCCTGCTCCTGCACTAGACCCATGTACTAATGCATCCTTCAGAGGCATTTGAAACACAACAGACCAGGTATTACGAGGGCTTATGTAGAACATTTAAATTGGGTTGACGCAGGACATGTTTTCCTCAGAAATGGGACCACATGTGGTACAGTGCTATTCCTGGCTTACTTCCACCTTTTCATGTTCTCTGTATGTATAAATATCTCCTCTCTGTGTGTTCCATTCTATGCATCTGAAGAAGTGAGCTGTAGCCCATGAAAGCTCATGCTGAAATAAATGTGTTAGTCTCTAAGGTGCCACAAGTACTCCTGTTCTTTTTGCGGATACAGACTAACACGGCTGCTACTCTGAAATCTGATTCCCGGCTTTGTGACTTGAGAGAGCAGCTCCAGCGGGCCATTTTGGTCTGTAGTCTGCCACAGTCCTTGCACTTTAGATCTATTTTAGACATTTATCTGGCCTCCATTACTGTAGTAGTTGAGCACCTCGCCATCTTTACCGTATTTATCCTCACAACCCACCTTTGAGTTAGCACTGTTATCCCCATTGTATAGATGAGGAGCTGAAGCCCAGGGACTAAGGGCTAGATCCACAAAGGGATTTAGGAACCCACCTAACATTTTAGGCACCTAAATCCAAAGTTTAGATCCTCAAAACCCCTACTCAGCTGCCACCTAACTCTGTGGGCACTAAATTTCCACAGTTCCTAAATTTCTGCTGGTAAAGTCCCCTACTTTTCTACCAGACAGCGCAGCGCTGTGCACAGGCAGCGAAGTCCTGCTGCTGCAGAGCGTCTCCTCACTCACCCTTAGGACCCAGTGGGCTACGGATTCCACTGGAAGGCAGCATTGCAAATTCCCTCTGCAGGTCTAGCCCCAAAGCCACACAAAAAGTCTGTGGTGGAGCAGGGATTTGAACTGGGATTGTGCGAGTCCCAGGCTAGAGCCCTGACCATTAGCCCATCCTCCCTCCCCATTAGCCAGCTGATGAAAGGGATTTTAAGTTCAGACGGTGGCCTTTCCTTGCTCATTCCGACCTGGAAATGCTAACGCAAACCTGGGTGACAATTGCATTATACTACTGCAACACCACTTCCCAGTGCCCAAGCGCAGGAAGTCTGGCTCTCTGAGCTGGCCAGCTCTCAGCCTGTGGATCAAGATTTAACACTTCCATGGAACATTGGGCCCCATACTATGCTACTGATGCTTGACCAAGGGCAGCGTATCTAGAGTAGGAATAAATGGGGGGAAAAGGGCTGGTTTCAAGGCTGCAGAGGAGTAAAATAGCTTTGGGGTAACATTTTCAAAAGTGACTTAGGAGCCACTGACTTTCAATGAGACTTAGGCTCCCAAAGGGCCAGGCCTTAAATGTATTTAGGCACCTAACAACTCCCAGTGAAATCAATGTGAGTCAGGCCCCTAAATACCTTTAAAAATCTGGCCTTAAGTCTGCTTTGCAAATGCGACTTATAAGAACTTACGTCACCTGGATGCTTTTGAAAATTTTACCCTTACTTATTTTTGCTGCTATAGCTGCTCTGGGCCCATGGAACACTTTGTCCTATGATTAAGGTTTTGTTTTCTAGAGTTCTTGGGAAAGACACTGTATTAATTTTAATGAGTTTTTGTTTATGTACTGAGAGGGCTGGGAAGCCTTCACTGTTGAGCACCATGCAAATTTAATTTATGACTCAACCTGGTGCTAAGGGAGCATTTTTCAGTCTGGGGACACTCATTCTTAAACATCATTTGCATAAGTTTACTCTTAATCAAATGAAAATCCAATGTGCTACACTTCTATAGCACCTCGTATCCAAGGAGCAGAGCGAGTGCTTTATAGACATTAAATTAAATCTCACAATACTCAGGCAAGGTAATTATTGCAGCCATTCGGGGAAAACTACAGCACAAAAACTATACTAAAGGAGATACCTTTAGGCTGTAGCAGAGCTGGCACTAGATCCCTGATTTCTCATCCCAGTCCTGAAAGATTCTGCACGGCAAGATAAATTGTTTTTCTTTTGTCTCTGAACTGGAATTGTTAGCCTTGGCCTTTACACCACCTCTTGATCTTGAGGCCTGATCGACCTCCCACTGAAGTCTTTGGGAATTTTCTCATCGATTTTTATGCGGACTGTACGGCCCTTGCTCTTTAAAAGTGAACCACAAAGAATACTTATTACATTTATAGCATTTATTTATATAGGACCAAAACTGTGCCTGGTGCTGTGCAGAGTGGTAAAGAAACTGGCCTAATTCTGATCTCACTACCTAGTTTCATGCCTGTCTAATTCCACAGAGTTACTCCTGACAGACACCACTATACAATCAGAATCAGACGCAGTGTCCTTGCTATGGAATACGTACTCTCAATGGTGCAGAGATTCTCTCAGACATTCTCAGCCCTCCCAATAAAACACACACTTTGCTACATCTGAAATATGTGGTCCTCGTTTTCTTTCCGTTGCTCAAGGTGTCTGGCAAAAGATCCAGGAGACCTGAACAGAGTGGGAACATGAGGCAGCCTCAGACCCAAGCTAAAGTAGAAGAGTTCTTCTGGTTTAAGGAAACTGATTTTAAAAATTAAGACTGTGAAAACCTACTCAAATCAGTCAACCCTAACTTAAATTAGTACTTCACCAGCATGAGCTAAACCAATTTAAGTGATGGTTAAAGCAGTTTGAGGGTCTGTACATTAGGGTTTGCACTCTTAATTATGATGATTTCAAATAGATTTCATTATGGCAGTGCAATTTTTCTAATATAGCCAAGCCCTGAGACCCAGAAGTCCCTCCTTACTCATTTGAATGGAAAGAAAAAAATGCATCTCTGATTGCATCTGAATGTGGTATCACCATCAGAAAGCTTGGCAATCACTTCCAGGAAAGAGGGGGCGAAAGGAGGACCCATTATTTGTAATGTAGAAAAAAAAGTGAGTTTAATTTCAAATCCCTTTTCAAACAGAGGAGCAACAAAAATATTTTGTTTTATGCACTTTGCATTAGATCTGCCCACAACTTTGCAGACAAACTTCTTTCTAACTCAGACTCTCACACGCTGCTCAAAACAGGTTAATATTTCTAGTAAATGACAGATTCTGATCACCTCTGTTACTATCTAAGATGCTCCCTTTAATAGATTGAATACTTTTTTTTAATTTCAAATGTGAGGCTGATTAATAACATCAATTAGCATATGTTATTAAGATACTGTGATTATCATTCTAGCTGGAAATTCCTCTTCTGATCCCTTCAGTTTACTAATTAAAATTATATCCTCGCCACTAGAACCTTCTTCTCATTTAATTTATTACCTATGATTTTAACCAACAGCATCTTTTTTTTACTAAGTCCTAAAGAATCTGTTCATGGATTTCCTTTGGCCACTGAAGAGAAAACAATAAGATCAACTGAAGTGAGATATACAGATCCCCTCTCCAGACAGGCTCTTCTCTCTGAGCCTGCCTGAAGTTTAACATTGCAGTATGTGACAGACTGCTCTATAGCCCTCGCTGTATTGTGTTACTAAGAAACAGATTAAAAAATTGGCTCTTCAGGACTTGTTCCGATTCCTCCTCCAGTTTATAATGATAAATTGGTTTGTTTGTTCATGTAATACATGGAAGGAAGACTGTAATCTCCCAAAACATCACTTTTTCTTCCCATAAGCTCCAACCATGGCTCTTGGCTAGGAAAAAAAAAATTCAGCGAAGAGAAGAGGTGAGAACAGGATTTGCATCTGATTCCTTAGACATTTATATGCCTTATTGAGACATTCAAATAAAGTTCAAAGCCACTTCACGCAGAGGGGAAGACTCTATATACACTGGCCAGTGGGTTATGTGCTTCCCCTGAACACGGAAAGCTTATCCTGAGTATCCGAGCCCCACAGCAGTTCAATCCCAGATAAACCCCCACTTGTGTTATGGCCGCCATCTTGGCAGATATCAGGGATTGAAAATGAAAGTCCCTCTGGCTTAAGCTAAAGAGCCACTTCCCATAGCTGAGGCTGTGACAGACATCCCCTGTGGATCAGGGAGATGTCTGGGGGAGCTGTAACACACTCATGGGGGCAGGAGGGTAGGGAGTGTCACACTAGCATTTTTTAATCCATCGATCCTTATGCACTTTACAAGTGTGGGTGTGAATCATAATCTCCATTTTAATGGTGTAGAGCAAGTTGCCCCAGGGGGTTACATGAGGAGCCAGTGCCAGACCTGACAGCACCACCCAGGACAGGTTTCTGCTTTAAAGCTCAGCTTGGAAAGTCTGGAGGTTTTGCTTTGATAAGGAACATGAAAAGTGCACTAAGCTTATCCCCACCACAGATACAACCTTTCGCTGCTGCGAGGTGCAGCCACATGCAGGCCTGACCCAAAGCCCCCTGCAGACAATGGGAGCCTGGACGTTGACCACAATGGACTTTGGATGAGTCCTTACAGCACACAGAGGATAAGAAAGCCAGGATCTCTTTCCTGCTTTTTCTTCCGATACTGATGCAAAAACGACTTCATTAAATTAGCTGCAGCTCCCCTAAACACAGAAAGAAGAGAGAGATTCCACACAGCAAGGCACTTGGGATCTCAACTCTCCGTGGGGTTTTAGAAGTGGAACGTTCCGTGGGCTTTAATGTTCAGAGCAATAACGTGCGCGAAATGCAACAGCCTGCTGCCCCTCAGGGAAGGCAGCACCAATGCTTCCAAGTTCCCTCCTTACCATCTTTAAGGAGACTCTGGCTGGAATTTCCAAAACGGTTTTGCCAAGTGCCTGACTGGCCATTAAAGGAAACAGTGACCCAGCTACTCCCAAACCTGTCACGCCAAAGCATCCCACGCTCCTGCCTCCCGACACCACCAGCACCTGTGCTCCAGCATCCCCTTCAACCTGTCTCCCCAGCTGCCCAACACTGAACTAGCCCACTCCACCTTTCCAGCGTCGCTTCTGTTACTGGACTTCCTCTCCCAGCTGCTGTCCCTGTTGGAGCTAAACTGCAGTTTCCGATGGGAAGCTGATCTTGAGCCAACCAGCATTCTCCCTTGTAAGCTGGTTGCACCCAGGCCAAGCCTAACTTTCACTTGCCTAATTCTTGCGGGGCGCCCCCCTGTCCAATCTGAAGTAACTCTTGGCCATGCCTATGCCAGCTAACATTTAGGCATGGCTCAAAGGTCCTACGCATTTGGTAATTTTCTTCAAGTGCCAAGATGAAAGTGTTCAATTAAACCCTTCAGTGGCAAATTAGACAGCTAAATAGCTTTGAAAACTCCAGTATATTGTACTTACTCTAAGCACTCACCCTTGTTATGCTAGACCGTTGACTCATTGCGTTAACTAGGTTTGTGTGCAGCGGCCACTGACAGTGTAAAGGGACCTTAGGGTAAATGTGAATTAGCCCCTCAGTCCGACTGTTAAAGACCAATTTCTGTGTGGTGCAACCTATTCTGGTGGCTTTTGCTTCACTGTGAGTCCATTAACTTGATATTTTTAGTTTAAAAACAACTCCATGAACCAATAATATTATTCTTTCAGCAAAAACTCGCTTCCAAAAGTACCATGACATGTCCCATCCAACATAAAACAATCTCCTAACAGCCTGAGGTAAAATGATGACACAGGAGGACAAAAGTTACTGAGACTCTAGTCAAGTGAAACATTATGAGAATACAACCTACGTTTTCTGAATTCTTCTTCGTTCCATGTTGAATAATTGTTAGCGTTTTAAAATCTGCTCAGAAACTTGTGGGTAGGATTAGCCCCATACTGTGGAAATTTCATCTGAGTTAAAGTTTGCTGAACCATTTCCCCTTAATATGGATTCTTGATCCCCTCTTTCTTCCTACAGCCTTCTTTCCTTAAAAAAAATTAAGGGCAGATTCTCAGCTGGAGTAAACTTGTAACTGCACTGAAGTCAATGGAGATAGGACAACTTACATCAGTTGAAAATCTGCCCCCCCCCTCCCCCGGCCCACAACTAGGGCTTCTAGGTTCTACAACAATGCAAATAAGAATAAGAATAAGAATACAAGTTCAGCTGAAGCAGGTGCCAAGCTGCAAAACCAAGACGGTAGCTTTGTCATTTTAAAGGCATGCATTGAATAGATTCACCAAAGGATGGAACTCAAAAATGGAGCTGAAGAAGAGAAAGAGGGCATGTGTATGTGTATAAGAAGGCATACAAGAGACACTGTGGGTGGCTGGTTAGGTGGCTGACAGTTCCTAATTTGCTGTTTCAGCCTTTAATTGTATGATGAATTTGTTGGCAGTGTCTCTGGATTTCTGCCTCCATTCATCTTTATTTACAAGCAATTTCTGGCTGCAGCTTTAATTTGAGTTTCCTTCTTATCTAGCTATACTTCTTCTCTGTCTTCTCCACTAGGTCATAATGGCAGCAATTTCATCTGCTCAGCGGCCTTTACACCACTGCTCAATTACACTCCTGTATGAGGGCTTGGCAAAATACTACCACGTTTGTAGATCAGAGCTAACCTAGATTAAATTATGAATATTTCAAAACCCACCATGATTAATTCAAAAGACAATGCACATTTCAACAGCGACAAGCCCTACTTCTCTTGCCAGCCTCAGCAAGTCCCGCTGCTAACTGCTTAAATTATTTTATACTCAATCTAAACGTAGTGTGTGTGTGTACACACGTGTGTGCACGATCGGGCCCTAACACTATCATCAACACTCTGGGAATTGTCATAAAATTAAAAGGACATGGTCAATTTTAAATGACTGGAACAAATTTCTTTAACCTGTGTTACTAAAACCTGAGAATATTAATATAGAAAAAATCCCAACCCTTATTTGATAATGCTGTCTACTTTTCAAATTCCTCATGACAAACAATGATGTTAGTTACACATACATCCGTAATCAATTTCATTTTCATTTTAAAATTAAGCTCTTGGATAGACTGACCAGACAGCAAGCGTGAGAAATCAGAACAGGGGTGGGGGTAAACAGGAGCCTATATAAGAAAAAGCCCCAAGTATCAGGACTGTCCCTGTAAAATCGGGACAGCTGGTCACCCTACTCTTGGACCCAGGGTCTGTCACTGACTTTATGCAAAGGCAGTGCCTAGCAGAGTGGGTCCCTGGGTGGTTGACTGTGAGGATCTACCCTTAAGAACTGTATAATAATCTCAGGGTGGCAGATACTGCAGGGAAATGTTTGTTTAAAAGCAATAGTTTTAACTGAAATCCAAAGTGTTATGCAAACTTTTCCATTGGTTTTAAGATTAGCAAAAAACCATCTTGTACCCAAGTGAGACCATGGTGCTTTTAAAAAAAAAAAAAAAAAAGAGAGAGACTTGGAATATAAGAGCCAAAAATGAAGGGAACAGGCCACTTTCCTTCACACCTATTTAATTACAAGGGAAAATTTCAAAAGCACTCATTATTGGCCTATGTACACTCCAACTGAGGTCAACGGTCCACACAAATTACAAAGGTGTGAATTCACCTAATCCTCCCCTGAAAACTTTAAAGATCTGGTCTGCACCGTGCTAATTGTGTGTTACCTTGTCCCCAATCCCTGCAGAGTTATATTTTTACATGTAGATGACTCACTCAAGCTGGCTCAGTAAAGGTGCACTCAGAAAGTGCTTCGGAGACTGGAAGTCTAATATATGGTACTGTCCTGCTGGATCACCGGAGAGTAGTGTCAGATCATCACAGTACTTTAACCAAAAAAGGGAACTGAGTTAAATGCCATGTAACTGCCACTAGAGGATGGAGCTGAAATCTCTTTGTTGCAGTTCTTTATTTAAGGGCATGAGAAGATTAGAGGTTAATTAGCCATCTGGATCCCACAAGGAAAGTAAACTTTGGGGCCACTTCAGTCCATGAGAGTTCAACATCCCTCTAGTTCTGGATTTGGAAGGAATCCAAAACTCAGAGTGCAGCTCTGTTAAAAGTGTGGGTTTTAAATGAAGCTGCGTAAACCCCTGACCTCAGAAGGAGCTCACCCCCAAAGGAGCTTGGGGGGGACACAATTCTGACTTCTCCTCTTCCTTAGCAGCCCATGTTCCACCCTCAAGTTGGAAGAAGTGTGATGGGCTTGGCTTTCAGAGGGCAGCCACTGAGCTAGCTCCCACTCTTTGCTCTTCATGGGAAAGCAACCGGTCTTGTTCCCTCTCACCCTCCTCCCTTCTTAACAGTCCCTATCTTCTAGCGAGGTCAGGCAGCCCATTCTATCCTGCAGCAGCACCACAGATATCAGCCAGACCTGCCACTGGTGAACTTTTAACGCTTTGGGGAGGAGACGTCTTGGAGTGTTATTTACTCCTTCTCATAACACAAGAACTAGGGATCACCAAATGAAATGAACAGGCAGCAGGTTTAAAACAAAAGGAAGCATTTCATCACACAACACACAGTCAACCTGTTCAACTCTTTGCCAGAGGATGTTGTGAAGGCCAAGACTATAACAGGGTTCTAAAAAGAACTAGATAAGTTCATAGAGGATAGGTCCATCAATGGCTATTAGCCAGGATGGGTAGGGATGGTGTCCCTAGCCTCTGTTTGCCAGAAGCTGGGAATGGGCAACAGGGGATGGATCATTTGATGATTACCTGTTCTGTTCATTCCCCCTGGGGCACCTGACATTGGCCACTGTTGGAAGACAGGATACTGGGCTAGAGAGTCCATTGGTCTGACCCAGTGTGGCCGTTCTCATAGCTCCCTGGAAGTCTACATGAGGATAAGTGTGGCCCAGTGAATTCTGCAGGGATCTAGCTTCAGAGCACTGAAAGACAAAGTGCACCAGCAAGACTGAAAAACCCTCTTGATCTTACCGCAGAAGAGGCCAGGCGAGCTCTTTCACACAAATCCTCTCGCAAAATGGAGGAGCAAGTTATTGGCTAGATTCTGAAAATGGGAACAGGAAGAGAAAGAAGCAAAGCCACCACAGACTAAAACAAAGACGCAAAAGGGACGAAGAGACAAGATCAGGCCTGATGTTTGCCAATAAGAACTTACAAGAGTGTTTCACTGACTATCCCACAAAACCCAGGTTGTAACCATAACAATATCTAAATATTACATGGAAAAGATTATTTGTTAGCCAGCTTCCCCAGCAAAAGAGCCAAATGACTTTTTTCTCACCTCTGTGGAAAAGTCAGCAGGGTGTAAAATTCACCATGTTGAATCCAGGCGCATTGGCTCTTAGAAAGGAAACATTGTCAGTCAAACTGGGATAAACTTACTTTCAGACCATAAAATGAAGTTTGCAGCAAGTTAGGTGTTTTGGGGGGGTGGGGGGTGGAAGGATGTTTGTACTCTTACCCAACTTTCCTCTAATTACTGCATATGTCACCATTATAAACCTGACAAAAAGACTGGGCTAATCAATCCATCAGATTAAGATTCATAATAAACACAGTGTGACTGTTTAAAATGGACACTGTCCATTTTAAAATAGTGTTCCCTGGTCGCATTACTGACACTACCTTAGATGATTAAAAGTGAAATAATTTTAAAACATCTGGTTTTCCTTTCCACCACTTATGATTTCATGTTTTCCAAGCACTTTTGGCAGCCCTTGGTAAAGACATATGACGACTAAACATGTGGGACAATGTCAAGGCAGACGATGGAAGAAGAATTCAGATCCCTGGATACAATAAAAATGTTTGCTACCTTTGGATGAACTGGGTAGTGGTGACAACAGGAAGGCTTTGTGGCTATTTCCATATGCTACTGAGGCAACGCTTTCTTCTTTGGGATGATGTGGTGTACTACACGTCTTTCCCCTTGTGTTTTGTCTGTCATTTGTAAGTGATTTCTTGAAAGTTATGTACGCCTCGTATCAGTATTCAGAAGCCCCTCTCAAGTGAGATTCAATTGTGGAAAAAATGTATTATACTTTAATTATATAAAATGTGTCTGTCAGATTTTATTTGCCCTTTTTTTTTTTTTTTTTTTGGTCACTGATGTGCTTAACTCCCTCAGTTCCTAGAATCAAAAAGAAAAATGAACACACTGTTCAGGGATGTGTTTACATTTTGGTTCTGCACATCACTCAGTATAACTGGTCTGTTTCTCATCTGGTTTGTTGCACAGCTGCGTTTGCTTAGGATGCAAATATTACAGGGGAATGTTTTAGTTTTAAAAACCAACAAGGATAACAAGCCATCAAACATTAATATTTGTTTTACATTGTGTCTCATAACTTTAGGGAACATGTTCTGCCTTTGACTCCCCCTGCCCTCTCCTCGTCTTATTTTCACATCTAGTAGCATGGCATATGAATACGATTAACATTCATTCACCCAGTGGCCTCAAAGCCTTTCACTAACACTAACACACTCTTTCGTAGGTAAGTATCCACATTATAAAAGCAGTTTTTTATATCAAAGCAATTATTTTGTGTGTGCAAGGGGAAAGGAGGGGGAGGAAAGATGCCTGAAACAAAAAAAAAACAAACTACTCACAAAATAATAGCCATTCCCTGTAGTTATAACTTGATTGAAACTTAATGACGAATCAATAAAACTATAATTACAACTTTCACTCTTATGCTTGCAATCTGGAATACAGTAAAATCGATCAAATAAAATTTGATATGAGACAACAGTGAGAGAAGCTCAATTTGTGCCATTTATATTAGGTGGCCTGCTGTACCAAATCTCCTAATCCCTACCTCAATTATTTTACGGCTCCGTTTTTCCATCACAGTAAGAGAAAAAGGCCTGTGGAAAGCAGAAGCTTATTAGCTCAGAAGTGCTTCTTTCAACGCTATAGCTGTCACATGATGCAAGGCTGTTATTTAAAAAAAAGCATGAAAGATGCCTTGGTTGTGAATATGCCTGTTGTTGTAGGGTAGTGGGAAACAAGCATACTACAGAGCGAAACAAGCACCCATTTTATCTAAATTATACAGTGGCTCAGTTTACCTGGCTGAAAATGAAGACAATTTTCCTGCCTGTCACATGGTGTGATGCTCAGTGCTTGCAAAGCACTTTCAGATCTTTAAACAAAAGGGGCTCTAAAATTGCGAAGTATCACCTGCATCTGACTTCCTTTTGACTACAGCTGATTAAATTTTCCAGCCAGGTTTTTCTTATGGGATCCGCACAGACAATTAAGTGTGCTTTTGTTTTCAAGATGTAAGGCTTTCCTCTAACTTTTCCCTCTGGTTAGCATGGCTGACATGGGTATCGTACATCCTGAGGTTGCACTCTGCCTCATTTTATTCTGGAACAGAACGTTTTATAGCTCAGAAACTTGGAGGCTTCTTTCATTTGCATGTGATGGTCCATGAATTAGCTAGCAGGCAACCAGTAGTTGAGCTATAGATTGCAGTGATGGGAGAGTGAGTGCCTTTTAAGGATTCCCAAAGGGTTTTGTGGGATACCTATGGAAACTGATTCCTTGCAATGCCTGTGCTTAGAATTTCTGAGCTGACAACACAGAGACTGGTATTAAGATCAAAGAGAATCTGCCTGAGGAAGTTACATGGCAGCTCTGTAAAGCAGACAGCCTTAAATCGGCTTCCCCCACCCCCATCTCTTCCTTCCCTTGCACCGCCAAAGCGGTTGTGAGACCATCGACACATGCTGCCACTGACAATGAGGTTAGTTTCACAGACCCCCTAAATCACATCCATTCAAGACAGTTTGGTTTCTAGGGTTTAAAAAAATGCCTTGGTGCCAACAATTAAAGCCCCAGGGTCAAATACAAATGCAAAGAGGCAGCCGGGGCTACGCTGTTTCTCCTCTGAAACTGCCAGTTGGCACTACCTCTGCTACAGCGCTACTGCACTTTCCAGCAGCAGAGCGAAAATAGCTTGGGTCAGTCATTCCGTTAACGGTTTGGGACTGATTCATAGCTAGGACCGGACATGCCAGTTAGAAAAGGAAGCACTGTGATGTGTACGGACAAAGGCAGGTGTGATGGAGAGAGGGCAGACAGAAAGAGGGATCAAGTTTAACCAGGAGAAGGGAAAAAACTCAACAAATAGAAGCCTCCCTGGGAGGCGGATTAGAAGTTGGGTATGGGGAAAGCAGAATAGGACACAAAATCTTAGCTGCAGCTGACAGCGTGCCCTGCTCCAAAGCTAAGAGCAGGAAGGGCTTCATGGGGACAGCAATGTAATGCTCTGTGTTAACCAGAGCAGAACACCTAGTCGGGCTGGTAGAATGGGGGACACACATTAGAAAACAGGGGATCTTACTGGGCAACCTGCCCTATGCGGGTGGGGAATGATTGTCTAGATAACACAAAACAGCCTTGCCCTCCTGACTGCGTCACTGGGGGGGTTGCCGATTAAGCCTGAGATTGACTGCAGCTTTAAGTCAATCGGAGATACCCAAGGAAGTATTTTGTTATGCCACCTACAGTCTGCCTCTGGAACATACTTGTAACGGGGTTAACCAGCGGACCTGTTAGAAAGGTGTGAGTGGCCACCTACAGCATTTACAGACATGCAAGCCAAGGTCTAGATTAGACAGGCGGTCAAAGCCTTGGCACTAGCTTAATGCCTGACCACCTTAAGGGCAGTTCTTTTCCAACCCCTACAGTTTGTTACAAGCTGGTTAGGCATCTTACAAGGAGGTTTTGGCCTCCTCTAAATTATCAGGAGCTGGCCACTGCCAGAAGTAAGGTCAGTACTTGATCGAGCTATGGCAAGAGTGGCCAAACTGTGGCTCGGGAGCTGCATGCGGCTCTTTTATAGTTAAAGTGCAGCTCACAGAGTCCCCAATTCCCTGCCATTCTCCACCTACCAGACTTGGGGTGGCGGGGGGCAGACACTTGGGACCTCTGCCTTGCAGCAGGGTGGTGGGGTAGGGGCTTTTGTCCAGTGGGGGGGGGGTCTCGGGGCTTCATCAGGAGCAGGGCAGAAGTCCTGAGCCCCGGCAGGTGCACCCGAGCTCTCGAGCTTCTGAAGATTGTCATATGTGGCTCGGAGGATCCCCCCTGATCTATGGGTTTGTCTGGCAACAGGCAAACCTATCACACTAATAAAATGATGTGTTGGCAATGAAATGAATCTCATGACCTTGGGAACATAGTAGAATATAAAGGAACAGCACGAGGGACCCCTGACATTTCACCTGGGAGTGAAGAACTATTTCTGTTCCCTTCCCCGGTCGAAAGATGTGTCAGTATAATCAGAGGAAATGCTAAGATAACCTGAATTTAATTATACTCAGCGTTTGTATAGCACATTTCAAAAGTAGACCTCAAAGTGCTTTACAAAGTGTCATCACCCCCACTTTACACATGGGGAAACTGAGGCACGAGTAGATGAACTGACTTGCCCAAGGTCACGCAGTAGGCTAATATCAGCGATAAAAGCAGAAGCGAGAAAAGTCTGAGTCCCAGTCCAGAGCTCTATCCACTAAGCACACTGCCTCTCCTAATACACTATTTTACTATAGACTGCAGAATTTAACAGACTGCTACAGGATATGTGCAGATAAACAAGTTAGCAGCTATGAAAGCCAGCAAAAAAAAAACAAAACAACCCAGACATTTGTATTTCAAGATTATTTATTTCAACATGATACCCAAAAGCCTCAGTGAGAAGTAGGGCTCAAAGATGCCGTGTAAACACAGATAAGGCAAGGTCATATCATTTCACAGGATATTTGCTTAGAAGGCACTGTTGAATAGAAGATTGGGAGTTAAAAGTGATTAGACATTTTAATGTCCAGGAGAGAAGCAGCAACACTTCCAAAAGGAAGGGGAGGGGAGAGTAACGTGAACTGAAAAAAGGCACTGCCTATACTCCATGTCTGCTGTATTATCAGAGTTAAAACAGACAGTGAGGGAGTATTGTACCAGTACTTGTGGCCAATAAAGCAAAAGCACTACAGGGGACTACCAGATTTTGTAGCTCCAAGCAAATCAGAGTTGTCAGAGTTGCTCATTAGCTTGATCTCTGAAAATTGAGCCAAAGCACCAGGTTTTACCCGAAAGTATTTGCCATGAAACAATTAAAACGGTATGTGCTAATACAGTACACAGTTTTGGACCAAGTCGCTCCAGGTTTAGATAAGTGTATTTGAATTGTAACATCTGTCCAAGTACTTAGGAAAAGAATACCAGAGTATCCGTAAATGCACAAAAGAAGTTTAATAAAGCTCCCTACAACACTTACAGCTATGAGAAGAATCAGGCAGGGAAGCATTTTCAGTAGCTGAAAATCATGCATCATTTGATATATGAAGTTAAACAGCTGTCAGTTGCCCTACCCTGTCACATCACTCTGTATTTTCTTGTACATCTGCTGGGGCAGCTGATTTATAAATGCAAGAAAGTCTTTTCTTCAATGTGACAAACTACCTTTCGGGGAAGTTGTTGCCTGAATTTGAATCCACAGACCACAAAAGCGGGGGGGAGGGGGGGGGGAGAGCACGACTTTGCTACTGGCTCTTACCAACCCAAAATGGCTTGGTTTTAAACAACTCTATCAACATGAATTTATAAAACCATCATCTTGCAGTCATAAAACCTTTTGAAATGGAAACCTTTTCATGACTAAGCCACACTGAACTTCAATTCTGCAAAAGAAGGAAAAGGCAAGCCCCAAAACCAACATGATGTGGCGGTGTAGTCATTGTGGATCTGGAACAATGCAGATTTCCTGTGTCCTGCTAAGCTGCAAGCCAAAAAAAAAAAAAAGTGCAAAGCAAAGGTTAACCAATGTGCTTCACTTACATCCACTTCACTGATGTAGATCCTGGAATGACCAGCACTTAAACCAGGTTTAGCAGCATGTAATCACAGAATGCTTTAAACATAACTAAAGAGACAAGGTGGGTGAGGTAATATCTTTTATTGGACCAACTTCTGTTCGTGAGAGAGACAAGCTTTTGAGCTTACACAGAGCCACATTCTGCCACACCCAGAAACACCAACAAGCTTTTCCCCTAGCAATGGCCCAGGACTTGAGTATGCACGAAAGCCAGAAGAGGTCTGTCCCTGTAGCGGCATTCAGGGAAAGGAGTGCAATTTAACATTCACATTTAGACAAGAGTCTGGACGTTCAGTCAGGGAGAGTTCTCTGGTGCACAAGGGTCACTGAGGTGCAGCTGTGGTGTCACGCCCTTAGCCTGCCTACAACCCAAGCTTGTCCCATCAGCAGCACAACAACAATCTAAACCTGCCTTAATGAAAGTTGAGAGTGACGTGCTTAGAAGGGCCAGTAGGGGAAGACACACATGTCTTCTAATAATACCACCCAGCTCTTATATAGCAGGTCAGTACCATCAGCCCCATTTTACAAATGAGGAAACTGAGGCTCAGGGAGGTGACATGACCCAGCAAGACCAATGGCCAAGCCAGGAATAGACTCCAGATCTCCAGCATCCTACTCCAGTGATCTACACACTAGGCCACGCTGCCTCCCACAGTAGGCTTGCGGGACTGAAGACCAGCAGGACTTTAGCTGGGATACTGCTTCTCTTCTTAACAGTTGACATGAAATCAAATGATCTAAAAAGCAGGACTAAATCCATTTTCTTGAAACAGCCTGTGCCAGACAAGGAAGGCCACAATCTAATACACCGAGCCACTCTCATTCTGCCGCTCCAAATTAGAGTGCCAGTACTCAATCAGCACACACACATAGCTGTGAGCCATCTGGAAAATAAGGGCATGTCTTTGGATCAAGTCCTAAAATAGCTGGCTGGCTGCTACCACGACAGTCCCTTTTGGGCTCGGAAAATGGAATTACGTGCCATATTTCAGGGCAAGCTTGGTAGAAAAAGGAAGCGTTAAAAACACAAGCCGCTGCCGCCACCACACTTGTGATGAGCCTCGGACTGCTCATTGCAAAGGAGAGCTGAAGTTAGCTTCAATGTTCAGTTAAAAGTTTATATACAAACATTGAGGGGGGCAAAAGTTCAGACAGACTCCCCCTCCTTCCACATGAGATCACTTGCTTCTAAGGGTACATCTACACTGAAAAGACGTAAGAACGGCCATACTGGGTCAGTCCAAAGGTCCATCTAGCCCAGTATCTTGTCTTCCAACAGTGGCCAATGCCAGGTTCCCCAGAGGGAATGAACAGAACAGGTAATCATCAAGTGATCCATCTCCTGTTGCCCATTCCCAGCTTCTGGCAAACAGAGGTTAAGGACACCATCCCTGCCCATCCTGGCTAATAGCCATTGATGGAACTATCCTCCATGAATGTATCTAGCTCTTTTTTGAATCCTGTGATAGTCTTGGCCTTCACAACATCCTCTGGCAAGGAGTTCCACAGGTTGACTGTGTGTTGTGTGAAGAAATACTCTTTTTGTTTTAAATCTGCTTCCTATTAATTTCATTTGGTGACCTCTAGTTCTTGTGTTATGAGGAGGAAATATCACTTCCTTATTTACTTTCTCCACACCAGTCATGCTTTTATAGACCTCTATCATATCCCCCCTTAATCATCTCTTTTCCAAGCTGAAAAGTTCCAGTCTTATTAATCTCTCCTCATATGGGAGCTGCTCCATACCCCTCATCATGTTTGTTGCCCTTTTCTGAACCTTTTCCAATTCCAATATATCTTTTTGGAGTTGAGGCGACCACATCTGCAGGCACTATTCAAGATGGGGGCATAGGATGGATTAATATAGAGACCATATGATATTTTCTGTCTTCTTATCTATCCCTTTCTTAATGATTCCCAACATTCTGTTGGCTTTTTTGATGGCCGCTGCACATCGAGTGGATGTTTTCAGAGAACTATCCACAATGACTCCAAGATCTCTTTCTTGAGTGGTAGCAGCTAATTTAGGCCCCATCATTTTATATGTATAGTCGGGATTATGTTTTCCAATGTGCATCACCAGCATTAGAGAGTCTCAGAAAACAGGTCAATTGACTCAGGCTTGCGCTACGGGGCAGTGTAGATTTTCAGGCTCAAGCTCTGAGACCCTCACACCTCACTGAGTTTCAGAACTAGGGCTCCTACACTGCTAATTTTACTCGCTGCGGTGGGGGGAGGGGTGCAGCACAGAGGTACCCTCAGAGAGAAAGGTGGGGGTATGAAAATAGCATAGCTGAATGAGTCAGTTAATATAATTGATACAGTGACTTTTCAAGTACATTCAGGTCTGAAAACTCTGTAATGCAAGAAATCTAATCTAACCAGGTTTAGATTGTTTATATTTTCCAACACTAAGAGCATTACCCTCCATTTTACGATTTTTAAATTGTTTTTCCCCCTAATAAAAATGTCATAATGAAAAATAGTGAGAAATATATTTTACCACTTTGGTCTCATTTACATACTTAAACTACACATCTACCAGAAAATGTCTCCAGGGTAAAAGTTACCATAGCTACTGAATAAGGACTGCTTTATACAACCATCCAAAAATGGACATATTACAAAAAAAGATTTTGAACACCACAGTGACCTCATACTAGATTTTTCTTTGACCCTTTTTTTCAAGTGTCTGAATTGCAAAACTTTTGATTTCTGAGAGAGAACATTCTACTTTATGGTAACTAAAATGTAAGACGAGTTTCAGTGGTAGCCATATCAGTCTGTATCAGCAAAAAATATATATATTTGAGGAGTTAGCCCACGAAAGCTTATGCCCAAATGAATTTGTTAGTCTCTAAGCTGCCACAAAGACGCCTCGTTTTTTTTTAAATGTAAGACACACCCCAAGGCATGTACAGCCTATCCTAGTGGCCAGTACTATCTCAGTTTCTCTGTACTCCCATCTTTTTGTGCATCCATCTGTTGTCTTATACTTAGATTGAAGCTCTTTGGGGCAGGAAATGTCTTTTGTTCTGCATTTGTACAGCACCTAGCACAATGGGGCTCCTAGGAGCTATGATAACAAGTGAACTAATGAAAAGTATCAGACCATATCACACCATAACATCTCCAGTGAGAGACAGGATAACGGGATATGCATGTAGTTTATAGCACTGGAAAGAAGAGCCATCAGCTTTCAGTGTGTGTCTTGAGTTTCTTCTGGATAGGAGTAATTCTTCAGTGACCATTCGGTTTTCCCCTTTTCTTGAGAATAGAGAACAAGCATGTCTCCCCAGTGACCTACAGAAATCTTTGCCATTTACCCAACGAATTCAGAAATCTTTCATTATAAACAGCTGAAATAAGTCATTTTATTGTCACAGACATGAACATTTTCACAAGATTTTTTTTTTAAATGGAACAGTTTAGAAAACATCACTGAAGTGAGTAAATCAGAGCTGAAATAATGCAAGGAGATTATGACTGGGGTTCTCACATAGGGTGACCAGACAGCAAGGGTGAAAAATCAGGACAGGGGTGGGGGGCAATTGGCACCCATATAAGACAAAGCCCCAAATACCGGGACTGTACCTATAAAATTGGAACACCTGGTCACCCTATTCTCACAGGAGCCCATGGGAGGGGAGTTAGGAGACCAAACCCCATTGAAAGTCAATGGACACGTAGCTCCATTAAGGTCCATTGAAATCCCAGCCTAAACACGTTCACTCATCAGAATTGTCCCCCAGGTATTTAACCATTAGCCTACTGCAGCAGGTGGTATTTCGGTATTGGACATGCAATGCACAAGGGACCAATCTTGCACTGTGATTTTTAAACTTTTTCTCGACTACATGGCTACGTAGTTCTGGTGGTGTCATGTTTGGTACCACTGTGTTCCTGGGAGTAACAGTCTGGAAGCACAATGTAGCTAAATCTCATTCCGGGGGCAAGTAAGTGATAGGAAGGTCTTTTGAATAATACCCAACTCGACCCATTTCCGATGGCACTGTATTATCAAAGCTTCCACCAACTGGTGGACCTGGAACTGGTAGGGCATAGTTAGAACAGCAAGTCCCCACTGCCATGCCACAGGGGGGGACACCTCCGAAATAATGGTTCTGTGGATTTTTCACGAATCAAAGGACAACCATACCTTCCCATCACTAACTTGCCCATGGAATGAGATTTTGCAACATTATGCTTCCAGACTTACTCAACGCTTCATTTAAAACCAAACAAACCCCAGAAGTTTCTAGAGAACATGTTGGTATTTTGCAATCAATGCTTTGTAAAGACCAGGCCTGTTAAACCTGCTGCTCAACAATCAACAAGTAAAAGGTTCCCACTAAAATTCAGTTCTCATAAGACTTCCTAGCAAGAAGAGACAGAAAAAAAAATGGGACGTGCAGTAGACAGTGCTGTTACTTACTACTTCTCCAAAGGAGGCGGCCGCCATGTGTGTTACTGGACTCAGGTACGGAGGGGAGGCAGTATGCAACAAACATTTCACATACTCATAGGTGACAAAAAAGGCAGCAGCTGAAATTTTAAAAAAAGTTCAGTCATCAAACCATCCCTATAGCTGCATTAGCAGATTGTTGTTATAATCCAGACAAACCTAGTTTATGGTTATAATCCAGAAAATAGCCAAATTCCCCAAAACAGTACTACCCTTCTTACCAACATAGTTCTATGGTCAATACTCTTTCATTCATGGTCAAAACTCCCTTTGACTTCAATGGGCCCAGGGCTTCAATCCATGTTTACAATTACAATATTTGAAAAGCAAAAATGCTAAATAGTATCTCTGACTGATTGGAAATCATGTCTTAACTTTTTTTTTTTTGTCCTAGAATACTGTGGGTAAGGGCTGTACTTTGTTGTACAATGGTCAATTGATATTACAAATCAGCTCCTTTAAGGAAACAACTGCTTCAGTAACATTACTAACATTTAAATCTGATAGCAGCATCTTCCTAGCTAGAATCCGCCTTCTATTTTACAGTTTAGCTCCAGCAGCAACAGCAATTCATTTGAGAGAAAGAAAATGAAATCCTCCTAAGAGCTTGAAACATTCATTACACTGTAATCCAATGGGCAAGGAACAGTTTTATTTTGTAATAGACCTAATCTCATAGCACAGAAAACCAATCCAAGTGTACCAATGTACTATTAGAGAAAGGAAGAAGAGCAAACCAGGCACTGACGTGGCAACAGTTTTTTTGTACTAACAGGTGTCCTGCATTTGCTACCTAGCACATTAAGGGTTACTTGTATTCTACAAGATAATTTAAGTTTTTGGTCTTACACTGCAGCAAGAGATAAATCTCAGCTCAGATGTTAGAGATGCAAATCCTGAAAAGCTGACATCTCTCACGGGGGAACAGATTTTAATTGTGCAAAAGGACTGCATGTATTGCCTTCTGCAGTTAATCAAAAGATGCTTATCGCCTCAAAAGGAGATAACGAGAGCGGAAAAGATAAAGAACAGAAATTTTGTATATCATCTTTTGAAGGACATCGAACATTTGAAGGTGTCAGTGGATCAGTCTGTGAACTTAACATTTACAAACGTGACAGCCTAGCTGGACTTCATTTTGCAAGAAGAAGAGAGCAAACAGATCTCAGGAATTGCAAACGTTTTTCTTCAGACACTAGAACTATTTTGTTTTGTTTCTGAAAGACAGTGCCAATTTCAAAAGGCCTCCTCAAAGCTTCCCTCAGTTTCTAAATAACTTATAATTATTTATTTCTCTCCCCAGAAAAAAAAAAAAGAGAACATTCCCTGCTAGAATGTGGCTCTTAAAGACCAGAGGGAAGCACATGCACGTACACAAGGCACCCTTGGAGCATTCATGTTCATGATCACTGCAGTCAGACACGGCCAGGATTTAAAGGCAAGAGTCTCCAGGATGGGGACTTGTGCCTTCTTTTATATTTAGACAATGCTTAGTACATTGTAGGTGCTGCTGGAAACAGGAAGGAAGTGGCAAGACAGAGATGGAAGGGGAGAGGAACAGCTTCCACAGTGTAAAGCCAAAAATTGGATCTTTAGGTGCAGAGCTGATGAAAAGAATAGCATTGAGGCTTCCAGAAGAGTATCTGGACACGGTGGCGCCACCATGATGGTGCATAACGAATCTGCATTGTGAAACACAAAGCAGTGCCACCAGTAGTTAGCATTTGTAGATTTATAAAATTGGAAAGAGAAACAATCTATATGGTGGGAGGGGGGATTTATCTTTTGGAACCCTACATTACATAACTTTGCACCAGTGTGATTACATCGATTTAGTTACACTAGTGCAATCCACTAATATTGGCACACTGCACTAGTGCAAAATGGGACATGCAATGGTGTGATTTATTCAGGTACAGTGCAATGCAGCAAGTCTACATAAGGGGTCTTCAATACAATGGTGCACATAGAGCCTGCACCCACACAAAACCTCATAACTTCAACAGGAGGTTCTATGTGGAGCTGCTAGCAGGATCGGAGCCTGGCAGTGAAAGGACGGACTTGACTATGCCATCCTTCTAGAGGAAGACCAGAGATTAACACAAGCACAATTCACACAGTTTTTACCATTCGGAAAGGATCCTACGGCAGCAGAAGGAACGCCAGCGTAGATGCCGCGAAAGCCACCAGCCTTCTTAAATCCTTGGGGACTCTGCAGTCGGGTTTTTATGGTATCCAGAGGGAATAGTATTAAGTCAACGCACACACCAGCTATCCCACCAGCCTTCAAGATAAACAGGAGTAAAGCAAATTAACATCAACGTCTTGCCTACACACATGCTGCTATGAGACTTGCCTAAAGGACATTATTGAATCTAGCCATTTGCAGCAAGCTAGTGGCTCGGTCATTCATCGGCAGATTTCTCCAATAATTACTTTTAACTATAAGTGACCACGTGTGGGTTGATGTCAAGGACCGTAGGATACACAGTGCAACATTTTAACCATTCTTTCATTTTGCCTCATTTGGGTTGAATGAAGGAAGCAAATCAGCTCCAACAACTCTGAGCCAGGCAAATAAGCCCTAAGATAATGGCACACACCAGTTAGCAACATGACACAGCACAGTATGTCCACCAGCGCCAGGAATTCTTGTGCAAATATTAGGACTGGTTGAGAAAAAGATTTGTATTCACAAAGAAAAAATGTGGGGGGTTTTCAATTAAATTTTGCTTTTGACAGCCAAAAAGAGAAAAAAATTCAGTTTAAACAGAGTCATAGAAACATAGGACTGTAAGGGAGATTGAGAGATCATCTAGTCCAGGGGTTGACAACCTTTCAGAAGTGGTGTGCCGAGTCTTTATTTATTCACTCTAATTTAAGGTTTCGCGTGCCAGTAATACATTTTAACATTTTTAGAAGGTCTCTTTCTATAAGTCTATAATATATAACTAAACTATTGTTGTATGTAAAGTAAATAAGGTTTTTAAAATGTTTAAGAAGCGTCATTTAAAATTAAATTAAAATGCAGAGCCCCCCCCCGCACTGACCGGTGGCCAGGACCCGGGCAGTGTGAGTGCCACTGAAAATCAGCTCGCGTGCCGCCTTTGGCACATGTGCCATAGGTTGCCTACCCCTGATCTAGTCCATTCCCCTGAGCTGAGGCAGGACTAAGACAGACCATCCCTGAGAGGGGTTTGTCTAATTGAATTCCACTACCTGCCTCCCTAATTTGTTCCAATCTCAACTATCCTGACAATTAGGAAGTTTTTCCTGATGTCTAACTTAAATCTCCCTTACTGTAGTTTAAGCCCATTGCTTCTTGCCCCATCTTCAGCGGTTAAGGAGACTAATATATCACCTCCCTCTTTATAAGAACCTTTTACATACTTGAAGACTGTATCATGTCCCCCCTCAGTCATCTCTTCTCCAGACTAAACAAACCCAGGTTTTTTCCAATCATTCCTCAGAGGTTGTATTTCCTAGACTTTTAATCATTTTTGTTGCTTTCCTCTGGACTTTCTCCAATTTGTCTACAGCTTTCCCAAAACGTGGTGCCCAGAACTGGACGTAGTTCTCCAGTTGAGGTTTTACCAGTTTGAGGAAATCCTGAATACTTTAATCCAAAGCAATAGGGTGAAAAATTGCATTTTACACTAAAAAACTTCATTAAAAGATTTAAACCAGTTCTTATAAATATATAAACAGGAAAAAATTCACAAGAGACAGAGAAGGTCTGTAAGAGGAATCCCAATTCATAGAGTTTAAGGCCAGAGGGATTGTCAGACCACGTAATCTGACTTCAAGGGTGACCAGGTGTCCAGTTTTGGACCAGAACACCTGGTCAAAAAGGGATCCTGGTGGCTCCAGTCAGCATCACTGACCGAGCCATTGACTGTTCGGTTGGTGGCGCTGTGCGGCTCCCAGGTCGGGAAGCAGTCGGCATGTCCGGCTCCTAGCCTTAGGGGTGGTCGGGGTGGTCCGCATGCTGCCCCGCCCCCTGCCCGCAGCTCCCATTGGCTGGTCAGGGCAGGGGAAGAACTAGCTTGACTTGTGAGCGGTCAGCATGGCATATGCTTCTCCTGCTGCTACTCAGCCCTCTTCTCCTCGCACTCCTTGTCTGGCTGGGCTCAAACTGCGGCATGTGCCCTGCGGCGAACCACGGTCTGTCACCCCATTGCCAGCACCCAGGAGTTGAAGAGATGTGTATCCCCATCTCCGAGTGCTGGGAATGGGGCTGCACTCCCACCCCAAACCCACCTCATCCCCATTCCCCCCCATCATTGCATCCCACCCCAACTCAACCCCCCTTCACCCCATCCCACTCCCTGCCCCCCCATCCCCCTCACTGCATCCCTCCCCGTCCCCTGAGTAACAGCCAGATGAAATATAGGCAGGGATGAGTACACAATTACCTCCACACCCCTCACTCTCCCAAAAAAAAAAAAAAAAAAAAATCTTAGCCATTTTAACATATCTAAGAATCTGTATTAAAATTTATTCTTCGAATTCACCTTCATCATTTTTTGGTTATTTGGGTTACAGAGCACATCCATTGATATCTACCCTGTATAAAACAGCAGGAGAAAGTGAGCATGGATGTACGGTACTGCTGAATCTTTACTTGGATAATTCAAGTACAATTATACTGTGCTCAACTGGTTTTCTGTTCCACCCTAACAGAGTATTCAGAGAGGCATTTGCTATCTACCATTAAAGTTTTAATCAATAAGTTAATTACTCTTTTAATCTATTTGGCTATTTTGCGTGCATTGATTTTTCTAACTCTTCTTCCATCAGAATTCTTATCTGCCCAAAATAAAATTGATCAGATTAATCTAGCCAGCTGGTAAAACATGAATCAAAAGTTACTAATTGCTTCTTTGGATTTGTATCTTAAATGTCATTTAAATTCATGAAGCAGCTAATAGAGTACCTGTAGGATGGTGAGAATACCTGGGAGCTTACTCCATCTGCAGCAAACAGTAATGATTTTTAGATAATAAGCCAACTAAGCAGCCCATTCTCAACTGCGTGTCAGCAGCACTAGCATTATAAGTTGAACAGCTGAAGAAAAAAAAAATATATCTTTGTGTGGCGCTGGATATACCTGTCACACACTAAATCCAGCAACATGATTAAATAAAACCAGGATCGAATTCAAATGTATTGAACCATGACATTTCATACAACAGGTCACCTGAGCATATTTAAGTGTGAGCCAAATTCTGCTCTTACACACAGGCATGCAGCTCCACTTAACTATACACAATTCAGGAGGGACAAAGTTGGCCCTATGCATATTTTTAATTAATTAATTGAAAATGGATGATAAATTACAGGGCAATAGTCTATTATACACTTGTGGAAGGGAGCAGCATTCACTTTCTTAGTTGTTCACTTGTAAATGATTCTTCTAGGAGTAAATAGAGATAAAATCTTTTAAAAAGCTGGAGAGAGGATTCAGTTAGCAAATGCCCCCAAAATTATATATCCCTTAATCTGTGATCGATTTTTTCTTGGTCCATGTCCATAAAGCCTCTAAGAGTGTATATAAATGTCACATCAGATACATAGCAGAAATGGTTGTGCAGTACGAGTTAGCGGCAAGGGACTGGCATGGACCTCCTGGATCACTGAATCCGGGCTCTTGCTGATGCAGGCAATTCCATCATATAATCTCATTTCTAAATTTATCAAACTCCATCTTAATGCTAGTTGGGTTGTTTGCCTTCATTCTTCCTATTGGGAGCACCTGACTCCTCTGAGGGTTAGAAACCACCTTCCCGTTGAACATGGAACAGGAAGAGAAGGCCTTTCCTCCCTACATTCTGCAGCCAGAACTAGTCATGTTACATACCCAGATCTCATCTCAGGCACCGAAACCGACAAGCCTCTTCACAAAATTTCACTCCTTCGGGTCATTCAGCTACACCCTTACAATCATCCATGCTATCCTTGCTCCACCCCATCCCCATGTTTGTGAACAAAGAGCAGGAACCTGCCATCACTAGCTGTGGGAATGGAGGGGAAGGCACCAGAATGAGATGAGGAGGGAAAAGCAAAGATAAAGCTAAGGAATGACGTTTCGGGGCTGTGAAGAGGCTTGGAGAGATTTTCAACAGAGCTCAGCCTCCTTTTAGGCACCTAAAATAAGTGGCCAGATTTTCAAGAGACCTCTACACTTTGTGTGCTGAGCTCTTTTGAGCATCTGGCCCCAACTGTGGGTGCTGGGAGCACTGGGAAATTTGGCCCCACAAGAAGCAAAGAGATGCAATTAAGGTCTTGCAAGAAGGAACTTAAGAAGTCACTATAGCCAAAACAGGCATAGACTATAGAAAGAATAAGAAATTTAGGAGGGTTGGGTTAAAGGTAGCCAAACTCTCCAGAGGCGCAGCAGGCAGAGTTACAAACAAGTGAGGCAGAAGGAAGAAAGCAAGCTCTGAATCAAGGATAACTCCAAGATTTCTGGCTTTGGGAACAAAGTTAGTTTGTTACATTGCACTAGCGGAATTCAAAATATGAGAGGAAAAGGTAGTTCAAAAATTAAGCATTCCTTTCTCTTCGTATTTTCCACAAGCTAGCCACGTGCCCTTTGCTGCCATGTTTGAGCGCTGTTGCTCAAATTCATCCTGAACAAATGCTTCCCTGCATTTTGAGTGATGTGTTAGATGAGTAGTTCAAACTTACACTACAAAGGGCGGAGGCTGCGAACACAGCATGAAAGAAGAAATGGAGTAACAGATCCTTGTTAACAAGATCTACTCTAATGGTTTTGTTTTTCCTATTTATTAAAATTCTCAAGATACAAAGTTAGCTGCTCTTCAACATTGAAAAAAAGCAAATAGGATCCAGGCAAGGCATTTCCAGTAGACACAAGAAAGTACTAATACCATTGTACAAGGCACTGGTCACCCACATTCAAGAAAGCTCAATTAACGGTAAAGGTAATAATAGGAGATATACCAATCTCCTAGAACTGGAAGGGACCTTGAAAGGTCATCAAGTCCAGCCCCCTGCCTTCACTAGCAGGACCAATTTTTGCCCCAGATCCCTAAGCGGCCCCCTCAAGGATTGAACTCACAACCCTGTGTTTAGGAGGCCAATGCTCAAACCACTGAGCTATCCCTCCCCGCAAATTCAGACAGAAACAGGTGCAGAGAAGAGTTACTATAATGATCAGGGGAACAGAGGGCCTGAAAGGCTGACAGGATAGGATTGCTTTCTATAAATACACCACGAGGGTAAACACTAGGGAGGACAAAGGGCTATTTAAATGAAAGGACAATGCTGGAACAAGAATAAGTGGGTATAAACTGTTCACAAATAAATTTAGGCTGAAAATTAGAAGGTTTCTAATCATA